>NC_052162.1:63484180-64750430 GCF_902713615.1 Scyliorhinus canicula | reverse complement strand
TACCTATCAATCTAGCGATCTTTCCATCCATCTATCCACCTATCTAACTATCTATCTATCGATCTATCTATCTCTCTATGTATCCATATAGCTATATTTATATCGATCAATCTATCTATGAATCTAATTGTCTATCTATGTATCTATCCATCTATATATCTATCTTTCTATCAATCAATCAATCTATCTCTCCGCATAGATAGATAAAAAGATTGATAGATAGACAAATTGATAAATAGATAGAGATACAGATAGATACATAGATAGATATACAGATAGAATGACATATAGATAGATAGATAAATATATAGATAGATCGATAGATAGATGGATAGACAGATAGAGAGATAGATAGATACGTAAATAGATAGATAGACAGATAGATCGATCGATAGATAAATAGATTGATAGATAGATAGATTGATAGAAAGTTCTATAGGTAGATATATAGATAGATAGATCGATAGATAGTTAGATAGATCGATCGATTGAGAGATAGATAGATAGATCGTTGGATCGATTGATAGTTACTTAGTTAGCTAGATAGATAGATACATGGTAAGCGAGATAAATAGATGGATAGATAGACAGATATATTGATAGTTAGATAAGTAGTTTGATAGATATATTGATAGAAAGATAGCTATATACATAGATGCATAGCTGGATAGATAGACACATCGATAGTAATGTATATAACTGTATATACAGATAGAGAGTTCGATCGATAGTCATATAGGCAGATCAATAGATCGTTAGATTGATGGATAGATAGGCAGATACATAGATATATAGATAGATTGACTGATAGATAGATAGATAGAAAGATAGATAGATAGAGAGATAGGTAGGTAGGTAGATAGATAGATAGATAGATATATAGATAGATAGATGGATAGATAGATAGTTAAAATGTAAGATCGATAGATAGATACATAGATAGCTAGATAGATAGATACATAGACAGCGAGATAGATAGATAGATAGATAGATAGATAGACAGACAGATCATTGATTGGTGGATAGATAGGCAGATAGATAAATAGATAGACAGATAGATCGATAGTTAAGATAGATAGATAGATATATAGACAGACAGATCGACAGATAGATCGATAGGAAGATCAATATATTGATAGATAGATAGATTGATAGAAAGATAGATATATGGATAGCTAGATTCAGAGATAGATCGATAGGAATATAGATACCTATATATATCGATATATATCAAGATAGGTAGTTATATAGACAGATAAATAGATGGTTAGATTGATAGATAGATAAACAGATAGAGTATATAGATTGATAGATAGATAATTAGTTAGATAGAGAGATAGATAGATATGTATCTATCTATCTTTATATCCATGTATGAATCTAACGATCTACTGATCTGTCTATCTATTAAGCTAACGATCTGTAGATCTGTCTATGAAACTATCTATATAACTATCTATCTATAGATATAGGTCTCTATTTTACAATCGATCTGTCTATCTATGCATCTATCTAGCTATATATCCATCTTTCTATCAAACTATCTGTCTATCAATCTATTTATCTATCTATCATTCTATCTGTCTATCTATCTATCTATCGATCTATCTATCAGTGTATCTATCTCTCTATCAGTCTAGCGATCTGTCTATCCATCTATCTATCTATATTTCCAGCTGTCTATATTTCTGTCTATCTATCAATCTATCTATCGATCAATCTATCTATCTACCGACCTATCTATCTATCTATCTATCTATCTCTCTATTGATCTATCTTTCTATCTATCTGTCTATCTATCTATCGACCTATCTATCAATCTATCACTCTATCTATCTATCAATCTATCTATCTATCAATCAATCTGTTTATCTATCAATTGATCTATCTGTCTATCCTTCTATAGATATTTAGATAGACAGATAGATCGATAGATAGATAAATAGATAGATAGATAGATAGACAGAAAGATAGATATACACATAGATACATAGCTAGATAGATAGACAGATCGATAGTAATATGCATACCTATATATACAGAAAGAGAGTTAGATCGACAGTTAGAGAGATACATAGATAGATACACAGATAGATAGATAGATAGATATATAGATAGATAGATAGATAAAAGGATTGATAGATGGACAGATAGACAGATTGATAGCTAGATATACATATAGATAGACAGACAGGTAGATAGATAGAAGGACAGATATATAGATAGATAGATAGATAGATAATAGATAGATAGATAGATAGATAGATAGATAGATAGACAGATAGATCGAAAGTTAGATAAGTAGTTTAATAGATAGATAGATAGATTGATAGTTAGATAAGTAGTTTGATAGATAGAAATATAGATAGATAGGTCAAAAGGTTGATAGACAGATTGATAGATAGATAGACATTCAGATAGATCGATCCATAGATGAATATATTGATAGATAGATTGATAGCGAGATAGATATATAGATAGATAGATTCAGAGACAGATAAACAGATCGATAGTAATATAGATACCTATAAATAGATATGTAGCAAGATAGGTAGTTATATAGACAGATAAATAGATTGTTAGATTGATAGATAGATTGACAGATAGATACATACATAGATAGATAGCAGACAGATAGATAGACAGATAGATATATAGATAGATAGATTAATAGATCAATAGATTGATAGATAGATTGATAGAAAAACAGGTAGATAGATAGACAGAGTGATACAGAGATAGATAGATAGATGGATAAACAGATCGCTAGATAGATAGATAGATATTTAGATAGACAGATAGATCGATAGATAGATTAATATATAGATAGATAGATTGATAGAAAGATAGATATATGGATAGATAGATACATAGATAGATAGACAGATCGTTCGTAATATAGTGACCTATCTATATATATAGATAGTTAGATAGATAGTTATATAGACATATCAACAGATCGTTAGGTTGATAGATAGATAGACAGATTGATAAATACATAGATAGATAGATAGATAGATAGATAGATAGATAGACAGATCGATAGATAGAGAGATAGATAGATCGATAGATAGATAGACCAATAGACAGATCGCTAGATTGATAGATAAATAGATAGACAGAAAGATAGATAGATAGATGGATGGACAGATAGATCGATCAATAGATAAATACATTGATAGATAGATAGATTGATAGAAAAATAGGTAGATAGATAGCCAAATAGAGTGATACTGAGAGAGATAGATAGAATGATGGATAGACAGATTGCTAGATTGATAGATAGATAGATATATAGACAGATAGATATATAGAAAGACAAAGATAAATAGATAGGTGGATAGACAGATCGCTAGATTGATAGATAGGTAGATAGTCAGATAGATAGATAGTGAGATAGAAAGATAGAGCGGTAGATAGATAAATAGACTGGTAGATAGATTGATAGAAAGATAGCTATAGAGATAGACAGAGACATAGTTAGATAAATAGACAGATCGATAGAATAGATAGAGGGATAGACAGATCAATAGATTGATAGAGAGATAGACAGATAGACAGATATGTCGATAGGTCGATAGATAGATAGATAGATAGATAGATAGATAGATAGATAGATAGATAGATAGATAGATAGATAGATAGATAGCTATATAGATGGATAGATACATAGATAAATAGGTAGACAGATAGATTGATTAGATAGATAGTTATATAGACATATCAACAAATCGTTAGGTTGAAAGATAGATAGACAGATAGATAAATAGATAGACAGATAGATAGATAGACAGATAGACAGATAGACAGATCGATAGATAGATAGATCGATAGATAGACCTGTAGTCACATCGCTAGATTGATAGATAAATAGATAGACAGAAACATGGAGAGATAGATGGATGGATGGACAGATAGATCGATCGATAGATAAATAGATTGAGAGATAGATAGATTGATAGAAAGATAGATATATACATAGATACATAGCTAGATAGATAGACAGATCAATAGTAATATAGATACCTATATATACAGAAAGAGAGTTAGATCGACAGTTATATAGGCAGATAGAGAGGTACATAGATAGATAGATACACAGATAGATAGATAGATAGATAGATAGATAGATAGATAGATAGATAGATAGATAGATAGATAGATAGATAGATAGACAAAAGGATTGATAGATAGACAGATTGATAGATAGATATACATATAGATAGATACATAGATAGATAGATAGATAGATAGATAGATAAACAGACAGATAGATAGATAGAAGGACAGATATATAGATCGATAGATAAATAGATAGATATATCAATAGATAGATGGATAGAAAGATAAATATATAGATAGATTGATCCATAGATAGATAGATAGACAGATAGATCGATAGGTAGATAAATAGATTGATAGATAGATAGATTAATAGAAAGATAGATAGATAGATTGATAGATAGATGGAGTGATAGATAGATTGATAGATAGATAGGTTGATAGATAGATAGATAGGCAGATAGATAGAAAGATAGATCGATAGAGAGGTAGATACATAGATAGATAGATAGATAGATAGGTTGGTAGATAGATAGATAGATCGATAGATATCTATACAGATAGATAGATACATAGATAAATATATAGGTGGATAGATAGATCGCTAGATTGCTAGATAGGTAGATAGTCACAGGCGGCATTTTTCAATGTCAGTAAAATGCCAGAGGGAGAAGGAAGTGAACTTTTTAGTTGGGCGCTTGATGATGCAATTGGCTGCCTGGTAGAATGGCACTGCTGAGATTCCTGCCATTAATAATATACTTTGGCAGCATAAAGATGTTTAGCTACCCTACCTATGACTTTACCAGCCTTCCTACCTCCGAACCAATCTCTGGAGGGCTAGTAAAACCCAATCCATGGCCGCTTCAAGGCCCAAGGAGGGCTCTCTGAGGGGTAATGGCCTCTGGTCCCTACAAACGCAAGGGCTGCTCATCTGTTTGGAAGCACTTAATATGTACCACCTCAATCAGTGCAGTGCTGTTAACCCACCAATGGTCTTTTGTTAAGATGACAAGCAACGGGAAGGTCAGTCCTGAATGCGCACAGACCGAAGATGCTCAGCAAAGTGATCACCCAGTCTGCGTTTGGTCTCTCCGATATAGAGGAGACCACATTGGGAGCAGTGAATGTATTGACCAAATTGGAAGAGATGCAAGTGAAACTCTGCTTAACCTGGAATGAGTGTTTTGGGCTTGGGACGTTAAGCATGGAAGAGGTAAAGGGGCAGGTGTTACACCTTCAGCGATTGCATGGGAAGGTGCCATGGGTGATGGGAGAGGTACTGGGTATGGTGGAGGAGTGGGCTAGATTATCTCGGAGGGAATGGTCTGATGTACCATCAATTGTACGCGAGGCGAGTGATTTACCAAAGTCTGGCTTTAATTGACTAGAACACAGCTCTGCGATCGTCTACAATGGAAAGGGACGATCGTCAGGCGTCTGACCATTTATACCTCGTTAATAGAAGCGTGGTTAACTCAGCCTCTCGGCCAATCGGTCGAGAGGCACATGACCGACCAGGGCCAATGGTAAGCCGACATTCTGGCCCAATGGCAGACAAGTATGCAGATCATATCACCACATGGTCGCTGCGGAATGCTGACAGAGGGAGTGAAAGGAAGATGTGTTTGGTGGTGGCATCACGCTGAAGTTGGCTAAAATGGCGGAGGCTTATGCTTTGCATACGGAGGCTGGTGGATGAAATGTGAGAACGAGGGGGACTCTATCCTTGTTCTGGGAGGGAGTGGAGGGGGCGAGGGTAGTGGCGCGGGAGATAGACCGCACACTGTTGAGGGCCCTGTCCACAACTGTAGGTGGGAAATCACGGTTGAGGAAGAAGGAACACATTTTCGAAGCACCATTTTGGAAAGTGACATCATAGGAACAAATGCGACGGAGGCGAAGGAGTTGAGAGAAAGGGATGGAGTCCTTACAGGGTGTGAAGAGCTGTATTCCAGATAGCTGTGGGAGTCAGTGGGCTTGTAGTGGATATTAGTGGATAGTTTATTGCCGGAAATGGAGACAGAAAGATCAAGGAAGGGAAGGGAAGTGGCGATCTGGTATCCGATGGCAGTTGGCCTGCGCAAAGGTCACCCCGTAAACAAGAATGAGACCGCCCCAAGGCAGTGCCTAACCAAGCACACCAACTTTGTCAGAGCTCTGGTCCGTGAGTCTGTGGTTTTGTTCCCTATGAAAGGCGTGCAATGGAATTGCTGAAGGTCGCTAAAGACAAGCGTGCACTCAAATTCATCAAAAAGCGAGTTGGCACTCACATCCGTGCAAAGAGGAAGCAATGAGAACGGCAGCTGCAAAGAAAGATTAATCTGTACAAAATGGCTACCATTAAAGTTGTTTCAACGTTTTTTAAAAATGTATTCCTGGAGGTTTCATCCCACGCGTTCTAGTCATTCATCAGCCAACATATCCTGGCTTAGAATCACAGAATCACAGAATTTACAGTGCAGAAGGAGGCCTTCAGCCCATCGAGTCTACACCGGTCCCTGGAAAGTGCACCCTTCCCAAGCCCCACACCTACACTCTATCCCCTTGTGATACTCTGCCTTATGTATGCCACTTGGAAAGCAAAAAGACCCTTTACCCAATTTGATGGTGTTTAACTGTCAGCCAAACAGCTCTATTTTCCCATTTTCAATATTTTTATATTTTGTAAAGAAAAATTTCAAATAATTTTTAGTTTGTCATCCTTTTTAATGTCCCTCTGATCTTTCTCCAGGATTGCACACAGCAGTCTCCTGAAAATTGATCCTGGAGACTCTAGGCCAATCCTGGAGAGTTGGCAATCCTCTCAACATTACCCGGAAGGAGAGAGGGATCAGAAAGAATAGGCGGGCAGAAGATTGGAGGCAAGAGATGAGATCAGACTGGTAGTTTGGGAGGGAACCAAAAGGGTCAGTGGGCAGATCAGAAGGGTAACGGGGGGGGGGGATGTCTCTGGTGCTCCCTCTAGTGTCTAGCTAGTCTACATGTATTTACATTAACCCCTTATATATTTACAGTGATGCACATCACCACACCACCAAGCTCGTAAAGTTCAATTTACGGACCTGGGCCCAATCCTGAGCTATCCGAACCCTCAGATACCTGAAATGAGAACGCATAAGCAGAACGACAGCTCCCCCATATTAGCTCCCCTTCCCGCGGGAATAACTGGGAAACACTCACTTTTATCCAGGTTCAATTTGTACCATGAAAAAGAGCCAAAGCATCTCAGCAGCACCATTATATGGCCAGTGGTGGGAACCGGGTATGTCACGTTTAGAAGACGATTGTCAGCGTACAGGGACACCCTATGTTCCACCCCCACCCCCCTCCACCTATCTGAAAACCTCAGGGCAAAAAATGTTCTCCTACTTCCCCGATTGCACAAACCTACCTTGGCTAATAAATGGAAGGGCTCCAGATGCCTTCTTAACCACCTCAGCAACCTGTCCAGCTACCTTCAGGGATCTGTGGACATTCACTCCAAGGTCCCTCCCTTCCTCTACATGTCTCAGTATTCTCCTATTTATTCTGTAATTCTTTGCCGTGTTTGACCTCCCCAAATGTATCACCTCACACTTCCCTGGGTTGTATTCCATTTGCCAGACCAGTAGCTGCTTCATATTTTGAAAGACATGAGGGATAAAGTATTTGCTCCTGCATCAATTTGCATTTAATTCAATTCCGAGGTGTGATTGGCTGGCCAGAATGTTCTTTTGTTTCTCCACTTGTTTTCTCTCCGGTATGAATTAGTGCCTTACGCTCAACTGTGTTCCGAATGAAGCAAAAATGTGGACATGGGCTGGTTGGCCGAATGTGGTGGTATATTCAGTGTAACACAGGGGGCAGGATTCTATCAGCCCCGGGATCATTCCGGAGAATCCCCACGACCGGCGCGAATCGTGCCACGCCGCCCAACGCCAGCACGCGATTCTTGGCAGAGCGGAGAATCGGCACCATTGGCACTGGCATGGTTGTCGCGACAGGATAGGCTGAACGGCCGTCACGAAAAACCCGAGTCCCGCCTTTGCCGTCCACACCTGTTCTCAACCGGTGGGAAGGTCAGGGGGCAGCCTGTGGCGGGGGGAGGGGGGTTCCGACCCCGGGGTGGGGGCGGGCCGCCCTCTCTGGTTGGGGGCCTCCTTTCTTCCGCGCCGGCTCCTGTAGCACTGCGCCATGTTGCGTCGGGGCCGACGCGTTGAAGGGAGCCACTGCGCATGCGCGCGTTGGCGCCGGTGCCACTGCGCATGCACAATCCCACGGCGCCCAGTTCCCGACAGGATCAGCAGCTGGAGCAGCATGAACCACTCCAGTGTGTGCTGACCCCCTGGAGAGGCCAGAATTGCTGATCCTGAGGCCGTGTTGACGCCGTCAAGAAACGCTTAGCCTCAGGGTCACAGAATCCCGCCCAAAACTTGGCTACTTAGGTGCTGGTAGCTCAGTCGGTTTTGGGATGAGAAATAGAAACGAAATTCATAACAGAATTAGAAAAAAAGTACCTTCACATTTTGAGTGAAATCTTGCCTTTAAATGCGCAGTGTGTCCGCATTTTTTTATGTGGTGGCAGCCGTCATTTTGAAGGCCGCTCGCAGCCGGCATTGTTAAAAGCCGGTTGCTGCGGCTGTTGCGCGTGAATTTGCTCAATCGGGAGCGCCGCAACGGACGGCTCCGAGACCACCCCGACACCCGCGAGTTTGGGACCCCGACTTTGGAAATGCCTGCCTTAGCATCCAGGGATGTGCGGGTTAAGTTATGGGGTTACATGGATAGGGTGGGGTGAATGTGGGAATGTAAATTTGTAGTTCATCCGAAGGGTCAGTGCAGACTCGATGGGCCAAATGGCCTCCTTCTGCTCTGTAAGCATTCTATGAATTGCCTTTCAAATTTGACCAACATTACCTCCATCAGCTTATCCACCGTAATAGGTACAGCCCCACCCGACTAGCTTGCCTCTGCCATCTTTGCCCCCAATGGACTCTGCGCCTTCCCCAATTCCTCTGAAAGGCCACTGTTCATCCCCTTCTTCCCAGTAATCTTTTTTGCGGTCTTTGACATCTTCTTGTTATCGGCTATCAAATGGAAACCGGGCTAAAAGGGCCAAAAACTGAGGACTCTGGTGGGAGCTACCTTGCGTGCGACCTCCTTCTACATGCTGCCACTGTAAGTCCACCATTGTGCCATTTAACGTCAAGTTTTGTCATGCCATTAGCAGAAGTGGGAAAATTGTTCATCCAATGCAGCTGCTATTTTCAAAGTGTCATCCAACATCAGCTGCTCTTTCCACCAATTTCTGCCTCAATGTATCCATTTTGTGATGTTAAACCACCTGATCCATTATCTGATTATTTAGATCTATTGCAGCATGATTGTATCCATACACACCTACCTCAATGAGGCTCCTGTTTTCCCCCTATTTCTGTCTCATGTGTCAGAAAATATGCCTTTGGAATGTGGCATATGGTGTCATCACATAATGGTCCTTCAAAGCTGTCGCTGCACATTTATAATCCCCCTTTTCTCCATGTCAGGCAGCATCTTGATAGTCTCCCTCACAAAAGCGCCCATATTGAACAATAAGGCGCGTCACTGTGCTTTCTGCGCTGCCATCAGCCCATCCAAAACCAGGTCATGGCTGTCAGCATACACTTCAAATTCCTCCAGCCACACTTTCCATTTCACGCTGACATTACTGACATAATCTGACAGCTCAACTTCCTCTGACTGCAGATATATCAGCTCCAGCCAATGGCATGACCAATCCTTAATATCTCCGTGTTTATCTTCGAGGGTAATGTCACATCTCAGATTGAAAGAACACCACTCAAAGTCTCTGATTTTAAAAATATATAAATTTTGCGTACCCATTTCTATTTTTCCAATTAAGGGGCAATTTTAGCGTGGACAATTGACCTATCATGCACATCTTTTTGGGTTGTGAGGGCGAGGCCCACGCAGGTACGAGGGAGAATCAAAGTCACTGATTTAACTGCAAGAACAACATCAATTATTTGCTACACTGGCTAACTCCCTAACTTACATAGAATTTACAGTGCAGAAGGAGGCCATTCGGCCCATCGAGTCTGCACCGGCTCCTGGAAAGAGCACCCTACCCAAGGTTAACACCTCCACCCTATCCCCATAACCCAGTAACCCCACCCAACACTAAGGGCAATTTTGGACACTAAGGACTATTTATCATGGCCAATCCACCTAACCTGCACATCTTTGGACTGTGGGAGGAAACCGGAGCACCCGGAGGAAACCCACGCACACACGGGGAGGATGTGCAGACTCCGCACAGACAGTGACCCAAGCCAGAATCGAACCTGGGACCCTGGAGCTGTGAAGTGATTGTGCTATCCACAATGCTACCGTGCTGCCCCAAACTTGCGCTATCTGACCTCAGCCTCCAGATCAGGTGATCCCATACGCAACACAGAGTGCATCTATTCAGTGTCTTATCCAAATACCGTACAGTATTTATACTCAGGTTCACATACCCAATCACCTATCATTATGACAGCAATAAGTCAGCGGCACGATGGTTCAGTGGTTAGCACTGCTGCCTCACAGCGCCAGGGACCTGGGCTCAAATCCGGCCTTGGCTTATTGTCTGTGTGGAGTTTGCACATTCTCCACGTGACTGCATGGGCTTCATCCGACTGCACACGTTTCCTCCCTCAGGCCAAAGTTGTGCAGGTTAGGTGGATTGGCCATACTAAATTGACCCTAAATGTCTAAAGGTTAAGTGGGTTCTGGTGATATGGCAGGGGGATTGGGCTTAGGTAGCATGGTTTTTCAAATTGTTGATGCAAACTCGATGGGCCGAATGGCCTCCTTCTGCACCATAGGGATTCTATGATTCCATCTCTGTCTTCTCCCTGGCTGGGAACACGCAAAAGGTAGGCAATCTGTTAATAGAATACTGTGGAGAGGCAGCACAATGGCGCAGTGGTTAGCACTGCTGCCTCATGGTGCCGAGGTCCCAGGTTCGAATCCCGGCCCTGGGTCACTGTCCATGTGGAGTTTGCACATTCTCCCCGTGTTTGCAAGATGTTCACCCTGTCATGAGAATGTCACTTTAAGAAATGGTAGTCTGCTAAAGTTACTGCAGTGATGTCAGTGTGTGGGTGGAGCTGGGCTGTCTGTCAACTTTTAGTTTCACTTTGAGAAAAGCTTGGGTGTGGCTGTGTTTTTTTAGTTTCATTTCAGCGTTGGAGCTGCAGTCAGCCACAGAATGTGTAATGTTGTTCTCTCTGCCATGTAAAGACTATCTCTTGATCATTTGGTGAATTCAGAGTTATAACTGTTCTCAGGGGCAGCACGATGGCGCAGTGGGTTAGCACTGCGGCCTCACGGCGCCGAGGTCCCAGGTTCGATCCCGACTCTGGGTCACTGTCCGTGTGGAGTTTGCACATTCTTCCCGTGTTGACGTGGGTTTCGTCCCCACAACCCAAAAATGTGCAAGCTAGGTGGATTGGCCACGCTAAATTGCCCCTTAATTGGAAAAAATGAATTGGGTACTCTAAATTTATGTTAAAAATAAATAAATAACTGTTCTCAGTAGTGAATTTAAACCTGATATGCTTCTGTTAAAAAAATAATTTAAGTCTTATGGATGTTAAAAGGAAAATAAGGATTACTTAGTGTTATATTCTTTGGGGATTGTCTTTGAATTAATTGTTGCTAAGATGTTCACTGTATGTTTTACAAAGGTTAACTTGAGTTCATAGAATAAACATTGTTTTGCTTTAAAAATACTTTTCAATTTCTGCTGTACCACATCTGTACAGTGGGCCGTGTGCTCCCCATACCACAATCTATTAAAAGTTGTGGGTCAGATGAACTCCATGATTCCACTTTGGGGTTCTCAAACCCTGGCCCATAACAACCCCCACAACCCAAAGATGTGCATGATAGGTGGATTGGCCATGCTAAATTGCCCCCTTAATTGGAAAAAATGAATTGGGTACTCTAAATGTATTTTTTTAATAGAACACTGGTGTAGAACTGGAAACTAAAAGTTCAAGTCACTTTGTGCAGTTAAAAGTGGTCTGAAAGAGAAACATGGAATTAGGTCAGGAAAGTGTTCTATTTATTAATTATAAAGGAGAAAAAATAGCTAAACTGAAATAATCAAAATTTGTTTTGCCTGTCACTCTCTATGCCCCTTTGATCTTTGTGAACTAAAACAACTTAATGATTTATGTACGGTTTCTTTTCTGTCTGCTTTTGAAAAGATGGAAAGGTTTTGAGGTCACATTTGAAAGATTCACTGTCCAGCTTGGATCACAAGATGTAACCATTCTTATGTCCGTGCTTTACACTGTGGCTTCACAGCGCTACGGTCCCAGGTTCAATTCCCCGCTGGGCCACTGTCTGCGCGGAGTCTGCATGTTCTCCCCCTGTCTGCGTGGGTTTCCTCCAGGTGCTCCGATTTCCTCCTACAGTCCAAAGACATGCAGGTTGGGTGAATTGGCAATGATAAATTGCCCTTAGTGTCCAAAAAAAAAGGTTAGGAGGGATTATTGTGTTACAGGGATAGGGTGGAAACGATGGCTTAAATGGGTCAGTGCAGACATGATGGGCCGAATGGCCTCCTTCAGCACTGTATGTTCTATGTTCTAATGTATAGTTCCGTGTAGGGCAGTACAGGTGTACCACTAAATATAAGATGCTGGGACAATCTGTGGGATTGAATGGTCAAGAAACTACCCAAAGCAGACACTAAATTGCAACTTTGAGAATGTCCATACCTGACTGGGTGAGTGAATATAGAAGGTACCATCTGGCTTGCACTCTCTTGATTTGCTGGTTCCATGTGAGGGTGCTGAAAATACAAAATTCAGAAGATGTCAAATCCACTGAAAGGCAAAACCCTACTTAACAGGTTTCGTCTAATTTTGCTACTGTTCTTAAGAAATAAAACCTGTCCATTCAATGATTTTACAAGTGAACAGGTGAGTTCCTTCACTGCATTACTGCACCAGGCACAGAGATGCATCACTGATTGGTCCCCATTGTACTAAGAAATATGGTCACAGCTCCCTGGCGAGGGGCACTTTGCTCCCCACCCTAGAGCAGGCCACAATTTCACTGATACCAAAAAATATAAAGACCCAACAGAATGAGGATCATATAGACCCATTTCACTGCTGAATGTGGAAGTGAAAACACTCACCAAGGTCCTGGCCAAAAGGCTGCAGGGCTGCGAACCGGAGGTGGTAGCGGAGGACCAAATGGGCTTTGTCAAGGGTAGGCAGCTCACCGCCAACATCAGGCGGCTGCTGAGCGTATAATGACCCCCCCTCCCCCTCGCCCGGGGAGAGAACACCAGAGGTGATCATCTCCCTGGACGCAGAAAAGGCCTTCGACAGAGTGGAATGGAAGTACCTCCTCGAGGTATTGGAATGGTTTGGGCTAGGAGCGGGATTCACCGCCTGGGTGAGGCTCCTGTACAACGCTCCCAAAGCGAGTGTCTGAACTAACACCACCAGCTCTGAATACTTCCAAGTACAGAGAGGAACAAGATAGGGCTGCCCCCTGTCCCCACTCTTGTTCGTGCTAGCGATCGAACCCATGGCGATAGCCTTGCGGGACGCGAAAAGCTGGAAGGGCATTCGGAGAGGAGACAGAGAGCACAGAGTCTCACTCTATGCAAATGACCTACTCCTCTATGTCTCGAAGGCACAGGAAGGACTGAAAGCAATACTACAGATCCTGAAAGAGTTTGAACCATTTCGGGCTATAAACCTAACCTGGGCAAAAGTGAGGCATTCCCAGTGAACGCAAATGGGACAGGGGCAGAGATGGAGGGGTTTCCATTTAAAATGGCCCAGAACAGATTCTTTTACTTGAGGATCCAGATAGCCAGAGACTGGACACAGATCCACAAGCGGAACCTGACCAGCCTGGTGGATGAAGTAAAAAAGGACCTACAGAGGTGGGGCTCACTCCCACTCTCCCTGGCAGGGACAGTGCAGACGATCAAGATGAACGTACTGCCGAGGTTCCTCTTCCTGTTTAGATCCATACCAATCTTCATCCCCAAGGCCTTTTTCCAAAATATAGACAGTCTAGTCATGGCATTTGTGTGAGGGGGTAAGAACCCGAGAATTCCTAAACCGACAAAGCAAAGAAGGAAAGTCAAACCCCCTTTAATTTGATTTAAAGCCCCTTGACTTTACCAAACCTACAATACTCCACTGGGCAACAATGGCAGAAAGAGTGAGGGGATGGGTACACAAATACGACACAGATTGGGTACAAATGGAGGAGACCTCCGGGCCCTTGCTACAGCAGCACTCCCATCCCCCTCAACAAGATACACGACGAACCCAGTGGTAGTGGCCACACTGAGAACATGAGCCCAATTGAGACAACACTTTGGGCTAACTGAGATGTCCCCCATGGCCCCCATCTGCGGCAATCACAAATTTCCCCCAGCCATGCTATCCACCACCTTCAAAAGGTGAAGGCGAGAGGGGGGGCACACTGACTGTCAGGGTCTTTTACGTGGGGCACAGACTGGCGACACTGGACGAACTGACAAGGAAGTGGAAACTAACAAAGGACAGGAAATGAGACACCTCCAAATAAAACACTTCCTCTGCAAAGAGACAGTCGGGTACCCCGAACTCCCAGAGGACCTGATAGGCACAAACGGCAAGGAGGGGGGACTATTTGGGAAAATATACAGACAGTTACTGGACAGAACTCGAACACGACTGGACGAGGCCAGACAAAAATGGGAGGACTTGCCAGAGGGGCCCTGCCAACCACACCCACATGTTCCAGGCATACCCCAAACTTGCTGGGTTCTGGACAGCCTTCTCTGAGGCAATGTCCAAGGTTGTGGGGGTGAGGGTGAACCCATGCCCAATTGTGGCAATCTTCGGGGTGTCAGAGCAGCCAGAGCCACACATGGGGAAGGGGGCCAATGGCCTTGCTTTCACTTCCCTAATCGCGCGCTGGAGAATCCTGCTCGGCTGGCGATCAGCAGCACCACCCACAGCTGCAGACTGGCTTGCAGACCTTTCGGAATTTCTCCACCTGGAGAAGATTAACTACGCCATCTGAGGGTCGGAAGAAGGCTTCCTAAATACATGGGGGCAGTTCATCGGCCTGTTCCAAAACCTGTTCGAGGCCAGCAACGAGGAGTAAGTTAAAAATACAGTAAAGAGATGAGGAAAAAAGAGGGCAGACAGGGGGAAGAAAACAAGATAGGTGAGGGACCAAAGGAATGCGCATCCCACAGGGAGGGAGTGGAGGGAGGAGCAAACAGAAGGAAGGTGGGAAAGCCACAGGAGAGGAGAAGAGGAGAGGGGTAACCCTCCCTCCCTGAACACAACAGCAAAGTGCAGCCGAAGCCAACCCGGGGGAGTGGGGGGTGGAGAAATGGAGGGGGTGGAGACAGGGAGAGTACGCAAGGGAGGGGGCAGGGGGGGAGGGAGACAGAAGGGACCATAGCCCGAACCAGAGGGCGGCGAAATGTATATAGGTTAGTTAAACGAAGGACAGGATAAACATTTCTGTACAATAAAGTAATTAACGCGGTTAAGAAAAATGTGATGTATATATACAATTGTTTATAAATATGGAATATGCCAATAAAAAGATTTCAAATAAAAGAAATATGGTCACAATGTTCCCTCTAATTATTTTTTGTGTGCCTAGGCCATTGCTTAAAGTTTGCGGCCCCTTTAATTGTTTTTACATGGCCAGGCACACCCAGCAGTTTAAAGGGACCGATTTGTGCACATCTTCATGGGGACATTCGGGTTTTTTAAGGAAATATTTTACTGAGGCATTTATAATTTTAACATTTTAACATTCTAAACAACAGAGCAGTCCAGTCCAACAACCCCACAATAACAAACCCAACTTCCCCTGCCCTAACTCCTAGCCACCCATATATTAGATTCCCTGCCCTTATTCTTCACTTTATGCCTCTCCCTTTCCCTTTCCCCCCTTCCTCCCCGCTCCTGCTGACGGTCAGTTTTCCTTAAAGAAGTCGATGAATGGCTGCAGCCCCGAGCGAACCCCTGTAATGAACCCTTTAAGGCGAACTTAATCTTCTCTAGCCTAAGAAACCCTACCCACTGACCCACACCCCCGATTTTGAAGGTTTATGGGGACATTCTGAATGCTGCGCAACTAGGTGGCCACACCACTTCGAGGAAACATTGATGGATGATAAAAAGTTCCTTTTGGGCAGTTTTGTCATCTGAACCTATTTCAGGAATGTCCAGCAGTTGCATAATGTTAACAAGGCGGAATAGGTAGGAGTTCTTTGCAGGAGGAATAATTATGCAAAAAGAAAATGTGGCTTTAGTTAGTTCAGGCTAAATCATTCCCCCCCCCACACCCCCAATACACACATGCTCAAACACACCTGGCAAACCAGGTAAACAGGTGACAGTCAACGCAGTGACTGCTCCATTCATCAGTTCGTACTGGCATGAGACCTCAGCAAAATCTCCCATTCACTGCAGTGGGGCCGGAGAATCCCGCTGCCGTGAACGGGTGGAGAATCCGATCCGCTATCTTTTGGATGACAGTAAACCGAGGCCCTGTCTGCCGTCTCAAGAGGTAAATGATCTCATAGCAGTGGTTCAAAAAAAAACCAGAGGAACTCTCCTCGTTGTCCTGATTAATATTTATGCTTCAATCAATACCATCAGAATAGATAATCTAGCTATTATCACATTGCTGTTTGTGGGAGTTTGTTGTGTGTAAATTAACTCCTGGATTTCCTACATTATAACTGTGACTACATTTCAAAAGTGATTTGTTAGCAGGAAAGCAGTTTAGGACATCATAAGAAACGTGAAAGATCCTGTATAAATTCAACTCTTTCTTTTCTTTCTACCAACCAATGATGCAAATTGTTGTAATGTGCCTTTAAGGGATATCACATATCACTAGAAGGGAACTATGTCATGTGACCCAGTCTTAGTTTCATTTTAGCTTTAAGCAGAGCACACGCATACAGCTTTGACATCTTCAAGCTTTGTAGAACTGTTTTCATGTGTCTAGTCTTAATAAATTAACCTAACATGTGTTTACCCAATCCCTTAATGAGCGACTGGTGCCTTGTGTCTTGAACAGTCAAGACTCATTATAATAACACGACTTAAATCAAATGATCACATTGTATTTAACAAACAGCAGTTCTAGCCTCACACAGAAGAGATGAGAAGGCTCTTTAAAAGTTCCTAAAAATATTAATTAAAACAAAAGGAAAGGCAGAATTATCTTCCCAGGACTGTGAGTATTTAAGAACAATCTTTTCTTTGAGTCAGGTCTATGATCACTTTTCGACTGATCTACAGCTACAACCCACTTTCAGTGCTCCAGTAAATGCACTGCTCCTGTTTCTTCCTTGATTTACAGAGTATTTACTGCCAATTTACTAGTAAGTTTGTGTTGCTTATGTGTAAAGATAGTAGTTGCAAAGGTTATTCGCATTTAAGAACAGAATCATCTGTGACAAGAACTGCAGCAGTTTTGTGTGGACATGTAATCAGGTACAACCTCTCTGTCCCCTCCAACACCCACTAGAATGGCTAGCTGGCCCTCCCACATATGGCGCAATGGACACGGATTTTTATCTTATCATTCAAGCCGAGCAACATATTTAAGTTCTGGTGTCCAGTGTACTTATTCCAGAGTTTTATGACAACAGTGACAACAGAAAGAATCACTCAATGTTTCGGGTATTGCGATGTCACCAATTGCTGAAATTGTAATACTAACGTGCAACAGAAAAATAGCCTTAGCTAGTCTGTGCACAAGCATACTGGCAAAATAAAGTTTGCAGTGTGTTGTCCTCCAGAGACTGGCCTTCCAGGGTCACTAAAGGTAAAAGTAGCTGTTGTGTTGGACACAACTGAAGAGATTACTCAGCCTCAGATATCACAGATACGGCTGCATTTTGGGATGTGAATTCCACAACACTCCCTGGCTCCGGCATTATGCTCCTTTAGCTCTCTGTTCCCCAGTGTTAATCCAATGCTCTCCGTTGGGTATAATTTGAAACATTTGAGCAAAGATCAGGATTGGAATATTTCAGAAATAACTGTAGTTATTTAAAAAATTATCAAAGAACCAAAAGGACAAGAATTAGGACCCCAAGGGATCACTTTGTTGTTGGTTTCACAGTCAGTACAACGATCTATATGGTCGAAGGGTACATTAGGTGAAAAGGCGATAACAATGGGTAGATTGTCAACTTATTGCTTGTGCATAAAACTTGTGTTGTGAGTCAGCCGCATTATAGAAACCGTCTAATTTTCATTTCCTCTGATTCCAATTGGTGGGCAAGCTGCAATACCAGCTTTGTGCCTGGAGCAGCATGTGGGAAATCTGCAACCACCATGCACATCCCAAATCTTCAGAATTGTCCCTGACAGCTACATCAGAGTATGAGGTTGGCTTTATTTAACATAATTGAAAATATTCCCCCTACCCTTTGCCTACTTGTCCCAAAGAAAGTTTAAACATATAATAATGCACAGGCTGGTTTTATGTACACGATCACTGACTAGATTGTTTTGCGCAGCTAAGGCTGGGTGTGTTGTCCACAAAATAATGGAAGGAATGCGGTCAGTTTACTCAGGATAAGATTTTCAATGTATTATTTTAATTTCCCTGTGGGTGATACAAACACTGCACAGTGCACAGGTTGCAGTGTGTTACACACAGGGTAATGGAAAGATTAGCCATATTGCAGCAGGATCATGGAAAGACTGGATGTGTTACTCTATGGCCAAGTACACTGGACACCAGAACTTAAATATGTTGCTTGGCTTGAATGATAAGATAAAAATCTGTGTCCATTGCGCCATATGTGGGAGGGCCAGCTAGCCATTCTGGTGGGTGTTGGAGGGGACAGAGAGGTTGTACCTGATTACATGTCCGCACAAAACTGCTGCAGTTCTTGTCACAGATGATTCTGTTCTTAAATGCGAATAACCTTTGCAACTACTATCTTTACACATAAGCAACACAAACTTACTAGTAAATTGGCAATAAATACTCTGTAAATCAAGGAACCATGATCTGGCGAGGTCAAGGACCAGTGATCAGAATTTTTCAAGGGGAGTATTTAAAGTAACATATGGTTATTATATTTGGCACTGCTGCCAGGGACTGACATGATTACAACTGTTAAGACTGAATGCACTGTGTGTTTACTATCATCTGTCTTCTTGCTTGGAATCAAAATGAATACTCATTTCTAGCAGAGAGCTAAATAATCACTTACTGAGTTTTGCTTTCTCCATCTCTGCCTGTCCCTGTCTCTGGCTGTCACTATCCAGGGTCTCCAGAGAGGTGAATGGCTGTAAGATGGATAGAGAAATGATGGTTGTATAAAGCAAATGGAAGAGCAGAAAAAACTCCCTGTTTTCAGGTTCAAAGCAGCAGAGTGGGGAAATCTCACCTTCACCAAATGAAAATGTCCTCAATATTGCAAGTGGCACATTTCCCAAGGAAAAATACAGGGATAACATACAGAAGGAGCTGTATTTATGTCTGTGTGCAATTTAAAGGATTTTTAGAATTAAGAATACATCTTTGCTTTAAAAAAAATCTCAGGGCAGCACGGTGGCCTAGTGGTTAGCACAACCGCCTCACGGCGCTGAGGTCCCAGGTTCGATCCCGGCTCTGGGTCACTGTCCGTGTGGAGTTTGCACGTTCTCCCCGTGTCTGCGTGGGTTTCGCCCCCACAACCCAAAAATGTGCAGAGTAGGTGGATTGGCAACGCTAAATTGCCCCTTAATTGGAAAAAATAATTGGCTAATCTAAATTTATAAAAAAAAAAAAAAAAAAAAATCTCTTCTCACCCTCTTGCCTTGCCCTTACCCAGATCACTGGTACCATATGAAAATGAAATGAAAATCACTTATTGTCACAAGTAGGCTTCAAATTAAGTTACTGTGAAAAGCCCCTAGTCGCCACATTCCGGCGCCTGTGCAGGGAGGCTGGTACGGGAATTGAACCGTGCTGCTGGCCTGCCTTGGTCTGCTTTAAAAGCCAGCTATTTAGCCCAGTGTGCTAAACCAGCTCCTGACCATTGGGCATCAGACCATTATCAGATCATATCATCAGATCATCAGATCATATCAGACCATTGTTGGATCATTGGAAAAATAGTAGCCAGGGCTTAGTAATGGCAATGTTTGCTTGGTAGGTCATGACTTTCAGTGATCACGTGAAATGGGTCACAGCGATGTAAAAGGAAATAAAGACTGGAAGAGCAAGCTGCTCACTTGCTGTCTCCCATTTTACACTATCGTTCCAAGTTAAGATAGGCTTCCACTGTATTTTCACCTGTCAATTTACAAACACTCTTCAGCAAGGACAATGTTTGACCAATACAATTTTACCTAGCGGAAAAAAACATCAGCCAGGATTTGCGCTCGACATGACTGACTCTTGCTGAATGGGGAGTGAGGGCCAGATCAGGCACAGCTGTGATTCCCAACATAGTCAAATAGCCTGTTGCCAACTGCTATTTAAGTTCATACATAAAATTAGCTGGAACTAGATACCAGCATGCTGCCAATAAACATGAACCGTATGTCAGCACGAATAATGTAAGCCTATTTGGGACACTAATAAAGATTATTATTATTAAAATGGGGACAAAAGTAGACTGAAAAACAATAACCCTTCCAATAATATAACTGGCACAGAAAGGGTAGGTTATAGAACCTGGTTGGATTTAAGAGCAGCAAGTCACCATTAAAAAAATCTAAGAACCAGAATGTCCGTTACTGAATAATCAAATCAAAAATGTAAAATGCTTAAATAGAATGAAATTTATAAAGTTATTTTCATTGCAAGCTCCTTGATAATCAAGTCCCATTCTAATTTAGTAGAATTTTATTTGAGTTATTTTTTGATTAATTTCTGTGGTGTGTGAATATGAAAAGTGACGTTGAAACTTGCCCTGTTGGCCTTCCTTTCTGTCAAAGAGTCAAAGAGCACCTTACCTTCCAGGGTTTTCACAACTCTGTTGGGTTTGCGGGAACCTGATGCCTTGAACTGGACTGTGGCAGAGGTTCTGAACTGACAACAAAACCACTTCCATAACTCTCAGCAGGTCCTGATCGAAAACCTTACAACTCCTCAAACTTTCCAGCAAACGCAAAGCATGTATTGCAAAACGTCCTGAGCCCTTTCCGTTTGCAGGCTAATCTTTGGCTAGCTCGGAGCTCTTGTGAGTTTACAGAAGCAGAATTTTATCACTTCTTTCAGAAAGGAGTTCATGAATAATTCCTCGCTGCCTTTCTGCTTCCCTGGGGGTTCAGTGTGAAATTTAGCACAGTTGAATAAACAGGAGCCCAGTGGGAAGAGAGAGATTTTTTTTAAGATGAGGTGGTGATAAAAAAAACGCAAAGAAGAAAGTTTAATCACCATCTGTGTCAAAACCCCAGGCCTTAGGGCAGAGCTGTTAAATACAATTAATGAGGGTATTAGGGGCCTATTTGCTGTTTAAAGGGAGGGTGGGTGGGGGGGCGGTGGGGGGCGGAGGTGAGAATTCAAAGCATCTACAGAACTGATATACCATAAGGCAGACGTAGATTTCTCCTGGTTAGGGCCCAGATATCGTTCCCCGAGAATCACAATTATGCGAGACCATTGGCAGAGATAAATTGTCTCTCCTTTTAAAGGTATTCATTGTGTTCCGTATTGGAGAAGCATCAAATCGTAATTTTTTCGCAACACGATTAACAATGGCGACGAGGAATGTGGGAATGGCTTTGAGGAGAATTTGCAGTATTACCATAATACATCAAGGAAGGTTTTCACCAGATCAGTAGTTTGGCGTAGATTAGTAAAACCTGGAGATAACCTCTTGGTCAAAGTTCTCCTTTTTGTTGCTTCACACATCAAAAAAGGGATAGAGCAGGAGTTGAGACCAGAATCTCTGTTCTAATGGCCTCCCAGCACCGAGGACCCGGCTCCGGGTCACTGTCTGTGTGGAGTTTGTACATTCCCCTGGTGTCCGGGTGGGTCTCACCCCTACAGATGTGCAGGGTAGGTGGATTGGCCACACTAAATTGCCCCTTAATTCGGAAAAAAGTAATTGGGTACTCTAAAATTTAAAAAACAAATTCTCTGAGATGGCCAAACTGTGTTGTGACTTTGTAACTGCGATAATTTATGTAAAATTTGTCTAAACGTCTTTCATTTAGCACATTGTACAGCTAGCAGAGAGAGAGAATGTTTTGTAACATGATTTTTTTTTAGTATAAACTTAAAGTACCCAATTCATTTTTTTTCTAATTAAGGGGCAATTTAGTGTGACCAATCCACCAACCCTGCGCATTTTTGGGTTGTGGCGGTGAGACCCACACATACACGGGGAGGATGTGCAAACTCCATACGGATAGTGACCCAGGGCCGGGATCAAACCTGGGTCCTCTGCACCATGAGGCAGCAGTGCTAACCCCTGCACCACCGTGCTGTGACTTCGTACCATAATTTTGAATGGGTTTTGAATAAAAATGCTAATCTGTTCAAACACCTAACCTACCTGAAGTCCAGCATCAAATGGCACTTCAGGGCATGATAAACAGCTGGATACTGTAACTAAAATTTTTAATCATCCTTTCCCACCACCTCCACAGAAAAAGGAGGCTGGATAAATACCAGATTCGTAGCCGGTACACATTGTACAATCTAACATGAAAGAACCTGCATTTTTGTAATGATTTTCACAAGCACAGAACATCCTAAAGCACTTAATGGCCAATTAGATTCTTTTGATGCATATTCACTGTTGTAACATAGGGAGCAGAAGTCACTTTGTACACAGCAAGGTCCAACAAACACCATCACTTTGCTCCAAAGAATGCCCCAAGTTCTTTTACATCGTCATGACAAGGCCATCCAATAATACAGCACCAATTTCTCCTGGTTTAGGAGCTGGTTTAGCTCCTAGGTACTGGTTTAGCACAGGGCTAAATAGCTGGCTTTTAAAGCAAACCAAGGCAGGCCAGCAGCACGGTTCAATTCCTGTAACAGCCTCCCGAACAGGCATCAGAATGTGGCGACTAGGGACTTTTCACAGTAACTTCATTTGAAGCCTACTTGTGACAATAAGCGATTTTCATTTTTTCATTTTTCAATACAACCTAGTTCATGCCTGGAGTGGGGCTTCAGCCCAGAATCCTCTGCCTCAGAGACAACCACACCACCAGTGAACCAAGGCTCACACACAAAGGCTAAAAACTGGTGATTTAATTTCTTCTTCATTCCCTGCACTGTAATAACATGCGTGAAGCATGCATTAAGCTTTGTTTCTTGGCCTGTCTGGATGTGAGTGCAATGATCCCCAAGCATCTCAGAGGATCAGTCAGCCTGTCAGATATAACCCTAACACTTGATCATTAAGCAGGAATGTGCCTCTCCTTATGAGATGCTCCCTTGATGTCATTTCAGAATCTCAGCTGGATTCCTGGGCTGTTTACACTGGGCAGTTGAAAAGTGTTTAAACATTTCCGTCTTTCAAATCCAGCATCAAAGCAGCCTCCAAAGAGACAAAACATTTATCATCATCCCCTAATCTGAACCTTTCTGGAACCCTCGCTGAGGAACAGTCTATCAGCGCCAGACCAAGGGTATCTGGTGTTTATCTGGTAATACTCACCGCAAAATACATCTTCAAGATTAAGACCAGTAATGTGGGTGGAACCATGTGGTAATCACATTAACTTTGATTGAATCTGATGCTCAAATCTGTCGACTAGGAACGTGAGGAGAGCGTTAGACCTCGCAAGAGGCTTCTCGTGAGATTTAATGGCCTCGATAGTCCTCGCGAGGCATTGCAATCTGGATTCCGCCCATTGCGGATCCAAATTTGCATATTTAAGTGGGCAGTCAGGCTCACTTGAATATTCTCTTGCCGGGGTGGCCTCGGAAACCTCAAGCGAGCGTGGTTTAGTACTGGTCTTCACCAACGTGGACCAGGGGCATCGAAGGCCACGGGACGAGGTAAGGACTTGTATGCCTCCAACTCAGATTTGCATCCCAAGGGCTTATTTCAGCGTGTTATAAATCAGGTAATATGCCACCTGTCATGGAGGGGTGGAGGGGGGGGGGGGTCACCTAGATGACCGGGGGCCCCTGGATGGTTGGGCTCTGGGAAGGGTGGTACCCTGGCACCCACAGTGTCAGCCTGACATCCTGGCAGTGCCACCTGGGTGCCACCCTGGTACTGCCAAGCTGACACGGGCACTGCCAGGCTGGTAGTGTCCAGGTGGCGGCAAGCCTACGCCAGGAATTGGGCCCGTGGTGCCCTGCCCTTATGAGGTGGGGTGTGGCGGGGGCTTGTGAGGGCAGCACAGTAGCACAGTGGGTAGCAATGTTGCTTCACAGGTCAAATGGTCCCAGGTTCAATTCCTGCCTTGGGTTACTGTCTGTGTGGAGTCTGCACGTTCTCCCTGTGTCTGCGTGGGTTTCCTCCGGTCGCTCCGGGTTTCCTCCCACAATTCCCAAAGATGTGCTGTTAGGTAATTTGAACATTCTGAATTCTCCCTCTGTGTACACGAATAGGTGCCAGAATGTGGCGACTAGGGGCTTTTCACAACAACTTCATTGCAGTGTTAATGTAAGCCTACTTGTGACAATGAAGATTACTTTATACTTTACTTGAGGACCCTCTCATTGATAAGTTGGGGCATTGGGGGCTATCCAGAGGCTAATTAAGAATGGCTTCCCGATCTCTCCCTGCACTGGCGCGCGGAGCTTGTTAGTGCAGGAAATGGGACTAAGTGTGGGCTCGGCAGGGCAACTCCAGATGCATCGTTTTTTTTAGAGTACCCAATTATTTTATTTCCAATTAAAGGGGCAATTTGTTAGCATAGCCAAGCCACTAACCTGGACATCTTTGGGTTTTGGGGGTGAAATCCCCGCAGACATGGGGAGGATGCACAAACTACACACGGACAGTGACCCAGGGCCGGAATTGAACCCGGGTCCTAAGGGCCGCAGGCAACAGTGCTAACTACTGCGCCAACGTGCAGCCCACGCATAATTCTAATTGCGTTGAAACATTTTACAATGCAAATCTAAACCAGGCCCACCAGCAATGCATTGAAGATCACAAGACAAACCCAGCTTAAACTTATTGTCACTACAGTAGATTCCATGACAGGTGGCATATTAGCTGATTTACAACATGCTGAAATAAGCCCTTGGGATGCAAATCTGAGGTGGAGGCATACAAGTGCTTACCTTGTCCCGTGGCCTTCGATGCCCCTGGCGGCGTCCTCTGGGGGCTCTGGGGCTGGAGGGCCCTGGCTCACTTGTCGGCAGCACATGCACAGCCTGTCCCATGTGCTGGCCCCGAGACGTAGTCTCATCAGAGGGGTGGAACTCGGGAGTGCTGGTGCCCACCGTCGCCACCCCATGAGAAGAGGTTGGCACTCGGCGCTTCCTCCTCCCGGTTGATACCCATAGGGCCCTGGGGTTCACCTTGGGATGAAGGGCAGCTGGTTGGGGCCCCGGCAGCCCCCTGCACCACCTGCCTCTGCCAGCCCTGGTGGTTCCCCATGGTTTGCACCATCGTGTCAACACCCTCAGCGATGCCCCTCAGTAACTGGGACACATCCCCCAGGTACCGGGCCATGGTCTGCAGTGCCTCAGCCATGCCCACCTGCGACAGGGACAAGCTCCGCAGTGCCACGGCCATCCCCATCTGAGAGCGGGACATGTCCCGCAGAACCCCATCAATGTCAGCCTGGTACTGAGTGACCTTCCCTGAGTCATGGCCATCACCGACGGCACAACGCCTTGGACACCTTCACTAATGGTGCTGACGTCATGCACCAGGCTCTCCACTGCAGTTGCCACCCTAGTTGGTCTCAGAGCAACTCATTGCCGATGCCATCTCCTGCGCCCGTAGCCTCTGGGACTCCTCAAATCAGCTATGGGTCTGCTGGAGTGACGCTGGTATCTCCCTCTGAATGTCCAGGCTGTCCCCTATCATCCCCATCAGCCCCGGGTAACTCTGTTCCAGAGGCTCAGCATCAGGCTGGGATCCAACTGGGTCCAGGGAGCCAGCAGCCTTCCGACTGCTCTCTTGCCTGTCTCCACCAGATGTACACCAGAAGCAGTGTGGTACTCACCAGATTGTGCCCCAGAAGGCTGCCCACTAACATTTCCCACCGAGGTGCATGTATCTGCACTGGCGGAGGGTGGGGATGACAGCTGTGCCGCATCTATAACAGCTGCATCCTCGGAGTTCCCCTCCGAGGTGTTCTCCTCGGAGTCAGGAGAGGGGGCCGCCTGGGGCACTAGTGGGCAATATTAGTGGGCAATACTAGTGGGAAATACTATTGGTCAGGTGCCTGGGACACAAGCTGGTGAGTACCACACGGATGATGCACATCTGGTGGAGGCAGTAACCCCATCTCACCTTTTTGGACACTAAGGGCAATTTAGCATGGCCAACCCACCTAACCTGCACATTTTTGGGCTGTGGGAGGAAACCAGAGAACCCGGAGGAAACCCATACAGACACGGGGAGAATATGCAAACTCCGCACAGATAGTTACCCAAGGCCAGAATTTAACCTAGGCCCCGACACTGTGAGACAACAGTGCTAACCATTGTTTTGCCCTTGCTGTCATGATCAAGGTGTTACTGGTGTAACCATGGACCTCAGATGCATACCTGACATAGAGGAGAGCACTGGTGAAGAAGTACACCAAGATGCTGGATACATTTGCTGGTCTGTCACATAGTCTCCCGTCACTGTCGAGGCGCATGAAGGAGACCGACTCCAACTTGGCAAGAACATTGCGACGAGCTTTGCTGAATTTCCATGTCATGTCGTCGACCCAGAGGTACTGCATCTGCAGCCCACATACCTCGTACTGCCTTTACGTGGACAGGTCACCATAACCTTTGCCATCCCTGCAAGGATGCAGCAACAACCCAGCCAAATCCAGGAATTCACCACAACACCCCGGGAAACATTGCACGCTGATTCCAGGCACTCTTCAAAAGCAGTAGATAATCAAATTCTTTCTATCTGTGTCTGGGTGCCTGCAGTTTAAATAATACTGGTGCTGGGCCCCTTTTCCAGCTGAACGTTTGATGTTTGGTGTATGAGTTTGTTGAATGGTCCAAATTAAAACAAAGCGCGTCACATCAGCCTATAGAGCTGTGTGACATCAGCATAGCATCACTTCAACAGCATCCAGTGTTCATAGGCGCACTCTGTAAGCTGCACTGCAAGTGGCTGGCAGCACAGCATACATCCCGTAGGAAGGCGATTGACTTCACTAACACCGTATCAGGCACCCAAATTGCACTCCCTTGATTTTTGATTACATCCAGAAGAATAAGTAAGTTCCTACTGTCAGAAAAATCTTAAAGTAGCAGAAATAGACCATCCGAAAGATACAAATTATTTTTATCCAGTTTAGATAAAACCAACATTTCGAAGAATTTCCACTTTTAGAAACTAAAAACACATTCATCTTTCGCTGCTGTTGGAACAGTAACAGCCGTTCCCGTAACAGCCTCCCCGAACAGGCGCCAGAATGTGGCGACTAGGGGCTTTTCACAGTAACTTCATTGAAGTCTACTCATGACAATAAGCGATTTTCATTTCATTTTCATTTTCAACAGTATATGAAAATAAAACCATTGCATGTCCGGCCATCATTTAAAAAAGGCTCACAGAAAGCTGGTTTTCAGAAGTATGCATATGAAGATAAATTTATTTTCTCAGGCGAACGTAACTGCTTCCAGTCTGGTGTTTGCAATGTTTATATTCTTATTGATTATCAATATTACTTTTTGTGTTTCCCTGTGGATGCTGATGGTTCTAACATGCTATGTGGCTGCTCCCTCCCTCGGCCCAATTACCCACCCTATCCCTACGTAAACCTACCTAGGGGCAATTTAGCATATCCATTCCACCTAACTTGCACACCTTTGGACTGTGGGCGGAAGACGGAGTACCCAGAAGAAACCCATGCCCGGATGGCGCAGTGGTTAACATTGCTGCCTCAGGGAGACAAGGACCCGGGTTCAATCCCAGTCCTGGGTTACCGTCCGTGTTGAGTTTTCACAGTCTCCCCGTGTTTGCATGGGTCTTACCCCCACAAACACAAAGATGTGCAGGATAGATAGATTGGCCACACTAAATTGACCCTTAATTAGAAAAAGAGAATTGGGTACTCTAAATGTATTTTTTTTAAAAAAGAAACACCATGGAGACATGGGGAAAATGTGCAAACTCCACACAGTCACCAGAGGTCGGAATTGAGCCCAGGTGCCTGCCGCTGTGATGCACCAGTGCTAACCACTGTGCCACAGTGTTGAAGTTATATGTTAAAACCAGTGAATATTCTCCCGACCATCAACAACCCCCCAAAAAAGACATAAAGCTAAATTTGAATAAAAAAATTAATGTAGGACAAAGGTTAGGCATATTCTAGAAAATTATGCTGAAGAAACTAAAAGCTTTTGAAAGATGCACTTTAATAATTTATTTGTTAAATGTAACCTTTTTACAGGCAGCACGGTGGCGCAGTGGTTCGATCCCGGCTCTGGGTTACTGTCCATGTGGAGTTTGCACATTCTCCCCGTGTTTGTGTGGTTTTCGCCCCCGCAACCCAAAGATGTGCAGGGCAGTTGGATTGGCCATGCTAAATTGCCCCTTAATTGGAAAAAATTAATTTGGTACTCTAAATTTATATTTTTTTAAATATGTAACCTTTTTGAAGATGCACATAACTATGAATCTCAAGGAATGGCAAGTCTCAAAAAACAAATAAGCAAATAAACAAATAAGTATCGTAGGCATCTGATTAATGCCAACAGCTTCAGGCCTGTCTTCCAACTGCTTGATTGCTCACTATAGAAGTAAAAGATGTTTACACCAGGACGGTGATCATCTGAAGCATTAGCTTTGTTAAAAAGAGGTGAGGCTGCACTCATTAAAAACAAAGGGCTGGATTCTCCTATTTGAAGACTAAGTGCTGACGCCGGCGAGGGAACAGTAGTGTTTTATGCCAGAAACAACGGCGCACAAACTGCACCGATCCCCCTCCTGGTGGGGGGGCTGTCAGCCACGCAGCGTAAAGCCCCGGCTTTACCTGTGGATACGTCCAGAGAATTGTCGGGTCTGTGGCCGCGCGTGCGCACGGCGGCGGCCTCAGAGGCTGCGCCGTACAACATGACGCGGCTGCCGCGGACCCGGCCTGCCACATACTGTCCCCCAGTAACCCCCCTCGTCACCCCCTGACCACCCCCCACCAGTCTCACCTGCCCCCGTAAAAGCACCCCCTGCCCGTGGAACGGCTCCCCCCCCCCTCCTCCCCGACTGTGGCAGCACTGGACTCAGTTCGCAGCCGCAAAGCCAGGTTCACGGAAAAAAGGATAACTGTTCCACGCCGTCAGGAACTCAGCCCATTGGGGGCGGAGCATCAGGGGAGGGCCTCAGGTGACATCCTGAGGCCATCCCGATGACGCACAACGTACTCTTCGAATACACTGTTTTCAAGGGGGCAGAGCATCTGGGGCTGTTTAGCACACTGGGCTAAATCACTGGCTTTGAAAGGAGACCAAGGCAGGCCAGCAGCACGGTTCGATTCCCGTAGCAGCCTCCCCGAACAGGCGCCGGAATGTGGCGACTAGGGGCTTTTTACAGTAACTTCATTGAAGACTACTCGTGATAATAAGCGATTTTCATTTCATTTCATTGCAAAAGCGGTGCTGCCCCCGATTTTGGCGCAAACGGGGATTCTCCGGCCGATTGTCGAATGCGATTTCGCCATCGGCAACCGGAGAATCCTGCCCACAGTATGAGATAGACGGCATTCAGCCATGAACAATTTAGTTAACCGTAGACTCAACCCCACCCATTCAATTACTGAAGAAGGTTTCTACCAAGGTTTGTACCTGTTGCCAAAGACAAATTGAACAATATTCCAGAATACAGAGTGATCCTTTTTTTCAGTTACTTCCAGAAAGTGGGCAGCACTGGATAGGTAAACATGTATTGCCCATCATGGTTTGGAGGATGTTACCTAAGGAGCCTTGGTGAGATGCTGCAGTGCATCTTGTAGACCTGCACAAATCCTTTTCGTTCTCACTCCTAAACATATTTTCCTCCAGTTTTTTTTTAATTGTGCCACTCAGCAAAGCAGGGAGCTGATTAGTTTAGTTGGCTTGATGCCTGGCGTATAGCTCAGGACAATGCCAAGAGCACAGTGTTCGATTCCCTGCTCTGACTGAGGTAGACCTCAGCCCTGCCTCCTTGGCCTGCCCTGTAGTTAAATAATAGCATTCGTCATGGTTCAGTCCCCCTCAAACCGAAGATGCTACCGAGAAGAAGAATCAGCAAAGCATATTTATTTTACCTGCATCTTCAAAAGAAAATAATATCCCTCAAATTCCAATTTTTGCTTCAGGTTTGTAAGCACTGTACTTGTGTCCACTGTTCCCATGCTTTAGTGGCTCTCCATGAATTAAATCTTGAAGGTTATATTTTTCCCTAAGTTAGTTTTTACATGAACGTACGGGTAAACATGAGGAAAGATCAGTAGATATCGCAAACTGTTCTGTTTTGTCACCACTCTGATTCTAAGTAACATCGTAAAAGCTGCTTATGGAAGTTAGTCCCAAAAATTGCTGCTTCTTAAAGACTAAGAAAGGCTTATTATTGGCCAGCCAGAAGAAATTTTAAAATCGCAAAACGCTACCAACAATGTGGGGAAAATAGATAGAGAAGCTAGGGCTGTTCTCCCGAAAATAGGGACGTTTAGGGGAGATTAAATGGAAGTATTCAAAATATTGTGTTGGGTTTTTTAGAGTAGATAGGCAGAAACATTTTCACTGGCAGGAAGGTCAATAACCAGAGGATTTAAGATAATTGGCAACAGAACCAGTGAGCAGATGATGAGAATTATTTTAATGCAGTGGCTTGTTAAGATCTGGAATGCCTGACAAGGGCAGTGGAAGCAAATTCAATAATAACCCTTCGCTAGGGAGTTAGATAAATACCGGAAAAAGAAAACTTTTCAGGGTTGTGGGGAATGGATTTGGGAGTGGGATTAATTCAAGAGCCGCTTCAAAAAGCCAGAAGGGATACGATGGACTGAATGGCCTTCATGGCTGCTGTTCTATGCTCGGCAGGATAGAAATTGAGGCAACTCACAATGAAATCTGCGGGTTTGTATCAAACCAGCAAAACAGGATTTGTAAATTTCTACCTGGCACTGATAGAAGTGAATGGTAGAAAATGGATTGCAGATTTACGGTGAATACAAATGCGCAGTCAATTTATCGGAACAGTGTCTAAAATCAAACACCAGTTCTGGACAATGAGCATTCTTCTCCTGAGAGAGGAATTGTCAGATGGATGGCTAAGAGAAGAGAAGCAAGCCTTTGCCTGAGCTGGCATCACATTTTAATCACCCCTGGATGTCTGTGTGAAACTCTCCTGAAAAAATAACTGATGGATTTAAGAATAACAAGGACAGTCAAAGCAAACAGCAGCAGCCAAACTGGACCTATCTTCAATAACAGCTCTGATAATAAGGTTTTGCTTCTGCAATCAGCTTTTTGTTTTCATTTAAATACAATTTGCCGGCCTTCCTTGGTTATCTTATTTTATCAAAGTAAACAGCTCCACAATTTCCCAATCCAATTAGACTTTTGTTGCCTGATGCAGAACTAGTGCCTGGATTATCACTGTTGAATGGAATCTTTTCACACAGCCTGCACCCACTTCCTCTTCCCTCCCCTCAATGCTCTTCCTCCCCCCTCCCTCCCCCCCCCTCCCTCCCCCCCCCCCCCCCCCCCCCCCACACCCCGAGATTCAAGATATTTTCTTCCTCTCTTCCTTATCTTCCTTATCCACCCTTACGGGCGGCACGGTAGCACAGTTGCTTCACAGCTCCAGGGTCCCAGGTTCGATTCCCGGCTTGGGTCACTGTCTGTGTGGAGTCTGCATGTTCGCCCCGTGTCTGCGTGTGGGTTTCCTCCGGGTGCTCCGGTCTCCTCCCAAAGATGTGCAGGTTAGGTGGATTGGCCATGCTAAATTGCCCCTCAGTGTCCAAAAAAGGTTAGGTGGGGTTACTGGGTTATGGGGATGGGGTGGAGGTGTGGGCTTGGGTAGAGTGCTCTTTCCAAGGGCCGGTGCAGACTCGATGGGCCAAATGGCCTCCCTCTGCACTGTACATTCCATGATTCTATGATTCTCTGATCTCTTTGCCTGTCTTGAAGGATGGATAATGTGACCCTGGCCTCTGTCAATCAAATGCAGTGTGTATCAGGGTTCCAGGATGAATCTCAGTACAATGCTTCTTCTCTCCTGAAGAGAAACACCTGGATTGTATTCTGCATTCCTGCCCTCAATCCCCTCAACTCAAACAATGGCCATTGATGAGAAACCAAAGCCTTCAATTCAAAGAAGCAACATCCTGGAGACTCAGCTTGCACACAATTCCTTGTGGCGAGTAAAAATGGCTACTTCCCAAATCTCTATTTGCAATGACAAACCCCAGTGGACCAAGGGATTTATCCAACATTCCCCTTTCAAAGAACTAAATAAATTGCATGCCTATCAGTTGCAAATTACTCAACAGGCATATTTCATAAAGGAAATGATCAAGCACGAAGAAAAAGCCTGTTTGTTCTTTCTAGTCTTATTTTTTTTCAAAAGCTACAATTTCAAAATCTTCTTTCTCTGGCTGCATTTTTGACAAAACATATTGAAATTCTATTAAGGCAATGGAGGACTGCCAGCCAGTTCCAAAGTATAAGTTTGCAAGGCATCAAGTGGAATGAAAAGGAACTGACACTCAAACCCCCCAGGGCACATGAAAGGTCCCATTATCTGTTGGCTTACACTATCCTGAACCTTTGCAAAAGGTTCTGAGATGAGACTTTAAAATGCATTTCCCTCTTCTAAAACAATGACTTCAGCAGGCATGGATTAATAGAGTTCTTCTGGAATATAAAGCTAGTCGGAGCTTTCGGGCAGCACGGTAGCACAAGTGGATAGCACTGTGGCTTCATAGCGCCAGGGTCCCAGATTTGATTCCCTGCAGGGTTACTGTCTGCGCGAAGTCTGCACGTTCTCCCTATGTCTGCATGGGTTTCCTCCGGGTGCTCCGGTTTGCTCCCACAGTCCAAAGACGTGCAGGCTAGGTGGATTGGCCATGATAAATTCCCCTTAGTAACCAAAAAAGGTTAGGGGGAGTTATTGGGTTACGGGGATAGGGTGGAAGTGAGGGCTTAAGTGGGTTGGTGCTGACTCGATGGGCCAAATGGCCTCCTTCTGCATTGAATGTTCTATGTTCTAGGTTCTAGGATACTAAGGACTGGTTACCAAGCCAAAGCGATCAAAGATCAGAAAGCTTTTTTGAAAATATATTTTTATTCAGAAAGGTTTTTCATGGGGGCAGCACGGTGGCGCAGTGGGTTAGCACTGCGGCCTCACGGCGCTGAGGTCCCAGGTTCGATCCCGGCTCTGGGTCACTGTCCGTGTGGAGTTTGCACATTCTCCCCGTGTTTGCGTGGGTTTCGCCCCCACAACCCAAAAACGTGCAAGCTAGGTGGATTGGCCACTCTAAATTGCCCCTTAATTGGAAAAATGATTGGGTACGCTAAATTTATTTAAAAAAAAGAAAGGTTTTTCATTACAACAAGGTAAAATAAAACAATAACATATAACAAGCACCCTTGCAAATTACACACACCCACAATCACACCTGCAACCCCAAATCCCCCATAAACCAACAAAACATAACAAGAGCCAAATCCCCACCCCCAGCAACTGTCGGTGACTAATTCCCTGAAAAAGGAAGTCCCTCGTTCAGGAGCAGGGAGAGGTGTTGAAGGGGGCGGAGGAGGCATTGTCACGGCACAGCGGCCAGCTCGCCTCAATGGGAGAGGAACTGCAGAAGGTGGAGGAGAGTGATAAAGGGTTGAGAACCAAAGTGGAGGACCTGGAGAACAGGTCACAGCGGCGGAACTTGCAGATTGTGGGCCTGCCCCAGGGGCTGGAGGGCCAGAGGCTGATCACGTGCTTTTCGGAGATGTTTGCCAGGTTCTTAGAACCATAGAATCCCTACAGTGCAGAAGGAGGTTATTCGGCCCATCGATTCTGCTCCGACCCTCTGAAAGAGCACCGTGCCTAGGCCCACTCCCCCGCCCTATCCCCATAATCCCCATTTAGGGGCAATTTATCATGGCCAATGCACCTAACCTGCACATCGTTGGACAGTGGGAGGAAACCAGAGCACCCGGAGGAAACCCACACAGATATGGGAAGAATGGGCAAACACCACACAGTCACCCGAGGTCAGAATTGAACCCAGGTCTCTGGCGCTGTGAGACAGCAGCGCTAATGACTGTGCCACCGTGCTGCCCAGTTGTTAGGGGAGCAGGAGAAAACTTCCCTCTTTGAGCTGGATAGGTCGCACCGGCCGAATTCAAAGACGAATGAGCCACCACCAGCTGTGATAGTCTGTTTCCACAGCTATCAGAGGAAGGAGAAGGTGCTGAGGTGGGCCAAGCAGGACCGAGAGGTGAAGTGGGAAGGCAGTGGTATTCAAAAATACCAAGAGGTCACTGTGGAGGTGGCAAGACGATGGGCGGCCTTTAACAGTGTGAAGACAGCGCTTTACATGAGCGGTTCAGGGTGGTCTACCCACCAAAGTTGAGAGTTACGCATAACTCCAAGGACTACTTTGAGACGGCGGAGGAGCCAGGGGCGTTCATGAGGACTAAAGGATTGGGACAGAACTGAGTTTGGACTTTGTTTTCGTATATGTTGTGGTTGGGAGGGGATGGTTTGGGGACGTTGGATATTGTGTTGGGGTTTTTCCCCCTTTCGTTTGGGCTTTATCGTGTTGGTTTGTTTAGAAAAGATGGGTGTGTGGGGAAGCGTTTCTGTTGGTTTTTGTACTAGATATTTGGGGGGAGGGGCTCTGGAGGAGGCCACCTCGCTAGCAAACTCGAGTCGGCTAGTGAACAGGAGCGAGGTGGGGGGAGGGAACATGGCCGTCTGGGCCTATGTGGACAGGGTTCGATGGGCCTGGGGGTTGTGAATGTGGGGGAGATGGGGAGTATACAAAGAGGAGCGGTTTTGAGAGGAAGTGGTTGGGGAATTTCTAGGAAGGGGGAGGGGTAGTTGGCTGATGGTGAATAGGGGTAGGGCCTGATCCCACTCGTGAGGCTGGGCCGGGGGCCGTGGTCATGACTGATCGGAGGGGGAGGGGGAGGAAAGGTGAGAGACCCCCAGTCCGAATGGTAATGTGGAAGGGTTGGGTGGACAGGTGAAGCGAGCGAGAGTTTTCTCGCATTTCAAGAGCTTGAGGTGTTGCAGGAGACTCACTGGAGGGTGAAGGGCCGAGTGAGGCTTCAGAAAGGAGTTAGGTTTCAGATGAAGATGATGGTGGCAGATCAGGGGGGCAGATACATTATATTAACGGGTGCTTTGGAGCAGAGGTTGGTGGTGTTGGTTAGCGTGTATGCTCCAAAATGGGATGATGTAGGGTTTATGAAGAGGATTTTGGCTGCCATGCCAAGTCTGGACACGCATCAATTAATTTTAGACGGGATTTAATTACAGTGTTGCATCCGAAGATGGATTGATCTAAGCCATGCTCGTTGATCCCTTTTTGGAGGGGAGGGGGGTGGGAGGCAGGTGCAAAGGTGTTGGCAGCGTTTATGGAGGAGGTGGGAGAGGGATGTGGGGGGGAGGGTTGTTTGAGTTATTGTGGAATTGGCTGGAGTGAATGTGAGTTTCTGTTGTTCTTCATGTTTTGCATTGGTTTATTTTATGTATAAATGTTAAAACCAAATAAAAATATTGTTTTTAAAATCTGTACTGAAAATAGTTAAGCTGTTTGTCTGTCTGTCTCTCTTTCAAAAGCATTGCGCCTGGATTTGAAAGTAACCATCCTGAGAAAAGTAATCTATTGCAAACCAAGATTTTATGAGAATAAAACATAGAAATTGCTACATACAACTACAAAATGGCCACAAGTCCATGGAATCACCGCACGGAGACCAGCTAAAGAATAGCTAATTATATACTCCTCTATTTAATCTTCCTCATGCTGTAAAAAATCTTTAAGCCTATTCTCTTATTCTGCACTAGTATATATGTGGGGGCCCAGGAACATATAGAAGCATAGTGACATACTGGTGGTTGCCATTCACCTAGGTTTTTCTTTAATTTAGAAAATGTTTTCAATAAACTTATCTTATTCTTTTTTTAAATATTTTTTATTCTCCTCCTTTTTCACATTTTCTCTCAAATTTACACCCAACAATAAACAATAGTCAGTAACGAATGTAATGTCAATCCCCACATCAATAACAACAATCCCATCCTCCCACCAAACCCCCAAACATTAGCCCGCATGTTAACATAAACAAATGACAAAGAGGAATCAGGAATCACCCATAGTCACCAGTAACACATACAGTCCCCCTCCCCCCAACCCTCCCAGCCCCCAACCCCCTAATGTTCAATGTAATCCAATTCTCGAAAGTCCATAATGAGTAACGGCCATGAATTATACAACCCCGGTAGGAGGTTCACCCTTGTCACCAACCAACAGTCCAGTTAATTAAATAAATCTGGAATTATAAAGTTAATATCAGCAATGGGTGAAACTCTCATGAAAGCCCATCTGGTTCACTAGTGTTGAGTAAGGTAGGTTGCGGGACTTGATGAAATGGGCAAGCTGGGTGACCCCCGGGTGACAGAGGTCATCGTAGATGGCTCTCAGGAGGTCTTTTTGCGCATTGGCGCACGTGCCGCGGGACAGGGCATCCGGGGGCTCGTTGAGTTTCCCCGGGCGATATTTAATATCGTACGTATAGGTGGAGAGCTCTATCCTCCACCTCAGAATTTTGTCATTCTTTATTTTGCCCCGTTGTACGTTATCGAACATAAAGGCATCCTTCCTGATGCACTATCAATTACGATGAGACGAGAGTAGAGAGTAATCGAGGCTTTATTAAGCAGAGACATGTAGCCTCCTGCAGCTGCTGCCGAAATGGCCGCAGCTCAGTGAGCACCCACATTTATACTCCGCCTACTGGGCGGAGCCAGCAGGCAGGATCCCTGTAGATCCTACCCCCGTACCTGTAGTACAGGAGCCTTACCGTATTACATCTCGTATGTGATGTATACAACAGTGGTGACTACCACATTCACCCCCGTTAGAAAGAGTCCACCGGGGGTGGTGGAAAAACTATTTACATGCATCTTAAGGTTAACATTTTGGGGAAAGTTCACAAATTCAGCCGATCGGGTGCCTTGATCGTCCGTTGTGAGCGCCGCAGTCCTGGTGGCGATGCAGGCGTCAGCTCGATTGCCGTTGACTCCGGGAGCGTGTAGACCTCATCTTCATCCCCGGGTGGAACCAAGGGGAGGACGGATCATCCTGGGGCGGGGGCTGTGGTGAGGTGCGCTGGGGGGAGGAAGAGTGGCGCTGGGGCTGGGGGGGGGGGGGTTGGGGAACCAGCTGGTCACAGGTCCCTGAGGGAGACTGTGTCTTGGCGGCCATCGGGGTACGCCAGGCGTACTGCGGGTTTGCATGGAGTAGCTGTACCCTCTTGACCAACGGGTCTGCCTTGTGGAGCCGCATGTGCTAGCAGAGGAGAACGGGTCCTGGAGCTGCCAGCTACATTGGGAGCGAAACCCCAGAGGTGGACTTCCTGGGGATGGCAAGGAGACGTTGATGGGGGGTTGCATTAGTCGCCGTGCAAAGTAGCGATCGGATGGAGTGAAGGGCTTCGGGGAGGACCTCCTGCCAGCGGAACACCGGGAGATATTTGGACCGTAGGGCCAGCTGGACGGCCATCCAGACCGTCCCATTCTCCTGCTCCACCTGCCCGTTTCCTCGGGGGTTGTAGCTGGTCGTCCTGCTCGAGGCGATGCCCTTGCTGAGCAGGTACTGACGCAGCTCATCGCTCATAAGGGAGGATCCCCGGTCGCTGTGGATGTAGGGAGGGAAACCGAACAGGGCGAAGATGGTGTTGAGGGCTTTGATGACTGTGGCAGACGTCATATCGGGGCATGGGACGGCGAAGGGGAATCTGGAGTATTCGTCGACCACGTTAAGGAAATACGTGTTTCGGTTGGTGGAGGGTAGGGGCCCTTTGAAATCTACGCTGAGGCATTCAAAGGGGCGGGAGGCCTTCACTAGATGCGCGCGGTCTGGCCGGTAGAAGTGCGGTTTGCACACCGCGCAGACCCGGCAGTCTCTCATGATAGCCCTGACCTCCTCAATGGAGTAGGGCAGGTTGCGGGCCTTTATGAAGTGAAAGAACCAGGTGATCCCTGGGTGACAGAGAGCATCGTGTAGGGTCCAGAATCGGTCCACTTGTGCGCTGACATATGTACCTCAGGATAGGGCATCGGGAGGCTTGTTGAGCTTACCGGGGAGATACAAAATCTCCTAATTGTAGGTGGACAGCTCGATCCTCCACCTCAAGATTTGATCTTTTTTGATCTTGCCCCGCTGTGTGCTGTTGGTCAGTGAGGAGAGTGAATCTCCTGCCGGCCAGGTAATGCCTTCAGTGCCGCACAGCTTCTACGGTGGCTTGGGCCTCCTTCGCGATGGAGGAGTGCCAAATTTCGGAGGCATGGAGGGTGCGTGAGGTTGAGGGTGGCGGCCAGAGCGACGTCTGATGCATCGTTCTTGACTTGGAAGGGGGGGCGTCACGTCGACCGCGTGCATCGCGGCCTTGGCGATGTCGGCCTTGATACAGTTGAATGCCTGGTGAGCTACAGCCGTCAGGGGGAAAGTGGTGGAGTGAATGAGTGGACGGGCCTTGTCCGCATAGTTAGGGACCCACTGGACGTAGTATGAGAAGAACCCCAGGCATCGTTTGAGGGCCTAGGGGCAGTGGGAGAGGGGGTGTTCCATGAGGGGGCGCATGCGATCGGGGTTGGGCCCCAGAACTCCATTTTGCACCACATAGCCAAGGATGGCTAAGCGGTTGGTGCTGAACACACACTTCTCCTTGTACGTAAGGTTGAGGAGTTTGGCGGAGTGAAGGAATTTGGAAATGTTAGCGTCGTGGTCCTGCTGGTCGTGGCCGCAGGTGGTGACGTTATCCAGGTATGGGAAGGTGGCCCGCAGTCCGTACCGGTCAACCATTCGGTCCATCTCCCGTTGGAAGACCGAGACCCCATTAGTGACGCCGAAGGGAACGCTAAGGAAGTCGTAAAGGCAGCCGTCTGCTTCAAACGCAGTGTACGGGCGGTCTGCCTTGCGAATGGGGAGCTGGTGGTAGGCAGATTTCAGGTCTACTATCGAGAAGACCCGGTACTGTGCAATCTGATTGACCATATTAGATATGCGTGGGAGGGGGTACGCGTCGAGCTGCGTGTACCGATTGATGGTCTGACTGTAGTCAACAACCATCCTGTATTTCTCCCCAGTTTTCACAAATACCACTTAGGCTCTCCAGGGGCTGTTGCTGGCCTCGATAATGCCTTCCCATAGCAGCCGCTGGACCTCCGACCTGATGAAGGTCCTGTCCTGGTCACTGTACCGTCTGGACCTGGTGGCGACGGGTTTGCAATCCGGGGTGAGGTTTGCAAACAGAGAAGGCGGATCGACCTTAAGGGTCGTGAGACCGCATACAGTAAGGGGTGGTAGGGGCCCGCCGAATTTCAGTGAGAATTTGGAGGTTGCACTGGAAGTCCAGGCCGAGTAACGAGACAGCGCAGAGGTTGGGGAGGACGTAGAGCTGGAAGTCGCTGAACTCTACACCCTGGATGGTGAGGGTGGCTGTGCTGTACCCCGGATCTCCACGGAGTGGGATCCGGAGGCCAGGGAGATTCATTGTGTGATGGGGTGTAGTGCGAGGGAGCAACGCCTACCGTATTGGGGTGGATGAAGCTCTCTGTGCTCCTGGAGTCAAGAAGGCATGATGTCTTGTGCCCACCGACCTTTACCATTGTCGAAGCGGTTGCGAGGTTGTGCGGCCGGGACTGGTCGATTGTGATGGAGGCGAGCTGTAGCTGGTGTTGGAAGGCCCCTGGCTGGTCGGCGGCAGCTGCAGGCGATGAGCAGCCCGATGAGGTGCCCGACGAGCAGGGGTCCTGAAGCGGGGATGATGGCGGCGCCCACGGGGTGCACATGGTGGGCGGCATTAAAGATGGCGGTGCCCACGGGCTGCATGAGGCCTGATGGGGGGAAGATGGCGGCGCCCACGGGCCGCACATGTCCTGAGGCGAGGAAGAATGGGCCTGGTTACAGCGGTGATCGAGCGGGCCTGGCACACAGCAGCGAAATGTCCTTTCTTCCCGCAGGCCTTGCAGAGTGCGCTCCGCAACGGGCAGCGCTGCCGGGGTGCTTTGTCTGTCCGCAGAAGTAGCACTTGGGTCCTCCGGGGTTGGCTGGCTGCCGCACGGCGCAGGCCTGGGGTTGGCTGGGGGCGGTCGCTGATGGGGTGAACGATGGGGCAGTCGCTGGTGGGGTTCACGATGTCCAGGAGGGGGGCGCCGTGCGGTCGGGGGTGTGCGCTTGTACATTACGGGAGGCGACCGTTAGTGAGATCACGTGTTTATTGGTCGCCGTGAGGTAGAGGGTAGCCCCTTCTAAGAGGTGCTGACAGATGTAGGCCGACCCTATGCCCGTAACTAAAGCGTCCCTGATTAAGAGTTCGGAATGTTCAACGGCCGAAACGGCCTGACAATCGCAGTCCCTCACCAGGGCGTGCAGGGCACACCAGAAATCTTCCAATGGCTCACTGGGGAGTTGATGCCGCGTGGACAGGAGGTGCCTGGCGTAGAGTTTGTTGGTCTGCTGGGTGTAGTTCCCTTTCAGTAGCGCTATGGCCTCAGCGTAGGTAGGCGCGTTCCGGATGAGGAGAAAGGTATCGGAGCTCAGCCGTGTGTACAGGATCTGGAGTTTCTGTGCCTCTGTGGGTGGTTCTGTCGCAGATCCGGTGTAAGCCTCAAAGCAAGCTAGCCAGTGGTCGAAGGCCGACTTGGCGTTGTCTGCTTGAGGGTGCAGCTGCAGGCAATCAGGCTTGATGCGGTGATTCAATGTTGTAAAATGTCTGCTTAATAAATTGATGCACTATCAATTATGACGAGACAAGAGTAGAGAGTAATCGAGGCTTTATCACGCAGAGATGTGTAGCCTCCTGCAGCTGCTGCCAAAATTTATACTCCGCCTACTGGGCGGAGCCAGCAGGCAGGGATCTACCCCTGTACGTGTAGTACAGGAGCCTTACAGAATTACATCTCGTATGTGATATATACAACAGTGGTGACTACCACACTTTCCCTCAGTTCAAATTTGACCTTTTCAAGCGTCAAGAATTCCAGCAGGTTCCACCGCCACGCCAGGGCACAGGGTAGAGAAGTTGATCTCCACCCTAACAGGATCCACCTTCGGGCGATCAACGAGGCGAAGGCAACAACATCTGCCTCTGCAACCGTTTCTAACCCTGGCTGGTTCGACACCCCGAATATGGACACCCGAGGGCCTGGGTCCAGTTTCACGTGCACCACTTTAGAGATTACCCTGAAAACCTCCTTCCAGTAATCCTCCAGTTTTGGACAGGACCAAAACATATCAACGTGGTTTACTGCGCCCCCCCCCCCCCCCTCCCCCCCATGAGCGACACACCTCCAGCCCCACACACCGAGGAGGGCAGCACCCAACACCCATTCTGCCTGAAAGCAGGCCTGGACCCTCAAGGTTCTGGCCCCCCAGGGGACGCCTCGGCACTGTTAGAGAAAATACAGCATTGTAATAACTCGGGTAATCTTTCCATGGGCTGGTGCAGACTCGATGGGCCGAATGGGCTCCTTCTGCATTGTAAATTCTATGTTCTATGTAGTACATTGATACATAGAAGATAGGAGCAGGAGGAAGCCTTTGGACGCTTCGAGCCTGCTCCATGATTTATCACAATCATGGCTGATCATCCAATTCAATAGACTAGTGAGAGGAAGTGAGACCCTCAGCTTCAAACCCAGCAAGGAGGACACTGGAAGCACTATCTGCATATCAGCCGCCAGACCCCATTAAACCTAGAGGCTCACAGACATGAAATGAAGTGAAAATCGCTTATTGTCACGAGTAGGCTTCAAATGAAGTTACTGTGAAAAGCCCCTAGTCGCCACATTCCGGCGCCTGTTCGGGGAGGCTGTTACGGGAATCGAACCGTGCTGCTGGCCTGCCTTGGTCTGCTTTAAAAGCCAGCGAATTAGCCCAGTGAGCTAAACAACCATATAGACATAAAGGGCCGCCATGGTGTGGAAGTGACCACCGCTGCCCCCCGAGATGCTGATAGTGAACCTCAACACCGCACCCCCCCCCCCCAAAAAAGTTGAACTTATCTGGGTCCCCTGCGTCCTCTCTGCTGCCCCCTCTGTCATTGGTACCCTGCAGGGTAATCGCGACTGGAGCATCTACCTCTGATCTCACTTTTGGAGGTGAGGTCAGCAGGTTCTTTTTTTCATAAATCGCACCGGTGTGATGTCACACCGGTAACTGATGAATATTCAGTGAGGGGGGGACGTCGCGGCAGGAGGGCTCACTAATGACATTATAATGTATTTAAATGAGGTTTCCAGCTTTCCGTGGCAGGATTCTCATCATGCCACCAGCAAGGGGCCTGGAAAAATCGGAAAATGCGATCCCGCTGGCAAGTATTTTGATTCCCGATTCTCGCCATATTTCCCGCCCGTGTCACCATTCGTGCTGAAGGTTAACCCGGGCTCAAAATTGTACCCTAGGATTGCCTGGTACACACCTGTGCCACATCTATTCTATTTTCTGATTGGTAATATTCGTTGTTGTGTCAGATCTTTCTATTTGACTGGGGATAATGAGGAGAGTTGAATTCCCTAGTCATTTACTAAGTTCCTGAATTCTTCACTCATGAACTAAGGGCCATTGTCAATTATCGCAATGTCTAGAATGCCATAACAACTGGAGTGTGTGCTTTCAGGCATTCCATGATCTCCCAGTAGCCTGAACAGTAGTCAATGGTGACGAGATAGTCAGTCCCAAAGAAAATTATGAGATCTATTCCAAGTTTGATACATGAATCATGAGCTTACTTACTTTTATGTTCATTACAAGTACTGCACAGATTGAAATAGTCCTTGATTTCATTGCTAATATTTGCCAGTAGAGCCTCAGTCTAGATTCAATTCCTTGATGGCTTGCATGGATGCACTTTAACAACACTTTTCTCATTTCCACAGGGACAGTGACTCTAGTTCCTTTGTAAAGGATGCCATCATTGGCAATCACTTCATCCCTGTAAACACAATAGTCTTTTATAGCAACAGATGTGTCCTCTCATGTTTCCAGCCATCCTCTCATCACTATTTGGTGCTCCTCTTGGAAAGTTGCACCTTGATCTGAGAAAGATTCTTGTCCGTCAGATTCAATGTCCCTGCTTGGCAGATGACTTGTTGCTCTATTATGTATTTTCTTTTCATGTACTAAATGATCTGTTTGAGCTGCACGCAGAAAAATACTTTTCACTGTACCTCGGTACACGTGACAATGAAAAAATCCAATCCAATCCAACTAAAGCTTATTGTTGAATCTGGAAAATTTCACACTCTGTACCAAGATTGGCAACCTTTATCAAAGGGAGTGCCACTCTTGACAGCATGGCTATGATGTACATCTGCCTCACTTGCTTGTACTTCACTTCCAAATGATATCTCTGCAAACACAGTCACATCCTTTGCAGACTCTATTGAGCAAATAGAAGTGGTTTGAGAACGATTGTTTTGAAGTGGCTTGTCAGACTCTATTGTCACTTTTTCTCCCCCAAACAGATACTGATTAAAATGCTCACCAGCGAAGACAATAAACAGGCACTCTATCTCAATCTGTGTGTCACGTTGTTCAGTTTGCGTTAATGCTTCAGATGTAATCGCATGATGGTTGCTCCAAATCCTGCTTCGCTGACATCACGCAGCAGGGTGACTTCATCATTAACATCATAGTACGTCAGCACTGGTATTGTCAACACTCGTCGTTTGATGTGAGTGAAAGTTGCTTCTTGTTCTGTGCCCTGATGCCACAAACAGCCAACGTCAACCCGTACGCATTTCATTCTGAGACCTGTGTGGTTTCAAGACTATGTGTGCAATGTATGTGCAGAGACTGCCTAGCAGAACAATCAGTTGTTAATCCATGGGAGCAGTGTGTGTATAGTGGGTAACACACCTTCACACAGGACCGTGCAAATGTGCCTTTAGTTCGCTAAGAAAAAGGAGATGTGTGTGCGATATGAAAGGGGGATGTTTGGGTTTTGGAAATGCAATCTTACTGGGTGTATGACACAACTGCCTGGCTTGCCATAGTCATGTGACTGCCATGAGGTACTTTGCCTGTAGGCTACTATTTCAGAGGAGTTTGATAAAGACTACCGCTGAGTACACATTGATGAAAACTGCTGTCTTTATACATGAAACAATTCCTTTGTATAGGGTTGATTTAAAATGTGACTTAGTTGCTAGTCCTGTTACCGTTGGTGTTGTTCCTAACTTGCCTATTGAAGGTTGGCATTTTGGTAGGAAATGACTTGCATCTCCATGAGTTTTGGGAAATCCTGCAGAAGTTGCTGAAACCAAGTCTTTACAGGAAAAGTTGGCTGTCTTGAACGAACAGGTGACTCTTTATGAAGCTGCTGCAAACGTTTTGAAATCATCGAAGAAACAATCAGTTGCTGCAGTGTTGAGGCATTAAAAACGCTTATTGGCTGAATAAAGATGGACTGAATGGCCTTCCTTATCCATATTTACCATGGTATCTAAACTGGCTGCTGCATTCACTCATATAACCACAGTAATAGAAAATGTATTTCAATTGAGCCAGAAATAGCAGGTGCAATTTAATAAAGAGAAATGTAATTTTGTGAAATTCTGTAGAGGGAAGGTTGATGCAGGGTAGATGGTAAATGGATATTTAGTTGAGGTATTGGGAAGGGGAAGATCTTGGGGGTTTTGAAAGTGCCTTGGACATTTCATTGCACTAAACATGCTGTAAGTTGTTTTCATGAATGCATTATTGATACCATTAGCACAATGCAGGGGACCTGAACCAGTAGAGGCCTGAAATTCTGACATTGCCCTTTCTGGCCAGGGGACTGGTGGAGTCTGTCAAACCTTCCCAGGCCCTGTACTGCTGAGGTTAAGACAGTTTGACGCTGGACTTGATATTTAGACAAAAGATATTGCTGAGTAAATTAAGGCCACAGGGTGGCAGCACCTACCTGTAACAAAACCCAATCTCTCTCAGGGAGTGGTAAATATCAGGGACATTTACACAAATACAGAAGTACAATAAGAGAGGTGTCTTTATATTTACATAAGATTATTTTTGTTTATCCCATCTTCAGGACAAAAGCACAAGAGTTGAAAATTAATCTTCCAACATCTGTAAACCAGTTTTATGACTAGCGTCACACTAAATTATTGCAAAACAACGTACATATCAGCAGCACTTTTAATCTCACAGAAAGCACTCGTAAAACACAGACGAAAGCAGATGGCCAAAAGCTTCATTAAAAAGATGTCCGTAGAGAAGGGTTTAGACCAGTAATCCTCAAACGTTTTCACTACGAACCACCAAGGTGGCCAGAAGTCCCTGTGAACCACCAGATGGTTTTATCCTACCCACTCTTGCTTCCGATACAAAAAGAGTCATCAGAATTAAGGAGAAGATTGGCTTGTTTTTGTTGGGACTCCCAAGGTGATGTTTGGTTCCAATCTGAAGAGCTCCAGTCTCATGTTCAACCGGTTCCTTGGCTTTATTTTCAGTCCAGGTGTTTGGGGGAATGGCGCTTCAGGGCTGCACCAGTAGGTTCAGACTTTCGGACTATACATAAACCACAAACCAAACTTTACTCACTGAATATTAAATTCAGTGACTTGCATATTTCCCACCAACCACTAGGAGGACCCTTGCAGACCACACTGACCTAGAATAGAATGTGCAGGGCGCAATTTCAAAATTGGCCGATGATACCAAAATGTGGGGATAACAAGATAACAATAGGCTTCACAAGGGTGGGCAGCACGGTGGCACAGTGGGTTAGCATTGCTGTCTCATGGTGCCGAGGTCCCAGGTTCGATCCCGGCTCTGGGTCACTGTCCGTGTGGAGTTTGCACATTCTCGCCGTGTTTGTGTGGGTTTCGCCCCCACAACACAAAGATGTGCAGGTTAGGTAGATTGGCCACACTAAATTGCCCCTTAATTGGAAAAAATGAATTAGGTACTCTAAATTTATTTTTTAAGAAAGAAAAGACTTCACAAGGGTAATAAGACTTCACGGGCAGACTCACAGCTGACGGAATTTACTGCAGAGAAGTGTGAAATGATACATTTTCATTGGAAGAATGAGGAGACGTAATATAAAGTGCACAATTTTTGAAGGAGGTAGAGGAGCATGGAGGCCTGGGGGTACGCAGACACAGATCTTTAAAGGTGGTTGTGTAGATTGAGGGAGTGGTTAATACCACCTAAGGGATCCGGGTTTTTATAAATTCAGAAAAGGCAGTTACGGTGAACATTTATAAGATGAATTTCAGCCTCATCTGGAGTATTGTGCCCAATTTTGGGTACGACATTGTTATTGTAGAGACATTGTTACTGGCATGAGCGTTGTGATCATAATGCAGTTTCCCTGTTAATCAATGTACCTCAAGGGCACCACTCACATTGGTTTTGGGTTTGGGCTGCAAAAGAGTTTTGGCAGTAAGAATTGTAGTCGCCGGTGTGCATGGTGAATAGTCATTGTGCTGACAAGGGCAGACCCCATCGTGGCCTGTTTCACAGGCTGAGGAGTGCAGTATCGTAATCTGTGTGATGCCTGGGAAATTTCTCTGGAAGATGATTAGCTGAGAGTACCAGCCATTCCTCCAAATCATTGGACTGTGCATATAGGGGGTCTGCTCGTGGTATGCTCAAAGTACCATGTGTGTGCAAAGTTTTTAAATTCAGTGGAGACAAATTGGCAAGTGCTGTCCGCCTCGGGTTTCTGATGGATGCCATGTGTGGCAAAATCTCTTGAGCTTGATGATGACTGTGTTACTCGTCATGTTTGTTAGGTAGTCGAGTTCAAACCACCCGGAATACAAGTGGACTAAAACCAAATGTTGTTTACAATTCCATTCAAAAATGTCAGCTGCTTTGAATGGCCACGGGAGGTCCGGAACCTCATGTAGTGCAATGGCTCATTTGTTTGACGTTATTGGAGTGCATTGCATGGTGCACATCTGGAGATTCCTCTCTCTCTGTCTGCTAACATGGAGGGCCAGTATAGTGATTCCATGGCCCTTTATCTAACTGCTTGTAAGCAAGGTAAAGTTGTTGGGTGAAGCACTCTAAAGGGAAATAGGGATGATGAATCTCTGGCCATGTAGTATCAGTCCATCCCGTACGGTTAATTCATCTCTGACAGCGAAGAATGTGTGGAGCACGAGGGGAAGCTCCCTTGAGGATTCAGACCTGCCCCACATGATGTTGTTCAGTTGTCTGCATGTGAGGCATCTTTAAGTTCCTAGATTCTATGAGAGGACAGCACCTCTATTGTCATGATGTCTATATCGTCATCGTGATCTGCAGTTGGTAGGAAGGATTCAGCCAAATACATCTCCTTACCTCCTTTTTTAAGAGGACACTAGTGTTGTAACTTTAGCATTATGCGCTGCAGTTGTGTAGATGCAGTGTAAAGATGCTTTATTAGTTAGGAGTGGCTGAAAAACAGGTCCCACAACCGTTCTACCCCTTCCCTGTACCACCTACCATACATTGCATCCATCTTTCCCTCCATAAACCGATGATTCCTACATAATGGGGCGTGTCGACATGCCTCTTTGCACAAAGCGCCACCTCAATCGGTTCCATATTCGGAGAGAAGATGCAACCACGGGATCCCTAGTCTATCTGCCTGGAGTATAGGAGTGGGGCCGTAGCCAAGGCCCTCAAACTCAACCCCACACAAGAGGCCTCCTTCACCTGAACCCACTGATTCCTCTCCCCCCCCCCCCCCCCACCAAAGTCTCACCTTCGCTACATTTGCCACCACTGTCCATGTGGAGTTTGCATATTCTCCCCGTGTCTGCATGGGTTTCACCCCCACAACCCAAAGATGTGCCAGTTAGGTGGATTGGCTATGCTAAATTGCCCCTTAAATAGGGGAAAAAAATAATTGGGGCCTCTAAATTTATTAAAAAGGTTTTTCCGCAAATCCCCCCTACAACCTGGCCTTTACTTTAAATTTATACTCCCTGGTTATCGGCCCCCCTACAAAGGGGAAACGTTCCTTCCAATCGCTGTCCCCCATAATTTTACACACCTCGATTAGGACCCCCTTCGGCCTTCTCTGCTCCAAGGAAAACAACCCCAGCCTAATCAGCCTCTCTTCATCGTTGTAACGCCCCAGCCAAGGCAACATCCTGATGAATCTCCTTTGCACACTTTCTAGTGCAATCACTCCTTTTGTGTGGAACCAGAACTGCACATAGTATCCTAATGAACATTTTATACAACTCCATCGCCGCCTTACCAACATTATCTACCTGTGCTACTGCCTTCAGGGATCTATTGACACCACTGTGCCACTCAAGCTCCGAAACCCAGCTCTCAAGCTGGTTAAACCAGTGATACTTCCTGCACATGGTCATTCTGACTGCAAGATGTACCTCACATGCTCCACTCCTTCCCAACCAATTTTCCATCTCTCCCTTTTGGCTAGTACCAATTCCTCCATACATTGCAACTCCTTGAAAGATCAAACTAGATTTTGGGATCCTTACAGAGTAAATACCAACCATGAGGGAAAAGGGAAAAAAAAAAAAATCAAACAGCATAACCATGTGTTCAGTATTCCTCGGCTTAATTCTTTTCCTGAAGTTGAGAAACAGGAACAAGTCTATTTTTGTTTCAGATTTTCAGTATCTGCAATAATTTGCTTTTACTTGAGACAGTAATCACCAAGGCTGCCAGCTGTCTGGAGTTTATGACAAAGCCTACCATTGCACCACATTGAAGCATGACAAGAGATCGATGGAGGACAGGCATCAATGAGAGGGAAGTCCTCCTCCCCGAGGTTAGCAGGCCTCCTCATCTTAAAGGTCTGTTCAGCACCATCTCCCTCCAATTCCTCCTGTTTCTGCAGCCAACTAAGATGCATTGTCAGTCTCCATTCGCGCTGATTTTGAGTTGTCTACTGGTTTATTCATCTCTGCCTGTAGATCCTGCGCTTAAGGTAGTGACCTCTCCATATTGTTCCTCTGGCCTCGATGCCTGGAGCTCTGAACTGGTGATGACCTCCTGAACTGGCCAAGATGTTGGTTCCTCCCTCAACTCAACATTTTTACTTTCTGGTTGAAATCTTTCTGCCTCCAGGACTTGGCTCAGAATCTCTACACTGCAGACGTAGCCATTGGCTCCATGCAGCTGGTCTGATTCGTAAAACTGCTAAAATATGGTCCCCTCTAGGGAAGCGGAGAAGTTGTGGGACACTAGCTTTAAACCAGCCCACAAGGTTGTGGATTGGCTTCATAATTGAGGTTAATGAGATCAGAGGCCTGCATTCTCAACAATTGGGGCTAATGAGATCAGAGGCCTGCATTCTCAACAATATTGGGGAGGGCCAAAATGGAGGCAGGTCTAGCCACGTCGAATTGACCATTTTCATTTAGCCTGATCGGACCCAAGTGAAACCAAGAAAATCTAGCCCTTCTCACTTCTCAAATTAACTCAACTACGATTAAAGTTCGCAAAAGGAAGCAAAAATTTAATTGGCCATTGCTGTAATGTTTCTGCAAAGGAATAAAGTTCCATTCCATTTTCTGCACTCAGTAAGGAGAATGTCTCATACAAATATTTCAAAACACGAAACCTTTCAGAAGCTGCAGTGATTATGCAAGTATTTGCACAGTTGGGCGAGTGGAAATGCTCCCCTTAAAACTTTAAAAAACAGTTCAGTCCCAGATATAGGTTGAGAGGTGGTAGATTTGAAACTGGGATGAGGAGGAACTAATTCTTGCAGAGGGTGGTGAATTTGTAGAACATGTTGCTCCATATGGATGGAATCAGCGTCATATGTGTCACCAGTACGATGGCAGTGGTTAAGACTGTTGTGCCAGGGACCGGGTTCAATTCCAGCCTCGGGTGACCATCTGGGTGGAATTTGCACGTACTCCCAGTGTCTCCATGAGGTTTCCTCCGGGTGCTCCGGTTTCCTCCCAGTCCAAAGATGTGCAGGTTAGGTGAATTGGCCATGCTGGATTGTCCCCAAAGGTTAGGTGGGGTTACAGGATCTAGGTAGGGTGCTCTTTCCAAGGGTTAGTGCAGACTCGACAGGCCGAATAACCTCCTTCTGGAAGGGATTCTATGATTAAATGGGGTCAAGGAGATAGATATATTTCTGATAATAAACAGGTTAAGAGGATTATGGGGAACAGGTAAGGTAAGGAGGTGGATATTAGATCAGGAAGAAGTCTTACAACACCAAGTTAAGTCCAACAGGTTTGTTTCAAATCACTAGCATTCAGAGACCTGCTCCTTTCTCAGGTGAATGGAGGAAGGAGCAGTGCTCCGAAAGCTAGTGATTTGAAACAAACCTGTTGGACTTTAACTTGGTATTGTAAGACTTCTTACTGTGCTCACCCCAGTCCAACGCCAGCATCTCCACATCAGGAGATCAACCATGATCTGACTGAATAGCAGAGCAAGCTTGAAGGGCTGAATTGCCTACTTCTACTTCCTATGCTCCTCAATATAAAGTTCGTTCAACAGTATTAATTTCGCAGTACAACCTGTTCTACAAAGACACGTGGCTTTGGACACATACATAAGGCATATTACTGAGCAATTTTTGTAGAAGGACAGTGAAGAAAAGCAAACAAAAACTACAGAGGAATGTATATAAAGAACATCTGTTTTTAATTCTGCTTGGGGTGGTACTACCACTGTACAGTTCTGATATTTAGTTGTTACTCTGCTTTGCAGCCAGTCTCTTGTCTCTCTCTTCAGCAATGGTGAGGCGAATACCCTTTCCACGAGGCAGAGAAACCCATGGCTTATTACCCTAAGAACAAAGAAATTTGGTTAAAGTGGTGGAAGTAAATACATATAAAAGGTATTTTTCTGCAGCTTTAAATTTTTTTTTTTTTTTTTTAAAAGAGTACCCAATTATTTTTTATTCAATTAAGGGGTAATTTAACATGACCAATCCATCTATCCTGCACATCCTTTTGGTTGTGGTGTTGAGACCCGGGGAGAGAATGTGCAAACTCCACAAGGACAGTGACCCAGGACCGGGATTGAACCAGAGTCCTCAGTGCCATGTGGCAGCAGTGCTGCGTCACCCTTCTGCAGCTTTTGGCTTGATTATCAACGGCACAATACCAATGGTAATTTGTTTCCAGGCACCTTTGTAACTTTTGCCATTTCTCTCTTCTCACACCCCCCTACCCCCTCCCTGTCTGGAAAACCTCAACACTCCATTGCATTACAACCAGTCATGGAAACTTTTTTTTTTTTTAAATAGGAGCAGGCGGGGGCCATTTAACCCTTTGAACCTGCTCCGTCATTCATTAAAAAGTTTTTTTTAAGAGTACCCAATTCATTTTTCCAATTAAGGGGCAATTTAGCGTGGCCAATTCACCTAGTCTGCACATCTTTTGGGTTGTGGGGGCAAAACTCACACGAACATGGGGAGAATGTGCAAACTCCACACGGACAGTGACCCAGATCTGGGATCGAACCTGGGACCTCAGCGCCGTGAGACTGCAATGCTACCACTGCGCCACCGTGCTGCCCTATCATGGAAACGTCTAATGGCACATTTTATAAATAAATTCCTAATAAGTTTCTACGAAGATTGTTATGATTTATGATCAATCATACAGTGAACTTAATCCACTTTCACAATAGATGCTGAGAGTGGGAACCGATTCAATCTTCTGAGAAAGCTACTTTTACTTCACAATTAAGTCACTAACTTGTTTAAATCCCCATGTGCAGAATTTCCCAAAGAGGATGAACCAAAATGCAGCAGACAACTAGAAATGCAGCCCACCAATTAAACATTGAAAGAAAAGATTTGCATTTTCATACAGCGCCTTTCAGTCAAAGGACACCTCAAAGTACTTCACTGCCTGCGAATTTCATCTGAAGCGTAATCACTGTGATAATGCAGCAAGGGGCCAGTCGCTTTGTTTTAGTGACATTAGCAAGGAACAAATGAGTTTTTTGTATAATCCCATGGAATTATTTAGTGTTTCCACGCAGTGGAAATGGGAGATCAATGTAACACCTCATCCTAAAAAAAGTCAGTAGTCACTGAATACTGTACTGGAGTGTCTAGGATCAAGTGTCTACAAAAGGCAATACATAACCTTCTAACTCAAGAGGCTGACACAACTAAAGCTTTGCATTCCAGGCAAAACATGCACGTCTCAAAACACCATCAATTTAAGTAATTATGAAGTATAGTCACTGCTATAATGTAAGAAACACAGTAGCCAATATGTATTCAGCAACATGATAATGTCCGGATTACCTGCTTTTGTGATGTTGACTAAGGAATGAATAGTCAGGACACAGGGGATAATTTCCCAGCTCATCTTCAAAATAGTGCCATGGAATTTTCCATCCACCTGAGGCTGATGGGACCGGGTTTAATGTTCTATCAAAAAGAGCGCCTCTGACAGGGCAGTGATCGCTCACTTCTGCATTGGGGCGTCAAACCTTGATTTTAGTGCTCAATCCCAGGAATAGGAAGTTTATGATGCCTACTACTAACTGAGCCGTGGCTGAAAACACCAAAACAAATTCTTCATTGAACTGGTGAATATCTGGCAAATATATACACAATTGTTTGAAGAAGTATTATTTAGTTTTGCAAGTCAGTGTGCACACTCAAAGAATTAAGAGGTCCATAATCATGCTACAGTTTACACCACTGTGCCCTTCACCAAGAGCTATATTGATAAAGCAGGACCATGTCTGATAACTGAAGCCACCATTGACTGGTCAACTAAGTAAACAAAAACATACATACACACTTGCTTTCTAATGGCACCAGAATTCATACTCACCTTCCCAATAACAAAAATGTTGGAAAGCCTGGTAGCAAAGCTGTTACCATTAGCGTCCTTTACATGAACGACATCAAAAGAGCCAGGGTGCCTCTCACGATTAGTGATCACTCCAATACGACCCAAGTTAGCACCTCCTATCACCATGCACAAGTTACCTGCAGGAGGACAAAGAAACAGATGACAACACATCAAGGGGATTTTAGGAATAATAATAAATTTTTTTATTTATTAAGGGACATGGTCAACTCACCTACCCTGAACATCTTTGGGTTGTGGGGGTGAGACCCACGCAGACACAGGGAGAATGTGCAAATTCCACACGGAGTGACCTGGGTCTGGGATCGAACCCGGTCCTCGGCGCTGTGAGGCAGCAGTGCTAACCATTGTGCCACCGTGCGCCTATTTTAGGAGTAATTCTTATGTATAGTACCCAATAAAATTATTCACTCAGGGTTCTTTTTTAAATGTAAAATATCCGAAGTAATGGCATACAACTTATTCTATCACAATATCAACAGTCTATAAAAATTAATATTCCCTACATTTCTGTGCCCCCTAAAATGCTCCCAGGCTATCATGGTCTTATTACATTTTAATTTGCATTATTTTCCTAATCTATTGTTAAAGAGAGTTGGAGATAAGCAAGCTCAAGCATTAGGTGAGGGAAAGGAATCAAGTCAAGAGTCCATGTTCCTGATCTCTATTCAGTCCTCCAGTAATAAATCCATACATGGGATCTTCAACCAAGGAATTATTTACACTGTAATTTTCTCCTCTTCCAGCATGTAACAGAGGTTAAGATGCTGAAAAGCATCTGATGCACAGGGCACACATTTTTCTTAAGGAACCCCATCAGCCTAATCTCATTTCTTTCACCCTATGTTGATCCAGGTTCCTTTAAAATACATGGACCATATGGAACAAAAACTCAGTTGTGGCTAGTTAGGTGGGCCAAATCACCATAATTTGTTGCTACTGATGTCTTGATTAAACAGCTTCTAATGTTAGAATTATTGCTGCAAAACCTATGTAAAGTATAAAAACAGCATATATTCCACATTTCAGGTACTGTGAGAAATATAACACTATTCATATGTATCCCTCTACTTAAAAATAACATTTTTAAATGACTCGGGTATTTAAAGTAACTTTAGTTACACTCTACATTTTCCCGTGCTTTGAAAAAAATTTTAATTTGAAAACTCAGACTATCTGGAGCTTAGAATCGAACGCAGTTTCAACCAGAGAAAATTACACTGATCTTACGAGAAGATTTTGATTTTACTTTGAAAATTCTCTACCATTCTATATTTCCTTGTGGCATTGTTCTTCACTAAGGCAGCATGGTTTTGTGAATGGGAGGTCGTGTCTCACTAACTTGAATCGGGTTTTATGAGGAAGTGACAAAGAAGATTGATGAAGCCCAGTGAATGTTGTCTACATAGACTTCAATAAAGCCTTTGACAAGGTCCCTCATGGCAGACTGATTTAAGGGCAGCACGGTAGCACTGTGGATAGCACAATCGCTTCATAGCTCCAGGGTCCCAGGTTCGATTCCGGCTTGGGTCACTGTCCGTGCGGAGTCTGCACATCCTCCCTGTGTCTGCGTGGGTTTCCTCCTACAGTCCAAAGATGTGCAGGTTAGGTGGATTGGCTATGATAAATTGCCCTTAGTGTTGGGTGGGGTTACTGGGTTATGGGGATAGGGTGGAGGTGTTAACCTTGGGTAGGGTGCTCTTTCCAGGGGCCGGTGCAGACTCGATGGGCCGAATGGCCTCCTTCTGCACTGTAAATCCTATGATAAAAAGGAGTTGTCACACGGGACCAATGCTGGCAAGATGGATATAGAACTCGCTCGGCCATAGAAGACAGGGGATAGGGGTGGAAGGGTGCTTTTCTGAACGGAAGGCTGCAACTAGTGGTGTTTCACAGAAGTCAGCGCTGGGACTTTTGTTATTTTCCGTTGATATCAATGCTTTTGAGGAAAACGCAGCTGATCTGATTAATAAATTTGCGGGCAACACAAAGAATGGTGGAATTATGAGTTGCGGATAGTGGAGAGGATTGTCAGAGGATACAGCAGAATATAGATCGGTTCGAGACTTGGGTGGATAAATGGCAGATGAAGTTTAATCCGGACAAATGTGAGGTAATGCATTTTGGACAGTCTAATGGGGTGGTACAGTGGTTAACATTGCTGCCTCACAGTGCCAGGGACCCGGGTTCAATTCCAGCCTTGGGTAACTGTCTGGAGTTTGTACTTTCTCAGTGTCTGCGTGGGTTTCCTCCAGATGTTCTGGTTTCCTCCCACAGTCCAAAGATGTACAGGTTAGGTGGATTGGCCATGCCAAATTGCCCCTTAATGTCCAAATGGTTAGGTGGGGTTACTGGGTTACGGTGGGGGGGGGGGGGAGAATGTGTCTATGTAGGGTGCTCTTTCAGGTCAGTGCAGATTTGATGGGTCGAATGGAGTTTTCCGCACTGTAGGGATTCTAATACAGGTGGCAATTATACAGTAAATGACAGAACCCTTAGGAGTATTGACAGGCAGAGCGATCTGGGCATACAGGTCCACATCACTGAAAGTGGCAACACAGGTGGATAAGGTAAGTCAAGAAGGCATACGGCATGCTTGCCTTCATCAGACAGGGCATTGAGTATAATAATTGGCATGTCATGCTGCAGCTGTACAGAACTTTAGTTGGGGCACATTTGGAGTATTACATACAATTCTGGTCGCCACACTACCAGAAGTATGTTGATGCTTTGGAGAGGGTACAGAAGAAGTTTACCAGGGTGTTGCCCGATCTGGAGGGTTTTAGCTATCAGTAGAGGTTGGATAAAGTCTATTTTCATTGGAACAACGGAGGTTGAGGGGCAACCTGATTGAGAATTACCAGTGGCACGGACAGTCAGATGCAGTTTTTCAGGGTGGAAATGGCAATTTCGAGGAGACATAGGTTTACGGTGCGAGGGGGAAAGTTTAAATGAGATGTGCAAGGCAAGTTTTTTTTTATGCAGAGGCTGGTGAGTGCCTGGAACTTGCTGCCTGAGGAGGTTGGGGAAGCAGATATGGTAGTGCCATTTAAGAGGCATTTAAAAAAATAAATAAATAAATTTAAAGTACCCAATTATTTTTTCCAATTAAGGGGCAATTTAGCATGGCCAATCCACCTATCCTGCACATTTGTTTTGGGGTTGTGGGGGTGAAACCCACGCAGACACGGGGAGAATGCGCAAGCTCCACACAGACAGCGACCCAGGGCCGGAATTCGAACCCGGGCCCTCAGCGCCGTGAGGCAGCAATGCTAACCACTGTGCCGCCCTTTTAAGAGGCATTTTGACAAATATATGAATAGGACGGGAATAAAGGATATGGACCCCAAAAGTGCAGACGGTTTACAGGCATCGTGATCGGCGCAGGACTGAAGGGCCAGTTCCTGTGCTGTTCTTTGTACTGTCTATGCAGCCAATTGAAACCAATTTCCACCTTAATAGCCTTTCCGTAAATGGACAGAAGTACAGACTTGGAAGCATGTTGATCATAAATGCTTCATAACACCACAAGGATATTGTTCAATTTACAGTGATAATTCAGATACCCGTGTCAAATTTGATGAAGTCTGTGATCTTGCCAGTATCCAGATCGATCTGTACGGTGTCGTTGACCTTAATCAGTGGGTCCGGGTAGCGAATGGTTCGGGCATCATGTGTAACCAGATGAGGGATTCCCTTGGTACCCACTCGGATCTTCCTTACTTTACACAGCTTATACTGGAAAACAAATGAACATATTTGTTACTCTTCATTGACACAGTCTTAGGGGCGGCACAGTGGATCGACCCAGGTTAGATCCCAACGCTGGGTCACTGACCTTGTGGAGTTTGCATATTCTCCCCGTGTTTGCAGGGTAGGTGGATTGGCCACACTAAGTTTAAAAAAGATATAAATTTTAGAGTACACAATTCATTTTTCCAATTAGCGTGGCCAATCCACCTACCCTGCACATCTTTGGGCTGTGGGGGCGAAACCGACTCAAACACGAGGAGAATGTGCAAACTCCACACGGACAGTGACCGAGATCGAATCTGGGACCTCGGCACCGTGAGGCAGCAGTGCTAATCACTGCACCACCGTGCTGCCCTTGGCCACAATAAATTGCCCCTTAATTGGAAAAATATAATTGGATACTCTAATTTTTTTAATGAAAGACAAGATCTAACGGAAACTTCTTAAAACTAAATTCTACAATTTTAAAAACTCCCTATTTGTGATCCATAACTGATGTGTCTTGTAACCTCATCTCAGAACAAGCTGTCACTTCTAGTCAAGAAGGTAACCACAGTTAAGTACCTCTAAGATCATGACGTATAAGGTTTATCACCTTATCCCACACTAACTACAAAAGATATTGTAGAAAGTACTTGGGAAGGAAATAGACAGAGTAAGGTGGCAGCCCAGGCAATAAAGATTCACATCTCATCTGGTTGAATCCAATTCACTCCTACAACTAAATACAGTAGTCCCCCGTTATACCGCGCTCCGCAATACCGTGGTTCGCGATATACGGCGGGGGGGGGGCTTATGGACCCCAACTGTCAGCTTCCCTCTCCAGATTAAAGTGAGCCGGCTGCTGAAATTGACACTGCCGGCTGAAATTGACACTGCCGGCTGCTCCTCTCTCACTGAGATTCAGTGAGAGAGGAGCAGCTCACACAGCCTTGCCTTTGAAACTGACATGCAGCGCAGGGTGCAAGCGCGTGCGGCAGATGGGGTGCAGACAGCAAGACCTTGTAAGTTCCTGGTAAGTTTCTGTGGGTTGTTTTAATTAGATCCACGATGGGGGTTTTAAATTTATTTAAAAATCTACGCATGCGCTTCCCATTGCAAGTCTACGGGGGTCTGACCTGTCTGTGACGGGGAAGCGCATGCATAGATTTTTAAATACATTTAAAACCCCCATCGTGGATCTAATTAAAACAACCCACAGAAACTTACCAGGAACTTACAAGGTCTTGCTGTCTGCACCCCATCTGCCGCACGCGCTTGCACCCTGCGCTGCATGTCAGTTTCAAAGGTAAGGCTGCGTGAGCCGCCCCCCGTAGACTCACAATGGGAAGCGCTTGCATAGATTTTTAAATAAATTTAAAACCCCCATCATGGATATCCGCGGCTCGGATGCAACGCGGGTGGCTGTCTTGGACCCCAACACCCGCGTTATAAAGGGGGACTACTGTACTATTTAACTACAAACCAACACTGTATCGTAAACAATCCATCCGATTTAGCAGGAAGAACTGACAACATAGTATTTCACTGCACAGTAGCACCAGTGGTCACCTGCAACTTTCCATAGCAAATGGCCAGCGTCTGTACTTTTACCAGGTCAACACAAAACCAAAGTCAGGTGCATCTAACCTGGTCGGCAATGTGATTGGAGGTTGAGCCTGGGTAGCATTTAAACAGATTCACAATGACAGAAATCCATTAGCACTAAAGCAATCTGTCCTCCAGAGTTTAAATAGGAAAGGTGCAAGAACATGACACCAATGAAATGGTACAACTTCCAAATTGAATACTCTGATTCATATATTTATTGCTTTATTTAAATTGAGGCTTTTTATCAAAAATCAAATCATGAATTAAAGTTGCATGTCTATTACATATTACTTTACTTGCTCCAACATCACATACCCAGGGGCGGCACGGTTGCAGTGGTTAGCACAGTCCGGCGTTGGCTGACTGCGGGGAGTTTGCATGTTCTCCACTTGTCACTGTGGGTTTCATCCAGGTGCTCAGATTTCCTCCCAGTCCAAAGATGTACAGGTTAGGAGGATTGGCCATGCTAAATTACCCCTCCACAAGATTGGGTAGCGTTATGGGGCTAGGGCGGGGACATACACCTAGATGGGGTGCTCTTTCAGAGGGTCGACTGTAGGAATTCTATGATCTGCACATCCCAGTGAGCTGGGCCAACAAGTTATTTAAATGTTTATAAAGTCACCTTTAAAATCAGTATAATTTTAGCAGCAACAAACACATCTATCTGGTAGTAGAAGCAGGCCAGTTACTATTCCCTCTACCTAATTACAGCAAAATGAAAAAATTGTGAATAACACCCAAGGCTGAGGAACTGCATTATCCTACCAAATCTTACATCAACACCTGGAATGATAATCACGATGTGGTTTAACCTGAAAGGAATAAATACCACCTATCTCAACAGCAAATCCCATTGATGTGGCCTGGGAAGAGGAAGCACAGATGGGTAAAGTAGAGATTTAATTTCTCTTATGAAGAGTAATGGGACATTCCTTATGCTTCGCAGTTTAAATGTACGAGCGGTGATCTTACTGAAAGATGAACAGTTCTGAAAGGGCTTAAGAAGATAGATTCTATGGGGCCGTTTCACCTCCTTAGAACTTCGTCTCAGGAATCTCGTCTCAGGATGCGACAAATAGTTGGAGTTCTCTAGCTCAGAGAGTTATGGATACTTCATTATTGAGTTTATTCAAGGCCGAGATCGCAGAGAACTTTGCATTCTGCAGGGTACAAAGGGACTATGGGGACCATACGAAAACGGCGAGTTGGCATAATTATTAGCCTTGTCAGTTAGATGATGAAGGGCTCAAGGGGTTTAATGCATGCTCCAATTTAATGGCATTAAAACAAAGCCAAATGTGACAGATGTTGAAAATCTGACCAAAGTGTTGGAAATACCTGGATGCTGCCTGACCCAAGTGATAATTTATTTATAGACCACACTTTGTGAACCAATACCATAAAGGAAACAAAAATAGCTTCTAGCTATTTCTAATCAGTCAGTAATAGAACATAGAACGATACAGCGCAGTACAGGCCCTTCGGCCCACGATGTTGCACCGACATGGGAAGTCAAAAACTAAAGGCCATCTAACCAACACTATGCCATTACAGTAGTCCCCCTTTATAACGCGGGTGTTGGGGTCCAAGACAGCCACCCGCGTTGTATCCGAGCCGCGGATATCCATGATGGGGGTTTTAAATTTATTTTAAAATCTATGCTAGCGCTTCCCATTGTGAGTCTACGGGGGACGGGGGGGAGAGGTCAGACCCCCGTAGACTCACAATGGGAAGCGCTAGCATAGATTTTTAAATAAATTTAAAACCCCCATCGTGGATCCAATTAAAACAGTGTCAATTTCAGCGGCCGGCTCACTTTGATCCGGAGAGGGAAGCTGCTCTCTCACTGAAACAATCAGCCGGCCGCTGAAATTGACACTGCCCGCTGCTCTCTCCCTCCAATCCAACTTTTAAGTTTTAATGTTTCTGATTGGAGGGAGAGAGCAGCGGGCAGTGTCAATTTCAGCGGCCGGCTGATTGTTTCAGTGAGAGAGCAGCTTCCCTCTCCGGATCAAAGTGAGCCGGCCGCTGAAATTGACACAACTGACAGTTGGGGTCCATAAGCCCCCCCCGCGGTATATCGCGAACCGCGGTATTGCGGAATAACGGGGTGCTACTGTATCATCCATATGCTTATCCAATAAACTTTTAAATGCCCTCAATGTTGGCGAGTGCACTACTGTTGCAGGTAGGGCATTCCACGGCCTCACCACTCTGCGTAAAAAACCTACCTCTGACCTATATCTATTACCCCTCAATTTAATGCTATGTTCCCTCGTGCTAGCCACCTCCATCCGCGGGAGAAGGCTCTCACTGTCCACCCTATCTAACCCTCTGATCATTTTGTATGCGTCTATTAAGTCACCTCTTAACCTTCTTCTCTCTAACGAAAACAACCTCAAGTCCATCAGCCTTTCCTCATAAGATTTTCCCTCCATACCAGGCAACATCCTAGTAAATCTCCTCTGCACCCGTTCCAAAGCTTCCACGTCCTTCCTATAATGAGGCGACCAGAACTGTACGCAATACGCCAAATGCGGCCGTACCAGAGTTTTGTACAGCTGCAACATTTTTTTTTTTTTTAAATTTAGAATATCCAATTCATTTTTTCCAATTAAGGGGCAATTTAACGTGGCCAATCCACCTAACCTGCACATCTTTGGGTTGTGGGGGTGAAACCCACGCAGACACGGGGAGAATGTGCAAACTCCTCACAGACAGTGACCCAGGGCCGGGATTCGAACCCGGGTCCTCAGCGCCGTAGGCAGCAATGCTAACCACTGTGCCACCGTGCCGCCCGTACAGCTGCAACATGACCTCATGGCTCCGGAACTCAATCCCTCTACCAATAAAGGCCAACACACCATAGGCCTTCTTCACAACCCTATCAACCTGGGTGGCAACTTTCAGGGATCTATGTACATGGACACCGAGATCCCTCTGCTCAGCCACACTACCAAGAATTTTACCATTAGCCAAATAGTCCGCATTCCTGTTATTCTTTCCAAAGTGAATCACCTCACACTTCTCTACATTAAACTCCATTTGCCACCTCTCAGCCCAGCTCTGCAGCTTATCTATGTCCCTCTGTAACCTGCAACATCCTTCCACACTGTCTACAACTCCACCGACTTTAGTGTCGTCTGCAAATTTACTCACCCAACCTTCTGTGCCCTCCTTTAGGTCATTTATAAAAATTACAAACAGCAACGGCCACAGAACAGATCCTTGTGGTATGCCACTCGTAACTGAACTCCATTCTGAACATTTGCCATCAACCACCACCCTGTCTTCTTTCAACTAGCCAATTTCTGATCCACATCTCTAAATCACCCTCAATCCCCAGCCTCCGTATTTTCTGCAATAGCCGACCGTGGGGAACCTTATCAAATGCTTTACTGAAATCCATATACACCACATCAACTGCTCTACCCTCATCTACCTGTTCAGTCACCTTCTCAAAGAACTCGATAAGGTTTGAGAGGCATGACCTACCCTTCACAAAACCATGCTGACTATCCCTAATCATATTATTCCTATCTAGATGATTATAAACCGTATCTCTTATAATCCTCTCCAAGACCTTACCCACAACAGACGTGAGGCTCACCGGCCTATAGTTACCGGGGTTATCTCTACTCCCCTTCTTGAACAAAGGGACCACATTTGCTATCCTCCAGTCCTCTGGCACTATTTCTGTAGCCAATGATGACATAAAAATCAACGCCAACGGCTCAGCAATCTCTTCCCTGGCTTCCCAGAGAATCCTAGGATAAATCCCATCAGGCCCTGGGGACTTATCTATTTTCACCTTGTCCAGAATTGCCAACACTTCTTCCCTACGCACCTCAATGCCATCTATTCTAATAGCCTGGGTCTCAGCATTCTCCTCCACAACATTATCTTTTTCCTGAGTGAATACTGACAAAGTATTCATTTAGTATCTCGCTTATCTCCTCAGCCTCCACACACAACTTCCCACCACTGCCCTTGACTGGCCCTACTCTTACCCTAGTCATTCTTTTATTCCTGACATACCTATAGAAAGCTGCTGAAAGGGCAGCACGGTGGTTAGCACAACCGTCTCACGCGCTGAGGTCCCAGGTTCGATCCCGGCTCTGGGTCACTGTCCGTGTGGAGTTTGCACATTCTCCCCGTGTCTGCGTGGGTTTCGCCCCCACAACCCAAAAAAAAATGTGCAGAGTAGGTGGATTGGCCACGCTAAATTGCCCCTTAATTGGAAAAAATAATTGGGTAATCCAAATTTATAAAAAAGAAAGAAAGCTGCAGAATCAGCGGGTGGAGCCCATTCTCCACATTGTCCCACACACCGGAGTCCGCCATTGTGGCCTGCCAAAGACTTCTCATGTCCCCTCCTTGCTCGTCTTAGCTCTCTTTAGATCCTTCCTCGCTTCCTTGTAACTATCAAGCGACCCAACTGAAACTTCATGCCTCATCTTCACATAGGCCTCCTTCTGCCTCTTAACAAGAGATCCCACTTCTGTGGTAAACCAGTTCCCTCGCTCTACCCCTTCCTCCCTGCCTGACTGGTACGTACTTATCAAGAACACGCATTAGCTGTTCCTTGAACAAGCTCCACATATCCAGTGTGCCCAACCCTTGCAGCCTACTTCTCCAACCTACATATCCTAAGTCATGTCTAATGGCATCATAATTGCCCTTCCCCCAGCTATAACTCTTGCCCTGCGGGGTATACTTATCCCTTTCCATCACTAACGTAAAGGTCACCGAATTGTGGTCACTGTTTCCAAAGTGCTCACCTACCTCCAGATCTAACACCTGGCCTGGTTCATTACCCAAAACCAAATCCAATGTGGCCTCGCCTCTTGTTGGCCTGTCAACATATTGTGTCAGGAAACCCTCCTGCACACATTGTACAAAGAATGACCCATCTAATGTACTCGAACTATATCTTTTCCAGTCAATATTTGGAAAGTTAAAGTCTCCCATAACAACTACCCTGTTACTTTCGCTCTTTTCCAGAATCATCTTCGCCATCCTTTCCTCTACATCCCTAGAACTATTAGGTTGCCTATAGAAAACTCCCAACAGGGTGACCTCTCCTTTCCTGTTTCTAACCTCAGCCCATACTACCTCGGAAGAAGAGTCCCCATCTAGCATCCTTTCCACCACCGTAATACTGTCCTTGACTAGCAGCGCCACACCTCCCCCTCTTTTGCCCCCTTCTCTGAGCTGACTAAAACACCTAAACCCCAGAACCTGCAACAACCATTCCTGTCCCTGCTCTATCCATGTCTCTGAAATGGCCACAACATCGAAGTCCCAGGTACCAACCCATGCTGCCAGTTCCCCTACCTTATTTCGTATACTCCTGGCATTGAAGTAGACACACTTCAAACCACCTACCTGAACACTGGCACCCTCCTGCGAAGTCAAATCTGTGCTCCTGACCTCTATACTCTCAATCTCCCGTACCCCAAAACTACAATCCAGGTTCCCATGCCCCTGCTGTATTAGTTTAAACCCCCCCCCAAAGAGCACTAACAAATCTCCCCCCCAGGATATTGGTGCCCCTCAGGTTCAGATGTAGACCATCCTGTCTATAGAGGTCCCACCTTCCCCAGAAAGAGCCCCAGTTATCTAGAAATCTGAATCCCTCCCGCCTGCACCATCCCTGAAGCCACGTGTTTAATTGCTCTCTCTCCCTATTCCTCGTCTCACTATCACGTGGCACGTAATGTCTAATGGAAGTGCTGCAAGACTCAAAACACAATGCTGCCAGGAAATTAATCTATTACAGATACTTCCATAAGCGTTATTCCAAAAGGCTCTAAGCCTTCACTTTTGATGCCAATCTCATTGCAAACCAAGAATTGGAGCAGCAACGTGGCGCAACAGTTGGTACTGCTGCCTCAGGGCGCCACGGATCAGTGATTGATCCCAGTCCCGGGTCACTGTCCGTGTGGAGTTTGCACGATCTGCCCGAGCAGGTCTCACCCCCACTCTCAGGGGGCTCAAGAAGCCAGCATGCAGTTTTGTCAAAATATTCTCCCCTCCATGCATAGGGCACAGACTCATGGCCATTATGCCAGGCATAACAAGTATACAAAGGCAGAAGCTGGTGAAGAGAGCTCTTCAAAAAGGAAACGGTCAACAGAAGTAAATATTGAAGCTGCTCTTGAGCACATCACTTCAGGTGCCAGATGGAGTTGAAACAAGGGACATGCCCAACTGACTACTTAAGTGGAAGAGCAATGAATGCTGCCATAAATTCCATGAAAGAACAAAAATAAGAGTCCATGATGAGGCAATTACCTTGGCCTCCTCAACTGTAATTCGATGCACAGCAAAACGACCCTTGGTGTCATAGATCAGACGGAAGTGTTCACTTGTCTTATCAATACTGATCACATCTGCAAAGAAACATATTGTGCACATATTCATAAATTAAGCACAACACATCATGCAACTAAAGTGCAAACACAAATGTTACCAAAATCAAAAAACTGTCAACCAAACAAGTTATTCTTTGTGACATTACATTAGCTACAACATCTGGCAGTCTACAAAGAGGCAGCACAAGAAAAAGCAATTCACTGGGTAAGCTTCTAATTCCCACCACACACACATTCCATTCCCTTCAGGCCGTCCTCTCTTCTCCACTGTTATATTTGAATCTGAACAGATTCAACCAACTACCCTTTTTTCTTCTTTCTTGGGATATGAATATAACTGGCAGGGTAAGCCTCGTGTTACCCATCCCTCGAAAAATTGGCTGGGAGCAACCTTCTTGAACCACTGCTGTTGATTTGGCATAGGTACGTACACAGTACTAGAGTTCTAGGTTTTTAGTCCAGTGACCAAAAATAGTTCCAGGTCAGGATGCTGTGATAGCCTAGAGGAAACCTTTCCAAACACACCCAATTTTACATCAGGAATTGTATGTCTACTTTTCAAAGCTATAGCGCAGGATTGTTTCCATTTTGTTTGATTTAAGAGAATGAAATCAATCTGCTGAAACTAATATTCAATCCAGACAACGCATGCGAGGGATAAGGAGCTTCAAACGCCCTTTACGGAACTGCCATAATTACCCATGAATCCAGTTGGGTAGGTGATATCTGTACGGACTTTGCCATCAATTTTGATGAATCTCTGCATACAGATCTTCTTTACCTCATCACCAGTCAGCGCATACTTCAGGCGATTTCGGAGGAAAATGATGAGCGGGAGGCACTCTCGGAGCTTGTGGGGACCAGTAGATGGACGGGGAGCCTAATAAAGCAAATCAGGTTATAGACACTATGCGACGTACCAAATTCCTAAACACTCATCTGGACAGTACATTCACTTGGAAGATGTTTTATAACTGGAATATTCTCAGTAACCCTCATTCTAGCATAAAGTTGCAACGTCTGCTTCCTTTTTACCTGAGCCACATTACTCTCATGGCATTTTTCACTCTCATCTTGCTTCCTTGCCGACAAGCCAGAGAAACAAGTCCACAAACTAGTTTAATATTGCTGTCAAACCACATCCATTTGGATTGTACTTAGATCTTCATTCTGGGCAACCAAGCAGGACGACCCAAAGACTTAAAGGCTGAGAACAGCAGATGACAAATTATGACAAGGCCTTTAAAAAGCAAAGTAGGATTACAGAGCAAATCATTCAGCAACTGTGGCCTCTAACATTTATTTTGTTGACTATTGCCAATCTTGATGCAAGCAGAGCAACTCGTTTTTAAATGCACATTGAGAATTCATTGGAGTAAAAGGCTCTTGTGAACTCATCACTCGGCCTGTAAACTGACTAGACTACAAGCTGACTGTTTAAAAAATGTACAATATTTTAAAATGGAATAAAAAGTTAAACGGCATTAACCTTAACTGGAATAAAAGGTTGAAAGGCATTAACCGTACCAGCTAAACAGTTATTTAGACATAAAATATACTAGGATTCTTGACAACAGGTTGCCAGGCTGGACTGCAAAACTCTCCATTCAGCACAACACAAAGTTGCTGTTGCCCCAATATGCCTATCTCAGATGCATTAAAATGAAAATTGGAAGCGCTGCAAAATCTCAACACATCCAAATTCACCAACAGTATCGGGGCAACTCAAATATCAATATTTCCTCCGATGCTGGAGAGATACTTACAAATACCCCGGTCAGTTTATCCAGCATCCAATGCCGGGGAGCCGCCAGGCGCTTCAGATGCTTCTTTGGACCTCGGGCCTGTGTGAAGAGGAGGAAAGCGTTTAGTTTGTAGGCGCGACTGAAACTCTCAATCCTCCGGTGTCCAGATCCGCGGGGTGGCAGCGGTAGCCGCAGGAGCTCCCCCACCCCGAGTCCGACCCTCTCGCCTAACTCAGGGCGGGGTGAGGAGAGAAAGATTATTAGAACAAAACCCGAAACCTAACCGCCAGTCCCGGGCTGAAGCTGCAAATCCAGGCCGCTGATGGGCCACGGTCCAGCCCTGGGCCTACATCGCCCGGCAGCGCAAAGAGACAAGCTGCAGCAAACGTTAACTAACTGACTGAATCAGCGCCGACCCCGCTGTAATAAGGTGGAAGGAAGGGGAGGTGAGCCAGGCTGGCTCCCGGGAGTCGAGCGCTCGCTCTGTGTCCAGTACCCCCCCCGAGGGCAAATGGCCGCCGCCTTCCGCCCGGCGGCCCCGCCGCACTATCTGTTAGAATATCAAACAAGCTGCCGTTGGCTTCCCGCAAATTGTCCCGGAGCCTGATTCCACGGCCGTTTGTCAACGGATGGCGGTGAAATTAATCGGTTTGCCCGCTTCACGAAGTGGATGTGATTGGATTCGCCCCGCTCTCTCTCGCCCGCCGACTCTCACCATTTCTGTAGCTGCAAGGAAAAAGGAGCGTTCCCCACAATGCAGCGCGCCACCAGGCCGCGGTGCGCCTGCGCACTGTGCCACTCAACAAGTCAGCAACTGGTCAGGTCCAGTGTCAGCAGCACAGTGGTCACTCCTTAGGACAAGCTGTGGGTCTCCCTCTTTTTCAGCCACTCGAGGTTTACTCTATCTAAAATTAGAGTTTCCAACCCTCCCAGGAATTAAAGGTTAGCCCCCTGGAGTGATCTGCAAGAAAAATTAAAGGAGCTATAAAAAAACTTTTCATTTATCGTCTCCAAAAATGTGGGCAAAGGAAGCTGTTTTTTAATTATACATTTAGAGTACCCAATTATTATTTTTTCCAATTAAGGAACAATTTCGTGTGGCCAATCCACCTACCCTGCACATCTTTGGGTTATTGGCAAGCACCGGCAAGCAAGATGCTGGTTTGAAGTGTGTCTACTTCAACGCCAGGAGCATCCGGAATAAGGTGGGTGTGCTTGCAGCATGGGTTGGGACCTGGGATCTTGATGTTGTGGCGATTTCGGAGACATGGGTAAAGCAGGGACAGGAATGGTTGTTGCAGGTTCCAGGATTTAGATGTTTCTATAAGAACAGAGAAGATGGTAAAAGGGGGGGGGGGGGGTGGCATTGTTAATCAAGGAAAGTATTACTGCAGCAGAAAGGACGTTTGAGGACTCGGCTACTGAGGTAGTATGGGCCGAGGTTTGGAACAGGAGAGGAGAGGTCACCCTGTTGGGAGTTGTCTGTAGACCTCCGAATAGTTCCAGAGATGTAGAGGAAAGGATTGCAAAGATGATTCTCAACAGGAGCAAGAGTAACAGGGTAGTTGTTATGGGTGACTTTAACTTTCCAAATATTGACTGGAAATATTATAGTTCGAGTACCATAGATGGGTCAGTTTTTGTGCAGTGTGTGCAGGAGGGTTTTCTGACACAGCATGTAGACAGGCCAACAAGGGGTGATGCCACATTGGATTTGGTACTGGGTAATGAACCCGGCCAGGTGTTAGATTTAGATGTAGGTGAGCACTTTGGTGATAGTGATCACAATTCGGTTATGTTTACTTTAGCGATGGGCAGGGATAGGTATATACCGCAAGGCAAGAATTATAGCTGGGGGAAAGGCAATTATGATGCTATTTGTCAAGATTTAGGATGTATAGGATGGGGAAGGAAACTGCAGGAGATGGGTACAATCAAAATGTGGAGTTTTTTCAAGGAACAGCTACTGCGTGTCCTTAATAAGTATGTACCTGTCAGGCAGGGAGGAAGTTGTCGAGAAAGGGAACCGTGGTTTACTAAGGAAGTTGAAGCACTTGTCAAGAGGAAGAAGAAGGCTTATGTTAGGATGAGACATGAAGGCTCAGTTAGGGCACTTGAGAGTTACAAGTTAGCCAGGAAGGACCTAAAGGGAGATTTAAGAAGAGCGAGGAGAGGACACGAAAAGTCGTTGGCGGATAGGATCAAGGAAAACCCTAAGGCTTTCTATAGGTATATCAGGAACAAAAGAATGACTAGAGTAAGATTAGGGCCAATCAAGGCTAGTAGTGGAAAGTTGTGTGTGGAATCAGAGGAGATAGGGGAAGCGTTAAATGGATATTTTTCATCAGTGTTTACACTGGAGAAAGACAATGTTGTCGAGGAGAATACTCAGGTACAGTCGACCAGGCTAGATGGGATTGAGGTTCACAAGGAGGAGGTGTTAGCAATTTTGGAAAGTGTAAAGATAGATAAGTCCCCTGGGCCAGATGGGATTTATCCTAGGATTCTCTGGGAAGCCAGGGAGGAGATTGCAGAGCCTTTGTCCTTGATCTTTATGTCATCTTTGTCAACAGGAATAGTGCCGGAAGATTGGAGGATAGCAAATGTTGTCCCCTTGTTCAAGAAGGGGAGTAAAGACAACCCTGGTAATTATAGACCTGTGAGCCTTACTTCGGTTGTGGGTAAAATGTTGGAAAAGGTTATAAGAGATAGGGTTTATAATCATCTTGAAAAGAACAAGTTGATTAGCGATACTCAACACGGTTTTGTGAAGGGTAGATCATGCCTCACAAACCTTATTGAGTTTTTTGAGAAGGTGACCAAACAGGTGGATGAGGGTAAAGCGGTTGATGTGGTGTATATGGATTTCAGTAAGGCATTTGATAAGGTTCCCCACGGTAGGCTATTGCAGAAAATACGGAAGTATGGGATTGAAGGTGATTTAGCGGTTTAGATCAGTAATTGGCTAGCTGAAAGAAGACAGAAGTGGTGGTTGATGGCAAATGTTCATCCTGGAGTTCAGTTATTAGTGGTGTACCGCAAGGATCTGTTTTGGGGCCACTGCTGTTTGTCATTTTTATCAATGACCTGGAAGAGGGCGTAGAAGGACGGGTTAGTAAATTTGCAGATGACACGAAGGTCGGTGGAGTTGTGGATAGTGCTGAAGGATGTTATAGGTTACAGAGGGACATAGATAAGCTGCAGATTAGGGCTGAGAGGTGGCAGATGGAGTTTAATGCGGAAAAGTGTGAGGTGGTTCACTTTGGAAGGAGTAACAGTAATACAGAGTACTGGGCTAATGGCAAGATTCTTGGTAGTGTAGATGAACAGAGAGATCTCGGCATCCAGGTACATAAATCCATGAAAGTTGCCACCCAGGTTAATAGGGCTGTTAAGGCATATGGTGGGACTTCCGGTGGCGGAGATGACGTAGGAAGCCGCACACTTGGGAGCTCCCGATTCAAACGGACTTTTCGGCTCTTTTTAGAGCCCTAAACTGAATTTTTTCGATGGGAGAAGGTGTGCTGATCGACTTTCTCCGCATTTCATGACTCGAACCCGGAGTGGAAAGGGGGAAAAAAACGGCAGCAGCTCCCCTGAAAAAACGGGGGAAGGATTCCATGATGGCGGCCGGCGGAGCACCAGAGGAGTGGAGGCTGTGGGCCCAGGAGCAGCAAGCTGCTCTCCTGCGCTGTTTTGCAGATTTCAAGGCTGAGGTACTGAGCTCTCTGCAGGAAATGAAAAAAAGGCTCTCGGAGCTTCAGACGACCCAGGGTGCTGCCAGAGGCAGTTTCTTTACTCAGAGAGTAGTAGGGGTGTGGAACGCCCTGTCTGCAACAGCAGTAGACTCACCAAATTTAAGGGCATTTAAGTGGTCACTGGATAGACATATGGATGAAAATGGAATAGTGTAGGTCAGATAGGCTTCAGATGGGTTCACGGGTCGGCGCAACATCGAGGGCCGAAGGGCCCGTACTGCGCTGTAATGTTCTATGTTCTATAAAGGGACCACCTAATGGGACCAGGTTAGCTGTATGCCCCTTGCCCTGTATCCAACACCAACTGTACCCTACTACTGACAAAATGCCTAGAACACATTGTTCCATCAGAGGAACCGGTACAAGACCTCATGGCAACACCCTCCCTCTAAGCACTGGCACCTGTTCAACTCTGTCATCATCCGAGCAAGGCACCACAAAGACATGCATTTCACCTGCGCCATGACAGGAGCTAACAACTGCTGGATGGACCACCATCTAATCCACTCTGTGATCATCATCAATGTAGCCCCAAAGCAGTGATGGCAACAGAAACAATGCCGCAGGAAAACAGATGCAGAGGCACTCAAAGACCCTGATAAGAGAGTCTCTTCAGCGCCTCACTGCCAACTCCAGGTGACCCAGAGATGGGGAGTGTCCACAGCGCCTCACCTGCCCTCAAGACCTTCATAATAAGCACCTGCGAAGATACACTTGGGTAACACCAAGGAAACACCAAGACTGGTTTGAATAGAACGACCACGAACTGATAAGCTGATTAACCTGAAACAGCAACACAACTTGGGAGAAAGAAAGCAGCTCTACAGATAGCTGATGACTGAGTTCCAGCAAAAAACCTGGGATCTAAAGAACAGATGGTGGATAGAAAACGTGCAGGAGATCCAGCCAGGACGTTCAAGGTATCTTTAGCACAGTCGAGTACCCAATTATTTTCTTTTCCAATTGGGGCAATTTAGCGTGGCCAATCAACCTACCCTGCACATCTTTGGGTTGTGGGGGTGAAACCCACGGACAGTGACCCAGGGCCGGGATTCGATCCTGGGTCCACTTCGCCGTAGACAGCAAATCTTTAGCACAGTCAAGTCAGTCTCTGGCCCAAGTACACAAGGCCTCGTCCCACTGCTGGCTAAGAACAGAGTGGACGTCAGCACCCATTGGAAAGAGCACTTTGAAGACCTCTGTCTTTAATGCGAGTGTCCTCAACTCCACCCCACAGCATGCTACCCACCACCATCTCAGCACCACCCCAACACGCCACAAGGTAGAAAAGGCATCTGACAGCTAAAGAACAACAAGGCACCAACAGCAGAAATTTCCTTGCTGTTGGTCACAGGGAAGTTCATCGTGCATCTTCCTTAATTACCTTCTCTCTGTGGGTGAAAAGCTTCTTCCAGAATCACAATGCAGATTCCACGCACTAAGGGGCATGACAGACATGATCGTCATCATGTGACATCTACAAGAGAAATGCATGGAACACAACAATCTTATACATGGCCTTCTTTGATCTCACAAAGGAGTTCAACACCATGATGGATTAGGGAGCGCCCTACTCCGTTTCGCCTGCCCCCAAAGGTTTGTCACCACCCTCCACCTGTTCCATGATGTCATGCAAGCCGTGATCCTTTTTAAAAATAGATTTAGAGTACCCATTGATTTTTTTCCAATTAAGGGGCAGTTTAGTGTGGGCCAATCCACGTACCCTGAAAACCTTTGGGTTGTGGGGCGAAACCCACACAAACACGGGGAGAACGTGCAAACTCCACACGGACAGTGACCCAGAGCCGGATCGAACCTGGGACCTCGGCACCATGAGGCAGCAGTGCTAACCACTGCGGCACCATGCTGCCCGCAAGCTGTGATACTGACCATTGGTTCAACCACAGGCCCAATTCTCATTCAGACTCGGATCAAGAAAGGCTGTGTCATCGCACTGACGCACTTCTCGACCTTCCTTGTTGCAATGTTCCATCCTTTTTTAAATTTAGAGTACCCAATTTTTTTTTCCAATTAAGGGGCAAGTGGCGCTAACCACTGCGCCACTTTGCTGCCTGCAGTGCGCCGTTTTACCCTCAGCGGAAATCTGTTATTGAACTACAATATGCAAACAATGCTTGCATCTGTGCAAAATTAAAGGCTGAATGCAAGCAATCGCCACACTTTCACTGAGGTTTACGAGAGCATGGGCCTTATAGTGAACATCTGTAAGACAAAGGTCCTCTACAAACGTGCCTCCGCCACACAGCACTGTGTCCCGGTTATCAAAATTCACAACAAGGCCTTGGACAACATGGACCATTCTTCATACTTAGGCAGCCTACTGTCAACAGCGCAGACATTAACAATGAGGTTCACACCACATTGAGTGTGCCAGTCTAGCCTTTGGTCACCTGAGGAAGAGAGTATTTGAAGACCAGGACCTTGGATCTGGCACCAAGCTCATTATCTACAGAGCAGTAGTTATCCTTGCCCTCCTATGCAGCTCAGAGACTATATACAGCAGGCACCTCAAAACACTGGAGAAGTACCACCAGCACTGCCTCCGTATGATCCTGCAAATACATTGACAGAATAAGCTCACCAACATCAGTATTCTCATTCAGGCCAACATCCCAGCATTGAAGCATTGACCCCCCTTTGATTAACTCTGCTGGGCGGACACATCGTCCGCATGCCCAACGCAAGATTGCCGGAACAAGCACTCTACTTCGAGCTTCGAAACAGCAAGTGAGTCCCAGGAGGGCTTCAAGGACACTCTCAAACATTCATGAGCTCCAGAAAGGGACGGGGTGGATGTCTTAGCCTTCGCCTCGCTGGTGGCGAGGAGGCGGATTCTATTGGGGGTAGAGGTCGGTGCCTCAGTATGGCTGGGAGACTTAATGGAGTGTCAGAGCCTGGAGAAGGCTAAATTTAGCTTAAGAAGGGGTGGCACAGTGGCGCAATGTTTAGCACTGCTGCCTCACAGTGCCAAGGACCCGGTTCGAACCCGGCCCCAGGTCACTGTCCATGTGGAATTTACACATTCTCCCTGTGTCTACGTGGGTCTCACCCCCACAACCCAAAGATGTGCAGGGTAGGTGGATTGGTCACGCTAAATTGCCCCTTAATTGGGAAAAAAATGAATTGGATACTTTAAATTTATAAATAAATAATAACTTTTGGGAGAGAGAGGGATATATTTTTGTCAGTCAATGCTATTGTCGGGTTTGTGATGTGTAATGGGCTATTAGTGTATGATTTTTGGCACCATCATAAATTGTTTTTTCAAGACCAGTACCCTGCTGTGTCTCTGAAGGCATTGGAAGATATTGAGTGGGGAGATTAATTAAATACATTAGTGGTGAATCATAAGTAACTGTAGTCTTTTGCTGATTATCTTTAAAAAATAGGGAAGACATTTCCGAATACACTTTATGATCTGGACCACAGTTTTTTATATTTTTATACTTACTCCCCTGCCCACGCACAAGTTAGCTGTATTAATAATTGTGGAGGACGATAGCCACAGGTTGCACAATAATAATAGTCGCTTATTCTCACAAGTAGGCTGCAATGAAGTTACTGTGAAAAGCCCCTAGTCGCCACATTCCGGCGCCTGTTCGGGTAGACTGAAACAGGAATTGAACCCGCGCTGCTGGCCTTGTTCTGCATTACAAGTCAGCTGTTTAGCCCACTGTGCTAAACCAGCCCCTCATTTGCACAATTGAGGCCTTTGGTCCAAATTGTTTGTACTATTACTTACTCGTAAATACTATCATTTGTGTAAAATATTTAATATAAAGTAATGTATAGAATTTACCTTTTCTACATCTCTATAGAATTACCTTATTGTCCTCTTTTAAGACTGAAAATCCCTGGGCGGAATTCTCCACTCCCGGGAAAAATCAGGAGGGCCTTCGTGAACTCGGCCGGGTTTCAGGATGGCCTCGGAGGGCGCTCCTCGCCCCCTATTCTCCCCTCCCGGCGGGGCTAGGAGCGGTGCTCCGTAAATCTCGGCCGCGGAGGCGTCGCCCCGAGAATAACGCGGCCGGCGCGCCTAATGACGTCAGCCGCGCATGCACAACTTGGCCGGCTTCAACCCGCACATGCGCGGCTGACATCATGACGCTGACGGCACGAACCCGCGCATGCGCGGTGGCCGTCTTTCCCCTCAGGCGGCTTGATTTTGTCGGGCGGCGGAAGGGAAATAGTGCGTCCGATTTGGACGTCGGCCAGACGATAGGTGGGCACCGATCGCGGGCCTGTCCCCTCCTGAGCACCGTCGTGGTGCTCTTTCCTTTCTAGGCCACCTACAAGCCCCAAACGGGCTTCTCACTCCCGTTTCACGACGGCAGCGACCAGGTGTGTTTGCTGCCGTCATGAAACGGCTGCGAACGGCAGGCCGCTCGGCCCATCCGGGTCGGAGAATCGCCGGTCGCCGTGAAAAACAGCGAGCGCCGATTCTTCCGAGCTGGGGGGGGGGGGGGGGAGGAGGGGGGGGAGGGGGGGGGAGAATCGAGGGGTGTGTGAATTTTGTCGGGGGGCCCTCCCGCGCTTCTCCCACGCCGCGTGGGGAGCGGAGAATCGCGCCCATTTTTGTCATTCTTTCCTCACGGATATCTTTTCCGATTCTGGTAATCTGTCTTGCTATGGTTCATGGCAGTATGTCCATGGTTTGAATGTAACCCTTCTATCCTGATCTGGATACAATAATCAACATATAATCTGATCAGACCAATGTCCCAGCCAAGCATGACCCTATTGTTGCTTTTCACTTTTCCACACAATAACCAGAGGAGTCTCAGGTACAGAATGATCATTTATTGATCAACGCATTATGAGAGCCCAGCTTTAGAGATAGACCTCTGGAGTTGACTCTGCCAACGTACAGAATCAGGTGACATTTATACAGAATATGGTTACCAAGGTTACGTATGTAAGGATATTGTTTACAATAGATCATGTCTGCTTTAAATTTTACATTAAATTATACGCACCCAGAGTGTTATCTACTCTTATCTACCCTTCAGTTTTCTATGGAACCCTCTTTAACTTCTAATTTGGTGCCAGACCCGATAGATGTGTCTGGTCCTTTGGTCGAGTTAGAAAAACATGTTTGTTAACTTTTTGTTGGGGCAGCACAGTGGCGCAGTGGTTAGCACAACTGTCTCATGGCGCCGAGGACCGGGTTTGATCCTGATCCCGGGTCATTGACCATGTGTCATTTGCACATTCTCCAGGTGTCTTCATGGATTTTACCCCCACAACCCAAAGATGTGCAGGGTAGGTAGATTGGCCACGCTAAATTGCCCCTTAATCAGAAAAAAAAAATTGGGTATTCTAAATTTATTTAAAAAAAACTTTTATACTAACTGCTGTAGATTGGGTCTTAGAACAATCTGTTAAGGTCACTAGAACTAGAACATGCTTTACCCTTATACCAGCTGCTGTAGATGGTGTCACATCATCTTTTAGCTGACACCTTTATGAAAATTGCTTTAGTATAATATACTCCACTATATAGATTCAAAATCCTTTAGAATAAGTGCTAACTGCCCTAATAGATTATTGTTAATAATTCCTAATCATTTGTCTTCGACAACAACTCTCTCTAACATATACTCTGCTACAGTTCAGCACTTAGCATGAACCTCTGGTACAGATAAATCATTGAAAGATAGAAATCTTCGCTCAAATAGAAGAGGAATTTCTGGTGAATGCATTCAGCATTAGCAAACAAGAATCTCATGGTGCCATTTTAAGGCCTGGGTAAAATAATACACCATCATAGAAAAGCTTTTGAGTTGTAACTGCCAGTGTAACCGTTAGAAACAGTGCAAGTAAAGATTTTCTATCTAGCTATTTATAGTGTACCCTACCTTCTTCTTCATTTCTTAGGTTTTTCCAAGCTAACCCCAGCCTTCTCCTACAGCTTGCAAAGCACATCACTTTTGAGTCAGAAAATGGGAAGCGCATGCATGTCACTCATCCTCCAATGTTGTCCATTGACAGCACATAGCTGTCGGCTCCACCTGAGAGTTTGCAGAGTGAGGCTTCATGGATATGAACTAACGCCCCACCATTCTGGGACAGAATTATTTGGAGTACCAATGCTCTGCACCAACTTTTTCCAAATTTATTCCATGTGAATTGGCATTTTAAATGCATCAAGGCACAGGCACTATCATTAAAGTTCTAATTTATGTTGCATATTAATAAGTGAGAAACACCTAGATAATACACATCAAAGTACTTACCAGATAAGTGAAACAAAATAGGAGGCACAGAGTGGCAAGAGAGAGAGGGATAAGAAGACTAAAATGCAGGACACAAAATGATGAGAGTGAGGAGAAAAAGAATAGATTAAAAGATAAAATACAGAGATATAGGACAGGATTTAGAATTTTGGGTCAGGACCACCACCATTGGGGTCAAATGCAGATCCTGACCCATTCCACGTCAGGAATAGTCACCTGACAATGATTTGGTCTTGTTTATTCAATAACTTTTTTTAAAATTCATTTACGAGATGTGGGCATCACTGGTTAGGCCAGTATTTCCTGTGTTGTCAATTAGTGGACAGAGCAATGGCTCGCTGTCCATTTAAAGACAGTGGGTGGTCTCTTGAAGTTGGAAGGCCAATAGGAGGCCCTCCAGCATGTGTGGTATTATCATAACTGTCAGTACTGCAATCAGTGCTACAGGGGTGAATGAAGTGTTGGGAGTAGCCACTAGAGGGAGCAAAAGTTACATCTATATAAGGCAGTAATGCTAAGCCTTGTGCAGGGGTTAGCTAGTGAGAGTCAGAAGTACAGATAGTATAAGTGAGTACAGATCATATTTAAACCAGTAGTGAGATTAGCTGTAGATGAGTGTAGTTTAGATGTTATTAATCAACTGTGTATTCTTTAGGAATATGTGTCGAATCCAAGTTAGCAGTGTTAATAAATTTATAGCTTTGTTTAAGTTCAAGCTATTTTGTCAGCTTTGTGAACACTACGCCAACCATTCTGAAATAAGCAACACAAAGAACACCACAGCATGGAAGAAACTGCAGAATACTGTTGTGGGTAAGGAAGATAGAGGGCACCTCTATCATGAGCATCAGCCCTCATCAGTAATTTTTAAAAACTGACATAAAATAAAAAATGATCAGGACTGCTGGGTGCTAGTGGAGAGGGAGCCTGTGGCTGCAGCTGCGGCCAGGTGGGGAAGGTCCTCACTGTCTTACTTGAAGCACTGCCCCCATTGGCCTGCTACAGGAGGCTGCCTCTGGGCAGCTGCCATGTTTTTACAGTAACTTCATTACATTGTAAATGTAAGCCTACTTGTGACAATAAAGATTATTTTTAAAAAATTAATAAGTTGCCAATTCTGTGGAGAAACCCATTGAAAATTTCAGTTGGCCTGTGATCTTAATTGATCTTTCAATAACCTCAATTGGCTGCCTGCTGCTTGTGGATGGGTAGCGTTCCACAGCTGATCTGGCCTTATCCAAAATGGCTCCTGGGCGATGCCATGAAATAATGTGCCCTTGCACCTCGGTTCCCACCCCAATAGCAGGGAGAAATTCTTGCCAATAAAGAAAGCAAATTAGCGGACTGAAAGAACAATCCTGTAATTTCTCATTACACAGACCCGAGAATAATATATGTTCCAAAAGTCACAATCAGAATCATGAAGTATTGTGCTAAAATATGCACTAACAAATGATTAAATCTATGAAATGAGATGCTTCACACTCTTCAATTCTATATGACAAATTGTATGTTTATTAAGTAACAGTGCTGGTAAAATAACTTTGGGATATTTTAAACAGTTCTACAACATTTCACTCAGAATAAGACAAAGTGCCATAGTTTTAGGTCATCTCGATTTTTTTCAGTGTGTACATTTGCCATCGGTCGAACAGCAAATAACCCCGTGAAAAGGTCTAAGTTGACAGCATTATATTGTATAAAATGTTCCACCTTTGATGTGGTCATTACAAGTTTATTTTGTGCTATAAACAAGTCTTAAAAATTTGCAGAATTTTCTTCAAACTTTCGAAACTGTGGTGCAAGATATTAAGGTATTTTTCTCACTTTATCCCTGCTTTAAATATCTGCAGAACAACAGAGGCAGGGAAAAGGGTAGGAGTCATGTGTGTAGTTGTTTAAAGTCCAAACTAGTGTGAATTAAACATTAAAGTAAAAGCAAAATGCGGAAGATCCTGGCAATCTGAAATAAAAACTGAAAATGCTAGAAATACTCAGCAGATCAGGTAGCTTCTGGAGGGAGAGAGAAACTGTGACCTTTCGTTAGAACTGTTCTGAAGGGTTACAATGACCTGAAACATTGGGCAGAATAATACAGGGGTGTGGATGGCACCCCTACCCCCTCCAGAAACCACGTGGTCAGACAACGCCTCAACCAACTCCACAGCAATGAAGCACTGCGGGGCTCATTAATGAGAGGTCAGTGGGACCCTCACTGGGCAGAGGTCCTGCCCTCTGGAGCTGCCAGCCAATCGGGATTGGCCAGCAGCTCCATCAGTCTGGGCAGCACCAGGAGGATGCCACTGGCAGCTGCCAGGGTGCAGCTGAAGTGAGGAGCCTGAGGCACAGGATCCACGGAGCAGGTAAATCTGGGACCTTGAGCCAAGAGGGTTTGGAAGTGTTTGGGGTGATGGTGGGGAAGAGGGTGGGAAGAAAAGGGGGCTTCAGTCCAAGAGGCAAAAGGCAGCCTCGGATAAGCAACCCCTAACCACCTTCCAACCCACCCTTTAACCATTTGAGGTTAAAAAAATTAAAAATCGGCCTTTCCATACCTGCCCATGGCAAACATGTTATGGCCTGGGCAGCATATTATTCGGGCCGATAGACTTGATAAGAAGTCTAATTGGCCCTTGATCCATAATTTTAATATGGCATTTGGCTGTCAATTTCAGTTCCCACCCCTTCCCCACCCTGTATTATAGGGGTGAGCTCAGGGGTAGGGGGTGGGATGGGTGCACACCCCATTTTATGTGTCCCCCTTGGGGGGAACACGCCTACTGGGGGCACATAAAAGTCAGCTCCTGAACTCTTTTTCTCTCCGCAGATGATACATAGAATTTACAGTGCAGAAGGAGGTCATTCGGCCCATCGAGTCTGCACCGGCTCCTGGAAAGAGCACCCTACCCAAGGTTAACACCTCCACCCTATCCCCATAACCCAGTAGCCCCACCCTAAGGGCAATTTTGGACACTAAGGGCAATTTATCATGGCCAATCCACCTAACCTGCACATCTTGGGAGGAAACCGGAGCACCCAGAGGAAACCCACGCACACACGGGGAGGATGTGGAGGATGTGCAGACTCCGCACAGACAGTGACCCAAGCCGGAATCGAACCTGGGACCCTGGAGCTGTGAAGCGATTGTGCTATCCACAATGCTACCTGCCTGACCTGCTGAGTACTTCCAGTATTTTCTACTTTTAGTATTAAAAACTGGGAATGATAAGAGAAACTTCATATATTAATTCAAGAGAAACTGCTCTTAAGCCCCCTGTTAGGGAAGAGGTTATCTCCATCACAATGATATTATGCTCAAGTGACTGATTGACATTTGCTGAATCTCCAGATTGACTCATCACATCTGTGTTCTTCGGAATATTTCTAGAAAACTGTTTCCCATTAATGTGTTGTTTGCAATTAATTAATTGTAAGATTTATAGAATAAAATTATAGAAAAATGGTTACAACACAGGACATTAAGACCAGTAAGCTATGCCAGTTATTTGAAACAGCCTAGTATCACTCCCCAGAGCCCTGCAATTTATTTTCTCCTTCAGGTACTTATTCCAAATCCCTTTTGAAAGCCATGACTGAGTCTGCCTCTACCGCCCTTACAGGATTTCCAGATCGTAACCACCAGCTTTTTTTACATTTCCAGTGCTCATCTCTCCACCTGGAGGTAACATTGAATTTATTCATTCAATTACCCAGCTTTATTGCTCAAATTATTTTATAAGATTTCCTTCTCTTTATCCTTGCTTTCCCATTGACCTTGACAATTATATTTTCTGTTTTTTCTCTTCACTGGTGACACTCCCAACTCCATTTCAACAAGAGAGCTGACAAGCAGCCTTAAGCTTAAAAGGAGATTAACAAGCTTAAGGGGAGATGATGGTGCAGTGGTAATGTCACTGACCTAGTTATACAGCAGTCCAGACTAATGCTTTGGAGACATAGGTTCAGAACCTACAACAGCAGCTGGTAGAATCTGAATTCAATTACTAAGTCTGAATTTAAAGCTAGTCTCAGTAATGGTGACCATGGCAACCATCTGCAATTGTTGTAAAAATCCATCTGGTTCACTAACATCTTTACCTAGTTGGGCCTACATGTGACTCCAGAAACACGGTTGACTCTTAGCTGTCCTTTGAAATTGCCTCGCATGCCACTCAGTGCCTGGACAATTAGGGATGGGCAACAAATTCTGGCTTTGATAGAGGCACCTGCATCACACAAAATAATTTTTTAGACGTCCCTCTTTTACAATGATGATAATCATGGGGATTTTAATCAACTTATAGATTGGCAAAGGTAGCCTAGATGAGGAGTTCACAGAATGTTTTTGAGATAGTTTCTTAGAACAGCACATTCTGGAGCCAACCAGAGGGCAGCTGGTATCGTGCAATGAGATAGGATTAATTGATAACCTCATAGTGAAGGCACCCCGAGGTAGCAGTGATCATAATATGATTTTATTTCACATTCAGTTTGAGAGAGGGGAGTACGTCCAAGACTAGTATTTTAAACTTAAATAAGGGCAATTATGAGGGCATGAAAGCAAAACTAGCTGAAGTAAAGTGGCAAATGTGCTTAAGGGATTGATCAATAGAGCGCCAGTGGCAGACATTTAAAGGGCTATAGAGGCATTCCAATGAGAAAGAAAAATTCCAAAGGGAGGGCCCATCATCTGTGGTAACTAAAAAAGTTAAAGACAGTATTAAACATAAAGAAAAAGCATATAGTTGTACAAGGACGGGTCAGAAGATTGGAAGGAATACGAAGAACATCAAACAATGACAACAAGATTGATAAGGAGAAAAAAACTAAAGTGCAAGAAGAATCTAGCCAGTAATATAAAGCTGGACAGTAAGAGTTTCTATAGGTATTTAAATAAGAAGAGTTAACAAAGTGAGCATTGGTCCTCTAGAAAGTGTGTTTGGGAAATAGGGCTATTGCAGATGAATTAAACTGGTATTTTGCATTGCTCTTCACTATACAGGACACCAGTAACATCCCAGAAATATCTGTAAGTCAGGAAATGGAAGGGAGCGATGAACTCAGGAAAAATTCAAACACCAGGGAAGTGGTATTGAGAGCATTGTTGGGTCTGTGGGCTGTCAAATGCCCGGGTCTGGATGCACTTCATCCTAAGGTCCTGAAAGAAGTGGCTAATGAGATAGCTGATGCATTGGTTTAAATTTTTCAAAAATCCCTAGATTCGGGGAAGGTTCCATTAGATTGGAAGATAGGAAATGCAACTCCTTCATTCAAAAAGGAGGGGGTGGCATGTGGCGTAGTGGTTAGCACTGGGACTGCCGTGTTGAAGACCTGGGTTCGAATCCCGGCCCTGGGTCACTGTCCGTGTGGAGTTTGCACATGGGCGCGTGGGTTTCACCCCCACAACCCAAAGATGTGCAGGTTAGGTGGATGGGCCATGCTAAATTGTCCCTTAATTGGAAAAAAATAATTGGGTACTCTGAATTTTTTTTTCAAAGGAGACAGAAAGCAGATTGCTAGCTTAACATCTGTCACAGGTAAAATGTTGGAAACTATTATTAATTATATTATAGCAGTGTACTTGGAAAGATTCAAGGCAATCAGGCAGAGTCAACATGGTTTGGAGATAGGGAAATCGGTTTATCCAATTTATTGGAGTTCTTTGAAGGAGTCATGATGTGTGGATAAAGGGGAGCCAGTGAATGTACTGTACTTAGATTTCCAGAAGACATTTGATAAGATGCCTCCTCAAAGGTTATTGTAGAAAATATAAGCTCATGGTGCAGGGGTAATATATTGGCCAGAATTGAAGATTGGCTAGCTAACAGAAAACAGAGCTGGCACTTGGGTCTTTTTCTGGTTGGCAGGATGTGATAAGTGAAGTGCCACAAGGGTCACTGCCAGGCCTCAACTTTTTACAGTTTGTATAAATGATTTGGATGAAGGGACTGATGATATGGTTGCTAAATTTGCTGATGTTACAAAGATAGGTAGGAAGGTAAATAGTGAAGAGGATGTAAGGAGGCTACAAAGGGACATATATAGGGTGAATGGGCAAAGATCTGGCAAATAGAGAATAATGTGGGTAAATGTGAAATTGCCCATTTGATAGGAAGAATAAAAATAAGCTTTTATTTAAAAGTGAGAGATTGCAGAGCTCTGAGGTGCAGATGGATCTGGTTGTCCTAGTGCATGAAACACAAACGGCTTGTATACAAGTACTGCAAGTAATTAGGAAAGCTAATATAATGTCATAGTTTATTGTGGGGGAATTGATTACAAAAGTGGGGAGGTTGTGCTTCAGTAGTACAGAACATTGGTGAGATCGCATCTGGAGTATTGTCACAGTATTGATCACCTTATTTAAAGAAAGATGTAAAAGTGTTAGAAACAGTTCAGAGAAGGTTCACTGACTAATATCAGGAATGAATGAACATTTTACGAGGAAAGGTTGGAGTGGTTAGGTTTGTATCTACTAGAGTTTAGAAGAGTAAGAGGTGGCTTGATCAAAATATTTAAGATCCTGAGGGATGTTGACAGGGCAGATGTGGAGAGGATGTTTTCTCTTGTTGGAGAATCGAGAACAAGGGGTCAGTGTTTAAAAATAAGGGATCGCTCATAGAGGACAGAGACGAGGAGAGATTTTTTTTTTCCAAGAGAGTCTGTAACACTTCCTCAAAAGTCAGTGGAAGCAGAGTCTTTGAAAACTTTTAAGACACAGTTAGATAGATTCTTGATTAACAAAGGGGTGATAGGTTATAGGCAAGAATGTGGGATTGAGGTTACAATCAGATTAGCCATTATCTTTTTGAATGGTGGAGCAGGCTCAAGGGGCAGAGTGGCTTATTCCGGCTCCTAATTCGTGTGTACACAGGGTGCTCCATAACCAGCTCGTGAGTGGGGTGTGAGGACTGATTGGCTGATTTTGACTTCTCCTCCCTGAGGAAAGCATCGAACAATCCCAGGCCTTCTCTCCAATGACTAATTGAGTAATAAACTTCACTGAGCATTGAATTGCAATGCAGATCCACGCCCTACCTCCATGTTACTTGGATTGTTTTATTATCTCATGGAAAAGGGGCGGCACGGTGGCTCAGTGGTTAGCACTGCTGCCTCACGGCACCGAGGACCTGGGTCCGATCCCAGCCCCTGGTCACTGCACGTGGAGTTTGCACATCCTCCCCGTGTCTGCGTGGGTCTCACCCCCATAACCCAAAAGGATATCCATGGTGGTTGAATTGGCCATGCTTAATTGTAAAAAAAAAGAATTGGGAACTCTAAATTTATTTATTTTTTTAATTACCCCGTGGAACCTAAATGTCCAATAGGGTGGATCTAACACCTTCTCCCATTGGCACTTGGTATATCATACCAGCTCAGGAATGGGGAAAGGAGCCAGGTAACTTCTCAGGATTCTGCCAGTATCATTTTGAAACTGACCACAAGGGGCACAAGCATTGTCCACAGTGAATTACAGACATTCTGAATTTCACTCCTTTTTGGGGAGAAGTGTCTCTATGTGCCTCCCCTTACTGACTGCGAACATAGCAGCATCAGTACTCCCATTGTTATACATGCCAGATATATCATATACAGCATATATCTGACCTATATAAATGCCACAACTCTGAAATGAACTGGACTCACTTCGGCCATCGGTATGAGACACAAACCATAGAAAATGGGGAGGAAACTTGAATGCTCGACAGTGTAAATGTCATGGGATATGGCCACTGTTGCCCATCTAATTTCTCCCTGAAAAACAAACTTTCTGAATTTCACCCTGATCAGCAAACGTTCTGCCATACTTGGTAATTTGCTATCTACTTTTTTTGTGTTTCTTCTTTTTAAATTAATTTAGCGTGACAAATCCACCTATCCTGCACATTTTTGGGTTGTGGGGGTGAAACCCATGCAGTCACGGGAGAATGTGCAAACTCCACACCGACACTGACTCGAGGCCAACCCCGGGTCCTTGGCACCGTGAGGCAGCAGTGGTAACCATGCCTTTTTGTGTTTCTTTAACCAGTTCTTACACAACTGATAAGGTGAGGAGGGCAAGGCAATTGACTGGACCCAGAAATAGCCTGAAGGAGAGGCGTGAATCCATTTCTCCCTCTCAGTTAGGACATGGTAGTGTAGAGCTTCTCTCACAATCCAAAAGGAACTACATCAAGTTTATGTCAATATCGGTGTTCATCTTCAATAAAACAGTTGATGTTTGGCAGTGTGGACTGGTGAGACAAGGTCCTTATGCCATCACCCATTCCAATCCGGTTTAAACACGGCATCTTCAGAAGTCCAACACAGCCCTCTGCCATTTTTGTCCACAAGAGGTTTAGTATGTTCCCCTCAGCTCAGTGTCTTAAAAAAAACAGCTGCCTTCAAAATGAAGAGTTGGAATGAGGCTGGTGGAACATTTAAGGGAACGTATACGACGAATTATCTTCAACTCCCAGGTGAGAAAAAAAAACCAGCAAGAACTTTTTGTGTAAGGCACTTCAAACAAGATCATCCATCCTTTTGCTTTTCTCATAAATTAGGATTTCGAAGTGCCTGCTCGGTTTGTGTCAAAACCCATCTCACTGGTGTCCTGCGAGGGAATCTCCTTCATCCACACTGTGGCTGGGCCAGTGAGGAAACCTTCCCTTGACAAATGAAAATCACGTTGGATAAGGACATAACACTTGGCAAACAACAAGCCAGTTCGCTATCCAAGTATACAGTAATGGTGCAGGTTGTAAATAGAGAACCGAATGCATTCTCAGCTCAGCTCAGTTCTGTTTCAATCAATCCATACTTATATATATATATATATATTTATAAGTAGCAATCTGGCCAGGCTGGCTCGCTGTCAGCAGGTCACCACGTTGCCCGGAGTTGCATCCGAGGTGAAATCGAACTCGTTGTGCCCCAGCCAGAGTTCGGGCAGCTCGTCCACTCGGTCCAAGCCCAGATCCAGCACCAGGGTCATGAGCACGTCCTCGTCGATGAGGTCGGTGTCGATGATCCCCGGTGAGGCTGGGGGCTGAGGAGCAGCTGGTGCCTGGCTATCGCCGGGGGCTGGAGCAGGCTGCAGCGCCGAGCTGTGGTACTGGCTGTTGAGTTTCTGCAGCTGGAAGCTGGCCAGCAGCTGCGGGCTGTGCAGGCTGAACTGCTGTTGCTGGGCCCCGCACGAAGAGGTCATCAGCCCCGAGGTGAACTGCCCAGTGCTGCCGCTGGGGACCCTGCTGCGAGTGACCGTCTCTCCATAGTGCAGCATGGTGACCGCTTCCCGTTCCTTCAGTCCCGGGCACACCACAGAACTCATCGACCCACTGAGATCAGCCAAGAACCTGTGGGAGAGGGGAAAACAACTGTTAATTAACATTAAAACCAGAACACTGTGATTTTGGGGGAGTGGGTCAGCAGGTCCGGAGGGAGAGAAACAGGTTTCCAGTCCGATAAGGCGACTTTAAATTAGCAACATTCCAGGAGAGAGTCTCAAAAACAAACACTGCACTTTCAGTAAAGAGCAGATACCAGAAACGTGTTCCCCTGGGACCTTTTAAATGTCTCTAATCGCTGTGCTGCAACATGTTACCATTCGGAATTAGTACCAGTGTGTTTCACTCTGCTTTTGCCAGGCCTTCTACAGACTGACACCCTTAAATGCATCTTGAAGGTCGATTTTTAATTGATCACGTTTCAGGGCAAAAAAAAAGAATAAGATTGCTGTTGTTGGTCTTGCTCTCAGTAGCGAAGTGGGACCTGATTGGCCGTCAGCTAACAGTTGGATCCAAGTGAGGTTGTGGAGACATTTTCAAAGGTGCAGTTCATGTGAAAGTGACATCTCCAGGCTATGCAGACAGAATGCTGTCACTGAAATCTAATTCAAGTGTAACTCGTGTAGACAACCGAACCTAATCTAACTGAAGGAATGCTGAAAAGACCAGCCTAACCTCTTCATTCACGAGAAAAGTGCAGGATCAGTGAAGGTGGCTGGCCCTCGCCCTCTTCAATAATTTAACCAATTATTGGATCGCCCCATGCTTCTGGGAATGTCAACCGTGTATCGCTTTTAAGTATTTTTATTTTTAATTTAACTTTAAGTCTGTCCCCTGATTTTACTTCCCTGGCTTAATTTAAAATAGATTTCTGGGGTTACAGTCTCAATGTCATTTTATAAACGTCCATTATCCCAACCCCCCACCCCCACCTCACCTCACCTCCTCCCTCCACACACGGTCTTCACGGCAATATGGATCAATTTACTGGGTTCTTCCAGAACACTCGTGCACTTCCTGCAAAATTCCCCCAAATCCGATGTGATCAGATGAAAGTTGCTCAGGTAATCAATTGCCCGAACCAGAGTTTGTAACCCCCAGTAATGACAACCAGTTCCGCGAGACTCCTGGGGATTATATATCATGTGATCCAGAGGAATTACAAGTGCTAAATGCCTTTAACCCATCAAAGACATCTGCCACACTGACTTTCAGATGGTCTGCTAAATTCGCAACAAATAATGGGAAACCAATCAAAGTTTGGTGGCTATTTCAAAACATTTTCATTCTGCGGTGACATTTTAATTTTAATTTTCATCTTCGTTTCACACTATTTCCGCTTTCCAGAATTCAGACTTCTTCCACGAAGCCCCCGGCTGCTGTGGCAGGGGCAGAGTGTTTTTCTTATATTCTCTTTTAACATCGCCTGCTATTCTCATCACTTGGGACCATTTTTGTGTTTCGATTCTCCCCGTTAATCTGCTCTAACATTCTGCTATAACAGCACTCCCCAGCTTGCCTCCCGTTCCAAGCACCTTGCTAGTGTTTTACTGAACACTCACTTCAAAGTTTAAAAAACACATATAACAAGCATTTAAAATCTTCTAATAAGCCCTAAATGGGCAATATTTTTGTAATATCGATATGACGGACCTTGTCGACCGTGTTAAATTGCAGGAGAAACATATTGCAAGGATTAAAGGTGTAGACATTTATCTAGATACATATATATGTTTTATTTTGTGGTTGACCCAGACTGGCCACGTTGTGTTTCAAACCCGGGACTAATCTCACGAGGTATATTTCCAACCAGCAAGCATGTCGATGGAAGCTACTTTTGCAGCGGAGAAGCTCGCCACTGCTAAACGGCCAAGCCGACAGCTCCTTAAAGTTGAACACTCGCTACTGAACGGTTAGCTCGATAATCTAGTCTGCACTTCATTCAAATGATTGCGAATATGTGCTGAGCATGAAACAAAGGGGGGGGGGGGGGTTCAGTCGTACCTTCTGCAAGGTTGGTTGCCCCAGACACTCTGTCGATCCGATTTAGGGTGCAGACATAACAACCACTCCCACGACGTGACCTCCAAATGCCCACTTTCTGTGCAATGAGATCCTGTCCCCTGCCGGATTGGTGCTGGAGCTCCCGCTGATCCGACCTGGAGAAATCCCCCTCGGAAGTGAGGGCTCAGCACCGAGTGGGTTGAACAGATTGAGTTCTGAGTCGGATCCGGAGTTGTTGGTCCCACCGTTCAGTTTGACGAGCTGGATCACTTGCAGCGACAGGCGTGCAGACTTTCTCCTGGGCAATGACCTGACTCGAGTTGCCAGGGGCTGGGGAGACCCGTTCCCAAAGAATATCTCAACCTGAATGATCTGCGCTTGATCCAATTCTCTCTGCCCAGCAAATCTATGCACCGCTCCCTCTGTGAATCCCCACTTGCAATGAAAGAGGTTTTCTCTGGTCTCTCAACGTTATTCTGACCTAGCCCCCCATCAGCATTCACTGGCACAACGTGCAAATGTAACCGAGTGGGACGAATGCAAAACCTGGCCTGGATCATCCTGTTTGTTGATGTGCAGCTTTTCCAGGGATTCCTCCAATCAAAGCAGTCACTGAAAGGGGGAGGGGAGGGGGTATCAATTCATGGGAATATCGGCTTTGAAAGAACTAAGCCAAATGTGCTTTTATTGATTCAAGGTGCATGCTAAGTAGTTCTGGTCTCAAAAGCTGAATGGGAACATAGGATCAGGAGTACACCGGGTGGCTCCTGCAGCTTGTCCCGCCGTTGTATCTAATCACTTGATTTTCTGAGTGACCAATGCCTCTCAGTCCGAGTCCGAGTATATTAGCTGGTGGAGCATTCACAATAATAATAGCCTTTATTATTGTCACAAGTCGGCTTACATTAACACTGCAATGAGGTTACTGTGAAAAGCCCCTAGTCGCCACACTCCGGCTCCTGTTCAGGTTCACAGAGGGAGAATTCAGAATGTCCAATTCAGTTAACAAGCCCGTCTTTCGGGACTTGTGGGAGAAAACCAGAGCACCCGGAGGAAACCCACGCAGACACTGGGAGAATGTGCAGGCTCCGCACAGAGAGTGACCCAAGCCGGGAATCGAACCTGGGTCCCTGGTGCTGTTAAGCAACAGTGATAACCACTGTGCTACAATGCCACCATCCTCTGAGGTACAGAGTTCCAAACGTTGACATCCCTCTGAGTGATGGGGTTTCTCCTCAACTTACTCCTGAATGATAGGCCTCTTTTCCTGAGATCTTGCAGTCGAGGGAAACAACCTCTAACTATCTACCCAGTCAAATTCCTTCTGAATCTATTGTGTGTCGAGGCACTCAAAAGGGAAATTGATGTTTGAACAGAAAAAATGAAGGGGGAAAAGGCAGGGGAATGGCACTAAGTCATGATGCTCGTTTGGAGAGCCTGTGCAGACACAATGGACTGAATGGCCTCCTTCTGCACCATATCAATTTTGTGATTCTAAGGGTAGCACGGTGGCACAGTGGGTTAGCACTGCTGCCTCACGGCACTGAGGTCCCAGGTTCGATCCCGGCTCTGGGTCACTGTCCGTGTGGAGTTTGCACATTCTCCCCGTGTTTGCATGGGTTTCGCCCCCACAACCCAAAGATGTGTAGGCTAGGTGGATTGGCCACACTAAATTGCCCTTTAATTGGAAAAAATTAATTGGGTACTTTAAATTTATAATTAAAAAAATTGTGATTCTGTCATATGTTTCAGTGAGATTGCCTCTCAGTCTTCTACTCTCCAGAGAGTAGAGACCCAATTTACTCCATCTCTCGTCATAGGACAACCCATCCCAGCCAATCTAGAAAACTTTCACTGTTGCACCTCCAATGCAAATATATCCTTCCATAAATATGGAAAATAAAAATCTCATTCAGTACTCCAGGTCTCACTAATATATTGTAACAAGACTTCCTTATTCTTGTATTATAACTCCTTTGCAATAAAGACCAACATGCCATTTGCCTTCCAAACTGTTTTGCAGTACCTATATCCTTGTACATGTTCACCCAAGTCTGACTGAACACCAGCATTACGGTGGTTAGCATTGTTGCTTCACAGCACCAGGGTCCCAGGTTCGATTCCCGGCTTGGGTCACTGTCTGTGCGGAGTCTGCACGTTCTCCCTCTGTCTGCGTGGGTTTCCTCCGGATGTTCCAGTTTCCTTCCACAAGTCCTGAAAGACGTGCTGTTACATAATCTGGACATTCTGAATTCTCCCTCTGTGTACCCAGGCACCAGAATGTGGCAACTAGGAGCTCTTCACAGTAACTTGATTGCAATGTTAATGTAAAACTACTTGTAACAATAAGGACTATTATTATTAAAAATCTCACCCTTCTTGGAAACAATTCTGCTTTTTTACTTATTATGAAAGTAAATAGCCTCAGACATCCCCACTTTACACTACAGAGCTCTGAATGAAGACGTCAACACAGACTCGAAACACTAACTGTTTTCTCTCTCCACAGATGCTGCCAGACCTGCTGAGTTTTCCTAGCATTTTCTGATTTTGTCTCAGATTTCCAGCATCTGCAGTATTTTGCTTTTAGCTTTGAGTCTTGGTGGAGAGGGTGTTAGGCAGCAGGAGGGTGGGGGTGTTGGTGGAGAGGCGGGACGGGGAGGGAGCACCCAGAGGAACAGACCTTTGGTGGGGGGATGTTGAAAGAAGGCCATTGATTTATTTGTTTTTAAATTTAGAGTACCCAATTCATTTTTTCCAATTAAGGGGCAATTTAGCGTGGCCAATCCACCTAGCCTGCACATCTTTGGGTTGTGGGGTAAAGGAGGCCATTGATGGACATGCCCCTCCAAACCCAAGGCGTGGTAGAGTCACTGTTCAGACTTCTCCCCGATTGTAAAGAGCAGCAGGCCCAGCAGTAGCATTTACATATGACCAGGCTGAACACCATAGGCTTTGTCTACATTAAGAAACCATTGGGAAATAAATGGGAATTGTGTTTTTTCTCAGCTGACGATGCAACACAGTGCCTTTATCCATTGTGATCAAGGGAAGTATGTGTCTGGTCACCACAAGTATAGACAATTATTTTGAAGTACGGTATTAACAAAATTTGTCATGAGAATTGGACTTTTGCTATTCATGTTTTTAGTCTTCCTGATCCCATGACATCTATAGTAAGAGCCTCAGGCCAATCTGAGTATCAGACAGAAAGGGGAAAATCAGGTGAAAATACAGGGGAGATTCTTAATTAAAAATGGGGAATTTTTTTGGACTTAGAAATCAATATTGATATTTCTTATAATCCTGAACTTGGACACGTTAGGAAATACCAAAGAGGCCCACCCACATTTGTCTTGTACAATCCCTTTTGCCTTTACCTTGAACTATATATATTTTTTATTTCACTGTCTGCTTTCGTCCAGAACACTTCCTCCTGTTTTTGCCAGATTGGATTCAGAAGAATGAGTTGGGCATGGGTTGGTCGAGCATGGCACCACGGTTATGCATTTCACGGCTTGAGTCGGCACATAGGAGATTAATACATTTGAGGCAAAGGGGCGTGGAATAAGTGAGGAACAAGGAGGAGACAAGGATGGACGTGAGTGAGCGTGTGCGAGTGCGAGTGCAAAAAGGAGAGAATGAGCAGAAAGAAAATGCATTTTATTGGCCAGTAAAGCCAAAATCACTATTCTGATGAAGTCATTGAGCTGAATCGTTTCTTCTGTTTCTTTTTCTATAGATGATCTGCTGAGTGTTTTCGGCATTTTCTATTTTTATTCCAGTATTTAGAGTATTCTGCTTTAGTTTGCGTAATGCTCCTTTTGGGACCCTACAGGGCTTAGCGTACGAAACATCATAAACGGAGTTATTCACTGTGAAGCAGTTAAAGACTGCGACCAGTCCATGTTAAATGCCACACTAATTCCTCCACGTTTTGCAACCATCCATTTCCATTCATCGGAAAGGGCAGATGTTCAGGTTTTTTGCACAAAAGTAGCTGCCTAATCGGCACTTCAATAACACTATACCTCAGTATTCAGGGCAATTTGAAGACCACCCGTTAAACATACTTACTTTTCAATGCCATCCTATCCAGTGCTTTGCATTTCAAACTGCTTTCCCTTCCAATGGGAGCGTTGCAGCTCCACCATTTCCACAAGAGCGGCACAGATTAGATCATCTGCTGTTGTGCGTTACATTGTTTTCAACAGCGTGACTATAGATCTGCCTTTGGTTATCTCAACTTGTATTTGCCACATTCACATCTACCCATCTATCGCTCACAGTGTGCCTGCTGATCAACACCCCACATTTCTAACACTCAAACAGGGCAAATATCAGAGTATGAGGAAGATATAGTTCGAGACTGAGGCAGCAGTGACAAAGTGATCTCACAGTAATTTCAACTGATTTCCTCTGCCTTTGAAATATTCATTAATATAACATGACTTGGAGTGTTCATTCTTTTAAAATGTTCATCTTACACGTGTAAATCAGAACTGACACCAGTGCCACTAAAGAATTTAACCTCCCCCCCCCCCCCCCCCCCCCCCGACTTTAGCACGCTGATTTGTCCTCAGGAGTGGAATCTTCTGGCTTAAGAGCATCCGATCTGTTGATGTCTCTGTTTGGACTGCCTGCAGAAATTCCTGTATTTCGTCTGGATTCTTGAAGCATTCCAGGGTTGCTTCAATCTGATCCCTCAGTGAATCCAAGGCCTGGGGGGGGGGGGGGGGGGGAGTGCAGATTCATCAGTCACTTCTGCAGAATAGGATCTTTTTAGCCCAGCTGTTCAGATTCATCTGTGGCGTTTTGTTTCAATGTTATCTGTGTCTGGACGATTGCCAGTGAGATAGTGGGTAGCTATTTAAACAAGATGTGTTTTTTTTTACAAGGCCAGAACACCCAGGAGCGCCCATTTGAATAGGATACTACTTATTCAAACTGTCTACTATAAACCTTTCAGACCACCTTTACTGCTCTCCAAATGGGAGGCGATAATTGAACCACTCAAAGCATTGGCGGTAGATATTCACATCCAGTATAGTTTTGTTTTGCTTCCGCCGGTGTCAGCCTGTGGAGTTACCAGGCAATATGGTTATCAAGGAAACTGTGCTGAGTTAGCACAGTCTACTATTAAAACCGTAGGGGCCTTTTTTTAAAAAATGGATAATTTTTTCGTCTCTTCCTACCCCGCCCACATCGAGAAGGAAAGTCAGCATACCTTTTAGCAAAAAAAAAGCACAACCGGAAATGACTTGTAAGAAACCTGGCCAGTCAGCATTGAGTATCGTTAAAATTTAAATCTGTTCAAGGCTGAGATAGACAGATTTTTAATCAGTTAGGGAATCAAGGGTTATGGGGATAAGGCCGGAAAGCGGAGTTGAGGATTATCACATTAGATCAGTCATGATCTCATTGAATGGCGGAGCAGATTTGATGGGCCAAATGGCCAACTTCTACTCCCAGGTCTCATAGTCTGATGGTCTTAAACTGCCCAGCTGTTGACAACACTTCCACCTGTACTAGAGCTGTGAGCAGTCATATTGATGGCTTTCTGGAACAATGGGGCCAGTCAGAAAGCAGGCAAAAAGTAATTTCTGTCTTCAGGTGCTTTTAACACAAAGACACAGCAAAAGTATAATTACAATTATATTCATGAAAAGGGATGGTCAAGATCAATAGGAACTCCTTGAAAACTGATGTTATATTGTCAACAAATGTAAGGAAATGGCATACATGTTTGAACAATTACTTTCTGTTTTGCATTTAGAGGGAGAGGTCAGCATGCTGGATCTCCCAAGGAAACTAATATTGTGTCAAGGTCAGTGGCACCAAATGTATATAATAATGGGACTAAAGAACGGTAACTCCCAGGAGGAGATTTAAAAAAAAAAATTTAGAATACCCAATAATGTTTTCCAATTAAGGGGCAATTTAGCGTGGCCAATCCACCTAACCTGCACATCTTAGGGTTGTGGGGGTGAAACCACGCAAACACGGGGAGTATGTGTAAACTCCACATAGACAGTTACCTGTGGCCAGGATTGAACCTGGGTCCTCAGCATCGTAGGCAGCAGTGCAAACCACTGTGCCGCCCCCAGGAGCAGATTGTAAAGGAAATAGCTGAGAACATTTCAGATTGCCCTAGCTATAATCTAACAAAGTTCTCTCGAGTTTTTTCCTTTAGATTGGAAAATTACACATGTTGCTGTGCTATTTAAGGTGAAAGAGGGAAAACAGGGAATTATAGACCAATTAGTCTAACATCGTTGGGGGGGAAATTACTAAATGTTCCAATTAATGATAGGGCAACTAAACACCTTGAAAAATTTCAGCTGATCAGAGAGAGCCAGCATGGATTTGTAAAGGGTATGTCATGCCTGACAAAGCTGATTGAGATTGATGAAGAGATTTTGAAGAAGTGGTCAGGGGAATGTCAATGGATGCTATGTGTATAGAGTTACATAAAACATTCGATATAGTACTTGATAAGAGGCTCTCAACTAAAGTTGAGCAAGTTTTATAATTGTCAGGATGTAATCTATGGTGTCTCATAGGAACTTATGTTGGGGCTCAACTATTCACCAAATTTATTTACAACTGTTTAAAATTGGGATGGAAAGCCACATATGCAAATTTGCTGACATAAAGATAGGCAACATTGCAAGCAATGTAAATTAAAGCATAAAATTGTAGAGGTATTGATAGATTACTTGAATGGTTAAAACTGTGGCCAATGGATTTTGATGGAGGCAAATGTGAGGTCATCCGCTTTGAACCTAAAAAAGACTGAACACGGTACTTTTGAACTGGTGGAAAGGTGGAATCCATGAGGGCCCAAAAAGGTTTGGAGGTCTAAATCCAAGATCATTAGATTATCATGAACAAGTATAAAAGATAATTTAAAAAGACTAATAGAATGCCAGCCTCTAATGACAAGGGTGAATGTATAAGGGGATGGAAGATGTTTTCCAGTTATACAAAACCCTGGATTTGTATTCCAGGGCACTGGAAAGAAAATATTGGCTGAGGAAGGAGCGAAGTGTTGATTTACTAGAATGAACCTCCAAGGTTTAGGTTACAAGGAGAGATCACATAAACTAAGGTTCTACTGGCTAGAATTTTGAAGGTCAAGGTGTGATTTGCTTGAAGTATTCAAGATACTAAGGGGAACAAATAAAATAGAAGTAAAACTATTTCCACTGGCTGGGAATCTAAGACTAGGAGCATAGTCTAAAAATTAGGAGTGAAATGAGTAAACATTTCTACACACAAAGAATGTTAGAAGTTTGGAACTTTGTTCCATATACAGCAATTTTTGCTAGATGAATTGTTAATTTAAAATCTGAGCTTGATAGATTTTTGTTAACTGAAGATATTAAGGGATATGGGCAATGGCTGGTATATCAATTTTGGTCACAGATCAGCCATGGTCTCATTGAATGGTTGCAACAGGTTCAAGGGGATAAATGGTCTTCCTGTTCCTCTGCGTTTTAAAAGTTCTTTCAAAAATGGAGGTGACAGTGTCATGCCTGTGCAGGCATAAAGATATTGCAATTAAAAGATCAGTATTTCTCCTAAACTAGATCCCGATGAACTATTAAGATGGCCAAGAGGGTCTGGTGATGTTTCGCAATTTCACCAAAGGAACAGGTTTCCTGAAAGTTGCAAATTGAATTATAATGGGAGGAGGTCTCTCGCTTGAATATTCCTAAACAGTACTCTGTGGAATTGCACACCTGCTATTGTTGGAGCTTACTCCAGAACAGAGATAATAGATTCCCGGACTATATGATTCCAGACTTAACAAAGAAAAATAATTGAGACCAGTTGTCCACAAAGGAAGTGCAAAAGACCACCAATTATCTTTTTTTAGATATAAATTTAGTGTACCCAATTATTTGTTTTCCAAATAAGGAGCAATTTAGTGTGGCCAATCCACCTACCTTGCATATCTTTGGGTTGTAGGGGTGAAACCCACACAAACACAGGGAGAATGTGCAAACCCAGTGACCCAGAGTTGGGATTGAACCTGGGACCTCGGTGCCATGATACAGCACTGCTCATCACTATGCCACCGTGCTGCCCTTCCCAGTGATCTTATATTAATATCAATGACCTTACTCCATGTGACTGTAAATAAATTTGAAAAATTAATCTGCACCGATTGGTCTGGGTTACTTTGTAATTTTGGAGATTACATAATTTAGTGTGGCCAATCCACCTGCACATCTTTGCGGGAGAGCGGGGGGGGAGGTCGTGGGGGTGAAACCCACGCAGACACGAAGAGAACGTGCAAACTCCACACAGTGAACCAGGGCCGGTATTGAACCTGGGTCCTGAGTGCCATAGGCAGCAGTGCTAACCATTGGACCACCCCAAAATGATGCCTTCTTGAATGCCAGCAGTTCATTTGGTGTAGGTAATCTCATTTGAAGGAATTGCTGTTAGGCAAGGAATTCCAGCAACAATGAAGGAACAGTGACTAAGTTTCAAGTGAGGATGATGTATGGCTTAGAGGGGAATTTGCAGGGTGTAGCCTTCACATGAGCTTGCTGCCCAGTCCTCCTGGGTGGTAGAGGTCATGAGTTTTGAAGGTGCTATGTGAGTTGCTATTGTGTATCCTGCAAATCGTACACTGTTGCCACTGTGAGGCAGTGGTTGAGAGTGAATATTTGTGGCAGATGGGTGCTGATCTAGTGGGCTGTTTTTTCCCAGATGGTGCAGAGCTTCCTGAATATTACTGCAGTTACACTCAGCAAGTACATAGAACATACAGTGCAGAAGGAGGCCATTTGACCCATCGGGTCTGCACCGACCCACTTAAGCCCTCACTTCCACCTTATCCCCGTAACCCATTAACCCCTCCAAACATTTTTTTTTAGTCACTAAAGGCAATTTATCATGGTTTATCCACCTAACCTGCACATCCTTTGACTGGGAGGAAACCGGAGCACCTGGAGGAAACCCACACAGACACGGGGAGAACGTGCAGACTCTTCAGTGACCCAGCGGGGAATCAAACCTGGGACCCTGGCGCTGTGAAGCTACAGTTCTCAACATTGCCACTTGTGCTACCCAAAAGTATACAGTATTGCACCACAATCCTGACTTCTGCCTTATAGACGGTGGGGAGTTAGAGAGGAATTACTTGCGACAGGATTCCCTGCCCTTGACTTGCTCTAGTAATCACAGTATTGATACTGCTGATCCAGTTAAATTTCTGATCAATGGTAACCTGCAGGATGTTGATGGTGAGGTTTCAGCAATGTAATGACATTGAACGTCAAGAAGAGATGGTCTCATTCTCTATTGATGGAGATGACTATTACTTGGCACTTGTGCAAATGTTACTTGCACCAGGGCAGTTTAGTTCAGTTTCCCAGATGCAAAGCATGGCCAGCAGCTTGGGTTCAACTCCCGTACCAGTTGAGGTTATTCGTAAAGACCTTGCCTTCTCAACCTTGCCCCTCGCCTGAGGCTTGGTGATCCTCAGGCTAAATCACCACCAGTCAGCTCTCCCTCTCAAAAGGGAAAAGCAACCTATGGCCATTTTCAACGATGACCTGTAGTGAGATGATTAGCCTTCAACAATTACAACTATTTTATTTGTGTTGGAAGCTGCTAGATATACAAGACCGAGCTCAGCTTGAATGCTTCCCATGATTAAATAGCCTAATGACACTCAGGTTTAAACTTCCAAGTGCAGAAAAATAACCTTTAGAAGGGCAAGAATAACAATTCAATTTCACTGTAAAATATTAACCCACACAAGCAAAGCCAAAAAAATCAATTGACTTTTAAGGGCCCAACTAGACCATCTTTGACAGGTCAGCAAATTACTCTCTACATAATAGCAATACTGTATTGTGTTTGTTCTCAAGTAGTAAGTAGATCAGCACAATTTCAATCGTTATACATAATTCATCCACCTGGCAGGAGATGCTGGGGATGGAATTAATTCAGTAAAGCAGGAGACAGCCGAGGTGACAGCTGCTGACAGAACTAGTCCCATTTCAATACTTCACCAGTAGAGATAATTATTCACATCACTGCCTCCTTTTCTTTTACAAAGGGAAATTTCTTCAGATCCTTTCCCAAAGTAACTCTAATACAGAATATTGTCGCTTGATTACATTCTTTAGGCTTATGAAAGTCTGACAATCCCGTCTCTTTGTGCTTTATCAATTTTTGCAAAATGAGGCTCTTTTTCATTCAAAAACAGTGAATAAAATATTTGTATTAGTCATTAAATGCTAACTATGAATGGCAATGTGGTGGAAAGCAATGGTACAATTACCTAGTTAGTGAAATCACTGCATGGTAGGTTATGAGCCATAGGAAGCTACTAGGTTCAATTTGACTGAGTTTGTCATTCTTAATTGGTGCAATTTTGGGGTGCTAGAATTAGCCTTCGGATTCTAGTATCCCCAAATTCCCTAATTGATTTCTTGATGACTATCTTATTTTAATTACTTCTAGTTTTCCTCTTCCCTACAAATGAAAATGCACAAAATTCTTTCCTATTTTAAAAAGCTCTATTAGGTTATCTCTCAGCCATACTTTTTCAGTTGGAGCCCTGGAAGATCTGTTGTAAAGTGTGAATGTTTAATGAAGGCTAAATAGCAATGTATAAATACCTCCTCCCCACTCAATAAAATAGCTTACAAGCTCTCATTTTTGAGGGTCACGAACAAAGGATGATCATAGCAGCGAGGTTCCAGACAATTATTGGAGTGTCTAAGTGACAACGGGGGAGAGAATAGTTTAATAACCTGTTCCAATGAATCATACCTCATGTGAGGTGGCTCTTCAATGTAAACAATTATTCATTAGCAACAAATACACCCTCACATTAAAATACATAATTGCACCAATAGTTTCGAAAATAATGTTTTCCAAGAAGATACAAGTCTACACTATAATGGACGCATTGTACATAAACTTCTGATTGAAATCATGGTATCAATGAAGGAATGGATTGAGAGCAGGCGATGCACTCATTCATAAAAGGGCATACAAACAGCTGACCATTGCTGTCCACCCCTTAGGAACCATACTGATGCTTGAAATGAGAACCATACCTGTGGAACTCGCATGACATGGTAATATCTGCAATTTAAGTTCATATTCAACACAAACATTTTTATATAGCTTTTCAAATCTTCTGCTTTGGATGGTTCCTATTTTTATTTGGACTAAGCACATAATAATGTCAGCTACTAAATTCTGCAGTTATCAAAGCCCTTCTTTATAAAAGAGTCATCCCGCACCCTGGTCTCAGCAAATTTGGTGCTGCCTTCAACTTTGCAAAACCCATAAATTGGGATCCAATGCTATTAACAACAACTTCTCGTAACCGGACTCCCGCCGGGAAAGCAGATGGGTGTTTGGTTGCCTTTTGATTCCTTACCAATTTCCACCATATTGTGGATGAGTCCAAATAGAGTGTCTTAAGGCTGTTAAACTCCCCATGAATTACAATTGAGCCCAATTCCTACCTTTATGCAATGCTTGTACATACTTTATTGAACTACAATCAGGAAATAATGCTTTTTCCACTTTAACCAGACAGTGCCACAGCCAATTGTAGCATTCCTACTGTGTGCCCAATGACATTAGCCTATTAAGCACGAGTAGCTGAACTAAACTGACCCAAAATGCTCATTGTCAGACCTCTGGTCTATTGAGCTAGCTGATCTTAACTAGAGTATTGGATATTTGAGGTGTTTTTAATGATGTCAGTGCCATGGTAAGGACTGGAGAGAAATCAGCCAAGGTTCTTGCACTGGTCACTAGCCAGTTACACTCGGAAATTTACACATGTGTACATTGAACAGGATCCTAATGAACTGTGATGCTCTCCCATGATTCAACATCCTCCTATTAGCACAACATGAACAGAGTGATTTGGGTGGTGCAAAGAGTAACTGGAACCCATGAAAATAATAAGTCTGCAAGGGGACCAGGTGCCACATCTGTCACAAAGGCAAAGACGACAGAAATTAAAAGAAAAATCCATGGGTTGGTGGAAGTGCAGGGAGAGGAAGCAATAGCAAGAGGGGAATTATTGCCAATGGATAGGATGTATAGAGCACAGGAACAGTTGCAGAACGTATGACTAACATGAATTTAAGAAATTATTTTCGGGGGATGTTTGTCTCATTATCCTTGTTGGATGTTTTCTTAGATTTGCACCCCATTCACAATGCTAAAAAAGAATAATATACCCCTCAAGAGGGTAAGAAAGGTAATTTTGATCTCTGCCTTTAAAATGAAACCCTGTGCATCTTGCATAAATTTTCATAGTGCAATTAGTATCCCAGGCAAGAATAGCTTTCCTCATATTACTCATTGCCATGTGAAGAACTAGTATAATCTTTGGTCGTTAACAAATGTACAAGTTCCAAAAGACATTCAGTATTCAGAAAGGTTAATCTAGCTGTTTCTTTTCAGTGAACACTTACTTTAAATTTGTTCATGGAAATTAAAGGGGGTAAAGAAAAATGTCAAAACTAAGCCCAATCATGACGGTATTGGACAGGCCTCCAGAAAGACTGTTAAAAGGTGCACTATATTAAAGCGACTGGAAGTTGTTGGCATTTTTAATTCCATTTATTAATAACCACATTGTATAGTTTCTGACCACCACAAAAACTGCAAAAATAAGGAACAGTAACAGGAGCAATGTACAAACACTTTTAGAGCTTGGCTCTCAGTAAAAATGCCACAACGTTATTTAATAAGGCTGAGGTATACATAAAAACCTGTGTTTGAAATACACAAATAGGACTTGGTTTCAAAAATGTGTTAAAAACAAGCAATTACAGTTGCTGGTGAACGAATGGATCGGCTAAATCTGAAGCACTCCTTTTGTAAATTAACCTCCACATATGGACAATTCTCTCAAGACATTGGCCGGAATTCTCCGGTCATTGCCATTCACTTTTCCCACTGGCTTGGGAAATCCCATTGACAAGTTGGGAAGATAGAATCCCGCTGCAAGCGAATGGCACGCCACCGAGAAACATGTGGCTGAGGGAACGGAGAATTTTGCCCATTGTTCTTCATTCTAATAAACATAAAAACATTTTGAAGGAATGCTTTGGTGAGCGTTAAAAGGATGAATCTGGGGCAGCACGGTGGCGCAGTGGTTAGCATTGCTGCCTCACGGCGCTGAGGTCCCAGGTTCGATTCCGGCTCTGGGTCACTGTCCGTGTGGAGTTTGCACATTCTCCCCGTGTTTGCGTGGGTTTCGCCCCCACAACCCAAAGATGTGCAGGCTAGGTGGGTTGGCAACACTAAATTGCCCCTTAATTGGAAAAGTGAATTGGGTACTCTAAATTTATTTAAAAAAAGGATGAATCAGACATCTCAATAGAGACTACAAAATTATGGATATTCAGGAACAGTAGGTCCATCTATTTACATTGCACTTCCAGCTCAATTGAATCTCTGATCAAATTTAATACTTATTGGATGCTGATGATACTCAGGGAAAACTCATGGAGGCAAGGACGAGAATGGAACCGTCTCTTCTCTACATTTTCACTAATTTCAGCTTTTTCATTATTTTCTGTCACTTTGCTGCCTTTTATCTACTTTAAGCATTCAAGTTTCTCACATTTGATTTATTTGTTTAATTAGGTGACTTTTTACTGTTCTTCACTTGAATTTTTCTGTGTTCAATTTAATTCTTGCTCTGTTGCTTTTAATTCTTTGCAGATCTTTCTCGATTGTGTCTTTTAAAAAAATAAATTTGTACCCAATTAAGCGGCAATTTAGCATGGCCAATCCACCTAACCTGCACATCTTTAGGTTGTGGAGGTGAAACCCATGCAGACACGGGGAGAATGTGCAAACCCCACATGAACAGTGACCCAGGGCCGGGATCAAACTCGGGTCCTCAGCGCCGTAGGCAGCAGTGCTAACCACTGCACCACCGTGCCGCCCCACTCGATTGTGTCTTAACCAATATTCCATCCTCAATCAATACCACAAAAAAATCAACTGAATCATTTTATGGTTGCTTGTGGGTTATTGCCAGGTTTGCCTAAATCAATGGTCACTGCACTCCAAAAGTAGTTAATTGTGTAAAGAACAGGTAGTTAAAACTGATAAGGCACTTATTAAATGCAATCCCACAGGAACAAATTTCACTTGTTGAGTATTTTCCTAGAATCCATCTATATGGTGTGTTTTATATTACGAGGTGGAGTTTAACCACTCCCAACAAAACAGCAAAGCCTCTTTATTACGGTCCTTTTTTCTGAATATTTTTATTCAAGCTAGGGGTGATGACATCATTAATGGAAACTGATTAGATGACTCAATGTTACTGTCCTTGATGTGTGAGGCAGTTGAAATGGCATCAAGAGAAGTAGAGACAATAACTAACAATCATGTTATTTAAAAAAAAAATCCAATTAAGGGGCAATTTAGCGTGGTTAATCCACCTACCCTGCACATCTTTGGGTTGTGGGGCGAGGCCCACGCAGACATGGGCAAACTCCACATGGAGAGTGACCCGGGCCGGGATCGAACCGAGGCAGCAGTGCTAATCACTGCAGTACCCTGCTGCCCCAATCACATTATTCCGTGTGCCAAGCATAGAGTAAAGGGGTTTAACATTACTAGGTTCTATGCCACCAACACTTAGAATAGCGCATCGATTAATTGTTTTGCTGGACTCGGCAATGCTTGCCAGCCAGTACAGTTCTCCTGACTGCTTTTACGTGGCATTCAGACCAATGGTTTCAGTTTCCACATCACATGCAGTCATTTATAAATAGTAAAGTCAACTTGCTGGATTTCTCCAAGACCAAATAATGGGAAGATCCATTAGCTGCCAGTCTCAGTAAATACTGAGAAGTACACGTTTGTATTTCAAATTTTGCATGAGATACAGGTGTTGGGAGTTTATGGAAGTCCTTGCTCTGGTAGGCCTAGCATCAGCAGCTAGCATTAGGTACCGTGCAACGTTTGGTCCTAATTCAGCTCCCTCATGGTTTTGGGCTCGGTCCCTTCTTCATTTAAGTCCTCTTGTTACACAACAATTCAGTATTTAAACAAATCCTGTGAGAAAGAATCATAACTTTTAACAATTAACCCTTAAGACTTAAGAATATCAATGTTGATATCCACTTTTGAAGAAACATTTAGAATGATTTCTTGGTGTAGCTGGCATTGAACCTATAGCATCCGAATTTCCAAGCTCTTGTCCTTAATGTTCAGCTTGTATCCGTTTATCCATTAATTTTCCCGTCACGTTACTAATAGCTCTTGCAGTTCTAGTTTAATGAAGCACTAAGAAAAAGACTTCCAAACCTCCACCCATGTTAACTTCAAATACAACAAACCAAGATGAGATAAACTGCTTAAGTTCAAAGGTTACACATGGCTGCAGGTTGGACACCCATGTTATAAAGTTGAGGTTAAACGCGTTCCTTTTGACCAGCGAGCCTAGTGACTAAAATTACTGTTTGTAATTGGTGGCAGCTGTCCTACTCGTTGTGAATGTTTCAAAAACAAGAAAATGTTTTCATCTTTTTGTAGCATGCAGCTGTTCCAAATTGGTCTTTTATCTCAAACACCATTAGAGTAATTTATTTTCTCTGATATTTGTTAAGAGTTTGAAATAGAAATCAGCACACATTTGTGAAATATTTGTTATAAGCATTGCCACTCTATGCATTTGCAAATTAGAGGTTTACTTAGGTCAGCAGGAGGGCTATGTTCCACCCCATCAGATGGACTGCCTTAGGGGCCCCAGGGGGAAAAGATGTAAACAACCACATATACTTGGATTGAAATGTGATCCCACAGATAACCCTCCCAGAACACAACCAAAGAAAGCAAATAGTGAGGAATTACATATCTGCTCAAGCAAGTTGTCGTCGTGAATGACTAACTTCTTAACCTTTTGTTTCAAACCACAGCTGATTTTCCATTGCAATTTAAAATACGATTTGATGGACCATTGCACCATACCTGCAAAAAGGGCAGGTTTTATCCAGCGTTTTGTAACCAGAGTTTAAAAGAGGCTCCTTGAATGGCTCCAGAGGAAGGCAGGTTCAACTTCACTTGTTTCTTTTCACCCACCTTGAATGCGACTATGACCTTTAATGAGACATTCCCCTGCCCCGCTTCTCTGAAAATTTAGCCAAGAAAATTGCCAGGTAAAGAATAAAACACACACATCCAGGTCCTTCTTAAAAATCAGTGCACCAGAGCATTACATTGCTCCATGGATTATTTTGGTTTTAAAGTTTTGTACTCTCTTTTTGCAATTTCTCTGAAGTTGAACCAAGTCATTAACTCTGTATCTGAGGACAGAAAGCAAAACACCACTCGCGTCTCAGCATATTTAACTGGCAACCACAAAATCAACTGCAATTCCAATACAGAATGTATTTCAAAGCAGCAACTACAAAATGAATTAAAATATATTTACAAGATAATGAGGTTAGTAAGAAAATACAACAAGATACTGCAGTCATTGAATGTCCAATCTTCTGTCCTACATGGTTGAACAAGAAAGGGTTAATTGCAGCTTTAAATCTCAATGAACATCTGTTGTCCTGGAACTTGCAAGTAATTCCGTCCAAGTTTCCCCTGCAGCTACAGCAGCCACAGACTGCTTTCAGTTTAAAGGCTTCTCTCGCCTTCCGCTCACTCCCCACCACTTATTAAATTACATTCTTCAGATTTCCTGGAAAACAAACACAAAAAACAATATTTTTACATAAACTTTTGTCCTCAATGGTTCATAGCACGAAACCACCAGCAAATTAGCTTCAGATCACATTCAGAAAAGCGTGAATCAAATCCAGTCAGATCCTCACGTTATCAACAAGGTGTATTCACATTAAGCTGCAGAAACAGATAGTCTTGAGGACCATTAAATCGTACAAGTTCCAAGGCCAGTTTTATTTTAGTCAGGGCTTCCCCAACAGCACAAGGTCCAACAAGAGACTCTTGAGCTGAAGTAATGCTCAAATGCACCCAGTGCAGCTTCTGAATGTTATTATTAGGGGATCTGATGAGGCTTCTGGATTGCTGGTCTGGAAGCTCTCAGCGCCTTTTGTGTTGGCTGCATTGAGGATGCATAGCAGGCCTCAGGTTTCCATTCCCAATATTGTAGGGAGCAGGTGCCCAGTACGTTTCAGTGCATCAGATAGTTCGCCTAAAGGAATACACATGAATTTGCACTTTACTGATATTAATCAAGTTTCTAGAAAATATTTCACCATTCAGATTGAAAGAAGTCAAAATTAGTGCATTCTCACTTGGATTTGTGAAACAACCACTAATTCTCCTCTATTTGGAACAGGCTGACAGATGGAATGTGTGCAGAGAAATGCATTGTTTGGTGATCGTTCACACCAATTTGATGCCGAGCAGTCCATGAGCATGAACTCTCTAGAGATGTCTTCCAAAACACACAATGTGATTACATCAACTTCAAATAATAATGTTAAGTGTCCCATACATTTAAATGGGAAATATAATGCTTCCAATTTAAAAGGAGAAGCTGTAAGACTATAGATGTAATTTCACTTTAGCTTTTTTGATAAGAAATTTTCTGGACCCCAAACAGTATAGATGGACTGATCATTGTTGTGTAGATATTAAGCAGCCTACTTCCCTGTGCAACATTATCTGAAAAATGTGAATCACTGAAGGATCCAGCTAACTCTCCCAATACTCAAAAAATGGTCATCAAGTCATAGCATCTTGACAAATAGAAGCTGTTTGATTTCAAGATCACAGCAGTTCTGTACCAGAACATGGCTATACAATTTAATCTTTTAACCTTGTTAAATGTTGTTTGATAATGCTCTTGTAAATGCCTTGGAACATTTCACTATCGTAAAGGTGCTATATAAACAAACATATCAGGAAAGAAGGACATGGTCAACAGAACACTATACCAGTGATCTTAACCAATTATTATGGTTGGGGGGGGGGGGGTGGTGGTGGTACTGCGGCACAGTGGTTAGCACTGCTGCCTCACAGTGCTAAGGATGATGGTTCGATCCTGGCCCCAGGTCACTGACCGTGTGGAAAGAAACACATTCCCCCTGTGTTTGCATGGATCTCACCCCCACAACCCAAAGGTATGCAGGGTAGGTGACTTGGCCATGCTAAATTTTGTCTTAATTAGAAAATAAAAGAATTGGATACTCTTTAAAAAAAAAAAAATTATTAATTATGGTGAGGAAAAAGTTCGATCCTCCACTTTTGAACTCCTGATCTCAGCCGTACTTTTATGGGCAGGTACAGTATTGAAGATGAGTCAGGAAAATTCCCACTGATGGGGAGGCATGGTGGTACAGTGGTTAGCAGTGCTGCCTCAATGAAGCCTTGGGTGACTGTCCGTGTGGTTTGCACTTTCTCCCTGTGTCTTTGTGGGTTTTCTCCAATTTCCTCCCTCATTCCAAAGATGTGCAGGTGAGGTGGATTGGCCATGTTAAATTGTTCCTTAGTGTCTAAAGATGTGGTTAGATGGATTGACCATGCTAAAGTGTCCCTTTGTGCCCAAAAGGTTAGGTGGGGTTACAGGGATAGGGTGGGGCCCTGACTCTAGGCAGGGTGCACTTGCAGAGGATCAGTGCAGACCTAATGGACCGAATGGCCTCCTTTTGCACTGTAGGGATTATAAAATTTAAAGATATTTTCATTAAGGAAAACTGGATGTACAGCCATGTTTGGGTCACTCAAATGGTTCTTTTGAATGCTGGAGAAGCTTTCTGCCTTAGTAGGAAATGGATATCCTGATTTAATTTTGTCTCCATTAGACTACAAATCCAGAATAGAAAATGCCACTTCCTTAAGGAAGCCCATGAGCTCATATCCATTTAAATTCAATAATGATGAGACCAACCAGTGCTGACCTGGTTTTTTACCTTTTGGAACATAGGAACAGGAATATGTAATTTAGCCACTCAAGCCTGTTGCACCATTCAGTGAGATCATACATCATCTATGAACTAACTCAATTTTCCCTATTTTTGTTCCGCATCTCTTTAATACTTTTGATAACAGAAATCCATCAATCGAAGGGCGCACGGCGGCGCAGTGGCTAGCACTGCTGCATCACGGCGAAATGGACCCGGGTTCGATCCCGGCCCGGGATCACTGTTCGTGTGAAGTTGGCACATTATCCCATTGTCTGCATGGGTCTCATCCCCAAAACCCAAAGATGTGCAGGGTAGATGGATTGGCCACGCTAAATTGCCCCTTAATTGGAAAAAATAAATTGTGCTCTCTAAATTTATAAAAAAAGAGAAATCCATCCATCTCAGATTTAAAATTAACACAGTCAGTTTGCAGAAGAGAATCCTAAATGCCAACCATTCCTTGCAAGAAGTGTTTCCTAATTTAAATCCTGAAAGGCATAGCTCTAATTTTCAGGCTTTGCGCTGTAATAAATCTAAACTGCACTCCTCCAAGAACAATAAATCATTCTGAAGGTGTGTTGCTCAGAACTGAACACATTACACCAGGTGAGTCAAACCAAGGTTTTGTGTAGCTGCAGCATAACTACGAACCCCTTAGATTCTAATCTTCCAGACATAGCAGCTGGTTTAGCACACTGGGCTAAATCGCTGGCTTTTAAAGCAGACCCAGGCAGGCCAGCAGCACGGTTCAATTCCCGTACCAGCCTCCCCGAACAGGTGCCGGAATGTGGCGACTAGGGCTTTTTCCACAGTAACTTCATTAAAGCCTACTCGTGACAATAAGCGATTTTCATTTCATTTTTTCATAAAGGCCAGTATTCCATTAATCTTTTTGATTATTTGTGTACCCATTTGTAATATGTAATAATCTACTTACATGGGCCCTCATTCTCTTTGGACTGCCACTATTTTTAGCTTTGCACAATTTACAAAACACTATTCTATCTTTTTCAATAGAAAGTGGATACTTCCAACTTATATATATATTTTTTTATAAATTTAGAGTACCCAATTCATTTTTTCCAATTAAGGGTCAATTTAGCGTGGCCAATCCACCTACCCTGCACATCTTTGGGTTGTGGGGGCGACACCCACACGAACACGGGGAGAATGTGCAAACTCCACACGGACAGTGACCCAGAGCCGGGATCGAACCTCGGCGCCGTGAGACTGCAGTGTTAACCCACTGCGCCACTGTGCTGCCCTCCCACTTATATATATTAAAATCCATTTGCCCGAGTTTTGCTTATTGATTAATTTAGTTCTCTCTTAGTAATTTAGTGCTCCATCAACACTGCTTACAATACCCATCTTTGTGAAATTGTAAGAATTGAATACATGGCGCTCAATCCTATCAAAGTCTTGAGAACCCAACACTACTCAGGCTATGCTATTTAGTGTAGCTGCCAATTCATCCTACTTTCTGTCACCTGCTACCTAGCTCATTTCCTAACCAGGTCAATAATTTGCCTTCAATTCCATGGCCTTCAAATTTACCGACCAATCTTTTATGAAGGATTTTATTAAGTGTCTTCTGGAAGACTATATAAATTCTATCCATAGATTTCCCTGTACACTAGTTACCCCTTCAGAAACAAAACAAACAGGTTCAGCAGGCCTCAACCTGTAGTACATTGTTGGTTCTCTCTAATCAGCTGAAAGTCTTCCAGGTGTTCTGTGACCCTACCCTTAATTATAAACTTTAGTAACTTGCGACAACAGATATTAGGTTAATTTCTTAAATAATGGAGCTACTTGGGGAATTTTCCCATCTAAAGGAATCAAGAGAACTTCAGAAAATTACAGTAAAGGCATCTGCAAAGTTCGTCTACTACCTTTAAAACCCTAGTATGAAAACTATCTAGATTTAGCAATCTTCAGTGACATTGGTTGAAAATTTACATGGTGTTGGCCCAGCCCAGTTCCTGAGAGGTCAGGGCTGAGCCTGCCTCCTCTGGCCTGGGAAAGCACTATCAGATTTTACAGTTGTTATGCAATTAGCTGTTGCCCCTATGAGTGAGGATATTCTGACGCCAGATGGCCGGCCGCATGCCAAAAAGCAGTAGTCACTGTTGGGACTGTAGTCAGGCTCAACATGGAACATCCCTGGAGGCCTTGTCAGGGCCCGAAGGGGAGGGGCGAAGGGGCGTGATTGAGGGGCTGAGCGGGTGGGGGTGCGAAGCAGGGACAGCCATTTCTGTTGCAATGGGGAGAGGGTTCCGTTCCGTCCAGGTGAGGCTTCCGTCTGGGAGGGTTCCGAGACGGTGGCGCAGTGGTTAGCACTGTTGCCTCCCAGTGCCAGGGTACAATTCCATCCGTGGGTCTGTGTGGAGTTTGCACTCAGTGTCTGCATGGGTTTCCTCCAGGTGCTCCAGTTTCCTCCCACAGTCCAAAGATGTGCAGGTTAGGTGGGGTTATTGCGTTACGGGGATAGGGCAGGGGAATAAGCCTAGGTAGAGTGTTCTTTCAGAGGGTCGGTACAGACTTGATGGACCTAATGACCTCCTTCTGCATTGTACGAATTCTATAGTCACATTAGGCATAAAGTGCCCGAGCAGGAGGAACCCCCCAAACATTTCACAGCCACACCTGCTGCCAGACTACCAATGCTTGTTTACCTGATAACTTCACCATGTGGCATGGTCTCCCCTGCAGTAGGTGTTGGCCCTAAAGTGGCCATTCACTGGTCAGTTGAGGGTGCCTACATTTCTGGTCATTATTTTCTTCATTATCATCAATTTGATATCCGTCACAAGTTTCTTTTCATACTCCGTTTTTTGTAGTTCTTACTATGTTTTCTCACCCTTTTCTGTTCTTTGTACATCTCCTATTCAATAGGATCTTGTATGCTCTTTCTACAACAACTTATATTTGTATAGCAATCGCGATTAAATAAAACAGCCCCAGTCACTTCACAGCAGATTTGACAACTAATGCAAGGACATTTAGGGCAGATTAGGTCATTTTTAAGGAGCATTTTAAAGGACGAAGGAGGGATGGAGAAGTTTAGGGAGTGAATTCCAGAGCGTAGGACCTTGGAAGCAGAAGGAATAGCCTCTGACAAATAAAACAGGGATTCTCAAGCGACCAGAATTTGAGGAGTGCTGATATCTTGGAAAGATGTGAGGCTGAAAAAAGATTATAGAGATTGCTAGGGTGTGAGGCCAAGAAAAACATTGTAGGTAAATCTCCAACTACGACTTGGTGAGTACAGTTCCACCTAGCTGGCCGCCAATTAATATTTTTTGGCAGGCAGAGCTCTTGCCCCTTAGCAGTATAAACTGTATCACTTTTAATTATTTTTTGAACACCACTGCTGATCAACAGATTTGCCCAGTTTACTGTGGGCAGCCTCTGCCTCATCCTGTTGAAGTCGACCGTACCTGAATCTTTGTAGCTGTTTCGCCCTTCTCCCTTTCATACAGGACAATGAACTCAATCATGTTATGGTCACTAATTGATAAATGTTTATTCACCATTACTTATTTTCAAATCTAGTATGGCTCACCCCTTTGTTGGTTCCAGAACAGTCTGTTGCAGGAAACTGTGCTGAACACACAAAATATTTGCTATCTATCTGATATGAATTCATCTGCTTTTCTCAATTTCCTGAGCGTTTGCACTGCTCACCTCGGATTGTGCTAAGTATCTGCTCGATCCGTTGAGGATCATTCTGGTCAGTCCTACAGCTGCGGGTGATTTCCAGAACATAATCAGGTCCATATTCTGTAAAATACTGTGAAGTCAATTGGGTTAGTAATGGCATTAAATAATCTGCAGCATTGTCAAACGGAGTACATGTTATAAGGATCCCGGCACGAGTTCAAATTCCAAATTTAAATTCAATTAAACAAACCTGAAATAAAAAGCTAAGATCTGTAATGATGAGCATGAAGTTACCATATTGTTTTAAAAAGCCCCAACTCAGGGCAGCACGGTGGCCGAGTGGTTAGCACAGCTGCCTCACGATGCTGAGGTCCCATGTTCGATCCCGGCTCTGGGTCACTGTCCGTGTGGAGTTTGCACATTCTCCCTGTGTCCGCGTGGGTTTCGCCCCCACAACCCAAAAAATGTGCATGTTAGGTGGATTGGCCACGCTAAATTGCCCCTGTGGTAATCACCACCGTTGTGTATATTAGGAGATTTGTGGTAAGACCCTGTACTACAGGTACGGGGGTAGTCCCTGCCTGTTGGCTCCGCCTAGTAGGCGGAGTATAAATATGTGTGCTCCCTGTACAGCAGCCATTTCGCCAGCTGCTGTAGGAGGCCACACATCTTAGAGTAATTAAGCCTCAGTTGTATTCAACTCTAGTCTTTGTGCAATTGATCGTGCATCAATTTATTACTCTAAGATATTCAGAAGATGGACCTCCGCATCAAACCGGATCGCCTGCTGGATCCGCAATCAAGCAACGCCAAAAAGGACTTTCGTAAGCTTGTTTCGAAGCTTACATCATGTCTGCACCAGACCCAATTCCGGAAGCTCAGAAGATCCAGATACTCTACTCGCGACTGAGCTCCAACGTATTTCCTCTTATCCAGGATGCACCGACCCACGATGAAGCCATGGCGCTACTGAAAGAGAATTACGCCCAGCAGATGAATACGCTCTCCGCCAGACACGTACTCTCTACTCGTAGGCAACTCCCTGGTGAGGCTGTAGAAGATTTCTGGCGTGCTTTCATTATCCTGGTCAGAGACTATGACTGTCAGGCCGTTACGGCCAAGGAACATTCGAACCTCCTCATGCGGGACGCTTTCGTTACGACAACCTCATACGCCAACCTCTGCGCTGCCCTGCTACTCGGCCTGGACGTCCAGTTTAACCTCCAGAGCCCAACACTGAAATTCGGTGGGCCCCTACCACCCCTTACTGTGTGCGGCCTCGCGACCCTAAAGGTCAACCCACCTTCCCTATTTGCAAACCTAACCCCGAATTGCAAATCCGTTGCCACCAGGAGCAGACGGTACAGCACCCAGGACAGGACCTTCATCAGGTCAGAGGTCCAGCGGCTGCTTCGGGAAGGCATAATCATGGCCAGCAACAGCCCCTGGAGAGCCCAAGTGATAGCGGTGAAAACTGGGGAGAAACACCGAATGGTCGTGGACTACAGCCAGACCATCAACAGGTACAAGCAGCTCGACGCGTACCCCCTCCCACACATATCTGATATGGTCAATCAGATTGCACAGTACCGGGTCTTCTCAACTGTAGACCTAAAATCCGCCTACCACCAGCTCCCCACCGGTAAGGCGGACCGCCCATACACTGCCTTCGAGGCAGATGGCCGCCTCTACCATTTTCTCAGGGTTCCCTTCGGCGTCACCAACGGGGTCTCGGTCTTCCAAAGGGAGATGGACTGAATGGTCAACCGGTACAGGCTGCGGGTCACTTTCCCGTACCTAGATAATGTCACCACCTGCGGCCACGATCAGCAGGACCACAATGCCAACCGTGCCAAATTTCTCCACACCGCCTCTCTCCTAAACCTCACCTATAACAAGGAGAAGTGCGTATTTAGCATGAACCGCTTAGCCATCCTCAGCTATGTGGTCCAGAACGGAGTTCTGGGGCCCAATCCCGACCACATGCGCCCCCTCATGGAGCTCCCCCTTCCCCACTGCCCCAAGGCCCTCAAGTGCTGCCTGGGGTTCTTTTCTTACTACGCCCAGTGGGCCGGACCGCACGCGCCTGGTGAAGGCCTCCCACCTCTTTGAACGCCTCAGCGTGGATTTCAAAGGGCCCCTCCCCTCCACCGACCGTAAAACGTACTTCGTCAGTGTGGTCGATGAGTACTCCAGATTCCCCTTCGCCATCCCGTGCCCCGATATGATGTCTGCCACCGTCATCAAAGCCCTCAACACAATCTTCGCTCTGTTCGGCTTCCCTGCCTACATCCACAGTGACAGGGGATCCTCATTCATGTGCGATTAGCTGCGTCAGTTCTTGCTCAGCAGGGGTATCGCATCCTGCAGGACGACCAACTATAACCCCTGGGGAAACGGGCAGGTGGAGAGGGAGAACGGGTCGGTCTGGAGGGCCGTCCAGCTGGCCCTACGGTCCAGAAATCTCCCAGCCTCCTGCTGGCAGGAGGTCATCCCCGATGCGGTTGCTCTTATGCACTGCGACTAACGACACACCCCATGAACGTCTCTTTGCCTTCCCCAGGAAGTCCACATCCGGGGTGTCGCTCCCGACCTGGCTCGCATCCCCAGGATCCGTACTCCTCCGTAAGCACGTACGACTCCAGAAGGCAGACCCGTTGGTTGAAAGGATGCAGTTACTCCACGCTAAACCCAGTATGCCTACGTGGCGTACCCCGACGGCCGCCAGGATACTGTCTCCCTCAGGGACCTGGCACCAGCAGGTTCCACACACACACACACACACCTACGGCCCAGTGCCACCCTCCCCTCCCCCCCGTGCATCCAGCAGCCCCCCCCCCCCCCCCCCAGGACCATCCGTCCTTCCCCTGCTCACACCCGAGGATTTCGGCATGCTCCCGGAGTCACCGAGGATCAGACCACTACCGGAATCGCTGCCACCATTGCGTCGCTCCCAACGTCACATCAAGGCCCCGGACCTGCTAAACCTGTAATTGGTACGGGACTGATAAAGCACCTTGTACTGGACTTCAAAAATTTTTTTGCCTCTGTATATTAAACTTGCTCTGCATATAGTTATCCGCCACCTCCGCCGGACTCAATTTTAACAGGGGGTGAATGTGGTAATTACCACTGTTGTGTATATTAGATGTATGGTAAGACCCTGTACTACAGGTACGGGGGTAGTCCCTGCCTACTGGCTCCGCCCAGTAGGCTGAGTATAAATATGTGTGCTCCATGTACAACAGCCATTTCGCCAGCTGCTGTTGGAGGCCACACATCTTAGTGTAATAAAGCCTCAGTTGTATTCAACTCTCGTCTTTATGCAATTGATCGTGCATCAGCCGCTTAATTGGAAAAAATTATTGGGTAATCTAAAATTTTTTTTAAAAGCCCCAACTGTTTTGCTGATGTCCCTTGGTAAGGGCAGCAAAATCTGCTGTCCTTATCAGGTCTTGTCCACATGTGACTTGGTACCTACAGCCAATATAGTTGACTCTTAACTACCTTCTGAATAGCCTCGCAAATCACTCAGTGTTCAAAAAGGCAGCACTTTCTCAAGAACAATTAGGAATGGGCAATAAGTATTTGACATGCTATTGATGGTCATATTGCATGAATGAATTGAAAAAATAGGAAATATAGTATTTACTTACTTAGGTCTATTTTTACCCCTGCAGCAACTATAAGGTGTAACACTGGCTGCCAATAATCTGAAGTTCTTTTTATTTAAAAACTTGTTTTTATTCAAGATCTTACAGAATTTTTACAAAACCACTACCAAAAGAAGGGAAAAAAAATATTAACAACTTAACAAAACAAGGTGGAATAACTACAATTTACAAGAGAAATCTATCCACAACTCATACAGTCCCTCCCCTCCCCGGTTTGCTGCTGCTGCTGACTTCCTCACTTAACGTTCTGCGAGAAAGTCAAGGAACAGTTGCCACCGCCTGGAGAACCCCAGCAAGGACCCTCTCAAGGCAAACTTTATCCTCTCCAAACTTAGAAATCCAGCCATGTCACTAACCCAAATCTCCACACTTGGGGATTTTGCATCCCTCCACATTCACAAGATCCGTCTCCGGGCTACCAAGGAGGCAAAGGCCAGGACTCCGGCCTCTTTCGGCTCCTGCACTCCTGGATCTTCTGACACCCCAAATATCGCTATCCCCAGACTCGGCTTTACCCGAGTGTTCAAGACCTTGGACATAGCCTTTGCAAAGCCTCGCCAGAATTCTTTAAGCGCCGGGCATGCCCAAAACATATGGACATGGTTTGCTGGGCTCCCTGAACACCTCACACACCTGTTCTCCACCCCAAAGAACTTGCTCATTCTTGTCGCTGTCATGAGCGCCCGGTGGACCACCTTAAATTGAAACAAGCTAAGCGTGGCACAAGATGAGGAGGAATTGACCCTGCCGAGAGCGTCCACCCACAGGCCCTCACCGAGCTCCTCCTCCCACTTACCCGTCAGCTCCTCCGCCGAGGCCCCCTCCATCTCCTGGTACATGTCTGATACCTTTCCTTCTCCTACCCACATGCCCAAGACCACCCTATCCTGTATCCTGCGGGAAGGCAGCAGCGGAAATTCCATCACCTGCTTCTTCAAGAAAGCGCGGACTTGCAGGTACCTAAAGGTGTTCCCAGGGGGCAAACAATTTCTCCTCCAGCACCTTCAGGCTAGAGAAAGTCCCATCTATAAACAAGTCCCCCATCCTTTTGATACCCGCTCTGTGCCAGCTTAGAAACCCTCCGTCTATCCTACCCAGGGCGAACCTGTGGTTGTTTCATATCGGGGTCCAGACTGAGGCCCCTACCTCCCCCCTGTGCCCTCTCCACTGACCCCAGATCCTCAGTGCCACCATCACCACCGGGCTCGTGGTGTACCGTGCCGGCGAGAGCGGTGCCGTTATCAGTGCCCCCAAGCAAGTATCCCTGCAAGACGCCCCCCCTCTACTATCCATTTCCGAATCATGGATATGTTCGCTGCCCAATAATAGCTGTAGAAGTTCGACAGCGCCAGCGCCAGCCCCCCCCCCCCCCCCCCCCCCAAGACTACGCTCTAAGAACAGTCTTTTAACTCGCACCCCGCGAGTTTGCACACACAAATCCCGTGATAATCCTGTTAATAATCTGAAGGTCAATGATATTTACAGCATCAGTTTCCCACCAACATCCAAATTTGTACTTTAAATATAAGCAAAAGCAAAAATGCTGGAAAAGTCAGAAGGTCTGACAGCATATTTCCAGCATTCACTGTTCAGTATAATCAAATTCTTGAATAGGAACTCCCCAAGACTTACATTGCCATGGTTCATTCAGTATTTCCCAATACAGGGTACTGTGAGCATGTCTTTAATGTGGGCAAGATGACCGCTCATCTTAATCAATTGTTTCCGTCTACACAGAGCAATCCAAGCTCATTACTCAGTCTAACAGGCAGGATTTGGAAGGGCAATTGCCTGTAAATTCTGCAGTACAATGTCTTCAGAAGTAATTGCAGGAAGTGCCAACCACGCAGTTGCCCTGTCTGAGTGTTGATAAATAATTAGCTAACTTGGGGCTCCATACAAGCGGAACCAATTATACTCATGACAATGGAGTTGTAAACACAACCAGAGATTAGCAGCACAGAGTTCAGGTTGCACACCCTCACTGTGTTCAGTTTACTAATGTTCTACTTTATTTTCTTTTAAAAATAAATAAATTGAGAGTATCCTATTAATTTTTTTCAATGGCCAATCCCGTGCAAACACAGGGAGAATATGCAAACTCCATACGGACAGTGACCCAGGGCCGGGATCGGACCTGGGATCTCGGGTCTACTATGTTTTCAATGAGAATTGCAAATTCACATCCTAGGTAGCAATCTCATCTAACTTGACAATGATCTATGTAAAGTGTGTAACCTCGACACTGCTGACTTGGTTAAAGTGATTTGGTTATAATCCCAGCCTCTGATACTCAAAAATGTCTATACTTTGAATGAGCTGCTGGATGGAATGTCCCTTGTGTCAAGGTGATCACCACTACTGGTGAAGTAGTCCAGAGTTCAGACAATATGATCTGTCAGGCTGAAAGAGGGAGCTGAGTGACATGAAAGCAAAAGAAATGAAATGATAAATCAGATATTTGATTCCAAATTGCAACTTTCCCCCAGAGATAGGATATGATGTCTAACGGAAAGCTGTAGTCTCTCTGCAAGTGTATCACAAGGTTTTAAAAAATAGATTTCTGAAGGATACTGAATCTTTTCAGCTTTTTTCCCCATAAAACTTATCTAAACTGGAAAAAGCTCTAGTGTAGCACAATGAAACCTCATCTCAGTCAGCAGCAGCTGGAGTCGCAGAGTGCAGAGAGAAGGTATCCAATTAAACATGCTCGGGAAGAGGATGTGAAACGAAAATAGACAAATCTTGTTCACATATCTCATGAAAATACTCCAAAAGGTAAATAAAAATAGCAAAACACTAGTGTGCTTCTCTGCACTGTGTGTGAGAATGATTGCAAATCAACACTTAAATTCAAACTGGCAGTGTGTGAACAGATGCCCTAAACTGCACATACAAACTTAATTACCAGAGGAAATGTCAGTTCCTTCAGTGCAGGCAATGATGTTAATTATCCATGGAAATGGAGCAGTTAACTTCCTTTCAAAGCTCAAACAGCATTCTGAAATTAGACTAGAACCATTGAAGTTCTCTTCATGAGGATTGTCAAGCTGAAAATTCAGTTTCAAAAGTCCCATTTCAGATCATTCCACAATTCTCAGTCCTGTTTTTTTTAGCTCTTGACCACAATCTTTTTTTAATCTTTAAAAAAAAATAAATTTAGAGTACCCAATTCATTTTTTCCAATTAAGGGGCAATTTAGCGTGGCCAATCCACCTAGCCTGCACATCTTTGGGTTGTGGGGGCGAAACCCACGCAAACACGGGGAGAATGTGCAAACTCCACATGGACAGTGACCCAGAGCCAGGATCGAACCTGGGGCCTCGGCGCCGTGAGGCAGCAGTGCTAACCTACTGAGCCGCCGTGCTGCCCTTTGACCACAATCTTAATCCTTCTTCCACAATTTTAAAATTATAAGTTGTGGCAGTTGATCATTTCTTTCTGCTTTTGTAAAATTTATTTTCTCTTCCAATGGAGTCTCTTGGGGCAGTACAATATTCACAGACTGGTAACTTGCTTTCAGAGTTCAACCAAATTCAGCCTTTGGTGAAAGGCCATGAACCACACTAAGATGGCTGGTTCTCTCATGACTGGTAGATTCTTAGCACCTTCCCACAGTAAAATATCAAAGATCATTACTAATGCAGCATGTTGATGAGGGAAACAAACACTTGCCATCGCTCCAGGACTAGTGACACTTCAACATGCTGCAACTCCTCAACATGTTTTCCTGTCTTTGCAGTTGTTGTGCCACACAGGCGAAATAAAAATCTATTCACGGATTCAAATGAACAACCACCTCGTACCAAGAAGAAATAAAAAAAGCGCAAGTTGGGTAAATCACCATTTGACAGTTGGCATGGCAACCCAGAATGAACAAGCTGTTTGAGATTCCAGGAATTGTTCTCGCCAATAGAACAGAGTACCTCCCTGTTGACAGAGGTCAAAGGATTCTTATATTCACTGCATAACTCACGAAAGATCATCATCAGCTCAGTGAGCCAAGAGATATCCCCCCACCCTGCACAACTGCTCTCAATCCATTTCTAGTGGACTAACTCAGATTACATTTGCTATGATGTTTACATTGTGTTAAAAGAGCAGAGTGGAACTCAGGGATTAGCAAGAAATAAATTAATACACTGTACTATACAATGCTGGGTGGCACTTAATGCACTGTGCTATAGAATAATGAATGACATTTGAGATGAATGCTTCTCTTTCTACCCTGAAGAAGTCTTAAGGAAGATGTTGCCCCACACTTCTGAAATCATCAAATCTATGGAAGAACATCATATAGCCAGACTGTGTAGTTCCGACTAAACAACTAAATTTGATTTATGGCAAGCAAAATTATGCAGAGACAAAAGTAATCAGTAGATAAACATCAATAAGTAAAGGACTAAACTTTATCTCATCTGTTCCATTCACAATATAAATTCTAAAAATTTGCAAGTCTCTTCAGTAAGTTTTAGGCACGAGTGAGTGATGGAAGATCTTAAGAGAAATTAGCCTCAGCACATATTAATACAGCAAAACATGGGGAAAAAAGGCAGCATATGCATGGTTAAATTTCTTCCTTCACTTTGATGTCCAAATTACCAGACAAAAGATACCCTTCACAAATAAATCAAAACAGCAGTGTCTGAGACACAAAAGATCTCACAGATGTAAACAATCTCAACATACAAAGGCCAGACATATAATTTAACTAGATTAGGATTCTATAGAGGTGTCCAGTTAATTTGGCCAATAAACTCCAGAAGGCACAGGATGTATTTTTAAATAAAGCATGGCAGCCACAAATTATCCTAACAAGATACAGAATTAAATCGAGGCTGGAGGGATTGGAGGATTAATCAAGCCAGTCGCTTAAAATATTAACATTTATGTGAGGTAGAACAACCTAGAGTAAAAGGAAAATATTCCGGATGCTCGAAATCTGATATAAAAACAGAAAATGCTGGATAAACGCAGGCCTGGCAGTATCCGTGGAGAGAGAAATAGAGTTAATGATTTGAGTTATTAGGGCAGCACAGTGGCGCAGTGGTTAGCTCTGCTGCCTCACGGCGCCGGGGTCCCAGATTCAATCCCAGCTCAGGGTCACTGTCCAGGTGGAGTTTGCACATTTTCCCAATTTTTGCGTAATTTTCGCCCCCACAACTCAAAAGATGTGCAGGGCAGGTGGAAGGTGGATTGGCCACACTAAATAGCCCCTTAATTGGAAAAATGAATTGGATACTCTAAATTTATTTTTATAAAACATTTTGAGTCCATACGGCTATGGACTCGAAATGTTAACTTGTTTCTCTCTCCGCAGATGCTGCCAGGCCTACTGAGTTTATCCAGCATTTCCTGATTTTAGAATAGCTCAGAGTACTGAATTCAGGTCTGTCTCATAGGTGTGGACAGTTTTCGTTAATTATTTACAAGGGCATCAAAAAAGCAAGTGTAGAACAGAGGTTGATATGCCATGCAAAGAATGAAATGAGGATAAATTTTCTAAATATTTAAAAATATAATTTAGCACAAGTCGACATTCAAAACTCATATAATTCATAATGCCAAAGCAACCTTTTCCTTTTTCCTCCCAGTTGGGAAACAGTACATGGAATTGGGGATGATTAATCTAAAGAGAGGGGGATAATGATTTAAAAATGCAAAATAAAACTTGCTCCATAGGCTAAACACAATATAATCTCCATTGAAAGCTTTGTTAATATAAACTCTGTACTGGACACTCTAGGCAGAATTGAGCGATGATAGTGGCAGTCTCGTCCACTGACTGGAAAGTGGCTGGCAACCCTATTGCTGTCAATTCCAGGAGCTTGGGTAGGATCAAATGTCCATTGTTATAAATGACTAGTTCATACTGCATCATAATATTTTACTGGTAAATGTTAGTTCCAGGAAGGTTAAAGTTTAATTGCAGAAAATGGGATAAATGCAACAAAAGCAGCTTGAAGACTATTCCACTTAAAAGGTTAATTTAAGGGATTAAGAGCTAGAACGGTAAAATGATAAAACAGCAGGTGGGCTTAATTACCTGGAGAACTGGAGACTAGATGCCCACAGTATTTGCAAAGAAGCACAGTGCAACCCAGAGAGTTGTTTTATTGCATAGGGAGGTGGTGGCATAGTGGTATTGTCACTGGACTAGTAAACCAGATCCAGAGGGCAGCACGGTGGTGCAGTGGTTAGCTCTGCTGCCTCATGGCGCTAAGGGCCCGGTTTTTAATCCCGGCTCTGGGTCACTGTCCATGTGGCGTTTGCACATTCATCCCATATTTGCGTCGGTTTCGCCCCCAAAAGATGTGCAGGGTAAGTGGATTGGCCAAGCTAAATTACCCCTTAATTGGAAAAATAAATAATTGGGTACTCTAAATTTAAAAAAAAGAAAACCAGATCCAGGTTCAAATCCCGCCACTGCAGATGGTGAAATTTGGATTAAATAAAAAAAAATTAAAAGTCTAATGATGATCTATTGTCGATTGTCGTAAAAAAAAACCATTTGGTTCACCAATGTCCTTTAGGGAATGAAATCTGCCATCCCTACCTGGTCTGGCCTACATGTGACTCCAGACCCAAAGCAGTGTGGTTAAATATCAACTATAGTGGCCCCCAGTACTCCTTCTGAGCCCCAACTCTGCAATTCGGCAATAAATGCTGATGGCCACCTCCCATAAACAGATTTTTTAAAAATTAAGGCACAGAAGGAGGTCATTCGGCCCATCATGCTTGCACCAGTTCCCAGAAGACCAATCTAGCTAGTCCCATTCCCCAGCCCCATCTCTGTAGCCCTCTAAATTAATCACTTTCGAATATATATGCAGCTCTCTTTTGAAACCTCCAATGGAATCCGCCTCCACCACTCTCCCAAGCAGTGCATTCCAAACCCCAACAACTCTGAGTAAAGAAGTTTCTCCGAATCTCACTCCGAGCTCTCTTGCTGACAAATCTTGAAATTGTGACCTCTAGTCACTGACATACCAACTAGTGGACACAGAAGATCCTTCTTTTCCCTGTCAAAATTGTTCAGAATTTTGAACACCTCAATAAGGTCACCTCTTAATCTTCTCTGCTCCAAGGAGAACAAGCCCAATTTCTCCAATCATTCCTTGTATCTAAAATTCTTCATTCCTAGTATCATTCTTTAAAAAAAAAATTTAGATTATTTTTTTTCCAATTAAGGAGCTAAATTGCCAATCCACCCAATCTGCACATTTTTGGATAGCGAGGGTGAAACACATGCAGACACGGAGAGAATGTGCAAACTCCACATACACAGTGACCCAGGGCCAAGATTCAAACCTGGGTCCTCAGCGCTGTAGCCCTAGTGCTAATGTGCCGCCAATTCCTAGTATCATTCTAATACATCTCCACTGCACTCTCTCCAGGGCTTTAACATCCTTCCTTGAATAAGGTGCGTAGAACTGAACACAATACTCCAAATGTGGTCTGACCAATGATTTCTAGAGGTGTTGCATCACTTCTTTACCACTATTTATACCTCTATGCCTCTATTTATAAACCCAAGGATAGAATCATAGAATTTACAGTGCAGGAGGCCATTCGGCCCAGCGAGTCTGCTCCGGTCCTTGGAATTAGCACCCCACTTAAGCCCACACCCATAACCCAATAACCCTACCATACCTTTTTGGACACTAAGGGCAATTTAACATAACCAATCCACCTAACCTGCACATCTTTGGACTGTGTGAGGAAACCGGAGCACCTGGAGGAAACCCAAGCAGACACAGGGAGAACGTGCAGACTTCGCACAAACAGTGACCCAACCCGGGAATCGACATGGGACCCTAGAGCTGTGAAGCAACTATGCTAGCCACTGTGCTACCCTTTTAAAAAAGTTTCAACTTGCCTGGCCACCTTCAGAGAATTATGCACTCGCGCCTGGAGGTCCTTCTGCACCCCCCTCAAAGTTATACCATTGAGTCTATACTGTTTCTCCATGTTTCTACTACTAAAATGCATTGAAGTTCATCTGCCAGGTGTCTGCCCATTTGGCCAGCTTGTCAATGTCCCTTTGAAGTCGTTCGGCATCATCCTCACAATTCAGTATTCTCCCTAGCTAAGTATCATGTGCAAATTTAGAGATTTTGCCTTCAACACCCACCTCTTAATCATTCATATAATCAGAAAAAGCAAGGGTCCCAACACTGAGCCTTGAGGAACATCACTTTATTGTGTGTGTGTTTCCTGGGGGAGTGATTGTTCTGTAGCAGGCTGAAGCTGGCTCAGGAGAAGTCCCAGAGACCTTTTGATAGCTCTGTGCAGTTAGGGCTCAGGAGAATTTCTGGGGAGTGGAAATGATGGTAGATGGTCACTGGTTCCATGCTAAAAAGAGTTAGGCCTCAGAGGAAGCTCTGGGGGTATTTTATGGCTTGGTGTTGATGGAGAGATCGGAGCTTGGTGAAATCCAGTGGCAGTGCCAGTCCAATGAAGCTAGCCAGCAATTAAGGATTTGAAATTGGAGGGGGCGATAGTGGAGCAGGAGATAAAAAATGCGATTGGGAGGAGTCAGTCGGGGAAGATGGCAGGGCTGGATGGGTTTCCGGTGGAATATTATAAAAAATTCAAAAATAAGCTGGTACCGCTGATGGTGGGGATGTTTGAGGTGGCGATAGGGAAGGGGATGTTACCACAACTTTGGGGCAGGCATCGATTTTCCTGTTACTTAAGAAAGATAAGGATCTGACGGAGTGTTGGTCATATAGGCATATATCACTTTTAAACGTGGACTCAAAAATATTGGCAACGGTACTGGCATGTAGGCTAGAGGAGAGCCTCCCGAAGGTGATAGGTGAAGATCAGACAGGGTTTGTGAGAGGGAGGCAGCTCTTTTCGAATATTAGGAGGGTATTGAACGTGGTTATGGCACTGGCGGAGGGGAAGGAAACAGAGGTGGTTGAAGGGATGATTACCTCGTTCATTTGGGGAGGGAAGGTGGCCAGAATTAGAAAGGTGCTACGACAGAGAGGAAGGCAGACAGGAGATTTGGGTCTTCCGAACCTGATGTATTATTTCTGGGCGGCGAATATGGAGAAGGTACGGAGCTGGGACAGAGGGGTTGACTCCCAATGGGTCAGAATGGAGCTGGGTCCGAGGGGTTGACTCCCAATGAGTCAGAATGGAGATGGGTCAGAGGGTTTGACTCCCAATGGGTCAGAACGGAGGAGAATTTGGGTAGGGGGTCAGGTTTGAAGGCGCTAGCGACAGCGCCGCACCCGACGGCCCCGGGAGATACTCAAGGAGTCCGGTAGTAATAGTTTTGTTGAGAATTTGGAGGCAGTTTCGCCAGCAATTCAGGTTGGGGGCAGGGTCCAAGGAAATGCCGATTCGGGGGAACCATAGATTTGAGCCAGGGAAGTGGGATGGAAATTTTCGGAGATGGGAGGAGAAAGAAATTAGGACACCAAAGGATTTGTTTCTTGGAAGTTGGTTTGCGGGGTTGAAGGAGCTGGGAGCGAAGTCTGGGCTGGAGCAGGGGGAAATATTTAGATACATGCAAGTTCGAGACTTTGCCAGAAAGGAGATACAGAGCTTCCCAGTAGAGCCGGCTTCCACATTGCTGGAGGAGGTGCTGACGACAGGGGGACTGGCGAAAGGGGTGGTATCAGCGGTTTATGGGGATATTTTGGGGGAGGAGAAGGCGCCGCTGGAAGGGATCAAGGCAAAGTGGGAGGAAGAGTTGGGAGAGGGTATAGAGGAGGGGTAATGGTGTGAGGTGCTCCAGAGAGTAAATGCCTCCACCCCATGTGCGAGGTTGGGGCTGATACAGTTGAAGGTGGTGGATACAGCGCACCTTACAAGGACGAGGATGAGCCGGCTCTTTGAGGGGGTAGATGTGTGTGAACATTGTGGGGCGGGGGGCGCATGCCACGTTCATATGTTTTGGTCCTGTCCAAAACTGGCTGGAGGATTACTGGAAGGAGGTTTTTAGGGTAATCTCCAAAGTGGTGCATGTGATACTGGACCCGGGCCCTCGGGAGGCTATATTCGGGGTGTCGGATCAGCCGGGGTTGGAAACGAGTGCGGAGGCAGATGTTGTAGCCTTCGCTTCGTTGATCGCCTGAAGGCGGATCCTGTTAGGGTAGAGATCAACCTCTCCATCCTGTGCCCTGGCATGGCGGGGGGACCTGCTGGAATTCCTGACACTTGAAAAGGTCAAATTTGAACTGAGGGGAAGGATGCAGGGGTTGTACAATTCATGGACGTTATTCATTATGCACTTTCGAAAATTGGATCACATCGAACATTAGGGGGGGCTGGGAGGGTTGGGGGGAGAAGGACTGTATGTGTTAATGGTGACTATGGGTGATTCCTGATTCCTTTTTGTCATTTGTTTATGTTAACATGCGGGCTAATGTTTGGGGTTTGGTGGGAGGGTGGAATCGTTGTTATTGATATGGGGATTGACATTACATTTGTTACTGATTATTGTTGGGTGTAAATTTGGGAGAAAATGTGAAAGAGGAGAATAAAAATATATTTTTTAAAAGTTGAAATTACACAAGTAGAGCCTGGAGTGCAGACTTGGAAATCCAAGGAATGCTGTCTCAGGAGATAAAATTGAAACATTTGGAGGCGTGCAGACATTGATCCAGTCAGGTTGGAGTGGATCTGAGGGAATTCAGAGGCATGATCTTCAGAAGTTAAAAGTTTGGAGTTCCCTGTGAGGGAGAGAGAGCTTCAGTGAGATTGGTTGACTCAATGTTTACTGGTTTCTGGGTGGGTTGCTGAGAAATCCGTCTTGGTCACATTTGTTATTTTGTGTACAGTGTGGTGCATTTGACCAGTGTTCCCATTAATTAAAATGTATCTCTTTTTACCCTGACTGTTATAGAATACAAGATAAATTGTTTCATCTTTTTCTAACCTTATAGAGTGTGTTTGTTTGCACAAAACCTGTGGAATCTTGTGCTTTTATTCATATAGCAAGCATCTTGAATCCCAAACTTTGTCTACTTTAACCAAAAGGTTATTTTCTAAAATAAATTTAGTGTACCCAATTAATTTTTTCCAATTAAGGGGCAATTTCACGTGGCCAGTCCATCTAGCCTGCACATCTTTGGGTTGTGGGGGTGAAACCCATGCAAACATGGGGAGAATGTGCAAATACCACACGGACAATGACCCAGAGCCGGGATCGAATCTGGGACCTCGGCGCCGTGAGGCTGCAGGGCTAACCCATTGCATCACCATGCTGCCCATTCTAAAAGGTTATTTTGTCCCTAACCCAGATCTTATCAAAAACCTGGGGTTCGGTTTAGAATTATTATTTAAAAAAAAAATTTAGAGTACCCGGGGCCGGGGTCAAATCTGGGTCCTCGGTTGTGAGGCAGCAGTGCTAACCACTAAACCACGTGCTTGCCCCTATTTGGTCTAGAATTATAACACCATCAGGAAGTTAACTGGCTAGCTTTGAAGGCGAAGAGCTCACCCCCACCTTCATCCCCAGCAGAAGTGCCAGAAACATTGGCCACTCCTACGTCTATGGCAGGCCCTGGACCAGAAGCATTACTGGACCTGGGAGAGATTAGAGTGGGGTGGGGGTTGTTGTGCAGGGCAGGGGTACTTTTATAGCAAGGGTGGCCCTTGCCATAGAAGAGCCATCCATGGGGCACAGGCACAATGTGTCCTATCATGACGGACCCCCACCTTGAAGCCCACAGGCAGGCCACCAGTTATGCTCTGTGGCAGTGGGATACGACCCTTAATTGGCCATTTAAAAGCCTCAATTGGCCTAGGGACACAGAAGGCTGACCTCAATCTTTCCCATTCTGGACTTAATTAAATTCTGCCTTCTGAATATTTAAGCCCAGTATTTAAAACTTGAAACGAACTTCAGTACTACATTGAGGTGGTTGTTGACAGAAGATCTTTCACATTCATGAAAGCAGAAGCTCCACAGCTCTTCTTCGACACTGCTGAATGGTGGGTCATTATCATGCCAGCAATGGTAGTATGTTCATTTAGTGCAGGAACAATTGAACAACCGTATTAAAAACATTCCTGCAATTGGACACGATGTGCCACACTGATGGAACGTACAATTTCCTCCAGTGCCGACGGTATACTAGATCATGAGTTGGAGTGTCCAACTGTTGTACTGGGGTCACTTGCAACCCAAACCCTGGTAATCTGTCCCTTGTAACCCAGGCGATTAAGTTCCTTTTCTCTGCACAATAAGTAGGCATGCTGAGTACATGAAGAAACAGTCATTCAGGAAAAAACAGAAACTTGTACGGCAAGCATAACATTGTATTTGCATGGACTCAATGTATCTGTAATAACAGCATATACACAATGTTTGAAAAGAATCTTCACAATATTACCCATATCTAAAAAAATATTCACGGTCTAAAGGTTGCAAGTAAGCCTATAGAGGCCTCTCAGCAATGATTATGCCAAATGCTTCGTTTATGAATCAAACAGTCGTAGCTTATTTCAGTCCCGAACAAGCCCATCATTCTGGTCGAAATGGAAAGACAGTGCGTTATTGTTGTGCTGTCACTTGACTACAAAACTGTATTCAGAGTAAAAGTCCCAGGTTTGATTAGTCAGAGTGACTCAGCAAATTACAAGAAAAGGGAGTCTGTTTCAGCCTTACCTCATGATCAGGAATCTCGGAGGACAGGGTTTTTCCAAGGATAACAGCAGTCAGATATGTCCAGCAACGGGCTGTGTTAGCATGGTTATAGCCCCCTGTCTCCACCAGAAAAGCAAACCACACAGAAATAATTTATATGGCAGAAGGCACAGTGACAATGTCATGTATTACTGACTGATCTTAATACAATCCTTCCACACACTTACATTGAAGTCATGATAACTAATGGTTTGCGAAGATTTCCAATTATTTCATATTTCCTTCTTCCTCTATCCAATAGGTCTTTCCAAGTTGGCACAATGCATTTGATCCTCAGTATGTGGAGCAGGAGTACCTGTACTTTTTTAGATCCTCAGCAGCAATGGGACTAACATTAAATTTATGAAAAAATAAAAATAGAGTGCCCAATTCATTTTTCCAATTAAGGGGCAATTTAGTGTGACCAATCCACCTACCCTGCACATCTTTGGGTTGTGGGGGCAAAACCCACGCAAACGGGAAGAATGTGAAAACTCCACATGGGCAGTGACCCAGAGCCGGGATCAAACCCGGGATCTCGGCGCCATGAGGCTGCAGTGCTACCTATTGCGCCGCCGTGCTGCCCCTGTGACTAACATTATTGACAGCCACATTACAGCCCCAGATCATGTCCTACCACAATGTAATATTTCCTTTCCCAAGTCAACCCCTTGAGCTAAATCAACAATTTGGTGCCAATCTGGGCAATTGGTGCTTTAAGGACATGTACATTATAATCTGAGCTAAAACTTCCCAAATTCATTTTGTACAGGATACTTACAGCAAACTGAGGAGTGTTTCATTCCATCAGTCTGGGATGAATTTGAACTCGGGTCCCAAGTTTCATACCCTGACAGTCCTTTTCCAATGTCTCACTTATTTAACTGTGATTGCATCACTGATAAACTCAAATCCTCCCCTTATTCAAAACCTACATGCACAGACTTCCAGATAATATCACTGCCATGAATAAGCAGTGGTAACCCCAGATGTTTTACTTTGCCTAACTCAAGGACAGTGACTAAATCTGCATAACTTTTACTTGCTTCAGCTAAAATGTATTCATTCTGTACAGACCTGGGATGGATCCAGGACCTTCCTGGCCAGTTTACTTCTGTACCACACTGTATGATGCATCTACTTGCACAATTATTAAAGAGCTCTTTCTTTATAAGAACACTCCTAATGCAAAATGTTAAACTATTTTTAAAACACAGCAAAGATTCCTCTTATGGGCAATGTTGAAACTTGCCAATGAACTGGTTACTTTTCTATTTACAGTTATCAATCATCTCTGTTCCTATTACAACAAAAGACAGATTGACTCACCTCCTCCCAAGACCAGAGTTGGCAACTCCCAGTTCAGAATGTAACGGAGGCACTTTCCCACTCCCACTGGTGTCATATTAAAGGAGCACATTGGGTCTCCAGCAATAGTATCTGCTCCTAGCTGGCAGACCACTGCTTCAGGGTTGAATGATGCATACACCTCCTTCAACACACTAATGAGGAAACAAAATAAGTAAATAGATGTTACTGGATAACAGGTATTTGTTGCATGTGGCATTGCAGAATCACTGTAATCAATGATTTCCTCCCCATCAGTCCTATTGCCATATAAGAATGAGCAAGAAATGCTGGCCAAAATCTGGGGACAGTGGAGACGGCATCGGGGGGAAACAGGGGGCTCGATGGAGGCTCCACTGGGTGGCAACCATCGGTTCATCCCGGGGAACAAGGATGGGGGATTTAGGGGATGGCAAAGGGCGGGCATCAGCAAATTGAGGGACCTGTTTATTAGCGGGAGGTTTGTGGGCCTGGGGGAACTGGAAGATAAATTTGGCCTTCCCCAAGGGAACATGTTCAGATACTTGCAGGTAAAGGCGTTTGCTAGGCGACAGGTAGAGGGATTCCCTCTGCTGCCGTCGCGGGGGACGATGGACAGAGTGCTTTCGGGGGTGTGGGTCGGAGAGGGGAAGGTGTCTGACATCTATAAGGTAATGCAGGAGGTGGACGAGTCGTCAGTGGAGGAGCTGAAGGCTAAATGGGAGGAGGAACTTGGGGAGCAGATAGAGGACGGGACTTGGGCGGATGCCTTGGAGAGAGTTAACTCTTCCTCCTCATGTGCGAGGCTTAGTCTCATCCAATTTAAAGTGCTGCACCGGGCCCACATGTCCGGGACTAGGATGAGTAGGTTCTTCGGGGGTGAGGACAGGTGCACCAGATGTTCGGGGAGTCCAGCAAACCACGCCCATATGTTCTGGGCATGCCCAGCACTGGAAGAATTCTGGAACGGGGTGGCGGGGACGGTGTCGAGGGTGGTTGGATCCAGGGTCAAACCAGGGTGGGGACTCGCGATTTTTGGAGTTGCGGTAGAGCCGGGAGTGCAGGAGGCGAAAGAGGCCGGCGTCCTGGCCTTTGCGTCCCTAGTAGCCCGACGAAGGATTCTGCTACAATGGAAGGATGCAAGACCCCCAAGTGTGGAGACCTGGATCAGTGACATGGCGGGATTTATAAAATTGGAAAGGGTCAAATTTGCCCTGAAAGGATCAATACAAGGGTTCTATAAACGATGGCAGCCTTTTCTGGACTTCCTGGCTCAAAGATAGGTAACTTGGTCAATAGCCGCAGCAACCCTGGGGGGGGGGGGGGGGGGGGGGGGGTGTTCCATATTGTAGCGTCTATTCTGTAACTTTATATTGTGTTAATTTGCGTTGTTGTTAAAATGCTGTGTTGTTCATGGAGGTGGGGCGAATGTTTATGATTGTTAATATTATTGTTATTTTTGGTATTTTACTATGGTGCATTATTGTTGTATAAATTCAAAATTTTTCAATAAAAATTATTTTTAAAAAAATGCTGGCCATGCCGGTGATGCCCACTACCCAAAAATGCAAAAAAAAAAATAGGTCAGTCTAATATCAAGGCTCTGCTTAATTGGCTTGTTATTATCCATCATTTATTGTTCTTCATGCAACCAAGCGAAAGGTGTGAAAGCCTACTTATGAATTTGCTAACAGTAAACTTGATGAGAGCATGCTAAGATGATTTTCCACCCGATTTTATCCCTCGTGACATTCCCTTCAGGGAATCGAGCTTTCCTTAAAAAAAATCCAATGTTCAACTGCCTGATCACCCAAGCTGTATATACACCTTATTAATCAAAAAATCTGTTCAAGGCTAAATTATCCAATACAAAAAAACAGCTTCATAAAATCAGTATTCCTAAATTTGCACAACTATGAATAAATATATAGAAATTATTTTTTTTTGTAAATATTTTTATTGAACATTTTAAAAATGTATACACATATACAAAAACATAACACTAAAACAAGAACAGCACCCCCCCCCCCCCCCCAAAACCCCTTACCAACCCCAACAGCTGACAGTGACTAGCACTTTAAAATGCAACAGAACCTCCCAACCGGCCCCCTCAGCGTATACTTAACTTTCTCCAAATACAAAAATTCCGGGAGGACCCCAGCCACACCAAGGCACTAGGTGGAGAAGCTGACCTCCACTTCCGCAGAGCATGGCTATGATCAATTAGCAAGATGAAGGCTAAAACATCTGCATCCACTCCCACCTGCAACTGCAACAGCTCTGACACCCCAAATATGGCCTCTAGGGGACCCAGCTCCAGCTCCCTGCCCAAGATCATCGATATGGTGCTGAAGAAAGAGCCCCAAAAGTTAGCTAGCTTATGACATGCCTAGAACATATGTATGTGATTCGTTGTGCCCCTACCACATTGCTCACTCCAGAAACCGCCCCTCCAGAAACAAATCCCCCATTACCGCCACCCCTTATCCTCCCATCCCCGAAACCTGGTGCTGACCCTAGCCAGCCACAACATATGGTTGTCCTCGACCCTCTACCTGCTTTAAAGTGCTGCCGTAATTGCCTCCATAGTTAAAAAAAAAATTTAAAAATTTAGAGTACCCAATTCATTTTTATTACAATTAAGGGGCAATTTAGCGTGGCCAATCTACCTATCCTGCACATCTTTGGGTTGTGGGGGTGAGACCCATGCAGACACGGGGAGAATGTGCAAACTCCACACGGACAGTGACCCCAGGGCCGGGATCGAATCCGGTTCCTCAGTGCCGTGAGGCAGCAGTGCTAACCACTGTGCCACCGTGGCCTCCATATCTTTAACGTAGCCACTCAGAAAATTTACTCGGGGAGAATGGGAGTGGGGCCATAACCAGCATCTGCAATCCTATCCTCTCACACGATCTGGCCTCCATCTTTACCCAAACTGACTCCTGATCCCCCCCACCAACTCAATACCTTTTCCACATTTGCCACCCAACAATAGGAAAGCAGGTTCAGCAGCCCCAACTCCCTTGACTTACGGTCCCTCTGCAGGACCACTCATTTGATTCTCGCAACCTTCCCTGCCCAAATAAACAACGAAAGCATGCTCTCCATCCCTACAAAGAACGTCTTTGGTCGAAACACTGGCAGGCATTGAAATAGGAACTTTACCAATGCAGTTGGCCCAAGTTTATTTGTCCGGACATGAGCTTTTGGCTCCTGGTACAACAACTTAATCCACAACACAAATTTCGTCCCGATCCAAAATCACTCCAGCACCACAAACAGATAACACAACTCCACCCTATCAAAGGCCTTCTCGGCATCTAGTGCCACATTCACTTCCTGCTCATCTCCCTCTACCTGAGACAACACCACATTCAACTGATTCCAGACATTGGAAGACAATTGTTTACCCTTCACAAATCCCGTGTGATCTTCCCAATGACCTGTTGGAGGCACCCCTCCCACCCGAGGGCCAGCACTTTCTCTAAACTCTTTGCATCCATGTTTAATAATGAGATTGGTCGGTATGACCCATATTCCACAGGATCCCAATCCTTATTCAGAAGGAGTGAGATGGAGGTCTGACTCGTCAATGCTGACAGCACTCCCCAAGCCACCGCATGCTCAAACGCTTCCAGCAGCAGCAGGACCAACCTGTCCTTGAACTTCTTTTAAAATTCCATCAGCAACCAACGCGTCCCTGGTGCCTTCTCAGTATTTTTTTTTGTTTTGGGACGTGGGTGTCGCTGGCTGGGCCAGGATTTATTGCCCATCCCTTATTGCCCTTGAGGAGGCAGGTAAGAGTCAACCACATTGCTGTGGATCTGGAGTTATATGTGGGCCAGACCAGGTGAGGATGTCAGATCAGATTTCCTTCCCTAAAGGACATTAGTGAACCAAATGGATTTTTACAACAATCGACACTGGTTTCATGGTCATCATTAGACTTTTGCTTTCAGATTTTTAAAAATTGAATTCAACCCACCACCAATGTCTCGCGTTCGCCATGATCAGATAAGTCCCCGTCCTTCTGCCCGAATGAAGGCCTCCACGTTCTCGAAATAAGGGTCTCTCCCATTGCATGTGCCCCTCAACTTTGCTGGGTAGATCACCCCCAGGCGCACTCCACACTTATACAGTGCCGCCTTTGTTTTATTGAAGGCAGCTCTCCTTTTCGCCACTGGGAGATCCTGGTAAATTTGAATCACAGTGCCATCTCACTTTGTCCCCTGCATCTGCTTGTCCCCCCTGAATAAGTTCTCCTTTGCCTGGTAGTTATGAAAGCATACATCCAGCTTCGATTGGTGGGCGCTGTCCAAAGCCACAAGGGTGGGGGGTGGCGGACGGACACATTTGCCTTCTCTCAGTTTCTTCAGCATCTCCGCTATAAACTTTGTTGGCCTCTGGCCCTCCATGCCCTCCGGCAGCCCCATAATCCGTAAGTTCTGCCTCAGAGACCAGTTCTCAAGATAGAACATAGAACAGTACAGCACCGAACAGGCCCTTCGGCCCTCGATGTTGTGCCGAACAATGATCACCCCACTTAAACCCACGTAACCCGTATAACCGTAACCCAACAATCCCCCCTTTAACCTTACACTACAGGCAATTTAGCATGGCCAATCCACCTAACCCGCACATCTTTGGACTGTGGGAGGAAACCGGAGCACCCGGAGGAAACCCACGCGCACACGGGGAGAACGTGCAGACTCCACACAGACAGTGACCCAGCCGGGAATCGAACCTGGGAACCTGGAGCTGTGAAGCATTGATGCTAACCACCATGCTACCGTGAGGCCCCAAAGATCCTCCATCTTTGCTCTCAGGCCTCTATTCCAATCTTCGACCTTGGTCATCATTGCTTCAAGCGAAGCGAACTGGTCACTGTGTCTCAACAGTGCTTCTTCGACCCCTTTCAATGCCTTGTCCTGCTTCCTCACCATCTCCAATGTTATTCTGAAAGTCTCTCTTATCAGGACCAGCAAGTCCTCCACCAAATAATTGAGAGACTCCAGCATTTCCCTTCCATGCTTCTCAAAAGTGTTTAATGAACTGCCATTCAAACTCCACCACCATCACCTCTGTCAATGTATACACCGTTATATAGGCTGCCCCTCCTGGCCCACTCGGCTCCTCCATCTTCCCTACCCACGCACCCTTCATTGTACTCAAATCTCTTGGCGGACTAGCGCCCAAGTCCATCCTCCACCAACCATTCTTGAAGGGGACAGCTTTTCACGCAATTTTCCCCACAAAAACCAAGTGAAAAGGGCCTAAAACTCAGGACTCTGGTGGGAGCAACCCAACGTGCAACTTCCTCCTACATGCCACCACCGGAAGTCCCCAATATATAGAAATTAATTAAAATCAAAGTTCTAAGTTTGCCTGCTTATCATGGTTAGGTTTTTTTCTTTCAACAGTAACTGCAGTAAACCTACCATCCCCAGGCTGACACCTGGAATGAGTTACATGGGTCCCTTTCAGTACCAATTTTATTCCTCCTTTGACAACTAATGGTTTACAGCTTCCATCTAACTTTTTTATCATAGATATTGTCTGTAAAGGATCTCCATGTTTAATATTACACAACCATAATTAAAACAGCATTAAATAAGCACAACACATGTCTCTTCAGGAGTCCTCTTGTTGGAACAAATTCTTGGGATTCAAAAAAAAAGGCAAAACATTTTTTCAGTCTAAACGCTCAATATCCCCAATAACTAATTCAAATTCTGCAAGAACTAGTCTGGTCAATAGGAAATCCTATTGGCCAAACAAAACATTTTTAAAAGTCCTGTTGATTTGCACATCATATTTGAACATCACCATTCTAACTGATCTGGAAGCAATTATCTGAGTTGACAGCGCGTGACAGTTAAAGTTGCAGAAGAAAGAAAGTCATTAACATAGGGTGTTAGTTGCAAATAATTACTGAGTCTGATAGAATGAGTTAACAGTTCTAAGATCAACTCAGGTTTAGTCATCCACACAGGGTTCATGGCTGAGAAGAGTTACAGGGCAGGAGTGGATTAGCATAAATAGTGATCGCATCACAAGCCCAGCAAATATTATTTTAGTGCGGATTAACAGTTAAAACATGCACACCCAATGGGTGGAATTTAACGAGGACCTCAGGAGCGGATTGGGACGGCCATTTAAAGGCCTTTTTCAGACAAGCATAGAAAATAGGAAGAGTAGGCCATATTAGCACAGATGTTCTGGAATCTGTATGTGTTAAATTAAGAAACACCAAAGGGCAAAAACATTCGTAAGGGTGGTATACAAACCACCAAACTGCAGTGGGTAATATTGGGTTTCGCATTATGAAATGAAAATCGCTTATTGCCACAAGTAGGCTTCAAATGAAGTTACTGTGAAAAGCCCCAAGTCGCCACATTCCCCGCCGCCTGTTCGGGGAGGCTGGTACGGGAATTGAACCGTGCTGCTGGTCTGCCTTGGTCTGCTTTAAAAGCCAGCGATTTAGCCCCGTGCTAAATCAGCCTCATTAGAGGGGAAATCAGAGATGCATGTGATAAAGGAACATCTGTGATCATGGGTGAGTTTAATCTGCATATAGATCAGGTGAGCCAAATTAGTCACAGATGAGGAATTTCTGGAGTGTATACGGGATGGTCCTCTGGACCAATAGGTCAAGGAACCAACAAGGGAACAAGCCATCTTGGGATGGGTGTTGTGCAATGAGAAAGGATTAGTTGGCAATCTAGATATGAGAGAACCCTCAGGGATGAGTGACCATAATATGATATTAATTCTTTATCAAGCTGGATAGTGAGGTAGATGATTCTGAGACCAGGGTCCTGAATCTGAAAAAAGGTAACTATGATCATATGAGACATGAGTTGCAATTATGGACTGAGAAACATTACTGAAAGGAAGGTCAGTGACAGGCAACGGCAGGCATTGAAGGAACAAATAGGTGAACTCCAAAAGTTGTTTATTCCCATTTGGTGCAACAGTAGAAAGGGAACTGTGGCCAAACCATGGCTTCCAAGGGACATTAGAGATAGTATTAGATTCAAATTTGTAAGAAAAAGCAATAGACCTGAGGATTGGGATCAGTTTAAAATTCAGCAAAGGTTGACCAAAGATTTATTAAGAAGGGGAAAATAGACTTCTGGTGGCTCTATGAAGGAGGAAGCTGCACATTTGGTGGCTCCCGCTCGGATCGGACTTTTGGACCTTTTCCCCCCATTTTCTACCGGACTTGAATTGTAAAACTGAAGACAGAGGCAATTGTGTACTGCATTCTCACATCGATGCATGGAGAGAAGGACGAGAAGTGCTCGTAAAGGCAGAAACAGAAAGACAGAGAAGGCTTGGGCTGAAGCTGCAGCGGAAGACAGCTTGGCAGAGGACTGGACCTCCGGTTTGTCGACAAAGCGGTCAACGGAGCAGCTGATGCAAGTTATTCGGGAAGGCTTTGCTAAGCAGAAACAGGTCTGCTTGGACCCGATAAAAGAGTCGGTTGAGCGCCTGGAGCTTAGATTGGACGCCCAAGATCGGGCTATCCAGAAGGTGGAGAAGGCGCTGGCTGAGCAGGAGGAACATCAAACTGCGGTGGAGTTGGAGGTGGGGATGCTGATAGGCCAGCAGAAGAAGCTCCTGGAGAAGGCAGAGGACCTAGAGAATAGGTCCCTCTGGCAGAACTTGAGAATCGTTCGGCTTCCAGAGGGGTCCGAAGGAGCAGACGCTGGGTCATACATCGCAGATATGTTTGAGAAGCTGCTGGGGGATGGGGCATTCTCCCAACCCTCGGAAGTGGACAGGGCTCACAGAGCACTCACGAGAAAGCCACGAACGGGAGAACCCCCCCCACTCCCCCAAGAGCAATGGTGGTGAGATTCCACAAGTACTTGGATAAGGAGCGCATTCTACAGTGGGCCAAGCAGACAAGGAGCTGTAAATGGGACAACAGTATCCTGCGGGTCTACCAAGACCCGAGTGTGGAAGTGGCCAGGAGAAGAGCAGGCTTCAACCAGATTAGGTTGATCCTTTTTAAGAAAAAGGTGAAGTTCGGACTGTTGTATCTAGCCCATCTCTGGGTCACGTATGAGGAACAGCACTTTTATTTCGAGTCACCTGAGGACGCGTTAGACGTTGTGAAAAGGGAAGGACTGGCGGTGGACTGAGAACTTTGCTGCAATGTTCATGCTTTTTTTTCTTTTGGTTTCTCTGTTCTTTAAATTTTTTTTTTCTCATTTTCGTTTTGTGGAAGCTGTTTGTAATGCCTTCTGTATTGATTTGGGACCAGTGGCAGAGCTGAGTGAGTTAAGGTTTTCATTTGCACTGTTGGAGGATGGAGGTGTGCTTGTTTCGATTTTGGTGTTTTTCAGTCGGGCAATTGTGTGGGGATTGCTTGATGTTGCGGGAGTATGTTTGTATTGGGGGGGGGGGGAACAATGGGTGGGAGGCAACCCGGTGCCAGGGATGGGGGGGCCACCAAGCTAGCTGGGCGGGCTAGTTCACGGAAGCGCAGTGTGGGGTGTGCATATGTTTGGTTTATCAAAGGGGTTGGGTTATCGAGTGTTGTTACTGGGGGGTGGGGAGGGGGGGAAAATGTTCTGCTGACGAGGGAGGGACTTGGGCTAAGGGACAGAGAGGAGGTTGGGGCCGGCGGCGACGTGGCGCATGGACTGGAGGCAGGCCCAAAAACGGGGATGGCTGATCGCCAAAGGGAGGAGGGGGGAGGGGGTGGGGGGGGCAATGAGCCCCCCAACTAGGCTGATCACCTGGAATGTTCGAGGGTTAAATGGGCCGGTAAAGAGGGCATGTGTGTTCGTGCATCTTAGGGGACTGAAGGCGGATGTGGTAATGTTTCAGGAGATGCACCCGAGAGTAACTGATCAGATTAGACTGAGGAAAGTCTGGGTTAGTCAGGTCTTTCACTCGGGACTGGATTCAAAGACGAGGGGGGTTGCAATCCTGATCAATAAGCAGGTGGTGTTTGAGGCGGGTAGAATAGTTTCAGATGTGGGGGGGCAGTACATTATGGTCAGTGGGAAACTGGAGGCGGTGCAGGTGGTATTAGTAAATGTGTATGCGCCAAATTGGGATGATGTGGAGTTTATAAAGAGGATGCTGGGGAAGATATCGGACCTGGACTCGCACAGGTTAGTCATGGGAGGGGACTTCAACACAGTTATTGACCTTGGCTTGGATCGGTCAAGCTCGAAAACGGGCAGGGTGCCAGCAATGGCAAAGGAACTAAAAGGGTTCATGGAGCAGATGGTGGGTGGATCCATGGAGATTTGGGCAGCTGAGGTTGAAGGAGTTCTCCTTCTACTCACACGTGCATAAAGTGTACTCCCGGATCGATTTCTTCATTTTGAGCAGGGCCTTACTGGCAGGGGTGGTGGACACGGGGTACTCAGCGATCACAATCTCAGACCATGCTCCGCACTGGGTTGACCTTCAGGTTAGTAAAGACTGTAACCAGCGCCGCACAGGAGGTTAGATGTGGGACTTTTGCTGACAAAGGGGTGTGTGAGCAGCTGAGGAAATGTGTTCAGAACTACCTGCAGGTCAACGACACGGGGGAATTTTCAACAGTGATGGTCTGGGAAGCACTGAAGGCGGTGGTCAGAAGGGAGCTGATCTCGATACGGGCCCATAGGGAGAAGGTGGACAGGGCAGAGACGGACCGACTGGTTTAGGAGATACTACAGATCGATAGGAGCTATGCGGAGACCCCAGAGGCAGGGCTTTTAAGGTAACGGCGGTAGCTACAGGCGGAGTTCGGCTTGTTAACCACAGGGAGGGCAGTGGAGCAGCTGAGAAAGGAGAGGCGGGTGATCTATGAGTATGGAGAGAAGGCCAGCAGAATGCTTGCACAGCAGCTTAGAACGAGGGAGGCAGGCAAGAGATAGGGAAAGTAAATGACGAAGATGGGAACCTAGTTGGAGATTCAGCAGGGGTAAATAAGGCATTTAGGGATTTCTACAGTAGGCTGTATCGGTCGGAACCCCTTAAGGGGCCGGAGGGGATGAGGCACTTCTTGGGGGGGTTGAATTTCTCAAAGGTGGACGGGGAGCTGGTAGAAGGGCTGGGGCCCCCGATCGGGTTGGAAGAGATAGTGGAGGGTCTGAAGGGCATGCAGGCGGGTAAAGCCCCGGGGACAGACGGGTACCCAGTGGAGTTTTGTAAAATGTTCTCTGGGATATTGAGGCCGCTGTTGATGAGGATGTTCAATGATGCAAGGGAAAGAGGGGTGCTGCCCCAGATTGCTCTGAGAGCCTCAAGGGGCTGGTCCGGGGGGAGGGGGGGGGGGCACACAGAGTCTCGCTCTATGCAGATGACCTGCTTTTGTATGTATCGGACCCATTAGAGTGGTTGGAAGAAATCATGAGGATTCTAGGGGAATTTGACCGGTTTTCGGGGTATAAGCTAAATACGGGGAAAAGTGAAATGTTTTTGGTTCAGGCGAGGGGGACAGGAGAGGCGATTGGGGGAGCTGCCGTTTAGATTAGTAGGGGGAAGCTTTAGGTACCTAGGCATTGAAGTGGCGCGGGAATGGGACTGGCTGCATAAATTAAATCTGGCCCGATTAGTAGACCAAATGAAGGATGATTTTCGGAGATGGGACGGGCTCCCGTTATCATTAGCTGGGAGGGTACAGATGGTGAAGATGGCGGTCCTCCCGAGACTCCTGTTCATGTTTCAATGTTTCCCCATCTTTATTCCGCAGTCCTTTTTTAAATGGGTCAACAAAGTGATCACCTGCTTTGTTTGGGCGGGCAAGACCTTGCGGTTAAGGAAGGTAATGCTTGAGCGGAGTCGGGGAGAGGGCGGGCTGGCGCGGCCAAATTTTAGTAACTATTACTCGGCGCCGAATATAGCCATGATCAGGAAGTGGGCGGTCGGGGAGGGGTCGGCATGGGAGCGTATGGAGGCGACTTCGTGCAAGGGCACCAGTTTGGGGGTGTTGGTAACTGCACCTCTGCTGTTCCTGCTGGCACAGTACTCCACCAGCCCCGTGGTGGTGGCGGCCCTGAGAGTCTGGGGACAATGGAGGAGACATGTGGGAGCAGAGGGAGCGGTCTGGTCCCCAATCTGTAATAATCACCGGTTTGCCCTGGAAAGTATGGATGAGGGGTTACGGATTTGGCAGAGAGCAGGGATTGAGAGGATGGGGATATGTTTATAGAGGGGAGCTTTCAGAGAATGAGGACGCTGGAGAAGTTTGGGTTGGCGAGGGGAAACAAATTCAGGTATCTGCAGGTGTGGGACTTCCTACGTAAACAGGTGTCATCCTTTCCGCTCCTACCGCTAAGGAGGGTTCAGGACAGGGTAGTTTCCAGAGAGCGGGTAGGAGAACGGAGCGTCTCAGACATTTACAAGGAACTTACAGAGTCAGAGGAGACGTAGACCGAAGAGCTGAAGCGCAAGTGGGAGGAGGAGCTGGGAGGTGAGATGGAGGATGGTCTATGGGCAGACGCGTTGAGTAGAGTCAAAGCGTCCGCAACATGTGCCAGGCTCAGACTGATACAATTTAAGGTCGTTCACTGGGTTCACATGACAGTGGCCGGGATGAGCAGATTCTTTGGGATGGAAGACAGGTGTGCAAAATGTGCGGGAGGACCAGCGAACCATGTCCACATGTTCTGGGCATGTCTGAAGCTTAGGGCATTTTGGCAGGGGTTTGCAGGTGTCATGTCCATGGTGTTAAAAACAAAGGGTGACGCTGAGTCCAGAGGTGGCGATTTTCAGAGTGTCGGAAGTCTCGGGAATCCAGGAGGAGAAAGAGGCAGGCGTTCTGGCCTTTGCTTCCCTGGTAGCCTGGAGGCGGATACTATTAGCTTGGAGGGACTCAAAGCTCCCGAAGTCGGAGACCTGGCTATCGGACATGGCTAGCTTTCTCTGTTTGGACTTTGCCTTGAGAGGGTCACTGTTAGGGTTCGCCCTGAGGTGGCAACCATTCGTCGACTTCTTCGCGGAAAATTAATCGTCAGCAGAAGGTGGTGGTGGGAGTTAGTTTAGCTTCGAGTAGGGGGTTAATAAAGGTGGGACCTGTAAGGGAGTGAGACGGCTTTTGCACTATGTTTATAGTTTCATGTACATTGTTTATTGTGTTATTATAATACCAAAAAATACCTCAAAAAAATGTTTATTAAAAAAAAGGGGGAAATAAAATAGGAAAGTAAGCTAGCAGGGAACATAAAAACTGACTGTGAAAGTTTTTATCGGTATGTGAAGAGAAAAAGGTTGATAAAAACTAATGTAGGCCCCTTACAGTCAGAAATGGGGAATTCATAACGGTGAACAAAGAAATGGCCGAGGAACTAAATTCATACTTTACTTCCGTTCACAAAGCAAGACATGAATAATGTAACAGAAATTCTGAGTAACGCAAATTTTAGTGAAGAGCTGAAGAAAATTTGTATTAGTAGAGAAATGGCTTTTGGGAAATTGATAGGGTTGAAGGCAGATAAATCTCCAGAGCCCAGAATACTTAAGTGGCCCTAGAAATAGTAGATGCATTAGTAGTCAATTTCCAAAATTCTTTGGACTCTAGAATAGTTCCTACAGATTGGAGGGTAGGTAACATAACACCATTATTCAAAAAAGGAGGTAGGCGGACAGCACGGTGGCTCAGTGGTTAGCACTGCCGCCTCACAGCGCCGAGGTCCTAGGTTCGATCCTGGCTCTGGGTCACTGTCCGTGTAGAGTTTGCACATTCGCCCCGTGTTTGTGTGAGTTTCGTCCCCACAACCCAAAGATCTGCAGGTTAGGTGGATTGGGCACACTAAATTGCCCCTCAATTGGAAAAAATTAATTGGGACTCTAAATTGAGAAAAAAAAGGGAGATAGAGAGAAAACCCGGAACTATAGACCAGTGAGCTGAACGTCGGTACAGGGTAGTTGTTCGAGTCCATTAGCAAGGATTTCATGGCACAGCAATTGGGGAGCAGTGGTATAATTAGACAAAGTCTGCACGGATTTACGAAAGGGAAATCATGCTTGACAAATCTACTAGAATTCTTGGAAGATGTAACTAGTTGACCAGGGAGAACCGGTGGATGTGGATTATTTTGACTTTCTGAAGGCTTTCGACAAGATCTCACATAGCAGATTGAAGTTAAAGTGCATGAGATTGCAGGTAGTGTCTTGAGACGGATAGATAGCTGGTTAGCAAACAGGAAGCATAAAATTGGAATAAATGGGTCTTTTTCCGAATGGCAGGTAGTGATGAATGAGATCCGCAGGGATCTGTGCTAGGTCCCCAACTGCTCACATTAAATGATTTGGACGAGGGAACTAAATGCTCCAGATGAGCCATGATCATAATGAATGGCGGAGCAGACTCAAAGGGCTTAATGGCCTTCTTTTGTTTCTATTTTCTATGTATGTTTCTATGTATTCGGTCTTTCGAGCCTGCTCCACCATTCATTAAAATCATGACTCATCATCAAAGTCAGTAACCTGTTCCCGCTTTCTCCCCATTTCCTTGGATTCCTTTAGCTGCAAGAGTTTATATAACTCCTTGAAAGCATACAATACGTTGGCTTCAACAATTTAACTATTTAACACAGCTTTCTGTGGTGGTGAATTCATCAGACTCACCACACTCGGTGAAGACATTTCTCCTCATTTCAGTCATAAATTGTTTACCCTGCATCCTTAGACTTTGACCCGATTTTGGACACTCTGCCATCGGGAACATCCTTCCTCCATCTACCCGGCCTAGTCCTGTGAGTATTTAATAGGTTTCTTTGATATCCCCCCTAATTCTTCTAAATATAACTCTAACCGACTCGATCTTTCCTCAAACATCAGTCCCGCTGCTCCAGGAATCAGTCTGGTAAACCTTCGCTGCACACCCTCCAGAGCAAGAACACACTTCCTCAGATAAGGACACCAAAACTGCAAACAATATTCCAGGTGTGGTCTCATCATGGTCCTGTATAACTGCAGCAAGACATCCGTGCTCCTGTACTAATCCTCTCGCTACGAAGAACAACATACCATTTGCCTTATTTACCTGCCTGCCGTACCTGCATGCTTACTTTCAGTGATTGGTGTACAAGGACACCCAGGTCTTGTTGGACATTTCCCTCTCTCAATCTATAGCCATTCAGATAATGTTTTTGCTATCAAAGTGGATAACCTCACAGTTATCCACATTATATTGCATCTGCCATGCATTTGCCTACTCACTCAACCCAAATCACACTGAAGCGTTTCTGCATCCTCCTCACCCTCCCACCCAGTTTTGTGTCATCTGCAAATTTGTAGATATTACATTTGGTTCCCTCATCTAAATCATTGATATATATTGGGAATAGCTGGGGTCCTAGCACTGATCCCTGCGGCACCCCACTAGTCATTGCCTACCATTTGGGAAAAGACCGTTTTATTCCTACTGTTTCCTGTCTGCCAACCAGTTTTCTATCCATCTCAATACACTATCCCCAATCCCATATACTTTAAATATATATGCTAATCTCTTATCTGGAACTTTGTCAAAAGCCTTCTGAAAGTCCAAATAAACCGCATCCATTGGCATCCCCTTGTCAACTCGACGAGTTACATCTTCAAAGAATTCCAGTAGATTTGTTAAGCAAGATTTCCCTTTTGTAAATCCATGTTGACTCTGTTGTCCAATCCTGCCACTGTTTTCCAAGTGCTCTACAATTAAATATTTTATAATGGACTCCCCACTTCCCCCACTAACTGATGTCAATCTGACTGGTCTATAATTTCCTGTTTTCTCTCCACTTCCCTTTTTAAATAGTGGGGTTACATTTGCTACCCACCAATCTGTAGGAACAGTTCCAGAGTCTATAGAATCTTGGAAGATGACCACCATTTCTAGTGCCACTACCACCATCCAGTAAAACCTAGGGGCCTCCCTGCAGGGTCAGAGAAAGAGGATCTCTTGATTGGGAATTCGGTGGGCCCCTCCCTAGCGACAAGGGCCACATCTGATGAGTTGCACCACCCACCTTGCCACAACCTTCCTGATTGGCTTCAGTTTCCCCAACCCCACTTACCTTGGTATCACAACAGTATCTATGTTACTGCTCTGGGTTAGGTGCGGTTCCAGCTGTTGCCAATGCTCCCTGTGGTACTGTTGTGAGCGAAGAGTTGCCTGGCACCCAAATCGCCAACAGCTCTTGGGAGGTGGGATATCGTCTATTTCAAGGACAAGAGCTGCAACTATAGGCAATTAATTGTCTGGCTGTCACAATTGGGCCAGGGCTCTCAAAAATGCTGTGGCATGGTTGCTTCCAGCATTCCAGCAAGCTGTTAGAACCACTCCAATAAAATTCAGCCCAATGTTAGAACAACAATGCAATGGAATGAGATTAACAGCCAAGGAGCAGGTCATTCGTATTACAACATATTAACTTGCAGTAATTCCTCTAACCCGGTTTACATGATAACCACATTAACATCAACCATTTAGACAAAAATATTACCCTCTCCCCAAGCAAATGTGGTTAAAAGTATTGTTGATTCTCCAATTAAATTTGATTTTCAGAGTAGAGTCTTGTTGATTAACAATGGAATGTACATTCCTTGCACTCGCTCCACTGTATGATCGAGTCGTAGGGTGTGGCTCGCCAGTCTGAGGAGAGGGGACGGGGTTAAAACTGAGACTGAGGCCAGTTATTCCTTGATACTCTAACTTATCTCCTTGGCATTTGGTTACAAAGCAATAGTGAGAAAAGTCTAAAGGAAAGCCTCCATTTTCCTTGTCAGCCACAGTATAATGGTGAAATACTCGAGAAGGACATGGAGACAGTAGTGGAGATAGATATTTCCAAAAAACAATACTTCCAAATATCTACCAATATTGAATACTGCTCGAGGTTAACAACATATTACCAAAGCATCAAAGTGCTAAATCAAAATTTACTTAAGAGTGCATGGTTCTGTGTAAGGTATTGGGTTTTGAGAAGTTAAAATCTAATATGTGAGAGGCAGCATGGTGGTGCAGTGGTTAGCACTGCTGCCTCATGGCACTGAGTACCCAGGTTTAATCCTGGACCCGGGTCACTGTCTCCGTGGAGTTTGCACATTCTTCCTGTGTTTGCGTGGGGTTTCAACCCTGCAACCCAAAGATGTGCAGGGTAGGTAAATTGGCCACGCTAAATTGCCCCTAAATTGGAAAAAAAAAAACAATAATTGGGTACACAGCACTCTCTTTGCTCAATTCGATGATTCCTTTCCTCACAAATCTGCATGCTACACATAGTTGTGACCATGGATAATGGAATGTACAAACTCAAGACTTTGTGGGTGGAATGTACTGGCCACGTCACGTCCGACCGGGAGCGTAACGTGGCCGATAGATGCCGGGAGAAGCCTCCCGCAAGCCTCTGGCAGCCATGATTACTCGTGGGATCTACCGATATCCCGCAAGGTGGAACGTCCAGAACCCAGCCCACAATGGGTGGGACCAAACCGCGCACACTTAAGTAGGTTTTTAAATCTACTTCAGTGTACTTACCCACGATTTACCACCCTCCCCAAGGAGGCCTCAGCTGGGCACCATCCGGTCCTGGACCACACAAACATGGACCAGGCGGAACGGCACCCGGGGGTGTGTGTGTGTGTGTCTCCCCCGAGCCACCCGACCATTGATTATACTCACTTTATGCTAATTTCTTGGATGGAACTGATTGGGAAATACATTCCAAACCTCTGGAGTGAGATAAAACATGCTGGAATTACTGTTTACTGTTGTTTTGTTAGGGATGATAACGTTGTCACTTGAGAATTATTTTCCCCAATTCTGTTATTTGGTCTTGTCATTCTAAATCCAATCAATGGTCACCATTAATTTCACTCAGACAGACCACAGGTAGATATGCGAGATTAATCCAACCACCACTCTTGCTCCATCTGTGGCTGTCCCTGGCCTCTGCTACACATTTTAAAAATCATATCACAGTTGAGACAACTCACCCACCACATATACATATCGTATGCTCTGCGATATCATTTGTTAACGCCTAGCATACTGTATTACTTAAGGTGCCATCCGTGCAACAATATCCGTGACACATATTTCTACTCTCTCTCTTCAGCTTGTGTTGCAGTCTCCAGATTCAAAAGGCAATAGCCCTGCTCATTGCCTCAGCAGATCACCTATTAAGAAAAGTCTTTTCTGTTGCACAGGTTGACATCCCAGTACAAATTTGCTGGGCTTTTGGTGCTTTGAACAACAAGATTGATATTGTGAAGCATCAACCGTCATTAAAATGGTTTCTTTATCTTCAATTTGTAGTGTATGAGATGCCCACTTACATTAGGGTTCAAACACAAAAACTGCGATATAATTCTGGAGATGGATTCTAGATTAAGTTTCATTTAGTTTAGTATCAAAATCTCAGACATGATGGGATATTTATAATCCTCTGAAATCCAGTGAAGAAAGTCAATACTCTGGCTCTTGTTGGACTAGAATGATTTAATTAATATAGGATCTTATCTGGATTATTCACCTGTTCGATATGCTGCAGTTTGGAACACAGATGAAACGGGTTGTTCACATCTAACACCCACCTTTCATTATGTACAAGGGCCCAGAAGTTACTTATCAGCAAGGATGAAGTAAGAGATTGTTTAGAATAAAAGTTTCAGATTAGGCGGCATGCAGTCAGCAACATTACGGATTAGCCAATGGATTAAAGAGATAGATTGAATTTGTCTTAAGAGATACTCAAGAGTCTAATGACAATTTGCAAATACACCTCCAGTCAGCCTGCATGACCTTCCAAGGTCAGACCAGAGTACTGCTCAGCTGAACTAGTTGCTCAGTTGGCAAGTGAAGTACAAGCACAAAGCATAATTACTAGAATGGCATGGGATGGGAACCTAAGCAGGGTGACATGGGAAATAGAAACAAGGACAGTAATAAAAGAAAGAACGGTAAAATGCAAAAACGGTAGACAAGGTAATCAAGGGTGAGGCGCAAAATGGCTACAGTACAAAGAAAGGTTAGGATAATTAAAAATGTCAAAAAGGCAAGACTAAATGCTTTCCATCTTCAAGCATTAAGCATTTAGAATAAGACGAACCAACAGCACAAATCGAGTTAAAGAGATACAATCTCTTAGCCATTACGGAGACATGGTTACAAGGAGATCCAAACTGGGAACATTCACGGATATTTGACCTTTCAGTAGAATAAGAGGGAAGTAAAAGATGGTGCGGTAGCACTTTTATTAACAGATGAAATGAGGACAGTTGTGAGAAATGATCTAGATTCGGATGATGTGAGATCCATTTGGGTGGAGGTTAAAAACTAAGTGAAAGAAGATATTGGTAAGAGTAATGTATATACCTCCAAACAGTAGACACACTGTAGGAAAGAGAAAATCAACAAATAATAAGAGCATGGAAAAAGAACAGAACTATAATTATGGGTGACTTTAATATTTATGTTGATTGGATTAAGTTGGTAAGGATAGTTACGACAATGTTTAGGGATAGTTTCCTAGAGCAATATATCATGGAGACAACCAGGGACAGGCTATCTTGGATTTGGTATCAGGTAATGAGGCAGGTTTAATAAATGACTCCAGAGTAAAAGATCCCCTAGGAAATAGTGATCACAACATGATGGAATTTAATATTCAGCTGAGAGTGAGAAATGTGGGTCAGAAACAACTGTGTTTAAATTAAATAAATGAAATGAGGATAGACTTGGCTAAAGTAGACTTCGCGGATAGATTAGCAGGAAAGACGATAAACAAATGGCAGCAGGCATTTAAGGCGGTATTTCGTGACTCCCAGCAAAAATATATCCCAGAAGGGGGGAAAGATTCCAATAGAGGGATAAACTAACTATGGCTAACCAAGGAAGTTAAGGAGAGTATTAAGTTGAAAGGAATCACTTCCAGTGGCGACATGTAGGTGGTGGCTCCTGCTAGAGTCTTTGGTTTTTGAGCCCGGTCGTCAGGGGTACTTTTTGGATGGGTTGGTGTGGGATGTCATAAAGGAGTTGGTGGCATGTCGAAGTCCCAGAAGGAAGGTCTTCGAAAGAAGGGGGCGAGTGAAAGTCCACCGGTGAGCGCTGCTGTGAGTCCACCAAGAGGAAAGATGGCAAGGGCTGGTTTGTCGGGTAGGGCTGCTCCCATTACGGTTGAAACTGTGACCGTGGTGGTGTCGGTGGAGTTTGAAAGCTGTTCACCAAGCATTTCGAGGTACTTTGGAGGGAGATGATGGCTTTGCTTAAAGAGTGGGTGAAGGAGGCGCTTGCTCCGATAAAGGTTGCATTGATGAAGATGTTGGTTGAGGTGTGGGAGCAAGGGGAGAGGATGAAGGGGATGGAGGAGGCATTGTCACAACATAGTAACTAGTTCAACTCGATAGGAGAGCTGCAGAGGGTGGCGGAGGTCAATAAAGTACCCAGAGTCAAGGTGGAGAACTTGGAGGACAGGTCGAGGAGACAAAATTTGAGGATTTTAGGTCTGCCTGATGTGGTGGTAGGCCCGAGGCCGACCGTAACAAAAGGATGGGGTGGGTACAGGCTAATGGGCAGGGCCTGGGGCAATGGCGGATAGGAGGGGTGGGAGGCGATACGGATGGCGAGAGACCCCCAGTCAGTATGGTGACGTGGAACATGAGGGGGTTAGGGGGACTGGTGAAGAGAGCAAGCGTTTTTGCGCATTTGAAGAGTTTAAAAGCCTGTGTGGTGATGCTGCTGGCATAGTCTCAGAATGTGTCAATTTAAGACTGCGATGAGGAGGCATTTCTTCTCTTAGAGGATTGAGTCTTTGGAACTCCCTGCCACAGAGCTATTCAGTCCCCTGTCTGGCCATTTAAGGAGATCATGGCTGATCTGTGGCCTAACTCCATATACCTGCCTTTGGCCTATATCTCTTAATACTTTTGCTGAACAAAAACTCATCTGTCTTGGATTTAAAATTAACAACTGTTCTATCTTCAACTGCTGTTTGTGGGAGAGAGTTCCAAACCTCCACCATTCTGTGTGAAGAACTGTTTCCTAAGATCTCTCCTGAACAGTCTAGGCCTAATTTTTAAACTATGTTTTAGAATCTCCAACCAGTGAATATAGTTGATCTCTGTCTACCATGTATTTCCCTGTCATTTTCTTGACTATTTCAATCAGATCACCCTTTAACCTAAATTCTAGCGAAAACAGGCCTAATCTGTGTAATCACTCCTTGTAACCTAATCCCTGTAGTCCAGGTATCATTTTTGTAAACTTAAGCTGCACCCCCTCCAAGGACAAAATATCCTTCTTAAGGCGTAGTACCCAGAACTGCTCACAGTACTCCAGGTGGGGTCTTTTTTTAAATTCATTTACAGGATGTGAGCACCTCTGGCCAGCATTTATTGCCCATCCCTGGTTGCCCTTCAGAAGATGGTGAAAAGGTGCCTTCTTGAACCGTTGCAGTCCCGAGGTGTTGGTACACCGACAGTGCTGTTAGGGAGGGAGTTCCAGGATTTTGACCCAGCGACAGTGAAGGAACAGCACTATATTTCCAAGTCAGGGTGGTGAGTTACTTGGAGGGGGTCTTCCAGATGGTGGGGGTCTTCCAGGTGGTGGGGTTCCCAGGTATCTGTTGCTCTTGCCCTTCTAGATGGTAGTGGCTGGGGGTTTGAAAGGTACTGCCTAAGGAACCGTGGCGAGTTACTGTAGTGCAACTGTAGAAGGTATACACAACTGCCACTGTTCGTCAGTGGTGGAGGGATTGAATGTTTGTGGAAGGGGTAGCAATCAAGCAGACTGCTTTGTCCTGGATGGTGCTGCACTCATCCAAGCAAGTGGATAATATTCCATTACACCCGTGACTTGTGCATAGAGATGGTGGATAGGCTTTGAGGGGGTGAGGTGAGTTACTCGCCATAAGATTCCTAGCCTTTGACCTGCTCTGGTAGCCACAGTATTAATATGGCTGATCCTGTTCAGTTTCTGATCAATGGCATCTCCCAGGATGTTGATTGTGGGGGATTCAGTGATGGTATTGCCATTGAGTGTCAAGGGGCGATGGTTAGATATTCTCTTGTAGAATTTCTAGGCTTTATTCTTGATAGGGAGTTGTTCTTTTTTGAAATAATAGACTTTAAAAATAAACTATTTCCTAGACCTCCAAGCATTACCCCTAGCTACAGCAATGATGAGATCCAGAGACACTTACAAGGAGATCCTTCATCGTAAACTATCGATTGACATTTATTTCATCAGATTAACAAATACAGATCTCAGAAGACGAGCAATGTAATGAGGTTTGTTTAATTAAACATTAGTGGGACTTCTAGTTGCGGTGATGCAGAGCTAAGCCGCACGTTCGGAGGCTCCCACTATTTTCGTACTTTTGGGCTCTTTTGAGGGCCCGTAACGGCTCTGGTCGGACTTTTCCCGGTGTGGGAAGACATCAGCTGTGCCTCTCTGCCGGTGGATGGACTGGACCAGGAGTGGGGCGGTCAAAAAATCGTCTTTGGAGCAGAGAAAGGTGCGAGGGAGGAAGACCAAGATGGCGGCGGGCGGGGAATCGGCAGCGTCGCAGCAGTGGGCGCAGGAGCTGCTCCATCGCTGCTTCAGGGAGCGGAAAGCTGAGCTGCTGGAACTGCTAAAGGCCTCACTTGACAAGCTCACGGCGACTCAGATGGCCCAGGGGGCAGAGATCCGCGAGGTCCGGCAAAAGGCCTAGGAGAATGAGGACGAAATCCTCGGCCTGGCAGTGAAGGTGGAGTCGCACGAGGCACTCCACAAGAAATGGCAGGCGAGGCTGGAGGAAATGGAGAACCGCTCGCGGCGGAAGAATTTGCGGATCCTGGGCCTCCCGGAGGGACTGGACTTGGGGGCCTACGTGGTCACGATGCTGAACTCGCTAATGGGAGCGGGGTCCTTCCAATGGCCCTTGGAGCTGGAGGGGGCCCATCGAGTGTTGGTGAGAAGGCTTAAGCCGAATGAGCCGCCAAGGGCGGTGCTGGTGCGATTTCACCGATTCGTCGACTAAGAATGTGTGCTGAGGTGGGCCAAGAAGGAGAGCAGCAGGTGGGAGAATGCAGAGGTCCGAATTTAACAGGACTGGAGTGCGGAGGTGGCGAAAAAGAGGGCTGGTTATAACCGGTCGAAAGCAGTGCTGCACAAGAGAGGGGTGAAGTTTGGCCTGTTACAGCCGGCACGCCTCTGGGTCACTTATAAAGACCGTCAGTACTAACACTGACTCCCCGGAAGAGGCCTGGGCCTTTGTACAGGCAGAGAAGCTGGACTCGGACTGAGGATTGAGGGGGGGTTGGGAACTGATGTATAGTATTCGGAGGCTCTGTTCCCCCTTGCTCTTTTCTGTTGGTTCATGTATTTTTTTTCTTGTGGGAAAGCTTGGGGATGTTTTGTAGGCCCGTTGTGGCACGGGCCTTCTCTTCCCGCGTTTTGGGTCGAGGGGCGGGGTTTGAGCTGGAGGCGCGGGCTTTTTCCCGCGCCAGAGTCAGAATGGTAGGGGACTGTGCCGGTCGGGGGGAATGGTGGTTGTGTTACACCGGGGGGGGGTTGTTGAGGTGGCGGGAGCAGCCGGGGTCAGCAGGAGTCGGCTGACTTGCTGAAGTACGACGAGAGGGGCAACGCAGCTAGGGGGGGCCCTAGCTAGGGGAGGTGGGTACTGGTTGCTGCTGAAAGGGCCGAAGGGGAACTGATGGTATTAGGAGGGGTCGGGATGAGGATCTGCCACTGTGGGGAACGGGCCGCGCGGGGACTGCGGGCACGTGGTTGGCCGAGGAAGAGTTATGGCTGACTGGCGGAGAGGGAGGGTGAATAGCCCCCCGATTCGGCTGGTCACATGGAATGTAAGGGGGCTGAATGGGCCGGTCAAGCGGGCCCGGGTGGCACATTTGAAGGGGCTGGGGGCGGATGTGGCTATGCTGCAGGAGACAAGGCTCCAATGTCCACAAGGCTTACTCCCGGATTTACTTTTTTGTCTTCAGCAGGGCGTTGATTCCGAGTGTGGTAGGGGTGGAATATTGGGCGATAGCCATCTCAGATCACGTCCCGCATTGGGTGGATCTAGAGCAGGGGGAGGGGAGGAATCAACGCCCTCTGTGGAGGTTAGAGGTGGGGCTGCTGTCGGACGAGGAGGTATGCGGGCGGGTCCGGAGATGCATAGAGAGGTATTTAGAAACAAATGATAATGGGGAGGTGCAGGTGGGGGTGGTCTGGGTGGTGCTGAAGACGGTAGTTAGGGGGGAGCTGATTTCCATCAGGGCACATAGGGAGAGGGGCGAGAAAAGGGAGAGGGAGGTGGAAGTGATGGTGAGGGTGTACAGGAGGTACGCGGAGGTCCTGGAAGAAGGGCTATTGAGGAAGCATCGTAGTCTCCAAGCGGAGGTTGATATATTGACCACAAGGAAGGTGGAGGCGCAGTGGAGGAGGGCGCAAGGGGCGGTATACGATTACGGGGAGAAGGCGAGTCAGATGCTGGCGCACCAGCTCCGGCAGCGGAAGGCGGCGAGGGAGATAGGGGGAGTTAGGGATGGAGGAGGGAGTCTGGTGCGGTGTGCGAGGGGCATTAACGGAGTGTTTAGGACCTTCTATGAGGAGTTATACTGGTCAGTGCCTCCTGGGGAAGAGGGAGGAATGGACCGCTTTTGGGGCAAGCTGGAGTTCCCGAGAATGGGGGAGGAGCAGGTGGAGGGTCTGGGGGCACCAGTTGAGCTGGTCAATGCGATGGGGAGTATGCAGTCAGGGAAGGCACTGGGGCCCGATGGGTTCCCGGTGGAAGTTTATAAGAAGTTTTCAGACCTTCTGGGCCCGCTGCTAGTGAGGACCTTGAATGAGGCAAGGGAGGGGGGGGCTTTGCCCCCGACGATGTCCAGGGCGTTAATTTCATTGATTCTTAAGCGAGATAAGGGCCCCCCTCCAGTGTGGGTCATACAGGCCGATTTTGCTCCTCAATGTGGATGCGAAACTGCTGGCCAAGATATTGACAGGAGGATGGAGGATGTGGTGCACAGGTTATTCACGGGGATCAAATGGGTTTTGTGAAGGGGAGGCAGTTGAATGTTAATGTGCGGCAGCTTCTGAATGTCATAATGATGCCGGCGGTGGACGGGGAGGCGGAGATAGTGGCGTCGATGGATGCGGAGCAGGCCTTTGACAGGGTGGAGTGGAGATACCTTTGGGAGGTTTTGAAGAGGTTCGGGTTTGGTGAGGGATTTATTAGGTGGGTGAGGCTGTTGTATGATGCCCTGGTGGCGAGTGTGGTGACGAATGGGAGGAGGTCGGAGAACTTTCGGCTGTACCGGGGGATGGAGGCAGGGGTGCCCCCTATCTCCCCTGCTGTTTGCGTTGGCGTTCGAACCTCTGGCCATGGTGCTGAGGGAATCAAGGAACTGGAGGGGGATAGTGCCGGGGGGTGGGGGGGGGACATCGGCGTGGACAATTTATTGTTGCACGTTGCAGATCTGGCGGGGCGGGGGGTGCCGGAGGTGATGAGGATTCGTGGGGAGTTCGGGGACTTCTCGGAGTATAAACTCAACGTGGGGAAGAGTGAGCTGTTCGTGGTGCATTTGGGGGACCAGGAGAGAGATAGGGGAGCTTCCGCTGGAAAGGGCAGAGAGGAGCTTCAGATACCTGGGGGTCCAGAAAGCCAGGAACTGGGGGGCCCTGCATTGGCTGAACTTTACGAAGCTGGTGGAGCAGATGGAGGAGGAGTTTAGGAGTGGGATGTGTTGCTACTCTCCCTAGCGGGCAGGGCCAGTCTGTCAAAATGACGGTGCTCCCGAGGTTTCTGTTCCTCTTCCAGTGTCTACCCGTCATGACCCCGAAGGCTTTATTCAGGAGGGTCAGTAGGAGTATTACGGGGTTTGTGTGGGCGCAGAAGACCCCGAGGGTGAGGAGGGTATTCTTGGAGCGGGGCAGGGAAGTGGGTGGGTTGGCACTAGCCCAACCTGTGTGGGTACTACTGGGCTGCGAGCGTGGCAATGATACGTAGGTGGGTGATTGAGGGGGAGGGGGCGGCATGGAAGAGGTTGGAGGCGGCGTCCTGTGTGGGCACGAGCTTAGAGGCGCTGGTGACGGCGCCGTTGCCACTCCTCCCAGCAAGGTATTCTACGAGTCCGGTAGTGGTGGCTACCCTCGAAATCTGGGGGCAGTGGAGGCGGCATAGGGGGGAGGTGAAGGCTTCAGTGTGGTCCCTGATACGGGGGACCACTGGTTTGTACCAGGGAGGATGGATGGAGGGTTTTTGAGCTGGCACAGGGCAGGTATCAGGCGGATGGGGGACCTCTTTCTCGATGGGAAGTTTGCGACCTTAGAGGAGCTGGAGGGGAGGTGGGGTCTCCCCCCAGGGAATACCTTCAGGTATATGCAGATTAAGGCGTTTGTTAGGCGGCAGGTGGTGGCGTTTCCACTGTTGCCGCCAAGGTGAGTTCAGGACAGGGTGCTCTCGGGGACATGGGTCGGTGAGGGGAGGATCTCGGCAATCTACCAAGTGATGCAGGAGGGGGAGGAGGCCTCGGTGGAAGAGCTGAAAGCGAAGTGGGAGGAGGAGCTGGGAGAGGAGATTGATGAGGGGACGTGGGCGGATGCTCTGGGGAGGGTGAATTCCTCCTCCTCTTGCACACGGCTTAGTTTAATCCAACTAAAGGTGCTGCATAGGGCGCATATGACTGGGACCAGGCTGAGCCGGTTCTTTGGGGGAAGAGGACAGGTGTGGCAGGTGTTCGGGGAGCCCAGCAAATCACACCCACATGTTCTGGGCGTGTCCTGCGTTGGAGGGGTGTTGCTGGGACCTTGTCAAGGGTGGTTGGCTCCAGGGTGGAGCCGGGCTGGGGGCTCGCAATTTTCGGGGGATACTTGTTTGCTTATGGGGGTGTGGTTTCATGGTTTTATGCTCATTCTTTTTGTTAATTTATTGCTTTTGTATTTGGGGGAGGTTACTGTTTTCCTTTGTTTTGTTGGTTAAAATTTGTTGAAAATTTTGAAAAAAAATTATTTAAAAAAAAATTAAACATTAGTAACTTATGAAAGTATTTTCACACTATTTATCTTCAGGTGGTTCAGGACTGGCTGTCAATGTAGCTTAAACAATAGCTGCAATCATTAATTTCAGATTAATTAAAACTTCCCCCCCGCTTTTTTTAAAATTTAGAGTACCCCATTTTTTTCCCCAATTAAGGGGCAATTTAGCGTGGCCAAGCCACCTAACCTGCACATATTTGGATTGTGGGAGTGAAACCCATGCAGTGATGGGGAGAATGTCCAAACTCCACACAGACAGTGACCCAGGGCCGGGGTTCAAACACGGGTCCTTAGCGCTGCAGTCCCAGTGCTAACCACTGCACAACATGCCGCCCTCAAATTAATTAAAACTTAGGGTTCAATCCTGTTTCTGTTAATGACTGGGCCTTGTATACATATTTTTATACTAGAATGTAAGTTTGATTCACAAGATATTAAACCAATAATGGTATTGAGCAGTTTTATTTATTTTTACATCCCATCTTTTCCAGTAACTTTGATTCTTCCTCCTTATGTTTCTGGCTCTGAATGCTATCCGTACTACGTTCAACTTGCTTCTATAATCGACATTTTTGATTCTACGGTCCCTCTGATGGATCTTATGTGGCAGCTCAGATCTCTTAAAGCTGAGTATGATGCATTTGCTGCTCATAACACAATCTCCTCTACATTGGGTAGATCAAAGGCAGTACAAAAGCATGATTCCTAATTTCTAGTTGTCTGTCATTTTAATTCATCTCCCCATCTTAATTCTGACCTTGGTCTCCTACACGATTGCAATGAAACACAACGTAATTTTGAGGAACAGGCGGCACAGTGGTTAGCATTGCTGCCTACGGCGCTGAGGACCCGGGTTTGAATCCCTACCCTGGGTTACTGTCCGTGTGTAGTTTGCACATTCTCCCAGTGTCGGCGTGGGTTACACCCCCACAACCCAAAGATGTGCAGGGGAGGTAGATTGGTCACGCTAAATTGCCCCTTAATTGGAAAAAAATAACTGGATACTCTAAATTTATTTTTAAAAATGTTTTTAGGCACTTTACAGTCTTCCATGCTCAACATGGAGTTCAACAATTTCAGATCATATACATTGCCCTATTCTTATTATAGCACCTGTTGGTAATAATTTTGCCATTATTCTGCCAATCAGCTTGAGGCGGGCTTTCCACCTCCATTGGAGATGCCCTTCCTCCAAGAGTTGGTACTCTGGGGTCCTCTAATGGACACAGAGGCACAGATGGTTCCCCAGCTCTCCAATGCAAGTGGCCAAATCTGCCCAATGAAATCTTTCAGCCTGGATGGAACTGCAGGTAAAATCCCAGTAGCGCCATTAATTGGCCATTTAAGGGCTTCAAATAGCCCATGTTTGAGCAGGTGAGTCTCCAGACTCCACTTAATCGGATTGGGAGGGCAGTATGTTTCCAGGGTTTCCTCTTCTTCCAGATCCAGTTCCAGTAATAATAACATTAATAACCGCTTATTATCACAAGTAGGCTTCAATGAAGTTACTGTGCAAAGCCCCTACTTGCCACATTCCGGCGCCTGTTCGGGGAGGCCGGTATGAGTATTGAACCCACGCTGCTGGCCTTGTTCTGCATTACAAGCCAGCTGTTTAGCCCGCTGTGCTAAACCAGCCCCCATAGTGGCCACCACTTCCATTGGAGCTACTGAGCCGCCGACCCTCCAATTGACCAGCAGCTCCTTGGGGAGTGTCCAGTGATGGAAGCCGCATGGCAATTAATTTGTTGCCTGATCCCAGTAAACTGCAGGAGAGCTATTTGCTTCTTTGAACTTTAATAACTTTAATGGTTGGGGAAAAACTTTAAAAGGCAAAGGTGATTTATTGGAAATTAGTATTATGTTTTAAACTGTTTTTTATGAACTCGGTTGGGAATAAACGAAGAAAGGGAAAGCTGCGTAACTCGCAGATTCCTTGCTTTGCCTCAAACAGTTTGGTTATTAGTATCCAGCTAGCAATCCTCATCTCAGTGGAACATGTCTGTATTTGGAAACCTGTGAGGCTGAGATGAGGGCAGAGCCCAAGGACTGAAACAGCTCTATTCTCCTCCATGCTGAAGCTCCATTGGTGAGGACCACCAGACATCTACTGAGACTTGTGATCCATCTTTGCAAGAGGAGGCACCAAATTGACAGCATTGAAACCCTGCAAATGTTATCCTTTTCATAAAGTTTTCCTTTAACTGCTGGTCTCTGCAGAGAACTATTTGTTTGTCCATTGTTTGTTTGTGTGTACTATCTTAGAAGGGATAGGTAGCTACACTTCCAGATTACAAATTAAGTGTGAACCATTTCATGCAACTTGTTTTAAAAAAGAGGTTTTGTTTTATAATAAATCAATCATTGAGTTTATTGAAAGAAGCCTGGTATATTACCCTGGGTCTAATAGTAGCGAAGGTAAACAATTGGCCATTTTGGCAAGTGAATTAAATGTTTACATGAAAAGTGTGATGCAAAAAGTAGTTGGGCCAGACAAACTGCACCCACCTTCCATCTTGGCCATATCAAAATTTTGACATAATGCAGTGCTTGAAATAGAAATCAATATCTTGGTCTTGAAATAGAAGTCAATATCTTGGTCTTCACAATCACATTTTTATCAAAGTTGAACTTGAATAAAAGAAATCTCATTTAGTTCCAGGCTGCAGAAAGACCTGCATTTTATCAAAGGTAGGAAACTGTGAATCTAGGTAGTTAGGATTTTAAAAATATTTGTTCATGGGACCGGGGGGGGGGGGGGGGGGGGGGGGGGGGTGGCGCAGGCTGGCCAGCATTTAGTGGCCATCCCTATTTGCCCTTAAGAGGCAGTTAAGTGCCAGCCATGTTACTGTGGATCTGGTGTCACCTGTAGGCCAGACCAGATAAGAATTGCAGATTTCCTTCTCTGAAGAAGGTTAGTGAACCAGATGGGCTTTTACGACAATCCATAATGGTTTCATGGTCATCATTCAACTTTTAATTCCAGACTTTCATTGAATTCAAATTTCGCCATCTGCAGTGCCGGGATTTGAACCTGGGTCCCCAGAGCATTACTCTGGGTCTCTGGTTTACTAGTCCAGTAAAAATACCACCATGTCACTGTCTCCCCCAAATGCTACCTGATGATGTTATGAAATATTTTGTCTTGCTAAATCAATGACAAACCTACTCATTTCAAATCAAAGAAGAAATAGTCTGCCTGCTCCACCTTTGAAATGGTTATGATCTCTGCACCAATTAAGTCATAAAGATCTAATGTGTGGGATGCAGGTTCATGCACTGTTAATATAATGTCTATCCATCTCTGCAGCCAAATTTGAAATCCAGTCCAGATGAATAACATTTTAAAGTATTTTCCGTCTCCTGGCTATAATGATGGCAGACAGTGAGACTGGACAGTTTCAATGCAGTCTCAAGTGATCAGGAATGTGCAGCATACAACGGCTCAGAAATCAACACCAATTGGCAAGATAACTGAGCAGTCATAGACTGCCTTTGCCTAAATCACATTCTCATAGTTATCTAGAAATTGCATTTTTACATTTTTTTTAAATTTAAAGTGCCCAATTATTTTTTTTCCCAATTATCGTGGCCAATCCACCTACCCTGCACACAGACATGGGGAGAATGTGCAAACTCCACAAGGACAGTGACCTGGGGCCGGGATCAAACCTGGGCCCTCAGTTCAGCACCGTGAGGCAGTAGTGCTAACCACTGCACCACCGTGCCGCTCCTAGAAATTGCATTTAATCAGTCGGAGAAAATTGCCCTGTGATCCTTCTTCTCTTGCTGGAAGACATCTGACCTAAAATTTGATGCATGCCCTGCGTCAACATGCCCTGCGTCAATGCAGAAGATACAAGGAATTAATTTCTGTAAGTGATGAGTTACAGGCAGAAAATCCATTTATATGCTGTAGAGGAAATATAGGGAAACCCCAATTTAAGCATAATACTTTACAAGAAAGTAATTCTGTCTTGATCAGGATCTAACTGAATTTTAAGCAGTTCCTACCTTTCACATATTTGGTAATACAGGTCATCTTGAATGCCATCTTCTAATGGGACATTCACAGTGTAATACCTTCCTTTCCCCATTCCAATATCTGTCACATCACCTGTCCCTTGGGAAATAACCACAAGAAATCATAAAAAAGAAAACTCCGAATCAATACTGCAATTCAGTAGGAGAACTGTATTAGACCTACCTGGAAAGAATCCAGGCGAATACTTGTGAAAAGATACAGTCATTACTTTTGATGTAAAGCTGAATGCATCTTCTACACCTGGAGACGATAAAAAAATAAGACAAAGAACACCACTGATTAGACCAATAAAGTCAATAAGTCCCTTCGACTGGAAGAAAAGGCTGCTCAATTTTGGAAATGCAGACTAACCTTTTCAAACTCTCTCAAAAATGACTGCTAACATAATGTCCTTCTAATATGTAACACTAACGAGTTGTAAGCCTATGGAATCTTTCCAGCTTTTGTTCAAAGTAACATACACATCGCAGCCATAATGAAGATGTGCAGAGGGAGGCCAGATCTTTCTCTGACAGAGGAGAAGAAAAATCAGCACAATAGTAACTTCAGGGCATTGCCCAGCACCTCCAAGAAGGTACAGTATTATTATACTGGTATTCCTGAAGATTTGAGATAAAGTCACTGCCTCACTAACATGATCAAGAACTTGAGCTATGTAGCAAGATACAGTCATACTTTTGAATCTAAAACTGAATGCATCTTCTGGAGACAATGAAAAATAAGACACTGGCACAGTGGAAGGTACTGCTGCCTCTCAGCCCCAGTGCTAACCACTTTGATTCTGATCTTGGGTGACTGTCTGTTTGGCATTTGCAAATTCTCTCCGCATCTACATGGGTTTCCTCCCACAGTCCAAAGATGTGCAGATTCGATAATTGGCCATGTTAAATTGCCCCTTAATGTCCAAAGATATGCAGATTAGGAGAAGTGACCATGATCAATGCATTGGTTAGGGGGATAAGGCGGGGGCATGGGCCTGGGTAGGATGCTGTTTCAGAGGTTCAATGCAGACATGATGGGCCAAATGACCTCCTTCTGCACTGTCGGGATTCTATGGAAGACCAAGGCAAATAAGGCAATTCTTCAAGATTAAAAGGGGGAGCTGGACCAACAAAACCAAATATTATAGGGAGGCACCGTGATGAGCACTGCTATCTACTGCGCTGAGGACCTGGGTTCAATCCCGGCCCCTAAAGGACAGTAAGCATCCCATTAGTCCATAAAGGACATAATCACATTAAATTCAGTGAAATTGAGAACTTTTAAATGTGCCATGTTGTGCCCCAGTACAGGGTGTACTGTTTTTACACCTGGACATTTTCTGATAATGCTTCAGGACTTAAATCATGACACAGCATGTAGGGCAAGGGATATTAACTTAAGCCAGTGTCTAGAGCATGAATGGATTGTGACAGGTCTTGTAAAATTCACAAAGTTATTTTTAAACAACAGATTAAAGAGCAATTCAATGTTTGTTTTGCTTAGAGTAACAACTGAGGCCATCAGCACTCACCATTATTATGGAGCAGTAACCCAATGCATTCAACATCTTTCTGGAGTTTGGGAGACTCTGGGCAGGATTCTCCGGTCACTGATGCAGAAATTGGTTTTGGCAATCGGCCGGTGAATCAGCATTGGCGCCGAAATCAGGGCGGCACCGCTTTTACGATGTTCCGCCCCCTCCAAAGCAGCGTATAGGCGGCCGCAGGACGTTACCCAAGGCCCTCCTCCAGATGCTCTGCCCACGAACGGCCAAGTTCCCGACAGCATGGGCCTCTCATGCTATTATTTGTTGAGATCTCAGCGTGGAGGCTGCAGACTGAGTCCAGCGCCGTCACAGTCAGGGGACAACCGATCCGCGGGCAGGGGGATTTGGCAGGGGCAGGGGAGCACTGCTGGGCGGGGGGGGTCCGGGGGTCACAAGCCTGGCCCAAGGGAGGCACTATTTGGCAGGTTAGGTTAAGCAGAAGTGTACTAGTTCTACTCCTGAAAGGGCCTCTCTCTCTCCCCACAAAAGTCTCTACACAACTGAGCAAGTAATCTGTTTGTTAACGTTATTAATAAGTGGCATTTGAACTGTATCGGGTTGCTTAATTAGAGTTAGTAGCAGGTATTGATAGTAAAGTTTTTCCTTGTGTTTAAGAACTGTTTAACTGATAATTGCAACACTATTTTCTTTGCTGTTAATGTGATTAATTCTGTGTTTCAATTAAAGTTTGTTTTAACATAAAAGATGCCTGTTGGTCAGATGTATCACTCCTGGGATGAAGTTTCCTTTCCTCACAGTTTTACAAATAAAAAAAATATTGATTGGGGTGCTTCTCTGGTACTAACAAATATTGGGGACTGGTCTGGTATAACATGTGTGCTTCTACTTGGCTAAACTAATGTATTATTCGGGTTGCCTGAAGTCATTAATCTAGGTTTCACATGCAAACCAATGAATAAATTAATTTTGGCAATCTACCTCTCTCCCTTCAAGCTTTATATCATTCATATTTTGAGTTTTCTCCCTTCATCCTCATACTTTGTAATAATCACATTGCCACATTTGCCCATTTTAAAAGTTTTTGACTTGGAGGAACTGGTTGGATTCATTTAGGTTAAAATGCTATTAAATTAAACTCACACACCGAGTTAAATCTAAACATATAGGGTTCTAGGAATGGATATTAGATTTAGGTGGATCACACCCAGAATAGTGCTCCTCATATATCACATCAGTTTGAGACATTTTATTTTAAGAAGGTTTAAGATCCAATTTACATGAAGAAATAAACTCTCTATGTGTGTGTTCCTTTCTCCATGAATGTGCTGTCCATCTCTGCTCTCGCCGGCCTCTACCACACCACAATATCTCTCGGGTGCAAGCTATCAACAATGGCTTGGTGAACTGCCAATGAAATATAGACAAGATAATTTGTTGCTCTCAAAATTCTCATTTTATTCAGAATGGCAGTAATGTTAAGTAAAGTCTTTCCCTATCCCTCAGCCAGCTATACTTTTCAAGTTTGTGGAACTAATGAAATGACAGCAGGTGTCTAACTAAAACATTGTCATATTTCTATCCTCTATTAAAAAACGTTCAATATATAATCAATCACATTTATGAAACTTATTCTCTTGTATTGCAAAATTAGAAAAAAGTACTAAAAGCTAAAGAAAAATGTTCAATTAATATATTTGAGAGTGGCACAGATATGAAGTAGACTGCATGCACTCATACCACATGCTCCAAGTTCACCTCAGTCAGAGCTCTGAATAAAGATATTGGCTAGCAACTGTGGTTAAAAACTATGTGCCTACCTTTTTATTTAACTGCAGCCTGGATCCATTGGTGAGATGAGTAGGGAGGCCTAGTGACAAAGTGCAATTCCACCAAAGTTACCACCTTTGATGTCACAAGCTGGTGACAGACCCTTTTGAAGTCTGCGCTTTACTGGGCTCAGTGACCAGCACCAGCCTTCCCGAGTAGGCGCTGGAATGTGGCGACTAGGGGCTTTTCACAGTAACTTCACTGAAGTCTACTTGTGACAATAAGCGATTTTCATTTCAATTAAGTGAATGAAATAATAGAGCAAATTTAAAAATTGCAGCGTCCCTCCCACCAGCCACTGCAGCAAACCACCAACCCACCCTGCATTCCTGGATCTTCTCTGACACAGTTGGGATTGAAAAGCTGTGGTGGAGAGGAACCATGGGTGCAGTGGGTTGGGGACGTGGTAATGTGGTGGAGTGGAGAGGAGCTGTGGGGGAGGACACAGGTGTTATCAGAAATGCTGGTATGTTTTGACAAAGTAAAGAACTGAACTTCGGAGCAGGTTCTATGCCTGCTGGGAGCAGCCATAAATACATCAGTACAAATATTGGGCTAGGTTCATTGCAATCAATATAAATTTACACGCTGATTGGTCCCAGCAGGACCATCAGCATGGCTCTCTCAGAGCCTATACAGGTGCACCACAACTTCCAGATTCAAAACGTTAAGTGGATGCGCTGGAAATACCATTGTGGCCCTCAACTGCTGTGAGCATCTCAATGACTTGCAGCTATTGGAATGATGACATCTAGGTCAATAAGTCTCAGCCCAGACATTTGTGAGTATTCAAGTTAAAAACTTTAGTGAAGGAATTAAAAGACAATTCATTAGATAATGTAATCATAATATTATGAAATAAATAATACTTTAAACTTATTTTTTCCCCTTAATTGGAAAAATTAAAAAAATATATTCTATTCATTTTTTTGTGTGATTTAAAAATAAATAGATTTAGAGTACCCGATTCATTTTTTTCCAATTAATGGTCAATTTAGTGTGGCCAATTCACCTGTCCTGCACATAGAACATAGAACATAGAACAGTACAGCACAGAACAGGCCCTTCAGCCCTCGATGTTGTGCCGAGCAATGACCACCCTACTTAAACCCACGTAACCCGTATACCCGTAACCCAACAATCCCCCCCATTAACCTTACACTACGGGCAATTTAGCATGGCCAATCCACCTAACCCGCACATCTTTGGACTGTGGGAGGAAACCGGAGCACCCGGAGGAAACCCACGCACACACGGGGAGGACGTGCAGTCTTGGGTTGTGGGGGTGAGACTCCTTGCAGACACGGGGAGAATATGCAAACTACGTGATTGAACCCGGGTTCTTGGCGCCCTTAGGCAGCAGTGCTAACCACTGCGCCACCGTGCCGCCCCAAAATATATTTTATTCAAACCCTGATTTTGGACATTAGAAATTTGTTACTGAGGAAATAATTTGCAGATGAAAAATGATCTGAAAACGGTTTGTACATTTTATGGTAATCAGGTGATCAAATGATGCAATCAGAGTGACATACACAGGGGGCCCTGGTAACGGCGCCGTTGCCGCTCCCTCCTATGAGGTATACCACGAGTCCGGTGGTGGCGGCTACCCTCAAGATTTGGGGGCAGTGGAGGGGACATAGGGGGGAAGTGGGGGGCTCGATGGAGGCTCCGCTAAGGGGGAACAATCGGTTCGTCCCGGGGAACATTGATGGGGGGTTCCAGGGTTGGCACAGAGCGGGCATCAGAAAGCTGAGGGACCTGTTCATTGATGGGAGGTTTGCGAGCCTGGGAGAGTTGGAGGAGAAATTTGTGCTCCCCTCTGGGAACATGTTCAGGTACCTGCAGGTAAAAGCGTTTGCTAGGCGGCAGGTGGAGGGATTCCCTTTGCTTCCCGCGAGGGGGGTGAGGGACAGGGTGCTTTCAGGGGTCTGGATCAGGGATGGGAAGATATCTGATATCTATAAGGTAATGCAGGAGGTGGAGGAGGCATCAGTAGAGGAGCTAAAGGCTAAGTGGGAGGGAGAACTGGGGGAGCAGATCGAGGATGGGACATGGGGGGATGCCCTGGAGAGGGTTAATTCTTCCTCATGTGCGCGGCTTAGCCTCATCCAATTCAAGGTGCTGCACCGGGCCCACATGTCCGGGACTAGGATGAGTAGGTTCTTTGGGGGTGAGGACAGGTGCACCAGGTGTTCGGGGAGTCCGGCGAATCATGCCCATATGTTCTGGGCATGCCCGGCACTGGAAGGATTCTGGAAGGGGGTGGTGAGGACGGTGTCGAGGGTGGTAGGATCCAGGGTCAAGCCAGGCTGGGGACTCGCGATTTTTGGGGTTGCGGTGGAGCCGGGAATGCAGGAGGCGAGAGAGGCCGGTGTTTTGGCTTTTGCGTCCCTAGTAGCCCGGCGGAGGATCTTGCTACAGTGGAAGGATGTGAGACCCCCCAAGCGTGGAGACCTGGATCAATGACATGGCGGGATTTATTAAGTTGGAGAATTCGTCAAATTCGCCTTGAGAGGATCGGTACAAGGGTTCTTTAGGCGGTGGCAGCCTTTCCTCGACTTTCTGGCTCAGCGATAGGGAACTGGGTCAGCAGCAACCCGGGGGGAGGGGGAGGGCATTCCAAATGTAAATATAGAAAAATATAATGGTAAAATGTGAATGCAGAATGTGAGATAAAACAAAACAAGGGGAAGTCGAAGTCAAGCTATACAGACAGGTTTTCTGTACAAGATCTAATAGATAATTACAGTTTAGAAGAATGAGAGGCGATCTTCTTGAGGCATATAAAATTCTGAGATGGGCCGATTGGGTAGGCACTAAGATGTGTTCCACCTTGGGGAAGCTAGAACTAGAGAGCACAATTTCAAAATAAGGGGTCTTCCTTATTATGAAGGAGACAGGGAGAAATGTCTTCTTTCAGAGGGTTGTTAATCTTTGAAAATCATTTCTCCAGAGAGCTGGATTATTAAATATATTCAAGGCTGAGTTACATTTCACAGGGGGGGTCAAGGGTTAATAAGATGGGGGGGGTTCAGGCAGAAGTAGAATTACGACCACAATCAGATCAGCCGTGATCTTATTGAATGGCAGACCAGCTTCAAAGGGTCAAATGGCAAACTTCTGCTCCTATTCATATGATCGTATTATAAAGGTTTTTGGGAGATATGTCATGTGTCAGGTATCACACTTTGCCACACTTACAAGTCAATCACTTCCTGTCACGTTTTTCTGACATTTAAATCACATCAATACCTGATAAAAACAATTAATGTCTAACTGACCCCAGAATGGCACGAGTTGTCTGCAGCTTCAGAGAACATACTGGATTACACACAGCTTCAGTTTTGAAGCAGACAAGTACAATGCATGCACAGTAATCCTCCTGTCCTTATAAAACAGAATATCCTTCAACCTACCATCTATAATGTTATTCCATTCTAACTTTTGTTATGTTATTGTAACTGACATCTACTGAAAAATTCAATCTTACCATCACCATGGTGCAGATCCAGGTCTATGTATAAAACTCGATCAAACTTCTTTCGCAGTTTTAAAATGCCAAGCACAGCATCATTCAGATAACAAAAACCAGATGCTTCATCTCTTTTGGAGAAAAAAGACAGGTAGATAATTAGAACAAGATGGTCTTTCTCTGGGTGGTAATAACCAACGTTAAAATAAAATGTATTCATGGGATGTTGGGGTAGCTGGCAAGGCTAGCATTTTTCCCCCATCCCCAATTTTCTTTGAGAAGATGTTAGTGATCCACTTTCTTGAGTTGCTGCAGTCTGTGTGGTGTTAGTATACCCATAATGCTGTTAGGTAGGGAGTTGCAGGATTTTGCGACGTAATAAAGGAATGGTGTTTTACAAATAGCTGCTACATAGTACTGAAATTGAGTACTGCTGAAAAAGAGATGTGCTTTTGAAGCTTCTCATCTTGCTCTCATAGGACAGATGCGAGAATACCAAATTCTCTCCCTTAATACCAGCAAAACTAAAGAGCTGGTCATCGACTTCAGGAAGCATAGTACTGTACACACCCCTGTCAGCATCAACGGAGCTGAGGTAGAGATGGCGAGCAGCTTCAAATTCCTAGGGGTGCACATCACCAAAAATCTATCCTGGTCCACTCATGTCGACGCTATCACCAAGAAAGCACAACAGCGCCTTTACTTCCTCAGGAAACTAAGGAAATTTGGCATGTCCACATTAACCCTTACCAACTTTTACAGATGCACTATAGAGAGCATCCTCTCGGTCTGCATCACAGCCTGGTATGGCAACTGCTCGGCCCAGGACCGCAAGGAACTTCAGAGAGTCGTGAATACCGCCCAGTCCATCACACGAACCTGCCTCCCATCCATCGATTCCATCTACACCTCCCGCTGCCGGGGGAAAGCAGGCAGCATAATCAAGGATCCCTCCCACCCGGCTTACTCACTTTTCCAACTTCTTCCATCGGGCAGGAGATTCAGAAGTCTGAGAACACGGACGAACAGACTCAAAAACAGCTTCTTCCCCACTGTCACCAGACTCCTAAACGACCCTTTTATGGACTGTCCTCATTAATACTACACCCTGTCTGCTTCATCCGATGCCAATGCTTATGTAGTTACATTGTATATATTGTGTAGCCCTATTATGTATTCTCATGTACTTTCTTGAATTCTGTTCAATTCCCTTTCTTCCAATGTACTGAATGATCTGTTGAGCTGCTTGCAGAAAAATACTTTTCACTGTACCTCGGTACACGTGACAATAAACAAATCCAATCCAATCCAATCCAATCCAATTTCAAAGGGAATAATAATTTATACTACATGAGAAAAGGGTGAGGATTGATTTTGCTTAATTTAAAAGGTCACTTTGCCAAATATGTTCTTTCTGCTTGCATCCATTGGGCCCGCACGAAGCATGACTGCATTGTCCTGCTCAAAAGCAGTCACAAAAATGTTTGATCTTAGACTTGTATAAGAGTCACAAGCTGTCTGGTGGTGTACATGATGGGATTTTCCATCATGGTTCACTGCTTCCACGTATGCATGGACTTCCAAAACATATAAGTGATGTCCCTTTGCGTCTTTTGATTGATCGGCACACCATGACTTGGCCAAATGGCTGACTTGAGGTACTACAACTGGTTCTGGTGAGTTTTCCACATACATGGTGAAGGATTCATTTGCCTTCGTAAAGAACATACAAAACCTGCATATTGATAGCACTACCATGCCCAAGTGCTTGTTCAGCATTATGAGCCTACTGATTAATGTGCCACTCAAGGATAGACATTTGCAACACACTACAATATCATGGCATCTAGATGCAGTATTCAGTGAACATATGAACTTAACAACGAGCAATTGACTTCAGTTTTAACGACACCAAGCATGTCCAAATAGATATTTTCCCATGGAATCCTGTCCGGGTCCAGTTCTTGCGAACATCTTCATCTGCTTCCACGAGAAACGGTTAGAGAGATCTCCTAACCTTGAACATTTTCGAGATATACAAAATATGTTTTCTACATTTAAAGCTGCATGCATGAATTCCCTGATATACCTTAATGGGCTCCAACCCACACTCAGATTCACCTTTGAAATGAAATGGTCTGCTGAGTTCCTTTTCCGTGACATGGTGGTTGAGAAATCTGCTAATGGGTTCTCTACTATCGCTTACCACAAGCTGACCTTCACTGGTCAATATATGTGTTGTGATCTCTGTAGCTCGACTACTGCAAGATTGGCTTTATTGGCAACCTTCTAAATAGGGCCTGAGCCATTTACTCACCATTAAAGCAGAAATAATCTGCGGGATAATGGCAACACCAATCAGATTATGACAAATTGTACATTGTGCAAAATCACAAATGGCCCCAAGGCCACCATTCTCTTTTAAAATTTTTTTTAAAGTAGCCAATTTTTTTTTTTCCAATTAAGGGACAATTAAGCGTGGCCAATCCACCTACACTGCATATCTTTGGGTTGTGGGGCTGAAACCCACACAGATAAGGGGAGAATGTGCAAACTCCACACGGACAGTGACCCAGGGCCAGGTTTCGAACCCGGGTCTTCAACGTCGTAGGCTTCAGTGCTAACCACTGTGCCACCTGTCGCCCCCTCAAGGCCACCTTTCTCAGTCCTGAAATGCTCACAGCCTATCTCAAATTACCCTCAAAGGGCAAGATGTCTCAAAGATTTGAGCAGCAGGTGAAGCTAGACAATTCACATTGATACAATACAATAGCAACTTGAATGGTAATCTCCACTAGCACAATGCTGCCATCAAGCCAAAAAGACATTCTACTTACCACACATATGAGTAATATGGTATATGGATTACAGGGCTGGTATGATGCCAGCTATGTAGCCATACGTATCAACAACTGGTAGATCATATCATACAGCTTGTCTCTTCAGCTGTTCACAACAAGCAGAGGATAGACCATACGTAACCACCCCATCCTTGCAAAATTCAGAATATAGTGATCCTGCGCCTGGGCAGCACTTATCAAACAATTCAGAGTGTGCTGCATATCAGGTAAACCCAAGAAATTGTAATATTTTTGTGTTGGTAACATTCCTGTCATTTTGTTTTAAATTACTGGGACATGTGAACAGTAATTAAAGCAAGAAACAAGAGTGATTTTGTGAATCTAAACTCTGAGTTTGATATGGTAATGAGCTTAGAAATACTTCAAACAGATGTTTATATAAGGTAATTTAGTAAGGATGTTTACAGCACAAGAATAGATTGGAGTGGTTTGTTTTTTTTTGTATAAAAGTTTGTATAAAATACATACAATAATTTGCATCTGGTCTTAAAAATAAAAGGTCTTGTTAAAGCTCGTGAACAAATTTAGGTGATACTTTGAACTTCCAAATATTATCTGGAACAAGGACACTTAAGTGATAATATCCTTTATCACTTTTCCCAAATGTAGCTGGACTTGCATTTTGAACCATCCCATGAACTTATAAAATGGGCTAGAATCTCTGGTGGGAGGGACTTCAGGTGGCGGCAATGGAGTGAGTGGTTGCACATTTGATGCTTCCTGCTTGAAGTGGAATTGTTTGGTCCTTGTTACCCATTCACGGGGTGTTTGCTGGTACAAAGGCAAGAACAGACAGAGCTAAGGATTCTCCTTCAGGTAGGCGTGTCTCAGCCCTATCAAACAAGGAGCGCACCTGTAAAGGGACAACAGTCAGACCAGGAACTTTCGAGGCGTGCGTTAGAAGGAAAGATGGAGGAGAGCTCGGCGGTGGCGTCGTTGCCCGCTCAGTGGTCCATGGAACAGTTGGTGGAGTTTTTGATGGTCAAGTTCCAGAGCAGGAGGCCTCATATGCCCTGGCTAAGGTGGCTGACTTGATTCAGGCAGCCATCGAGAGAGTGGAGCAGAGGTTGGAGGCACATAGCCGTAACTCCAAAAAGTGGAAGAGTTGGTGGTGACCATGAGGACCTGTTGGCCTCTTTGGAGGCAGAGATTATACCAGTGGCAGAAGGCCAAGAGAAGCCGAGATAAAAGTGGACGATTTGGAGAATCGGTCAAGGAGGCAGAACATCCGGATTGTGAAATTGCCCAAAGATATTGAGGGAACGCAAGCCATGAAGTATGCAGTGAACATGCTCAGGGAGCTTGATGGGGGAGGGGGTCTTCGACCGACCTCCCGAGGTGAATCAAGCGCACAGATTCCGAGGAGGCCGCCGAAGGCAGGCGATGGTGGTACAACTCCACAGGTATCTAGACGAGGAGAAGACTGCGGTGAGCGAAGGAGACAAAGAAGTGCACCTGGGAAGGGAATGTGATTCGGATCTACCAGGATCTGGGTCCAGAGCTGGCAAAGCGCTTGGTTGGATTTAACAGGGTCAAAGCAGTCCTGTTCAAGGAAAGAGTGAAGTTTGGGATGCCATACCCAGCCTGATTCTGGGTCACATACCAGGTTGTGGGTCACATACCAAGCCAGGAGTTCTATATGGACACAGAGGAGGAGGCGACCAGGTTTTTGCAAGACCATAGACTTGGGGACCTGTACGAACTTTGGACTATGGAGATACAGTGGGGGAAAGTATTGGCGTTCTTCGGTTGGGTTGAATGTTGTATCATGTTTAATATTATGTGGGTTACTGGGGTTGTGAGTATAATTGGGATGGTGAAGGAGCGGGTGCGAGGGATTGTTTTTTTTTTGGAGAAGGCAGTTGCCTCGAGAGGGGGCCATCATGCTGGCGGCTAGAACAGCGAACATACAGTGCAGATGGAGGTCATTCGGCCCGTCGAGTCTGCACCAACCCGCTTAAGGACTCACTTCCATCCTATCCCCATAACCCAATAACCCCTCCTAACCTTTTTGGACACTAAGGGCAATTTTGTATTCCTTTTCATGGCCATATCCATGGGGCTAGCCATATCTCCCTTTAACCAGCTCCCCCGGATGTCATCCGCTCCCCCCCCCCCCAAGCTTTCACTGTTCAGTGATTAATTGGGCTGGTTAAGAGGTTGCACGTGTTCACGCATTTGAGGCGTTTAAAGGTAGACGTTGTGCTTTTGCAAGAGATTCTTTTGAAGGTGGTGGATCAGATGAGGCTGAGGAAGGGATAGGTGGGACGTGTTTCATTGGGGGATGGATATGAAGACAATGGGGTTCGCAGTGTTGGTTAATAAGAGAGTGCCCTTTACAGTGGGGAGCATAGTGGCGAACCCTGGGGGTAGATTTGTGATGGTGAGTGGTGGGTTGCTGGTGGAGGTTGCCCATGATGCTGGTGAACATTTATGCCCCAAATTGGGATGATGTGGAGTTTATGAGGTGGGTACTGGCGAAGATCCCAGGCCTGGCCACGCACCGGCTGGTCATGGTTGAGAGGTTTTTAATACGTTGTCGGATCCAAGGCTGGATAGGTTGTGCCCCAGATCGATGAGGGTGTTGGCAATGGCGAAGGAATTGCTCGAATTGATGAAGCGAATGAGGGCAACGGACCCATGGCCGAGAGAATTTTTGTTCTTTTCGCAAGTCCACAGGGGCACTCCCGGATTGATGTTTTTGACCTGGAGAAGGCACTGTTGGCGGGGGCGGTTGGGTCTGAGAATCCGGCGAACGTGGTGACTGACCAAGCACCACACTGGGTGGATTTGCGGGGAGAGAGAGATCAAGCTCCCAGAGGCCGCAGTGGAGGTTGGATGTGGGGTTATTGGGCGATAAGGTTTGTGAAAAGATAGGGGTAGATATCTGGAACTATCTGGAGCATACTAAAAGGTTGGGGGGGGGGGGGAGGTCTCAGCTGCTACGTTGTGGGAGGTCTCAGCTGCTACGTTGTGGGAGGTATTGAGGGCAGTGGTGGGGAGAGTTCAATTCAATTAGGGCACTTGTGGTGAGGGCGGAGAGGCTGCGGATGGTGGAGGCCATTCTGGCGGTGGATCAGAGGCTTGGTGGCGCTGCTAAGGAGAGACAGAATGCAATTTAGGCTAGTGTCGATGGGGGAGGCAGTGGACAGCTGCGCAGGGCCAGAGGCGCAGTGTACGAGTACGGGAAGGCGGCGAGGGAGACTGGCCGGATGGTGGTGATTGTGAGAAAGGGGGGGGGGGGGGGTTAAGCTGGGAAGGGGCCAAACTAGGCAAATGGGGTGTTTGAGGCATTTTAACGGAGGTTAGTTCAGAGCCCCCCGGCTCACCCTTTTCTCAATTCAATGACTCTGTAAAGAAACTTCAGCAACCCACTCACCCATCCAAAAGAAAGAAAGTCCCACCGCCCCAGGTTCGCTATCCACACCCAAATTAAAAACAAGGAAAACAGAACCCCACCGTCCTACAATAGCCAGTCGCTACCCTCCCCCCCCACTTTCATTAACCAGCATTTATGTGAGCAGGGTGACCACCCCCCACCTGAGGTTCCCAGTTCTCAGGTTTCTTCCTCAACAACCGACGGGCCCGGTCCACTTGAGGACGACGGTCAAAGACTCCTCCCCCACAAACTGCTCAACCATCTTGGCCACATATTCCATGGCTCTTCTCCCCTCAATGTCTTCGACAGGCCCACAATACTCAACATCTGTCTCCTTGAGAACTTCTCCAGATTGTCGATCTTAGGCTTCAGCCCACCGACATCATCAACATTTCACTTTGTTGCGGTGGTGGTCACACTCCTTCGGATTGGACCTTCTGATTTGAACAGCGGTGAGTGTGACTGCGACATAGGCTGGTATAGGGACCCAAAGAAGTGGAGGAGCCATAGCCTTTGCAATTGGAAAGAGTTTCTGTTTAGAGATTACGAGCAACTGAAGGCCAAATTAAAAAGTTTAAACTCAAAGGGTAATAATCTCTGGATTACTACTTGAGCCATGATTAAATTGGTGTTGGATAAATCAGATTAGAATATTACAGAGTTAAATACGCGGCTCAAAGATTTATGTGGGAGAAATGCATTTTGATTTGCGGGTTACTGGCACCAGTAAGAGGAGAAGTGGGAACTGTATCATTGGGACGGTCATCCCCTTAACCATGTTGGAACCAGTATTTCTGGCGAGGTGTATAACTAGGACAGTAGAGGAGTCTTTAAACTAAAATGTGATGGATGAGGGATTAAGTTTGGGAAGATGTGATACATTAAATGGAGAAGACAAGGCAAGAGAGCAAGGCAGGAATAAGGGAAATTATGATCAGAGTGTGGCAGGAAGGGACAGAGTGTACAAACCGAAGGGTGCACCAGCAGATACAAAGGCTAGATGTTACAAAAATAGTAAAAGGACAGAATTAAAAGCTCTGTATCTGAGTGCAAGTAGCATTTATAACAAAACAGATGAATTTATAGCACAAATAGAAATAAATATGATTTGTATGATTTGATAGTGACGGACAGGAAGCTAGGAAAAGCTGGAGGGTGATATTGGTACAATAAAAATAGATAACTGTATACCTTATTTCTGGAACTCAAGATGTATAATCAATGTAGGTTGAGATAAGAAATACTAAAATTAAGTTACTTATGGGAGCGGTTTATAGGCCTAACAGAACCACACTGTAGGATGGGATATATAGGAAGAAAGAATAGGGCCTTGTAAGAAAGGTATGGCACTAATCCTGGGTGATTTTAATCTAGATTTAGACTGGACAAATCAGATTGTCAAAGATAGCCTGGAGTATGGGTTTCTAGAATGTTTTCAAGACAGCTTTTTAGAGCAGCACATTCTATGGTCAACTGGAAAGCAGGCTGGACTACATCTGGTAGGGTGCAATGAGACAGGATTAATTAATTTAAAAAATAAATACATTTAAAATGCCCAATTTGTTTTTTCCCCAATTAAGGGGCAATTTAGCGTGGCCAATCCACCTACCATGCACATCTTTGGGCTGTGGGAGTGAGAGCCACGCAGACATGAGGAGAATGTGCAAACTCCACACGTACAGTGACCCGGGGCTGGGATCAAACCGGAGTCCTCGGCGCCGTGAGGCAGCAGTGCTAACCACTGCACCACTATGCCACCCCCTAGAGACAGGATTAATTAATACCTCATAATGAAGGCACCCCTAGGTAGCAGTGAACACAAGATGATTGAATTTCACATTCAGTTTGAGGGAGAGAGAAGTATTTTAAACTTAAGAGCAATTATGAGAGCATGAACAGTCAACACAGGAAGCGTCAACATGGTTTTGTGAATGAGAATTCATGTTTGACTAATCTATTGGGAGTTTTTTGAGTAAATAACACTCAATAAAGGGGAACCTGTCGATGAGCAATGCTTGGATTTCCAGAAGGCATTTGTCAAGTTATCACATCAAAACATACTATGCGAAGTAAAAGCCTGTGGTCACTGTCCAGGTGGAGTTTGCACATTCTCTCCGTGTCTGCATGGGTCTGACTATCACAATACAAAAATGTGCAGGGTAGGTGTATTGGCCACACTAAATTTCCCCTTAATTGGAAAATTTAAAAAAAGTGAACACCTGTAGTGCAGTGGGTAAAATATTCGCATAAAAGATTGGCTAGCGAACAGAAAAGAGAGTGGAAGGATAAATAGGTCATTTATTTGTTGAGAGAGTTGTACAGGTAATTTGAGAGACCACATCTGGGCTACTTCACAGTTTTGGTCTCCTTATCCAAGAAAGGGTATAAATGCATTAACAGTTCAGAGCAACTGAGACCTGGGATTGCTGGCAGAAAAGGTTATGAGGAAAGGTTGCCGTTTCGAAGATTGAGAAGTGATCTTATTGAAATAGAACATAGAACAGTACAGCACAGAACAGGCCCCTCAGCCCTCAATGTTGTGCCGAGGAATGATCACCCTACAAGCCAACGTATCCATCCTATTCCAGCAACCCAACAACCCCCCCACCAACCCCACTTTTTAGGACACTAAGGGCAATTTAGCATGGCCAATCCACCTAACCCGCACATCTTTGGACTGTGGGAGGAAACCGGAGCACCCGGAGGAAACCCACGCACACACGGGGAGGACGTGCAGACTCCGCACAGAGTGACCCAGCCAGGAATCGAACCTGGGACCCATATGATCCTGATGGCACTTGACAGGGTGGATGCTGAAAGGATGTTTCCTCTTGTGGGAGAGACTAGAACTAGGGGACAAAGTTTAAAAATAAGAGGTTTGTCATTTAAGATGAAGATGAGAAGAATTATTTTGTTGACTGAACTAAGTCAATAAACTCTCTCCAGCAAAGAAAGCTGCTGCATTAGCTTTAATTTCACCAGCTTGGACCCAGTCAACAAAGGCCACAATCAAATCAACCATGACTTTAGTGAATGACTGAACAGGTTTTAGGGGCCAAATGGTCTACTCTTGCCCCAAATTCATATGCTCCTATGCATGGTCACATTATTCCTGAGAATAACATTACATGATGTAATGCTAGATCAGGGCTATTGCATAAACAATTAATCCAACTTTGGAATCACATAAGAGTAAAAAAAATTGAGGAGCATCTTGAATAAACTTGCAAGATGTTGGACAATCTTTGAAGTTAGTCAAAGAAAATGAAAAGGCACCTGTGGCTTCCCACGGTTGAATGGGATATTCAAAAATGGCGAACTCTGAAATTGATCCGTGAGAAGGACTGCTAATTAGATTTGTTAAAATAACCAGTGACATCCAGAAATCAGAATGAACCTACAGCACCCACCTGACAAGACAACAAACAGTAAGCAGCGCGCTCAACCACAAGGTAGCATTAAAGTATTACAAGTGCAATTATTGTTTCCTCAGGCAAGACAAAAAAAATGCTGACACCTGCTGTCTCGCCCCAAAACAGATCTTTCTCTCTTGCACCCTATGTGCATGAATCACCTGACTCTCCCACTAAGCTCAAGCCATAAACAAACCACACATACTGAAGATACCAACCAGAGTCCCTGTAACAAGCTAATGGAAAGTATCTTACAGGCAGTCCCAGGCTGAGACCACATTCTCCATATTTTCACTTTTTCCGTCATCTCCACTGTCTCCACTCCATCTCTGTCCTCACCCCTTCAGGTATTCAGCTGGATTTTAACAACACTCTAATTTATAAGGCTGTATTTGCTGACAACACCATGCATGTGTAATTTGACTGTTTTACTCCAGTTTGTCATTGAGAGCGATGGAATGGGCAGCAGCCAGGACCAAAGATTGTGCTGTTCAAATCTTCACAGTTGGGCAGCAGCTTCTTTTTAACATGCACTAGGAGCAGAATTGCCCCAACAACAGTTGGGGACGCAACAATTCCAAATGCACTTTACGGAGAAAATGGCTAAACTTAAAAATAGGACTAATTTCAGTCTCAAACCACTGCCCAGGGAAACAATTAAACTGCAGATACACTCCCTGGGGAACCCATCATTGTTTGCAACTGATCAATCAGCTTCTTAGTCATTGCCTGCAGAAGAGTTTTTTGTTCTTTTGCTTTACACCATCTCTCTTGAAGGGGGAAGTGGGTGATGAGTGTAGACCCCTGTAAATACTGTCCAAACTCCCATGGGTGCCCCTCGTTTACTGACACACTTCCAAGGAAACATGGTGACATCTCTGGAACATACGCAGAGTAATATTGGCAAACAAGGTGCAGCAGAGTGACATTACTAGATCTCTACACATGTGCAGACCTGTGCAGACCAGTGCATATCGCAGACCGCACATCTTGCACTGGCAGGAGACAGAGTGAATTTAAGGTAACATCTATAAATACTGCTCAGGTTTTCCAGTATTCAGCAGTGGTGAAGTGTCTTAGGTTGGAATGTTTAATGTGTTAAGTGTTAGAGGCTTAGAACATGGTAGGTGGGGTGAGGAAAAGCACTACTGTGCATGATGCCATCCTCCAGGCAACATCCCTTTTCTCTCAAATTATCATTCTGTCTCTGTCACTCTTTCCATTCTTCACTAATGTTAGAAATCAAGATCTATTTTCTACAATCAAAACATAGATACCACCATTAACTGGCTTCAAGATTAAAAGTATTTTTGAAAACTGAAGTAACATTAAATGAATAAAGCTCATACGTTGTCACTTTTTTTGATATATCTCACTGTCCACCTCCTATAATTAAATATAAGTTTAGAGAACACAAAACAAAGTGTAAAGATGCATGTAATCAGTGTCGTTTTTTTCTCTCTCATACATGAGTTTATTACAGATTTTGAATTTCATCCTGTGTGTTCCAAAATTATTTCAAGTAAAGCTACTGGGAAGAAAGTACCAGGTAGTAATGAATATCATTACAGCTGAATACTGATGAATCCTGGGAAATTAGGTGCACTGAATATGTTCAGAGTGAACAATCTAAATTCAACATATAGCATCAAACTCTTGAGCAAATTATCAAGTCTCTGCCATGCTTTTGGGAAAGGCCAAAGCCTTCAAATAAAAACTTAAATGAACAGATTAAAAGACACAAAAGAAAATTCAATTATTAAATTGAATAATGTTATTTTGAAATGTGTATTTTTCTGATTTTCCTATCTTACTGGGTGAAGAAATTATTTTCCAAACACTCACTTTTTTGCATGATGCCATCCTCCAGGCCAGTTTATTGCCACCTGATATTTTTTGTCCATCAGGCACTGTGCAGCTGTAAGAGTGGCCCCAGCTACTGCTGCAGCATAATCAAAGACTCCCTCTGCCGTAGGGCAGTCATAACCTGAAAAATACAAAAATGGAAAGAGATAATTAAACTAAAAGAAAACTTAAACCAAGTCGAGAACCGACAGAATCCTGAGCTATGGGCAACCTCATCATGGAGCAACATTTTTTTTAGTTCTTTTCCCCTCATCTTCAGTCACTATCTCCCTCATTTCCGGAGGGTGTTGAGTACGTGCTGGGATATGATTCCACACGTCTTGCTTGTGCTAAAGTAGTGCAGTCAAGCAGCCAATACCCATGCATGAGTTTTTAAAATGCACAATTGTTAACTACAGGGTAAACCGCAACTAAGCCCAATTCGCTCAACCAACATCCACACATATACAATTTCAAAACAGGATAATGAGCAGTGATTTAATTTCTTTTCATAACCCACAGGTGTTAAAACTAATTGAAGTTAATTGTAGCACCACTACCATTGCCTGTGCTGAGATTAACTAATCCAACACAAACTGATAAATTGAATTACATTCTGCACAGTTTTACCACTCATTGTATAAAATTAGAGCTATCAAGAAAGCCATTTCCACTCCCATTTTCAGCCTTTCAAATGCTCTCTACCATTTCCTGAGCTGAAAGAAACCCTTATACAATCTTCTCCTGCTCATCATTTAACCACTCGTGATACATCACATATGAAATCAGAACACTTTATCCTCTCATCCCAGCGTAACTAATTTTCCTTCAAGCAACTAATCCTTCCATTTCCCCTCCCCTGAGAGAGAACGCGTGGGAAAGAAATAAAAATCAGAGTGCAAGCAAATCTACATCACTTTTGCACAACTTCCTGTTGTCATGCAGAGTGCATGAAGTTGCTCTATATTAAGATCAAAATGCATCTCACCTGGAGATAAATGACTTTCTACAGATTAAAAAGGTAAGGTAAAGCTTCACATCAGCTTGAATTTTGGCAATATTTTGCCAAAATGTAAACCCCCTTCTTTTAAAGACTTTTCTGGGGCCACTCCATATCACACACTGTGGACCAAAATAATTTACAGGTTGTCCCTTTTAAGTCTTTGAAAAAAAATTGTTGTCCTTCACGGTTCTAAAAACCCATATGTCAGGCATCACATAGAAAGAGGCAGTGAGTGATAAAAGGATTGGGTCACTTGAGGTTCTGTGGGTGTCTCTTTGTTAGGATTAGAAACAAGAGGCACATTTAAGCACAAAAAGGTTCACAACAACATGGAAAAACAAAGAAACATTACAGTTTAAATAGTATATTAATCTGAAATAGAGAGGGTTCCAACAAATTGCAGATTTACATCCAAATAGAAACACCACTTTGTACCACCCCTTGCATACCTATTTAATTCAACACCAGAGCATGAAGCCTTCGTTTCTACAGATGATCTGAATCCTGTTCCACTAAAAGCAACAGAAATTCTTTTGTTTTCCCCCTTCCAAAGTCAATTGGGAACCAGAGAGTGGGGGATTTCAGAGTAAGGAACACCAGCCTGGTTGGCCTTTGTCTTTTCCCAATATTGGCTGCGAACAGTTCCACAGAAGATCCTTTGTTGGATCAGGTTTAAGTGAAAGATAATGAGTGTTCTGTGAGCTCAAATTTCTCTTTGCTGGAATGGTCCCAGCTTTCAGACAACCTGACTGACGCTAATCCTTATCTATAGAGTATTGCAAGGCACAGTGTGAGGCTGTGTAACACCTAGCAACAGGGAAAAGCTTGGCAGCTCCAGCAATGACACAGACAGACAGGCAGGAGAGACAGAACTTTTCACAAACTCATTACCACGAGGAAACCATGAAGGGGTGTGTTTCTGAGAGTTACACTGTTCCCAGGTACTGCAACAAAACAAGGTTAACTTCTTGAGTATCAAATCTCCAAAGAATCTGGAAATATATAAATAGTATGGTGGCCGAGGATGGGGATAGGTTGTTTTGTGCCACAGATTACCAATGCAATCTGTTCTCCGCTCACTTGTTGATCATAATTATTTAAAAATACACTACAAACCTGTATTTTCACATGTGTGCCAATGTTGATACTTCTAAAGACGAAGAAATATCTTCCAATGTTTCAGACCTAGGGTCAAGGCTGGTTTTGATCTGAATGAAAGAGCCCTGCTGCATTTTTAAATAATAATCATCTTTAGTGAAACAAGTTGGCTTACATTAACACTGCAGTGGTTACCGTGAAAAGCCCCTAGTGGCTATATTCCGACCCTTTCGGGTACACAGAGGGAGAATTCGAAATGTCCAAATTACCTAACAGCACGTCTTTCGGGACTTGTGGGAGGAAACCAACGCAGACACAGGGAAAATGTGCAGACGCCCCACAAACAGTGACCCAAGCCAGGAATCGAACCTGGGACCCTGGCACCGTGAAGCAACAGTGCTAACCATTGTGCTACCATGCTGCCGATGACTATGTAGGAAGTACTCGTACATTTTTTAAGTTTTTTTTTTAAGTTAGCTATCTTAAAAGATAAACATTACTTGCATGTATGAGCGAGTATTTTGAAAGAGTCATTTTGGATTTTGAGACTGTTGCAATTTAAGAAGGAAGTCAACTTGCATTACAACATGAAAACTCAATCACAGAATTAATAAAGAGTTGGAAGCCATTGTGTCTTCTCTTTACTAACATTGTCACAGAAGGGCAGCACGGTGGCCTAGTGGTTAGCACAACCGCCTCACGGCACTGAGGTCCCAGGTTCGATCCCGGCTCTGGGTCACTGTCCGTGTGGAGTTTGCACATTCTCCCCGTGTCTGCGTGGGTTTCGCCCCCACAACCCAAAAATGTGCAGAGTAGGTGGATTGGCCATGCTAAATTGCCCCTTAATTGAAAAAAATAATTGGCTAATCTAAATTTTAAAATTTTTTTTTTAACATTGTCACAGAAACATCAATAGTACAGCACAGAAGAGAAAACATTCAGTCCATCAGATGGTGGCTCTAAAACATCTATGCACTTAGCCCCATCCCTCTGTCCTTCCATCACCAAATACCCAACTCCTCCAAATACTTATCCATGGTCTTTTGCAAAACTTTAGTGTATAGTCATTTGCTGTACAGAACTTGAGCATTGCTGAATAGAGACTTTTTTGTCGAAGCACTCATCAGGACATTCCACAAAAATGCAAACCCAAGGGGGACAACAAATTTACACTGTGTGAGAAGAGAGAGCGCGCTGATTGGTTGTCAAGTGGATTTTGATTGGTAGAGGCATCCCCATGGAAAATGCACCAGTTGATAGTGACTGATAGCTAACTGCCAAGCAGTGTTTGAAATTTAAACCAGGCATCTGGACCCCAGTTGGTCAAGGTATTGCCCTGAGGAATAAACCAGCAAATAGCTGTCACTTATTTTGTTTAGCTGGAACAGGAGCAATGTGTGTACATGTTATTTCTGTCTGAAAAGAACACAGCCCTATGTTTTAATTTATATGGCTTCCAATGCATGCAAATACACATGCTGCAAGCCCGACTGACTATTTTTAATTGGTTGTCAGCGTAACTTTTAGCACAACAGGGGTTACTTATCAAATGTTGTTCAATTGCAGTCACATCTATATTGGACACTGTATATTGAGTTTTGCAAGCACAGGCTCGTTGAGTACAGTTCATACCTAGCCTGTTGTGAACAGTGGAAGGGACATGCTGCTTGGTATGATCTGCCAGTTATTGGGACATATGGCCTACATATGTAGCATCACAGTGGCACTGAAATTCATATTTCATCATGTAATAGGCAGAATGTCTTTTTGGCTTGACAGCAGCATCCTGTGTGTGGCGAACATCAGTTATGCTGCTATTGCACAGTAGCAGCATGAAACAGCTAGCTTCACCTGTTCAATTTTTTTAGATAACTTGCCCTTCCAGGGTAATCGGAGGTAAACAGGGAACTTTTCAGGGCCGAACGCGATGGCCTTGGGTCTCTTCGTGATTAGTGCAATGCACAGCGCAAAATGATCTGGTCAGGGTAGCCATTATCCCGTAGGATGTGTTTGATGCACCCTATTTCAGTATCAAGTTTGCATGACGAGTAAGTGGCTCGGGTCTGATTTAAAAGATTGCAAATAAGGCCAATCTTCTCCTTTGGGGAACTGGAAGAATCCCAACGCACATATTCAGCAGTGAAGGTAGGCTTGCAGTAGACTGGTGGATTTCCCCACTAACAAGTAAGGAAAAGGGAGTTAATTTGACTGCTCCATTTCAAAAGGTGAATTTGAATGCAGGATAAAGCCCATTAAGGCATGTCAGGAAATTATTACATTCATCTACAGATTTAAATATAGCAAACATGTCATCAACATATCAAAAATATGCAAGGGATAAGACGTTCTGTGTCATGCCTTTGAAGGCATGTTTCTCAGCGAGGTTGTTTGCAAGAGCTGAGTCTAGAGGGGATCCCATGACAACACCATCTATTTGGGCATTTGTGGTGTGGTGTTCTCAAAACTGGACGCAAACTGCATGAGCTACCGAGTTCATAAGCTCAATGAATACTGATTCATGCAAAGGTAGCGGGTTTAGATTGCCATGGTATAGTGCTGCAGTGTAAATATCTATGGCTTCCTTAAGTAGAACATCGGTGAATAGGCGAGAAATGTCAATGAGCACCCGTTCACAGCATGCTCTCAGTATGCAAGCTCTTTATGATCATCACAAATGTGAAGGAATCCGTCATCTTGTGCCTGGAAAACTTGTTCAAAACTGGTTGTAGCATTTTGCCAAATCATTTGGCCAATTCATGTTGTGAGAACTGGTCATAGATAAGATGGTGACTGACAACTGGTGCATTTTCCATGGCAACATCTCTACCAATCAGAGTCCACCTGCCAACTAATCAGCACTCTTCTCATACAGCATAAATTTGTTGTCTCCCTTGAATTTGAATTTTTGTGAAACGTCCTGATAAATGCAAGATGAAAAGCTGCTTCAACAAAATTTGTTATTTTTATTGCGTATTCAATTTCCTACTCTTTCTTCTAGGATATGTCATATCCTAGCTGTCTGCACAAAAAAGAATTTTCCTAATCACTTGCTGTATTCTTTTGGTAATGCTCTTAACCCTCCAGTTACCGACTTGGTAAATAGTCTGAGGAATTCTGAACACTTAGATGGTCTCCTCTTAACTTAAGTTCAATTGAAAAAAAAAACATGCTTTCTCCAACTTTCCTTGGAGCTGAAGTTTCCCATTCTTGGCATTACCGCAGTAAATCAGCAAAACTGGTTGCAATATTCTAACTACACCTAACTCACCCACCAATGATTTGCATAGATTCAGCATTACCACTTGCTTTAATACTCCATTCCTCTATATCTAAAAAGTGAGAATCCCATTTTTTTTAATGACAGCTTTATTTAAGAGCCTTCGTACATTTAAAGCTTGGTGTAACTGAATTTCTAAGGTCTTCAATCCTTTTAAAGGTTTTACCCTTCAGTGCATCAACTGAGCATTTTCGTTCTTATGCACAAAAAAATCAAAATGTTCGCCTTCCATTACTGCACTCTAGCATCCAAGGGGCAATCATATCCTAGAGCCTTGCTGCGCACAGGCCTCCATCAACACTTCTCCTTCCCAGGTGGCACAAAATAGCTGAGGGCAACACTTTTCAGTTCTTACTCCCACAACTATGGGAATATCCCTTGCCTCTTCTCAATGTCACACAACATGACGGTATTTGACTTACTTTCTGTCCCTAGGGCCAACTTCTATACTTTTGCCCACACTCAATCTCCTCTTCCACTGTTTATGTTCTCTTGGCTCTAATAGTAAGTGCAAGTGATCTGCTAGCTTAAAGTGTTCACTGCTCATCCTCCTGTAACGCCAACTCTTTCTTTTCTTCAGTGAACACAAGATCTTTTCTCAAATTTGGTTTCCAAATTCCTGGACTTCTCTGGACTTCAAGAATACATCTCTAAATTGGACTACACCTGTGCGCCTCAACTACTGCTCATTTGTTTAAATTTTAAAGTAACTTTGTCTAACTTACAGCCAATTCTCCACTGCTATTGTTAACTGTTCAGTCTGTGGTTAGCCTACTGGTTTTGCATCTCTAGCTTGTCTGGTTCTTGGCCAGAGATTCAATCTCCTGAACTCAGATACTTCTGGAATGCACGGTGACCTTCAACTTTGCCAATATGTTCTGTCCCACAACTGATTCTGCACGTCTCTGGGACCTTCATGCCCATGGAAATACCTCTTGCAGTGTGTCTTCCTATCTGCTAACCTTTAAATAGCTTCTGGTCTTACTCACCCATCACATTGATCTCTCAATCTGGACGTTAGTTTATATTCTGTGTTGACACCACTCTACTGTTGTCACCTTTATGTCAGTACAGGACTTTAACTCGTAGCACAGTGGTTAGCGCTGTTGCTTCATAGCTCCACGGTCTCAGGTTCAATTCCTGGCTTGGGTCACTGTCTGTGCGGAGTCTGCACGTTCTCCTGTATCTACGTGGGTTTCCTCCGGGTGCTCCGTTTTCCTCCCACAAGTCCGGGAAGACATGTTTGTTTGGTGAATTGGACATTCTGAATTCTCCCTTGTGTACCCGACAGGCGTTGGAATGTGGCGACTAGGGGATTTTCACAGTGACTTCATTGCAGTGTTAATATAAGCCTACCAAAGATTATTATTATTCTAGCTAGCGGGGTGGCCCCAAAAATTCTGAAACACCAAATCAACCCTCCACCCAAAACTGACTATTAATTCCAACAGAAACACCCAGAAATTCCTTTTAACTTTTATGGACTCTTATTTGATCAACATATCCTATCCCATTCTGTAATAGGGGTGTGTGTGTGTCTGAAAAAGTCAGTGTGCATTTTCTTATTTTTTCTTAGATTGGTTTAAATATAATAAAGCTAAGAAAACCTGCCCTATTAGTTCTGAGAACTCTACAGAGACACCAATGAAGGTCAAGAGACACTCTGTAATGAAGGAGAGGAACACAATGCATTAAGATTATTGGATCGTGCAAGTAATGTCCCTCAACTATACTCACTATTTCACGCAGAGCTATCAGCTAGCTCCAAGTAATCGGTGGCACTCTAGACCAGCAATCATAAAGCCAGCCTTGGAATCACGAGCATCAGCTTCATCACAGTTTCTCCACAGGAGTGGTGCAAAACTTAAATGAATGAGTTTCTTTCCGCCAATAATTTAAAAAGATTTATACTCTGAATTTCACATGAAATGAGATTACTTTAGAAGCTACAGTCTCCAATTCTACTCTTTAACAAGTATACAAAGCAACGATGCAGGCAACTTGTGGATCTCTATGAAGAACGATAATAAGCGCCATCTAGTGGCCTATGACAATATTACACTGGCAAGCCTATAGAAATCTTTTCCTGTTCTCTGCATACATTTGCAGGAAGTTTGGCTTCTAAATCCACTTTTAAAATGTGGAATTTTAATTAGTACTAGAACAAAAAATGTACAACTGCAGGAGGATGATAAACCCTGCATGGATTGATACTAATATGGTTTTACAATAGCTTGCCAGTAGTTGTTTCCATAAAAGTTATTTTTAATAGTCTTCCATCAGCCTGGCCAATGGATCACTTCCAATGGATATAAATTCTACTACTTCCCATTCACTTTTATACGTATTTCACACACCTCCATAAGTACATATTTAAATCCCATTACTTGTGTGTGAATTGCATTTCTTTTTTTTTAAATAATTTTTATTCAAATTTACACAAAAAAGATAACAACAACAGAAAATTCTAAGAACAAAAAAAAAACAACCCCCCCCCCTCCCGCCGTAAATACAAAAGAGAAACAATAAATTAATGCCCGTCATTGGCAAAAAACAGATATTCAACCCAAAACAAAAAGACAACACCCTCCCCCCCCCCCCCCCCCCCCCGGGTTGCTGCTGCTGCTGACCTTTTGTTTTTACCGTTCTGCCAGGAGATCTAGGAATGGTTGCCATCTCCTGAAAAACCCCTGCACTGACCCCCTTAGGGCAAATTTCACCCTCTCCAATTTAATAAACCCTGCCATATCATTGACCCAAGCCTCCACGCTTGGGGGCCTCGCATCCTTCCACTGAAGAAGAATCCTCCGCTGGGCTACTAGGGACGCAAAGGCCAGAACACCGGCCTCTTTCGCCTCCTGCACTCCCGGCTCCACTGCAACCCCAAATATTGCGAGTCCCCAGCCTGGATTGACCCTGGATCCTACCACCCTCGATACCGTCCTTGCTACACCCGTCCAAAATTCCCCCAGCGCTGGGCATGCCCAGAACATGTGGACATGGTTTGCTGGGCTCCCTGAGCACCTAATACACCTGTCCTCGGTCCCAAAAAACCGGCTCATCCTTGTCCCGGTCATATGAGCCCTATGCAGTACCTTAAACTGTATGAGGCTAAGCCTCGCACACGAAGAGGAGTAGTTCACCCTTTCTAGGGCATCCGCCCACGTCCCCTCCTCAATCTCCTCACCCAGCTCCTCCTCCCATTTATCTTTCAGCTCCTCCACCGAGGCCTCATCTACCTCCTGCATCACCTGGTACACTTCCGAGATCCTCCCCTCTCCAACCCATACCCCCGGGAGTACCCTGTCCTGGACCTCACGCGGCGGCAGCAGGGGGAACCCCGCCACCTGCCGCCTGACAAACGCCCTTACTTGCATGTACCTAAAGGTGTTCCCCAGGGGGAGCCTGAACTTCCCTTCCAACTCACCCAGGCTCGCAAACTTCCCGTCTCTGAACAGGTCCCCCAGCCTCCTGACACCTGCCCTGTGCCAACTCAGGAACCCGCCATCCATTCTACCCGGAACAAACCGGTGGTTCCCCCGTATCGGGGTCCCCATCGAGGCCCCCACCTCCCCCCTGTGCCGCCTCCAGTGCCCCCAAATCTTGAGGGTAGCTGCCACCACCGGGCTCGTGGTATACCTCGTCGGAGGGAGTGGCAGCGGCGCCGTTGCAAGCGCTTCCAGGCTCGTACCCACACAGGGTGCCATCTCCAGCCTCTTCCATGCCGCCCCCTCCCCGTCCATTACCCACTTACGCACCATCGCTGCGTTGGCAGCCCAATAATACCCACAGAGGTTGGGCAACGCCAGCCAACCCCCCCCCCCCGCCCCGCTCCAAGTACACCCGTCTAACCCTTGGAGCCCCCCAGCTCCTGGCCACCTGAACCCCCAAGTACCTGAAGCTCCTCTCCGCCCTTTTCAGTGGTAGCCTCCCAATCCCCCCCTCCTGGTCCCCCGGGTGTACCACAAACAGCTCCCTTTTCCCAAAGTTAAGCTTATACCCTGAGAAATCCCCAAATTCCCGGAAAATCTCCATCACCACCGGCATTCCCCCCCACCGGGTCCGCCACATACAACAATAGGTCATCCGCATAGAGCGACACTCGGTGCTCCTCCCCACCCCGGACCAGCCCCCTCCAATCCCCCGACTCCCTCAGCCAGAGGTTCAATTGCCAGCGCAAAAAGTAGGGGGGACAGGGGACACCCCTGCCTCGTCCCTCGGTATAGTCAAAAATACTCCGACCTCTTATTCGTGGCCACACTCGCCATTGGGGCCTCATACACCAGCCTCAGCCAACTGACAAATCCCTCTCCAAACCCGAACCTTTCCAGCACCTCCCACAAGTACCCCCACTCGACCCTATCAAAGGCCTCTTCCGCATCTAGCGCCACCACTATCTCCGCCTCCCCTTCCACTGCCGGCATCATAATAATGTTCAAGAGCCTCCGTATATTAGTGTTCAGCTGCATCCCCTTCACAAACCCCTTTTGATCTTCGTGGATAACCTGCGGCACACAATCTTCTATCCTCGTGGCCAAGATCTTTGCCAACAACTTGGCGTCCACATTCAGGAGTGAGATCAGCCTGTATGACCCACACTGCAGGGGATCCTTGTCTCGCTTAAGGATCAAGGAGATCAGCGCCCGAGACATCGTCAGGGGCAAAGCCCCCCCCTCCCTCGCCTCGTTGAAGGTCCAACAGGGGGCCCAGCAGGTCTGCATACACCTTGTAAAATTCAACCGGGAACCCATCCGGCCCCGGCGCCTTCCCCAACTGCATGTCCCTATCCCTTTAACCAGCTCCTCAAGCTCAACTGGCGCCCCCAGACCCTCCACCCGTCCCTCCTCCACCCTCGGGAATCTCAGCCAGTCCAAAAAGCGCCCCATCCCGCCCGAGGTTCGGACCGATATAGTCTCTCATAAAAGTCCCTGAAGACCCCATTAATGTCTACCCCCCTCCGCACCACATTTCCTCCCCGGTCCTTAACTCCACCAATCTCCCTGGCCGCATCCCGCTTACGGAGCTGGTGTGCCAGAATCCTACTCGTCTTCTGTGAATTGCATTTCTAATCGTCATGTGCTACTTTAGGTGCATACCAAGTTCTTTTTTTAAATTATGTTTTTAAAATGTTTTCCAATTCAGGGGCAATTTACCCTGCACATGTTTGGGTTGTGGGGGTGAGAGCCACACAGACACGGGGAGAATGTGCAACTCCACACTGAGAGTGACCCGGAGCCAGGATCTAACCCGGGACCAGGATCTAACCCGGGTCCTCAGCGCTGTGGGGCAGCAGTGCTAACCACTGCACAACGTGCTGCCCATATACCAAGTTATTGATTGAGTTATGCATTGCGGGATGGAGAAAATGAAATGATCTTTAAGGTAAATAGTTTCTAGAAAGCAGTATGTGCACTGGCAAAAAGCATTGCATTTATCTGAATTCAACTCTTTAAATATATGGATTTAATCAGAGGAAAAAGCCTGCGGAGCAACTAGAGCATGAAATAATTTTATAAAACACCAAGAAAGTTGTTAAAAAAAAAACATCGAGTGTGTCCCCTTTAGCCATGTTAGGCAACACAACCCTCAATTCTCTATCCACTAACAGACGTAGAATCGCTCAGGAGAGGCAAAATAACAGATTTTAAAATCAGTTTTCCACAAATATTCAATTCCTCCACCACCGACGAAAAGTGGCAGCCATGTGTACCATCTACAAGATGCACTGCAGTAAATCGCCAAGGTCCCTTAGTCAGCACCTGCCATACCTACGACCACTACCACCTAGAAGGACAAGAGCGGCAGATACCCGAGAACCCCACCACCTGAAGGTTCCCCTCGAAGTCACTCACCAGCCCGACTTGGAAATATATCACCGTACCTTCACTGTCGCTGGGTCAAACTCCTGGAACTCCCTCCCTACCAGCACTGTGGATGCACCTACACATTGACTGCAGGGGTTCAGGAAGGCAGCTCACCACTACCTTCTGAAGGGCATCTAGAGATGGGCAATAAATGCTGGCCTAACCAGCAACGGCCACAACTCGTAAATTAATAATAAAAATAAAATAAGATCGCACTGCTGTACACCTCAGTTTATTGTGGCACCAAATTGACAGAATTACTCCCATCACGGTGGATACATTGGCAGAGGTGATGCCGGTGGAATTCGAGGGGCAATTTGCCTAGCACTTCGATTGGCATAGGAAGGAGATGATGGGTACTCACAAACAGTTGGTGGAGGATGCGCATCCCCAAGGAGGCTCTTGGAAAGGATGATGGTGTGGTGATGAGCATGATGAGGTGCTGAAGGGGATGGAAAAAGCACTATTGCGGCACAGCGATCAGCTCACCTCGATGGGAGAGGAGCTGTCACAGGTAGAGGATAACAATAAAGGCTTGAGGGCCTGGAGAATCTGTCATGACAATACAATCTTCAGATTGTGGTGCTGCCAGAGGAGTTCAAGGGCCAGAGGCTGACAGAGTACTTTGCAAGAATGTTCGTGAAGCTGCTGGGGGAGGATGAAGATGCCACCCTGGAGGAGGATGAAGATGCCACCCACTTCGAGCTGGATTGGGCCAGCGGCCACTTTGGCTGAAGCCAAGGACGAACGAGTCACAAAGGCGGTGATTGCCTGCTTTAGCAGCTATTGGGCGAAGTAGAAGGTCTTGAGAGGGGCCATGCCCAGAAGGTGAGGTGGGAAGGCAGTGGTTATCGTACATACCAGGACATAGAAACATAGAATATAGAATGAGGAAGCCATTCGGCTCTTCGAGCGTGCTCCACCATTCATTATGATCATGGCTGATCGTTAAGTTCAATACCCTAATCCCACCTTCCCCCCATATCCCTTGATCCTTTTAGCCCCAAAAGTTATATCTAATTCCTTCCTGAAATTACACAATGTTTTGGCCTGAACTACTTTCTGTGGTAGTGAATTCCAGATTCACCACTCACTGGATGAAGAAATTTCTCCTCACCTCAGTCCTAAAAGATTCTCCACACAATACTCGAGGTGTGGCCTTACCAATGCCCTATACTATTGCAGTAAAACATCTCTATTCCTATACTCAAATCCTCTCGCTATGAAGGCCAACATACCATTTACTTTCTTTACGCATGTTGTACCCGCATGCTCACTTTCAGCAAGTGATGCATGAGGACACCAAGGTCTCGCTGAATTTACACCCATTTAAATAATAATCTGCCTTCTTATTTTTGCTACCGAAGCAGATAACCTCACTTTAATCCACTTTAGACGCATCCGCCATGCATTTGCCCACTCCTCAGCCTGTCCAAATCACACTGAAGCATCTTGCAGCTCACCCTCCCAACCAACTTTGTATCATCTGCAAATTTGGAGATGATACATTTAGCTCCCTCGTCCAAATTATTAATATATTATGTGAACATTTGGGATCCTAGCACAGATCAGTAGTACCCCACTAGTCACTGCCTGCCAGTCAGAGTAAGACCCATTTATTCCAACGTTTTGATTCCTGTCTGCTAACCAGCTTTCTATCCATCTCAAGACACTACCCGGAATCCCACGCGCTTTAACTTTACATATTAATATGTGCGAGACCTTGTTGAAAGCCTTCAGAAAGTCTAAATAAACCACATCCACCGGTTCTCCCTGGTCAACTATACTAGTTACATCTTCAAAGATTTCTAGTAGATTTGTCAAGCGTGATTTTCCTTTTGTAAATCTATGCTGACTTTGTCTGATTACATCATTGCTTTCCAAATGCTGTGCTATGAAATCCTTGATAATTGACTCCAGCAACTTTCCTATTACCAACATTCAGCTCACTGGTCTATAGTTCCTTGCTTTCTCTCTTTTTGAATGACATCACGCTGGAGCTGGCATGGTGGCGCATGGCAGTGCTCTACAAGAGTGGTGTATGGTTCGGGGTGGTTGGCCCGGTGAGGCTGAGGGTCACGTGCAACCCAAAGGATAGTTTCTTTGATACGGTGGAGCGCAGAAGTGTTCGTGAAGGTTTAAGGGCTAGGACTGAAAGGAGTTTGGATTAAACTGTCTGAAGTTATGGTTGGGATGGCTTGGTGATGTTCGGATATTGTGTTGTGTTTTCCCTCTGTGTGTTTTTCTTTTGGTTGCTTTTAATAAGTTTGGCTGTTTTTGCTCTGTACTTGATTTGAGTATCACTGTATGGGAAGCTAGTTGGTTATGGAGGAACGGAGTTGTTTCATTGTTCAAGGTAGAGGGAGTGGGCAAGAGCGGGGGGGGGGCACCCCACTAGCAAGCAAGGGCTGGCTATGAACGTGAACGAGGTGGGGGCTGGCTGCAGCCGGCCAAACCTGGTTTTGGCTTACTTTGGAGATGTGACTAGGGAGGGAAAGAAGGAGGAGAGCCATTACCCATTACGAGAGGAAGTGGCTCGAATGTTTTTGGGATGGGAGGTAGGTCGCTGACGGAGGTTGGGGACTGGGCTAGGTCCCATCCATGGCCATCTTGACTGGGTGGCGGACCTAATGTTGGTGGAGGGGGCATGAATACCCTGTGGGGTGATTATGGCTGATAAAGGAGAGGGGGGGCGCGAGAGATCCCAGTCTGAATGGTGACATGGAAGTGCAGAGATTGGGTGGTTCAGTGAAGAGGGTGAGAACCTTTTCGCATTTGAAGAGCTTGAGAGCTGATGTGGTGTTGCTGCATCTGATCACCCTCATCTGAGGGTGAAGGATCAGGTGCGGCTTCGAAAGGATTCGCTGAGTCAGATGTTGCACTCGAGCTTTTTTAAAAAATAATTTTTATTCATGCTGCTAAGGTTGACCACCCTCTAATGCTCCGCCAGGAAATCAAGAAAAGGCTGCCACTGCCGGAAGAACCCTTGCACCGATCCCCTCAGGGCAAACTTGACCCTCTCCAGTTTAATGAACCCGGCCATGTCGCTGATCCAGGATTCCGGGCTCGGGGGCTTCGCGTCCCTCCACTGCAAAAGGATCCTTCGCCGGCCTACTAGGGACGCAAAGGCCAGAATACCGGCCTCTCTCGCCTCCTGCACTCCCGGCTCCGATGCTGCCCCAAAAATAGCGAGCCTCCAGCCTGGTTCCACCCTGGAGCCAACCACCCTCGACAATGACCCCGTCACCCCCTTCCAGAAACCCTCCAATGCTGGACACGCCCAGAACATGTGGGTGTGATTCGCTGGGCTCCCCGAACACCTGCCACACCTGTCCTCACCCCCAAAGAACTGGCTCAGCCTGGACCCAGTCATATGCACCCTATGCAGCACCTTTAGCTGGATTAGACTAAGCCATGCACATGAAGAGGAGGAATTCACCCTCCCCAGGGCGTCCGCCCATTTCCCCTCGTCAATCTCCTCCCCCAACTCCTCCTCCCACTTCGCTTTCAGCTCCTCCACCGAGGCCTCCTCCCCCTCCTACATCACCTGATAAATTGCAGAGATCCTACCCTCGCCGACCCACGTCCCCGACAGCACCCTGTCCTGAACCCCCCTTGGCGGCAACTCCGCTACCTGCCGCCTAACAAACGCCCTAATCTGCATGTACCTAAAGGAATTCCCTGGGGGTAGACCCCACTACCCCTCCAACTCCTCTAAGGTCGCAAACTTCCCGTCTAGGAAGAAGTCCCCCATCTGTCCCAATGGAATTTTATATGAAGTTTGTAGACAAGTTGGCACCGTTGCTGGTGGAGTTGTTTGAGGATGCAGTGATGAGGAGAGTGCTTCCAGTGACGATGGGACAGGTATCTAATTTAGTTTTGTTAAATATGGATAAGGACCTAGTGGAGTATAGCCCTATCGACCGATATCCCTGTTAAATGTGGACGCAGTTCAGGATAGGGCTTAAGTTTGAAGGTCAAGTTGTTATATGTCATGGGCTGGTTTAGCACAGTGGGCTAAACAGCTGGCTTGTAATGCAGAACAATGCCAGCAATGTGGGTTCAATTCCCATACTGGTCTCCCAGAACAGGCGCGGGAAAATGGCGACTAGGGGCTTTTCACAGTAACTTCATTGAAGCCTACTTGTGACAATAAGCGATTATTATTATTATGCGGGTCCGAAGGCAAGCTTTTATACGAGCCAAGTGGGCTTGGGATACTTCCGGCTACAAAGGGGAACAAGGTGTCCCATGTCCCCCCTCTTGTTTGCTTTAGCGATAAGAGCCCTTGGTGGGGCTCGGATATGTGGAAGGATATGGTGGGGAGGGTGAAGCATAGGGTGTCTCTGTATGCTGATGACCTTATTTTCTACATATTGGACCCAGTTCCTATGGTGGGGACACAATGGGGCTGCTGAAGCATTTTCGGGCTTTTTCGGGTTACAAACTAAATTTGGAAAGAGGGAGTGCTTTTTGGTTTCTTGCTGTTTCGGGTGGTGGCCACCCATTTCAGGTGTCTAGGGGGCAGGATTGGGCCATAAATTAAACTTCACAAGCCTGGTGGTTAGGGCCAGGGCAGATTTTACATCTCTTCTAGCTAAAGGTTCTTAATGGTGACAACCCTTCAGAAGAATAAAATTACAAAAAAAACAAACACTCGAGACACGGTCAGACTGCTTACCTAGTCCATACTCTGCAGACTCAGGGTCATCATCATCACCATCCTCACTGATTTTCCGTAAATGCTCCAGGTAGGCATCTGTGTGGAACATTGCCATTTCTTCCATAGAAGCTACTCGGGGTTTGACTACTCTGTTGCAAACAATAAAAGCATCGACTTTAGAATTTTACATCTCATGGAACAATTATGCCAGAATCTAATGCTTTGCTAAAATATGAATTTGATTCTGGGATTTATCCCTCAGCCTCCAAGTCTGTCTGGAATGGTAAACACCCATGTGTCATCCTTAACAGGCACTCAATATTTTTAAAGTGCAGTATAATTAGTAGTCAACTGCGAGATGATGCTACAAAACCAATACCTAATGAAATATTTAGCTATCTGCGTTTTCCAAATAAATCAATGCATACCACTAAAGCCTACATGGAAATACTAAAGTTAGCTGGTGGGGTAAAGAGCTATGCAAACCAGGAAGGTCAGTGCTGAATTAGTTGCTCTCAACGAGGCCTGCAATTGGTATCAGTGCCCCCAAGTGAGGGATGGAGGACAAAGCCAAGGTTCTCACTGCTGATCCTACATCAGATAATCTCCTGAAAACAAATGGATATGCCCTGCCAGTGATCACTGCCACGGTTCACACATGACACAGACCAGTGCATGGAAAAACACATCAATACCTTTGTTTCGATGACCAAATGAAATGAAAATCAATAATTTACACCAGATGGACAAACTTTATCAATATGGCAAACTATTTGGATCAAGTTAATTGGCCAATTCTACTGGGTGGAGATGAAACCAACTTTGAATACCATTAGAATACGATAAAAACATGGGAGACAAATATGTACGTAAAGTAAAAAGAATAGAATATGATAAGAAAACGCCAAGATGGCTGTATGTGCAAAGACAAATAGGGTGAAAATTAAAATGCTCTTACCAAAGGCATCTGATACTCAACTAAACAAAGTACAAGGAACTGCTAAAGAAAAGGAAAATTGGAAATGTAATGTAGACAATTGTGGCAGTAATGGGAAAAGCTTTTCAGTTACACAGAAGACTGTATTCAGCTATTGTAGGATGTTCAAGGGCTGTTGGTATTCTGAGTATGGCGGAAATATCTCAGTATCTTGCAATGGTCTTTACTCTTTAAGAAGATGCCCTACTCTCCAAATGTAAAGATAATACTAATAAAATGAGGTGACCATTTTGTTTTAGATTAAATTAAGAACCTGAGAATAGGCCAGGGCAGCTGGGCCAGATGATATCCACCCGAGTGTCCACAGAAAAATGGGATGAGTACTGTATTAGCCCATTCCCATTTTTAACAGCTCACTCGGCACTCTGGGATGCTTCTCATAGAGTGGAAAGTGGCTAATGTTGCTACCTTTTAAAAAAAAATTAAAGCCAGAAATGGGTAAAATACAAGACTATTTGACAGGAAAAATACCTGAATGAATCATTAGGGATGCAATATATAATTATTTGGAGATGGGTATATTACAGACATGCAACATGTTGCAAAAAAAGGTCAGTCTTATAACGTTCATTATTTGAAGAAGTCACCAAGATGTTGGATGACGGATGCTTAGACTTCCAAAAAAAGCTTTTGACAAAGTACTGAACAAGAGATTTCTCTTTAAGATAGAGGTCTCCAGTATTAGTGATAATATATTGTCCTGGATTGAGAACTGGCTGGAAGGAAGTTGGTAGAAAGTAGTTATAGATGGAGTTGGAGCTGTTTGGAAACTGGACATCAATAGTGTCTTGCAGGTCAGCACGGGCACATTAATAATGTAAATGGAAGTGCTGAGAGCATGACCTATAAATCTACAGGTGACATTAAGATCTGAGAGAGTGTAAGGACTGCAGATTATGCCTCACGGTTTCATTATTGATCTCAAAGGTGTTGCTGGATTTGTTAGGATCTCAGCAAGAGATCGGGTGAGGTGTGGCAAGCAGAGGTGAAAACCGGCACACAACATTGGGAGAAACTGTACCTACAATGACTGATGCATGCAACCGTTCCCGTTTGGCTACAGCACAAGCAAGCATATGATAAACATGAACTGGATGCCTAAACAGTTAATTCTCTAAATAAAATGGCTGTACCTCATGTAGTTCAGCAATCCATAAGAGGCAATCAGAGAATGAACCATACTGGCCTAGAAGTGAAAAGTAGGGATTAGTTAAGAGACAAGAAGTGAACATCAACAAGACACTACAAAATGTCCAATCGCACTGTATCACTGTAGTACGCTGAGTGGGTTGACCTTGGAACTGTGCTTCCAAATCTTTACACATCAACTCAAGATCATACCTATTCCATCAGGGAAGCACCAAGCAGATAGATTGAAGGCATTCCCTCTAGGAACAGCTAAGAGAAGATTTTTAAACAAGTTTCTTTGCAATCAAACTGAATAATCCCCACAGCCAGTTAGGAGTAAAAGTGACATGGAACAAAGAGCAGATCATCTGTGTCGCCCCGGATTAAAGGAAATGGCATGAATTGAATACCTAAAGTATATCTATTTTCAAAATATAGATATGCCGAGTTGGACAAACACAGTCACTCCAGCATGGCGATTGGCTCGAGCATCTCTGGATTGAAAATAAACCCCACCACCATTTCTACTGAATACTATCCAATATACATGCTGCAAAATACAAGCAAATAAACCTTAGGCAGGTGCAGCATAGGACTCTGATATTCCCACTCCAATGCATCAGTATATCATTGTGATCTAGGAACACTACCAATATGTGAATCTTTTCTCATTGAACTTACGAATTCAGAAACTCGTGCAATCGAGTTCAGCTTTAACACCATGTATACCCAAATAGATGGTTTGAGGGACTGTCCCTTTCTTTTTGTCCCTCAGTTTATGTGAATTGCTCTAAAACAAACCCAAATAGATTGCGTAGCAATGTGATCCCCTTTATTTGTTTGCTTGTTTCCATGTGACACGTATCTTTGATAAAATGACACAGAGCGTCCTACCTCCTATATATTTCCACTACAAAGATACGTTTGCTATATTTGAATCCTCAGCTGTATTCAAGAGCTTCCTTCCACCCTCAATGGGCTTTATCCTGTGCTCAAATTCACCTTTTGAAATGGAGCAGTCAAAAGAGCTCTCTTTCCTTGATGTGTTAGTTGAGAAATCTGCCAATGTGTTCTTGACTAGTGTCCACCTGAAGCCTACCCTCACTGGTCAATATATGCATTGGCATTCCTACAGTTCCATGCTCCATAAGATTAGCTTTTAGGCAACCTCGTAAATTGGGCCTGAGCTATTTACTCGCCTTGATGCAAGCTTGATGTTGAAATAGGGCATATCAAACCACCCTACGGGATAATGGCTAGCCGGACCGATCAAATCAACGCTCACTGGATATTGTGCAACTCATGGATGGACCCAAGGCCACCATTCGCAGCACCGAAACGTGCCCAGTCCATCTCAGATTACCATAGAAATGGAAGGTGTCCGCATTGACCAATATACAAAATAGGAGAAGTAGGCTATGTTGAAAATGAAATTAAATGAAAATCGCTTATTGTCACAAGTAGGCTTCAAATGAAGTTACTGTGAAAAGCCCCTAGTCGACACATTCCGGCGTCTGTTGGGGAGGCTGGTACGAGAATTGAACCGTGCTGCTAGCCTGCCTTGGTTTGCTTTCAATGCCAGTGATTTAGCCCTGTGCTAAACCAGCCCCTAGAGCCTGCTCCGCCATTCAATAAGATCATGGCTGATCGGTTTATGTTTCAAATTCTACATTCCCATCAACCCCCGATAATCTTTGATTACCTTGCCTAACAAGAACTAACTTACCTGCCCTCCACCCCCTTCTGAAGCACAACTGTCAGACAAAAATTCTCCTCATCCCTGTTCCAAAAGAGCAAACACTAATTTTAATCTCCCAGAGCCTGCGTGAGCTTTCTCCGGGTGCTCCGATTTCCTCCCACTAATCCTGAAAGACTAGGTAATTTGGACATTCTGAATTCTCCCTCAGTGTTCCCGATCAGGCGCCAGAGTGTGGCGACTAGGGGATTTTCACAGTAACGATTATTAATATTAAGTGTTTTCTAGTTCTGGACTCATCCACAAAAGGAAACATCCTTTCCACATTCACCTTATCAAGACCATTTCGGATCTTACATATCTTTTTATTAAAACAGTAAAAAAATGTATACAAGGCCAAACTGTACAAACGCAAATTTTGCGTTGGAGAAAGAGGGTACCCTCCCTTCAGTACTAATGTACGGGGAGGGGGGGGGGGTTGGATACTCTGATTATTAAAACAGTTAACAACACATTTCTACAAAAAAAAACAAATGGTACAAGCACTAAACGTTGCGCTGGAGAGACCAGATACCCTTGCCTCTGTACCAACAGAAAGGAAAGGAAAGGGGCTGGTAGGGAGAGAGGGGAAAGGAGGGTGTTGGGGAGGGAGGGAGTCGGGGTGTTGGTGGAGGGGGGCACAATAGGGCACTGCCTGAACTATCGACGGAGGCAGAAAAATAAAAGAACCTTCAATTATGATGCTGCAATCAAGTCAACCCTCACGTTTCTAAACTCCCAACAGAAACAAGCAAGACAATCCGCTCATTCCAGGTATCAATCTGGTAAACCTCCTCTACAATGCATTTGCATCCTTCCTTAAATAAGGAAACTAAAACAGCACACAATATGTGAGATGTGCTTGCACCAATTCCCTGTTTAACTTAAGCATAACATCCTTACTTTTATAGAGTCATAGTCATAGAGTCATAGACGTTTACAGCATGAAAACAGGCCCTTCGGCCCAACTTGTCCATGCCGCCCAGTTTTTAACCACTAAAACTGCAAATCAACCCATGATCCTGAGCTCCACCTTTATATTCCTTCAGGTACCTACAGACACCAATCCTACTAGATGTTGCTGGCTGGTTAAGGACTGGGTGGGGCAGCTGACATTTTGGGTTAAGATACGAGGGTTTGCCAAATTATATGGCCTGTTTATAACAGTCTGAGCTTGACGTCCAGGTAACATGTGCAGGCCATTTCTACGTTCAAAAGCTAAAGAAGGTTATGATTAATTTAATCAGTCTACCCACAATAAATTTAATATCCATCTCCACATTTCTGAGACTGGTGCAGCCACCACCCAGGACAGTCTAGAAAAATCCTTATCAGCACTTAGGACAGAGCTTAAAGTGAGCCAGAACACAATAAGATCAATTTTGAACCACCCTTCCAGGCAATAAAGGGACATGGCTGGGGTTTTCTGCATCCTTGCAACTCTATTCTCTCCCACCACCACCAGCTTTTGGTTCCGGTTCAGAGGCCTACCCCAGGCATAATAGTAATCTCATAGATGCCCCTCATTATATTTTAACCCAAAATGTCAGTTCCCCACCCATGTTGAATTCCTCTTGCAATAAAGAATAGCATTCCGTTAGACTTCTGAATTACTTGCTGTACCTTCAAACTAACTTTTTGTGACTCATGCACTAGATCACCGAGATCCCTCTGTACCTCAGAATTCTGCAGCTGTTCTCCTTTGTAATGTTCTAAATTTTTATTCTTCCTGCCAAAGTGAATAAGATCACATTCTCTCATTTTATATTCCATCAGCCAGATTTTTGCCCACTCACTCAACCTTTCTATATCTGTCTGCAACATCTTTATGTCCTCTTCACAATATACTTTCTTACCTATCTTTTGAGCCATCTGCTAATTTAGCCACCATGCCTTTGCTTCCCTCATCTAAGTCATTGATATAAATTGTAAATAATTAGTAGACACCAACCAGGACACAGGGCAAGCAAGGCAGAGAAGCCGGGGGGGGGGGGCAAGGACGCACATGGATGCGATGACAATGACGACAACAAGGGATGCCCAGGTAGCACCAAACACACCCCTGATATGTTCTAATACCAGGAGGCAACATGTATAAAACTAATACAGCACGGTTGTGGTAACCGATCACTGGGGACCCAAAGTTAGGGCCACGGCAGCAGTACACACGTTACGTTTGTATAAATAGTTATTTATATTACTCATGTTTTCCTTGTTCTTTTTCCTCATATACCCACGCTGTAAACATCTCTCTATTACCGTGTGATGTTCCTTGCAATGTTATTATAAATGCAAATACTTGACAGTGGAGACGGCATAGGGGTGAAACAGGGGGCTCGTTGGAGGCTCCATTGGGGGTTCATCCCAGGGAACAGGGATGGGGGATTTAGGGGGTGGCAAAGGGTGGGCATCAGTAAATTGAGGGACCTGTTTATTGGCGGGAGGTTTGCGGGCCTGGGGGAACTGGAAGATAAATTTGGGCTTCCCCAAGGGAACATGTTCAGATACTTACAGGTAAAGGCATTTGCTAGGCGACAGGGACGAGAGGGATTCCCTTCGCTGCCCTCGCGGGGGACGATGGACAGAGTGCTTTCGGGGGTGTGGGTCGGAGAGGGGAAGGTGTCTGACATCTATAAGGTAATGCAGGAGGTGGACGAGTCAGTGGAGGAGTTGAAGGCTAAATGGGAGGAGGAACTTGGGGAGCAGATAGAGGACGGGACTTGGGCGGATGCCTTGGAGAGAGTCAACTCTTCCTCCTCATGTGCGAGGCTTAGTCTCATCCAATTTAAGGTGCTGCACCGGGCCCATATGTCCGGGACTAGGATGAGTAGGTTCTTTGGGGGTGAGGACAGGTGTACCAGATGTTCGGGGAGTCCAGCGAACCACGCCCATATGTTCTGGGCATGCCCAGCACTGGAAGAATTCTGGAAGGGGGTGGCGGGGGCAGTGTCGAGGGTGGTTGGATCCAGGGTCAAACCAGGGTGGGGACTCGCGATTTTTGGAGTTGCGGTACAGCCGGGAGTGCAGGAGGCGAAAGAGGCCGGTGTCCTGGCCTTTGCGTCCCTAGTAGCCTGACGAAGGATCTTGCTGCAGTGGAAGGATGCGAGGCCCCCAAGTGTGGAGACCTGGATCAGTGACATGGCGAGATTTATAAAATTGGAATGGGTCAAATTTGCCCTGAGAGGATCAATACAAGGGTTCTATAAACGATGGCAGCCTTTTCTGGACTTCCTGGCTCAAAGATAGGTATCTTGGTCAATAGCAGCAGCAACCCGGGGAGGGGTGTTAATTTGCGTTGTTGTTAATATGCTGTGTTGTTCATGGAGATGGGGTGAATGTTTATGATTGCTAATATTATTGTTATTTTTGGTATTTTATTATGGTTCGTTGTTGTTGTATAAATTCAAAATTTTTCAATAAAAATTATTTTTAAAAAAATAAATGCAAATACTTTCTTAAAAAAAAGTATTCTCCACTAACAGGATGCAGCCATCAAGTCAAAAAGATGTTCTGCCCATCCCACAAATGAGCATCATGGGTATATGAATTTCAGTGACATCAGGTATATCTTAATGGCTGATGATCATATCAAACAGCATGACCCTGTGGCTGACCACAATTTGTAAAGTACTGGTCGTACTCGACCAGTTTGTGCTTGCAAAACTTAGAATAATATCCTACAGAAGTTGTGATTCCACAATTGGACAACATTTGCTAAACAATCCTGATGAATTACACTGTAAACTAAGTTAAGATGGTCAGTCAGGCTTTCAGTGTGGCTCACTTAAACATGCTGGAAGCGATATATATTCACACAAGGGGCCCTGTCCTTTGGAAACGGTAAGGGCATGTCCACATTTTGCACCTTTTTCAACGGAGTAAATGCTTAATTAACAGTCATTCCCTAGTGGCACAGTGGTTAGCAATGCTGCCCCACAGCACCAGGGACTCGGGTTCAATTCCGACCGTGGGTGACTGTGTGAAGTTTTCACATTCGCCACGTGTCCGCAGGGGTTTCCTCCCACAGTCCAAAGATGTGCAGGTTAGGTGGGTTGGCCATGCTAAATTGCCCCTTAGTGTCCAACGGTTAGGTGTGGTTATAGGGCTAGAGTAGGAGTGGGCCTGATGGGGTACTCTTTCAAAGAGTCGGTGCAGATCGGATGGGCTGAATGGCCCCCTTCTGCACTGTAGGGATTTTATGATTCACTCCCCAGAGCAATGATTTGACCAATCAGAGTTGACCTGCCCGGTTTGAATTTCAAGTTAGGAAGTTAACTGTTCCATGCTGCATTCTCCACAACAATTAGAGTCCATTTGCCAACCAATCAGTACTCCCTTCGCACGAAGTATAATTTTTTCTTTTAGTTTCCCAATTAAGGGGCAATTTAGCATGGTCAACTACCATGTACATCTTTGGGTTGTGGGAGTGAGACCCAGGCAGACACAGGGAGAATGTGCAAACTCCACACTGACAGCGACCCAGTGCCGGGATCGAACCCAGGTCCTCGGCGCCGTGAGGCAACAGTGCTAACCACTGCACCACCACGCCGCCCCTCGCACAGTATAAATTGTTGTATCCCCCGTTGCAGTTGTTAATTTCTGGTGAGTTAGTATGATGAGAGCAAGATCAAAAGCTTTGCTAGCTTGTCTATTTTTATCAGCAATACTCAAGTTTTGTTCTACCAAACAACTGTTTAGGACTGTGCTGATACTGGCGGGTAAATGCAATGATTAATTCACAAAAGCAAATTCATCTCCATTAACTTTCAGCAAGACCAGCACCAAGCTTCTCATCAACATCACCGCGTGGAACATGGTTGACCAGGTGATTTCTGCAACAGCCATGTCTACAACTGTACACTCTGCAACGTCTGTCTCACCTCCTCGCTCCTCAAAGTCTTTCCACCCTCTCCAAAGCTCATTGGGAATATGATGGGTGCTACTACAGCAATAATCAATAAGCTTAACACCATCTGTGGCATTGCTTTCCTATATGATCACTTTTCAAAGTTACTCTTTCAAAGTAATTAATAAGGTTGGCCAAAGAAAACCCGTTTTAAGGTAAACACCGATTTATAGTATCATTTATAGTATTTAAAACATGGTTGATTCAGGGGTTCTGAAATTCCCTGGGGTGAACAATTCCAATCTTATGAATGAAATGAAATTGGTTATAATTTTCTCGATCTAGTGGAATATCACAGTACATGGATCAACAGAGCTACTGCATTGTGGTCTGCATTCTCAGGGCCCGTCAAAGGTGGGAACGGAGTTGGGGCTCCCCCAAATATACCAGCACCTGTGGCATGTCAATTTCACATCACCCACTGCAATAATCACCAGGGTATGACTACTCTTCTCCCGAAATTTAGCTTGTAAAAAACTCAACTGCTGAATAGGATGGGAAAAACACAACTACATGAATAGGATGGGAATAGAGGGATACGGACCCCGGAAGTGCAGAAGATTTTAGTTTAGATGGGCAGCATGGTCGGCACAGGCTTGGAGGGCCGAAGGGCCTCTTCCTGTGCTGTACTTTTCATTGTTCTTTGTTTGAAGAGGGAAGGTAGAATATTTACAGGGATGCACGGGTTTCAGAAGCTGTCAGTTTATGAACAGCTGAGGGGAGAGGAGTACACTTCATGGGGCTTCGCTCTAACCCCATAAAAGGGGTATCACCCATCACTGGAAGGGCTGAAACACAGACATCTGGAGGCCACAGGACGGGAGCGGCAGAAAGGTAACCAAAGCCAAATCCTTACTATAGATCTCTTCAGTGTTGGAGACGACCTGGAGATGACCAAATAGCAGTGCCACAAGAGACTGTGACCTGCCAAACAGATGGTTAGACATCAAGCCCTTTTCACCAGAAACCTCATAGCAGTAGTTAACATGCCCTGCAAATTGCCATCAAAGCCATTATTGCCTTGAATTTCTTCACTTCTGGCTGCTTCCTTAGATGAGCTGTGGACCTTACTGTTGTCTCAAAAACAGCTGTACGTCACTGTATCTTGCTGGTCACTGATGCCTTCTTTACAAGTGTTCAACAACACATTAATTTAATAACAGCCATGGCCTCGCAAGGCTAGATGAGATGGCACTGAGTTTCACCTCCATTGCTGGAATCCACCAGGTGCAAAGTTACATTGAGTCTAACTGTGTGGCAATCAAGGCATCCAGTGACCAGCCAGTGAAATCTATCAACAGGAAAGGTCTTCACTCCTTCAATGTTGAACTGTTTTGAGTGATACCTCCACGTGCATGTTCACTTCCCTGGCAGCTGCCACGATTCCTTTGCCATCAAGTCCAGGCTGCCTTTCACCTTTCACCCCAAACACTGTGGCACCTAGAGAACAAGATAAATCCCTTGCAGAGACAGCTACTAATGCCCCTAAAGAAGCCCAAGACAAAAGCACAGAGATGAAACAACTAAAGCCACCTCTCAACAGGTTCACAATTGAACATGTCATCAGGCTCTTGACAATGAAATTCCTGTGCCTGGACCAGTTGGGCGTTATCCTCTAATACTCTCTTGCATTATGATGGTCTGCTGTGTTCTTCATGACGTGGTCTTTGAGAGAGAGAGAGCTGTCGACCTTGACGATGGTGAGGCCCTGGAAGCAGACAGTTCATTGGGGGAAAGAGTATAAGCAGGGACTAAGAGAGGAAAATAAATTGGGGGCGGAAGGAGATGCTGCTGAACAAGTCAGTATCAATGAGGTACGGTTCTGGCCTGCCTTGGTGCCAGGCCTCTCACCCCCTATGACATCTTACTTCTTTCTGGTGCAGTGCATGCCTTTGGTACAAACTACACATCCCTCCCTCAGGTCACCCACCAACATCCTGGGGATTATCATTGACCAGAAATTGAACTGGACTAGCCATATAAATACCGTGGCTACTAGAGCAGGTCAAAGGAGTCCTGTGGCGAGTAATTCACTTACTGATTACCCAAAGCCTGTTCACCATCTACAAGGCACAAGTCACGAGTATAATGGACTCTCAATTTGCCTGGATGAGAGCAGTTCCAACAACACTCAAGAAGTTTGACACCATCCAGGATAATGTAGCCCGCTTGATTGTTACCCCTTCCACAAACATTCAAACCCTCCACCTCTACTGAACAGTCGCAGTGATGTGTACCATCTCCAAGGTTCTTTATGCAGCACTGCTCTAACTGATGACCACTACCATCTGGTAGTGCAAGAGCTGCAGATTCCTGGGAACGCCACCACCTGGAGGTTCCCTTCCAAGTTACTCACCACCCCGACTTGGAAATATATCACCGTTCTTTCACTGTCACTGAGGCAACATCTTGGAACTCCCTCCCTAACACCGCACTGTCGCAGTTCAAGAAGGAAGCTCAACGCCACCTTCTGAAGGGCAACTAGAGCAATAAATGCTCGCCTAGCCCACATCGCGTAAATGGATTTTAAAATTCTGCAGTTTTTAACACCTTAACATTTGTGTCGTGGGGTGGGGGCATCAAAGAGGATCTCCAGGAGCTGGTTTCCACTGAGTCCCCACTGGGCCTACAGTTTGATTTTTAAAATATATTTAGAGTACCCAATTATTGTTTTTTCCAATTAAGGGGCACTTTAGTGTGGTCAATGCACCTAATCTGCACATCTTTGGGATGTGGAAGTGAGTCACACGCAGACATGGGGAGAATGTGGGTCCACAGTTAGTAGAGGGGCTGGTTTAGCTCACTGAGCTAAATCGCTGGCTTTTAAAGCAGACCAAGCAGGCCAGCAGCACGGTTCGATTCCCGTACCAGCCTCCCTGGACAGGTGCTGGAATGTGGCGACTAGGGGCTTTTCACAGTAACTTCATTGAAGCCTACTCGTGACAATAAGCGATTTTCATTTTTTCATTTCATTTTCGCCTTACCCTGCTGGTGACCTTGGAAAGGAAGTCGCATCTCTTGATGTAGTCGGGAGTGTAGATGTATGTGATTTTACTGGCAGCGGGTGCCTGAGGCTCCATCTCCAGCCCAGAAAACCGTCCGCCCGCAGGCCGGCACCGTGCAACCCAGAAAACCGTCCGCCCGCAGGCCGGCACCGTGCAACCTAGAAAATCGTCCCTCCGCAGGCCGGCACCGTGCAACCTAGAAAACCGTCCGCCGGTAGTCACCGTGCAGCCCGTAAAAGGGGCCGGGTACCTCTGACTGACAGCCGCAGTTATGACCCGGAAAAATGAATATTCCCGTCACCTTCAGCAACATCAGCTCATAAAGAGCGTAGGACAAAAAATAACACATCAATGAACCAGAAAGATGTCACCTAAAGCTTATTAGACCCGGAAGCCCTAACATCGTATTTATTATGTGCCTCCGTGTCACTTAGTCCTGCAGTATCCAGAAGTGGCAGAACAATCTCCAAGCCATTTGTTGTGTGCAGCCCTGGAAGAAAAACATCAGAACACTAAAAACTATTTTCTTTCCCAGATCTAAATAATATTGAAATGAAAATAAGGCTGTTTGGCTGAAAGTCATCATGCTGCTTTTGAATTGGCGTAGAAATGCAGGGTTGACCAACTAATGGCTGGAGCGGAGAGGCGTTTCACGTGATGAAACCTCCAGGAATACACTTGACCACATTTGATCACAGTTGGCAATCTTAATTTTAGTCCGTTTTGAGATAAATTCTCTTCAGCATCTGATTCATATATGTAGAGGTGACTGACTCCAGCGCCTGAACAGTAGAGCCAAGAATTCCTAAAATGAAACCCAGAAAACTAGCGTACAGATTCCAAAAAACAGATAAGGCAGTCACAACTCAGTTAGGAATACAAGAGCTATGGGGCGGGATTCTCTGCCAGCGTGATTCTTCGTTTTGCCGGCGCCCGGGGTTTCCCGACGGCATGGGACTGCCCCACAATGGGAAATCCCATTGACCAGCCGGCATAACGGAGAATCCCGCCGGCGGGTCAAGGCAGAAAAGTAGCGTGGCGGAGAATCCAGCCCAAGGACTTTGTGCATGCACAGCATTCCTCAATTCCTCAAGTTAACTGTTGTTTCTCTCTCCACAGGTGCCAGACCTGCTGAGTTTTTCCAACATTTTCTGATTTTATTTCTCGATTGTTCTATGTTCTATGCGGTTATTGAATAGGTGCATAGAGCACACCAGAATGACAGGGAGTGGGATAGCTTGATCTTGGTTTTGGACAAAGCTCGGCACAACCTCGAGGGCCGAAGGGCCTGTTCTGTGCTGTACTGTTCAATGTTCTATGATTGTTATTGGTGAGAAATATGAAGCCTGATGATAAAATCCAAATGCTAGTTGTAACATGGTTTCTATGGGACCACTCTTGCAAGGAACGCCTTGAATTAACAATAAAAATTGAATCCTGGTTAACTCTAAAAACATTTATAGCTAATGATAAATAAAAAAATGGGGCAGCATGGTGGCACAGTGGGTTAGCCCTGTTGCCTCACGGCACCGAGGTCCCAGGTTCGATCCTGGCTCTGGATCACTGTCCATGTGGAGTTTGCACATTCTCCCCGTGTTTGTGTGGGTTTCACTCCCACAACCCAAAAATGTGCAGGCTGGGTTGATTGGCCACACTAAATTGTCCCTTAATTGGAAAAAATGAATTGGGTACTCTAAATTTATGAAAAAAATATATAAAGTAGACAGAGTGACAGTGGGTCATCATAAAAGCAGCCCAAAATTTTTTGGGATGTGAATATTAATGGCGAGGCCAGCATTTATTACAAATTGTTGAGAGTGGTGGCATAAAGTAGCGCAAAAACTAGATAAGGTGATTAAGTAGGAATATGAGATAATTTTTCAGGGCATAGATTTTAAGAGCAGGCAGAGTATGCTAGAACTATATAAAATAATAAGTAGGCTACAACTAGAGCACTGCATGTCATTTTGGTGACCACATTACAGGAGGTATATGATCACATTAAAGCGTGCAGAGGGCAATCGCCAGGCAGGAATAATGCCTTCCTGTCAGGGAACATTTCAGCAGTCAAAGACATTCAGCCTCTGATCTTTGGGTAAGCGTTCTCCAAGGCGGCCTTCAGGACGCACAACGCAGAATCGGCAAGTTCCGCACGCATGAGTACGGTCTCAACCAGGACCCTGGATTCATGTCACATTACATTCCCCCCCCCCCCCCCCCCCCCCCCTCAATCTGGCCTGGGATTGCGAAATCCTACCAACTGTCCTGGCTTGAGATAATTCACACCTCTTTAACCTGTGATTATCCCTCTCTCCAGTCGCACCATCTGGACCTGTAGAGACTTAATTACCTGCAAAGACTCGGATCCAAAGTATCATCTCGCATCATTGAATTTGTCCAAATATGTTTGTGGAACCCACCTCTTCATTCACCTGAGGAAGGAGCTGTGCTTCGTAAGATAGTGATTCGAAATCAATCTGTTGGACTTTAACCTGGTGTTGTAAGACGTCTTACTGTGCTCACCCCAGTCCAACGCCGGCATCTCCACAACATTGAAAATAGGAACTGATTGATCAAGGCATCATAGGGGCAACACGATGGGTGGGCACTATTGTGGTTGCGCCTAAACCAAATGGTGACATCTGTATTGATACGTGACAAGTGAATGAAGTGATAGTGAGAGAATGTCACCCAATTCCTGCTGTGGATGAAATATTTCAAGAGTGGTCAACAAGCAAGGTATTTTCCAAGTTAGGTTTAACATGGGAATACCACCATACATAGAACATAGAACAATTCAGTGCAGTACAGGCCCTTCGGCCCTCGATGTTGCGCCGACCTATGAAACCAATCTAAAGCCCATCTACGCTATTCCATTATCATCCATATGTTTATCCAATGACCATTTAAATGCCCTTAATGTTGGCGAGTCCTCGGAAGCTACATCTTGATTCAGGAAGGTGACAACTTCTGTCACTTGTGGAATTTACCTGGTGTGACCTCCATGTGACTCCAGCCACACAACAATGTAGTTGACTCTTAACTGCCCTCAGTTGTATCAAACCACTACAAAGTCAATAAAAAGGGAAAGAAACCAGACAAAACTGGTAACAATAACGGCAAACCCAGCCCTGTCCACCCTATAAAGTCCTCCTAACAAGTGGGAGGCTTTTACCAAAATTGAGAGAGTGGTCTCACAGACTAGTCAAGCAACAGCATGGCAGGTATATCCACGGCATCGCATACTCATGGAATCATGACCTACTGATAATGTCCCAGTCACAACCATCACCATCCCCGAGTATGTCTCACTGGCAGAAGACCCAGCAAGGGTGGCAGCATGGCAGCACAGTGGCATACACTCAGAAGACACTTGCCCTGGCAGTCCCCAACATTGACTCTGGGTCCCATAAGGTCAAACATGGGCATGGAAACCTCCTGCTAATTACCACAATCCTCTCCCAAGCTAGGGTGTCCCGCCAGCTAGGGAGTCAGTACTCCTCCATGTTGAACACAACTTGGAGGAACTACTGAGGTAGCAAGGACACATAATGTACTCTGGGTAGGGGACATCAGTGTCAGTTGGTCAGGTCTGTAGCAGGTGGTCAGGGAACCAACAAGAGGAAAAATCATCCTCACCAACCTGCCGGCTGTAGATGCATCCGCCCATGACAGCACAGTCCCTTGGAGACAAAGACCCATCTCTTCACATTGAGGATACCCTCCATCCTGTTGTGTGACATAATAGCCTTGAACAGATCTAACAACTCAAGACTTGGCATGCATGAGGCAATGTGGGCCATCAGGAGCAGCAGAATTGTACTCAGCTGCAATCTGTAACCTCATGACCCAGCAAATCCCCCACTCTACCATTACCACCAAGCCAGGGAATCAACGCTGGCTCAAAGAGTGCACGAGGTCATGCCAGGAGCAACACTCGGCATTCCTAAAAATGAGGTGTCAACTCGGTGAAGCTACAATACAGGAATACTTGCATGCCAAACAGCATCTGCAGGAAGTAGCAGATAGAAATTCCACAACCAACAGATAAGATCTAAGCTCTGCAGTCCTGCCACATCCAGTCGTGAATGGTGGTGGACAATTAAACTCACTGGAAGAGGAGGAGGCTCCACATCACTAACACATCAGGAGCCTAGCACATCAGTGCAAAAGACAAGGCATTCACAACAATCTTCAGCCAGAAATGTTGAGTGGATGATCCATCTCCGCCTCTTCTGAAGAACCCCAGCATCAAAGATGCCGTCTTCAGCTAATTCGATTCACTCCATGCAATATCAAGAAACAGATGAAAGCACTGGGTACGGCAAAGGCCCTGACAATATTCCAGCAGTAGTACTGAAAACTTGTGCTCCAGAATTTGGCGCGCCCCTAGCCAAGCTGTTCCAGTACAGCTACAACACTGGCATCTACCTGACAATGTGGAAAAGTGCCCAAGTATCTAATAATATTAATAATCTTTATTGTCAGAAGTAGGCTTACATTAACACTGCAATGAAGTTACCGTGAAATGCCCCTAGTCATCACATTCCGGCACCTGTTCAGGTACACAGAGGGAGAATTCAGAATGTCCAAATTACCTAACAGCACGTCTTTGGGGACTTGTGGAAGGAAACCGGAACAAACCCACTCAGACACGGAGAACTTGCAGACTCCGCACCGACAGTGACCCAAGCCAGGAATCAAACCTGGAACCTTGGCGCTGTGAAGCAACCACTGCGCTACCATGCTGCCCAACATCTTTGGGTTGTGGGGTGAAACCCACAGACACGGGGAGAATGTGCAAACTCCACACAAGAAGTGACCTGGGCCGGGATCAAACCCGGGTCCTCAGCGCCAGGTCACTGTGCTAACCACTGCGCCACCGTGATGCCCTTATGGCTTGTGTACAAAAAGCAGGACGAATCCAACCCTGCCAATTTCAGCAAAGTGATGGAAGGAGGGGTCATCAACAGCACCATCAAGTTGCCCTTGCTTGCAATAATCGGCTTACTGACTTTCAGTTTGGATTCCTCTAGTTTCACTCCTCTCCAAACCGCATTACAGCCTTGCTTCAAACATGGACAAAAGAGTTTAATGCCAGAGGTGAGGTGACAATGACATCCCTTGACATCAAGGCAGCCTTTGATGGAGTGTGACTTCAAGGAGCCCTTGGAAAACTGGAGACAGCGGGAATTGGGGAAAACCCTCCACTGGTGAAGTCACACCTTTCACAAAGGAAGGTTGTTGTGGTAGTTGGGAGATCAATCATCATGGTTCCAGGATAGGCCCAACCATCTTCAGGTGCTTCATCAATGATCCATCATAATGTCAGAAATGAGGATGTTCACTGAAGACTGCACAATGTTCAGCACCATTTGCGACTCCTCAGCTATTGAAGCAGTCCATGTCCAAATACAGCAAGATCTCGACAGTATCCATGCTTGGGCTGACAAGTGGCAAGTAGCATTCGTGCCACACAATGACCATCTCCAATAAGCGAGAAATTGCCCTCTCCTGCATTTGTAATGAGGTTTTACAACCCTGGGCTGTTGCCTAGTTACAGAGGCTACAGGAGAACAGAAAACAGTTCGAGTGCAGTTTAAAGAATGTAACCTAGAAGCAAGGATCTCTTCACAGAAACTGCTGGAACAATGACATGGACAGAGAGCAGATCCCAAACTAAAGAACTGAAGGTCCCATAAACCAGGGAATGGGACAAAAGAAAGTTCCAGGAAGACTGTGAAGTCAAGGAACAAAGAACATTAATCTGAAAAAAATAGTTCAGTAAAGAACGAGGAGGAGAGATATTCCAACAGGGTTGCAAAGTGCAGACCTGGTTAGGTTGGCTTGTGAGAAGCCAAAGATCCAAGGTGACCCAAAGATTGGTGACACCTTAATATGGCCTGTGAAGCAGGGATGTTCTGTTGGCATGGCTGGGTATCAGAGAAATTGCATGGTCGTTTGAATGTATGTGGAGAGGTTCAAACCCTGGAGGTGGATCCTTGTTGAAGACATCAAGAGAAGCATTTTGGGAGGAAGTGTCCAAGGAGTGTTCTTTGACAGCAGAGATTGGATACCTTTGCGTGAATGATAAGAGTTCCAGTGAATCCAATTGGCTCACAGTGCGACAAGCATCTGGGGGGAATTGCTGAGAAATCTAAAGAAGTTGTTTTAGGTGTCATCAGCCACTTGATTTCAGAGTGTGGGATATCTGACTACATTTTGTCTATTTGTTTACCTGGACTTTGTGCTTACTGAGAATATTAGAGTACAAGATAGATTATCTAGCTTGTATTATCCTTACAAATCTGGATGTAAAGGAGTAGTGTATTATTGTTCATATTTTGTTATCTAATAAATGTATTATTATTTTGCTAACAGTTCATTTGCTGCCTCCTGTGACTCTTAGCTGCCTTCCATGTATCCAAGCAAAGAAAATTATGATTTATCAAGCCAGGTTGCACCCTGGGATCTTACTATCCAGTGGCATCTTCAGCTGGGATTATAACGGTACTAAAAACGTGCAGCGGGATCCTTCATCGGCAGGATCTTCCACTTCGCCGGCAGAACACCCATGCCCGGCTTCCCGATAGTGTGGGATGGCTACATTGGGAAATCCCAGTGGCCAGCTGCCGGAACTGAGGATCCCACTGCTGGCAGGATTGCGACGTGCTGGAAAACAGAGCTGGCAGGAAGGAGAATCCCACGCAGGATATTTGACACTTACCAGTCACCGGTTAGACTGCATCTCGAGTACTGTACCCAATTTTAATTCCCTCATATAGCAGATGAGTAGTAGACTTTGAAAAAATTCAGTGGATGAGTAGTGGACTTGGCAAAGATTCAGAGAACGAAGAAAACGATTCCAAGATAGGTCTTTAGTTTTGAAATTTTCAATTGACCTAGCCTTTAGCTTTCTGAAGGAGCCAGTTTAAGATTTATTTCCACTATCCTTTCTCCAAGGAAGTGTTTCCTGACATCATCCCTGAAAAGTCTATCTTTAATTTTACAGTTTGTCCCTGGATTCCCACACTAGAGAGAATAGTTTCTCTCTGGCTACTTTATCAGTTCCTTTATTCGTCTTACATACCACAATACCCCCTTTAATCTTCTGCGCACAAGGGAACCTAATCTATGTAACTGTCCACGTTATTTAATCCAAATGTCATTCTGGTGCATCTGCATTGCATCCCTCAAAGGCCAATATATCCTTACTGAGGTGTAACAGCGATACCTAACCCTAGGTCTTCAGATTGTTATGAAAACTATGGGTGGGATTCTCTGGCTGCATTCCGCTCAAGTGGGACTATAAAGCAGCCGGAGAATCCCGGGAGAGCCACCCCGTAGACTTCCCGGCAGTCTCTGCGCCTCGCTGGATTCACCCAAGTCCTGCGAGGCGTCGGAATTGGAACTCCACCCAAAAGAGTGGGGGGTGGGGGGAACCAAACAGCACTTGCGAAAATAGGTCTACTTACAGCCTACTTACCCAGGATGGGCACAAATCAGTACTGGTCCACAAGAATGTGAACCAGACAGAATGGCACCCGGGAGATTTCCAGGCTATTGGAGACCCCTGGGTTGTTGGGGTCAGTGCAGAATGGCCACCTAGCCCTCCCCCTGGAACATAGGCACCTTGGCAGTACCAAGTTGGCATCATCACCCTGGCATGAGCACTACCAAGGTAGCAGTGCAAGGTGCCCAAGGGTAGGTGTCAAGGCTCGGGGGCCATGCCCATGAGTTGTGGGGGTGTGGGGTGTGTGCAGGGCAGGTAAGTAGGGGGGGGGGGGGGGGTTACGGGTGGGGATCCTGGAAGGGAGGTGGTGCTGTCAGGGCGCTCCCAGGGACCTTGGAGTTGAGAGTGGAAGTCCCAACAGATCAAGCATTATGCTTTCACAGTTCTACAGTTTAGGTTCTTCAGGACGAGGAGAGGCACAGCATGCCTGCACGTAAAGAGTGAGAAAAAAACCCACTGACAGTGGAGAACCATTGAGAATAAAAAGAGTCTCGGACAGGGGATGTCCCAGGAATGGAGAGGGAACAGGGAGAGATCTCAAAAGAAGAATCCCAGAGAGGGGACAGGAAATTGTCCCAGTCGAGTTAAAAAGATGGGAGCAGAGAAAAGGACTCCAAAAAAGGAAAATGGCTAGAGAAAGCAGACGAAGTGAAGAAAGCAGTGAAAGGGACAGGAGAGGGTGTCCTTGTTGCAGGCCACTGGGGCAAAGGTACCCCTTTGGAGCAGGAATGTTCTGTCGGCACAGCGAAAAAAGTTATGCTTGAGAGTTGGTGTTTGGGTGCACGCTCAGGCATCCAGAGGAAACGAATCCTGTGATACAAGATTGAAAGTCTGCAAGATGATCATGGCTCGGCACAACATTGAGGGCCGAAGGGCCTGTTCTGTGCTGTACTGTTCTATGTTCTATGAGCTGTCGTTGACACTGCTCAAGCGACTTTTGTTTAGATAATTCCAAGGCTAGATCTTCAAAGGTGAAAACTGGAATCCCTCCTTTGAGAGACAAGTTTCAGTGATATTCATTAACTCAGTGTTACTAACACATGGAGTTGTTGAAAAATCCATGTGCTCTGACACGTTCACATCTGCCATTTGGTGTGGTGTATTCGGCCACAGTTTGCCTGCTCGTTAACATGTACCTCATAATAACCGAGAATGTCAGAGTACAAGGCATAAATTTCAAATTGTTTAATCTTTCTGCACTTGTACAGCAATGTTTATTTCTGCATGTTCAAAACCCATGTAATAGTGTGGCTTTATTTTATTAGCAATTGCCTTGAAGGTCAAACTTTGTCTATTTTAAATACGTTATTTGGTGGTCCCTAGCCAAATCTTAGCAAAAGCCAGTACAAGGTCGTAACAGCATGATGGTGTTGAGCAGCATTATGTGGATGTGAAGTGTGAAAGCTTTTCGGCGGGAATTCAGCTGTTGGAGTGGGCGGAGCTACAGAGTCGAGCGGTGAATATTTAAACCAGCTGCTTCGCTGCTTAAACAGCGGCCACAGGGTCTTTGGGGATAAATTTGAAGAGTGACATCACAGCAAAGCAGTAACCTGATTGGCTGGAAACTGCTCCAATTAGCAGTAGCTGGGAGAAAATTAACTCTTCGTGTGTTGGTAAGTATTGTGATTGGTAAGTAAAATCTTTATTCCTTTCACTTATTCATTATTTGATATTATATTTGTAATCAGTTAAGGTAAAGTGTAAAAATAGCAGGAGATTCCAGACCCGTGTTATGCTCCTCGTGCTCAATATGGGAGTTCAGGGACGTGGCAGATGCCTCTGACTCCTTCATTTGCGGGAAGTGTGTCCAGCTGCAGCTCCTGTTAGACCGTATGACAGCTCTGGAGCTGCGAATGGACTCACTTGAGGAGGTCGTGGATAGTACGTTGTGAGTTGGTCACACCACAGATTAGGATTGGTGAGGGAGACAGGGAATGGGTGACCAAAAGGCAGAGAAAGAGCAGGAAGGCAGTGCAAGTGTCCCCTGCGGTCATCTCCCTAAAAACAGGTATACCGTTTTGGATACTGTTGGGGGAGATGACTCATCAGAAGGCAGTCGTAGCCAGGCTCATGGCACCGTGGCTGGCTCTGCTGCACAGAAGGGCGGGAAAAAGACTGGCAGGGCTATAGTCATAGGGGATTAAATCATAAGGGGAGTAGACAGGCGTTTCTGTGGTCGAAAACAAGACTCCCGAATGGTATGTTGCCTCCCGGGTGCACGGGTCAGGGATGTCTCAGATCGGCTGCAGGACATACTGAAGGGGGAGGGTGAACAGCCAGTTGTCGTGATGCATATAACCACCAATGATATAGGTAAAAAACGGGATGAGGTCCTACAATCAGAATTTAGGGAGTTAGGAGACAAGTTAAAAAGTAGGACCTCAAAGGTAGTAATCTCAGGATTGCTACCAGTGCCACGAGACAATCAGAGTAGAAATTCAAGAATAGTCAGAATGAATACGTGGCTTGAGAGATGGAAGGGTTCAGATCTTTGGGACCTTGGGACCGGTTCTGGGGGCAGTGGGACCATTACAAATCGGATGGTCTTCATCTGGGCAGGACTGGAACCAATGTCCTAGGGGATGTTTTTGCTAATACTGTTGGGGTGGTTTTAAACTAATGTGGCAGGGGGATGCGAACCAGATTAGGAAGTTAGAGGTCAGTAAAGAGGCAGCAACTTAAGCCAGTAAGGTACGAGATAATAAACTCATTGTGACTAACCGGAGGAGTAGACAGGGAAGAGATGATGAACGCAAAGGGACAGGTGGTCTGAGGTGCATTTGTTTTAATGCTAGAAGTGTAGCAGGTAAGGCAAATTACCTTAGGGCTTGGATTAGTACCTGGGAATATGATATTATCGGTATTACTGAGACTTGGTTGAGGGAAGGGCAAGATTAGCAACTAAATATCCCAGGGTATAGATGCTTCAGGAGGGATAGAGAGGGAGGTAAAAGGGTGGAGGAGTTGCATTACTGGTCAGAGATGATATCACAGCTGTGATTAAGGAGGGCACTATGGAGTATTCGAGCACTGAGGCAATATGGGTAGAGCTAAGAAATAGGAAGGGTGTAGTAACATTGTTGGGACTTTACTTCAGGCCTCCCAAAAGCGAGCATGAAGTAGAGGTACAAATATGTAGACAGATTATAGAAAAATGTGAGAGTAATAGGGTGGTCGTGATGGGAGATTTTAACTTCCTCAACATTGAATGGGACTCACGTAGTGTTGGAGGCGTAGATGGAGCAGAATTGTAAGGAGCATCCAGGAGAGTTTGTTAGAGCAGTATGTAAATAGTCCAACTCGGGAAGGGGCCATACTGAACCTGGTATTGGGGAATGATCCCGGCCAGGTGGTTGAAGTTTCAGTCGGTGATTACTTTCGAACAGCGATCACAATTCCATAAGTTTTAGAATACTCATGGAAAAAGACGAGAGTGGTCCTAAAGGAAGAGTGCAAAATTGGGGAAAGACCAAGTATAACAAAATTCGGCAGGAGCTAGGGAATGTGGATTGGGAGCAGCTGTTTAAGAGTAAATCTACATTTGAAATGTGGGAGTCTTTTAAGGAAAGGTTGATTAGAGTGCAGGACAGACATGTCCCTGTGAAAATGAGGGATAGAAATGGCAAGATTAGGGAACCATGGATGACGGGTGGAATTGTGCGACTAGCTAAAATGACAAAGGAAGCATACATAAGGTCTAGGCGACTTAAAACTGATGAAGCTTTGGAGGAATATCGGGAAAGTAGGACAAATCTCAAACGCACAATAAAGAGGGTTAAAAGGGGTCATGAAATAACTTTGGCTAACAGGGTTAAGGAAAATCCCAAAGCCTTTTAATCATATAAGGAGCAAGAGGGTAACTAGAGAAGGGATTGGCCCACTCAAAGACAAAAGAGGGAATTTATGCATGGAGTCAGAGGAAATGGGTGAGATTCTTAATGAGTACTTTGCATCGGTATTCACCAAGGAGAGGGACATGACGGATATTTAATAACTCTAGGTCAAGTCGGCATAAGGAAGGGGGAAGTTTTGGGTATTCTAAAAGGCATTAAGGTGGACAAGTCCCCAGGTCCGGATGGGATCTATCCCAGGTTACTGAGGGAAGTGAGGGACAAAATAGCTGGGGCCTTCACATATATCTTTGAAGCATCCTTGAACATGGGTGAGGTCCCGGAGGACTGGAGAATTGCTAATGTTGTCCGTTTAAGAAGGGTAGCAGGGATAATCCAGGGAATTATAGACCTGTGAGCTTGACGTCAGTGGTAGGCAAACTGTTGGAAAAGATACTGAGGGATAGGATCTATTCACATTTGGAAGAAAATAGACTCATCAGTGATAGGCAGCATGGTTTTGTGCAGGGAAGGTTATGTCTTACAAACCTAATAGAATACTTTGAGGAAGTGACAAAGTTAACTGATATGGGAAGGGCTGTAGATGTCATATATATGGACTTCAGTAACGCGCTTGATAAGGTTTCCCATGGCAGGTTGATGGAAAAAGTGAAGTCGTATGGGGTTCAGGGTGTACTAGCTAGATGGATAAAGAACTGGCTGGGCAACAGGAGACAGAGAGTAGTGATGGAAGGGAGTGTCTCAAAATTGAGACGGGTGACTAGTGGTGTTCCACAGGCATCCGTGCTCGGACCACTGTTGTTTGTGATATACATAAATGATCTGGACGAAGGTATAGGTGGTCTGATTAACAAGTTTGCAGATGATACTAAGATTAGTGGAGTTGCAGATAGCGAGGGGGACTATCAGAGAATACAGCAAAATATAGATAGATTGGAGAGTTGGGCAGAGAAATGGCAGATGGAGTTCAATCCAGGCAAATGCGAGGTGATGCATTTTGGAAGATCCAGTTCAAGAGCGGACTATACGGTCCTGGGGAAAATTGATGTACAGAGAGATCTGGGAGTTCAGGTCCATTGTACCCTGAAGGTGGCAACGCAGGTTGATAGAATGGTCAAGAAGGCATACAACATGCTTGCCTTCATCGGACGGGGTATTGAGTACAAGAGTCGGCAGGTCATGTTACAGTTGTATAGGACTTTGGTTAGGCCACATTTGGAATACTGCGTGCAGTTCTGGTCGCCACATTACCAAAAGGATGTGGGTGCTTTAGAGAGGGTGCAGAGGAGATTCACCAGGATGTTGCCTGGTATGGAGGGTGCTGGCTATGAAGAAAGGTTGAGTAGATTAGGATTGTTTTCGTTGGAAAGACGGAGGTTGAGGGGGGACCTGATTGAAATCTACAAAATTATGAGAGGTATGGACAGGGTGGATAGCAACAAGCTTTTTACAAGAGTGGGGCTGTCAATTACAAGGGGTCACGATTTCAAGGTGAGAGGGGGAAAGTTTAAGGGAGATTTGCTTGGAAAGTTTTTTTACGCAGAGGGTGGTGGGTGCCTGGAACGCTTTGCCAGCGGAGGTGGTAGAGGCGGGCATGATAGCATAATTTAAGATGCATCTAGACAGATGTATGAACGGGTGGGGAACAGAGGGAAGTAGATCCTTGGAAAATAGGCGAGAGGTTTAGATAAAGGATCTGGATCGGCACAGGCTGGGAGGGCCGAAGGGCCTGTTCCTGTGCTGTAATTTTCTTTGTTCTTTGTTGTTCTTTTTATTCTAAACTTTAGGGACTCCAGAGATGGTCCACGACCAGAAAGAAAAGCTGTTGCAGGGGATTCTTGAACTATAAGATAGTCAAGAGTAAAGCCGGATGAGAACAGTTCCACACATCTATGGACTATGGAGGAGATACATTGGAGGCAGGTAACCATGTAAAAGGCTCATCTAGATCAGAAAAAGATACGGAGAGTGTGTACAACATTCTCAGAGAATTCCTATTGCGACTTTCAGTGATGAGGCAACGGCAGCTAAAAATTTCGAAAGACAAATAATTGTACAAAGTACCCACAAATAATTTTTTCAGATCAGAGAAAATATTAAAATATTGGCATAACAAACACATTTCTCAACAATTTCATATTGAATTCATAGTTTTAATAAATGTTTTTACGAAACAAAATCAGATTTTTGGTGAAGCTGGGAGGTGTATTAAGTGTTGAACCAAGTGAAGGGTAACTGATCTCTTCTTACTTGTATCTGATACAGTTTTGAAGGCAGAGTGATCCGAGTAGGACATCTTCATAAGCATCATTTAAAACAGATGGCACACACTCAGTTTCCCAGCTATTTTACACCCCTTTCCCACAATATTCATTTGAGCCTTGACGTGCCAGCCTCTACTCTTTGTTGCATTACACAAACAACTTTCCTATAATTGTGCAGTAGAATGATTGCAGTTCATTAGGCTTGACTACCCTTATATTAAAACATAGTGTATTAAACAGCTCAACTAAAAGCAAATTGTTAAGCAGATTGCCTAAATAACAAGCATATCACCAAAATAGATAAATATTTCTCTGCTTTATGATTTTTAAAAATACTCAACTTCAAAAACTAAATTTCTCATAGATTATTACTCAAGATAAGGCAGCAACATTACCCTGATCATTACTGTCAAAGTGTAAATTTCTTTTTAAAAATATACGAAAGGAAATATAAACCAAACACCTAATCACTACAATTTTGCTGGGGGATGAGGAGAAAAATGTGTTTTTTGTTATCGAATCTGGAGATTAGCTTCTTCAAACCTATAAGAATTGCATAATATTAATGTGTGCTAGATGTCATGCAACATAGGAGATATTAGGATGATGGAAGAGTTGCTTGCATGCATCATTGAACCTATTATTTTAATTTTATAAGTTAAAATTGTTTACATACAAAATACAGTTTTCTCAAAAAGTACTACAATATGTTCAGTACTGTTTTTTTTTTTAAAAAGGAGTTTATACAAGGTTATATACTTCAACCATGAACTGTAATAGATGGCTTTCTTTCCCAAGAATCTACAATAAATAGCATGCTTTTAGCCATGTGTAAAGTTTTGCCTTGTTTAATTCTATCATTTTGCTGTATTTGCTGATATATTAAAAAAATTATATAAAACATTCCACATCTACTCCAATTCCTACTGAATACTTAACAGGGGCATATAGAAATGTACACTAGGTCACGCTTCCTTTTCTGTGAAGATTTAATCAATTTAAGGATTTAATTTAGTAATTTGTTCTTGGCAACTATAAATGATTCAACATGGACTTCACAGTTTTTGGATTACTAGTGCATGGTAACATCCAAGTTCAATGCTGCACATGGCAACTTGGTGTCCAGTGTCTTGATTTAGATTACATCAATAAACTTGATGAGCAGTTTACTGCATAGCGCACCCAGTGCCTGGTAAGAATTCATCCACATATATGACTACAGCCTTCAAAAGATAGGTCATGGAGCCAAAGCGACCACTTGGGGCACTGTCATATAACAACTTGCAAATCCCAGTGGCAATATCCTTCTCCAGCATGATATCATCAGCACCCAGGGCTGTCTATTGAAAAAAAAGTGGAAAATCCAATTAGTGCCACATCTTTATAAAAGATAATACCAACAAAGTTAAGGCTCAGGACCATCCTGGAGATGGAAAGAATATCAAAATCCATGGATGATCTGGAGTCTTCACCTCTCTCAGTTAAAATGTCAGGCAGGAATCGTCCCAAGAGAGGAATAGCTGCCCTGCAGCCGTTTAATGATCAGTTAATGATCTCTGCATGTCAGGAACAGCAAGTCTCACCTCAAAGAGCTGCCAGCCCATCAGATATGATGGCCAATCCTGGTATTACTCTGGGGCCTTCAACTGGGACCATCGCTGGATCCCTGGAAAAGAGCAAGTGTGGGTGGGATGGGGGGTGGGATGGGTGATGGGGGGGGGGGGGGGGGGGGGGGAAAGAGTGCCAGTAACGGAGGATCTGTGGGGATTGGGGGGGGACTTGGCTCTTTGAGGAGCCCAGGGAAACTGCTAAGGAGGGACCCTCCTCTACCCTAGCCACTAAGAATCTAGCCACTTGGCATGAGCCTCTCCCGCTACCATTTAAATCCCAGCAGTGGTGGAATGGGGCACTGAAATGTGAATTAATTGTTCAGTTAAGGGCCTTAAATGGGTCCACTGACAGGCAGGTCACCCAATACCACCAGCTACCCGGTGGGGAGCTTTGAACTCGGCCCCAGGGGTTCTCCAAATTATTGCACTGTTTGACATATTTGTGAATCTGCTGCAATATCTGGAGATGAATGGGGAAGAGAAAAAACAGAAGAGAGAGAGAGAACAGGCAACACACGGGGGTTCCAATAATTAAATACAAACTGGCTTTTTTAAGATTACCTACTCCTTGCTCCAAGCTTTCTGGCCAGGGAAGAAGATATAGGAACAAGAAAGAAAATAATGAAACTCTAGTGTATGAAAAAGAAAGTTTTACCTGATCCTCGATAAATAAGTTATTTGCCATGTGTGCAATGCGATCAACTCGAATTATTTCACCAATAATTTGTACATCTGCATCAGCCAGCATTGTGAGGACGAGAATTGTTTCTACAAGAAGCTGACGATATTCTGGGTGTGGCACACTGTTCAGGAAAGTCTCTACCTGAACTGCAAATTTTATTTCACCAGGAGTCATCTATTTAGAAAGGAAAAAAAGAATTGCAGGTCAAGTAAATCAAGTCATTAATCTCAGTGACTATCTACAAGAAATGGCAGTTTTTTTTTGATGAAGTAATGGAGTGTATGTGGTTGATGTGGTGTGGATTTCCAGAAGGTGTTTAATAACATGCCACAGAGTAGGCGAATCAGCTAAGCAGAAGATGGAATAAAAATAACAGTAGCAGCATGAATATGCATTTGGCTGGGTGACAGGAAACAGTAGTAGTCATTGTTTTTTGGGAAGTGGCGTTCCCTGACAATGAGTACTAGGACCACTGCTTTTCTTGATATATAGTCATAACTTAGATTTGGGTGTACAGGCACAATTTCAATATTTGCAGGTGACCCAAAATCTGGATGCATTGTGAACTGCAGGGAGGATAATGAAACTTAGACAGACAGATCCATAGAATCTCTACAGCGCAGAATGAGACCATTCAGTCCATTGAGTCTGTACCAACCCACTGAAAGAGCACCTGATATAGGCCCACTGCACCGCACTATTCCCGTAACTCCACCTAACCTGCACATCTTTGGACTGTGAGAGGAAACCGGAGAGCCAGGAGGAAACCCATGCAGACACAGGGAGAATGCGCAAACTCCACACAGTCATCCAAGGCCAGAATTGAATCTGGGTCTCTGGCGCTATGAGACAGCAGTGCTAACCATAGTGCCACCATGCTAGCCAGTGAAGGAATGGGCAGACATGTGTCAGATGAAATTTAGTGCACAGAGGTGTAAAGAGAAAGATTTTAGTTTCGTAGAACGTAGAAAGAAACTGATAGGTAGAATTCTAATTGCTGTAGTAACAGAGATTTGGGGTCATATGTGCACAAATCGTAAAGGTAGCAGGGCAGGTTCAGAAAATGGTTAAAAAGGCATTCAGGATCCTGGGCTTTAGAAATAAAGACATAGAGGACAAAAGTAAGTAAGGATAGGGTGGAAGCGTGGGGTGCTCTTTCCAAGGGACGGTGCAGATTCGATGGGCCGAATGACTTCCTTCTGCACTGTTACTTCTATGAATCAGGGCAGCTCGGTGGCGCAGTCGGTTAGCCCTGCTGCCTCACGGCACCGAGGTCCCAGGTTTGATTCCGGCTCTGGGTCACTGTCCGTGTGGAGTTTGCACATTCTCCCTGTGTTTGTGTGGGTTTCGCCCCCACAACCCAAAGATGTGCAGGGTAGGTGGATTGGCCACGCTAAATTGCCCCTTAATTGGAAAAAATGAATTGGGTACTCTAAATTTTTTTTTTAATTCTGTGAATCAATGAACTTCTGAGTCAATATCAGTATCAGCTAAGAACAGTATCACAACTCAATTGTGATGTACCTTTGCTCAGCTTAACACAGCCACCCACCCTACCACATGCCCACAGGTACAACCACATGCCTACCCCACCCAAACACCCAACCACATCCACGCACTACCTAGGCAGGTGTAAACTCCTGAATAGCCCAGTCAGAATTCAAAAATAAAACTGAAGAAGGTATTGGAGGATGGGAGAAGATTGTTAAAAGAAAAGGGATAAATGGAACAAAATGAACTTTTAGTGGTCCAATCAATAATTCTGCTCATAGTTATCTAGATTGACAGCAAAAATGTATTTTAATGGCTTTAAATTGACTCTTATCTGCACAAACAATTTGGAAAGGAGAAGGCCGAATATCTACCTCGACTGAATCTAATTTAGTTTGATAGGCAGCATGATGCAGTAACACACAGCTGGCACAAATACCAGAATTGGACACTGATGGCAGAGTTCTGGATATCCTCAGGTTTACAGAGGGTAGAATATGGGAAACCAACCAGTAGTGTGTTGGAACAGTCAAGTCTACAGATAAGGAGGCATGAATGAGGGTTTCAGCAGCAGATGAGCTGAGACAGGTGAAGTCGGGTGATGTTATGGAGATGGAAATGGGCATTCTTAACAGTAGCGGAAATATATGGGAATATAAGGGTGCGGGGGGGGAAAGGGAGGACAGCCCAGTAAGGATGCTCAGGACAGCAACAGGAAGGGCACACCTGGGGGACCACAAGTATGCCTCTGGTATGTTTCAATACCAGGGAGCCAGGCATAAATAGTAAAACAGGAGGTTAGCTTCCCGACCACGGGGGCCCCCGAATGCAAACAGCAACCCCCCCCCCCCCCCCCCAACCAATCCTGCATATATGTTCTCTGGGTATTTGCGACAAAATACGTGAACTCCCAAATTACACCATATTTTGTCCTATACATTTTCAATAGCTCCCTCGTTATTTATACTTGCCTCTTTAATATTTAAACACTAATGTACAACACAGAATTTGGAAAATAGAAGGAGGCCATTCAGCCCATTGAGTCCGCACTGGCCCTTGGAAAGAGCACCCTACCTAAACCAACACCTTCTACCCCATCCCCGCAACCCAAGCTAACATTTTTGGACACTAAGGGCAATTTAGCATGGTCAATCCTCCTAACCTGCACATCTTTGGATTGTGGGAGGAAACCGGAGCACCCGGAGGAAAAACACGCAGACACAGGGAGAATGTGCAGACTCTGCACAGACGGTCATCCAAGCCGGGAATCGAACCTGGTACCCTGGAGCTGTGAAGCAACCGTGCTGACCATTGTGCTAGCGTGCCGCCCATGGTGGCATGCAACAATGCTGCCACCAACCAAATGTAAATAACCAACAGAAAACAATGTGTGAGGGGGGGGAGGAGGAGGGGTTAGGTTGTGGGAGGGGGTAGGCTATGTTTCAGGGTTTTACGTTTGTACAGGTATTTTACTCTGCCCTGTTGTTTTGCACAATTGTGTCTTGTATAAAATGAAAATCCGAATGAAAATTTAAAAAAAAATTAATCTCAGGCTCAAACATGACAGCAAGTTTGCAAACATTTATCTCAGATTTTGCCTCAGATGGTTACCAAGGCTGAAAGATAGACACAGTAGCTAGAGAATAGAGTTTGAAGTGAGGGCCAAGTCTTCTCAATATTTAATTGGGGAAATTTATGCTCATCCTGTACTGCATTTAAAATAATCAGTCTGATTATTTGGCAACAGTGAAGGAGGTGATGGGTGTCATTAGTATATATGTGAAAACTTAACGCTTCGCTTTTGGATGTTGATGCCAAAGGGTAGCCTGAAGAGGAGAAATAGATGGGGGCCAAGGATACATACATTCTTAGTAGATACCAGAGGTAATAATGTAGGAACAGGAAGAGAAGCCATTGCGTGTTATACTCTGGCTACCATTAGATAGTTATGATGTGGAGATGCCGGCGTTGGACTGGGGTGAGCACAGTAAGAAGTCTTACAACACCAGGTTAAAGTCCAACAGGTTTGTTTCAAACACGAGCTTTCGGAGCACGGCTCCTTCTTCAGGTGAATGGAAAGGCTTGTTCCAGAAATGTTTATATAGACACAGTCAGAGATGCCCCGGAATGCGAGCACCTGCAGGCAATCAAATCATCAAAGATGCAGAGAGAGAGGTAACTCCAGGTTAAAGAGGTGTGAATTGTCCCAAGCCAGTTCAGTCGGTAGGCCCCTGCAAGTCCAGGCTTGTTGGTGGGGGCCGAATGTAATGCGACATGAATCCCAGATCCCGGTTGAGTCCGCATTCATGCGTGCGGAACTTAGCTATAAGTTTTTGCTCAGCAATTTTGCGTTGTCGCGTCTCCTGAAGGCCTCCTTGTAGAATGCTGACCCGGAGATCAGAGGCTGAATGTCCTTGACTGCTGAAGTGTTCCCCAACTGGAAGGGAACAGTCCTGCCTGTTGATAGTCGCACGATGCCCGTTTATTCGTTGTCGCAGTGTCTGCATGGTCTCGCCAATGTACCACGCTTCGGGACATCCTTTCCTGCAGCGTATGAGGTAGACTACATTGGTCGAGTCGCACGAGTATGCGCCGCGTACCTGGTGGGTGGTGTTTCCACGTGTAATGGTGGTGTCCATGTCGATGATCTGGCATGTCTTGCAGAGATTACCCTGGCAGGGTTTTGTGGTGTTGTGGTTGCTGTTCTGAAGGCTGGGTAATTTTCTGCAAACAATGGTTTGTTTGAGGTTGCGCGGTTGTTTGAAGGCCAGTAGTTGGGGTGTGGGGATGACCTTGGCAAGATGTCCATCCTCGCTGATGATGTGTTGGAGGCTGCGAAGAAGATGTCGTAGTTTCTCCGCCCCAGGAAAGTACTGGACGACGAAGGGTACTCTGTCAGTGGTGTCCCGTGTTTGTCTTCTGAGGAGGTCGGTGCGGTTTTTTGCTGTGGCGCGGTGGAACTGTCGATCAATGAGTCGAGCGCCATATCCCGTTCGTACGAGGGCATCTTTCAGCATCTGTAGGTGTCTGTTGCGCTCCTCCTTGTCTGAGCAGATCCTGTGTATACGGAGGGCTTGTCCATAGGGGATGGCTTCTTTAATGTGTTTCGGGTGAAAGCTGGAGAAGTGGAGCATCGTGAGATTATCTGTGGGCTTGCGGTAAAGCGAGGTGCTGAGGTGACCGTCCTTGATGGAGACGAGTGTGTCCAAGAATGGAACTGAATTTGGAGAATAGTCCATGGTGAGTTTGATGGTGGGATGGAACTTATTGATGTCATCGTGTAGTCGTTTCAGTGATGTCTCGCCGTGGGTCCAAAGGAAAAAAATGTCATCGATGTATCTGGTGTATAGCATCGGTTGAAAGTCCTGTGTGGTGAGGAAGTCCTGTTCAAACTTGTGCATGAAGATGTTGGCATATTGAGGTGCAAATTTGGTCCCCATGGCTGTTCCGTGCGTCTGGATGAAGAATTTGTTGTCGAAGGTGAAGACGTTGTGGTCTAGAATGAAACGGATGAGTTGCAGAATTGCGTCTGGAGATTGGCAGTTGTCGGTGTTGAGGACTGAGGCTGTTGCAGCAATGCCGTCGTCATGGGGGATGCTGGTGTAGAGTGCCGAGACATCCATTGTGACGAGGAATGTTCCTGGTTCAACTGGTCCATGGGTGCTGAGTTTCTGTAGGAAGTCCGTCGTGTCGCGACAGAAGCTGGGTGTACCTTGTACGATGGGTTTCAAGATGCCCTCGATGTGGCCAGAGAGGTTCTCACACAGGGTCCCATTGCCTGAAACGATAGGACGGCCTGGTGTGTTGGCCTTGTGTATTTTCGGGAGGCAGTAGAGATCTCCAATGCGGGGATTACGTGGGATGAGAGCACGTAGGGTGTTCTGAAGGTCTGGATCTAAGGTCTTGATCAGTCTGCTGAGTTGGCGGATGTGTTCCTTGGTTGGATCTGCGGGTAACTGCCTGTAGTGTTCCTGGTTGTCGAGTTGTCGGTATACTTCTTTGCAGTAGTCTGTTCTGTTCAGTATGACGGTGGCCCCTCCTTTGTCTGCTGGTTTGATGACGATGTTGCGGTTGGTCTTGAGAGTGCGGATGGCGTTGCGTTGTGCTTGGGTGACGTTTGAGGCTGCCTTGTGATTGCGAGTGATGAATCTGGCATTGACACGACTTCTGACGGCTTGAGCATACATGTCGAGTCTAGGGCAGCGGCCTTCCGGAGGGGTCCAATTTGACTCTTTCCTTTTCGGTTGCTGCACTGCAGATCTCGCGGTCTGCTGTTCCGGTTCATTGGTCGTGTCCCTGGGTTCGCTGTCGGCCTCTTGGGGTCTGTGGAAGAATTCCCGGAGCCTCATTCACCTGATGAATTCCTCCGTATCTGCCGCGAGACTGATGGGGTCCATTTTGGTGGTGGTGCAGAAATTGAGCCCTCTGCTGAGGACTTCGATTTCGTCTGGTTGAAGGGTGTAGTCTGACAAGTTGACAATGGATTTCCCTGTATTGTTTTCGACTGTTGTACCGGGAGAAGCTTGATTGCTGCTAGTGGTGATGCCAAGTTTCTCAAGCTTCCTGTTCTTGGTGTGCATGTAGGTGGCATAGTATTGCTGTCTCATCTGTTTGGCGGTGTTCCGCAGCTGGTCTGCTGTGTCCTGAGCGCAAGTTGAGAATATGGCCTCTCTCTTGGTTTCCAGGTTGCGTCGACTGCTGTAGAGTTGGTGTACGAGGTGTTTGAGGAGTGTGACAGAGGTGCGGTGGCAGAGTCTTTCAGCGTAGTCTGTGTTGTAAGTCGACTTGAGTGGGTTTTTGATCTGTAGTCCTTTCGGGATCTTGTCTGCTTTTTTGCATCTTTGTAGAAACTGAATGTCAGTGTCTATATGCGCGATCTTCCTGGAGATCCTCTCCACTTTGAGCCGGCAGTTTGCGGTGTCAATGGTAGCCATGATGTGGAGATGCCGGCGTTGGACTGGGGTGAGCACAGTAAGAAGTCTTACAACACCAGGTTAAAGTCCAACAGGTTTGTTTCAAACACGAGCTTTCGGAGCACGGCTCCTTCTTCAGGTGAATGGAAAGGCTTGTTCCAGAAATGTTTATATAGACACAGTCAGAGATGCCCCGGAATGCGAGCACCTGCAGGCAATCAAATCATCAAAGATGCAGAGAGAGAGGTAACTCCAGGTTAAAGAGGTGTGAATTGTCCCAAGCCAGTTCAGTCGGTAGGCCCCTGCAAGTCCAGGCTTGTTGGTGGGGGCCGAATGTAATGCGACATGAATCCCAGATCCCGGTTGAGTCCGCATTCATGCGTGCGGAACTTAGCTATAAGTTTTTGCTCAGCAATTTTGCGTTGTCGCGTCTCCTGAAGGCCTCCTTGTAGAATGCTGACCCGGAGATCAGAGGCTGAATGTCCTTGACTGCTGAAGTGTTCCCCAACTGGAAGGGAACAGTCCTGCCTGTTGATAGTCGCACGATGCCCGTTTATTCGTTGTCGCAGTGTCTGCATGGTCTCGCCAATGTACCACGCTTCGGGACATCCTTTCCTTGGTGAGTTTGATGGTGGGATGGAACTTATTGATGTCATCGTGTAGTCGGGAATAGTTTACTTTTGTCACAGCCACATTGATGATATTAAGTGAAAGTTATCTTTACAAATGAGATAAGAGTGCTAGCACTGTGGGAACAATAATTTGTCCTGCAGGATACGGTCTCTACTTTGATACGGGAAATCCCAAATCAATAGTGGGAATTGGAAAATGCTTAAATTGAATCTTAATATTATCCCCCTTGCATGGTTAAAAAAGTGAGATGTGTTATATTAGATTGAAGTACAAATTAGAATAAAAAATTAAACAGAATGAATGGGAAGCTGAATAGTACAAATGAGGGGCTGAATGGCCTTGTTCTATGCTGCAACATCTTATAATTGCATTATTGATGTTTCAAGTGATAGATGAAATGTTTCACTGAATGATACAAATTAGAAGGCTCCAGTTGCAATCCCACTTTGCTATTAGCTTTCAGGTACTGTAATTATGAACACCAGCAACTTGTTTTGGTGTGATTAGGCCAGGGAGGGGGAAATTAGTTCCTGTTTCAAATTCCTGTCCAGTGACAGCTCCTGGAAGTGCACGTGAATGTTGAATGAAGAGCGGATCACAATGGGTTATGTTGCTTCCCAATGGCTTTGTCAACATTGGGATGACTTTTCTACATAGACCAGCAGGGAAATTTGTTCATGCAGCACCTGTTTTTCAGGCACTAAATGGCCTCCTCAAGCCTCCAATGTGACACACAGATAAATACATGTTCACTTTAGTTCAGATATGTGCCAATCACCATATTGATAAAGGCCAAAAAAGCAGCAGTGTCCACATGAGAAAAAAGCACTGACCCCTTAATTTATATATGTAAAAGACCCAACACCTGAGGATTGGCTGATCCTGAGGTGGCACTCATGTTTTATGTGGCCTAAGAGATGGTCCTTAATAGGCTTCAAATAACATTACAAATTAAAGTATACTTAGCTAAATATGGAGGTGGGAGGCAGAATTGCTGCTCCTGTCCTCTCATTAAAAGGTGGGTCACTGCTGCTCCTTCACTTCCCCAGTCACTGTCCACTTTTGCTTAATAACAGCACCCCCAGCAGGACAATTGTGGACTGCTAAAAGCTCAGTCTTCAAACATGCTTTGCTGATGAGCTGGCTTTCTGCAGCTGTCTGGCATGATGGAAATAGGGATGGTATCTGACAAAACCTGGTACCATCCCCACTTCCTCCTCAACCATCACAGTGGGCAGCACGGTAGCAAGCATAAATGTTTCACAGCTCCAGGGTCCCAGGTTCGATTCCCGGCTGGGTCAGTGTCTGTGCGGAGTCTGCACGTCCTCCCAGTGTGTGCGTGGGTTTCCTCCGGGTGCTCCGGTTTCCTCCCACAGTCCAAAGATGTGCGGGATAGGTGGATTGGCCATGCTAAATTGCCCGTAGTGTCCTAAAAAGTAAGGTTAAGGGGGGGGGGGGGGGGGGGGGTGTTGTTGGGTTACGGGTATAGGGTGGATACGTGGGTTTGAGTAGGGTGATCATTGCTCGGCACAACATCGAGGGCTGAAGGGCCTGTTCTGTGCTGTACTGTTCTATGTTCTATCAACTCTCTCCCTCACTCTCTCTGACCTGCTCTTCTAGGCTGTGCTATTCATAAATCATCCCAGTAACCATGTTTGTTCTCAAATGCGAGGACACTATCCAAGATAATTTAGCACAGTGGGCTAAATAGCTGGCTTGTAAAGCAGACCAAGGCCAGCAGCGCGGGTAAAATTCCCATACCAGCCTCCCCGAATAGGCACCGGAATGTGGCGACTAAGGGGTTTTCACAGTAACTTAATTTGAAGCCTACTTGTGACAATAAGCAATTTTCATTTCAACACAAATTACTTTCAGATGAATATTTTTAAATTACTGACAATTTAAACTTGATTATTAAGCTTTAGTCAAAGGAAACCTGCCTTTCCCCACTGTAGTATTGCAAGTGACAGACAAGTGAATTCTCTCATTCATTGAATGAGAGCATCGCTAGCTGGGCCAGCGTTTATTGCCCATCCCTAATTACCCTTGAACTGAGTGGCTCGCTAGACCCGTCAGTGGGCATTGCTGTAGGTCTGGAGTCCCATGAAGGCCAGACCAGCTAAGGATAATGGATTTGCTCCCCTAAAGGACATTAATGAACCAGATGGGTTTTATGATCATCGACAATGATTTCACAGTCAACATTAGACTTCTAATTCAGATTTTTATTGAATTTACCATCTACCATGGTGGGATTCAAATCAGGGATCCCCAGAGCATTACCCTGGGTTACTAGTCCAGTGACAATACCACTAAGCCACCGCCTCCCTGCATTGTCAGTTTGGTGTCATTATAATTACATTTCCTGACAACGCGCTGCCCTTCTGACTATATTTGAACATAATACATCATCCCTATTCTACATTATGCCAAGATTATGCTGGTCTATTTGGCTTGAGTCTGCAACTTGCAAAACTCAAAACCAGAGTATAAAATTGGCCATACTGTGAACAGGTTGGTGGCACTAAATTGTGATGAAGTTCAATGAAAGTATGAGGAACAGCATTTTACCTTTTGATTTGGACGTCTACAGCCTCTTGGACTTAATAGTAAATTCAACAATTTTAGGTCATAATCACTGCTGCCATTTGTTCAGTCAGCGACTGTGGTAATGATCTGTTATAGAACATAGAACAGTACAGCACAGAACAGGCCCTTCGGCCCTCAATGTTGTGCCGAGCCATGATCACCCTACTCAAACCCACGTATCCACCCTATACCCGTAACCCAACAACCCCCCCCCCCCCCCCCTTAACCTTACTTTTATTAGGACACTACGGGCAATTTAGCATGGCCAATCCACCTAACCCATTATTGCCATTTATCATAGAATCATAGAATTTACAGTGCAGAAGGAAGCCATTCGGCCCATCGAGTCTGCACCTTCTCTTGGAAAGAGCATCCTATCCAAGCCCACACCTCCAACCTATCCCCATAACCCTAACCCTACCCAACATCAAGGGCAATTTTGGACACTAAGGGCAATTTAGCATGGCCAACCTACCTAACCTGTACATCTTTGGACTGTGGGAGGAAACCGGAGCACCCGGAGGAAACCCACGCACACATGGGGAGAACGTGCAAACTCCGCATAGACAGTGAACCAAGCCGGGAATCGAACATGGGACCCTGGAGCTGTGAAACAATTGTGCTAACCACTATGCTACCGTGCTGCCCTTTACACCTTTTCTGGACCAAATTTTTTATTTCTTTACTTGTCCTATGACAATCTCCCTTTGCCTTGCATTATCAAAACCTTATCATTTCATCTCTATTTTCCACCCGATCACAGACCTTGGTTTTGTGGAATAAAACACTTACATTTCAAACCTTTTCCAGTTTCGATGAAAATTCATCAGCCTGAATTGTTAACATGTGAGCGGTTTAGGTATCCGGATCTGAAGGGACTATTTTACTAACCTACATCAGATTAAGCCATCAAAAGAGGGAAATCTGTTTCTCTGTTAAGGCTTAGAATAGCTCTCACGAGGGGAGATTACTTTTCTGAGTCTCAAACAGGATTTCAGTTACTTTTTAAAATGAAATGAAATGAAAATGAAAATCACTTATTGTCACGAGTAGGCTTCAATGAAGTTACTGTGAAAAGCCCCTAGTCGCCACATTCCAGCGCCTGTTCGGGGAGGCTGGTCTGGGAATTGAACTGTGCTGCTGGCTTGGTCTGCTTTAAAAGCCAGTGATTTAGCTCAAATACATCACCCATGACTAAAACTCCTACCTGTCAGGCGTGGATCCTTGTCATTTAAGACTTCCTAAATGAGTGTCTAAGATCTAAAACTTATTGAGTGTAAGACTGCATGATTAATTTCTAATAGTATTTTTATTATAAGATACTCTCAATTGATACATACAGAATTGCAGAGCTAAAAATATGAATTGTTTAAGTCCTTTGATAGCCAAATGGCCAGGTTTGTGGTTTATCAACAATAATGTGATTTAATGATCTTAGTGTCTGCTTGAATGTCAGATGTTTAAGATATATGGTCGGACAGGGAGTTGTTTGAGTCACATTTCTACTTCTGTCCATTTTCAATGTGTCAAGATTCTTAAATATATAGATGTCCAGGTAGCCACTATTCAAAATGGCGTTATCTTAAGTGACAAAGTTTATATGTCTAAGAAAGAAATTTGTTTAATTTATTCTAGTTGCTATCTTCTAATATATCTTCCCGCACTCTATCTTATGATTATAATTGCAGGAAGGTAATTTGAAGAATTTATGGGCTGTCAATTCAAGGATCTTCCTTATCCTGCATTTGTCTGGCATGGCTTAATGATCCTAGGGGTCAGCTAAAGTGTTTGCAGCTGGTGGTGACTTTTGAAAAACCTTTCTGCTGAAGTGGATTTATTCTACTTTGAAAACACTTGAGGTATTAATTTCTGCTGCGTATTCATGTTCTTATTCTAAACCGAATTCTGCGGACAGTGTGATCTCCATCACAAACGTCATCTCTCTCTTCCCAGTTAACCTGCTGAGTATTTTTTAAATACTGAAATGGCAAGTTTAGTTAGTCTTGGATGGGTGAACCGAATTACAAATATAATATATTAAGGAGGCACAAATTGATGTGAGGCAAACTAAACAGCAAAAGGCCAAAAAAAATAGATGTGGTTTACCTCTTCAGTTGTAGATGATCGGAGAATACTACCTTCAAAAGCCAATCCTTGACACTGCAAAGGATAGACCAGATTCTTTAAAACAGATTTCCTCATTTCAAAAATTAGTTTTAAAAACAATTATCGAAAAGAAAACGGGTTCCACTGAAGCACTGCTTAGCACACTGACCTTTTGTAAAATGTTCCAGACTCGTCGATAAAAACCAATAGGGACTCTGTTGAGTGCCCCATCAATGCGCCTGCGCCGCAACCATTGCCCATGCCGTGCATCCACAAAATCACTACCTTCCAATGGAACATGGATCAAAGTCTCAGCCACATGCGGCATTTGGTGACTTGCTTGCTGTAATATAGAAGTGCATTTATTAATGAGCTTACAGAGAATATTCCAGTGTACCTTAAGGCACAGCAAAGCATAATAACTTAATTAAATTTCTTGGTTTCGGTTTCAATCATCGCAGATAAACTCGACTCCACTCAAGTGACCTCAAGCAGAAGACAAATGTAACTAAATCATTGGGGGGGGGGGGGGGGGGGGGGGCTGATTCTCCGCCTGCATTTGGCCTGGTGCACATCCTGCTATTCCAGAATAGTGGGATAGCACCTACATAGGGTTTGCGCTGGGGGCACCAAACGGAGCACAATGATCCTGGCTCGTGAATCCTGACGCAATGTGCTTCACGCCCTCACTGGACGTGAACCAGATGAGCCTATTTAAATTAGCATTCAAATATGCTCAGACCGTTCAAAGCTGGATGCTCTGGTTCCCAGGGTCCCTCCCCCTCCCCGCCACACGGTGACACAGGCGAGGTCAGCGGGAATCACTACTGATCTCCATCACCGAAGACCAGATGCGGCGACGATGGCACTCAGACTACTGGAGCTCCCAGATGGTCGGGGACATGGCAGGACACTTTCTCCTGACACCCTGTTGTCACTGCTGGGATTCCAAGGGGCAGAGCCTGAAAGGGGCCATGTCCATGAAGGAGGTGGTCATTTTGTGACCCCATAGTGGAGTGGGGGAGGAGGTGGTAGTGGGTTTCATGGTACCAATGACTGGGGGAGGGGGGGCTGATGCTGGCTAAAAGGGGGTGGGCCTGAAGGTAGACCCTTTGGGGGGTCTCTGATTCCCCGATGCAAGCAATTCTTTGGGGAAGGGCCTGCATTCTCATGTTGAAATTGGGACACCCTTTAAAAATGGTGCCCGATCTCTGTGAGGCTGGGCTTGCTGGCAAAGTTGGTTCCAACACATCACTGTTCCGGTGCGTTTCACCCCTGGCTGCAAAAGAATGACTAAGTGTGAGAGAATTGGGATGGGAATTCGCACCTGTATTCCCACCCAAAATGATATTTAGTCATTTTTTGGGAGAGTTTCACTCATGATGTCACTAACCACCTGTGGCAATTAAGTTTATTGATGGGAATGGCAGGTTTTATAATACATTGCAAACCCTGTACTTAAACCATTAATAAGTCATATTAATATTTTATGCCCTTATAAAAATGAAACAGTTGCCAAAATGCTTCCCATCTATTCCATGAGAAAATGCTTGGTCTTGTGTTGCCAAACCTCCAAGTTTGGCAACATGCTAAAACTGTCCATGGAACACAACGCATCGGTTAGATTGTAGCTCAAAAGCAAGTCTTATTTATAATAATACTCATTGTGCACTTTAGCTACTTATGCTGCAATATTCAATTTTCCAGAATCAGTCTGTTTTTTCTGTCCTCTCCTTACTCCTTCTACCCTGTAAAAAGGGCTACATCCCGCATAACAGCCAGTGTAGATAAAAATGAACCATCATAAAAAGAACTTATTTCAAAACTCCTTACCGTACAACATTCCTGCAAGGCTCAATGAGTGGTTAAACGGAAATGAGGTTGTAAAAAATCTTGTTATATGTAGAGTGACGAAGACTCAAAAATTTACATAATTACATCTTTGTCATTTGACAAACCACATGACAGGGCCATATCAAACTGCTACCAATTTTAAAGTAGGATTTTAATAGCAATGTGCATTCTTAATGATTCTCAATAGCACCATGCCACAGGATAAATAATGAAGTTGGTTCTTCCAAAGACTAAGCAATAAGGAATTTGCTTGCTTGGATGGTGGAAATTCCTTCTTCTCAGTCAATCTGTGAGAAGAGGATTAGAATGAGAACATGCATTTTGATATGCAGTTAGCCTGTTAAAAAAAACGACAGACACAAAAAAGGGAGACAATGAACTGCAAGAAGCTCAAAAAAGCAGAGGGAGCTGCAGTAAAGTCCTGCTGTTGGACAGATTGCAGGGTAGTTAATCAAGCAAAGCAAACCACTGAAATGGCTGGCATAATCTATTTATTTTTCATCTGAAGTTAAATTGTACTATTTGAACCAAGTGGTTCTGACCATGACCATTGCGCTGTGCATTCATCACACAGTGGAAATCAGGTACTGTGTCTAGATCTAGAGAATATAAAATGGCCTATTATTTCTCATAATAATGGTGATAAAACAGAAAACCAATAGTCAGTGCAGAAATAAGTATTCACGAGGTCCAGGATACAGATAGCTTGGGCCTCAAATAGATCAGTTTTTACAATGGTTGAGGGCAAACAAGCCTAATTGGAAAAAGATGAGGTCTAACTCTGGTACCTACGAAAGGCATATGTTGTGTTGGCACAATTGGAATCTCCCCCAGTATATCATGAAGGCCACTTATTCCAATAGAATTAAAGCCGACTGATTCATACAAACTGAAGAGAAACCAGAGTGTACTCATTCCAGTAGAATTAAGATCTACAGTATAGAAACCATATAATTCACTTTGCATAGGAACTCTTACAGGCAGCAGTCCATGTTTGTTTAATTGGCTGAGTGGATTTCAATCCCAGATCCTACTGTGGCATCTAGTTCATTCCTTTTCTTTGGACGGAGGAAAATCATGGACACATCGAAGGCTACACTTGTTTAGTTAATACACAATGATTCTGACATAAATTAGGAAGATGCAATTGAATATCAAATCAATTACCGAAAATATGAATAAATTTATGCAATTGTGCTAACATTATAGTCATCACCTTGTGTGTTTCATCCATCTCATGCTGTGCTGTGATGGATCCCGTCTACAAGGATGGAAAATAATATACATTAGACAAAAGAACATACTATTGCACATAACATAATTTTGTTGTTATCTGGCCTGTTAAAACAAGTTGAACGTTAGTGATTTCAAATATTGATGATATGAAGCTTAAGTGAAGAAAGTGGTCAGTTCATTTTTGAGATATCATGCAAAAAGCAATATTAATAAATCATGGTTAAAAGTGCCATTAGAACAGAAATCCCTACAAATCTGCTACTCAGTTTTGCTACTAGGATTCTTACTTAAGGCTCTATTTGAAACATTGACCGTTTTCCCTATTTTAAATGTTGAACAATCTTTTCTGCATATTTAGTATGTTCTATTTTATTTCATATTTTCAACACCTTTTATTTCTAGATGCAAACAGTTTAACTCGACGATCAAGTTGTGAAAAGAAGCTTTGATGGATTAATTTACTGGGCTTACAAAAAAAAAGGAAAATAAATAATTTACATTCATAAAGCACCTTTTGCATTATTGAGGTGTTCCAAAACACTTTACAGCCAATGAAGTAATTTTGAAATGTAGTCACCATTGTAACATAGGTAGCCACAGCAAGTAATTTACACACACCAATAATGAATGGTTCCACAAATAGCAATAATTAAAAGACTGGGGCTGTATCTTTAGAGTATGATGGGGGAAAGCACCAAAGGCAAGGAAATTTGTGTCGTTGGTCAGTGTGCTGATTTGCCAGCACCATCTTGCCTCCAGGAGATTTTCCCATGGTAGGATAGGAAATCCGGTCCAGCTACCTGACCACAAGTGGTGAGTAGCCAATTGAGGCAATTGAATGGCCTAGTAAGACTTGTTGTCAGAGGCTGACTGGGTTGGGGCAGCACTGCAGGCAAGCTATGAGGTCCTCCTCACCTGTCTGCCTTCAACTGGAGTTGCAAGCCACCCTGTGGAGCAATGCCCCTTTCCACAATGGCGGCCCAGCTGCTAACGACTCTTTCACTTCCCTAACAAAGTAGTTTGATGCTTCTTCTGTGCTGCAGGGCCTCCTGTTGACCCTCTAACTCCATGACCACTCCATCTAGCCACACTTGGCCATTTAGGCGATAAACACCACATGGTGTCAGTTTCTAATCTCTGTCTGGATCCTGGGATTGGCGTCCTGAAACTGCCTGGAGAAATCCTGTCCAAGTAAATGTGTTTTGCATTGCTGGTTGAGGGATAAATGTTAGCCAGGAGATCAGGAAACTCCCCAGCTCTTCTTCAAATGGTGCTATGGATCGTGTACATTCACCTAAACAAGAAGACTGGGTCTCAGATTAATATTAGTTCCAAAAGACAGCATTTCTAACATTGTGCCAGTTGCTCAATATTGCACTGTCGATCTAGATTATATGTGCTCAAACCTTTAGAGTTAGGTTCAAATCCACAATTTTCTGCTGCATCAGAGAAGAGAATGTTACTATCAAGCCAATATTGGCAAAGATAAACTTCATAATCAAAAGCTCACAACTGTGCATTGATTCAAAGTAGTTTAGTCAATGTTTTTAAACATCTCTAGAAGCATACTGATTAAAACAATACACAGTTTAAGGAACTGTCGTAAGGCAGTTCAAGGCTCAAAAAATAGTGCCACGTTTTAAAAAATAATTTTAATTCCAGGAAAGGAAAATATGAGGCTAGGATTATTACTTTGCTTAAATGTGCATCTGTGAGCAAAAGACCAGTTATCTTCTCACAGGGAAACAGTTTAACAATGGATGGAGAAGTTTGGGAAACATGAAAGTAAATTATTTGCTTGCTTTTTTGTCAAACAAATTAGTAATATTGAAGGAGAAGGGAGAAAAATGAAGTTAAAAAGGTGGGAGAAAGATTAAATATATTTTTTCGGCATACGTGCAATTATCAGATAAAACTGCAAATCAATCATTGCATGCAACAATAATTAGACATCTTAAGAGTACACTGTACTTGTGATGCAGTGTTGTTTTAATTGAAAACTTTAAACTAATGGTTAAGTTGCATCTTCAAAGCAATGTTCTGTGAGGAAGTAATTAGGTATTTGGGAAATGAAGAATTGATGAAAATTTTTGAAAGCTGCTAGTTCCAGCTACAAATATTTCACCTCCTTTTTGGTTACACCAGCTGAAAATCTACGTGAATCCATCTACAAACAGCAAAACAAATACCAAATATATTAGTGACATAAAATTTAAACATTTTCCGAGTGAGACACTTCAAATGCCCAAACCTCTCAAGTTGCATTTATAAAATGGCAGAATCATTGGTATCACAATTCGACTGCAATCAAACTGCTAAACCATGTATGTAGTATATGCTCCCCTGTTGCAACCTACTCTAAAGTATAATACAGCCTTGTGTGGTACACTTACTCGCTCTCCCTCCATGTAATTAAAGATAAAGTACCCAGTTTTTGTTTTCCCTTGGATAAATCACTCTCTTCCTGTATATTATTTTAATTCTTTCTCTGTATGAAATGACATGTGGAAAATTGCATGCAATCTCCTCCCTATTTTTAAATTTATTTTGTGGTAGGTTTATTAAAGTATAAAAAAATATACTCCGCCCTGAAAAGCAGCGTGGCACAATGCAATCGGCGGATGCCGGGAGATCCCACTTCCAGGATCTACCCGGTTTGCCTCGTCACGCGAGATTAACGCGATCTTGTGAGATGTCACGATGTGAATCCCGTGCACTGTGGGCAGGATCATTTTCTGGCAAATCTGCATATTAGAGTGAGACTAGTCTCATTCTAACATGTGTTCCCGAAATCTAATCAAGGCCTGGGATCAACTTCCCTCAACTTGGAGACCTCGGGCAAGCAGCGTTCAGTGCTGGTCTCCACAAACTGGGACCAGACGGAACGTTATCCCAAGGGATTGGAGGCCCCAGGTGCATGCTCTCCGGGCAGGGTGGTACCCTGACACAGATGCCACCTGGGCACTACCAGCCTGGAACACTGGCACCACCAAGGTGCCAAGCTGGCATTTATTTGCGCAGTGTTTAGGCCAGCGTGTGCCCTACACAGGTGTGGGAGGGTGCAGGGAGGGGGGCCTTATAGTGAGTTGGGGCTTGGGGGTGGCTTTGGGGTTCGTGTTAGCGGCTCGAGAGATTGGGACACCATTTAAAAATGGTGTCCAGATCTCTTGCTGCACTGAAGAGTTCGAACGTACAGAGCTCCTCAGTGCAGAAAAAGGGGCGAAGTGCGGCCTCGTCGGGGACTTCCCAGCTGAGGCCTCCGATCTACCTGTATGGGTGATAGTTGGCGGGGTGTCTCAACACTCCAGTGCTGGTTGACACTTGGCTGATATCGCATTACAGGACGCAGTCCGCATTCGGGTAGATCACGCCCATGGGCTATCTACTTGAAACATGGCTGATGATATCTTTGAGGACTCAAATTAATGAGGCCCTAGAGTGCTATAATCAAAGCCAGATAACAAGAAGTATTATTAAGCAAAGAGCAGACAACTGGGATGCTCAAGATGTGCCTCGTAGATCTGGAGGTGCCCTTCATTATGCACCAACCACGCTCTTGAGAATTTTTATTCGTTCATGGGATGTGGGTGTCGCCGGCTGAGCCAGCATTTATTACCATCCCTGAGCGCATTTAAGAGTCAATTCCATTGAATGATCACTACAGGCTGTGATACACAACGAAGTGCAGGAGTATGGATTAGAGCTGCCAGAGGTTGCTCATTCTGAATGGTCTCATCCATGGCAAAGTGCCTGCTCTGGCAACATGACATTGGTGACCTGGGTGATGCATTTGTGAGCGGAAAAAACCTGCAAATATCCCCTTCACATTGCACAATGCCTCTTCAGAGGAGGAGAATACTATTATATGATCATTGTACCAAAATTTCACAATGCCTCTTCAGAGGAGGGAGAGAAATACTATTATATGACCATTGTACCAACAGCATTACCCCTGGGATGGTCTCGTGATGGCTAGATTTAGTCAGGTTGCATCATTGTGCCCATCTGTCAGCCACATGCTGAATACACCTGTAGTCTCCATTCATTACTCGGCTTTAAGTCCTATCTCACGATTCTTCCCAAATGGGTCGGCCAATTTCCAGGCTATGTAAAAATAGGCTAGATGGGAAAGTGGCGTTAACAAATCACTTTTATATAACTCAGAAATTAAACAGAAAATTACCATTGTTCAACACACCTACTTTGCACATCTTTGCTCTTTCTCCTCTCAATACTTCTATCTGGTGCCACCTCTGTGGCTTCAGCAGAGGTAGACGTCGGCTGCTTGGATTGTTGCCCTGACTGCTGAGATGCTCTTGATCGATCTCCTCTGGGTTTTTGAGCTTGTAAAGGCTATGCTAAAGCTTTTTTCACCTGGACCTCTTTTTTTCCTGGACAAAAACACCATCACAAAGGCCAGTGATGTCGTAGTGCTCCCGTTTGTGGCAGATTAGTCCAATCTCTCTGCAAGCATATATCGTGCGGTGGAAAGTTTACCACTTCTGTTCTTCCAGGATACTGTACATTTTTGTTTGCTACTGCTCCAGAATTATCCTCTGCTTTGATGCTCCCCAAGGTACAAAGTATCTGCCCCACTGAGCAGAGCTTGGATCATCCTGTGGTCCTCCAATATTGACTCCACTTCCATCTCTGACTGCGCCATCTACTCTTGGTCACTAGTAATACGAGGCACCAGGTGAAAACCCAACTATCCATCTTCCCAGTCCCTAAGTGTGCATATACAAACTGGTGCAAAGTCTTCATGGCTCCTGCGATGTGCGGCCTCAGAATGAGTGACCCCCTCTGTGGAGTCTTCATCCTGTTCATGCATCACCTGCTGCAGAATAGTGATGGGCCTGTGGGAGTTGAACTGTCCAGGTGGCTGTCCTGACGTCAAGGTAAACACGAGTGAGTGTTGTATTCCACATGGTTGTGATATTTAATATTGTCACCAGATAGGGAGGCCCTTAGCTCTCCATTTAAAATGGCCTAGTGTACAAACTCAGCCCATCTCCAGCCCTTCTCTCTCATACTCTATTTTCCTTTATTCTGCAAGGAAGGATAGAACAGACATATCATTCAGCAACAAAATGTGTTGAGTAGGTGGAAGAGCAACATTTGTGGAGGGTCACAACAAGGGATAGGTTTATTATGTATTCAGGTGAGGGTGTGTGTTAAGGGTGGATGCAAGGTGGTACCTAAACAAAGAAGGTTGGTGCAGCTGCAATATGTCTAAAAGACTAATGGACTACAAAAGCTAAATAAAAACCTCATCCAGCAAAATATCAGAATATCAGACCAAGCTAGAGTCACAGACTAGTGTTACACACACTCGTCGGTTGTGGCAAGACCTAAACAGCATAACAGGCTACAAAGCGAAGCCGAGCTATGTCTCTAGCAGGAGTGCACCCCTCCCCGATAAACTCAATGCGTTCTAAGCTTGGTTCGAGCAGGAAACAAATCGATCCGCTGTCGAGTGCCCGAGCAGCCCAAAACATGTCCAAGCCCACCTTCACAGCTTCCAAAGTCAGATCGGCCTTCCTGAAAGTGAACCCTTGGAAGGAGACGGGTCTGGACGGGATCCCTGGTCGTGCAGTCAGAGCCTGCGCAGACCAGCTGGCAGGTGTGTTCGCGGACATTTTCAACCTGTCCCTACTCCGCACCGAGGTCCCCACATGCTTCAAGAAGACCACCATCATACCAGTGCCAAAGAATAACCAGGCAATGTGCCTCAATGACAACCGTCCGGTGGCCCTGACATCATTCGTAATTAAGTGCTTTGAGAGGTTGGTCATGAAGCACCATTCTCCCAGAATACCTAGATCCACTGCAATTTGCATACCGCCGCAACTGGTCCACAGCAGACGCCATCTCCCTGACCCTACACTCATCCCCAGAACATCTCGACAATAAGGACCTACATCAGACTCCTAATTATTCACTACACCATAATCCCAGCCAAGCTCATATTAAAGCTCCAAAGCCTCAGACTTGGCTCCTCACTCTGCAACTGGATCTTCGACTTTCTGAACCACCGGCCACAATCAGTAAGAATAAATAACACCTCCTCCACGATGGTCCTCAATACCAGGCCCGCAAAGGCTGCGTACTTAGCCCCCTATTATACTCCCTAGACACACACACGACTGCACGGCATAATTTGCTGACGACCATAGTAGGTCGGATCTTGAACAACGACGAGTCAGAATACATGGGGGAGATAGAGAACCTTGTGGAGGGGTGCAATGACAACAATCTATCCCTCAATACCAGCAAAATTAAAGAATGGTCATTGACTTCAGGAAGCAAAGTACTGTACACACCCCTGTCTGCATCAACGCGGCAGAGGTGGAGATGGTCAACAGCTTCAAATTCCTAGGGGTGCATATCACCAAAAATCTGTCCTGGTTGTAGCCATCTGGGATGGCCACTTACAACCAGGAACAGAGAAACTCGCAAAACCTAGCGGGTAAAATGGACAAAGCAAGATTCAGGCAGGTTCAGAGCCTGAAATGTATATTTGCAAGCAAGGAGTCCAGACGGTATCAAAACTCCGACCAATTAGCATTTTGATGGGCCGAGTAGCATTTGATGGCCCATCTTCACTAAGATAAAGGACTGGTACTCGAGCGACCAGTACAGTCACAGACATTTCGGCACCCTGTTCCAGGGAAGCGTAAACAACGGGGTCAGTGACTGCTTGGGATACACCCAGCCATCCAGACCCCCGCCCATTTATTGTTTAGGAATCAAACAGAGTGATCAGGGATCACCCAATTAGTGAGGCCCAAACTGAAGGACCACCCAAAAGAGCGAGAAAACCCTCAAGTATAAGAGAGTCCGCCATATGTTCGTCCTCTCTTAGACCTGACGCCCCAGCCACGACCATTTCCAAGTGCAGCAACACCAGAAGCAAGTCCAAGTTCAACGCTCGCTACCAGATGGATGAGCCTAGCTGAGCAGCAGTTACCTCTCCAGACTCGACAGATCCAGAATCACACAGCGGCCATTGTTTCTCTGACCTAAGCCGGGTGCCTGAAGTTAAGTACAGGTTGTCTTAGTTGATAGGTGTAGTTAACTAGTAGTGTTTATGTTACATGTCTAATTGTGTGTAAATAAAGTACCCTTGACCTTGAACTAACTAACTGGTGTTTGGCTCTTTGATCGATAGCCGGTTGAACCTTGTGGTGGTATCATCTGATACCTGGCAACTCTGAGCATTAGAATATAGATACCAAAGAAAGGGCAAACCCACTGATTGCCATAGTTAGAGCAGAGCCACACAGGAAAAGGAAGGCAACATGGTCCACCCACATTGACGCTACCACCAAGAAGGCACAACAGCACCTATACTTCCTCAGGAAACTAAGGAAATTCAGCATGTCCACACTGACTCTTACCAACTTTTACAGATGCACCATAGAAAGCATCCTGTCTGGCTGCATCACAGCCTGGTATGGCAACTGCTCGGCCCAAGACCACAAGGAACTTCAGAGAGTTGTGAACACAGTCCAGTCCATCACACAAACCTGCCTCCCATCCATCTATCTACATCTCCCGCTGCCTGGGGAAAGCGGGGAGCATAATCAAAGACCCCTCCCACCCGGCTTACTCGCTCTTCCAACCTCTTCCATCGGGCAGGGTATACAAAAGTCTGAGAACATTCACAAACAGATTCAAAAATAGCTTCTTCCCCGCTGTTACCAGACTCCTAAACGCCCCTCTTATGGATTGATCTGATTAATACTACACTCCTGTATGCTTCACCCGATGCCAGTGCTTATGTAATTACATTGTATACCTTGTGTTGCCCAATTATGTATTTTTCTTCCCTTTTCTTCCCATGTACTTAATGATCTGTTGAGCTGCTCGCAGAAAAATACTTTCCACTGTACCTCAGTACACGTGACAGTAAACAAATCCAATCCAATCCAATCAAGAATTTACAACAGCTACGAATGCTGTATCCGCTTTCAATAAAATATGAAATCAAAGAAATACCCGGGCAGAAATTCAAAACCGTATCATTTAATTTTTTTCCAGAGGGTTTGAGCTGCTGCCGGCCACCACCGTTTTCTCCCGCTCAGATTTCCAACATGCACAGGGGCCAATTGGCCTGGCGGGGCTACATGAGAAGTTTCAGGCGTGAGATGGCAGCCTCAGTCTGTTCTGCTTCGTTCGTGTCAGCTTCATGAACCAACATCCATATGTCGCCAACATTTCCGAGTGAGTACGGTGGCAACAATGTGATAACTGCCAGATAAAATTGATTTCTTTAGTGATGTTGATTGAGGGATAACTATTGGACAGGGGGACTCCAGGGAGATCTTGCCTGCTCTTCTTCAAAATGGTGCCAAGGGGTCTTTGACACCCACCCGAACAGGTTTATGGGACCTCAGCTCGATGTCTCATCTGAGAGATGGCACCTCTAATTGCGCATTGCTCCTTCACTCCTGCACTCGAGGGTCAACCCAGCTTTTTATTCGCTTGAGCCCTTGGAGACTTAAAACATGTAATTTCTTAACTTTAACACACAAACTCCCATTAAACAGTACTTCATAGGAATATACAACTCTCATTTCACTTACACAGGCAGGCAAAGGTGATACTTGCATTTACAATGCAAGATTCTTTCTCTCTCTCTGAGTCCCGTCCAGCCCCTCAAAAGAAACTCCTGGGGTGTTCAGACTTCAACTCATTATCGTTATCTTGGCTGTTTGATTTCCCACTCTCGTTCACATAAAGGAACAGAACTATGCTATTTTAATAAAAATAAATTTAGAGTACCCAATTCATTTTCTCCAATTAAGGGGCCATTCAGCATGGTCAATCCACCTACCCTGTACATTTTTGGGTTGATGGGGTGAAATCCACGCAATCACGGGGTTGAATGTGCAAACTCGACATGGACAGTGACCCAGGGCTAGGATCGAACTTGGGACCTCGGCGCCTTGAGGCAGCAATGCTAACCACTGCACCACCGTGCTGTCCAGAACTATGCTATTGATATGCAACAAACCTCCCAATTACGGACAAACTAGGCCATCAGACTCTGTAATGGACTAATGGCTGGTCAAACAAGAGTGTCCCAGAGAACAATGGATCTCGAGTGAATCACCCTGGCTGAACAGAGGCATCCTATGTACTCCCACCAACAAGTTTAAGTCTGAATGCGACAATATAACTCAGGCCAGGTGTGGGTACAGTGGGTATATCCGATAGACTCCATGTTAGCAGTTTTTCCCCTCAGTCTATTAACGCCTAAATTGCCCACTACATCTTCCATCCCATGTTAGGACCCAATTTCCTAATATCGTCCTCTTGTAAAAGTGTTAAAAATTAATTTACACTTGAATGAATAAGTGCTAACATTTTACTGGGAAATGTTATGGAAGACTAGTGAGTAAGCAGCACAATGCAATGTATTTTAATGCTGAGTCTCTCTGCAAAGTACTGTAAAGTGAAACTTGTGACAGACATTGGAAGGGAGTCAGGGACGTCCACGATTCTAGCTCGAAATTTTTGTAACTCCTGTGTGATCTGCATCATGAATATAAATATGTTTCCCTACAGAATACTTTCCATTTTTAACTCCACATGTTGCTGTGCACCTTCGTTCAAATTAACGGAGTGCTGATGGCTGTGCTATTATTCCTGCCACAAAATTTGGGTCATTATAATAACCCATGCTGAGTAGGGCTCCACAAGTTCTGCCTAGCCTCAGTGATTACCAGCAAGAAATTGGATTATTTCCTTGCTTGGTTTGTACAAATGCATTTTCCGACAGGACATTTGGGCAGGAGCTGCATCTGGCAAATTTGAACATTCAGCCCAGGGGGTGCCAATGCAGTGCACTACGATTGCAATTGGCTAATTGAACACATACCAGGGCTGAACCGGATCTACTTAACACTGCATAACGTATCATTTTTATTCTTCAACAGCGATTAGAAATATTTCTACAAATATACAGGTTATATATCAGATAAGTGTGCTGTTCACCTGCTTCATCTGAATCTTCAATTTTCTAATTCCAGCTCTGTCACTTTTTGTTGCTCCAGTGTGATCCAAATCATGAATAGAAATATGTTTCCTAGTAGAATGACGAACTATGGAAAGACAAGCAGGATGATTACAGCTAGAACAGTTACATGAATGGCACGAATTGGATAACAGTTGCACTTCGAAATAGGTTACGATCTAATTTCAAACAAAATGGTAGAGAAAAGTATAGGGCCGAAAAAATCTGCACGAGTCTCATTGAGGCACATTTAAGGTGAAACACAAACAACGAAAAAAAATCACAAACATAAGTTTCATTTTGCTACATTTCCAATGTAAAGTAAAATTGACTGCTGAAAAGTAGATGATTGATTCAAATCAAATTGCTCCTTGAAACAAAATGAATGAGGGGCGGCATGGTGGTGCAGTAGTTAGCACTGTTACCTCATGCCGCTGAGGACCGGGTTCAATCCCGGCCCCGGGTCACTGTCCCTGTGGAGTTTACACATTCTCTCCGTGTTTGCGTGGGTCTCACCCCCACAAACCAATGCCAGTGTTTATGTAGTTACATTGTGTACCTTGTGTTGCCCTCTTCTGTATTTCTTTTATTTTAATTTCTTTTCATGTCCTTAATGATCTGTTGAGCTGCTTGCAGAAAAAGACTTTTCACTGTACCTCGGTACAGATGACACTAAACAAAGTCCAAAAAAAAATAGCTGTGCAGGATAGGTGAATTGGCCACGCTAAATTGCCCCTTAATTGGGGAAAAAAGAACTGGGTACACTCAATTTATTTAAAAAAGAGAAACAAAATAATTGATTGACATTGTTTCAATTGCCCTAAAATTCTCAATGGATTGACACAGACACTAATTCCTTTAATTTAAATGGGTTAACACTGTGAATTAGGCCAAAGTAATCTAAATACATTAGACAGGATCCTACCACTGGAAATTAGACACCCAAATGGTGGCACTGCAGTATTTAATTCTATATGGTAAGATAGGAACAAGAGCACTTAGTTTAACTCATGCAGCTCACCATCATGCACAACCTAGTTATACCAGCTACCTGATACTTCTACCTTCCAATAATTGTTTTCATTTTGCTGGACATTTTCTTATGCTCATAATTTTATACAAGAAGAAAGCAGTTGCATGCCCTTAATGGATCCTACTGGTTTATAAACACAGACAACCTTTTACCTTCACACAATAAAAAAAGTCACTGCAGAAGATAATGTAAACTTGGAAATGCAGGCTAAATACAGCTCATTCTATTGTCTACCAAAGTGTAATCAACTACCCCAACTTGGGGATTTCTGTTCCAACTAGAATTGAATTTTTAGCTTGGGCTGATAACTGGTAAGTAACATTTGTGTCAGACAATGGCCACCTCTAACAAGAGAAATCTAACCATCTTCCCTGGACATTCAATGGCATTACCATTGCTGAATTATCCCACTATCAATATCCTGGAGGTTACCACTGACTAAAAACTGAACTGGACTAGCCATATAAATGCTGTGGCTGTAGAGCAGGTCAGAGGCCGGGAATTCTGCAAAGAGTAACTCATCTCCTGACTCCCCAAAGCATAAGTCAGGGGTGTGATGAAATACTCTGCACTTGCCTGGATGAATGCAGCTCCCATAACACTCGAGAAGCTCGAAACCACCAGGATAAAAACAGTCTGTTGATTGGCATCCCGACCTTCAACATCTGCTACCTCCAACACTAACACACAGTGGCAGCAGTGTACCATCTACAAGATGCACTGCAGGAATTCACAAAGTCTCCTTTGACACCATTTCCAAACCCACGACCATTGTCACCCAGAAAGTCAAGGGCAGCAGATGCATGGTAAGACCACTACATACAAGTTTCCTCCAAGCCACACACCAATCCGACTAGGAACTATATGACCATTTCTTCACGGTCACTGGGTCAAAGTCTTGGGACACCCTTCCAAACAGCACTCTGGGTGTATCTACACATAAACCACTGCAGTTCAAGGCAGTTTGTCACCACTCTCAAAGGCAATTAGGGATGGGCAATAAAAATGCTGGCCTAGCCAGCAATGCACATATCCCTTTAAGAGCAAAAATAACACATACATATGTGTGCACATTAAATGTTTTTCATTTATCAATGCATTCTTGAAACAATCGCACCTACTTCCTGCAATACTATTTTTGTTGCGGGTAAATTTGCATCAATGCATTGCGGTCACTGTATCCAGAAGGTGGTTTGTGGATGAGCTGTTGTCAAGTGACAGTTAAACCCCAAACACTTCTTCAGTGTTTCCCTCCCTACCTCCTCCTCTAACGAAAAAAAAATAACTGCAAGAATCCCAGCCGAGTAAAGATCAAGAGGGAGACTCGAGGGCAGGTAGAAGTAGAAAGAAGTTGAATCGTGATGTCGCAGCCAGCAGGTAAGTGATTAGCTGGTGACTGGTAAGTAGTTTTTCTTTTCCCTGAGGTAAGTTGATAAGGCACGGTTTTTCTATTTCCATTTTTTTTTAATCGTATGATTGGTAACAATTTTTTTTTTCCTTTTACATTTATCTATTATTTGATATTATAGTTGGACTAAATTAACCTTAAGATTAAAAATGGCAAGAGATCTCAGACCCATGTTATGCCTCTCTTGCTCAATGTGGGAGCTCAGGGACGTGGCTGATGTCCCTGGCTCCTTCACGTGCGGGAAGTGTGTCCAGCTGCAGCTCTTGTTAAACCGCATGACGGCTCTGGAGCTGCGGATGGACTCACTTTTGACCATCCGCGATGCTGAGGAGGTCGTGGATAGCACGTTTAGCGAATTGGTCACACCACAGATTAGGATTGCTGAGGGAGAAAGTGAATGGTTGACCAAAAGGCAGAGAAAAAGCAGGAAGGCAATGCAGGTGCTGGTTTAGCTCACAAGGCTAAATCGCTGGCTTTTAAAGCAGACCAAGCAGGCCAGCAGCACGGTTCGATTCCCGTACCAGCCTCCCCGGACAGGCGCCGGAATGTGGCGACCAGGGGCTTTTCACAGTAACTTCATTGAAGCCTACTCATGACAATAAGCGATTTTCATTTCATTTTTCATTTCATTTCATTTTCAGGTGTCCCCTGCGGTCACCTCCCTCCAAAACAGGTATACCGTTTTGGATACTGTTAGGGGAGATGGCTCACCAGGGGAAGGCAACAGTAGCCAGGTTCATGGCACCGTGGCTGGCTCTGCTGTACAGAAGGGCAGGAAAAAGAATGGAAGGGCTATAGTCATAGGGGATTCACTTGTAAGGGGAGTAGATAGGGGTTCTGTGGTCGAAAACGAGACTCCCGAATGGTATGTTGCCTCCCAGGTGCACGGGTCAGGGACGTCTCAGAACGGCTGCAGAACATTCTGAAGGGGGAGGGTGAACAGCCAGCTGTCGTGGTGCATATAGGCACCAATGATATAGGTAAAAAACGGGTTGAGGTCCTACAAGCAGAATTTAGGGAGTTGAGAGCCAAGTTAAAAATTCAGACCTCAGAGGTAGTTATCTCAGGATTGCTACCAGTGCCACGGTGAGTAGAAATGAAAGATTAGGCAGGATGAATGCATGGCTTGAGAAATGGTGCAGGGGTTCATATTTTTGGGACATTGGGACCGGTTCTGGGGGAAGTGGGACTACTACAAATTGGACGGTCTACACCTGGGCCGGACTGGACCCAATGTCCTTGGGGTTGCTTTTGCTAACGCTGTTGAGGAGGGTTTAAACTAATGTGGCAGGGGGATAGGAACCAAATGAGGAGGTTAGTGGACAGTAAGGAGGTAGTAACTAAAGCCTGTAAGGAACTAGATCATGAAGCCAGCGTGACTAAGGGGAAGAATAGGCAGGGAGCAGATGATGAACGCAAAGGGACTGGTGGTATGAGGTGCATTTGTTTTAATGCAAGAAATGTAGTAGGTAAAGCAGATTAATTTAGGGCTTGGATTAGTACCTGGGAGTATGATGTTATTGCTATAACTGAGACTTGGTTGAGGAAAGGGCATGATTGGTAACTAAATATCCCAGGATATCAATGCTTCAGGCAGGATAGAGAGGGAGGTAAAAGGGGTGGAGGAGTTGCATGACTGGTCAGAGAGGATATCTCAGCTGTGCTGAAGGAGGGCATTATGGAGGATTCGAGCAGTGAGGCGATATGGGCAGAGCTCAGAAATAGGAACGGTGCAGTAACAATGTTGGGGCTGTAATACAGACCACCCAACAGCGAGCGTGAGATAGAGGTACAAATATGTAAACAGATTATGGAAAGATGTAGGAGCAACAGGGTAGTAGTGATAGGAGATTTTAATTTTCTCAACATTGACTGGGATACACTTAGTGTTAGAGGTCTAGATGGAGCAGAATTTGTAAGGATGGCATTAAGGTGGACAAGTCCCCAGGTCCAGATGGGATCTATCCCAGGTTACTGAGGGAAGTGAGAGAGTAAATAGCTGGGGCCTTAACAGATATCTTTGCAGCATCCTTGAACACAGGTGAGGTATCGGAGGACTGGAGAATTGCTAATGTTGTCCCCTTGTTTAAGAAGGGCAGCAGGGATAATCCAGGTAATTATAGACCAGTGAGCCTGACGTCAGTGGTAGGGAAGCTGCTGGAGAAGATACTGAGGGATAGGATCTATTCCCATTTGGAAGAAAATGGGCTTATCAGTGATAGGCAACATGGTTTTGTGCAGGGAAGGTCATGTCTTACCAACTTAATAGAATTCTCTGAGGAAGTGACAAAGTTGATTGATGAGGGAAGGGCTATAGATGACATATACATGGACTTCAGTAAGACATTTGATAAGGATCCCCATGGTAGGCTGATGGAGAACGTGAACTCTCATGGGGTCCAGGTGTACTGGCTAGATGGATAAAGAACTGGCTGGGCAACAGGAGACAGAGAGTAGTAGCAGAAGGGAGTTTCTCAAAATGGAGAACTGTGACCAGTGGTGTTCCACAGGGATCGGTGCTGGGACCATGTTGTTTGTGATATGCATAAATGATCTAGACGAAAGTATGGGTGGTCTGATTAGCAAGTTTGTAGATGACACTAAGATTGGCAGATAGTGAAGGAGACGGTCAGAGAATACAGCAGAATATAGATAGATTGGAGAGTTGAGCAGAGAAATGGCAGATGGAGTTCAATCCGGGCAAATGCGAGGTGATGCATTTTGGAAGATCCAATTGAAGAGCGAACTATACGGTAAATGAAAAAGCCCTGGGGAAAATTGATGTACAGAGATCTGGGTGTTCAGGTCCATTGTACCCTGAAGGTGGCTGCACAGGTCGATAGAGTGGTCAAGAAGGCATACGGCATGCTTTCCTTCATCGGAAGGGGTATTGAGTACAAGAGTTAGCAGGTCATAATACAGTTGTATAAGATTTTGGTTCGGCCACATTTAGAATACTGCGTACAGTTCTAGTCGCCACATTACCAAAAGGATGTGGATGCTTTGGAGAAGGTGCAGAGGAGGTTCACCAGGATGTTGCCTGGTATGGAGGGCGCTAACTATGAAGAGTGGTTGAGTAGATTAGGATTATTTTCATTAGAAAGACGGAGGTTGAGGGGGTACCTCATTGAGGTCTACAAAATCATGAGAGGTATAGACAGGGTGGATAGCAAGAAGCTTTTTCCCCCAGAGTGGGGGTCTCAATTACTAGGGGTCACAAGTTCAAGGTGAAAAGTTTAAGGGGGATATGCGTGGAAAGTTATTTATGCAGAGGGTGGTGGGTGCCTGGAACGCATTTCCGGTGGAGGTGATGGAGGCGGGCACGATAGCGTCATTCAAGATGTATCTAGACAGATCCATGAATAGATAGGGAGCAGAGGGATACAGATCCTTATAAAATAGGCGACAGTTTTAGATGGAGGATCTGGATCGGTGCAGGCTTGGGGGGCCGAAGGGCCTGTTCCTGTGCTGTAATTTTTCTTTGTTCTTTGTTCTCTAACAATCCTTCTTAAAATTTATTATTTTTGTGCAATTGAGTAGTGTAAAACGGTATTCAATAAAATCATTGAATTCTGTCTTGCGCCATTGCTTCCAGCTTACACAATTGTAAGTGCACTTCATCTACATCTATTGTTACTGTGATCTGTGGATCCTTGCATTTGACCACCAGCATTTTCCCCTGTGGCTTTCATTTCCCCATCTCTTTTTGGATCCTTGTGTGAGCATTCTTAGAATATGATCAATGTAGGTCCATGCTTTCTCACCAATTTAGTCGGTGGTGACACCATTTCTCTTCAATGTACACTTTGATCCAACACTTTGTTAAACCATTTGATATGAAAGAGTTGTCACAAGCATTTGAACTGGAAGCTGCTGAGCTGGTTTTGGATGGCTTTGTTGGACCTCCATGTTTCTGATTCCTGAGGAACACAGCCAGCGCATCTCTTTTTCCAGTCACATGCTGAGATTGAGAGAAAGGTTTTAAAAGCTCTGTGCTGAAACCTGTCTTACGCTTACCAATGTGAGCTTTCCTGTTTACAAGACAGGGAACATTGTAATAATAATAATCTTTATTATTGTCACAAGTAAGCTTACATTAACACTGCAATGAAGTTACTGTGAAAATCCCCTAGTCGCCACATTCCGGCATCTGTTCGGGTACACAGTGGGAGAATTCAGAATGTCCAATTTTGTTAGGACTGTTAGGCTGGGGTTTCCCTTCCATGAGCAGGATAAAAAATTGGAGTACCAGGCGAATGTCCATTGACTTTAGGCAGAGATTTCTGGTCCTGCCCCAGCTTAGTCCCTAAGTCCCATGGAAGTGCTAGAAATGTCAGGTTTTGTAAATGGTTATACTTTAAACTATTTATTTAAATTTGAGACAGAATGGAGTTGGACATCATAACGATGGTGAATTACATTTCCAACTGGTACAAGGCACATATTATTCATATTGTCATGGAGATGGGCTTTGAGCGGGGAAGAGTCCAAAGAAAGCCATTGAAAGAGCAGGGTATAAGGTTTCCCTAAAAATATCACTGAACCTCACAGCCAGGTTCAGTCTGTAAGGATTTGAGAGGTAAAGAGAGAGAGAGAGTAAGCAAGCAGAGATATAAAGGGCGCAAGTCTGTATTGTTCACCATGTAAAATGCAGATGGAAGTTTGTTCTTGGATTGAAGAGACCAAAGTTGTGAGTGAAGATTCACCTAGCTTTGCCAGGGTAACCCATATTGTGAATTTGGGACTTGTGGGAGGAAACCGGAGCACTCGGTGGAAACCCACACAGACACGGAGGTAATGTGCAGACTCCGCACAGACAGTGACTCAAGCCGGGAACGAACCTGGGACCCTGACGCTGTGAAGCAACAGTGCTAACCATTGTGCTACCGTGCCGCAAGCCATTGATTAATATACTACTCCTGCCCATGCTTCAGTCTTTCAGTTCACTCCCAAAGGTAGCCTCTCCAACCTTGTCCCCATGACTCCACAATTTCCACCCTGTTGCAACTTTACTGCAGGGTAGGATTCACTGAAGGGCTTCTCCAGCACAGAGCTCAATGTTATTGTCAATTGAACCTATTCAAATGGACAGAAACAAAACCTTTAATAATATTGATTTCTTCAATAGATTCCCTGGAAACCTGTACTTTTCCTTAATAATGCGACCCAGATCTCTATTGGCCTGATAGGCGGCCGGCCCTCTGCTGGGTCTCAATGTTTACGCACTGTGAGGGAATCAAAACCAGATATTAGCCCACACATAACTTCACCAAGGCCTTATAAAGGCAAGGATTGTACTTCTACTTTTATATTTTTTAAATGTCCAAACAATGAAGCCTAGCACATTATTCACTTTTGGTCACAGGTGAATACAGAGGGCTACTGAAACGTTTTGACACTTAACCAAATCAAACTTATGCTTTTCCCTGTTCATAACTCAATCCATTATTATGGGAAAGTCAAATGAGGTCAGAAGCCACTTTACAAGAATCCTACATGGACAGATCATATTGCTGAACATTAAATATTACTTTTGGTAAGTTTACTTCTTTAGCATTATAACCACGCGCATACTTCTTAAAAAAAATGAGATTAAAAAAAACCATTTATCTCTTCAACTGAAAATTCTTTTCCGCTCAGAATATGGTGTAGAAGGGTCTTCAAATCAAAGGGTTTCATAGAAATTAAATGTTCAGTTGCTGCTTCTCCTAAAAAGAAAGTCCAAATTGAAAGGAATGAATATTATTAAGATTATTGCAATTAGAAAAACAAACATAATGCTATGATCATATAACAAACCTATTACAGCAAAGTCTTTGGAGGTGACGGAGAGTCTTTATAATGCACTAGTCCTACTACATTTGGAGATGTAATTCTGGTCACATCACAAAAAACACATGTAGAAAATAGACAGGGCACAGAAAGGCCAAAGATCAATTTTGAATAGAGAAAGACACAAGCTATGAGAAGCTTAAACTCTTAAAACTTTAGAAAGGGGGAGATTACAAATGTAAGACAGCAAAAACTGAAGGCAGGATTTTGCCTTTTAAATCAGGATGCCCTGCTGTTTGGATCAAATAGGGGTCACAACCATGCACTGTGTGGGAAGCAGTTACTTGGCAATTATTTTTTCCAAATTGGCAAATTAGTAGCCAGAGGGTGGGCTTGTTGTCCAGGTTAGGCAACAAGCTGTCTCAAAGCTGAGAGCCAACAGAAGAGGATCCTCTATCACTGAAATAAATGAACTTGCATTTCAGGGAAGGGAGAGAGAAGGCACCTCCATTTTGAAGCATGTATCAACATTTTAAACTTTCAAATTTAAAAGTAGCCTCAGCAACCCGCGCAACATTGTAGCCGGGGAAACATCTCCACACTTATATGGCCGGGGTGATCTGCTGTCAAGAGGCTCTTATCAGGCAGCTGGCATCGCTCCAAAGTCTTCAGAGGCTTGGAGGCGGTTTGGAAAATTCCAGTTGGTCTGTGGCTTTAATAGGCCCCAAATTATTCTCAATTCCCTGTCCAGTGCTTTTGGATGGCTGTCCTTCAACTGCCAATCTCACCCCAATCTCACCTCCAGGTAAAAGGTCTGGGAGGGGTGTATAATAATAATCTTTATTAGTGTCAAAGTAGGCTTACATTAACACTGCAATGAAGTTACTGTGAAAATATGGTGTTGACAAACCAGCATTAATTTCAAGGCTAATCCACAAAAGATTATCAGGTTGGGTAATGGTGGTGGTGGGGGGTGGGGGCGGTAGCAGTTACTTGCACTTTGCTAGTTTGGAAGGTGCCATGCTACTTTATAAGACCTGGGAGAAGCCTCTAAGGAATTTACCCATGTAAATGATTTTAATAATGCCGAGAGATTTACTACTGTGAATAGTGTACTGAGGGATTGATTAGAATGAACTAGCAATCTGTCTGCTGCTGGGGCCTGGTCCTGATGGCGAAATCACGGACCAAGGGAAGTCCAATATCAGTGGAGAGTTTTGTGACCTGCTTCTTGTGAGAGAGTGAGTGGAAAGGAGAAAGTGGGGATTGTGGGAGAGAGCAGGATGGAAGGTTGGAGGGAGAAGGGCTGTAGCCAAAGTTACCTGTTGTTTCAGAAACCTAAGGGTAGTGGAGGTCAGGGCAGGGTGGGGATGAGGCTGAAGTGGGAGGGATCTGTGAGGGGAAGAGTGAATCTGGACGAGGGTGGCATGGTAGCACAGTGCTTCACAGCTCCAGGGTCCCAGGTTGAATTCCGAGCTTGGGTCACTGTCTGTGCGGAATCTGCACGTTCTCCAGTGTCTGCATGGGTTTCCCCGGGTGCTCCGGTTTCCTCCCACAGTCCAAAGATGTGCAGGTTCAGTAGATTGGCCATGATATATTGCCCTTAGTTTCCAAAAAGGTTAGGTGGGGTTACGGGGCTGGGGAGGAGGTGTGGGCTTGGGTGGGATGCTCTTTCCAGTGGCCAGAGCAGACTCGATGGACCAAATGGCCTCCTTCTGCGCTGTAAATTCTATGATTCTATGATAGGCAAACCAGGGTGAGGTAGATTTGAGTGTGGGTGAAGGCAGGAGGAAGAGTTATTGCGTAAGGAATCTGGGAGAGGAAGCGAGGAAGATGTGTTTTAGACAAACGGTGTGTGTATCCAGGAGCCTGTCTATACACCTTGCATATGTCTACTTGTCGTGTTAATGTTATGCAGCAGACCCTAGTCTCCAACTGTCTTGGATTTCCTTGGCAATAGCTCAAACCTCACTATCAAAACTGTGTGTGCAATGATTGTCCCACGACGGCTCACATTAAATGGGTGGCAGAGTGGTTAGCACTGCTGTCTCACAGCACCAGGGACTTGGGTTCAATTCCGGTTGACTGTCTGTGTGAATTTCTCACATTCTCCCCTGTGGTGCCTGTGTGGTTTCCTTGGAGTGTTCCGGTTTCCTCCCATAGTCCAAAGATGTGTAGGTTAGGTGGATTGGCCATGTTAAATTGCCCCTTAGTGTTCAAAGATGTGCAGGTTAGGTGGGGTTACAGGGTTAGAGCAGGGGAGTGGGCCTAGATAGGGTGCTTTTTCAGAGGATCAGTGCAGTCTTGATGGGCCAAATGGCCCTCTTCTGCACTGTAGGGATTCTATGGAAAAGATCTTAAGCACAGACATTTTCCATTCCTAAAATGAAATATGGAACCTTGAATATCGGGGCCCGCATGGACAACCCCAATAACAACAGACCCAAGTGCTGCACCGCTATCAAAGCTCAGGAATTCAGGTGCTACAATATCTAGATAATTGGAGAGTGAGACCACTTAAGAAACAAGGCAGCGAGTACACCTTTTTCAGGAAGGGCAAACTGGCGGGCTTTACTATCAAGAATGAGCTTATCTGGCATCTCAATGACTCCATATGTAGGATAAGCAAGCGTCTCATGACACTTCGACTATTTATATCAGTACGCCATTGTCATGGTACATGTGCCTCAACCCCAGACCCAACAGGCAAGACTAAAGAGGGATTTTACTCTGATCTTGATCAATCCCCAATGAATCCCAGGGTTGGGCAAGCTGATCTCCTTGGTGACTTCAATGTCAGAGCCGTGAAGAACACGAACATCTGAAAACATTCATAGACTGGAAGCATTACCACATGTCAAGAGAAATGTAAACAACCTCTCGGTGTTTGAAGACAGTGACACAATAAAAAAAAACCAAGACAATTGCTCTCATTCACCAGCAAAGTTACATTCAAAAACAAAAATGTGGGTACTGGAAACAACATTTTCTTGTATAGAAACTGATAATATAGGAAGGTGGCCCATGTGTTAATCCAATCTGTTTTTGCAGGAAGGAGGGCAATTGTCATGTTTACTTTTAAAAATGATTTACAACTGTACAACTTCACTATTTGTGAACCAAAGGATATTATGCCATTGTTAGTTTGTGGCCCCTCTGGATGTCATTTCTATTCCTAGCGCTTTCTCATAGTAGTCTAGATCTTCAGTCTCTGTGGTCCTGTCATAGGCAAGGACAAAGGATTCACAGAAATAGGTGCAGTCCTATAAAGAGGGGCGAACTTAAAAATAAACAAGCAAACCTTCCTGACATATAAATGACACTGGCTAGTAATAATCAGGTACCATTATTTAATTGGAATATCAGGAAGGCTGTCCACAGCTGACAAAACATCTACAAATGATTTCCTGGACTCTGTCCCCACTATTATTTTGATTTGTGTTATATATGTGGTTTGTTGTTGTGTTGTTGCATGGTCCCTTTAAGAGTTTAATCACATGATAGTGACATCAGCTGTTTCGTGGGATTTTTGCCTTTAGTCCAGATTAAGCCTTTGTACAGTTTACAGCCATCTAATAAGCCTCTGTTGATTATTGCATTCAACCCACGTGCCTCAGCATTACATTCTTTTAATCTGCAAGTACAATACAAAACACTTTGGACTGGTTCTGAACACAGCAATTCAAAGCTTGAACGGGCATATTTTCTGACATTATTTTGTTTTGCCATCCTCACAGGGAGCTGGTGATTGAGAAGCTTTACCTGTACAATTGAGACAATTGGCCAACTCTGTTGCCATGACTTGAATAATTAGTCCAATACGGAATCGGAACATTTCAGCAAACAAATTGGGTTCTGTCCTTATGTACATTGCTAGGTAAACCACAATTTCCTACAAAAAATCGAGAAAGGATCATAAATGAAAAATGAAGCAACTGATACACTGTACAAATTAATTCTGTATTCATAGAATCTTATAGAACAGCAGGAGGCCACTCAGCTCATTATGATTGGGCCAAATCTTTGAAAGAGCCACCCAATCAGTCCCACACCTCTGCTTTTCCCCCCCATGGTCCTGCAATTATTGTACCCTTCAAGTAGTTATCCAATTCCCTTTTGAAAATTACTATTGAAAATGTGGCCAACTTCCTTTTGAACAGTGTTTTCCAGGTCAACATTATGTTTCTTTAAAATCCTCATGTCACCTCCGGAACTTTTGTCAGGATTCTGTGTCCTTGGTTTACAAACCCTGCTGTTGGTGGACACAGATTTTCCTTATTTACTCTATTAAAACCGATCATGATTTTGAATGCTTATTTTGAATCTCTTTTTAATCTTTTCTACTCAAAAGAGAGCAATCCAAGCTTCTCTCATCTTACCATGTGAATAGTTTGGGCAAGATCTACCGGCTGCGTCTCGCTCGAACAGGAGTGCAGTGTGGCTGGTAGATGCCAGGTGAAGCCTCCCGCCGGCTTCCCGGCAGCCTTGTGGGATCTGCCCAATTTCCCATGGTGTCGAGATCAAGTACCCACCCACAATGGGCGTGACCAAGCCACACCCGTGCAAGTAAGCCTTAAACCTATTAATGGCTACTCACCCGGGATCTGGCAGCCTCCAGCGAATTTTAAAAAAAATAATAAATGTATCTTACACCCTTGAGGTCCTGCCTGGAGGTACATATTAAAGATTCCGTGACACTTGTATACCGAAACATAATATCCCCCAATAACCTCACTATTTACATAAGAAAGTTTGAAAATTGTTAATCCGCCCACCCAGCCTCAAACTTATCGAACAATGATCTACCATTTCTAATTTCCCTTTCTCTTAAGGTCACATCCCAAGGTGGATCCATTCAATGAGATCTGCAATGTCAAGACAGTAGCACGTTAGCCTTGTGGATAGCACAATTCCTTCACAGCTCCAGGGTCCCAGGTTCGATTCCTGCTTGGGTCACTGTCTGTGTGGAATCTGCACATCCTCCCGTGAGTGCGTGGGTTTCCTCCGGGTGCTCCGGTTTCCTCCCACAGTCCAAAGATGTGCAGGTTAGGTGGATTGGCCATGATAAATTGCCCTTAGTGTCCAAAATTGCCCTTTTGGGTGGGGTTACTGGGTTATGGTGATAAGGTGGAGGTGTTAACCTTGGGTAGGGTGCTCTTTCCAAGAGCCGGTGCAGACTCGATGGGCCGAATGGCCTCCTTCTGCACTGCAAATTCTATGATATCTAAGACAAGTCTGGGAATCAATTCAGTGATTCAGTTCCGAGAAAACACAGCATATCCAGTGAGGCATCTTTAGCAGTAAAGCCACTGGTGCCATCAACATCAAGCAGGAGAATCTTTATATTTCTATAGTATGGTATTCACACACTGTTCAATCTGAACTTTTTGAATCATGTTTTGGTGACATACAACAGGATATATTGCCAAACTAAACAATGACTGAAGTAATCCACTGTTAACAGGGGAGAAGCATGAATTGGCTATTAAAGCTTAAATTACACACAGGATATTACATTGAACTTATTAACAGGATCTTATGAACCAACCTGAGTGAGGATGGCCAAACTTGGATTCTGTTCGCTAGCTGCTTCAATCAGTTTGGTAAGTTCATTAAGTGGCAAGGGTCTAATCAGAAAGGAAAATCATAAGTTAATGTAATTACTTTTTCAACCTACTGTGACCCGGCAGCCAATCTGAAGTGAAATACTCACGCTGAAATTGTTCTCTCACGAGGTTCAGGAGGAAGGCCAACAGTCAGATGCTTTTGATTTGACAAGAGTGTTGTGCAGGCCTGTGAGAGATACCATCACAATACAGTTTTAGGATGTACCTTTATACACTTAAAAAAAAACAGTAATCATTTAGAACCAGCTGCTTAGGTTCCTGACAATGAAGATGTTCCAGTAACTCAGTGAAATATTGCATTATTTCATTCTTTTTTTAGAAAATATTTTATTGAGGCATTTACAATTTCAACAATTTTCAACAACAAATTTCAACAAAAGCAAAAACACACTTTCCCCCCTCCCCCCACTATGCTGATTCCGAGTCCCTCCATCCTAGTAAGATCTGTCTCTGGGCCACCAGGGAGCCAAAGGCCAGGAGGTCGGCCTCTCTCGCCCCCTGGGCTCCCGGGTCTTCTGACACACCAAAGATCGCCACCTCTGGACTGAGCACCACCCTTACTTGTATGACCTCTGACATGACGCCAACAAATCCCTGCCAGAAACTCCTCCGTCTCGGACACACCCAAAACATATGGACATGGTTTGCAGGACACCCTGCACAACGTCCACGCCTATCCTCCACCTCCTCAAAGAACCTGCTCATCTGGGCCACAGTCATGTGTGCCCTGTGGACGACTTTAAACAGCATCAGGCTGCCTGGCGCACAACGAGGATGCATTAACTCTCCTCAGGGCCTCCTCCCATAATCCGACCTCCAACTCCCCACCCAGCTCTTCTTCCCACTTTCGCTTCACCTCCACGATTGGGGCTCCCTCCCAATCCATCAATTCCTTATAGATCTCCGAGAACGTTCCCTCTCCTACTCCTGTTCTCGACACCATCTTATCCTGCAGTCCCCGGTGCGGTAGGTGCAGGAAGGTCGAAATCTGACGCCACACAAAATCCGTCAACTGCAGATACCGGAACCTATTCCCACCTGGCAACTCAAACTCCTTCTCTAGCTCCAGCTCGTCCGAGCTTGGGAAACCCTCATCAATAAAGAGATCCCCAAATCTCTCGGACCCAGCCCGCTGCCACCTCCGAAATCCCCCGTACAGTCCACCCAAGCGAACAGGTGGTCATCCCATATCGGTGCCCACAATGACCCCCCCTCCAACCCTATGTGCTGCCTCCACTGTCACCACACTCTCAGGGCTGTCACTACTACCGGGCTTGTGGAATACCGAGCCAGCGAGAACGGGAGAGGTGCCGTATACAATGTCCCCAAACCCATATCCTTACATGATGCCGCCTCCACCCGCTCTCACACCGACTGCTCGCCCACTACTCACTTACTGACCATCGCAATATTCGCCGCCCAGTAGTGCTTAATGAAAAGAGCCAGCCCCCGCTCCAGCATCATCTTTTTCACCCACGGGGTTTTACCCACCCAAACAAATACCAAGATCACTGCATTCACATTTTTAAAGAATGTCTTGGGAATAAAAATTGGGAGGCTCCGAAAAACAAACAAAAACCTCGGGAGAACCAGGGCAGCAGGGTAGCATGGTGGTTAGCATAAATGCTTCACAGCTCCAGGGTCCCAGGTTCGATTCCCGGCTGGGTCACTGTCTGTGTGGAGTCTGCACGTCCTCCCTCTGTGCGTGGGTTTCCTCCGGGTGCTCCGGTTTCCTCCCACAGTCCAAAGATGTGCGGGTTAGGTGGATTGGCCATGCTAAATTGCCCGTAGTGTCCTAATAAAAGTAAGGTTAAGGGGGGGATTGTTGGGTTACGGGTATAGGGTGGATGAGTAGGGTGATCATGGCTCGGCACAACATTGAGGGCCGAAGGGCCTGTTCTGTGCTGTACTGTTCTATGTTCTATAACCATCATTTTAACCAAATGAACCCGCCCCACCAATGACAACAGGAGCAGATCCCACCTCCAAAATTCCCTCCTCATCTGATCTACCAAACGACCAAAATTATTTTTATGCAGCTGCTCCCACCCCTGCGCCACCTGGATACCCAAATATTGAAAGCTCCCTCCCACCACCTTGAACGCCACCCAATCTCTTCTCCTTCCCCCTTGCCTGGATGGCAAAGACCTCACTCTTACCCATATTCAATTTGTATCCCGAAAACCGGCCGAATTCCTCTAGTTTCCCCATAATCCCTCCAATCCCACCCCAGTGGGTCCAATATCTACATAAGTAGATCGTTCCCGTACTATCCCCTGCCAGACCCTCGACATTCTCAATGCCAATGCCAGCAGCTCTATAGCCAAGGCGAACACCAGTGGGTAAAGTGGACATCCGTGCCTTGTCCCCTGGTGTAACCTGAAGCAATCTGATCTCACCCTATTCGTCCGCACTCTAGCCACCGGTGCCTGGTATAGCAACTGGACCCAGTCCACAAATCCCTGCTCAAACCGCCCCAGGACCTCCCATAAGTATTCCCACTACACCTGATCACAGAATTTACAGTGCAGAAGGAGGCCATTCGGCCCATCAAGTCTGTACTGGAACTTGGAAAGAGCACCCTACTTAAGCTCACACCTCCACCCTATCCCCGTAACCCTGCAACCCCATCTAACCTAAGGGAAACCCCTGGGATTCAGTCTTCGATCCTTGTGGCCATGATCTTCGCCAATAGTTAGGCATGCACATTTAACAGGGAGATCAGCCTGTACGACCGGTCCAGTCTCGGATCCCGGACCATATTAAAGTCCCCACCCCATAACCAGCCGATGAGAGTCCAGGTCGGGGATCCTCCCCAGCACCCGCCTCAAATTCCACATCGTCCCATTTCGGGGCAGAGATGTTTACTAACACCACCGACATCCCCTCCAATTTCTCACTTACATGCCTTCCCCCCCCAGAGTCTGCCACAATATTTCCCACCTCGAACGCCACCCGCTTATTGACCAAAATCACCACTCTCTTCCTTTTAAAGTCCAATCCCTAATGATATACTTGCCCAACCCATCCCTTCCTCAGCCTAATCTGGGCCCCAACCTTCAGGTGAGTCTCTTGCAGCATGGCCACATCCGCCTTCAATCGCTTTAAGTGTACAAACACACAGGCCCTCTTGACTGGTCCATTCAATCGTTGCATGTTCCACATGACCAGCCTGGTCATGGGGCACGCTGCTTTCCTAACCGCCCCCCCCCCCCCCCCCCACCCACCCCAACACCCCTGCCTTCATCCCCCCACTGACCTTCTACTCACCCCCCCTATTGCACTTCCGTGAACTAGCCCGCCCAACTAGCCTGGTAGCCCCCGCCCATGGCGCCTAGCATCCTACCCCACACTGATTCCCCTGCCCCCCCCGCTCGAACAAGCAAACAAGCAAAATCAACCTCTCCCCAAGCCCAAACAATGAGATCAACCCCAGAACAAAGAACAAAGAGCAAATCTGAAGCCGAAAAAGAAAGAAATGGCCCTAAACATAAGTTAACAGCAACATCACAGCACCTCCACCAAAGTTCAAAGTCCACCTTCTCCTGCCAGTCCATTGTCGTTAACAAATTCTACCGCCTCCTCCGCCAAACTAAAGTACAATTCCTGGCCTTCATAGGTCACCCACAGACATGCCGGGTACAGTAGCCCAAACTTCACCCCCTTCTTGTAGAGGGCTGCCTTGAGCTTATTAAAACTCGCTCTTCTCTTGGCCAGCTCTGCACCCAGGTCCTGATACACTTGGATTTCACTGCCATCCCAGGTGCAGCGCTTCATCTGCCTGGCCCACCTCAATTTTCTCCTTGTCCAGGAACCGGTGCAACTGCACCACCATCGCCCTCGCCGGCTCGTTACCCTGGGGCTTCCTCATTAGCACCCTGTGCGCTCGATCCACCTCCAATGGCCGTGTAAGCGCACCCTCTCCTAGCAGCTTCTTCAGCATTCTCCCCACATATGCACCAGCATCGGATCCTTCACTCAGCTCTGGCAGGCCCACGATCCTCACTCCGTTCTGGCAGGCCCACGATCCTCATGTTCTGCTTGCGTGACCGGTTCTCCAGGCCTTCTGCCTTCTCCTGAAGCTGCTTCTGTTGGTCCCGCATCAGCCCCATCTCCACTGCCATCGAGGCAAACTGCTCTTTGTGTTCCCTGCCACCTCCTCCATCTTCTAGATCGCCTGAGCCTGGGCCACCAGCTTCGTTTCCACGTGGTTGACAACCGTCGTGATCAAATCCATCGCCCGGGCAAGGTGCTCCAGGCTCTCCTTCCGTTGCTAGGTGAATTTCTCGTTCAAGAAGCTCACCAGCTGGTCCTTCAACCATTGAGCCGGCAGGGCTGCTCCTTGCTCCTCCGCCACGCCACGTGCATCCCAGGCACCACACTGGCTGTAACCAACTGATTCCCTCTTTTTTTGACCACTACTGGCCTTCAGCTCCATACACCAGAGGGTCAATCTCTTTCACTCAGTCTTCTGCACCGTTTTTCTGCCTCACATCCATCTGTTAACCGGGGAAACGGTCCAAAAGAAGAAAAAACGCCATGAGTGGCAGCCACCAAATGGGCGACCACTCACTCCATGGCCACCACCAAAAGTCCCGTTATTTCATTCTTCTTTTTTTTTGTTTCATTATTTAATTCTTTACGGTGCATGGCATGACCATATAAATCCCATATCAGTATTAGGTTAGTCAATCTCAGACAAGGTAGTGACTCTCACATGGCCACAGACAAAGCCAAGATATCCCGGCACTGTAAGCACAGTGGTTAGCACTGTTGCTTCACAGCGCCCTGGGACCCGTGTTCGATTCCCAGCTTGGGTCATTGTCTGTGTGGAGTCTGCACGTTCTCCCAGTGTCTGCGTGAGTTTCCTCCGGGTGCTCCTATTTCCTCTCAAGTTTCGAAAGACATGCTTGTTAGATGAATTGGACATTGAGTTCTCCCTCAGTGTACCCGAACAGGCGCCGGAATGTAGTGACCGCGGGATTTTCTCAGTAACTTCATTGCAGTATTAATGTAAGCCTACTTGTGATACTAATAAAGATTATTATTATTATACCATGCCTGATTATTCAGTATCTTGTTGGAAAGGATAAGGCTCAGTGGTGATATCTTACACAATCAAATAACTAGCTAACACTCTGTCCAGGTTGACACATGACAAGTGGTCATGTGAGCTACATGTCAAAGCGTTGCTGATAAATGCAGACTGCTGTCCAGAATCAGACTGCTGTCCAGAATCAGTCATTACTTTCAAAGGCAGAGAAAGTTAAAATTGGGCAAAACTGAAAGCAGTTGAAAATATATTGCCTCAATAAACGTAAAGCCTCAATTCCATATTGTGACTAAGTTGGAACTTTACAAATTCTCAGAATTGTACAAATGTACAGAATTGGTAGCACTCCAATTCCATCACTTTCAGTTAATGTACAGACATTTCCAATACAAATTGAATATAAAATACTCAACACACTAATAAAGTTAACTAAGTGTACCGACACCAGGCATACCAGCAGATTACAGGCTAGGAAAATTTTAAAATTAATATAAATGGCACCACATATTAAGCACAGTGAAGTTTAATGTGGATGTGTTAGATTTTTAACTACCTCATCAAGTTCTTCAATCTTTTTCCGGAGCATACCAGAAATATAACGGATTAGTCCCCATTGGTGAGCAATGCCAGCTTTTGTGTACAGCTCTATTAGGAGATCACGGACAGTTGTGCTAGGATTTTCAGTCATATTTGTATCCCAATCTATACCCCTACACATTGAATAGGTAGGTTTGGAAAGAGAAGCAGAAAAGCACACATTAAACCACATATCAATCATTATCTCAATAATATTGAATAATATATTATGGAAAAACAGAAAAATCTTACTTCACTTGATAGATTATATGGATTAATTCAAACTGTTCCTGCAAATTTGAGCATGTCTTCAACTGTTCGACCAAGGCGTTGCAATCTATTTCACTAGAGGCAACGTCAGGCAAATATTTTGGTTCAATGATGAATGGAATCTGATACAGAATAAGAAAAAGTCTAAAATTATAATTCTGAATTTTTCAGTCACAAAACATCAATTGAGCTTTCCAGTAGCATAGGTACAGTATAAGTGCATGAATGTTAATCTTAGAATTTATGGCTGCCATAGAAAACGCAACTAGTTTATCAACACCCTTTGGAGAAGAGAACCCGCAATCCTATTTGTTCTGTTTGTTACTATGTGGCTGATTTTTAATACCCTCTGAAGTATCAATGAAGGACAACTAGAATGGGTAATGTATGCAGTCTCCACATATGGCATAGTGCCATCCACACACCAAATATAAATTATTAGCTGTTATAAATTTTCAAAAGCCTAACTAAAATAAAACATATGTTCAGCTATGACCTTATTCTAAAAGTACTTTGCCCATCACTTAGCACAGGCTTTAATAAATGGTTTCAGCACAACTACTTTCAGGTCATCCTAACATATAATCTGAATTCTTCTTTCTACTGAAATGATTTTTTAAGATCATGGTGGAAAGAGCTTTTATGGGAGGGGAAAACTTCTTTATCCAGAGTTCACTTCAGATCAGATGAAGCCCAAGGTAAATGATCTCTTTACGTTAACAAAACACCGTTAGGTCAGATTGCTCTGGATTGAAGAATAGAGTGGCCACCAGATTAAATGCTAGAGGAAAGCACCACATGCAAGTAAAGCTTCTTTTACACTATATTTTCAACCATTTCAGGTCAGATGCAGTTATTTGCTGAATAGATTCTAATGGCTACAAATTTCCCCAGTTTGTGGTGGTGGTACAGTTTCAGGTACAATTCTCTGCAAAGTTCAGTTTTCAGTCTCCTGCTATTTCAGGGGTTCTGGAAGTCTTCCAGTATCTCACCTGTGTGGCCATATTTGTTTTAGCCTGAGCCATCAGTATCAACAGACTATTTAATTATCGAGGGCATCAGAGCTAAGCTCAACTCTGTCATCAATGTTCACAAATTTGCACTTTCCAGCAACATGGTGCTTGGTTATATTTCACCTAAAAAGCCAATTTATCCTCATGGAATATCAAATTTCTCCATTATGTAAAAGAAAATTACAATTTTTCTAATATAAAAAAAAGTTTTCTTATATTTTAGATCAATTTTAATGCAATCACAATTTATTCCACTATCTGAACAATAAAATTAAAGCCTGCTGCTAATCAATGCTTTTAACTTTCAGATTTGGTGTCTGTGAAATATTTAAATGTAACTGACTGCTTACATAATAGCAATAATAATAATCTTTATTAGTGTCACAAGTAGGCTTACATTAACACTGCAATGAGGTTACTGTGAAAATCCCCTAATTGCCACACTACTGTGCCTGTTCGGGTACACTGAGGGAGAATTCAGAATGTCCAATTCACCTAACAATCATGTCTTTCGCGACTTGTGGGAGGAAACTGGAGCACCCATAGGAAACCCACGCAGACACAGGGAGAAAATGCAGACTCCGCACAGTCAGTAACCCAAGCCGGGAATCAAGCCTGGTCCCTGGCGCTGTGAAGCAACAGTGCTAACCACTATGCTACAATGCCGTTCATCCACCTAATCTGCACGTCTTTGGACTATGGGAGGAAACCAGAGCACCCAGAAAAAACCCATGCAGACACAGGGAGAACGTGCAAATTCTACACAGTCACCCAAGGCTGGAATCGAACCAACCCTGGTCCCTGGTGCTGAGAGCCAGCAGTTCTAATCACTCTGCCATGAATGCACCTTTCTTGGCATCTAGTCCGGAGGTGGTACTAGAACCTAAAGCTTCCTACTCAGAAACAGGGATGCTACCCACCAGGTGGGATAAGAACTGGGTCTGTGGCGCTGTGAGGCAGTAGTGCTAATCACTGTGCCATGAATGCACCTTTCTTAGCCATCTAATCCTGGGGTGGGACTGGAACCTGGAGCTTTCGGCCCAGAAAGAGGGACGCTACCTATCTGATGGGATAATGCAGTCCCACCGAAGTCAACAACAAATTAAGTGGCTTGTTGCACACTCAGTGGCAGGGCCATAAAGTCCTGGTCTGGGATTCTCCGCCAGTGATTCTCCATTCTGCCGGCGCCCGGAGGTTTCCCGACAACATAGGGCTGCCCCACAATGGGAAACGCTATTGACCGGCCGGTTGGGGCAGAAATGCGGCGCGGCGGGGTGGAGAATCCCGCCCCTGGCCTATAACAATTAAATGGAAAAAAAAAAACTCAAAAGTTATTACCTCTTCATTGGTTTTTAGTCGGCCTGCAGATGCAGCTGTCGGATTCAATAATGGTTGAGAGAAACTCAACAAGCTGCTGGGTAGATAAAGAGAGGCATCTATAATAGGAAAATACATAAATTAATAATTTTACATTTAAAATATTACCTGAATTAGTCAGAACAAGTATTTAGTCATTATGAAAGAACACGTTGCCCTGGATTTCAATTTTAACATGCTACACATCACTATTGTCACAAGTAGGCTTACATTAACATCGCAATGAAGTTAATGTGATAAGTCCCTAGTCGCCACATTCTGGCGCATGTTTGGGGCACCTGGAGGAAACCAGGCAGACAGGAGGCGAAAGTGAAAACTTCACACAGACAGTCACCCGAAGCTGGAATTGATCCCGGTCCCTGACGCTGCGAGACAGCAGTGCTGACCACTGTGCTGCTGTGCCGCCCTGAATAGAACCTTCACCCCAGTGGGGTATTGAACCCCATCTCCAGTATGACAGGAGGGATACTAACCACTATATTACTAAAGAACTGACAAGACAGTGCAGAAAGAATGATTTGCTCCAGGAGTGACTGTATGAAGAAATAGGGATTTGGTATTTTTAAAATAAAACTTTATTATGAACACATTAAACTCTTTAACTTCACACCCAAAAAGAACAGTTTACAATTACCCCTGAAACACTACTACTCAATTCCCTATAAGTACATAAAAGGGAAGAGTCGCTAAAGTGAATGTTGGTACCTAGGAAGATGAAACCAGAGAGTTAACAGCGGGGAACACAGAAATGGCAAAGATGCTAAATCAATACTTTGCCTCAGTTTTCACAGCGGAGGACACTAGTACCATCTCTATAGGAACAGATAATTCAGAGATAATAGAAAGGGTGGACCATAGAACAATCAATATCAATAGGGAAACAGTATTCAACAAACTATTGGGATTGAAGGCAGACAAATCCCCAGAGCCTGATGGCCTACATCCTAGGGTGTAAAAGGAAGTGGCAGTGGAGATAGTGAATCCATTGGTTATAATATTCCAAAATTCTCTGGACACGGGATTGGAAAAATGTTGAATTAATGCCCTTATTCAAAAAAGGTGGGAGGCAGAATGTGGGAAATTACAGACAAGTTTGTTTAACATCTGTTCTTGGGAAATTGTAAGAATCAATTATCAAGGAAGTAATATCAGGACATTTGGAAAGTAAAAATACTATCCATCAGAGTCAGCGTGATTTTGTGAAGGACAAATCATGTTTGACTAATCTGCTGGAGTTCTTTGAAGATGCCACAAGCAAAGTGCATAATAGGGATCCTGTAGATGGGAGTATATCTGGAATTCCGGAAGGCGTTTTATAAGGTGCCAGAAGGAAGGTTACTGCACAAGGTTAGAGAACATGGGATTTGGGGTAATTTATTAGCTTGGATAGAAGACTGGCTGACAGACAGAAGACACAGTTAGGATAGACATCAACTACTGAATAGCAGCAATGACTCGAGGGCTGAAAAACTGCCCTTCGCCCATCAAAACTGGCTAGCAAATAGTTTTGATTGGGACATGTCTACAAAATTATGAGGGGCATAGACAGAGTGGATAGTCAGAGGCTTTTCCCCAGGGTAGAGGGGTCAATTACTAGGGGGCATAGGTTTAAGGTGTGAGGGGCAAGGTTTAGAGGAGATATACGAGGCAAGTATTTTCTTTTTTACACAGAGGGTAGTGGGTGCCTGGAACTCGCTGCCGGAGGTGGTGGTGGAAGCAGGGACGATAGTGACATTTAAGGGGCATCTTGACAAATACATGAATAGGATGGGAAGAGAGTGATACGGACCCAGGAAATGTAGAAGATTTTAGTTTAGACGGGCAGCATTGTCGGCACGGGCTTGGAGGGCCAAAGGGCCTGTTCCTATGCTGTACTTTTCTTTGTTCTTTGTATAAGGCATGAATTTTCTACTTGAGACAGAGTCCAGTGGGAGTGGGTGCAAAATATTCACACACCTTTCGAGCTGCTTCTCTGGCCATGGCGACTGGGACATTTAGACATGAAAGGCAGGCTTCCCGGTCTCCGACAGGAGTCACGCCGGATTGGAAGTAGAGTCTCAGGTACTTGCTGCAGCAAGGAGATGAGGCATTCACTGAGCAGCTTACATTTATGTTTTTGGATTTTTAAAAATGTGGTTATGTTATCAATTTAGCTGCTGGATAATCATCAAAGGGTGAAGAGGCGGAAACATCGTGGGACAGTCAGATAGGAAGAAAGACAAAGATCAAAAGAGTGGAAGAGAGAGAGATCCAGGGAGAGAGAGAGATCCAGGGAGAGAGAGAGATCCAGGGAGAGAGAGAGATCCAGGGAGAGAGAGAGAGGTCCAGGGAGAGAGAGAGATCCAGAGAGAGAGATCCAGAGAGAGAGAGATCCAGAAAGAGAGAGAGATACAGAGAGAGAGAGAGATCCAGAGAGAGAGATCCAGAGAGAGAGATAGATCCAGAGAGATAGATAGATCCAGAGAGATAGATCCAGAGAGAGATAGATCCAGAGAGAGAGAGAGAGAGAGAGATCCAGAGAGAGAGAGAGAGAGAGAGATCCAGAGAGAGAGAGACAGACAGAGAGAGAGAGAGAGAGAGAGAGACAGAGAGAGAGAGAGAGATCCAGAGAGAGAGAGAGATCCAGAGAGAGAGAGAGACAGAGAGAGAGAGAGACCCAGAGAGAGAGAGAGAGATCCAGAGAGAGAGGGAGAGATCCAGAGAGAGAGAGAGGGAGATCCAGAGAGAGAGAGAGAGAGAGATCCAGAGAGAGATCCAGAGAGAGAGAGAGAGAGAGAGAGAGAGAGAGAGAGAGAGAGATATCAAGATCCAAAGAGAGAGAGAGATCGATCCAGAGAGAGAGAGAGAGATCGAGAGAGAGATCCAGAGAGAGAGAAAGAGAGAGAGAGAGAGATCCAGAGAGAGAGAGAGAGAGAGAGAGAACCCAGAGAGAGATTGATCCAGAGAGAGAGAGGGATTGATCCACAGAGAGAGAGAGATTGATCCAGAGAGAGAGAGAGAGAGATTGATCCAGAGAGAGAGAGAGAGAGATTGATCCAGAGAGAGAGGGAGATTGATCCAGAGAGAGAGAGAGATTGATCCAGAGAGAGAGAGATTGATCCAGAGAGAGAGAGAGATTGATCCAGAGAGAGAGAGATTGATCCAGAAAGAGAGAGAGATTGATCCAGAGAGAGAGAGAGAGAGAGATCCAGAGAGAGAGAGAGAGATGGATCCAGAGAGAGAGATGGATCCAGAGAGAGATGGATCCAGAGAGAGAGAGAGAGAGAGATCTCCAGAGAGATCTCCAGAGAGAGAGATACAGAAAGAGAGAGAGATTCAGAGAGAGAGATATCCAGAAGGAGAGATCCAGAGAGAAAGGGATCCAGAGAGAAAGTGAGAAAGAGAGATCCAGAGAGGGAGGGAGATCCAGAGAGGGAGGGAGATCCAGAGAGGGAGGGAGATCCAGAGAGGGAGGGAGATCCAGAGAGGGAGGGCGATCCAGAGAGGGAGGGCGATCCAGAGAGGGAGGGAGATCCAGAGAGGGAGGGAGATCCAGAGAGGGAGGGAGATCCAGAGAGGGAGGGAGATCCAGAGAGGGAGGGAGATCCAGAGAGGGAGGGAGATCCAGAGAGGGAGGGAGATCCAGAGAGGGAGGGAGATCCAGAGAGGGAGGGAGATCCAGAGAGGGAGGGAGATCCAGAGAGGGAGGGAGATCCAGAGAGGGAGGGAGATCCAGAGAGGGAGGGAGATCCAGAGAGAATCAAGAGATCCACAGAGAGAGAGAGGGAGAGAGAGAGAGAGAGAGAGAGACAGAGAGACACACAGAGTTGTTGGAATAGACCCTTGACCCTTTGAGCCTGCTCCACAATCCCCAAAAATCGAACAACAGGTTTCAAATATATTCGGTGGTTGAGGATTCACAGCTTTCTGAGGTAGAGAATTATGAACCCATTTCCTCACCTCATTTCTAAATGTCAAAACCCTGTGACTGTGACCCAATGTTCTAGATTCCCCAACCAGGGTATTATTTTTTGTTCAGTTATGGGATGTGGGCGTCGCTGGTTAGGCCAACATTTATTGCCCATCCATAGTTGTCCTTCAAAAGGCGGTGGTGTTTTGCCTTCTTGAACCATTGCGGTCCTCTAGGTGTAAGGAGGCAGTTCCAGGATTTTTACCCAGCGACAGTGAAGGAACGGCGATATATTTCCAAGTTAGGGTGACTTGGAGGGGAGCCTCTAGGTGGTGGGGTTCCCAGGTATCTGCTGCTCTTGTACTAGTCTGTGAGACAGCTCTCCAACCTTTGGCACAAGCCCCCAGATGTTAGTATTGAGGACTTTGTAGGGTTGACGGGGCTGAGTTTGCCGTTGTAGTTTTCGGTGCCTGGGTCGATGCCAAGCAGTCCGTCCAGTTTATTCCTTTTTCTCAATGTTTTTTTAGAGCTTGAATACAACTGAGTGGTTTGCCCAGCCAATTCAGAGGGCATTTAATTATGTTTTCAAAATAAATTTAGAGTACCCAATTCATTTTTTTCCAATTAAGGGGCAATTTAGCGTGGCCAGTCCACCTACCCTGTCTTTGGGTTGTGGGGGCGACCACGCAAGCACGGGGAGAACGTGCAAACTCCACAAGGTCAGTGACCCAGAGCCAGGATCGAACCTGAGACCTGTGTGCCACCATGCTGCCCTCAGAGGGCATTTAAGATTCCACCACATGTAGGCCAGACCAGGTAAAGATGGCAGAGTTCCTTCCCTAAAGGACATTAGTGAACCAGATGGGTTTTTACAACAATCAACAATGGTTTCATGGTCAGCATTAGACTTTTAATTCCAGATATTTTATTGAGTTTAAATTTCCCCACCTGTCATGGTGGGATTCCAACCTGGGTCCCCAGATCATTATCCTGGGTCTCTGGGTTACTAGTCCAGCAACAATACCATTACACCACTGCCTCCCCCAATTTTCTAACCTGTCAAGCCCTTAATAATTTTATAGGGACAGAATTTCATGCTCCTCTTCTGGTGTGTTTTTAGGCAGGGATGGGTAGGAACGTGAAACTGAAGGCACAGAATTCCCTCCAGGTTCTGCCTGCCCCAACCACACAGCAATTTTACTTTGGGGTGGGCAAGGCCTTAAACAGGAAGCTCGGCCTTGCCCCAATTGGGGCCCCTATTGGCCATGCAATGGTCATTTCCAACCCTACCTCAATTTTTCGGCTGGCGGGAGGTATGAGCTTGTGCGGTGGAAGACTAAAAATGAACAGAGTTATATCTCGGGCGGGGAGGACTAGGGGAGCGCCTCCATCATAAGCGCCTCCATCAGAAGCCAACTTGTGAAGTTGGGTGCATCCCACGTATGGCAAGGTGGCCTCTGGACCTCCCTCCTCTCCATCCTGGCTTCTCTTGCCACCTTCACGCACCCCTTCTCCCCGGGCCTTTCCTATCACCCTACCCTGGGACCCCTTGAACTTGCCTGGGCCTAGGACCTAGCCTCAGGGGTCCTCCTGCATTCTTCTTCAGTCCACTGCAGCACTGCTGAACAATCACATTAGCCAGCAGCTCTCTAAGGTAAGGCTTCATCCTGAAAGAGGGAAGTTCCACCTGCAGCCACTTAACGTTCATTTGAGGGTGAAATGCCTGCAGAGCGCTCTCAGTCGAAGCTGAATTGTTTGGATGTCGGAAAGTGAGACCCCGCCATCTGAAAAATTCAGGCCTATGTTTCAATTAGATTACTTTTCATTGTCCTTAGCTTCAAGGAATATAGGCCTTATTAATCTTTTCCAGGACAATTTTGTCATCTCAGGAATCTGTCGCGTGAACTTTGCTGCACTCTCTGCAGGGGAAGCATGTGCTCCTTAACTAAGGAGACCAAAACTTCATACAGTCACCTACACTTGTAGTAAAACTTCATTACCATTGTAATTCAATCCCTTTGTAACAAAAAATATACTTTTTGCCTTCCTAATTGCTTGCTATATCTACATGTGAACTTCCAGTGATTCGTGAACAAATGCCTCTGAATGCAATAGAATAGAACAGTACAGCACAGAACAGGCCCTTCGGCCCTCAATGTTGTGCCGAGCCATGATCACCCTACTCAAACCCACGTATCCACCCTATACCCGTAACCCAACAACCCCCCCCTTAACCTTACTTTTATTAGGACACTACGGGCAATTTAGCATGGCCAATCCACCTAACCCGCACATCTTTGGACTGTGGGAGGAAACCAGAGCACCCGGAGGAAACCCACGCACACAGGGGGAGGACGTGCAGACTCCACACAGACAGTGACCCAGCCGGGAATCGAACCTGGGACCCTGGAGCTGTGAAGCATTTATGCTAACCACCATGCTACCCTGCTGCCCTGAATCATTTCCCATTCTTCATCATTCAAAAAAGTGTTCTGCTTTTTAAAAACTTTTCTTACCAAACTGGATAATTCACTATTCACCATTCCAATGGTCATGTTCTTGCCCACTCCTCAAATTGTCCAGCCCCTGTGCATCTTCCTCATTGCTTATTTTCCGACCCAACTTTGGATTGTCAGCAAGCTTACATCAGCAACACACAATCCTCACATTTATGTCAATAATAGATTGTAAACGTTCAAGACACAAGTACCGATCCATGTGTCCACCAACCCCCGTCCCACTCCAATTGCAGCCAAAAATGACCTGGTTATTCATAGTGTTCTTTGTCCCTAACCAATCCTCAATCCATGCTAATATATTTCCCCAATCCCATGAGCCCTCATTTTGTGTAATAACCTCATGCTTGGCGCCACATTGAATTATTTTTGAAATCCAAATATACTATATGCACTGATTCCCCATTACTCATCTTATTAGTTGCACCCTTAAAAGCTAACACTGGTGTACTGAACAATGAGATGCACTGGGAACAGGTAGCACAACATAAAGTATATTATGCAAAGAAAAAACTGTCCCTAGCCCAAACAGTGGAAGCCATGAGGATCAAAGTGGCTCAAGAGAAGCCCCAAGTCAAAAAAAGGTAGATTAAAGGCAGAGAACAGGCCAGTCGAGATAAAAGTGGTCATGGCAGCACCCGAGGGAGTTAAAGATGCCTCAGTTCACAATACTAGATTCAAGATAATCTGTTCCCAAGCTGATTATTCAACATACTGATCTAGAAAGATATTTTGCATAACAATTCCTCCACAATTTCACCATCAATTTAATTTGCCTAACCTATATGCTGATTTAAACTCCCCCATGATTACTGTATGACCCTTAATGCAAGTGCTTCTAATATCACGATTTATACTTTGCCCTGCATTACAGCTGTTGGGGAGGCTGATTGAACTCCCACCAATGGTTTCTGCTCCTTGCTGTTTCATAGCTCCACACATTCCACTTTTTTTTTTGAGCTAAAATCCTTTCTCTCCACTTTATTTATTCCATCCTTTATTTGCCCATCTCTTCTAAAAGAGAAGTATCCTGGAATATTTAGTTCCCAACCTTGATCACTGCAACCATGATCCCATCATGGTTGTTCAATCAAATCTATTTGTTTCTATCTGTGCTATCAATTTATTGAATTTAATATGAATTCTTTGGCTTTGACTTTGAATTTTCCTTGCCAAACGAGAGAGAAAAACAGGCAGAGGCAGAGGCTGAGGAATCCTTTGCAAGCTTGATAGGTTAGATGATTTAGACAAGTGCAGACAGAAGACGTTTTTAAAAAATATACTGAAAAATAGTTAGATGAAGATATTATTCATAAAAACTGCAAGACACACCTGATAACCTCTATATTTTTTTTAAATGATAAGGACTGCTTTAAAACTGACAATAATGAAAGGGTAAAATAAAATATTTTGAGAACTACAGTAATCAGTACCTCTTTAAAACATATGGGCTGCATGTTTCTCGGCGGCATGCTGTTCGCTGGCGACAGGATTCTCAGTCCCCGCCTGGGTCAATGGGAATTCCCATGAAAGCCATCCCACACTGCTGGGAGACCCGCAGCCGGGAGTGAGACCAGAGAATCCCCCATTATCGCTGTTGTTCAAACAGTAAATGAGGAAAGAAAAGGTGGCAGAGAGAAAGACTGGAACAAGGAACCCAACCAATGGAGTTGTCTTGGCATCAACAGAGATCATCAATAATCCTAGGTGCTTCAGCAAAATATTCAATTTCAGTTGAATGAATACAGCCAATTTTAAAATCCCTCGCAACAGTTTCCTAATTGATGGCAACAAAACACTATTTCCCAAACTGGAAAAGTGAGAAAATAACCATTGGTACAGCATCAGGAATATGTTGTTACAAGTTAGAATTACTTTTCTAAGAGCTCTTTACTACGGAAAAAAATGGGATCCCTTCCCCTCATTTTTAAAAGAATCACGTGGCTCATCGTTCTACTTGTCTGACCAAGGATTTAAGGTTAGATTACCCCTCAAAAGTGCTCATAAAGTCATAGCAAAAGTTGTAGAAAAAGAAAAATCGATGTCACCAAACTAACTTTGAACGTCAAGTCCTTTTGCTTTGTGTGCCAGAGACAGGAGGTCCTGTGTAGCATGTGCAGCAGCACGGAAACGATGCAGACCCTTTTTCTGTGCAGTCGGCAGCAAATTAGTTTGCGGTGGCTTGCTCTCCAGCAGTTGGTTTAAGTACACGGTTAACTCATCTCGGCTTTCTACTGTGGCAACGAAGACACTTATACTTAATGGGTACAAATCTTGATGGACGTCAAGCAAGACACAAACACTTCCATATTTGAAAATTTGTATAAGCAAACAGGCAGAGAGAATGAGGTCTCGAGCTTTGCAAATGCATGCACTTGAAATGAACATTCTGCAGCAGCCATGAAAGGAAGTTCTCATTGCAGTCAACATATTGGCTGATTAAACTTGGTAAAACAACCAAAAATACAGCCAATGAATACAGTCAATGAAAAAAACAAGAATAAATAGATTTACACTGGTCACAGACCATGTACTGTTTTAGAATCGACTCTAACCCACCTATTTAATTTAATTTAAGAAAATAACTTACATAAAGATTTCCTGATTCCCAAAGTTAATCAGGGAAAAGAAACACATCATATCCTTTTCCAACGGCAGTCCCAACCAAATGAGGTCCTATTTGAAGGAGTAAAATTGACTTGGATCTAGGCTAGGGCAGACTTAAAGATGTTCTATCTGTATTCAGCTGCACACCTCTACGATGATTTCATCCAGACTGAATGAACATGCATGTTGTGAAGGATTGCTCAGTCATACAAAAAATACCTTCTTCGTATTAAACAATTTAATCATCATATGAGCACTGCTGGAGATGCATCTTAGGTCCAACTCTGAATTCACTGCTCATAAAAGGTTCATATTCCTTAGTAATACTGACGTGGTTGCTGGTGGCCTTGTGCAAATGTCAGCTCCATTAGAGAAATAGTCTGTTTGCCTAGAATATCTCATGTACAGCAATGAGCTTTGTGTGTTTGCCATCAGATCTAATAATGTTCATTAAACAAAATAATTTCTGATCACAATTAAGTTTTCTTTAAACGTGGAAAATTAAATTAAAAGTGGCAATCTATTAAACTAACTTATCGCAAGCAAGACAGCAGTACAGGAAAGACAGTAAGTCTCTGTTCCCATGTTAGGCAGGGGATCCCATGCCTGATAATTGTCCAGTAACATGTCCTAGAAAGTGGGAATGTGATGATGTCAGGTGAGGGCTGCACAGATTTTGGCTGTGATGAGTCCCTCTATAATAGCCTGATAATGATCACAAATGACTAATGTTCACTGAAGAGAGGATCAGCTAGATGTCAGTACTTGAATCGAATTGAATTGAATGAGTCACTGTCTTCAGGACAATTGACAAGTACTAGATAGGGGGGGGAAATCAAAACAAAATATATGTTTTTGGTTATTGTCTGGTACTAAATGTAACAAACTAAGATGTCACCATCTGCCTCTCCCCGACTTCAGTCAATGCATGGATAAAAAAAATAAGTTCAGAAATAGTAGAATTTGCAAAAGGATTGGATGAGGATCTCAAGAGGAGGAAGTCGCAAAGGTTTCAGGCTTGGCACTCTCAAAAAGGTTAATGTTGAGAATTCTAATACTGATAGCAAAAGATTCATGTTCAGAGTATTGAAACCATCAAAAAAAGTACAATCCAGCCTTTAGGATCATTACATTCTTCTAGTTTGAAATTCATTCCAAATTCAGGATCTCAGCAGGAACTATGTGTATCCTTACTCATTTCTGCTAGAGAATGAAGACAAGCAAAGGACAGAAGGCAGCTGTAAATATCACTCTGCAAGATGGTGACAGCTTGACATGCTCTTCAGTTTCTCAATAAGCCAGAAATAGCAATATTTCAAACATCTTGAACTACAGAAATCCCATTGAAAACGAACATAGCAAATAAGGTCTACATAGTATAACATTATTTACAATCACTTTAATTTTTTTTATTTAAAAAGCACAACTTAATACCATAAATAGCCAAGTGCAAGACAAATTCAATGTCTCAAGAGAACATACCCATGCACTGAAAATAAATGCAGTTTGTACAATTGTACAATAAGGTCTACTGTAGCAGGAAGCAAAATATTTTCTCCATTTCATATGCTCCTTTTTAAAAGCATAGCCAAGAATTTGAAACAATGTAATGTCATGCCACACTAAAGGCAATAAAGCAAACCCAGATATGCAACGTTCAATCCGGATTCACCTTAGCATAATGATGATGAGGATTTTCACAGCCCACAAAATAAATATGGATTCCATTTGGCACAATAGCAAGTGAGAGAAAGAGTGATTCATATCACATTATAAAATAGAATGACTGGCATTCAGTTCAAAATAAATTCTTTATGTAGAAAATAGTAACAATGAATGCACCTTTCATATTCTGCCTTCAATCATAATTTTGATTTTTCAACAGCAAATTTCAACAATACCATACATGCTTTTTTTTTTGAAAAGACAATTCCCTGCCTGGAATCTAAGCTGATGGGTAATATATAGTTTGGAGGGTCACGGTTGATTACAGGCTGCTTGAATATCACTGGAGGTGTCAAGGAGAAATAGAGAGGGGAGGTAGAAAGAGATGGTGGAATGGTTGGCTTTTGGGGTTGGTAAAGTATGGAGGAAGAGTTTAGTAGTGGGAAGATCAGTGTGAGGGGTCAGTGATGATATGGCGGTGGTGAGGAGGTGAAGGAGGCTTACAGTTAAGCCTATTGGGCCTGGGAGAAACACTCGTGTACTTCCTTGCCCAAAGCGGTGCTGTAAATACACCTACCAATTGGACCCAGCCTTTCATGTCTTGTTTTACATGCCCCACATGGGTTAGAAATATAAAATTTTAATGTCACAACAGTCCCAGAGGACCATAGGCTGTTCTCCCCCTTGAGAGACAGCTGAGTGCTGGTGATTTAACTGGAGGGTCACCATGCCTAAGGCAAGGGGCAAAGCTGAGAAGGAAGGGCTTTCATGAATAACCTCAGCGCTCCAGAAATTGAACCCACACTGTTGATATAACTCCGCATCATGTACCAGCCGTCCACCCAACTGAGCTACCCGGCCACTCTAAAAACGGAGGTGAGTGCAACAGATTATTATATGAAATAATCTCAGGAGACTCGGGTACAAAACAATCGTTTATTTTGCCAATGCGTTAGTGTCTCTGAAGCAGGATCCTCCCAAGATGTTGGCAAAATAAATGACCATTGTAATCACAGTCTCCAGAGATTATTTTGTATAATAATCTGCTCCACTACAATTGGTTTCAGGATCAGGCTACTCGTATCAGATCATTAGAACCGCTCTGCAAAACGGGTGAGTATATTTTATTTACCACCCGTAGTTAGTGTAGTAAGCCTGTTAGTGGAGAGCTCAGGACAGAGTGAGGCACCAGGGTACGGGCCATAGCTATGCAGGTGGGCTGGAGGGGTCAAAGCCACATCAGATAGGCTAGGCTACTACCAAGTAAATTGAGAGTGCAGGCAGGCCAGTTTAGTTGAAGCCGCACAGGGGGACTTTCGGTCAATAAGACTGCGGTCAAAGTTGCACCGGCTGTGAAGTGCTCAGGTGAAGCCATATTTGCAGACCAGTGTCTGGTAGAAGCCACGCAGGGAGAGTTCACTCCTGAGTACAAAAATATATTCTGCACCTTCAGAAAGTTAACAAGAGCCGCGCCGGATTTAAGAACCAAACACGCAGAAACAGGCAGAAGAATGTCTGACAGGAAGAAAGGAAGCGTTATGGATTTCCAAGGGCTTCATCACAAGGTTCATAGTGGAATGACAGTCAAAATGAGTTAATAAATTGCAGAAAGATGGTTAGAACCCACACAATATACCCGAGGAACAAAAGCGCTGGTGGGCGAGTTAGAAGAAGGACAAAGAACAGGAAGGGGTAATGAATGTCACCAGTTTATATTTACAATGGTTTGGACAAATAAATGTCAAAATCCAGAGAAGCAGGTGACTGCAAACTGAAGGACAAAGAAATCCCCGTATGATAAAACACAATCACTGATCTCCCCCTTTGGGTGAGGCTACCACGCGCCCCTTACCCCATGCCCATAACCAGTAGGATTAATAAACCCAAGAAACAAGGTAAGACTAAACCTGAAGGAACTTTGAATTTGAGGAGTGGGGGAGGTGAGGGGGCAATGTCACTTTCCCTCACCCAAAAGCATAGTAAACGGATTGATAAATGAAAAAATTAAGTTGGCCAAACTGTAAATGAAACACAGGCTTGGGTCAACCAATTCCCTTTCTGTAAAACAACATTTTGCAGGCCTTAAGTTGGTCATTTAGAGCTGAAGACAAGTTGATGAAGAAAAGTACAGCTCCCAATGCGATTATGAGGGGAGAACCGATCCTCAAAACGAGAAAGAAAATCTAATTCTGAGTTGACTTATGAAGTCTCTCTTGTATTCCCCCTTCACTTGCACTAGGGAGTTGGGAACAGTTAAAGTCAAAACATTACCAGTGAGTTTCTGTTTAAAGAAATTCGAACTGCACTAGAATTCAAAAGAATGGGTTTGAGTTTGAAATGAAGCATGTAGAATTGTGTAGGCCAGTCTGCTACCAACACAAAGATAAGCCTGTCATTTGGCAGTGATCCAATCTGAACTTTTCAAAACATTTCAGTAAAATAAGATTTCTTTCAAACTGGGTTAAGCAACAAACATGGAAATTGAAAATTGGTTGAATATAGGAAAAGGACAGACAAAAGAGAAGACATTTGGGCCTCTCCATGGGTGGGACTTATATGAAAATTATGTGATGGGCAGCAGAATTAGAATCCTAGGTGAAACCTTGTATCTCACAATCTATTTCTGTCAGCAAGAAAGCAACCAGCAGCCCATTTCACTATTATGTTTCAGAGAAATTCTCCAGATTGCCACTGTTCCAAGCAAAGCTGCTTTGACAAAGGGTCACCTGGACTCGAAACTTTGGCTCTTTTCTCTCCCTGCAGATGCTGCCAGACCTACTGAGATTTTCCACTATTTTCTCTTTGTTTTCAGATTCCAGCATCTGCAGTAATTTGCTTTTATCCTCTGTTAAGTGGTGTTTATCCAACACATTGGCAAAATAAACGATGGTTCATATAACAATCTACTCCACAACAGAGGCACTCTGCCTTCATAAAAAGGTTTGAACAACAAACCTGCCTCCTGCGAACAGGTTGGTCGCCACCAGTATACCCCCACTTCATTACAACCCCACCACCACACCATTCTCTCCTTCCCCCGCCCCCACAACCCCATGAAAAGCAGAGCAGTTAAGTTGGGTTTCTACTTCTTAATTCTCATACTTTAACCTCCCACTCAAACAAAACCTACTTGCATTGGGAGTTTAAAATGACCTCCCCAAAGCTTCTGTTTATTATACAAATATCATTCGAAAATTGTAAACTATTTTCCAAATGCTCGAAGCTAATCACCTTTGTGCTATTGCACAACCTCGTCATTTCTCTGCTACAATTAAATTCTGGTTGAATACAGGCATTCCTAACCAGACAGATCAGGAATTTCTCCAATTTGAGCTCGAGTTCGATGCAACTGAGCTAGGAAAGAAAAGGGCCATGGTTTTGATCACTGTTCAGAAAACCTTGCTAAAACGTCACAAAAATTGGATAAAACCAGAATGAGAGTTGTGATGCCATGGTGGTGGTGGAGGCTGTACTGGGCAACAATAGGCTGAAGAGGCGATTGAGAAGGAAAAATAAACAATCTATTGGAAAGTGTGCATGTGATCATTAGATAGTGTAAGCCGAACTGCTCCAATGATAGGTCTTTCCGACAATATTTGAGTATAAGAATTGGCAAGTCATGTTGCAGCTGTATAGAACCTTAGTTAGGCCACACTTGGGAGTATAGTGTTCAATTCTGGTCCCCAGACTACTAGAAGGATGTGGAGGCTTTAGAGAGGTAGCAGAAGAGATTTACCAGCATGTTGCCTGGTATGGAGGGCATTAGCTATGAGGAGCGGTTTGTTCTCACTGGAATGACGGAGGTTGAGGGGCGACCTGATAGAGGTCTACAAAATTATGAGGAGCATAGACAGAGTGGATAGTCAGAGGGTTTTCCCCAGGGTAGAGGGGTCAATTACTAGGGGGCATAGGTTTAAGGAGCGAGGGGCGATGTTTAGAGATGTACGAGGCAAGTTTTTTTTTTTACACGGAGGGTAGTGGGTGCCTGGAACTCGCTGCCGGAGGAGGTGGTGGGAGCAGGGACGATAGTGACATTTAAGAGGCAATTGTAAAAAGCTTTCAACATTACATGAATAGGATGGGAATAGAGTGATACGGACCCAGGAAGTGTAGAAGATTTTAGTTTAGATGGGCAGCATGGTTGGCATGGGCTTGGAGGGCCGAAGGGCCTGTTCCTGTGCTGTACTTTTCTTTGTTCTTTGTTCTATTCACAATATTGATTTCTACATGCAAAATATTGGAATAGTTTCAGCAGCTGTCAAGTTCTGTCTCAGCTGGAGTCATTGAGTTCTGAAGAAATGTAGGCAAAATTGAAAAAGTTTGCTAAAAGAGGATTCTAATATCACTTTGTGAAAACCTGCACAACGCAGCAAGCAAGCACAATTCAGTCAAAGGGATGTTTCCCCAAGATATACCGTATAAGTGCAATGCAACAATGTCTAAATGCCTTACTTCAGATTGTTCATCGTCCACATAATGTAACTCTTAAAATACGAAAAGGCAGTTTCCTATTATTGCTCTTTCCATATTTTTCTTTAAAGTGAAAACGTTAAAAACATTAAGAGCACAGATTGAAATGGAATGGTGTTCTGAACAAGAAACTACACTACATACTCAAATACTAATTAGTGTCTCTTTTAAGACGTTATTAGTTCAAAATATAGAAGCACTATATAATGAGAAGTAAAAATTGTACATATTTGAAACAGAGTGCTCTTCCTTTAAAAGCATGACTAAAATTTCTTGAATTTTTAAGCAGCACATTCAGTCACAACACTGTGATAGACTGAAAATAGCTCAATTGTAAAAAGCTTTCAACATTTCAGAATTGAGAAATCAATGTCAGGATGTGTAGCCAGATCTGTATTGTTAAATAAATGGTAATTGTGTAGATCCTCATCCTTACCGGGATCTAAAAGCTGAAATTCATGCAGTTGCTCCACTTTTTCTATTGCACGGTGCGAATCAAGCCAGTCAGCAAAAGTCTTACCATCAGGACCTAATTCCATAAAACTGAGATGCGTGCAGCATGAAGTTACCAGTAATGATGACAAATTGCCTGTCTGAACTCTGCAAACAAACAAAAAGAGTGGTTTTCTGTTATCTTAATTCAAGCTGATAACAGGCCTGGCCACAAGTGCACTTAATCATGGGGTTGGGGTAATTTTCTAGGGGTAATTTTCTCAATAAGGCCATGAAATGAAGTGGTTGGAAATTAATGCACAGTACAAATTCTTGTCATGTGCATCCAGCTCTCTGTCAGGGTCGATTTGGAAAATGAAGGAGTCAGAACATTTGCTCTATGCATAGATCAGATCAAGAATGGGGCACCTGATCAATAAACAATCACTCTTTGGGAAATAAATGCCAAATCAGATTTTCATTCTGCAACAAGGTCCTAAAAATCACAAGAGAGGGAAAGACAGGGTCTTTCAGCCTGTGATTCTGGGAGATGATAAAAATAATCTGTGAGAGTTCCTGAGCAATAACCTAAATGACCAGTTGAATGGATTAGATGGAATGGTCTTGTTGTTTGTCTTACTAATGGAAGTGAAAACTATACTTACATTAAACATTGTGGAGAATTCCTAACTTCCACAGTTTAATATCTAAAGTAGAGCAAAAATGGAGAGGGGTTTAATCTACAGTTTTGTGGCTGCTCTTTAATAGGAAGCAGAAAAAAAAAACATAAAAATACGAAACATTAAGTGCAATGTCAAATATAGTTGAATAATAGGGGATATTGTCCGATTGATTCAAACAAAATAGTAGTTCTTCTGGCAAAAAAGGGAATAAAAGACCGCGGAGTCAATCAATTAAAACATAACCTTCTTCTAGCATCTGTGGCAATACATTATTTGCCAATGTTTACACAAGTAATCAACTGGATTGTGCCATCTCTAGCTGAAGACCATTGTTGATATCAGATATGCATATCCAACATCAAGAGAGAACATCTTACCACTTTTATAAATTTAAATCAGACTTCCCAAATAGCTCAGTTGGTAATTGAGTTGATAATTTTCAGTTAACTGATCACAGCCAGAATAGGAATAGGGCACAATTGCTCTCAGTACCCTATGCAAACAAATCAACCAAAGTCCAAATGTCTAACTGCTCTCCAGTGACCATTGAAGAAAATAAGGACACGCGGTCAAAGGACATCAAGAAGCTAGATTGTGAAGCCCTTGTATTGTAGTAGAACAGTCTGTCAATGCTCGTAATCCAAGCTCATGAGTGTAGAAATCCTAATTCGATAAGGCATGCAAAGCAATTCAGTGTCCATGGAATGGAGTCTGAGCAGGAAAGTAAAACATTGAAGCCAGAGAAAAATTGGAAGGAAAAATTACAAATCAGCAGAAAGTTGCTTTATACCACAGGAATGTTTGGTAGTAAATTGTTTTTAAGATCACACTCATGGACAGAACAAGGACGATGATTAAAAAGCCCATATGCTGTCAATGTCTACGTTTTATATGCAATGCCTGGTATAGTGTTAACGCATGCACACCTGATGGTTTCACATTTCCTCATCAGTCTCTGCCAAATTGACAAATCACAATCAAGACAGGCATTATCAAATACAACCTTTTTAGTAATGCTGGCCATTTGCATGAAACCTATTAGCAGTCTCTCCTGCTCCTCATAATTATTCAATGCCTTCTACTGGAAAATGTACAATCATTCAGCTATACATCGGACCTCATATTACCTACCTGGCTCCTCCAAAATAGCCATCTTGAAGTTTTCTTAATGTTGATAGAACATTTGGATCAATATTGGTTTCATCGTCAACTGCAAAGTGAAATTTAATACTTAAAATGTATGGGATCAGAGTTATAATTTGCATTGAAGAGTGAAAAACAAAATTCCATCTCATTTTCAAACTAGCAGCTTTCCAATTGCATTGCTCACAATAAGTTAATTATTACCCAGCTGTAAGTGCCAAGGTCTGGAACTATGAAGACCAAACAATATACAAAACACAGGAAGGGATCAAAACTAGTTTGATCAAAAAGGATCAAAACTAGTTGGTAATGGCAGCATTACCAACTGCGAGACCTGACATAGAAGTGAATGGCAGCCCTTTACATCTGTTATCAAAAATGGCTGAACACACTGGCTGAGTTTTAAATGATTAAACATTGAACAGCAGTTTCTTACATGGCTAAACACTAACATTGCTGTACCCTGCAAATTACAAAGCCATTATAATGGAGCCAGACGTTCTAGGAGAACCTATCAGAGGCATCGCCTTGGCTTAGAGGAACTTGAATGGCCCAAAATCCTGAACCATTCACAAAAACATTCAGACATTCACTTGTGCATTGAACTGGATGTGGAACAGGCCATTAGATGCAATCACTTTGAACAATGAATCCTGGGCTGAGGGGAGAGCTTTTACAGCCATAAACTAATCATGTTTAAACCATGAGCCTGGAATCATCTTGCTGTGACCATGTTTGGATAATTGGTCAGTTGGTGAGGGGGATCATGATGAGCCAATTAACCCTTTTTTGTGCTTTACGAAACTGCTTTTCTCCAGGCCACAGAACAGAAGAAGAAAGACCCGAATGGGTTCTCTCTCACTCTCATCCAACATGCAAACTCAAAACCAGCCTATTTTTTGACATCCACACGCTGCAGGCAGTGTTTCACAAATCAACCCAGCAGTTTCTGACTCAAGGAGAAAATATGTATACTGTCCATCAATATCTTTAAATCGTCTCAATGTAGAATCCAGAAAGATCATCAAACCCAGTTGGAAACAATAAGTTACCAATCTGCGAGATTCATAGACCACTGAAGTGAGTTTTAAACTATTTAACTTGTCTTCCCAAAATTTCCTTTTGTGTGTGAACCTGTGAATGGATGTATGCGAGAGTCAAAGCTTATTCTTAGTATTATTTAGATTGGGTGTTCATGACAATTCATTGTTTCTTTAAAAAGTTACAAGAAAACCTTTAAACAGTTAAACATTCATTGAACATAACAAAAGAACATAAGAACTAGGAGCAGGCAATTCAACTCCTAAGAACTAGGAGGAGTAGGCAATTCAGCCCCTTGAGCCCGTTCCGCCATTCAATATGGTGATGGCTGATCTCCTCTAGGCCTCAACACTTTCTTTCTCATTCTCCATAACCTTTCAATTCATTACCAATTAAAAATCTGTATCTCCTACTTAAATTTACTCAAAGTCCTGACATCTACTGCATTCTGGGACAGTGAATTCCACAGATTCATGACCCTTTGAGAGAAGTAATTTCTCTTCATCTGTTTTGAATTTGCTACCCCTTATCCTAAAACTATGACCTCTCGTTCTAGATTGGTCCACAAGAGGAAACATCCGCTCTACGTCTACTTTGTCAATACCTTTTATCATCTTACATACCTCAATTAGATTGCCTTTCATTCTTCTAAACTCCTTAATCTCTCTTCAGAAGGCAAACCCCTTATCTCTGGAATCAATCTAATGAACCTCCTCTGAACTGCCTCTAATGCAACTACATCCCTCCTCACATAAGGGGATCAAAGCTATACACAGTACGCAGGTGTGGTCTCACCAATGCCTTGTACAGTTGCACTTCCCTACTTGTACACTCTATTCCTTTAGCTACAACGGTCAAAACTCCATTTGCCTTCCTTATTACCTGCTGTACCTGCATAGCAATATTCGGAGATTCATGCATCAGGACACCCAAATCCCTCTGCACCAAAGCACTTTGAAGTTTCTCTCTATTTTGATAATAAGTTGTCTTTCCATTTATCCAACCAAAATTGGTAACCTCACACTATGTTAAACTCCATCCGCCAGATTTTGGTCCGCTCACTTAATCTCTCCATATCTATTTGTAAATTTCTTATTCCCTCATTGCAACATACTATCCCACCTATTTTAGTGTCATCTGCAAACCTGGCTATAGTACCTTCTATCCCTACATCCAAGTCATTAATATATATTGTAAATAGTTGGGGCCCCAAGGACTGAACCACGTGGCACCCCACTAGTTAGATCTTCCTAACCATAAAAGACCCATTTACTCCGACTCTGCCTTCTGTCGGTTAGTTAGCCAGTCTTCTATCCAAGCTAAAAAAATTACCCCTAATCTCATGTGATCTTACCTTGTGTATTAACCTTTTGTGCGGCACCTTATCAAATGCTTTCTGGAAGTCCAGATATACTACATCTACGGAATGTCCATTATCGACTTGGTATGTTACATCTTCGAAGACTTCCAGCACATTAGTCAAATACGATTTACCCTTTATAAAACCATACGGACTCTGATAAATTGTGTTTTGACTTTCTCAATGTCCTGTTACTCCCTCATTAATGGATTCTAACAATTTCCCAACAACAGTTGTTAAACTAACTGGTCTATATTTTCCTACTTTCTGCCTCCCTCCCCTTTTGAATAAGGGCATTACATTATCATTTTCCCAATCCACTGTAATTCGTGCATCCAGGGAATTATGCAATATGATAACCAATGGATCTACTATCGCCGCCGCCCTTTCTTCACAATCCTCGGATGTCAGCCATCAAGCCCTGGGGACTTTTCTGCTTTCAATCCCAATAGTTTGTTTCATACTTTTTCCCCTATCGATGATTTTTCTATGTTCCTCCTTTTCTATTACCTCTGCATTACCTGTTACTATTGGGATGGTACTAGTATCCTCCACCATGAAAAAGGCGGCAAAAGTATTGATTTAGCCTCTCCACCATTTCTGTGTTCCCCATTATTAATGGGTGGCAGGTGGGAGTCCTGGAATGGGTGTCCTGGAGGGGGCCCCACCAGTAACCCCATAGCGAGGTGTCCTCGCTTTGGGGGGGGGGGGGGGGGGGAGGCTAATGCCCATGAGTGTGGGGGGTGCCACTGCCCAAGGTTGGGGGTTGTAAGCTCACTTAGAGATCGGGGCACATTTTCAAAATGGCGGCCAGTTAGAGTTCAGCTCCCAGTGATGAAAAAAATTCCAAGTGTGGGCTAAATGGTCAGAAAATCCCCAGAACCCAAAAAGGTGACTAGGTTTCATCAGATAGCAGTGGGGAACCCGCCACCAGAGCCAGCGGGAAACTTCCAGCAAAACCTACCACAAATGACACTTGATTGCACCCTATATATCTGTAGCTATCGCCCAAGTTTCCCCTTTGCATTGACAAGATTTTGTCGCCTTGTTGTGTTCACTGGAACTTAATTTAGCCACTTTTCTTGCTTTTGATTGAACATTCAATACCTGCAAATTGTCACTATTATATGAAAATGAAATTTCAACTGGCCAATCAGTAGAAATGAGACTCAAAATTTGTACATTGAAAAACTTGTGTGAAAGATAACAGACACGTGCTTCATGGAAAACATCAAAATATAATCTATCACTGCAGATCCATACATATATGTGGCACTCTTCAAAGTAATTCAACTAATATGCTATTTTATGAGGCACCAGAAGAAGTCTTACAACACCAGGTTAAAGTCCAAAGGATTGTTTAGAATCATTGCTCCTTCCTCAGGTGAATGAAGAGGTAGGTTCCAGAAACATATATATAGGCAAAGTCAAAGGTGCAAGACGATACTTTGAATCCGAGCCTTTGCAGGTAATTAAGTATTTCCAGATCCAGGGAGAGGGATTAATCACAGGTTAAAGAGGTGTGAATTGTCTCAAGCCAGGACCAGGACAGTTGGTAGGATTTCACAAGCCCAGGCCAGATTCATCCGGTCATCCGTTTTTGCAGCGTCTGCAACGGACTTCACGTGACAATCGCCAGGCAGGAATGTTCCCTTCCAGCCGGGCAACACTTCAGCAGTCAAGTGCATTCAGCCTCTGATCTTCGGGTAAGCGTCCTCCAAGGAAGCCTTCAGGATGCGCGACAACACAGAATCGCCGAGCAGAAACTGATAGCTAAGTTCCGCACACATGTGTACGGCCTGAACCAGGACCTTTGATTCATGTCGCATTACATTCACCCCCCATCATCTGGCCAGGGCTTGCAAATTCCCACCAACTGTCCTGGCTTGAGACAATTCACACCTCTTTAACCTGTGATTATCCCTCTCTCTGGATCTGTAAAGACTTAATTATCTGCAAATGCTCGCATTCAAAATATCGTCTTGCATCATTGAATTTGTCTATATATATACATGTTTCTGGAACCTACCTTTTCATTCACCTGAGGAAGGAGCAATGCTCCAAAAGCAAGTGATTCGAAACAAACCTGTTGGACTTTAAACCTGGTGTTGTAAGATTGCTTCCCATGCTCACCCCAGTCCAACGGCAGCAGCTCCACATCATTTTATACGGCAACATTGGTTGATTTTAATGCCATCGCCAGTGGGCTGGTCCACTGGCTCTCCGAGCCCCCGCAGCCAATCCAAGTACCCCTATCCGGTTTAAAACCAAACCGGGCACTTATCTAGTTATCGGGGTTATCATTGTGGTCAAGGCGGATGTCCTGCTTCAAAAAGCTGCTGGCCAATCAGAGAATAGCAGTTCATCTGTACTGTCAACTCCTCTGGGGGCAGTAGCCATTGCTGCTACTGCAATAGGTCCAGGTTGTAGGATCGACACAGGTGCCTGGTGGGTTGGTGAGGCAGGCTCACCAGCAGCAGGTGGAGTGTGTGTGTGTGTGCGTGTGACTTGTTGCAGGACAGGTGAGGATCTTCTTGCTTGGGCAATGCTTGCCGTCTTCAAATCTCTCATCCATTGGGCGTGGCCTGCCCAAGTAGGAAGAACACCCTCCCCACCAGGCCTCGAGGGTACCCACTATAGTCGGCCTAGCGTGTTGCTGATACAGTATGACCCAATCCATTGCTGATTGAATACCTGTGGAGGCAGGATGAGGCCTTTAAGTGACATGAGGGCTTCAATTGGCTTCCAGTTGGTTTGACTACCCTCACCCCTTCCTTCCTAGAATTTAATCTGTCGGGAAAGTGATGGCGTCTTGGCTTGATAATACGGATCTCTCCATTTCTAAGGGGCATTAAATTCAGCCCAATGTTCCTATGTGATGAATAATGAAATAAGTTGAATCTGTGTTCCTTTAAGTCTGAAGTTTAATCTAAACTAATTAGAGTTTCAGTATTTGAAAAAAACTAGCTTCTTTAGCTTGTCATCTTTGAATTACTGACAACTCTGCACTTGACAAATTGATCTAGCTGAAGTCTGAATGCCCGAGTTCTTCCATTTGCAGAGTTCAATTGCTGTTTCATTAAGAATCATTACAAATCGTAACGCACTTGTAAATTTCAGGCTCCAGCTCAGAAGTACATAGCATAAGATCACTTTTCATTTGCCGTATGTGACCCTGATACACCATATTTAATAAACAAATAGATGCTCTTACTCACGGTAAGTCAGAAAATTTGCTATTTTGCAAACACAGTAACATTATACCAGCAAAGAAATGCATTAGGCTGGATTCTCTGATCACCAACACTGAAATTGCATTCGTTGTACAGCCGGAGAATGCGTTTTTATGCTGGAATGGGCGGCACCATTTTTCCGATGCTCCACCCAAAAACAGTGTACCCGAGGAGTACGCCACATGCCAGCGGGACGGCCTCAGGACGTCACCCGAGGCCCTCCCCTGATGCTCCGCCCCAAATGGGCCGAGTCCCGGACGGCATGGGGCACGTGTCCTCAGCTTTCAGAGACCTTGCAAAGTCTGGAGGGGGGGGGAACTTTCCGATGGCAGGGGGTGCTTCGGGGGTGGCAAGGGCTGTTACAGGGGGCAAATTTTTGGCAGGCCGGGTCCACGCGCGGCCGCGCCACGTTGCACGGCCTTGGACCTGGCCATTCTGTGGTTGTATCCACAGATAAAGCTGGACACGGCTGCTAGCCCCCCACTAGGCGGAGGATTGGTGCGGGTAGCAGTGCTGATTTTTTGGTCGAAAGACCAAACGCACTCTGCGGACATAGCCGCAGAATCGGAGAATCCAGCCCATTATTCTTCTCCTAAATTGCAAGTGTGTGTATCTTTAAATTTACAAATAGCAATTTCTAAATAAGTAAACATTTGATGAGTTAATAAAATGGTCAGCTAAAGGACTACATACATTCTCTGAATGGATTTTTGTAGTTCTGGGAGAATCACGTTGTTCCTTTCATTCACATTGTGAAAGGACACACAAAACTTTAAATGAGAGATTGAAATATGACAAAGAACTGTGAAGCACAGGAAACACCAGCTAACTACACAGATTATAGACAGATAGGTTATTAATTTTTATGTATTATAAATTAACTGTCTCCCTACTCCTGATCATGATCTAGTGGATCTTTGTTAAAAAGTACATGCATGTGAGCAGCAGGTTTGAACAAAATCAGGATTGTAGGATGCCACCGACACTCGAACAGTTGGCCAACAGTTGGCAGAAATATGAAATATAAACTGTTGGTGCCTGTGAGATGCTGGCCACCTGCTAATGTCTGTGCAACTATGCCCCAACTGAGTTCAGCGCTATCAAGGTTAAACATTCAGATATTTTTTAAAAATAAATCACAGATATTTTGAACGTATTATTGAAATCAAAGTAGTCAACTTACTGATCATGCTCTGTGAAATTGGAAATGTCACAGTGGGTCGTCCAGTCTTTCGCCAGCAACGACACAAGTATGACAACTCTGTTCGAAGCATCTCAACGACCATTTGATTATCAAGGGCCAGGTAGAACTCCTGCTTATCAATAAACTGTAAACAGACTATTTTTTAAATGATTGGATGGATATAGAAGTAAAACAGCATTCAAGAGTACTCACATGGTCTAGCTTGCACAGCTTGCCACTGTATTAATCCACGTAAAGAATGGATCAGAGATAGGTAAGACCATGGGACGTATCCTAATTCATTAGAGGAGTCATAGTGATCAACTTGCTGAATATGAAATTGGAAATGTTACAATGGGCTATTCAGCCTTTATAAAGCAGCAACGCAAGTATAACCTCTGTCCAAAACATCTCCTTCAGATTGGAAAATTGAACATGTCGCTTCATTACTTAAGAAAGGCGCAACAGGAAAATGATAAACCAGTTAGCCTAAGATATGATACTTGAGTCTATAATTAAGAATAGAGTGAGGGAACGTCTTGAAATGTTTTTGCTGATTAGCGAGCGCCAGGATGGTTTTGTAAAGGGTAGATCATGCCTAAGGAACCTGACGGAATGTTTTTTGAGGTGACTAAATTACTTGGCTGGGGAACTTCTGAGGACGTTATTTACATGGACTTCAAGGAGGCATTCAATAAAGTCCCTCACAAGAAATGGTGAGCTAAAGTTTAAACTTATAGATTGAAGGGTAGGAGTTCAAGAGATGGGACATGTTGCCGCTGTCTCTGACGGGTAGGGTGCAATCAGTCAAAAAGACAGTGCACCCGAGATTTCTGTTCCTGTTCCAGTGCCTCCCCATCCTTATCTCGATGGCTTTTTTCAGGCAGGTTAACAGGAGCATTACGGGGTTTGTGTGGGCGCACGGTACCCCAAGGGTGAGAAGGGTGTTCTTGGAGCAGGGCAGGGATAGGGGGGGCTGGCGCTGCCCAACCTCTGTGGGTATTATTGGGCTGCCAAAGCAGCAATGGTGCGTAAGTGGGTAATGGACGGGGAAGGGGCAGCATGGAAGAGGATGGAGATGGCGTCCTGTGTGGGCACGAGCCTGGAGGCGCTAGTAACGGCGCCGCTGCCGCTCCCTCCAATGAGGTATACCATGAGCCCGGTGGTGGCGGCTACCCTCAAAATTTGGGGGCAATGGAGACGGCACAGGGGGTAGGTGGGGGTCTCGATGGGGTCCCCGATACGGGGGAACCACTGGTTTGTCCCGAGGAGAATTGATGGCGGATTCCTGAGTTGGCACAGGGCAGGTGTTAGGAGGTTGAGGGACCTGTTTGTAGACGGGAAGTTTGCGAGCCTGGGGGAGCTGGAAGGGAAGTTCGGGCTCCCCCCCGGGGTACATGCAGGTAAGGGTGTTTGTCAGGCGGCAGGTGGCGGAGTTCCCTCTGCTGCCGCCGCGTGGGGTTCAGGACAGGGTGCTCTCGGGGGTTTGGGTTGGAGGGGGGAGGATCTCGGCACCTTACCAAGTGATGCAGGAGGTAGACGAGTCCTCGGTGGAGGAGCTGAAGGGTAAATGGGAGGAGGTGCTGGGTGAGGAGATTGAGGAGGGGATGTGGGCGGACGCCCTAGGAAGGGTGAACTCCTCCTCTTCTTGTGCGCGGCTTAGCCTCATACAGTTTAAGGTGCTGCATAGGGCTCACATGACCGGGACAAGGATGAGCCGGTTTTTTGGGAGCGAGGACAGGTGTATTATGTGCTCAGGGAGCCCAGAAAACCATACCCATAATTTCTGGGCATGCCCAGCACTGGGGGAATTTTGGAAGGGCGTAGCAAGGGCGGTGTCAAGGGTGGTAGGATCCAGGGTCAAACCGGGCTGGGGGCTCGCAAAATTTGGAGTTGCAGAGGAGCCGGGAGTGCAGGAGGCGAAAGAGGCCGGCATTCTGGCCTTTGCAACCCTAGTAGCCCGGCGGAGGATTCTTCTTCAGTGGAAGGATGCGAGGCCCCCAAGCGTGCAGGCCTTGGTCAACGATATGGCGGGGTTTATTAAATTGGAGTGTGAGAAATTTGCCCTAAGGGGATCAGTGCAGGGGTTCTTCAGGAGGTGGCAACCATTCCTAGATTTCCTGGCAGAATGGTAGAAAAAGGCCAGCAGCAGCATCAACCCGGGCCCGGGGAGGGGGTCGTCTCTTTGCTTTGGGCTGAAGGGACGTGTGTATATGTTCTTTGCTAATGACGGATGTTAATTTATTTCTTCTTTTTTGTATACATGGGGGGGGGGGGGGGGGGGGGGGGGGGGGGGGGGGTTTGTTCTTTCTGTTCTTAGTATTTAATGTTATTGATATTTTGTGAAAATTTGAATTAAAATTATTTTTTATAAAAAATAGATCGAAGAGTAAATTATCGACCTACTTAGGAAATTGGCTAAACTGCAGGAGAAAGAGGGTAGGGATAATGGGTAGGTATAAAATAAAAACGGAGTATTGGAAAAATTCAGTATGTCTGGCAGCATCTGTGGAGAAACAACAACAGCGTTCATGTTTCAAGTTCAAAATGACTCTTGTTTGGAATTGGATAAAGCATAGGTGCTCTAATTGATAAGATATGGCTAACGGTGTCTTGGGTCTTCTATCAGTCACCATGTTTTTTCACTGACATTGATGAAAAAAACAAAGATAGATCGTATTGTAAATGGAAACATAACATTACAAAGAAATATTAATGGATTCAGTGAATGGGAAAAACTTTGGCAACTGTATTTCAATGCAGGCAATTGTGTGATCATCCACTTTGGACCTAAAAAGAATAGAATAGGGCTACTTTCCAAATATTGAAAAGCCACAAGCTGTGGAGACCCAAATAAACTTGGGGATCTATGTACTTAGATGAAAATGTCATAGATAAGTAAAAGGAAAGTTAAAAAGGTTAACTGAAATTTATATCTGGAGAATTATAATACAGGGCATTAGAAGTAATGCAATAGCTATATAAAGCCCTGGCTGGACCACACCTGGAGTTAGTGGGTTCCGTTCTGGACACTATACCCAAGGAAGGATACACTGGCTTTAGAAGGTGTGCAATGCAGATTTATCAGAACGATATGTGAACACCATGAGTTAAATTACAAGAAGGGGTTACACAAACTAAGATTATACTTGCTGAAATTTAGAAGATTGGGGTGATTTAGCAAAGTTTTTAAGATATTATGGTGAAAAGATAGGGTAAATGGAGATAAACTATTTCCGCTGGTCGGTGAATCTAAGACGAGGGGACATAGCCTAAAAATTAGAGTCAGTCCTTTCGGGGATGAAGTTAGGAAACACTTCTACACTGAAAGGCATGGTAGAGGCCTTGGACTCTCTTCCATAAACAGCAGTTGATGTTGGACCAACTGTTATTTTAAATTTGAGATTGCTAGGTTTCTTTTAACTGAGGTATCAAGGAATTTGAGATAAGCATTTAGATCCATCACAATCTCCTTGAACGGGGGGTAAATGGCCCATTTCTGTTCCATGCTCCAAATACATTTGTAATCTCCTGCCATCAGGAAGGGCTGAGAGCCCAACTATAAAATACTATGCAATACACCTAAATAATACACATATTATTCATTAAAGGAAAAGGTGAATCAGCTCTTACCTGAGGTGTGAAAGCAAAGATTTCATCCCGAACAAAATACAATTTCGATGTGCCAAGAACACCCATGTGCCGGTAAGGCCGACCACTCAGCATCATTCGCTTATTGCGACCTATTGACAGAATAATAATAGTCTTTATTATTGTCACAAGTTGGCGTACATTAACACTGCAATGAAGCTGCTGTAAAAATCTCCTAGTTGCCACACTCCAGTGCCTGTTCGGGTACACAGAGGGAGAATTCAGAATGTCCAAATTACCTAGCAGCAGGTCTTTCGGGACTTGTGGGAGGAAACCGGTGGGAGGAAACCGGAACTCCAAAAGCATAGTACGAAGTCTTACAACACCAGGTTAAAGTCCAACAGATTTGTTTCGAATCACAAGCTTTCGGAGCGCAGCTCCTTCATCAGGTCCTGGTTCAAAACAAACCTGTTGGACTTTAACCTGGTGTTGTAAGATTCTTACTGTGCCTACCCCAGTCCAGCTCCGGCATCTCCACAGCATGGCTACCATCCAAAAGCATAGGGAGGTGGTAAAGTAGGACCTCATGTCAGCAATGAGGTCGGCAATTGAGACTGCGCTGGCCCCAGAAGGGGGACAATGGATAAGGTGCAGCAACAACTGGAGGCCCAAGGAGCAACAATCCAGAACCTAGAGAAAGTGACCACTTAGCAGGACGAACGGATCGCCTCGCTCGAAGCTGAGATAACGAGGTTGGCATCAACCCAAAAGATGCTGAAGTGAAAAGCAGATGACCAAGAGAACGGGTCCAGATCTCAAAATCTCTGGGAGTGGGGAGGGGGTGCAGCGTTCTCCGAGAGGGAGGGAGCACATGGCAGGGGTCAGGGTTTGAAGGGCAAGGAAGGGGAGGGGGCCGAAGGAGGAACGGGGAGATCACAAGAGCAAAGGGTTCGGGGGGGGTAGAATGCTGGCCACACAAGTCGGCAGCCATTCACACCACTATGAAGAAAAAAACTGTTTGCACTACACCCGTGGAACGGATGCTTACAGGCAGTGTTACAGTAACATTGCCCTGCGAATTGTTGAATTTCCGTACTTTTCTATTTATCTCTAATGCTGTACTTTGTAAATATCAGTTTCTTCATTTTGTGTATTTTGAATTATTGTATTTTATTTGTTTGTTATAAATGAAACTCACCAATAAAAATACTTTAAAAAGATTGCAAAATATTGGATTGCCCATTAATATTTTTTCTAGTTAATTTACCTTCATTACTGCTGTACAGGAAAGTATTATTAGTTGGAAAACAGCTAAAATAACATCTCAGGCCATTAAATAATCTCATAGTAACTCAAAGATTTTCTCACCAAGTCTTGCATAGATACGAGAAAGGATACGAGCCGGCTGCACTCGGATTGGATAAACATCTGTTACAGTTTGTGCTTGGATACCATGCTTCCCCAGTGCTTCCTTTATTTCAACTGTTTCTGCCACTATTGCCACTGAAATTAAACAAAGATATTGGAAATGGGAAAAAAGTATTTTTTTTCATCTTGAGCTGAGTTTGTATTGAGGGTCTCCAATAATGGTGCTGCTAATGAAGTTTTAGGGAAGATGTTTGGGCTTACCCTTGTTCACCGTGGTTATGATTTGGTGCTTATGTGGTGTGAATTTAACTGGTCCACCCAGCTATATAGCACTCAGTTCTTGCTGTAACCTGGTACAGATTACTTATTCATTAGAGGAGTTATGATTGAAACCGAATCTTAGAGAAATCATCAGTCTGCATGACTTTCCACTGGGTACTCTAGTTTTCTCCCAAAGTCCAAAGATGTGCAGGTTAGGTGGATTGGCCATGCTAAATTGCCCTTTAATGTCCAAAAGGTTAGGTGGAGTTACAGGGATTGGGTGGGGGCTTGAGACTAGGTAGGGTGCTCTTCCCAAGGGCCGGGAAGACTTGATGGGCCTAATGGCATCCTTCTGCACTCTAGGGATTCGATGATTCTATTTTGCTAGGGCTCATTGTCCAATGCACTTTGCCATTCCTTAGTGTCAAATGGGGTGAACCTAACTGGCATATACCTCTAATTCCCACCTCTCTTATCCCAGTGTACCACTAACTGGTTCAAGAAAAACAAAGGAATGGACAAATCTATTTCGGACAGAGATCTGCTCAAACCAGTTTTCATTTGCACTGTAATTAAATATTTGCAAATACCAACTGTTAAACATTAAGCACTTCAATTTTTCATTTATTTGTATCTTTTAAAATGTACTTTTTAAAATCAGGGGTGGCCAAACCTTCTGACCTTGGAGTCACATTTGATAAATATCAGACATTCGAGAGCCACAGGACACTGACAACCTTAAAGGCACATTTTTATTACTGTTGCACATTCTGTGAGACCTTCAGCTTTTTGCTCTCATCTTCCAGGATGCCTTCCCACACAATTCAGATTCTTACAAAACTGCTACAATGAGACACATCAGAGCTAGCACATGCTCGCTGCTAATTGACTTTCGCAGCCTTACTCTTCCAATGTAGAAAATCAGTCAAGAGGTTTTTTATGGGCCAGGGTTTAGAGAACACCAAAGTATATCATGGAGTTCACCTGACCCACAACTTTTAATAGATTTTGGTTATGAGGAGCACAAGGGCCCACTTTCCAGGTGTTATGCAACAGAGACCTAAAGTATTTTTAAACAAAACAATGTTTATTGTCTGAATCCAGTTAACATTTTATAAACACACAGTAAACATCTTATCAACTACCAGCACAAATACCCCCCCCCCCCGAAGATACAGTACTCTATAGGTAACCCTTAAAACTTTCCTAACAACATCCATAAGCCAAACAACCTTTTTTTTTAGAAAAACTGTAGGTTTGAATTCCTTACAGACAACAGGGGCGAAATTCTCCACCCGCCGCAGGGTCGGAGAATCGCCTGGGACCGGCGAAAATCCCGCCCCCGCCGTGGCCGGAATTCTCCACCACCTGGGAATTGGCGGGGGCAGGAATCATGCTGCGCCGATCGGCGTGCCCTCCGCGCCGATCGGCGAGCCCCCTGCGACCATTCTCCGGCCCGCGATGGGCTGACGTCCCGCCGCTGAGAGGCCTCTCCCGCCGTGGTTTCAACCATCTCTGGTGGCGGCGGGATTGGCAGCGAGAGCGGGCCCCCGGGGTCCTGGGGCGATCAGGGCCCACCGATCGGCAGGCAGGGCAGTGCCGTGGGGGCACTCTTTTTCTTCTGCCGCCACCACGGCCTCCACCATGGCGGAGGCGGAGGAGAACCCCCCTACCGCGCACGCCGGCCGGCGTCAAAGGCATTTGCCGCCGGTTTTGGCACCAGTCGGCGTGGCGCCAACCACTCCGGCGCGGGCCTAGCCCCCAAAGGTGCGGAGAATTCCACACCTTTGGGAAGGCCTGACGCCGGAGTGGTTAGCGCCACTCCGCTACGCCGGGACCCCCCGCCCCAACGGGTAGGGGAGAATCCCGGCCAAAGGGTTACTAAAAACGAATAAAAAGATCTAAGATAAATCATGAAAGAATGTTAGCAATAAACATTCTAAAGGATAGCAAAAACCTCTCTAAGTGAATAAACGGGAAGTCACTGAAGTGAATGTACGTACGTTGGAAGATTCATATGTATGTAATTCATAGATAATCGAAAGGGTGGACCTTAGTACCATCAGCATCAATAGGGAACCAGTACTCAACAAACTATTGGGATTGAAGGCAGACAAATCCCCAGAGCCTGATGGCCTACATCCTAGGGTGTAAAAGGAAGTGACAGCGGAGATAGTGGATCCATTGTGTCTTCTCCGCCATTCAATCTGGCTGATGTTTCTCATTCCCATTCTCCTGCCTTATCCCCATAACGCCGAAACCCCTCATTAATGTAGAACCTATCTATCTCTGTCTTAAAGACACTCAGTGATTCGGCCTCCACAGCCTTCTGCGGCAAAGAGTTCCACAGATTCACCACCCTATGGCTGAAGAAATTCCTCCTCATCTCCGTTTTAGCTGTGCCCTTGGGTTCTACTTTCTCTTACGAATGAAAATATCCTCTCTACGTTCACTCTTTCTAGGCCTCTCAGTATTTTCTAAGTTTCAATGAGATCCCCACCTCATCCTTCGAAACTCCATCGAGTACAGACTCAGTGTCCTCAACTGCTCCTCATATGACAAGTCCTTCATTACGGGGATCAATCTTGCGAACCTCCTCTGGACCCTTTCCAAGGACAGCACATTCCTTAGATACGGGGCCCAAAACTGCTCACAATATTCCAAATGGGGTCTGACCAGAGCCTAAAAAGTATATCCCGGCTCTTGTATTCTAGCCCTCTCGACCTGTATGTTAACATTACATTTGCCTGCATAACTGCCAAATGACGTTAATCTTCAGAAAATCCTGAAACTAGACCCCCAAGTCTCTTTGTACTTCTGATTTCCAAAGCCTTTTCCCATTTAGAAAATAGTCTATGCCTCTATTCTTCCTATCAAAGTGCACAACCTCACACTTTTCTACATTGTATTCCACCTGCCTGTTATTTGCCCCTCTCCTCGCCTGTCCAGGTCCTTCTGCAGCCTCTCTGCTTCCTCAACACAACCTATCCCTCTACATATCTTTGTATCATCTGCAAATTTAGCAACAATGCCCTCAGTTCCTTCTTCCAGATCATTAATTTATATCATGAATAGTTATGGCCCCAATACTGACCCCTGTGGAACACCACTAGTCGCAGGCTGCCATTCTGAAAAGCATCCCTTTATCCCCACTCTCTGCCTTCTGACTGTAAGCCAATCCTCTATCCATGTCAATACCTTGCCCCTAACACTAAGAGCTCATCTTATTTAGCAGCCTCCTGTACGGCATCTAATCAAAAGCCTTCTGGAAATCCAAATACATCAAGTCCACTGGTTCTTCTTTGTCTAACTTCCTCGTTATCTCCTCAAAGAATTCTAACAGATTGGTCAGGCATGACCTCCCCTTGACAAATCCGTAGTGATTCAGTCCTATTCTACCATGCACTTCTAGGTATTCCGCAATCTCACCCTTAATAATAGACTCTAAAATCTTACCAACAACAGAAGTCAGACTAATCGGCCTCTAATTTCCTGTCTTCTGTCTCCTTCCCTTCTTAAACAGAGGTGTTACATTAACCATTTTCCAATTCTCTGGGACCCTCCCTGCCTCCAATAATTCCTAAAAGATCGCCACTAATCTTCTCAGCTACCTCCTTTAGATCCCTGGGTGCAGTCCATCCAGTGCGGGTGATTTATCCACCTTCAGAGTATAAAGGTAAGGAAGTGTTATTGCAACTGTACAAGGCATTTGTGAGACCGTACCTCGAGTAATGTGCACAGTTTTGGTCCCTTTATTTGAGGAAAAATGTAGTGGCATTAGAGGCAGTTCAGAGGAGGTTCATTCGATTGATTCCCGAGATATGGGGTTTGTCTCATGAAGAGAGAGATTGAGCAGTTTAGGCCAATAAGAACGATGCGAGATCAAATTGAGGTATAAAAGATGTTAAAAGCTATGGATACAATAGACGTAGAGCAGATGCTTCCTCTTGTGGGGCATTCTAGAATGAGAAGGCATAGTCTCAGGGTAATGGGTAGCAAATTTAAAACAAAGAAACTACTCCCAAAGAGTTGTGAATCTGTGGAATTTGCTACCCCAGCGTGCGGTAGTTGCTTGGCAGTGAGTAAATTTAAGAAGGAGTTGGACACATTTTTAATTAGTAATTAATGGGTTGATGCATTACAGAGAATGGGCAGGACAGTGGAGTTGAGCAACGATGGAGCAGGTTAGAGAGGCTAAATTGCCTACTCTTACTCCTAGTTCTTATGTAAGGATAAATGTAGTGTTCTTGATTAATAAGGGGATCAGGGGTTATGGGGAGAAGACGAGAGAATGGGGATGAGGAACATTTCAGCCATGATCGAATAGTGGAGCAGACTGATGGGCCGAATGGCCTAATTACATAGAACATACAGTGCAGATGGAGGCCATTCGGCCCATCGAGTCTACACCAACCCACTTAAGCCCTCACTTCCACCCCATCCCCGTAACCCAATAACCCCTCCTAGCCTTTTTGGACACTAAGGGCAATTTATCGTGGCCAATCCACCCAACCTGCATGTCTTTGGACTGGGAGGAAACTGGAGCACCCGGAGGAAACCCACACAGACACAGGAAGAACGTGCAGACTCCGCACAGACAGTGACCCAGCGGGGAATCGAACCTGGGACCCTGGCGCTGTGAAGCCACTGAGCTATCCGCTTGTGCTACCGTGCTGCCCGATATTCTGCTCCTGTATCTTATGGTCACGACTCCAGGACAAGTGGAGCTGAGATTGACTGCGCACTATGCCAGGTTGTCGTAACACCACTGAACAATAAATCGGATTCAGAGTACCTTACATTAGATTCTTAAATTCCTGTTCTATATTAAATTGTTACCTCCCTTTCCAGACAGAGGCTGCAAGCTGGAGGGTCAGCAGCGAAAGGGTGGGTTAGGGAGCCAGAGAAAGGGGTGCTTAGGTCGCACACCTCAACATAAAGATTGGCAGGAAAATACCAAAATAAATTTTTCAACGTACTCAAAATAAATAGTTGATCTTAACCTTCCTCCCTTCCCCGATGCTGCATGCTCTTCGGTGCTCTTCTAATGAAGCTGTTCATCAAAGCCGCAGCCAGCTATTTATCTCCCTACAATGTGCGATGTAATTGTTTCGCAAAACAAGGAATAGGTCACACTCTATGTCAAAGAACTCACGTGTCTTGCATGCAATTTGGCCACCCCTCTGTAACTGGGAAATAAACTTCAGAATTAACCTGTCTATAAATGTCTCATATGTATATTGAAAATGGAAGCACTGGTAATTATTGTTAAATAATGCATAATTTAACCAACCGATACAGAATCAAGTTGGTTTGTCGTTAATTTAATCTGTCCAAACCTTTAGTCCAAATTAGAATATTGTCATAACAATTAAAGAAGAAATGAATTAAAAAATATACCTTGTACTACAACATCTGGTCGAGGAACAGTCGCAAACCTTCTGTTCAGTGGATCAATTTCACCAGCAGCAAGAAATCCCTGGATGTAACACATTTGTAGTCAAGACTTAGGTTGACGATTTCATTCAAGGGCAACATTCTTCTCCCTTCTTTTTAAGGTACAGGTAGTGTGAAGCTAAGCTGTACACTTTTAGGTGGCTCGAGAGAAGAGATACCTGGGGATTCAGGTAGCGAGGGAATGGCCGATGCTTCATAAGTGGAGCTTAACGAAGCTGGTGGAGGAGGCCAGGGAGGATCTAAGGTGGGATACATTGCAATTGACTTTGGCGTGGCAGGTCCAAGCCGTAAAGATGAACATTCTGTTGAGGTTCCTTTAATTTTTCAGACACTACCGAACGTTGTTTCGGAAACTGGAAACAATTATTTCGGACTTTGTATGGGTGGAGAAGGTGCCAAGGGTTCGGAGGACCCTGCTAGAGGCAGAGGCAGCAGGGAGGGTTGGCGTTGCCGAACCTTCTTTATTACTATTGGGCGGTGAATACGGAGAAGGTAAGGCGATGGCGGGAAGGAGAGCGAGTAGAATGGGTTAGGATGGAGGAGGAATCTTGTAAGAGGTCCAGCTTAAGGGCAATGTTAACGGCAGCATTGCCAATGGTGCCGAGCAGGTACTCAGGGAGCCTGGTGGTGGAGGCCACGGTGAAGATCTGGAACCAGTTCACGAAACACTTTAGGATGGAGGGGATGTTGGCGTTAACACTATTGTGTGAGAATCAGGAGTTTAAGCCGGGGGTGGATGGATGGCAGGTATAAGAGGTGGAGAGAAATGGGGCTGGTCAAGGTGAGGGATTTGCATCTGGAGAAAGTATTGCCTGGAGGAATTGAGGGAGAGGGTAGAGCTGCCAAGAGGGGAATGAGTTTAGGTACCTGCAGGTAACGGACTTTGCGTGGAAGGTTTGGAACAAGTTCCCTCTGTTGCTGAAGTACACCCTGCTGGAGTGTCTGTTGCTTCCAGATGTGAACGGGGAGGGAAGAATTGGAGATATATATAGGCAGCTGAGAGAACAGGGAGGTGAGTGGGTGAAGATTAAGGAAAAATGGGAAGGGGAGATCAATTGGGACGAATTGAGTGAGGCACTGCAAAGGGTAAACACAACCTCCTTGTGCGCAAAGATGAGCCTGATACAGTTCAAGTTGTATACATATAACTCAGGCAAGAATGAGTGGGCTCTAGGGCAGCATGGTGGCGCAGTGGGTTAGCCCTGCTGCCTCATGGCGCCAAGGTCCCAGGTTCGATCCCAGTCCTGGGTCACTGTCCGTGTGGAGTTTGCACATTTTTCCCGTGTTTGCGTGGGTTTCGCCCCACAACCCACGATGTGCAGGCTAGGTGGATTGGCCATGCTAAACTGCCCCTTAATTGAAAAAGATGAACTGGACACTCTAAATTTAAAAAAGAATGAGTGGGTTCTTCCAGGGGGTGGCAAACAAGTGTGATAGATGTGGGTGAGGACCAGCAAACCACACGGATATGTTCTGGGGCTGCAAAAAGTTGGAGATTCTGGGTGGGAATGCTTGCAGCTCCAGCAAGGATAGCGGGGAAGGAGGTGGATCTGGATCCTTTGGTGGCGATATTTGGGATCTCGGAGAAGCCGGAGCTCATGTCGAGAAGGCCATGTTGTGGCCTTCGCCTCTCTGATTGCCCGGCGATGAATCTTAATGGAGTGGTGGTCAGCAGGGCCACCAGGGGTAGCGGCCAAGTTGGGTGACCTGTGTGATTTCCCTTGGCTGGAAAAAATAAAGTACAAGTTAAGGGGTTCAATAGGGGGTTTTGAGGCAAGGGAGGTGTATTCAAGATTGTGTTTGAGGAGTTGTTTGTTGCCGTTGGGGTGAAAAAGGGGAAAAATTTGTATCGACTGTATAGTAGTCTGTTGGGAAGCCTGTTTCCCGAATTGCTTCTCGGTCGTAACTTTTGATATACGTTTGTAATAAAATACACTTTTTTTAAAAAGCTAAGCTGCACACTTTTAAAAGACTCTAATCATGACCGCCAATTTGTATTGACATGTTGATCTTAAATGAGGCAGTAGTTGGGATGACAAAATTGGCCTAACAGTTAAGAAAGGATATACTGATTATGGTCACCATTCCACATTGCAGGTCTCACTACTTCTGCTGGAACATGCATGATCACTGCAAGGATGGGTTAAGCAATGATGCCACGTGTAGCAGGATCTCTCATCACCATCTACCTTCACACACGGTCAATTGCTTGAGATCCAGTCACGAGCTACCAATTTTTTACCCTCCAAACTTTGGCTAATGCTTGCTGAGACTCAGCAGAGATGAGACGAGTTATATTTTCCAACAAACATACGTAGGTAAAGGGCCGGCATGGTGGTGCAGTGGTTAGCACTACTGCCTACAGCGCTGAGGACCCGGGTTCGATCCCGGCCCCGGGCCATTGTCCGTGTGGAGTTTGCACGTTCTCCCCGTGTCTGCGTGGGTTTCATCCCCACAACCCAAAGATGTGCAGGGTAGGTGGATTGGCCACACTAATTTGCCCCTTAGTTTGAAGAAAATAATTGGGTGCTCTAAATTTATGTTAAAAAAGTAACAGAGAAAGAGTCTCTCATCACAGTAAATCTGATTTAAAATATTAAGAATACCATCTATACAGTCAGCAAATGGCTCTAGGGAGTCCCAGAAAGGAATCACAAGGACAAGAATACATTTTTTTTTAAAAATAGCAAATATAAAGCCGGCTGACAACCCTCTCAAGTAACGAGACACTTCCAGGAACACACTCCTTCAATGCAGGCGTAACCAACTTATTTTTTTTTAAAAATCACATCTTGCTCATCAATAGAATAGATACACGTGAATGATAGCTTGCAAGGGATATTTGGACAATTGTAACCTTCCTGTCAGGAAACTGATGAGATTGGATTCAACACTGATATTCCACAAATTTATTCTTCTTTGAATGTTAATGGGCAGCAATATTGGGCAGGGAGCAAAACGACCATTTCATCCATTCTACAGATTTAATGCCTGGTGAGTTAGGTTCAAATCACCTCCGTTGAGTCAAAACATCCATGTTTGGTGATCGATATCTCAATTAAGCTGAAAACACACACAATATTCTGGGCTGGATTCTCCACTACCCGACAACGGCAGAGAGATCCGCGATCGTGCGGACAATCCAGTATCGTAGTGGCGGCACTGTGGCACAATGGTTATCACTGCTGCCTCACGGCCCTGCCCGTGTGAAATTTTCACATTGTCCCCGTGGGTTTCACCCCCATAATCCAAAAAGGTATGCAGGGCAGGTGAATTGGCCATGCTAAATTGCCCCTTAATTGGAAAAAAAGAAGTGGATACTCTGGTGGCAATTCTCCAATCACGGGACAGAGTGTCTGCGCCGTCGTGAACCCTGTCGCGTTTCACAACGACGCGAAACGGACACGGGCACTACAGATTCTGGCCCCCACAGGGGGCCAGCACGGCGCTGGAGCGGTTCACACCCCTCCAGCCTCACTACCTGGCGCGCACTGGGGCGGAGCCGACCCGCACATGTACAGTGGCTTTACAGAACGCACCGGCCCTGACACAACAGGGCGCGGGGGTTCTGGGGCGAGACGCACAAAAAAGTAGGCCCTGGGGTGGGGAGGGGGGGGGGGGGGGGGGGGGGGGGGGGGAAAGAGGCCAGCCTGCCGATCGGTGAGCCCGATCACCGGCCAAACCCCATCGTAGGCCCCCCCCCCCCCGGGAATGGAGCCAGCCCCCCCAACAGGCCGCCCCCCCGACCCTTCACACAGAGTTCCTGCCGGCAGCGACCAGGTGTGGACAGCGCCAGCAGGACTCTGCTTTTTCCACGCGGCCGTTCGGGGCCAGAGAATCGGCGGCCTAGCCTCGTACAGCAGCCTACGACTGGCGCCGCGCCAAACACCCAGGCGCAAATGGCGCTGATTCTCCACACCTCGGAGAATTGCGCGCCGGTGTCGGGGTGGCATGGTTGCGGCAATTCTCCGGCCCAGCGCGGGGCTGGGAGAATCGCGCCCTCTAAATTTATCTTTTTTTGAAAAAAAGAATCCAGTGGTATCAAAAAAACTGGATTGGCGCCGTTTCCGATCCCCCACAGGAGGTAACGGGTTCGTGCACCGCATTAGCGGGAGTATGTAAATAGGTCACATTGACCCATTTGCATCCTATTAATAAACTGGACACCAGATTCCCAAAGGTTCCATGATTCTCTGGGCCAGGATTCACGTGGGTGTGGATTGGTGCAGGTAAATGACAGCGTGGCCCTGGCGTAGTGGACCCTACGGTGGGTACGTCCTTTAAGGAAGGTGCCCCTAAAGTTCATCTGAACAGCACCCCTTGCCCCCCCACAATGCAAATCCTGCTCCCCACCAGACTCCCCCACAACAGACACCCCGCAACAGAGCCCCCCCCCCCCCCCCCATAGCAGAGCCCCTTGCCTGGAAGCTAAAGAGCAGTCCAGACAGAAACAGAAGGCCGCCATTACGGGAGGTAGGGTTGGAGCGGGACACCCAGTTATGGAGGGGGCCTTCCTTATGACAGCAGTCGTTTATGGGGAGTGGGGCAGTCGGTTATGGGGAGGGGGGAAAACAGTCAGTTATGAGGAATAAGATTTGCATTGTGGTGGGAGGAAGGCCAGCCATCGGACCTCCCGCTAAAATTGGCGGCCCGATAGCAGGATTCCAGAGGGATTACCTTACATTCCCCAGTATGCAGAAATTTGTACGACAAGGGATAGCCAATCGCCTCTGGATGCCCCTCTAAGCGAGTGCGCAAATCAGAGGTGGTGATCCTATTTTTAAAATTTAGAGTACACAATTATAATTTTTTCCAATTAAGGGGCAATTTAGTGTGGCCAATCCACCTCACCCACACATCTTTGGGTTGTGGGGGTGAAACCCACGCAGACGTAGGGAGAATGGGCAAACTGCACCCAGAAATCAGAGGTGAGAACGTAGCATCCCAAACGGAGAATCCTTTCCTTTACCATACACACCTTCTGAACACACATCCAGATTAAGTATTCACATCTTACCACAACTTGGTAATAAAAATAATCATGCCTGCAATTAGGTAATTGGGGAGCTCCCAACCCAAATTGTGCTAAGAATAAACTAAGGAGGCTCAATGTGTCCATACAGATGCAAATAAAATGGTGCTCATAGGTAATTGAGAATATGAGCTAGGAAGTGGAGCAGTTGGGCAACAAATCAAGTGCGTGGGGTCGGGCAGAAGTGATTTATTGGACTTTGTTTCAGAGGAGAGGCAGAAGACCAGGAATTAAAGCAATAGCACAAACCAATGCCAGAAAGACTAGGTGATCAACAAGCAGGAATTGGAAGTGGGAGAGAGAAACTTGTTCACTAGAATAAAAAGAGTAGCAACTAAGGCAAAAATAGATGACTTAAAATTAAAATGGTGAAGGGGGGAGAGGGGGGGGAATCTTACCTGTCGTTGGTTGATTAGGGAAAATAAACAACAATCTAAAATAATTGATATTTATAAGTGCAAGACACAAAAAAGTTCAGTATGCATAACAAAACATGGGCGGAATCAATTGTCTGGATCCAATTGGTTCACCCCAACATAACAATCCCACAGGCCACTAATGTGGGGATCAAACTGGCCTATGATGTTGGCTGATTAGCAAGGCCAATAAGCAATGCTTCAGGACTCCATCTGCTCCAATCATACATGTCTAATCACAAAACTGAATGGCGGACAAATCGTACTTTGTGAAAACATAACCTCAAAACACAGTCGTAAAATAATCACTTTTAAACTTAGCTTTTGTTTAAAATTGTGACAGTTACCTCTGCCACAAGGCACCCGAGGATGTACAAGGATTGCCCCCACATATGGGGTAACTTGCCCATTGGCGTCCTATTGACAGTATGGGGATTTTCGCACTCTTCATCAATCTGGAAAACAGAATGAATGATGCAACAGTTACTAATTTTGCAGCATTCGCTAACTTCATAGAAATTGCAGAGTTGGTACAGCTTTGTAAAGAAAATGTTAATCCCAAAAATATCATTCAAACAAAGTCAGATTAAAATAGAAATAGAAAGACGAGAATCCAGTGACCTGGCAACCATTGGCTACATTGTTAGAAAGTCCATTGGAATCAAGCAATAATAGTTCATTAATAACTTGCTTTCAAAGTCCAAGATATGTCAGATACATGAAACACATGGGACCTCATCTTCTCTAAAAGAATTCTCACAGTTGATTTGTTGCCCAACTGCTCCCCTCTCTGGTTAATGTTCTCAATTACCTGTATTTGCTTCTGTATGGAAGCATCGAGAGCATCGGACATTTCATTTGCAGAAAATATTGCAGTCAATTAGGAGTCCCGAAAAGGTAAGTCAAAAGTAGTTCATTTCCAATCACATTTAGGAAATACAGCAAACTAAGCAACACTCCAAATCCCAGCCAGGACCATCCTGAGATGCTGAGATCTCTACTGTTGGGCCTTCGTCCCTCAGCAGAGGCACTGTTATTCCACAAGCCCCATGGGAAGATCAATTGGGAAATCCCCAGTATAACAGAAAGAATAAGGAGGGAAGACTGTAAAATATATGAAATTGTCAAAAATATAAAATTTATTTTTTTTACAGGTAAGAATGTATTATAGGCAGCTTCTGCTCAAAGTAATAAAAATGTGGATGAGAATAAGCATGGAAAGTGAGAGTAACAGCGAGATAAGAAATTTGTAGTTTCATATCCCCGAGTTCGCCGCAAAGAGAAAAGGTATGGAAGTGCCACACACTGGATCCTTATAAACCCCATGAGAGGTGACACTTCACGAGCAGGATGTATTCTCTGATACATGAGTGTGAGGTGATGCATTTTGGCAGATCAAATCAGGGCAGGACCTACTCAAGTTAATGGTAGGGAGTTGGGGAGAGTTACTGAACAAAGAGATCTAGGGGTACAGGTTCATAGCTCCTTGAAGGTGGAATCGCAGGTGGACAGGGTGGTGAAGAAGGCATTCAGCATGCTAGGTTTTATTGGTCAGAATATTGAATACAGGAGTTGGGACGTCTTGTTGAAGTTTTACAAGACATAGGTAAGACCACACATGGAACACGGTGTTCAACTCTGGTTACCCTATTATAGGAAGGATATTGTTAAACTAGAAAGAGTGCAGAAGAGATAATAAGAGTACGCTAACTTGATGGTCTGAGTTATAAGGAGAGGCTGGGACTTTTTCCCTGGAGCGTAGGAGGCTTAGGGGTGAGCTTATAGAGTTCTACAAAATAATGAGGAGCATAGATAAGGTAGATAGTCAACATCTTTTCACAAAGATTAGAGGAGTCTAGAACTAGAGGGAATAGGTTTAAGGGGAGAGATATAAAAGAGACCAGAGGGAAAATTATTTCACACAGAGGGTGATGAGCATCTGGAACGGGCTGCCAGATGCAGTGGTAGAGGCGGGTACAACTTTTTCCTTTAAAAAGCAGTCAGACAGTTACATGGGCAAAGTAGGTATAGAGGGATATGGGCCAAATGCAGGCAAATGGGACTAGCTTAGTGATAGAAACTGGGCGGCATGGACAAGCTGGGCCGAAAGGTCTGTTTCCATGCTGTAAACATCAATGACTCTGTGATGCAGAACAGATAGCTTCCATTATAAAATTGTACGCACATACAATAGACAATAAACATAGGCCCAGATTTTGCAATAAAGCAATGGCAGTCGCTGCTGGCCTTTAAGAAAGCTGCCCAATAGGATCTCTCAATCCCTGGATGTGGACTGCCCTTTTCAAGATGCCAATTTTAATCAGCCACCAAGGAAGGGTATGTCCAGATGTCCAACAACAGTAACGTCAGCATGTAGGGTAAGTAGACAATCACATTGAAGTATTATCACATACAGCAAACCAGGAAGAAATGTGTGTTGATTATCCTTTCTAATCATTTTATAAAGGTGCAACAAAGATTGGGACATGCACATTAGAAGCTGATATGAAGGAGTTAAAGATCAGCTTCACTCAAACAAATAAAGTTCCAGCTTTCTATGCCTTAAATTCTAATCTCTGGGAACCTGTAGAAGTTTTTAGAACGTGCACATACAAACTCATATGGTCACAAGTAGCATGTACAGTAACAAAAAAATGTTTCTGCAAATACAAAACATTTTTGATACAACACGCATCAAAAATATTCAATGTAATATTGCATATGAGAATTGCTTGCGATTTGATTTTTTGGGCTGACAAACTAATAGTATATTGGTTGCTAGGACTCTAAATCAGGATGAGATAGCTAGCTGTGTGGATTTTACTTAGACTATTAAGAGTTTGTTGAAAGGAGGCATTCCATTGATTGGCCAAGGCACAGAGATAATACTGTTCTATTCAGCTACAGAGGCGTGCCAAATTAATGTGCCTCTCAGATGTTTATTGGCCACTGCCAGAGAAACAGTTTGTTGGAACACAAGAATTCCTCTGCAGTACAGACTAAATAGTTGAGAAAGACACAACTGCAGTGTTCCAAAGTCACCATTAACAGCAGGATTCAATTACAGCATGAGAAGAAAAAGGTCATTACAGATAGATGAGTCAATAAAAGCATGCGATAATTAGACAAAACAAATGTCTAATACATTATGCGAGAGATTGGATGGGTGTTTCGACACTGCATTTCCAACACCTAGTTAATGTCTTTTTCAGGGGCTTGGCACCTCGTCACAAGGAAAGAACGTACATTAGATGGCTACTCTGGCAAACAGCATTGTGACAGTAGGCAAATAATTAGTGACAAACATACTTTTACAGTTACTTGGTCAGAAAAATATTCTTATGTTTCCCAATTTGGATGGAATTTAATTTAGAAAAATTGATTAAACTAGATTGGCAAGAGAATAGGGCAGCACAGTAGCATAGTGGTTAGCACTATGGCTTCACATCGCCAGGGTTCCAAGTTCGATTTCCGGCTTGGGTCACTGTCTGTGCGTTCTCCCAGTGTCTGCATGGGTTTCCTCCGGTTTCCTCCTACAAGTCCTGAAAGACATGCTATTAGGTGATTTGGACATTCTGAATTCTCCCTCTGCGTACCCGAACAGGCGCTGGAATGTGGAGACTCGTGGCTTTTAATAGTAACTTCATTGCAATGTTAATGATCAAGATTATTATTATTATAGAATGGGAACCTGACAGGGAGCTCAAATTCAAAGGAAGCAAAACTGGTAAAAAGCAAAATCAGACAAAGTATGGGTAGGCAGCAAATAGGATCAGAATAGAGAATAATGTTAAAAAAGCAGAATTAAAAGCACTATCTGAATGCGCGTAGCATTTGCAAAAAGGTTGATGATTTGAATGGACAAATCGAGGTAAATGGTACGACTTAATTACCATTACAGAGATGTGGCTGCGCCGTGACCAAGATTGGGAACCGAATATCCAAGGATATTTGGAATTTAGGAAGGGTAGGCAAAAATGAAAAGGGGATGGGGTAGTACTCTTAATAGGGAACAAGGTCAGTACATTAGTAAGAGAGGATCTTAGACCGAAGGGTCAAGATGTGGAATCAGTTTGGGTGGAGGTAAGAAATTGTACGGTGCAGCAAACATTGGTGAGAGTTGTTTATAGGGCAGGAAACTAGTCCTAATGTTGGGCACGGTATAAATCAGGAAATTATAAATGTATGCTCCGTGAGTAATAGAGTAATAATGGTCATCTTCGGGCAGCATGTGGTGCAGTGGTTAGCACTGGGACTTGCGGTGCTGAGGACCTGGGCTCGAATCCCAGCCCTGGATCACTGTCCATGTGGAGTTTGCACATTCTCCCCATGTCTGCATGGGTTTCACTCCCACAACCCAAAGATGTGCAGGTTAGGTGGACTGGCCACACTAAATTGCCCATTAATTGGAGAAAATATAATTGGGTATTCTAAATTTATTAAACAAAAATAATGGTCATTTTCAATTTACACAGACTGGGTTAACTGAATCTCCACGAAAGCTCTGGAGGAGAAATTCCTGGACTGTGTACGAGATGGATTTCTGGAACAGTACTTTGAGGAGCCAACTTTTTGGGGATTTAGTGTGTGTAATGAGAAAGGGCGAATTAATAACCTTGCAGTAAAGGAGTCTTTGAGAAATAGTGACCATTATAATGATAGAATTTTGCATTAAATTTGAATGTGATATAGTTCATTCTGAAACTAGGGTCTTCAGTCTGAAGAAAGGAAATTACAAAAGGTAAGAAGGGCAAGCTGGCTATAGTAGATTGGGAAAATACATTTTTAAAAATTGATGGTAATCAGGAAATGGTGCGTATTTAAAAAAATACTAAACAGTCTAAAAAAGATATACATTCACCTAAGAATCAAACACCCAAAGCAAAGGTAAGTGAACCATAGATAACAAAAGAAGTTAAAGATTGCCTGAGATCAAAGGAAGTTTATAAGGATGCCAGATAAAGGATGCAATGCAACAGCTGAGTTGCACTCGAGCACTTGTGCAACATGGCCGGTGGATCCCAGGAGAGACCTTCTGAGGGCTTCCAGACGGCCTTTACACCTCACAGGATATACCCAAGTCCCACGAGGTGCAAAATAAGAATCCCGCCAAAAGGGGCATGGCCAAACCTACTTAGGCAAGCTTACATGAGATTTACCGGCCTCCCCAGCGAGGCCGTAGCTGGGTGCCATTCAGTACTTGTCTACACAAACATGGTACCAGGCTGACGGCACCTGGAGGGTTTCCCGGGTCATCTGGGTGGCCAGGGATAGTGCAGGGTGGCACCCTGGTCCTCTACCATGCAGACAGCTTGCCACTGCCAAAGTGCCCAGGCAGCACTGCCAAGCTGGCAGGAGCGCTGCCAGGGGGCCAGAGTGGCAGTGCCAAGGCCCAAGGAGGGCCATACACATGAAAGGAGGAGGGGGTGGGGGGTGGGGGGTGCAGGGCAGGTATGACATTGTGACCGCTGTGACGTTGAGGCGGGGGGGGGGGGGGTATTGATGGATGGGGGACAGTGCGAGATGGGGGACCTGTAAGGGGGCATGGGGTGGCCTGAAGAGGGAGGGGCCCAGGAACATCCTCACTCGAGTGGGACGTGGGGTAATGCCCATGTGGGTGTGGGTAGGGGGATCAGGGCAAAACAGTGGCCTGGTCTCAGATTTCAGCTCCCCAATGCAGAAAAATAATTCTGTGGGCTAAACCGGAGAGAAACTCCACAGGGTCCAAAAAAGTGACTAAGTGCCGTCAGATAGCAGTGGGGAACTCACCGGCAGAAAACTCTCTGCAAAACACACCACAAGTGAACAGAAATGTTTCCATTAAATTTTGCTCAAAGTAATAAACCTGAGGACTGAGAGAATTAGAACCCAGCAAAATTAGACCCAAAAACTGATAAAGAGAGAGAAAAAAAGAATATGAATGCAAACTAGCGAGCAACATAAAAGTAGACTGTAAAAGCTTCTTTTGGGATGTGAAAAGGAAAGGATTAGTTAGGACAAATTTGAGTCCATTACAGGAGGGTAATTCATATTGGAGAGCAGGGAAATGGCAGAGAAACTAAACAGTTACTTTGCATTTGTCTTCACAAAAGAAGATTCAGAAAATCTCCCAGCAATATGGTGGCAGTGGTCAGCGCTGCTGCCCATGGTGCCGAGGACTCGGGTTCAATCTGTCTGTGTGAAGTTTGCACATTTTCCCCGTGTCTGCGTGGGTTTCACCCCCACAACCCAAAAGATGTGCTGGTTAGGTGCCCCTTAATTGGAAAACAAATAATTGGGTACTCTAAATTTATTTTAAAAATCAAACAGAAAGGAAATACCACGGATAAACAGATAATTCTCAGGACGGCAGGATGTTATTACCACAAGAATCCATGCTAGACCCACAGTGGTTCACAATTTATATAGATGATTTGGGTGTGGGAGCCATTGCAATATCTCCAAATTTGCTGATGACAGCAAACTGGGTGGGAACGCAAGTTGTAAGGAGGATGCAAAGAGGCTTCAAGAGGATTTGGGCAGGCCACGTGAATGGGCTGGAACATGGCAGATGGAATATAATGTGAATAAGCGTGAAGGTATTTAGCTTTGGTAGAAAAAGCAGAACCGCAGAACATTTTTTAAATGGTGAGAGGTCGGGAAGTGCAGGTGCCCTTGTTCATGAGTCACTAAAAGTTAGCATGCAGGTACAGCAAGTAATTAGAAAGGAATATGGCATGCTGGCCTCCGTCACAGTTATTTTGAGTACAGGAGTAACGGTGTCTTGCTACAATTGGATAGAGCCTTGGTGAGACTGCAAGTGGAGCATTGTGTGCAGTTTTGGCTCCCTTAACTAAGGAGGGATAGACTTGCAATAGAGGTGGTGCAATGGAGGTTCACCAGACTAATCCCTGGGATGGTGGGATTGTCTTTTTTAAAACAATTATTGGCATTTTCCATATTTATGAACAATTGTATATATATATTTCTCTTAACTGCGTTAATTTATTTTATTGTACACAAATAAATTAATTAACTTTGTATACATTTAGGGCAGCACGGTGGCACAGTGGGTTAGCCCTGTTGCCTCACGACGCCGAGGTCCCAGGTTCGATCCCGGCTTTGGGTCACTGTCCGTGTGGAGTTTGCACAGTCTGCCCGTGACTGCGTGGGTTACGCCCCCACAACCCAAAGATGCGCAGGGTAGGTGGATTGGCCACGTTACAATTGCCCCTTAATTGGAAAAATGAACTGGGCACTCTAAATTTTTTTATTTTTAAAAAACGTTATATACATTTTGCCGCCTTTTGGCTCGGTCTATGGTCCCATTTACCAGCCCTCCCCCCCCCCCCCAACCATTTACCCCCGCCCCCCTCCCTTGCATACTCCCCCCTCCTCCCATCTCGTCAACTCGGCTGTGTTTGCTTGTGTGTGTGTGTGACACACACCCCTTCCCAGTGGGATTGTCTTATGACGAGAGGTTGAGGAGATAGGTTCTGCATTCCCTAAAATTTTGAAGAATGAAAGGTGACCTCATGGAAACTTACAATTTTTAGCAGGCATGACAGGACAGATGTAGATAAGATGTTTCCCTAACTGGTGAGTCTAAAACCAGGGAACATAATGTCAGGATAAGAGCTAGGCCGTTTAAGACTGAAATGAGGAGGAATTCCTTCACTGAGACGAGTGAATCTTTGGTCTTCTCTATCCCAGTAAGCTTTGGAATCTCGACCATTGAACATGTTCAAAACAGTGAACAAAAGATTACCAGCGGCTAATTACATGAAGGGACATGAAGATGACGCAGGAAAATGATGTTCAGGTAGATGATCAGCCATGACCCAACAGGATGGTGGAGCAGGCTCAAGAGGCTGAATGGCCAACTCCTGTTGCTATTTTCTTATTAGCTGTCCTGTACCCATTAGGAGGTATTTTAAAATTACCTTATCAGCTGGAACACTATAAAGTTCAGGTATTAAACGAATTCCACCCTCCTGCTTGACAAGAATTCCATCCAGGGCTTCCCTGTACTCTTCAACCTTTAATAAGAAAACACAAAGAACGAGTGCAGTTCTTTTTCAAGTCATGAATGTTCACTGATTGTGAGATAAATACTTGCAAAAATTGTTTGACTGATCGACATTTATTTTTACATCTATGGCCCTTTTTTCTTGACCGTCAACTATGGAAAATTCTGTTTTTATCTACAGTGTTTTATCTGCAGTGCCATTTACAATGTTAATATTGCACTATCACTCTGTAATCATTCATCTGGAATCATCAGATCACAGAATAACAAAAAAGGTGGAAAACTGAATTTCCAAGTCTTCATTTTATTTGTATTTTCACACACAAGGCAGAATGATGGTGAATCTATGTTGTACCTGCTCAAAAGTTCCTCGAACCATGGGCCCCAATATTACACACAGCACTCTAATGGCGGTCTAACCACACTTCCGTCGGCTCATCGTTTGCTATAGGATTTTATATTCTGTAGATTTTTTGAAGTCCAGAATTTAATTCCTTTTATTTTTCAATCTCATCTCACTGAGCTGCTTCTTTTGCTGTCTTATGAACAAGTGTTCCCAAATCGGTCTGATCAATAGCACGAAGCCTATTTCCATTCATGGTATAATTCTTGTATTTTAAGCTTCCTTCTCAACGTTCACTACACCCACAATTTCCATTTGCCCAACCCACTTAATTGCTTCTGCCTCACCAATAATTACAATTGAAGTAACTTCCCCACCCCACCAACATGTCACACTTTAATTTTCTGTAATTAATAATACAATAATCCACTTCTTCATGAAAGAACATTGGGAAACACGACGCGAGATCAACTATTGGTTCTAAACACAAATAGGAAATCAAGTTCAAATATATTAATGCAGTTTAATTTAGGTTCATGAATTTGCACAAGCATACAACAAAGTTGCGGGTGTGCTAATTATACAATACAAGTACTGGCAGCTATTTTCGGTCAATTTTTTAATTTTTGAAAATTTACTGCATCCAATCTCTTCAACATAAAATCTTATAATAATACTTTAACAGTGTGCCTTTATGTTTTCTAATCTATCCAAGACAAAATAATATCAACTATTCTGGGACAAACATCTGTTATAGCAAGAAAGCCTGTAATATTGGCAACCATGCAACTATTGTTGAATGGGTTGCTTCATAAAGATTTGTAAGATATATCGCGAGGTAGATAAAGAACTTGCATTTACATAGCACCATTTGGGGCAGGATGGTGGCGCAGTGGTTAGCACTGCTGCCTCACAGCGCCGAGGACCCGGGTTCAATACCGGCCCCGGGTCATTGTCCCTGCGGAGTTTGCACATTCTCCCCGTGTCAGAGTGGGTCTCACCACTACAACCAAAAAGATGTGCAGGGTAGGTGGATTGGCCACGGTAAAGTGCCCCTTAACTGGGATAAGGAGAGAATTGGGTACTCTAAATTTACAAATAAATAAATATACATAGCACCATTCATGGCCCTAGGATGTTTTAAAACATTTTCACATCCAATGAAGTTCTCTTGAAGAATAATCACTGTTGTAACATCACATGCGACAAACAGCGATGAGATAATCAGTTGTGGAGGAGAAGATTAAGTGAGATGTTTGAGGGATAAATTTTAGCTAGGATACTTATTCAAATAACATTATAGGATATATTCTATTCACCTGTGACGGTAGATGGGACCTCAGTTTAACACCTTGTTTGAAAGACAAGCACCTTCAACAAGCGGCACGGTGGCACACTCGTTAGCACTGCTGCCTCACAGCACCAGGGAACGGTTTCAATTCCAACGTTGGGTGACTGTGAGGAGTTTGCCTGTGTGGAGTTTGCGCATTCTCCCCATGTCTACATGGGTTTATTCCGAGTGCTCTGGTTTCCTCCCAGTCCACAGATGGGCAGGTTAGGTGGACTGACCACTCTAAATTGTCCATTAGTGTCCAACGGTTAGGTGGGGTTGTGGGCTACAGGGATAGGGCAGAGGAGTGGGCCGAGGTAAGATGCTCTTTCCGAGAGTCAGTGTAGACTCAATGGGCCAAATTGCCTCCTTCTGCACTCCAGTGATTCTATGATTCCATGAATAAAACAAAACCTCAATTCAGCAATGCACTTTAAATCTCTGGAATGGATCTTGAACCCACCATCCTTTGACTCAGGGGTGAGAGCGCTACCTCAGAATTAAGACAGACATCTTCGGGGCAACAAGATGTCCCAATTGGAAAATACTTTTACGGCCTCACAGGAGCTGACAAATCATCCAGTTATAATGGAAATAAACATAAAGACAATTTACATTCTGCACCTAAAATGTATTATCCAAGAGTACATCATATTTTGATTTACACATTTTAAGTTAATTTACATCACATTTTATTTTACCTGCTGCATATTCTTATTGAACAGGCCATCAAGTATCATGTATGTCCAGAACAAAGGCCATTCACATTCTAGGTTTTCAAAAAACTTCAGTTCTGCGGGTTCATAATAAAGCCTGCCAGGATCCTAAAAACAAATCAAGGTGAATTCTTTTAGCTAAGGTAGTGAATCAAAATAATTCTACCCAAAAAGTGATGAGACACAATGAGTGGACAAAGATGTTATATCAAAAAGTGGTAGCCAGTTGCTTTTCAAGGTACCCTTGGGCAGAAAATCCCCTGCAATGCATCAGATTGGTAAATTGGAAGTTCATATCAGTGACTCCATCAATGAGAATCTCCTGATCCCAGTTGAACAATCGAGGGAGGGTGCTGGTTGGGAATTAGTTGTTCCTACAGGAGGACAATTTAGTCTTGGGCCATTTATGCATACCTCCTATAGCCTAAAAGGAGCATTGTAAATGAGTTTGGGATACTGGCACACCTGGGAAACAACCCATGACATGCAAGAATGTATCAATCTATTTATATTAAAAATCTTGTATCAAAGTGCACATCCCACTTTTAGATTTGTAACGGAAACTTCCCATGTAAACTTGTCACATAATTTCTTCATCCACCATTGGTGAAGCTCCTACATTCTCAGTTGATACAGCTGAAGCATGCATGTCTAAACAACTCTGATCACTGTATATTTTCTAATTTAATCATAAAAATAACATTAAAAATTGAATGATCAGAAAAATAAGGAGAAAATTACAAATCCAAAATGATGACTGAACAACAGTCATCTACGCTGCGCTAATTATTCTATGCCTGCTATGGTAATGTTCCATTACAATTAAAAACTCCATTGTAAATGTAATTTTTTTATGACACAAACTTCTAATGTGTATGGCTCGATATTTATTTTGCACTTCGTAAAATTTATAAAATACGAGACAATCAAAACATTTTACTTCCTGGTTTGTTGCCCGTGAGAATTCTTCAATGCCATTGGTTGCTTTCCCTGCACGATGACATCAATGTTGCTGGATGCCTGAAAATCCCCTTGACTTGGCAATAGATTCAAACTAATGCCAGGAAAGGGAAAATACACAATACAGAGATCGCTGGATCTTTGTGGGTAGGTTTCTTTTAGGTTGGTGTGCCATCATTTCCCTGCTGACCACTAAATTCTGATCAATCTTTTGTATTTTTGTGAACATGAAATCATGCTAATTGTAATGTGTCTGGGAATGCATTCTTGCTGGTTCTGTGTCACATCACCAGTTTGATTATATGAGTGAAACCCTTAATAAATCTCTCATCATGTTTTACAAGAATCCAGAGTGTGGGCACCTCCATAACTTTTCTCTTTGCGGCAACAAAGAAATATCACTCACGTTACAGGGCAACATGCATGAATGTTGAAAAAATTAATAGCACAAAAAATTTCAAAGAAAAGCCACTATACCTCTTTTGGAGTTTTGTAACCATCTCTAAGAAACCGACAGCAACCATAACGACCCTGTTGTAATGTGGACAAGCACAACAACAGTTAGGTGCAAGAGATCAATGCTGACATTCAAACAGTCCCTATCATTAGCTGCATCACTCAAATTCCCTTTGAATATGATGAGCAAATTTCACAGAACCATCTGCGGGCACAGAGGAGAGCCGGAAGGGGGCCGGGCACAGAAGAGAACCGAGCGGGAGCCAATCAAGCTTAGTCAATTTGATCAGAGTCATGAATCACAAATGAAACAAGCTAGCTGTGATCAGCATTCTCACAGATGGACAATAATTTCACGGAATGGGAAAATGTGTTTTGCAGCCAAAATATCCTGACGAGTTTCTAATCTTAACTATCAGCTTTGATAGAGCAGGATTGGAAAGTGAAATAAGCAGCTGACGGAGCTTTGGTGCGAAGAAAATTTTAACAGTCACTTCAAGAGGTGTCTTTCAAAAAAATGACAATCGAAGGGCATAACGCAAATCAAAATGAAATAAATGCATAAAATAGGAAATTAAGACCAAGTGACTGCTCATATATTTTTTTAAATATTTTGATTATTTTGGGGAAACACAATGACCAAATTGCAACAGAGTCCCGTATCGAGCACAATTAGCCAGGTGTTTCCCATGAAAAACCATGCTATCGAATGGGACTCTGTTGCAATCCAGGCCTCAGCACACACGCTCTGCCGAAGCCGCACTTAGTCACATTTCCTGCACTGAAGAGCTCCGCTCGTCAGAGCTCCTCACTGCAGGAGATTGGAATGCCATATTTAAATGGCACCCCGATCTCTCAATTCCCTCCAACCCAACCCCCCCCCCCCCCCCCCCCAAAAGCCCCAACTCATGTACAAGAGGGATCCTCGCACCCTCCCCCCACACACACCTCACACGGCAGGGCACTCCCAAGCCTGACCCCAGCATGGGCACAATGCCAGCCTGGCAGTACCACTGACAGCATCACCGTGGCACCTCAGCAGTGCCAGGGTGCCACCCTGCCCAGAGGCCAACCATCCAGGGACCTCCGAACATCTGGGAGCCCCAGCCGGGGGCCACCGATCCTCTGGGACTGGGGGTGCAACATGGCCGGTAGAGCAAACCCTATATCCCAATGTGATACTAGAGGTTCTCTATGCTAACCACTCTGCACATAGCAAGGACAATAATGCTACAAGTTCCAATTTCAACAAAGATCTGCTTCAGGGAGGTAGAGGATTATGGGTAGATCATAAATTACTAAAACTTGTCCGGCACTGGAGGAGTTCTGGAAGGGGGTGGCAGGGACGGTCTCGAGAGTGGTGGGGTCCAGGGTCAAGCCAGGATGGGGACTTGCGATCTTCGGGGTTGGGGTGGAGCCGGGGGTACAGGAGGCGAGGGAGGCTGGAATATTAGCCTTTGCGTCCTTGGTGGCTCGGAGGAGGATCTTGATTCAGTGGAGGGACGCAAGGCCTCCAAGTGTTAACACCTGGTTAAACGACATGGCAAACTTCATCCAATTGGAAAGAATCAAATTCACCCTGAGAGGGTCGGTGCAGGGGTTTTTCAGGCGATGGCAACCCTTCCTGGACCTCTTAGATCAGAGATAGAAACTGAGGTCGTGACAGCAGCAACCCGGGAGGGGAGGGGAGGGGGGGAGGGAGGGGGGGGGGGGGGAAGGGTGGGGGGGAGGGGAGGGGGGTGGGGGGGGGGGGAGGGAGGGGGGATAACAACGAAGGAAACACGGTATCGGTGGTGTCACGGGCAAGGCCTGCCCGAGGACACTGCCAGAAACGACAAGGTGGTCTGGCGGCCGGTTCGTAGGCGGGGGGGGGGGGGGGGGGAGGCGGGGGGGGCGCGCGGGTAGGGGGTGGGGGGGATTCTTGTTAAGTAGGGGGATTTGACTTTGTTTTGATATAATTCAAATGTAGGGGGGGTTAAAATGTTTGTACTCTGAAAAATTTCTTCAATAAAAAGTATTTTAAAAAAATAAATAAATAAATTACTAAAACTTGTGCTGCTGAAGAGTCTCTTTCAAGCTCGCTCAAGTTCACTACCAGTCAGTGGGTAAATTATACTGACTATTGATGCGATAGAAGAAAAGCCAATTGGAAGGGCATCAAAAAAGCTTTTAGCACGTACAGAATTTAAACTTAGCGCAAGTCAATCTTAACAGAAGAGGGGAACAACCTGAAAAAAAAAACTTACCTGCAGCTTTGTAATGATCTCTTGTTTAGTTAACTCTACAAGTTCAATCTTCTCAACTGCAAAAGCTGGGTAGGAGATGATCGAGAGGAGACCAGCATCAATCTCTTTGGATGTTGATGCCCTAGGTAACATTGAATGTAGAATAGACTGAAATAAAATGCACACATAATTTCATCAGCAAAAATATTGAAACAAAACAATTATTATGTTTATGCAATGCAAGGAAACACATAACAACTGTGTAATTGCTCAAAGTCTGCAGTCAGGAACACAATTTGCGACCGTTACCTGGTTTTCACCGCATTCTAAAATAGTGATTCACTCATTCCAATGAAATGAAGCAAACATACTGAAGTAATATAGCACATAACTGATTAAAGGAAAAATATTAAAATATAAATAGAAGGTGTTGGAAAAGTGTTGATACTGATGTGTAGACCTCAAGATATATTTGTATTGTTATATATCTCAATTCAGTGATGACACTTGGGAGTAAAAAAGCTATAGATTCAAATCTCACTCCAGAATCCGGAGGATATAATCTAAGTTGACACTTCAGTACAATGTTGATGGAGGACTGCAGTGCTGAAGGTCCTGTCTTTTGAATGAGGCATCAAACTGAGGATGCCTCTGACCACCATGTGGATGTAAAGCAACAGTTTAGCGAGTGATTAGGATCTGGAATGCACTGCCTGCCAGTGTGGTGGAGGCAGATTCAATCGAGGTTTTCAATAGGAATTGGATAAATTATCTAAAAAAATATTTGCAGAGCCATGAGGAAAAAGTCTGGTTCCAAAGAAGGGTCATATTACACTGGAAACGTTCTCTCTCCACAAATGCTACCAGATCTGCTGAGATTTACCAACACGTTCTATTTTTATTTCAGACCCACAGCATTTTGCTTTTTGGAAAAGTTGGGGGAGTTGGACTAGGTGAGTTGCTCCTGCACAGAGCTGGCACTGACAGGATGAGCCAACTTGCTTCCTTCTGCCCTGTAACCATACGATGATTCTACATGAGGCCTCTTGGCAACATTGTCTGAAAATGTTACGTAAATGTTCCACACATACACTGACGGCACCTTGCTGTACCCTTCCCCCTCACAACCGTCTGTGATTCGTTGCACAGCTTGTCTCAACATCAATCCTGGATCAATAGGAACTTCATCCAACTAAATATTAAGATGATTAAATCATCATAGGTTCCTTAGCCACTCACTCCGACCCTCTTCCTGATCATTATATATGAGACTGAACCAGACCGTTCACAACCTTTTCATCCTAGTTGATTCAGAGATTAGCTCCAACCTCGGATTCACTTCATCACCGGGTCACCTCCTTTCACCTCCATACATCACCCATATCTGACCCTTCTTCAGCTCGACGGCTACTGAAATCCTCATCCCTTTGATCGCTGCTTAGCGCTGTAGACTTAATTATTCCCATCATGCTCTGCAGTCCATATCGTAACTTGCATCAAGTTCTGTTTACTCATTGTCCTTGTGCTCTCTAACCTATATTTGGCACAGTCCATTAACACCTCTTTTTAAGGGCAGCACGTTGGCGCAGTGGTAAGGACTGCTGCCTCACGGCACCGAGGTCCCAGGTTCGATCCCAGCTCTGGGTCAATGACTGTGTGGAGTTTGCATTCTCCCCGTGTTTGCCCCTTAATTGGAAAAATGAATTGGGTACTCTTTTTTTTAAAAACTTTTTACATTTAAATTTTTTTTTTTTTAAACCTCAATATTAAATTTCTCATTCTTTTTAAATTGTTAAATAGGCTCATCTCGCCTTATCCCTGTAACTTCATAATCTCCTCCAGCCCTACAATACTCTACAGCGGTCAAGAAGGATAAGACCATGGTGAGTTTGGGAAATAAGAATGAGAATTTTAAAGTGTTACCGGACTAGGACTAAGTGGGGCTGGTTTAGCACAGGGCTAAATCGCTGGCTTTGAAAGCAGACCAGCAGCATTGTTCAATTCCCGTACCAGCCTTCCCGAACAGGCACCGGAATGTGGCGACTAGGCGCTTTTCTCAATAGGGGCTAGACTTCATTTGAAGTCTACTTGTGACAATAAGCGATTTTCATTTGCATTTCATTTCAAGTGATCGGGTACAATAAATGAATGGAATTTGTAAGACTATTGATCAGATTCAAAACTGAACACACTGCTGATATGCAGTGTTCTCCAATTTTCATATTTTGCAGTAATGACTGCACATTGAGGCATATGCCAATACTGTTTGCTATCACGGAAAGAATATGGAGGCAGGGCAGGATGCCCAAAGTTCAAAAAACGTAGTCTTGAATATTGAAGAAAGGGTACAGGAATCATGGAGGTAAATAGCATGCCAGCTCCCAGTTAACTTCTGTATGGATGGTCAGTTAAGGGATAATTTTGGGTAGATTACCAAAAAGGAGTCTCAAAGTTGGGAAAGAAACAAAAAAATTACAAATCCTATACCAATAGTTGCTGAGTTTTTTTAATAAATGAAGTTATATTTTTTAAAAGGCACACATTGATCCTCCTCTGTGTGACAGCAAGTGTAAATCTGACAACGAATCTGAAAACCCCTAACAGCAGAATCACCGCATCACACAATTAGCACGACAATTAATTTATCCATAGAAGCAATGTTCTTACTAGTTTATGAAATGCACAATCCACATGCTGAATGTAATGTAGAAAACTCGAAAGTTAGACATGTGCATGGAATAAATGTGCATAAATTATTTGTTTTTCCACTATTTTGATGATACACATTATTTCCAGCAGCACAGCCAAGTCAAAAGGTATGTTGTTAATGTGTAACAGTTGGAGTTTTATGCCACAAAGTACATTGAAGTAGAAAAAAAGACAATTTTCAAGTGTATATGATACTGTATAATGGTTGGACTGATGGCTATAAAATTCAGGCTAATGTCTTGCATACCTTAATCATGCCAGGGAATCATTTTAAAATGCATAGATAAATCTACATCTCTTGATAAAATTAAAATTCTACTGAATGCATTGCCACAACGCATGTTTAATTGCAACACCTTTCTTTAGATCTTACTTGACAGAGCTGTACTTCATCAGCCAGGACATGAATAACTGATTTAGGACCGCCTCTAGCACCAAAGAGGTCCAATTCATCAAGTGCCTCAAGAGCTGCCTATGGTAAGAAAAAATGGTCTTAGATTTTGACCTCGCTTAAAATACAATTTTAAGAAGATATTCTTAAATATTGTGGTATTGTGGTTAGATAATTTCATCCTCCTTCCATGTTTTTGGCACTCATATACAGATTAAAGCGACTTCAACTGAGGAATTCAACAAACGAATGTGATACAAAATGGGATAATTAGTTAGGATAATGTAGAGGATACCCGAGTATAGGAGCCGGAACAAAGGAACTGAGCAAAGTATGGCCAAGAAGGGGGGGGGGGGGGGGGGCAGTTGCTAGGACGAGAATGCTGAATGAAAGCCCCCCCCTCCAAACCCCCCAAGGACTGAAGAATGTGAAGTGAGCCCAGGGCTGAGGAATGTGAAATGAGCCAATTAGGATACATGGCCAGGTCAAGAAGTGTATAGGGATAGCCTATGGGAATTTTGCATTCGTTACTGTTGCCTTATTTGGTCGTATGTATGTGAAATTTGATGCAACTTGAATGTATCTGTACAGAAATGTTTTGTCCCTTTGTTCACTCGCTGTTGAAGATCTAGGAGACGTGGTTGTGTCCTGCTCTCCCAATAGAGTGAGTCACCCAGTTAGCTGGTTAAAATAAACAATAATTGATACCTGCAAATCCGTCTCAAATTTTATTGAGACCAGACTGACAGCAAAAGAATCAGGATTGTCACAACGTGTCCCAAACTCAAGAATAGAATTAACATGTTTTTCTCCACCCAGTTAACAGGCTTTTCTAACAAGACTAATAGTAAATGCTGTGAGAATTTCTACACAAGGAATTGGATCAGAGTATCATAGAGGATTCGTGCAGCTGACATATAAAGATGACTTTCATAGCACAAGCTTAGGTCAGGTTCAAGTCCAGGTTCAAAAGGTCAAAGCAAGTACGCCAACACACTGCATGGTCCAATTCCACCGCTTTTCCCCCCTCCACCCCCCCAACAGGTGTCTTAAAACATTTTTTTTTTTTTTATAAATGTTTTTTTATTGAGTTTTCATATTTTATATATGACAAATTACAAATTATTAGAGAGAAAAAAAAAAGAAAACACAACAATTTAACATGAATATTTACAGGTAAGCATCTTCATAACAACAATTGTGGCCGCCCCCTTTAGCCAGCATACATATTTTACATTCCCCAATATGGCCGAGGCACATGTTTATAGGCATTTATTTATAGTTTGGTTTTGGGCCTTGGCTTGCCATCAAACCCCCATAACGAGCCCGTAACCCCCCCCTGCCCCCGGCTACCTTCCCCCGATTCCCGTCCATTTTCCCCTGATTCTTGGCCACCCGACTATTCTTCCTCTTGTACGTTGGCCACAAACAGGTCCCGGAACAGTTCCATGAATGGCTCCCACGTTCTGTGGAAGCCGTCGTCCGACCCTCGGATGGCGAATTTGATTTTCTCCATTTGGAGAGATTCCGAGAGGCCGGACAGCCAGTCTGCAGCTCTGGGCGGTGCTGCTGACCGCCAGCCAAACAGGATTCTACGGCGGGCGATCAGGGAGGCAAAGGCAAGGGCGTCCGCCCTCCTCCCCAGGAATAGATCTGGCTGGTCTGAAACCCCGAAGACCGCCACTATCGGGCATGGCTCCACCCTCACTCCCACCACTTTGGACATAGCCTCGAAGAAGGCTGTCCAGTACTCCACAAGTCTGGGGCAAGACCAGAACATGTGGGCGTGGTTGGCCGGGCCTCTTTGGCACCGCTCACATCTGTCCTCCACCTCCGGGAAGAACCTACTCATACGGTTTCTCGTTAAGTGGGCTCTATGTACCACTTTTAGTTGCGTCAGGCTGAGCCTTGCGCACGTGGAGGTGGAGTTGACCCTATGCAGTGCTGCGCTCCAGAGTCCCCACCCTATCTCCATCCCCAGGTCGTCCTCCCATTTCCTTCTTGTTGCGTCCAGTACGGTGTCGTCCCTATCTACCAGTCGGTCATACATGTCACTACAGTTCCCTTTCTCTAGGATACTTGCGTCCAGTAGGTCTTCCAGTAGTGTCTGTCGTGGCGGTTGTGGGTATGTCCTTGTCTCCTTTCGTAGGAAGTTTTTGAGCTGCAGGTACCGTAGCTCGTTCCCCCCAGCTAGCTGAAACTTCTCTGTCAGTTCGTCCAGAGTTGCAATCCTGTCGTCCGTGTATAGGTCCCTGACTGTCAGTGTCCCCCCGTCCTGCCTCCACCTTTTGAAGGTGGCGTCAGTCAGTGCTGGTTTGAACCTATGGTTGTTGCAGATGGGAGCCTTGTCCGACATTTTGTACAGGCCAAATTGCTGCCGCAGTTGGTTCCAGGATTGGAGGGTGGCTGTCACCACTGGGCTGCTGGAGTGTTTTTTGGGTGGGGATGGGAGTGCTGCCGTGGCAAGGGCCCGGAGGGAGGTTCCCATACAGGAGGCCTCCTCCGCACGCACCCACTCGGCTTCTGGCTCCTGGATCCATCCCCTTACTCGCTCGGCTGTTGCCGCCCAGTGGTAGGATTGTAGATTCGGGAGGGCTAGCCCCACTCTGGGATCCTAGCATTTTTACCCCCCCATACGAACGCCATGATAAGTTTGTCCAGCGCTTTGAAAAAGGCCTTGGGGATGTAGATCGGAATGGATCTAAACAGGAAGAGGAACCTGGGCAGTACGTTCATTTTGATCGTCTGGACTCTCCCCGCGAGGGAGAGCGGGAGTGTGTTCCATCTTTGCAGGTCCTTTTTAACTTCCTCCGTCAGGCTGGTGAGGTTCCATTTGTGGATCCCTTTCCAGTCATGGTCTATTTGGATCCCCAGGTAGCGGAATTTATGTCGGGCTTGTTTGAACGGCAGCCCCTTTAGTGCTGCCCCCCCCCCCTTGCGGGTGTACTGGGAAGATCTCACTTTTGCTCATGTTGAGTTTGTAGCCCGAGAAGGCTCCAAACTCTTTCAGGAGCGCGATGATTCCGTCCATGCTGCTTTGTGGGTCCGAGATATAGAGGAGCAGATCATCCGCATAGAGTGAGACTCTGTGCTCTCTACCTCCCCTTCGGATCCCCCTCCAATTTTTTGCTGCCCTGAGCGCGATTGCTAGCTGTTCGATTGCTAGTGCGAACAGCAGCGGGGACAGTGGGCATCCTTGTCTGGTGCCCCTGTGCAGCTGGAAGTATTGGGAGTTGGTATTGTTAGGTGTCTTAAAACATAATTTAACACTTACCTTAGCCATTCCGACAGAACTGGCATTGAGCTCTGGAATTCCCATGTTTGTCTTGTCACCACGTTCCCACATGCCATAATCCTGCCACAAAAAAGAAAGCAACAAATGTCACCATAAAGTTTAATAATCATCATATGGGACAAATGCTAGAAAAAATACTTCTAAGAGGAGGGAGGGGACACGCATACATACCACAGGCAGAGAGAGAATTTGGAAGAGATACTAAAATATCCTGTTGTTTTTGTATCATCACATTTCTGCCTTTGATAATATTGGGAATTAGCAGAAGAAATCACAAGCTGATTACAGCTTGTTCATTACATGAATGTTTCTTCCATGGCCATAACTATCTTTAACCATCAGGTGGGATGGTTTTCCTATCTGGCGTGAGGGGCTCCATCTACAACCTCCGGAAGCGAATATCCTGCTGATTGTCTGCCCAGAATTGTCTGTATGGAGCAGGTGTCCAACTCTGAACCATCTGACTCAAAGGAAGTACTGCCCCCACTAAGCCAAAGGCTCTCTCCAGACAAATGTGGCAAGAAAGAGAGAATGTATGTACATTATCTCTATATTTAGGATGTGAAAGACACGACAACATAATGCAAGAAAATTAAATACCAAGAAGTATGTCAAGATTCCATATCATGCAATGGCTGCAGTGAAAATAAAAAATAATTTAAACCTTTTTGTGCTCAGGCCCACCCTGGCTGAGATCAACTAGCTCACAGACCAGAGATCAAACCTAGCACATTCTAGTATTCATGGCTCAAGTACAAAGCAATGTAATTATAATTAACCCAAATACTGGAACTGTAATAAAGAACAAAGAACGAAGAACAGTACAACACAGGAACAGACCCTTTGGCCCTCCAAGCCTGCGGCGATCATGGGCGGAATTCTCTGACCCCCTGCAGGGTCGGGGAATCGCCTGGGGCCTTCATAAATCCCGCCCCCGCCATGGACGGAATTCTCCACCACCCGGGGATCGGCGCCGGTCGGCGGACCCCCCCGCGGCGATTCTCCGGCCCGCCACGGGCCGATGTCCCGCCGCTGTCAGGCCTCTCCCACTGACGTGGTTTAAACCACCTCTGCCGGCAGGAGGCAGGCGGCGCGAGCGTGCCCCGGGGTCCTGGGGGGGGACGCCGAGAGATCGGACTCGGGGGGGTGCCCCCACAGTGGCCTGGCCCGCGATCAGGGCCCACCGATCGGCGGGTGGGCCAGTGCCGTGGGGGCACTCTTTTTATTCCGCCGCCACCACGGCCTCCACCATGGCAGAGGCGGAAGAGACCCCCTCCACCGCATATGCGCCGGTGGTGACTGATGCACAATCAATGGACATGAAACGTAGGTGAAGTCAAAAACGAAAGGCTTAATTAGAAAGAAGTGAGCCCGGCAGCAGACGTACAGGAAATGGCCTGGCTGCCGGGGAACACGGGTTCTTATACCCCGCCTTGTAGGCAGAGCTACCTTCCTCTTAGCCAATAGGGATAAGAAGCACATGATACCTGGGCCAATGGGCAGCGAGCCCTCTGTACCAATGGTTGCTCACACTCCCAGGTACCATAATACCCCTAGTCATACTACCACAGTGACATCAGCGACCGCTGACGCTCCGGCGCATACGCGGACTCACGCCCACCAGCGAAGGACTTACGGCCAGCCCTGCGCCGATCGGCGTGACGCCAAAGGCCGTTGGCGCCAGCCGGCGGAGCGGAAGCCACTCTGGCGCGGGCCTAGCCCCTAAAGGTGCGGAGAATTCCGCACCTTTGGGGAGGCCCGACGCTGGAGTGGTTGGCGCCACTCCGCTACGCCGGGACCCCCCGCCCCGCCGGGTAGGGGTGAATTTCGCCCCACGTCTCTTATCTAGACCTGTATCCTTCTATAACCCGTCTGTTCATGTAATACTACAGTTTACTTAATTGATTATTAAAGGAATTCTTCAGGTTGCCTATTATTTTTTTTTGTTAAATGCCCACCCCCATATTTTGGAAGGGAAAAAGTGGAAGTTTGAAATTCTTTCTGTAAATTTACTGACTTTGCCATCTGCGCCACCATAAATATACTGGAAGCTAAATTAACTATGGTTAATCTTTGGGTGCATCAAATTTTCAGCAAACAAGTGCATTAGAAGGCCCAAGGATCAACAAGAAATGCTCCATAAATGTAGCAGAGGCTAATTTTATGCTTGTAAAAACACCATAGCAACAAAGTTAGATATTTTCCTTCACCGTTTCCAAAGCTATGGAAACACCCTGCCTGCCCTTGATTTCTGACACAAACAGCAATGGTATCGTGAATGTGAGTCTTTCATTACCACATTATGAAACAGTACATAACTGCAGTGAACATGTATATCTGGTAGCAAATTATATAAAGGCAAGTATATAAAAATGTCAGAGATTAGCTACTCAATGCTCTCTCTAAACCTCGACCTTAAATTTTAAAGAGAGCCACAATGATCTTTTCCAAAGACATTGTAAATTTAAAACAGAACACTGAGGGTATCTGGATACTCACTGCAACTTTGTAGGCCACTTCAACATAAAACACAAGATTTTGTATAAAATTCACTTCATCCAGAGTAAAAATTATATGAAGCCCTGGGGGAAGAAAACAAACTTATTATTAATATTTTCAAATAAGAGAATCAGGCACAACAATTTACAATGACAAAGTAAGTGAAATTCAACCTTCGTTATATATGAAACACAGAATTTTTACCAGTATTTGAGATTGAATTCCTTAATTCCATCAATCTTCCGTAAAAAACATAAATCAGTGACATTTGAGAAATTTACCAGGGTGTCTAATTCTACAATTAGATATTGGTAATGTCAAGAGATTTCCACATCTATGGAAAACATTTCAAATATATTGAAGGATTCGATTCAAACAAAAACACATTATAACAAAGCTACAGACATTTGAAATCAGGTGAACGGGGCTTCAGCCGGCTGTGTAAGGCTGTGACAGTGCACTGGAGCAAGTGATTAAAACGTGTTCTACGGTAGAAATACTCAGGTTCTATGGGACTTCCGGTGGCAGCCATGAGCTGAGCAGTCGTATGAAAAGTGGCTCTCGGCTAAGAATATTGACTACGGTCAGGACGCCGAAGGGGTTTAAAGACAAGGTCAACGACCAATAAAACCAAGAAACCCAAGAATTGTGGGACTACCGGAGAGAACGGAAGGCAGAAACCCTACAGAATACATTGCAGCGATGCTCCAGAATCTGATCGGCGAGGAGGGCTTCGCCAAGACCCCGAAGGTGGATCACATCCACAGGTCACTTTGGCAGCGGCCCAGGGCTAGGAAGTCACTGCAGGTGATAATTGTAAAGCTCCACAGGTATCAGATAAAGAGCAGATCCAGAGGTGGGCAAAGAGTACCTCCCTGGATGCTGAGAAAGCCTTCGACTGAGTGGAATGGAGGTACGTGTGGAGGTTCTGGAACAGTTTGGGTTTGGAGTTGGGGTGAACGCGTGGTAGTGTTCCGACGGCAACCGTGCGAACCGCCAGCGGCTCGTAATATGACCAGCTGTATAGGACACACACACACACATCTGGAACCAGTTCAGGCGCCTGAAGTAAAGGACAGGTGTAGATGATAGACTGGTGACCGTACCAGGCTCACCGAACAGGCGCCAGAATGTGGCGACCAGGGGCTTTTCACAGTAACTTCATTTGAAGCCTACTTGTGACAATAAGCGATTCACATTTTTGCATTTCATTTTCACCTGGGGGAACCTTCAGGGAAGCTCCGACTCCCGAAAGGGAAGGAGCTCAGGGACCTGAAGCTGCACATCTTTCCTCACAAGGAGACAAAAAACATTTCCCCAGCTCCCCGGACACGCACATTTGGACACAATGGTAGGGTTGGACTGGGTTGGGGAAGACAAGTGTATCAACAATTACGTACGACTTATAAAAAAGGTCAGGATCCCAATGGAGAGACCAGATGATAACGGGGGGAGGGGACTCTGGATCGAGGCGCTGCACAGAACCAACACCACTTCCTCTTGTGCCTCGCTGAGCCTGATGCAGCGCGAGGTGGTGCATAAAGAGCACCTTACTAAGACACGTATGAGCTGGTTCTTCCCGGAGGTCGAGGATAAATGCAAGCAGCGTCAAGAGGGCCCAGCCAACCACGCTCCCATGTCCTGGTCCTGCCCCAGGCTCAGGGAATTCTGGACAAATTTTCTTTGAGGGCATTTCCAGGGTTGTGGGGGGTTGAAGATTGAGTCGCGTCCATCTGCGGTGCGTCAGAGTATCCAGAGCTCTGGACAGGGAAGGGAGCATTGCCCTGGCCTTCGTCTTATTGATTGCCAGGCGGAGGCTTCTGCAGCGCCACCCAGGACCTCCGAGTGGCTCATTTCCTGAAACTAGAAAAATAAAATTCCCGATCAGGGGATCAGAGAAGCAATTCCAAAATATATGGAGGTAGCTCACAAAACTCTATGAACCTGTTCGCAACCAGCAACTAACTAGGGGGAACGGAGGGAATGGGGCAGGTAGGAAGCGGTAATGGGGCAGGGAATACCGGCGAGAAGAAAGCAGCTTGTACACTGTAGATGAGAAATGGGGAGGAAGGCCGGAAGCGTCTTGGGGCACCGCGCCCCCCATCCCCTCAATGGAAAATCTGGGAGGCTGACCATCCTAACCTCTGTCGAGAACTCAATGGGGAGGGACAGGACTCTCCTCCTTCCCCTCCCTTCAGAGTTCTGGCATGGAGTGCAAATACGAACGTAAATCAGAAAATGAGAGCACGGGAATCTTGGTCACAGGAAAAGTGACAACCGGTTACACAGGTGTCCATGTAGGTGGTGTTGCTTAGTTTTTTCATACTTTTCAGGTGGGCGAAGACTCCGGGCCGTTAAATCCCCTGACGTTGCAGGTGACTATCCTGACCGGGGTATTTTTGCCGTTTGCACCCATATTTACCTAGTGGATGCAACCCTGCATTCTGGAATTTCTCTTTGGGCCGCAAGGTAGCACAGTGGTTAGCACTATTGCTTCACTGCACCAGAGTACCAGGTTCAATTACCGGCTTGGGTCACTGTCTGTGCGGAGTCTGCATGTCTTCCCAGTGCCTGCGTGGGTTTCCTCCGGGTGCTCCGGTTTACTCCCACAAGTCCCGAAAGACACGTTATAAGGTAATTTGGACATTCTGAATTCTTCATCAGTATACCCGAACAGGCACAGTAGTGCGGCAACTAGAGGATATTCACAGTAACTTCATTGCATAGTGTAAGCCTACTTGTGACAATAATAAAGATTATTATAGGTTATTATTGTTGTTAGGGGGCCATCCAAAATGGCCAGTCACCATTCTCACCATGAGGCTGAGCCCCTGCGTTTCCCTTTTTCCAGGTGCCACTCAACATGGCCGCTAACTTTGTGTGCACCATGTGGGTGATTCCCTGCACTCCGAGGTTTCCCTTTGTTCAGGGACCCTCCAACACCTACTTGCAATGCCTTTGTGTTTCAAGTCGCCACTGGCTTCTGTTGTAGCCAGCCTAATGTTCTTACTACCCTTGTTCTATGTTTCCCCCATGTTTCATCCCCCCTCCCCCACCCGTTTTCCCCTCTTCCTGTTATTGTTCCCGCCCCAGTGTTCTCTTCCCCGTTTCTTACTTGAGCGCATCTTTGGACTGTGGGAGGAAACTGGAGCACCATGAGGAAACCCTCACACACGAGGAGAACGTGCAGTTTCCGCAGACAGTGACCCAAGCCGGGAATCGAACACGGGACCCTGGAGTTGTGAAGCAACTGTGCTAACCACTGTGATGCCCGGCCAATGTGCGCCGCGGCCTCCTTGTCACTCATGCTTCCTGGTGCTAGCTTTCCCGCTAGTGTGGATACCCCCCCCCCGCAGAGCAGCTATATGAATACCCTTCGCTCGCTATGTGTTCTCCCTGCCTGCCGTTCTCCTCACCCTTTCCTTCCTAAGCTTTAACTCCTGTCCACAAAGGAAGGCAATGCAGTCCCGCGCAAAGTGTTAAGCTCTTTGGGTGACTTTTCAACACTGTCCCTGCTGTTGTTTTTCCAGTCCGTTCTCCAGATCCCTTCCGGCAGGCCCACTCCAGTTTGTGTTGAGCTTCACAGGAACATTGCAGAAATCAAGGATGGAAATGTGGGCATAAGAGCAAGAAGATGAGTTGAAATGGCAAGCAACAGGGTGATGCTAGCCGACTGAGCAAAGGTGATCCACAAAGTGGTCACCCAGTCTGCATTTAGATTCCACCTCTCTTCAGCTCTGAAGAAGTCATACGTTAACTCTCCTCTCTCCAGAGTCTGTCAGATCTGGTAGAATTTTCCAGCATTTTCTGTTTTTATTACTAGTCAAAACCAAACAAATGAAGGATGCAAGTTCACACAACTTGTGAGCAACTATGATGCTAAACCATCAATGAAATAAATTATTGGGAATGGCAACTGTCAGAACGTTTTAGAGACAAACTAGAATCGCCACCAATAATTTGGAAATTGTCTAGCAGTGTATTAGGATAATTCTGGTTAGTTCTCCTTACCTGAAGCAGTCATTTGTGCAAGAAAAAGCAGGAAAATGGAGGTAGCATCAATTTGCAGGTGACCCCACTGATCATCTCCAACCACTGTAGCACATGTTCCATTGTTGTACTTTGCATGAAGGGCATCATGTGTGCTCTGGCTGTGCTTGAAATTTTCAACTTTATTTATCTATTTATATAAAATAATAATATTGTGACCAGGAATAAACTATAGATTAGTCAATCTTAGTGCACTGACTCCCAAAAACTTTATACGGCAAGGTTTCCCTCCTGCATAACTGACAGATACAGCTACCAAAATGGGTCAACTTCCCATGTTTTGCACTGGATCTGATGTTCAGGAGCAGACTGATAGTGTTAGGAAAAGAAAGATAGTTTTACGGGATTTATATTTGCATTGGTAAACATGAGAAATCATGTATGTTTTTAAGTGGATTTAATTTAATAATACTGTGCCTGGAAGGGTAAATAGTTAGATTGCATAGATTCATGCTGGACAAAGGTGTTTGTACGTGTGGGGTTTTGTTTCAATTCCAACAGTGATTCTATTGTGCTTAGAGAGGGTTACAGCGTGAAGAATAAATAGAATTAGCAAGGGTTGCTGAGCAACTGGAGGCCCTTATATGGATAAAAAAAAGCTTTTAAGTTTTAGTTTCAGCTGAAGTTGTGGGAAGTTGAAGCCAGGACCTCATGGAGTGAGCATCTCTCAACTATGCCGTAAGTAAGACTTTTGAGCCAGGGTTCCATTCTGAGATCTTCCTGTCCAGTTATATCAACTGGGATAGTAACAAAACCAGTTGCGATTTTGAAATTAATTTCATATTCCATTACCACCCCCACCTCCCACCGCCTCACCAAAGTCTAAGAAAGACATGCTGCTAGGTGAATTGGATATTCTGAATTCTCCCTCTATATACCCAAACAGGCGCGAAGTGTGGCGACTAGGGGATTTTGACAGTAACTTCATTGCATTGTTAATGTAAGCCTACTTGTGACACTAAGAAAGATTATTATTATAGAAAGGTCAAAATACTCAATAGGGTTCCTGCTCCTGATCACTAATCAATGAGTCCTAAACAAAAGTGGGCATGAATGCCAAGCAAGTACCAAATTGGGTTCAATTGTAAATTTTCCCATTGCCAAAACGTCTGTTTACCCTCAGACATGACGAATAGCTAGAGTGAACTAATGAAATACTTCAGTGCTCATAGAACCATATCGCATCATGTCTTCAGGAGAAGACGGGAGAAAGCTGATGCTCTCTATTAGTCAGCCGAACTAATCACTTCTCCAAGTCATGTATGATACTATACTAATATTTGGTAAGTGTTGCTTCTCCACGAATTTTCTTCCAAATTCAAAATAAAGGGTCATGAATCCCAAATCACGAATCAGCATTAAATTTCTACCAGATAAATCATTTTACACTATGTGTTTCAAACAAAACACAAAAACTCAGTAAATGTCATTATATGGTGATTTTTAAAAAAAATATTTAGCAATGCAGTCCAACTTTGCTGCAAGGACCAATGTCAGGACTAAGGATAGTTCCAAGAGGAGACTTCCGCTTGTGACCATGGAGTGATTGGTCACATAAAGGGCTGTTCGTGTTCAAAGTCACAGAAAAGGGATCTTTTTACCCCGATCCGGGTGGAATTTTGATGAAAAGGTGCAGGTGAATGTTAGAGGAGTAGTTTAACCCTGGAATGGTATGTCTTCTGATCACCGGACCCGGCAGAAAACAGTGAGAGGTTTGGCTGGAAAGTTGAAACAGTCTAGTGCTTCACAGACATTCTCTTCCAGCTTGCAGGTGGGGGAGGGCAAGTTGAGATTGTAAGGAGTTGTAGGAGTGAAAAGTTTATGTGGGGATGGATGTTCCCATCGGGGGGATGTTAAACACAAACAGTCCCATAAAACAGAAGGGGGTTCTGTTTTATGGGACTGTTTGTGTTTAACATCTTTTTGTTTGCTTTTGGAAAACGCTACCTGGAGTTCAGAAGTCCTTGTTTGGGTGGAGGTGGGCAAGGCCAGCAGGAGGCCTTCTTCTTTGAGCTGAGGAGTGGGAGGGTGAATCATTAGGATGTGCCTTTGGGCAGGGGCAGTCACGCTAGCAGGTTATGCTGGTGAATGGAGGTGAGATGCTGGGGGAGAAGGCCAAGAGGGGTGGCTGGGGGGGGGGGGGGGGGGGGGGGGGGAGAGGGAGAAGGGGGAAGGGGAAAAGCAGAGGGGGGGTTCTGCGATGCGGCAGGGGGTGAGAGATGACACGGTCAAAGAAAGGGACCATCTGGGATGGGCTAGGTACAGAGTGGAATTAAAGGGGCAGGAGATAAGCGGGGAAGATGACAGACGGTAGAGAGGATTGGAGGCACAAGCCTCCGATAAGGTTGGTAACGTGGAACGTCCGGGGACTGAATGGGCCGGTTAAAAGGAAGCGGGTGTTCGTGCACCTCAGGAGCTTGAAAGCGGGGGGCTGTCTTTTCGCAGGAGACACACCTCCATGTGAAGGACCAGGTTAGGTTAAGGAAGGGGTGGGTCGGGCAGGTTTTTCTCTTGGGGTTTGATTTGAAATCGAGGGGTGTGGCGATTTTAATGAGCAAAAAAATGGGATTCGTGAGTGCGAAGGAGGTGAGGAATCTAGGTGGAAGATATGTGATTGTGAATGGGGTATTGGAAGGGGCACCTGTAGTGTTTGTAAATGTGTATGCCCCAAATTGGGATGATGTGGGTTTTATGAGGGTGTTGCTGGCAGCAATCCCGGTTTTGGCCATGTACCAGTTGATCATGGGAGGAGATTTTAACTGTGTCCTGGAGCCGAGGGTGGATAGATCGAGCCCCAGGTCGATAGGTAGGGTACGAATGGCAAGGGAGCTGGGTGGGGGGGGTTTATGGAGAGGATGGGTATGGTGGATCCATGGCGCTTTCAGAACCCAGGGGGAAGGGAGTATTCCTTCTTTTCACACGTCTACAAGGTGTATTCGAGGATTGATTACTTTTTAGTGAGTCGGGACATTTTGGTTGCGGTGGAGGGGGCAGAGTATGCGGGGGTAGTTATCTCGGACCATGCACCCCACTGGCTGGATATTTGGTTCAGTACGGGACGAGAGCAGAGACCGTGGTGGAGGTTTGACTCGGGGTTGTTGGTGGATGGAGGTTTTTACGATAAGGTGCGGTTGGCGATTAGGGATTATGAAATGAAAATGAATGAAAATCGCTTATTGTCACGAGTAGGCTTCAATGAAGTTACTGTGAAAAGCCCCTATGTAGAGTTCAATCAGAATGTGGAGGTGTCAGCGGGCATTTTTTGGGAAGCACTGAAGGCAATCATCCGGGGAGAAATGATCTCATTTACGGTTTGTGCGAATAAGGAAAGGAGGGCGGAACATGACCATCTCGTGAGCGAGATAATGGAGGTGGACAGGGAATATTCGAGGGTGCCCACCGTGGAGGGATTGGCGAGGAGGAAAAAGTTGCAGCGGCAATTTGACAGGCTGACAACAGGGAGGGCGGTAGGGCAACTGCGTAGGGCAAGAGGGGTGCAATACGAGTATGGGGAGAAGGCGAGCCACATGCTGGCTCACCACCTGCGGAGGCAGGCTGCATCCAGAGAAATATTGAAGATCTGGGCTGGAGCTAGGGATGTGGTGTCAGAGCCAGGAAAGATAAATGAGGCATTTAGAGAGTATTACCAGGGACTTTATAAGGCAGACCCAGGAGGGGGACATGGGGTGGTTTCTGGACGAGCTGGAATTTCCCCAGGTGGAGGAAGCAAAGAGGCAGGCGTTGGAAGAGCCCCTGGGGCTGAGGGAGGTGCTGGATAGTATCAGGGGTATGAAGTCGGGGAAGGCCCGACTTCCGGATGGGTACCCGGCAGAATTGTATAAGGAATTTGCGGTGGACTTGACACCGCATCTGTTGGGGGCGTTTAATGAAGCACTGATGATGAGGACGTTGCTGGAGACGATGAAGCAGGCAGTAATCACACTAATCCCAAAAAAGGGAAGGATCCGGTGAAATGTGGGTCGTATTAGACCCATATCACTATTGAACACGGATGTGAAAGTAATGGCTAAGTTGTTGGCGTGGAGGATGGAGGATTGTGTCCCGGGGGTGGTTGCAGAAGATCCAACAGGTTTCGTGAAGGGCAGGCAGCTCGCGAGTAATATAAAAAGGCTGTTGAATGTGGTGATGAATCCGTCGAGAGCTTTGGTACCAGAGATGGTGGTGTCCATGGATGCGGATAAAGCATTTGATCAGGTGGAGTGGCGGTACTTGTTCGAAGTTTTGGGAAGGTTTGGGTTTGGGCCGAGATTTGTGGCATGGGTGCGGTTACTGTATGTGGCGCCAAGAGCAAGGGTGAGGACGAATGATATGAGCTCACAAAACTTTGACTTACACAGGGGTACGAGGCAGGGGTGCCCGCTGTCGCCGCTGTAGTTTGCGCTGGCCATGCAGCCATTGGCGATGGCTCTCAGAGGGTCGGAAGAGTGGCAGGGGTTAATGAGGGGACAGAGGGAGCATCGGGTGTAGCTCTATTCAATTACCTCTTGCTGTATGTTTTGGATCCGTTGGAGAGTATGGAAAGGATTATGGGCCTTTTGGGGAGGTTTGTAGGGCTCTCGGGATACAAGCCAAATGTAGGGAAAAGCGAGGTATTCCCGGCGGATGAGCTGGAACAGCGGGCTAATTTAGGGGGATGCCATTTACGGTAGCGAGGGATAGGTTTAGGTATTTGGGGATTCAGGTAGCGAGGGAATGGACGGGGCTCCATAAGTGGAACTTAACGAGCTGGTGGAGGAGGCCAGGGAGGAACTAAAGAGGTGGGATACACTTCACTTAACGTTGGCGGGGAGGGTCCAAGCGGTGAAAATGAAGATTCTGCCGAGGTTCTTGTTTAACTTTTAGGCTCTCCCGATCTTTATACCAAAGGCCTTTTTTCAGAAAGGGGACACAATCATCTCTGACTTTGTATGAGTGGGGACGGTGCCGAGAGTGGGGAGGACCTTGCTACAAAGGCAGAGGCAGCGCCGGGGGGGGGGGGGGGGGGGGTCCATTATTATCGGGGGGTGAATGTGGACAAGGTGCGGCGGTGGTGGGAAGGAGTAGAGTGGGTTAGGATAGAGGAGGAATCTTGTAAGGGGTCTAGTTTGGAGGCTATGGTGATGGCAGCATTGCCAATGGCTCCGAGTAGGTAACCAGGGAGCCCAGTGGTGCAGTCCATGGTGAATTTATGGAATCAGCTGAGGAGGCATTTTAGGGTGGAAGGGATGTCGATGCTAACGCTGCTGTGCGAGAATCATGGGTTTGAGCCGGGACGGGGGGGATGGATAGTGTATACAAGAGGTGGAGGGAAGTGGGGCTGGCCAAGGTGAGGGATTTGTATTTGGAGGAAGGGTTCGCCAGTCTGGAGGAGCTAAGGGAGAGGGTAGAGCTGCCGAGGGGCAGTGAGTTCAGGTATCTACAGGTTAGAGACTTTGCACAAAAAGGTCTAGAAGGGGTTGCCTAGATTGCCGGGATACACCGTGCTGGAGCGACTGCTGCTTCCGGATGTGGAAGGGGAGGGAAGAATTGGGGATATATATAAGTGTCCAGGGGAGCAGGGAGGCGAGCGGGTGGTGAAGATCAAGGAGAAATGGGAAGCGGAGTTGGGAATGGAGATCAATTGGGAAGTATGGAGTGAGGCACTGCGAAGGGTAAACGGGACCTCCTCTTGTGCAAGGATGAGCCTGATGCAGTTTAAGATGGTGCACAGGGTGCATATGACTCGGGCGAGAATGAGTGGGTTCTTTCAGGGGGTAGCAGATGAGTGCGGGAGGTGTGGGCGAGGGCCAGCGAATCATGCGGACATGTTTTGGGGTTGTGAAAAATTGGGAAGATGCTGTGCAGGAGTGTTTGCGGTCTTAGCCAGGATAGTGGAGGAGGGAGTGGACCCGCATTCTTTGGTGGCGATATTTGGGGTTTCAGAGAAGCTGGAGCTCATGGAGAGGAGGAAGGACGATGTCTAGGCCTTCACCTCTGTGATTGCACACCGACGAATTTTGCTGGAGTGGCGGTCGGCATCGCCACTGGGGGTAGCAGCATGGTTGGGTGACCTGTATGACTTCCTGTGGTTAGAGAAGATAAAGTATGAGTTAAGGGGCTCAGCAGGGGAGTTTGAGAAAGGATGGGAGATGTTTGTGACCATGTTTAAGGAGCTGTTCATCGCAGGGGGGGTGAGGGGTGGGTGATCGTTGGGAAGAATGTTTCCTGCGGTGTTTATTTGCTGTAACCTACTCTGATACAAGTTTGAATAAAATAGGTTTTTAAAAAAAAGAATAGTTCCAACAGTTAAACATGACTAATTACAAGCAAAGTATCTGATGAGACCTGTGGAATGATTTCGTACCTGTCTCATCATACAGTGCAGCAACCCCCGCATCAGTTTCACCACGCTCTGGAAGATGAAATACAAACCAGTACATGTTTATATGGAGTCAGCAATTCCTATCAGGCCATGACCCTCCAGCAGCCCTTTCCTGGCATTGCTGCAACCACCTCATCTTTCACATGACATTTTCAAACTGTTCAGAGATGACACTGTTCAGAGATTAAGTTACAACTACTTTGGCAGATCCATTATGGTGGAACTTTAACACTGAAAACGTACTAAGAAAATAAATTGAAATCAAAGATTCGTAACCATTCAGATTTACTTCAAAACAATTTTATAATTACACAGAAAATTCTAGCGCACAAAAAGACTTGCTTTGCTCCATTTTAAAATGCATTTTTCCCTATTTTACATACAGTGTGTTCCCACTCAATTGCTAAGCATTAAGTTTGGAAATTATCTTACTTAAGCCATCGCTGCTGGAAATAATTAATTGTAGGGTTGGTTGGGGGGGGGGGGGGGGGGTTACATATAATTGCATATATATCTCCTTCTTCCATTTACTGGGTACTGTTCAGGGTGCATTAGTGGTTTTCAGAAATTCTGGACCTAGACTGACAACAGTCTATTTAGACTGCATCACAGTTGAGACAGACCTAGCCCTTGCTTTATGTTCACACAAATGCACTCTTCAGCAGACATCACTGGACATTCATCCTGAAGAACTCTTGTGAATTTTCCTCATCATTATCCTAGAGAAGCCAAGGTTGAATGTAATGCCCTCATCATCACTATAGCCGAGATCAGCCAACTCAGCACAGACCATAACCCGGGATCTTGCTGATCTGCTCGGTACAATTCCACAAAATTTATTCATTGGCTCAAACAAGGCACTTCATGATGTACTTGATGTCCGTACTTAGCAGGCTATGCCAGTCTGTGATGCAGTTTTATACTATCATCTATGGCATTCCACAAGCCATTGAACAGCCATATTTCAGTCACCTTTTCTATACTGTGATTCTCCCTATATGACAATGCCTCTTCCTCAAAACCCCATCACCAGCAGAAAGCTCCTGTTCTCCATAATATCCTCAAGGCAGCCTGGCAGAGCATTGGTTAAAACAATTCACCCACTAGAAGTACAAAGGCTGAAAGACATGAAGGCCAAGAGTTTAACGTAAAAGTGAACTGGGGTAACAGAATTAAGACAAGAAAACTTCCATCTGAACAGAACTTGAGGAGTAACTAGTACACACTCAAGGAGTGGTTAACTTCTGAAAGAGACACACCAACCCACTTCAGTGAACAAGGTTTTGGCTGAGGCAGTAAAATAAAAGCAGATGATTCTAATTTAACTGATTTTTTAAAAAAAAGGTTTAAGACCAAGAAAGGAACATAATCCAAGTAAGCCTTGTACATGGAAGATCAATTTACTGATTTATCAATCCTCATTTATGTTCCTTTGACTACTACCAGTAGTTGCCAAAAACTTAAAAACTAGAACCTTATGGGTGTTAGTAAGAGCATTGTTCCCTCCCCTCCCCTCCCCCACCCCACCCCCCACCCTCTTTGTAACAAGAACTAGCAATTATGTGCAGCTACTCACCTGCTCAAGTTCATATGCTTTTGCTTTATCCTCATCTCGATCGGCATTTTTGCGATAAGCCATTCCCAGGCCCCAAACTGCCAGGATGCTATACACGTTATCACGAACCCAAGCATCCTGCTGTTCAGGGCTCGCAGGCAGTAATCCAGTTACAGTATTCTACAAAAAAAGGAATTGATTACGGGTAGATTTAAAGCAATACGCGAATAATTTGTCAGTTTAGGAACCCTAATATGACATACAGGTAATTATTTTTTACTGCAAGTGTAGTGTAGTGACACTACTTAAACAGTTAAATACTGCACATGTTTATATGCTACCATTAACAACTGAACAGTACTATATTATATATCAATCTCTGCCCCCACAAAAACTGTTGCCTTAATGCTAATTCCACATGCATATAATGTACTGAAACATAAATAACCAGATCAATTACAGAAGGGCACAAGGTTGCAAAACAGAAAACATCAGCAAATCTCATATTTACATCTAGAACCTTTAACACAATAAAAAGCTTGCATGAAATTGAGTCACTTTCTGCTGTCAAGTTTGCTGAAAGTTGGAGTAAAAGTCAAAGAGCTAATCATTACATGGCTCATTCTAGCTGTCCCCGGTAACTGAAAGTGACCAGCTTTTATGTGTAAATGTGGACACAGGAATTTCAGAAAGCCTAGCAATAAGGAAATCACCTTTGAATAAACAAATCTATTCTTAGAACTCTCAATTTCCTTTCTTGAGAGCTATTCATCGAATATTTTTTCAAATGTATATGCAAACCAGAGTTGACTTACTTTTCCCCACTTATATAGACATAATTGGAACCACAATGCATTCTGATTTTGAAAACACATTTTCTAATCGTTAGTCTTGCTCTGAGCTTCTGATTTTGTACCCAGCCTGCTTGAAAATTGTCCAAATTAAACAAACAGCCTATTCACCTTACCTTATCCTTGCAGGTTGTAAAACGGCCATCTTTATTTTTGCAGGTATTGCAGGGAGGGCACTGCATCAATAACCCACATACACCTTATAGCTGAAGTTGCAATCTACTGATTAGCAGCAGGAAATCGGGTTCACTTTTCACCCCTTGTACTATGACCCTGCGCCCAACTACAATCCTTCCTCCACACTGATATCTGGTCCTGATCAGGAGAAAATTAGCCCTAGAATTGTATTAGCTTCAGAAGGTTTTGCTTCAAGTTTCCACAGAACTAAACTTCACATCACCAACACAATCGTGCAGATTAAGAATTTTTTTTTTTAAGTTTTGCTTTAAAAACATTTCTTGGTATAGTTAAGAATTGTAACTCGGTACAGTTTTATTCATAGTTTACTAATGGGTTTACCACAAAAGGTAAGGATTCTTCTATCAGTGCCTAGTCTTCCATGTGCTAGTAAACCGATTTCAAATAACAGAAAAAACATTAAATCTAAGCAAAATAAGTTGTGTTACGTAGAATTTATCGCAGAGATATAAGCCATTGGACCCAAATGATCAATGCCCATGCTTATGCTCCATACAAGCCTCCTACTAACCAACTTCAACTATATCCATTGACATCTTCTATTCTCTTCTCTATCATGTACTAACCTAGCTCCCTTTACATTATTGTGACGTAGGAACATAGGATCTAGGAGCAGGAGTATGTCATTCAGCAATTTGAACCATCATTCAATAAGATGGTGCCTGATCTGGCTGTGGTCTCAACTCCGCTTTCCTGTCTGCCGCCCATAACCCTTGGCTCTCTTATCTGTCAAAATCGGTCTAACTCTGCCTTGAATAAATTCAATGACCCAGCCGTCACAGATTTCTGGGGAAGAGTATTCCACAGACTGACGGCCCTTTAAAAAATGATTTCCTCCTCTCCATCTTAAATGGCAGACATAAACTGTGACCCATGGTTCTAGTCTCGCCTGCAAGTAGAAACATCCACCTGGCGTCACTACAGTGATTATACTGTATAGCAATTTTCAGCAGCAGGATTTTTAAGCAACGTTCCGAATCAGAATTTAACAGCAATATTTTTTCTTCCGACATAGGTTTTTATTTTCCCTTTCCCACCTGACTTTGTTCTACTTGTGGTCCATAAAAAGTGGCAGCATTCTGATACCTCCCCAATAATCATTCTTCAGGAATTAAGCCAGGCAGTAGCTAGTGGCAGGATATTTGACCTGGAGACGTATCACAATGACACCTGACGTCAAGACACTTGCACATTTCAACAGTATTCCCCATTCTCCAGTTTTCCTCCAACCCTACAAACTCTGAGGGAAATTGCAGAATGCTAACTTTTCTCTCTCAATCTGTGATTAAAGCCAAGCTCTTCCAAACATCAGGCAGTGCTTCTTTAAGCACTGATATAGCATTGTAGGAAAATCATTCAATAAATATATTGTCATCCAGTAATTATACCAGCCTCCCCGGACAGGCGCCGGAATGTGGCGACTAGGGACTTTTCACAGTAACTTCATTGAAGCCTACTCGTAACAATAAAGCGATTTTCATTTTCATTTTTCATTTCATCATATTTTAAAAAGTCAAACACTTTTAAAGCCTATCATTACCAGCACCTTAAAAAAATAGCTTGATGTAAATGGACAAAATTAACAGAAACTCATAATAGTGGTCAATTCAATCCAAGGGTATCATCAGTTTTGTGGAGAGGGCCAGATTACCACACAATGTTTTTCAAACTAACACAAACGATTTTAGAAACTGGACATGCACTGGATTTGTGCTCTCAATTCCACAATTTATTTTTGTTTCAACTTCAGATGAACTGTGCTGAAAAATAACAGCACCATCAGCAATAGAGACCAGCGATTAAATCTGGTGCCTTTATACTACTACTAGTAGAGATCATCATTTCACCACAGTTATTAGAGAAGTCATTTTACGTTTTATGTTGTTGTGATGCTAGTTTGATCCATGTCATTAGAACACACCTTTTTTAATTTAAAAATAAATGTTTCTTGCTATCGCATCCTCAAAATGCTGGCTGGCTCAGCTTCTGTAATACTGTAAAGTCAGGAACATTATGGGGCTATTAGTGAACAATATCAACCACTTCCAGACCGCAGAGAATGGGAGCGGGCAGTCTGAGCTCCAATACAGAAAAACTTTTCAGTTGGCAAATGCTCTGTGATAAATATGGCTGGAGAAGGCCTTTTTATTCACTCTTCCTGAAGGAGTATTTGGTCCAATGATTCTGACAGTTTCTTAAAATGGAGTTTCCTTTCAGTATCACACCTGGAAAATCCTTCCAAGTGTTGACCACTCTGTTCCTTCTAGTCCCATTTTTTGGTTTTTAAAATTAAAAATGAGCTCAAAATGTGGATTTGTGTTTACATCCAGATGAAATGGTGTATAAAGCAGGACCATCACAAAATAAATAACGTGTATCAAAGCTTCAGTTCACCAACATCATCTGATGTTTATATATTCTGGAAGTACGCGATATCCGGTATCATTCTAATACATATATATATACTCCCAAGATTATGAAGCTCTTCAGTTCACAAAGTTTTTTCTTTTACTAGCCGTGGATCACATTGAATTACATAGTATTTACAGAACAGGTAGGCTACAACAGGCAGCTGCTTCTAATGATCAAATGATGCCAACTCAGATGCAGAGATACTGCATCACATCATTGAACTGATGGGATATCCATTGGGTGTTATTTCACTGCATGTTATGTTGCAAGAGAATGCCACACTAAAAAAATCCCTACAATGGCAATTTTATTGTGACCAATTGTATTGTGGCAAAATATGTTGTTTAGCAGTCAGTCACAAGCATAGGGATGATTAAGGAGACTGAGTTTTATGTGTACCTCTAATTTATGAGCTATTACTTTTCAAGTAAGATCATCACGTAATAAAGTAGATTTATTCCCTTTACCTCTTTTCTCAAGTGTTTGAAAGCACATTAATCACAACAGTAAAAGCAAATAGTAATGTGCAGCGCTAACTCACACCAAAGCAGGAAAACAAGTCTCACACCTTCAAATTTAAATCACTATTTTTACGAGATTGACATGGATGATTTTAACTATGTCAACTTGCAGTGGAAATTAGAGTAAATCTTGAACGCTCAGTGCACACAAGAAGAGTTGAGAAGATTAATCTGCATGAAATTTAAAAAGCTAAAGTTAGGATTACATGATTGCTATTTACACACTTTGCAGCGTGTTTCTGTAAATTCACTTCCGAACTGAGCCAACTACTGATTCCTAGGAGCATTCTATATATCAAAAGTCCATAAATCAGCACAATACATTTAGACTTAATCATCACGATGGTTTGCATTTTAAAAAAATCATTCATGGGATGCAGGTATCACAGGAAAGGGCAGCATTTATTGACCATCACTAACCATCCTTGGGAAGGTGGTGGTGAGTCACCTTCCTGAACTGCTGCAGTCCTTGTGATGTAGCAATACCCACAATGATATTAAGAAAGGAGTTCCAGGACTTTGACCCAGTGACAGTGAAGGCACAGTGTTGTTTTGCTTGTAGGGGAACTTGCAGGTGGTGGTGGTCCTGAACTTCTCCTGCCCTTGTCCTTCTAGGTTGTAGAGATTGCAGGTGGAAGGTGCTGTCTAAGGAGCCCTGGTGAGTTGCTGCGGTGCATCGTGTACATGATACAAAGTGCTGCTACTGTGCATCAGTGGTGGCGGGACTGAATGCTAAAATGGTTGATGGGGTGCCAATCAAGTTTTGTCTTGGATGCTGGCAATCCCTGTGTTGGTGAAGCTGCACTCATTCAAACAAGTGGAGAGCATTCCATTGCAATCCTGACTTGTGCCTTATAAATGATGAACAGGTAACTCACCACAGAATTCTCAGCTTCTGACCTGCTCTTGTAGCCACAGTGTTCATATGACTTATTAAGTTCATCAAGTTCAGTTTCTGATCAATGGTAATCCACAGATTATTGATGGTGGGAAACTCATTGACCAGAATTAAATGTCACGGGGAGTTTTAGAATTCTTTCTTGTTGGGAGGTGGACATTGCCTGTAATTTATATGACACAAATATTACTTGTCATATACCAGACCAAGCCTAAATTTGTCCAGGCCTTGCTGCATATAAGCTGCAAAGCAATTTAAGTTATATAGATGCTGAACTGCGTTCATGTGGACAGGCTGTTTCAACTAGCTAGGTTTATAGAAATTAGGGATTGTGCATCTAATATTTTTAAGCATAGAACTAATTAAATAAATAATAATCTTTATTATTGTCCCAAATAGGCTTACATTAACACTGCAATGAAGTTACTGTGAAAATCCCCCAGTCGCCACACTCCAGCGCCTGTTCGGGTACACAGAGGTAGTATTCAGAATGTCCAGTTTACCGAACAAGCATGTCTTTCGGGACTGATGGGAGGAACCCGGAGCAACCAGAGAACGCCCACGCAGACATAGGGAAAACATGCAGACTCCGCACAGACAGTGACCCAAGCCGGGAATCGAATCCGGGTCCCTGGCGCTGTGAAGCAACAGTGCTAACCACTATGCTACCATGCCGCCCATAAGTTAAATGTCTGGAGATTCTTTTCATATCGTGGATAAATTATCAATATTTGGAATAAGTTAGAGGCTCATATGGCAATTGATGATTCACTAGAAATGTTTAAAAATAAGTGGTCGAGGTTCTTCCTATGGCTAACATAAATATGGAATACAAAGTAGAGGGAAATGTGGTTATGGTCACTGTTTAAACTCATTTTGATTGCCAGAGATGTAGGAGAGGTATTTCCCAGATCCCCCATTCCTCTCCCCTCGCCCCTGCTCCCACCCACACCCAAATTAGTGTCAGGATTTCGATATGGGTTTTGGTCTCTCCCAGAAGCTTTTATGACCACTGGTTGAGAGGAAACACTTAAGGCCACGATGTTTCATTGTGTCATAACTATTTGGGCCAGACAGTATTTTCCTGCTACCTATTTGCACAAACATACCTCAAACACACAGCATTGGAATTATTTTGAAATTCACAGGGAACAGAATACCTAATAATTCATAGCCTCAATTGATGGAGGTTTTCAACACAGTTGAGAGAGCCTCGATAGGAAGCGCCATGTCCACCACTGCATTTCTCGATACATGTGGTCATAACACTACATTTCATGTAATTCCCATTATTGTGGATCTGGTAAATCACTTAAAAGTCTCCTGGTCAGTTCAACTCATATCTTTTCTTAATTAACGGGTTAGAATTTATTGAACTTTGTTTCTTTCTAACGTACTTCCCACTGAGTGTCACCAATTTCTTAGTTTAGTTTAGATTTATGGTATCTGGCATTGATCTCATCTATTTCAGATGAATGGTCAGAGTCGGGTTACAGACCCTATACTCTGATGAAGGAATTATAAAGATCTGCATTAGTCAGCAAACAGAAATTATATAATATGTGGATGAACCAGTTGGAAAAAGGTCAGATTTTGATTTTCAATCTTCAATTATCTGATCTTATTCCCTCTTTTGAATAGGAAATTAGATATTGTGAGGCTGGGGGAGAGCACAAGAACATAAATAAAGCAACTGAAATAGAAGCAGTAGGCTATCAAAACATTAAAGGAGGAGATGGGAAAAAAAGACTGAAATGATCGAGTAACAGGGTACTATTTTACCAATAGAAACTTGTAATTTTAATTTATTGTTTCCATATCATTGGTAACAACTGAAAAGGAATGTGCATGCTCAAATGTTTTCTTCTGCAGAAGTGCTTTCATAAAGAGTTTTGTGAAACCTTCAGGACCGCTATGCCATGACCACTCAAGACATATAATCAAATTCATTGTCTCGAGTCTTATGGACAAGTAATAATCATGTGTGCTTTCTTTTGGGCAGCACAGCAGTGCAGTGGTTAGCACTGCTGCCTCACAGTGTCAAGGTCCCAGGTTCAATCCCAGCCCTGGGTCACTGTCCATGTGGAGTTTGCACATTTCCCCCGTGTTTGCATGGGTTTCACCCCCCACAACCCAAAGATATGCAGGGTAGGTGGATTGGCCGCACTAAATTGAAAAAAATTAATTGGGTACTCTGAAATGCACTGGGTTCTCATTAAAAACCCAACCTGCCACTTTGAACCAAACTGGCCCATGGTGTGACTCCAGTCAACTTTACATGGTTGGCTTTAGTGCCCTGGGAACAGGCAATGAACACAGTCTTTCCATGTATCATCCAAAACCAGGGAACAATACAAACGAAAAGTGTGTTGTAGGTTGTTACTCTGCATAGCCTACATTGCAACTCAAGTCACTGTACTTGGGAAATGTCAATTATCACCCCGCACCCCAGTGGAGAAAATAAAACAAGGGAGATATGACGACAAGGACATCCAAAATTTCATACCACAGTTACACCTGCTGCGACTGACAGCGTGACTGGAGTTTCGAAATGTCACAACACAAGTTCTAAAAGAGGCTTGGGGTCTCGTGTCTTCATTTGCAAACTAAAAGCTCAATCACAAGGGAAAATATCACGAAACTGCTTTAAAAAGTTAACAGAGTTGCACCCTGTTTCCATGTAGACTGCGACCCTTTCATGTGGCAATATTGATCATTCGGCCGGCGGCAGTGCCGACAAACTGCACCAGGTAACACAAGGTGAATGGACGGTAGAGATTATACCCACCTGGTGACACAAGATAGTGCTGTTCACCAGCCGCGCGTAATAGTCCAACCTCACCCCGGAATTACTTCGACTCCTCATCCTCGGAGCTGCGAGCGCCTGGCTCCGGATTGCTGCTTGGACACCTCACCCACCGGCCGAGAGGCGGGGCCTGGCTCCACTGTCCCCGCCCCTAGCAACCAGCCTGACAGCGGCAACCCCTGTCACTCCGAACCGCCGCCGAGGCTGCGGCCTGCCTCCCCCTCCCCGCAATGCCGTGCTCGCGTGAAACGTCCAGCATCCCCCAAGCGACAAACCCGCTCCTCGCACAGACCCCGCCCCTCTCACACAGTCCCGCCCCTCACACAGGCCCCGGCCATTCAGGCGCACAGATGCCGCCCCTCACACAGGCCCCGGCCATTCAGGCGCACAGATGCCGCCCCTCACACAGGCTCCGGCCATTCACAGCCACAGATCCCACCCACACACACACGGCCCCGCCCTCACACACAGTCCCGCTCCTGCCACACAGTCCCGCCCCTCACACAGGCTCCGGCCATTCACAGCCACAGATCCCGCCCACACACACACACACACACACGGCCCCGCCCTCACACACAGTCCCGCCCCTCACACACGCCCCGCCCCTCACACGGCCCCGCCCCACTCACATAGGCCCCGCCCCACGCACATAGGCCCCGCCCCTCGCACTCATCGACCGCGCCACACATACGAGACCCCGCCCCTCACGCACAGCCCCCGCCCCTCGCGCACCGACCCCGCCCCCCACACAAACACACAGACCCCATCCATGCACACAGACCCCGCCTCCACACAAGCCTTATCCACCAAACCGTCACCAACCGCCAGGGGAGCTCCTGCCAACAGCACATGCGGACCATTTAACGAACGAGGTTATGACGCGCGCATACATCGTGGTCCAGCTTTTATGGTGAGGAACTGGACATTATTACCTGTATTTGGTATTTTTACAAATGATTTGTGTTTCTTTATTAAAGAGGTGTACTTAGTGTCTTCCTTCATCTTTCCCTTGGCCAGATTGGATGGGGGTGGTCATAGGCTGGGTTTTACTGCAACAGTCCATGGGTTGCCTCTTATTTTGACTTTGCTCCTGAAGGGATGCTTTTTGACCCTGAATTCTAGGACAGCCTGTGGGTTACTGAGCCTGGGAGCCTCCACTCGCTTTTGCTGAGAATTTACCTGCCCCTAGCTCTTATGGTCACCTCTGCCTCAGGTGAGGAGGAGCTGTGCTCCAGAAGCTAGTGATTCAAAACAAACCTGTCGGACTTTAACCTGGTGGCCAACAGGTCTGTTTTGAAGCACTAGCTTTCGGAGCACTGCTCTTTAGGAAGAGTTGGTCACTCTGTGGCTGCCCCCACCCCAGGGCCGAGATAAAATATGCCATGGTGACATTGGGTCGGCAATCCAATGTCACACTGCCAGGTCCCCCGTAGTACATAAGGTGCAAAACAGAAAATTGCTGAAAAAACTCAATAGGTCTGGTAACATCTGTGGAGAGAGTTAACTTTTAAAGCCCAGTATGACTTCTTGAGATGTACAGAAGGCTTGAATGAGAAGCCCACCTGCCCGATCTTTCAAAAAAAGCAATTTACAAGCTTTGTAAATTGAAACAAGAACAGGATGCTGGAAAAACTCAGCACACCTGGCAGCATCTGTAAGGAGAGAGCAACGGTTTTTTTTTAATTAAGCGGCAATTTAGCTTTGTGGTAATCACCACTGTTGTGTATATAAGGAGATGTGTGGTAAGACCCTGTACTACAGGTACGGGAGTAGTCCCTGCCTGCTGGCTCCGCCCAGTAGGCGGAGTATAAATATGTGTGCTCCCTGTACAGCAGCCATTTCGCCAGCTGCTGTAGGAGGCCACACATCTTAGGGTAATAAAGCCTCAGTTGTATTCAACTCTCGTCTCTGGGACTTCCGATTGCGGCTATGCCGAGGTAGGTCGCACGTTCGGCAGTTCCCGCCAGGAACGGACTTTTGGGCTCTTTTGAGGGGCCCCAACGGCATTTGTTTGACGGTTTCCAGTGTGGGAAGGTGACAGTACGGTTCCCCCGGCACTGTATGGATTGGACCAGGAGTGGAGCGGTCAAGAAAGTGATTTTAGTGCAGCGAAAAGTGCGATGGAGGAGAAGCAAGATGGCGGCGGTTGGAGACCAAGCAGCGTGGGCGCAATGGTCACAGAGCAGTAGGAGTTCCTCAAACGCTGCTTTGCAGAGCTGAAGGCAGAAATGCTAGCGCCAATGAAGGCGTCGATCCTGAGGGAATGGAGGGGTCCAATGCCGGGGCATATGTGGTCACGATGCTAAATTCGCTTAAGGGCACGGGAGCTTTCCCGAGGCCCCTGGAACCGGACGGGACTCATTGAGTCCTTGCAAGGACACCCAAAGCCAACGAGCCGCCAATGGCTGTAGTGGTGAGGTTCCATCGCTTCATGGACAGGGAGTGCGTCCTGAGATGGGCCAAAAAAGAACGGAGCAGCAGGTGGGAGAATACGGAGATCCGAATCTACCAGGACTGGAGCGCGGAGGTGGCCAAGAAGAGGGCTGGTTTCAACCGGGCTAAGGCGGTTCTCCATCGGAAGGGGGTGAGGTTTGGGATGCTGCAGCCAGCACGACTGTGGGTCACGTTTCAGGATCGACGCCACTACTTTGAGACGCCAGATGAGGCGTGGACCTTTATTCAGTCTGAAAAGTTGGACTCGAATTGAGGGTTTGTCGTGGGGGGGTGCTTAAGGGGGTTACTGTGTTTTGGGAATGTTCTGTTTTTGTTTGGTGCTGGGTGGGGTTGGATGAATGGATTTGATGCGAGGGCTTGGGTGGGGTTGGGTGAATGGATTTGATGTGAGGGCTATGTGAGAGTGTGGGCGTCGGAGTTGGAGGGGTAGGGCCCCGCGGAGGAAGTGGGTGGATGGGGAGTTGCGGTTAGGCCGCAAAAAGGGAGCTGCGCAGAGGGGGCGGGGCCGGCTTGGGTGGAAAGCTCGGGCTTTTTCCCGCGCTAGGGAAGAAAGGGGGGGGGCTGGGGGGAAGGGCGGTGCTGGAGAGGAGCGCACACTGATTGCCAGGGGGAGGTGGGGGGGGATTCTCACACTGGGGGGGTTGTTGGAATGGCGGGAGAGGCCGGGGTCAGCAGGAGTCAGCTGACTTACGGGAGTGCCATGGGGGGAGCAAAATGGCTAGGTGAGGATCTAGCTGGGGGAGGGGGATTGAACTGGTTTTCTGCTGCATTGGCCAAGGGGGAGCTGGAGGTAGGAGAGGGAGTCGGGGCAGGGGTCCGCCGCCTGGGGGACTGGAGGGTGCGGGAGGTGCGAGCACATGGCTGGCCTAAAAAATGACATGTCTAGTCGGCGGGGGGGGGGGGGGGGGGGGGGGGGGGGGCAGGAAGCCCCCTGATCCGGCTGATAACTTGGAATGTGAGGGGCCTGAACGGACCGGTCAAGAGGGCCCGGGTGTTCGCGCACTTAAAGGGACTGAAGGCAGACGTGCTTATGCTCCAGGAGACACATCTGAAGGTGGCAGATCAGGTTAGGCTGAGAAAGGGGTGGGTTGGGCAGGTCTTTCACTCGGGGTTGGATGCGAAGAATAGAGGGGTGGCGATTCTGGTGGGGAAGCGAGTGTCATTCGAGGCGCTGAGCATCATGGCGGATAATGGAGGTCGGTATGTGATGGTGAGTGGTAGGTTGCAGGGGGTGCGGGTGGTGCTGGTAAACGTGTATGCCCCGAATTGGAATGACGGATTTATGAAACGCATGTTGGGTCGGATTCCGGATCTGGAGGTAGGAAGCTTGATAATCAGGGGGGCTTCAATACGGTGCTGGACCCAGCACTGGACCGTTCTAGGTCTAGGACGGGTAGGAGGCCGGCTGCGGCCAAGTTGCTTAGGGGGTTTATGGACCAGATGGGGGGAGTGGATCCATGGAGGTTTGCTCTGCCGGTGGCCAGAGAATTTTCTTTTTTTTCCCACGTTCATAAAGCCTACTCCTGGATAGATTTTTTCATCATGAGTAGGGCGCTCATCCCGAAAGTGGAGGGAACGGAATATTTGGCCATAGCCATCTCGGTTCATGCCCCGCATTGGGTGGAGCTGGAGCTGGGGGAGGAGAGGGACCAGCGCCCGTTGAGGCGCTTTGATGCGGGGCTGTTGGCAGATGAGGAGGTGTGCGGGTGGATTTGAGGGTGTATCGAAGGATACTTAGAGGCCAATGACAATGGGGAGGTGCAGGTGGGGGTAGTCTGGGAGGCGTTGAAGGCGGTGGTTAGGGGAGAGCTAATTTCCATTATGGCCCATAGGGAGAGGGAGAGACTGGTGGGGGAGATATTAAGGGTGGACAGGAGCTATGCAGAGGCCCCCGAGGAGGGGCTACTTAGGGAGCGACGGAACTTCCAAACGGAATTCGACTTGCTGACTACAGGGAAAGCAGAGGCGCAGTGGAGAAAATCGCAAGGGGTGGCATATGAGTATGGGGAGAAGGCGAGTCGGATGCTGGCACATCAGCTTCGTAAGAGGGAGGTGGCGAGGGAGATTGGTGGAGTTATGGATAAAGGGGGGAACACGGTGCAGAGTGCGGTGAAAATAAACAAGGTATTTAGGGACTTCTATACAGACGTATAGGTCTGAGCCCCCGGTGGGGGAGGAGGGGATGCGACGATTCCTCGATCAGCTGAGGTTCCTGAGGGTGGAGGAGGAGCAGGTGGTTGGGCTGGGGGCATCGGTTGGGCTGGAGGAGCTGGTTCAGGGATTGGGGAGCATGCAGGCGCGGAAGGCCCCGGGGCCGGATGCGTTCCCAGTTAAATTTTACAGGAAGTACGTGGACCTGCTGGGCCCGTTGCTAGTGAGAACTTTTAATGAGGCGAGGGAGGAGGGGACCTTGCCCCCGACAATGTCTAGGGCACTGATTTCTTTGATTTTGAAGCGAGTCAAGGACCCATTGCAATGTGGGTCGTATAGACCGATCTCGCTCCTCAATGTTGATGCTAAGTTGCTGCCGAAGGTTTTGGCCACGAGAATTGAGGGCTGTGTCCCGGGGGTGATTCATGAGGACCAGACGGGATTTGTGAACAGAAGGCTGCTGAATATTAATGTGCGGAGGCTCCTCAATGTGATTATGATGCCCTCGGTGGAGGGGGAAGCGGAGGTAGTGGCGGCTATGGATGCGGAGAAGGCCTTCGATCGGGTGGAGGGCGAGTATCTTTGGGAAGTGCTGAGGAGGTTTGGGTTCGGGGAAGGGTTCATAAGTTGGGTCAGGCTACTATATAAAGCCTCTGTGGCGAGTGTGGCTATGAACCGGCGGAGGTCGGAGTACTTTTGGTTGTACCGGGAGACAAGGCAGGCGGGTCCCTTATCCCCCTTGTTGTTTGCACTGGCAATTGAGCCGTTGGCCATGGCACTGAGGTAGTCCAGGAACTGGAGGGGATTGGTTCGGGAGGAGAGGAACATCGGGTGTCGTTGTATGCCGATGACCTGTTGTTATATGTTGCGGACCCAGTGGAGGGAATGGCGGAGGTCATGCGGATCCTTAGGGAATTTGGGAACTTTTTGAGATATAAACTCAACGTGGGGAAGAGTGAGCTCTTTATGGTGCATCCAGGGGACCAGGAAAGGGGGATAGACGAGCTTCTGCTGAAGAGGGTGGAAAGGAGCTTTTGGTACCTAGGGATCCAGGTAGCTAGGAGTTGGGGGGCCCTACATAAGCTCAATTTGACACGGCTAGTGGAGCAGATGGAGGAGGATTTTAAAAGATGGGATATGTTGCCACTCTCACTCGCGGGTAGGGTGCAGTCGATTAAAATGACGGTCCTTCCGAGGTTTCTCTTTGTGTTCCAGTGCCTTCCCATTTTGACCCCCAAGGCCTTTTCCAAATGGGTAAGCAGGAGCATCATGGGATTCGTGTGGGCAAATAAGACTCCGAGGGTGAAGAGGGTGTTTTTGGAGCATAGCAGGCACAGAGGGGGCTGGCGTTGCCGAACCTATGTGGCTATTATTGGGCAGCCAATGTGGCGATGATTCATAAGTGGGAATTGGAGGGGGAGGGGGCGACGTGGAAGAGGCTAGAGATGGCGTCCTGTGAAGGCACGAGTCTGAGGGCGCTGGTGACGGCACCGCTGCCGCTCCCGCCGACAAGATACAGCACGAATCCGGTGATGGCGGCGACTCTGAAGATCTGGGGGCAGTGGAGGCGGCACAGGGGCGAGATGGGAGCCTCAATTTGGTCCCCAATTCGAGAGAACCATCGATTCATTCCGGGAAGGATGGATGGGGGGTTTCTGAGCTGGCATCGGGCACGGATTAAAAGAATGGGGGACCTGTACATTGATGGGGCGTTTGCGAGTCTAGGGGTGCTGGAGGATGTAGGGTGGCCATGTCCCGATTTCAAAATGGACACTCGCAAAGAGTGCAGGGAAAAATGGACAGCACTAGAGAAAACAAGCAGGTGCAAGGTTTCCTGTGTATTAGGACTTGCAGAACCCAGCCAGAACTGAAACCAATAGCCATTAGCATATTAATGAGCTATCTCTGGGGACAAAAAGGAAACATTGAAACAATCGAGACCAGGACAGACTCCTCGGTGCCAGTGGGAGTTAAAACAAAGGCAGACCAACGGCCACATAGGGCCCGCCCAACAATCAGGGAACAACTCCGGTATTGGAGAAAATCAATACGAATGATTGGGACATGGTCCAATTAATTGGGACCAAGTCCGGGGACTGCTCAGAAGGGCGTGCAACCCCTTGGGGTATAAAGCAGAGTCCCCAAGGTCAGTTCGCTCTCTTACTCTTACTGCTCTCCATCTTCAACTTGGCATTTGGCTCTCAGCGACGAGAGGCCGCCAAGCACCAACCAAGCAAGTCTAAGGTCGACACACGCTACGAGCTACTAATCCGTACCAGTTCGAACCCAGCAGTATCAGAACCGGACAACGGCCATTGTTCCTCTGGCTGGGTGGGCCACTCGAAGCTAAGTATAGGCTTTTAGTAGTAGTTGTAGTTTAATGAGTAGAGTTTATGCATGAGTAATTATTGACTGCGTGTGTAAATAAATGTGTATTGATTTCAAACTTACTAACTGGTGTATCGGGTCATTGATCAGTACTTGGCTTTGAACCCTATGCTGGTATCAGAAAGATACCTGGCGACTCTTGCCCATATGTTCTGGACGTGTCCAGCACTAGATGGATTGTGGAGGGGCTTTGCGAGGACTATGTCCAAGGTGGTGAACACCCGGGTCAAGCCGAGCTTGGGGGTAGCAAAATTTGGGGTATCGGACGAGCCGGGAGTGCAGGAGGCGAAAGAGGCCGATATTCTGTCCTTTGTGTCCCTGGTAGTCTGACGGAAGATTTTGCTACTGTGGAAGGATGCGAAGCCCCCTAGTGTGGAAGCTTGGATTAATGACATGGCTGGGTTCATCAAGTTGGAGAGGATAAAGTTTGCCTTGCGAGGGTCTGTGCGATGGCAACCATTCCTAGACTTTCTAGCGGAACGTTAGGTGGAGGTCAGCAGGAGCAGCAAGGGGGAGGGGAGGGGGAGGGGAGGGGGAGGGCAGGGGAGGGGAAGGGGAGGGGAAGGGGGGGAGGAGGGGAGGGGAGAGGGGGGAGGGAGGGGGACGGTTGTTTTTTCTTTTTTGGTTTAGATTAGAGTGGGCGTGTTTTCCCTTACTGCCGTGTTTATTTGTTAAATGGGGGCTGTTGTATTTTGTTGGAAGCCCCATGTATAATCTTTGCTTGTTTTATGCTTTATTTCTTTATCTGTTTGGAGTGTTTGGTTGAAAATTGTTGAAAATTTTGAATAAAAATATTTATTGAAAAAAACTCGTCTCTGTGCAATTGATCGTGCATCAATTTATTACTCGAAGATTTTCAGAAGATGGACCTCCGCATCAAGCCGGTTTGCCTGCAGCTGGATCCGCAATCAAGCCATGCCAAAAAGGACTTTCAACATTGGCGAGCTTGTTTCGAAGCTTACATCAGGTCTGCACCAGACGCAATTCCGGAAGCTCAGAAGATCCAGATACTCTACTCGAGGCTGAGCTCCAATGTATTTCCTCTTATCCAGGACGCGCCAACCTACGATGCAGCCATGGCGCTACTGAAAGAGAATTACGCCCAGCGGACGAACACGCTCTTCGCCAGACACGTACTCTCTACTCGTCGTCAACTCCCTGGTGAGTCCGTAGAAGATTTCTGGCGTACCTTAATTCCCCTGGTCAGAGACTATGACTGTCAAGCCATAACAGCCACGGAACATTCGAACCTCCTCTTGCGGGACGCTTTCGTTACGGGGAGAGGGTCAGACCTCCTACACCAGCGACTTTTAGAGGGGGCCACGCTCGACCTCGCAGAAAGCAAAAAGCTGCCGCTATCGATGACGATCGCCTCGCGCAATATTCAGGGCTATACCTCCAGCCGCGCGGCCCACCCCTCCACTGACGGCCGCCCCACCGGGGGCCTCACGCAGCCAATCCTACGCCTGTGCCATGCGCCAGCCAACCAACCCCAGCGGCCCCCAATGTTACTTCTGCGGGCAAAAGAAACACCCAAACCTATGCTGCCCAGCCTGCAGCGCCGTTTGCAAGGCCTGCGGCAAAAACGGGCACTTTGCTACAGTGTGCCAGGTCTGCGCAGCAGCTGCTGTCGCCCCGGACCCCCTCGCGTATGGACAGTGGGTCTCGTCATCTTCCCCTCCTCGGACACGCGCGGCCAGCGGGCGCCGCCATCTTCCCCTCCTCGGACGACGTGCGGCCCAGGGACGTCGCCATCTTTGTCAATCCCCGCCATGTGCGGCCCGTGGGTGCCGCGATCTTGTCCACCCCAAGATCATCAGGCGCCACCATCTTGTCTCCCCCAAACCCAACGGCACAGGGGCGCCACCATCGTACCAGGACCCGTGCCCCCTGGGCACCCCATCGTTCGACACCAGTAACGACCAGCCGCAACTCAGCCCGGTCACGATTGACCAGTCTAGCCCGCACAATCTAGCCACCGCCTCGACAAGCGTGAAGATCGATGGGCACGAGACCTCTTGTCTGCTGGACTCCGGGAGCGCCAAAAGCTTCATCCACCCAGATACGGTAAGGCATTGCTCCCTCGCGGTATACCTCGCCAACCAGAGAATCTCCCTGGCCTCCGGGTCCCACTCCGTGGCGATCCGGGGGTACGGCATAGCCACGCTCACGGTCCAAGGCGTAGAATTCAGTGGCTTCCGCCTTTACGTCCTCCCCAACCTCTGCGCTGCCCTGCTACTCGGCCTGGACTTCCAGTGTAACCTCCAGAGCCTAACACTGAAATTCGGCGGGCCCCTACCACCCCTTACTGTGCGCGGCCTCGCAACCCTAAAGGTCGACCCACCTTCCCTATTCGCAAACCTAACCCCGGATTGCAAACCCGTCGCCACCAGGAGCAGACGGTACAGCACCCAGGACAGGACTTTCATCAGGTTCGAGGTCCAGCGGCTGCTTCAGGAAGGCATCATCGAGGCCAGCAACAGCCCCTGGAGAGCCCAAGTGGTAGTGGTGAAAACTGGGAGAAACACCGAATGGTTGTGGACTACTGCCAGACCATCAATCGGTTCACGCAGCTCAACGCGTACCCCCTCCCACGCATATCTGATATGGTCAATCAGATTGCACCGGGTCGTCTCAACTGTGAACCTAAAATCCGCCTACCACTAGCTCCCCATCCATAAGGTGGACCGCCCATACACTGCCTTCGAGGCAGTTGGCCGCCTCTACCACTTTCTCAGGGTTCCCTTCGGCATCACCAACAGGGTCTCGGTCTTCCAAAGGGAGATGGACCGAATGGTCGACCGGCACAGGCTGCGGGCCACTTTCCCGTACCTAGATAATGTCACCATCTGCGGCCATGATCAGCAAGACCACAATGCCAACCTTGCCAAATTTCTCCACACCGCCTCCTAAACCTCACCTATAACAAGGAGAAGTGCGTATTTAGTATGAACCGCTTAGCCATCCTCGGCTATGTGGTCCAGAACAGAGTTCTGGGGCCTGATCCCGACAGCATGCGCCCCCTCATGGAGCTTTACCTTCCCCACTGCCCCAAGTCCTTCAAGCGCTGCCTGGGGTTCTTTTCTTACTACGCCCAGTGAGTCCCAAACTTTGCGGACAACGCCCGCCCACTCATCCAGTGCACCCTTTTTCCCCAGACGGCCGAAGCTCAACAGGTCTTCAACCGTATTAGAACCGACATCGCCAAGGCCGCGGTGCACGCAGTCAGCGAGACGTTGCCCTTTCAAGTGGAGAGCGATGCATCAGACGTCGCTCTAGCCGCAACGCTCAATCATGCAGGCAGGCCAGTGGCATTCTTTTCCCACACCCTTCATGCCTCCGAAGTTCGGCACTCCTCTGTCGAAAAAGAGGCCCAGGCCATCGTTACTGTGCGGCATTGGAGGCGTTACCTGGCCGGCAGGAGATTCACTCTCCTCACTGACCAACGGTCGGTAGCCTTTATGTTTAACAACACACAACGGGGCAAGATCAAGAACGATAAAATCTTGAGGTGGAGGATCGAGCTCTCCACCTACAACTACGAGATTTTGTATCGCCCCGGTAAGCTCAACGAGCCCCCAGATGCCTTATCCCGAGGTACATATGCCAGCGCACAAGTAGACCGACTCCGGACTCTGCATGACAACGTTTGTCACCTGGGAGTCACACGGTTGTACCACTTCATAAAGCCCGAAATCTGCCCTACTCTGTCGAGGAAGTCAGGGCTATCACCAGAGACTGCCAGGTCTGTGCAGAGCGCAAACCGCACTTCTACCAGCCGGACTACGCGCACCCGGTGAAGGCCTCCCGTCCCTTTCAACGCCTCAGCATGGATTTCAAAGCCCCCCCCCCCCCACTCCACCGACCATAACACGTACTTCCTCAGTGTGGGTCGATGAGTACTCCAGATTCCCCTTTGCCATTCCGTGCCCCGACATGACGTCTGCCACCGTCATCAAAGCCCTCAACACCATCTTCGCTCTGTTCAGCTTCCCCGCCTACTTCCATAGTGACAGGGGATCCTCATTCATGTGCAATGAGCTGCATCAGTTTCTGCTCAGCAGGGGTATCGCCTCCAGCAGGACGACCAGCTATAACCCCCAGGGAAACGGCAGGTGGAAAGGGAGAACAGGACGGTCTGGAAGGCCGTCCAGCTGGCCCTACTGTGCAGAAATCTCCCGGCCTCCCGCTGGCAGGAGGTCATCCCTGATGCAGTGCACTCCATTCGGTCGCTCCTGTGCACTGCGACGAACGACACACCCCATGAACGTCTCTTTTCCTTCCCCAGGAAATCTACATCCGGGGTGTCGCTCCCGACTTGGCTTGCAGCTCCAGGACCCGTACTCCTCCGTAAGCACGTACGACTCCACAAGGTGGACCCGTTAGTTGAAAGGGTGCAGTTACTCCACGCTAACCCCCAGTACGCCTACGTGGTGTACCCCAACGGCCGCCAGGGCACTGTCTCCCTCAGGGACCTGGCACCAGCAGGTTCCACACGCACACACACCTCCAGCCCGGCGCCACCCTCCCCTCCCCCTGTGCATTCAGCAGCAGCAGCAGCACCCCCCCCCCCCCCCCCCTCCCAGGTCCTTCCCCTGCCCACGCTCAAGGATGAAGAGGATTTCAGCACGCTCCCGGAGTCACCGAGGATCAGACCACCACCGGAATCGCCGCCACCACTGCGTCGCTCCCAACGTCACATCAAGGCACCGGACCTGCTAAACCTGTAATTGGTACGGGACTGATAAAGCACCTTGTACTGGACTTCAAATTTTTTTTGCCTCTGTATATTAAACTTGCTCTATATAGTTCTCCGCCACTCCCGCCGGACAGGGGGCGAATGTGGTAATCACCACTGTGGTGTATATTAGGAGATGTTTGGTAAGACCCTGTACTACAGGTACAGGGGTAGTTCTTGCCTGCTGTCTCCACCCAGTAGGCAGAGTATAAATATGTGTGCTCCCTGTACAGCAGCCATTTGCCAGCTGCTGTAGGAGGCCACACATCTTAGAGTAATAAAGCCTCAGTTGTATTCAACTCTCGTCTCTGTGCAATTGATCATGCACCAAGCTTGGCCAATTCACCTGCAGATCTTTGGGTTTGTGGGATGAGACCCACGCAGACACGGGGAGAATGTGCAAACTCCACACAGACAGTGACCCGGGGCCGGCATCGAACCAAGGTCCTCAGCGCCGTGAGACAGCAACACTAACCACTGTGCCGCCCCAAGAGAGAGCAAAGTTCATGTTTCGAGTCCTTTGGCTCATCATCAGAACTCAAGAGAGAATGCGTTCAGAGCTGTTAAACATTGCATCAAAATGTAGCAACTTTAAGACAGAGGAGCAATACAAGGAAGGAATTTAAGCCTTTTAAAAAGCCATTTGACTGCCATTATTCATTGTCAAGTTTTTTTTTGCAAGCAGCACGAGAAATAAAACTGGGAATTATTTTCAACAGATATGAGGAAGTGACACAAGGGCTGATGAAAAGACTTGCAAACTGGACTATGGCTGCATGTTGTAGCAATTAAGAAGTATGGGGAGGTTGGCTTTTAAATTGGTGGCTGGAACTGACTTTTGGTACATGACCTAATCACTCTCCTGCCTTTGATATTCCCGACCCCCTCCTCCCCCACAACCCCTCACAGGCTAATTGGCCAGAATCCCCACTGGCCAGCCTGTGCTTTATTCGACATGAAGTAACAGTGGGGTCAAGAGTAAAAAGATCAGGTACTTCCCGCTGTGCCTCCCTTACCCTGCGTAAACCATAGAATTCAGCTCAATATTCTGCACTGTTGGGCAGCACTGTGGCATAGTGGTTAGCACTGCTGCCTCACGCGCCAAGGTCCCAGGTTCGTTCCCGGCTTTGGGTCACTGTCCGTGTGGAGTTTGCACATTCTCCCCTTATTTGCGTGGGTTTCGCCCCCACAACCCACAGATGTGCAGGGTAGGTGGATTGGCCATGCTAAATTGCCCCATAATAATTGGAAAAAATTGATTCGGAATTCTAAATTTATTTAAAAATATATTCTGCACTGTTTGTTGATTTGTTTGTCTGTAAACAATGAGTGCGATCCACCGCCACACTGCGCCCGAAAGGCTGCTCGCCATGGCACAGCATGGCCGATAGAAGCCGGGAGACACTGCTCCTAAGATCTACCCAACTCATAGCGCCTCACGAGATCTAATCGGATCTCCAAGATGTTGCAATGTAAATCCTGCCCATTGTAGGCAGGATCACTTTTTAGCAAATCTGCATATTAAAACGAGACAGCTAGTCTCACTTCAATATGCAGATTCCTGAGTTACCTGAGGCGTGGGATCAATCTCTTGCACCTCGGAGACCTTGGACGAGTATAGTACAGGTCTCCGTAAATGGGCACCAGATGGAACAGCACTTGAGGGGGTCTCCTAGGGGATCAGAGAGCCGCAGGTGCTTACCCTTTAGGCAGGGTGGTACCCTAGCAGTGCCACCTGGGTGCCAGCCTGACACTGCCATGGTGCCACGGTGGTGCTGGTAGGGGTAGTGCAAGATTGGTACTGCCAAGCTGGCCTTTTATGTGTGCTAGCAATCAGGCCAGAGGTGCCCGGTGCGGTTCTTTGTTTGGGGGGGGGGGGGGGGGGGGGTGAGAACGACTCTATCATAGTGCATTGGGGTTTGGGGGCCCGTCAGGAGGCTTGGTGTTTGGCACAAAACGGGGCTATGTGCAGCCGCGGCCATGCGTTTCCCCTCTAAGGACCCTTATCGAACGCCGGTGACATTTCACAGCCATGTGTTTTTCGGCATTGAGTGCTGAGAAACAAGTGGCTTAACATGTTCTCTATGGGACTTTGTTCCTTTATAGTTAAATCGCACCTCATATCTCTCAAAAACAAGTGGATGGATTTCAGCAAAACTTGCTTCACAGGGTAGGGAAGATAGGGCCCAAAGAAGAACTGGTTAGTTTCCAGTGTAAGTGTGGACCTGCTTTCAGAACCTGGAATTTAATTAAGGATTCATTAACCTTGGGAGATTGGGCGAATTGACTTATTTTTGTTCGAATGTTGTGGATTGTCTCAGCTGCTGTTGTGCAATTTGTTACAAATGTGAGCAGAGTTTTCTGAGCAGGTTTCATAGATTTGCATGACGCCTCAGTGAAATAGAAGCTTTTCGCAAAAAGAATAACTTTTTTTAGCTTTGTAGTTAAAGAGCATTAACCAGGCAGGGAAAAGCTTTAACAAAGAGTAGTGTAATTTGAATAATTTTGCATTAACACAGCATGGCGCAGGTCTGCACTCTACTGAGTGCCCGTTTCACTTGTTTCCCACTGTGCCTCTTGACTTGTGAAAGCTTGACTAAATTGTCAACATTCTCAAGATTTTCCTACATAGCAATCACTATTACAAAGAAACTCTGTTTCCTGGTGAATGGGGAATTTCAGAGCACTATCTGAGGTCTCTTCATACATCAGATAAAGAAATCCATAGAATCCCTACAGTGCAGTAGGAGGTCATTCGACCTATTGAGTCTACACTGACCTTCCAAAAGAGCACTCTACCTAGGTCCACTTCCCCGCCCTATTCCCCCATAACTCTGCGCATTGATCATGGCCAGTCGATCTAACCATAGGAATAGAGTGCTGATTCACAACACCTAACTATAGCAGCTGGTTTAGCACGCGGGGCTAAATCGCTGGCTTTTAAAGCAGACCAAAGTAGGCCAGCAGCCTGGTTCAATTCCCGAACAGGCGCCAGAATGTGGTGACTAGGGGCTTTTCACAGTAACTTAATTTGAAGCCTACTTGTGACAATAAGTGATTTTCATTTCATTTTCTAAGCGGCTGTCCAGTAACATAGAACTGCAGTGGTTCAAGAAGGTGGTTCCCCACCAACTTCTTAGGGACAATTTCTGGGACCAGTTTAGCTTAGTTGGCTTGACAGTTTGTTTGTGATGCAGAGTAAGGCCAACAGAGTGAGTTCAATTCCCACGTGTGCTGAGGTTATTCATGAAATGAAATGAAATTAAATGAAAATCGCTTATTGTCAGGATTAGGCTTCAATTAAGTTACTGTGAAAAGCCCCTAGTCGCCACATTCCGGCGCCTGTCCGGGGAGGCTGGTACGGGAATTGAACCGTGCTGCTGGCCTGCTTGGTCTGCTTTAAAAGCCAGCGATTTAGCCCAGAGAGCTAAAAGGCTCTACCTTCAAAACCTTGCCCCTTGCCCCAGGCTACATCACCATCTGTCAGCTCTCCCCATCAAAGGGGAAATCAGCCTATGGTCATCTGGGACTATGGCGACTTTACTTTTACTTTACTGATGCAAAACAAATGTTGACCTTGCCTGCAATTCTCACATCTCATGAAGGAATAAAAGAAACACCAATCAGCCAGATTCTTGGCCACAGAGGTGTCGGGGCCAGAAGAACTGAAGATGGAAAAAGATCATAAAAGAAAGCCTGCATTAGAATAACAGACTTGCACATTTTTTATGGGTTTTCCGTCAGTCTTTCTAACAAATGCCACTTCTAATGTTTCTCTGATGCTTCCAGTTATCATGTATTTCACCATTAAGATACACATATGTCTATATATGCTGATCAAGTAGTTTGGGTACAAGCATACATATCATTCTGCAGAACATACACATTTATTTATGGAGTCTTCTACTTAGAAGAGTTGCTTCTTTGAAATGAAAAGCAATTTGTTTGATCTTGAGATACTAACATAAATACCAACAACAGCTGTCCTTAATCATATCCTTATTAACTTACATTCCTTGTATGGAAGACCTGAAAAGTGATCCAGGACTCTTTTTTTGTTCTGATGGCTTTGATAAAGTTCAATATTTTAAGCAGAACAGCACCGTATGTAATTTATTTCAACAAAACAACATTGCATTGATACAATGACAACAGAGTATATAAATTCCTTTCTTAAAATATTTACAAAGTTAATTCTAGTTAGAGTTAATATAAGAAATGCAGATGCTGGGAATCTTAAATAAATACAGAAAATGCTGGAAACGTTCAGCAAGCCATAGAGCAGCTTCATTTTTATTATTCATGGGATGTGGATATTGCCAGCTTGGCCAGCATTTATTGCCCATTCCTAATTGCACTTGATAAGATGTTGCTGATGAGCTGTCATCTACGACCTCTGCAGCACATGTGGTGCAGGTACACCCGCTGTGCTGTTAGGTAGAAAGTACCAGGATTCTGACACAGTAATGATGAAGAAAAAGTGATATATTTCTAAGTCAAGATGGTGTGTGACTTTGAGGGGAACTTACAGGTGGTGATGTCCCCTTGCCAAGCTTTTCCAGTGCAGCTACAACACTGGCATCTACCCAGCAATGTGGAAATGTTCTCAGCTACATCCTGTACAGTAAAAGCAGCAAGTGTCTCATTTCCTGACCCCCCTCCCAAAGCCTGTCCACCATTTATAAGGCACAAGTCAGGCGTGTGATGGAATACTCCCCACTTGCCTGGGTGAGTGCAGCTCCAACAACACTCAAGAAGCTCAACGCCGTCCAAGACAAAGCAACCCAATTGACTGCCACTCCTTCCACAAACATTCACACCCTCCACCACCAAAGAACAATGGCAGCCATGTGTACCATCTGCATGATGCACTGCATGAACTCACCAAGGTTCCTTAGCAGCACCCTCAAAACCCAGGACCACTACCATTTAGAAGGACAAGGGCAGTGGACACATAGGAGCTCGCCTCTCCAGTGTGACCTGTGGCACCCACCTGTCAGCCTTTTTGGGTAAATACCTAGGGCCCCAAGAAAATTTGCCCATTATCTTTATTTTTCGCCACACCTCTGAATATTTCCAGCTTTTTCTTATTCATGTAAGAGTTGAGTGAGTGCACAGAATGAAAGAGCTGCTATGTTAGCTAAGCTGTAATAATTTAATTTCCATACTATTTTTCTTTAGCACCTTTCTATGAATTTCAGTTCTGGGAGTGACACATATTTTACACCCAGTGTTTACAAGTACTTCCAATTCAAGTATTGCCGAGATTAGAGGCAAAGTAAAGATCCTCCTTTACTTTACCATCAAGCACTTCTAACCCAGGCATGGCAGAGACTAAATGCAGAGGAAAGCTCTAGCTCACTTCTAATTAGTGCATATCACTGGCCAGTGCCTCAGATCTCACCTACGGTTCTGTGTTTTAGACACCATGAAAGAAAGGACACATTGAAGCGATGGCAGTGGAATAGAGAAGAACTATAAGGCTGACACTGAGAATCAGAGTATTAAATTTAAAGAAAGACTGGACAAACTGGTGCTGGAAAGAACTCTATAGAGGGTTAAAATATATTAAAAGGTCTTGTTGTTTCTCTTCCCTCACTTAGTGGTGCTCAAGGCAGACTTTTATCTATTTCAAAAGTGAGTTTTTAAAACTTTGAGCGGTTGCTAGCCTGTCGCTAGAGGCTTAAAGCTTGAGGGGTGCTGCTCCACACCAAATATGGCTAACCAGGCATCTCTCCCGCTATTACTACCTGCCATTGGTGTGCAGGAAGGATTAAGCAGGTTGACACTCAACCTGTTAGTCGCATGATGAGCACACCTTCCTTGGCTCTCTGGTCCTGGAATGGGACTTGAACCTGGATCGTTTGATTCAGAGGTAGGAACATTACCCACTGCACCACAAGACATTCTCACATTAAATACCGTAGGTGGGGTTAATTGAAGGCTCAACCCTTTGAATGGTGTACGCAAGTGATGGCAAATGCCTTAGACCAGGGGTGGGCAAACTTTTCCGTGCAAGGGCCACATTCAGAAATTCACAATTTTAAAGGGCCGCATAGTATATTAAGTAAAATAATTACTTCACCCGGTTATGATTCTGGGCGCCTCATATAGAACATAGAACAGTACAGCACAGAACAGGCCCTTCGGCCCTCGATGTTGTGCCGAGCAATGATCACCCTACTCAAGTCAACGTATCCACCCTATACCAGTAAGTAACCTAACAGCCCCCCCCCCCCATTAACCTTAAAAAAAAAATTTTAATTTAAAAAAAAAAAATTTTTTTTAATGACTTGGTGGGTCGCATAAAGACCTTTGGCGGGCCGCATGCAGCCCGCGGGCCGTAGTTTGCCCACCCTTGCCTTAGACATTCAAGAGGTATTTAGAAGAAGGGATGGGAAAAATAACTATTTTATTCTGGATTGGCCTCCTGATTGTGGAGTTTTGTTCTAAAAACCAGCTCACAACAGGAGCCAGGAGAAGAATGGCAAATACATTTCAGGTTGGGTCCTTACAACCAACAAAGATAGGAAACTCGTATTCCATTAATTTGAGCTGGGTTGGAAAACTCAAGTAAACCAAAGTGCACTGACAGGAGCCCCATTCAGGATACCTACAGATAATTTGGATATTAAGGACGGTCAAAGATTGGATTGAGATCTTGTGTAGTTTAAAAAAAATAAATTTAGAATACCCAATTATTTTTCCAATTAAAGGGCAATTTAGCTTGGCCAATTCACCTGCACATCTTTGTGTTTGTGGGGTGAGACCCACGCAGACACGCGGAGAATGTGCAAACTCCAGACGGACAGTGACCCGGGGCCGGGATCGAACCTGGGTCCTCGGCACCGTGACACAGCAGTGCTAACTACTGCGCCACCATACCGCCCCTGAAATCTTGCACTGTTACACTTTTTTTTTCAATTTACATTAATTTTATAACAAAATAATAAGCAATGTTTAACATCCATGTAATATAAGTAAGCAGATTAGTCATGCCACAATAACAGCGGCAATACACGATTGTCTCTCATAGGGAGATCAAAACAGGGGAGAGGTACAAAGACATACAGAAATATTTGAAAATGGAAGAGGTATCAGGAGGAGTGAACAATGCTTTTACTTGCAGAACAAAAGCATGAAAAGGAAAGCAAAAGTAAATAAGTAAGACCCAGGAAAATTGTTTTCATCCTGGATCAGCACCTCATTTCACCACTATTCAGTTTGCTTAATGTGGTTTGTCTTGATGGATGAAATACAAGAATGTCTTTTCTCAGGACACAAATTTTGAATGTGTGCAATGCCCATCTCTGTGAAAATAGAATAATGCAGTGTGCATTACAATGTCAAGTAATATCCAAATATGTTACAATCAATGCAAATCATGAGCAATATCTTATAGTATTCGAACATCCTATCATGTTGAGCAAAGAGACTGCCAAAGTTATTACGAAAGAGAAAATGCTGGAAAATCTCAGCAGGTCTGGCAGCATCTGTGGGGAGAGAAAAGAGCTACCGTTTTGAGTCCGATGACTCTTTATCAAAGCTAACAGACAGAGAAAGTGGGAAATATTTATACTGTGGAGTGAGAATGAAAGATGAGTCATTGTCACAGAAACCAAGGGAAACCGGGTGCTAATGGCCACAGAAACCAAGGGGAAGGAGTGCTAATGGCAGTCCCCAGAGAGAACAAAAGATGTGAAAGGTCAAACAGCAGGGAGACTAACATCAGAGGATGAACTGTAGATGTGGGAGGGGCAGCAGGAAACAAAGAGGAGTAGGATGAAGGAAAGGTGGATAAGATTGTGGGGGGGAATTAAATATATATTAAGGAAGGAAGAAATGGTATAAGACAGTTAAAATGAAATGGGATGAAAACAAATGGGTTGAGGTGGGGTAGAGCTGATCATCTGAAGTTGTTGAATTCGATGTTCAGGCCGGAAGGCTGTAGCATACCTAACCGGAAGATGAGATGCTGTTCCGTCCGTTTGCGTTGAGCTTCACTGGAACATTGCAGCAGGCCAAGAACAGACATGTGGGCATGGGAGCAGGGTCTTTTGTTAAAATGGCAAACAACAGGGAAGGTCAGGGTCCTGAATGCGCACAGACTGAAGATGCTCAGCAAGGCGATCACCCAGTCTGCGTTTGGTCTCTCTGATATAGAGGGGACCACATTGGGAGCAGTGAATGCAGTTGACCAAATTGGAAGAGATGCAAGTGAAATGCTGCTTAACCTGGAATGAGTGTTCTGAGCCTGGGATGTTAAGCATGGAAGAGGTAAAGGGGCAGGTGTTACACCTTCTGCGATTGCATGGGAACGTGGATGGGTGATGGGAGAGGTACTGGGAATGGTGGAGGAGTGGACTAGGTTGTCTCGGAGGGAACGGTCTCTGCGGAATGCTGACAGAGGGAGTGAAGGGAAGGTGTGTTTGGTGGTGGCATCACGCTGGAGTTGGCGAAAACGGTGAAGGATTATTCTTTGCTTATGGAGGCTGGTGGGATGAAATGTGAGAACGAGGGGGACTCTATGCTTGTTCTGGGAGGGAGTGGAGGGGACGAGGGTAGTGGCTCAGGGGATGGACCGCACAATGTTGAGGGCCCTGTCCACAACTGTAGGTGGGAAATCACAGTTGAGGAAGAAGGAACTCATTTTCGAAGCACTATTTTGGAAAGTCGCATCATCGTAACAAATGCGATGGAGGCGAAGAAGTTGAGAGAAAGGGATGGAGTCCTTACTAGGACGGTGTAGGGTGTGAAGAGCTGTAGTCCAGATAGTTGTGGGAGTCAGTGGGCTTGTCGTGGATATTAGTGGATCGTCTATTGCCGGAAATGGAGACAGAAAGATCAAGGAAGGCAAGGGAAGTGCCAAAGTTATTACTTTTTGTTTCAATTCCCATGATATCCTTGCACTTTATTTCCATTAGAAATGTACATTCTCCACTGAAAATACATGCAATCTGCTTGTAAACACTCAGTACTATGAAGTCAGGCATACATATATGAAATCATCCAGTTTCATGTTAAGACATATCGAGCATAAGCATACAACAAAAAAACTGAAAAGAAACTCAAAAGATCATAGAATTATTGAATAATTATGATCCGCCATATCCTTGTCTTCGTTTTCCTTTTCATGCTTTTGTGCTTGTTTTCTGTAAGCGCAATTCACTTGGTACCACTCCCCTGCCTTTTCCCCATACTTGGTAAATTATCCACTTTCAGATAATTAACCAATTCCCGTTTGAACGCAAACTTAGTTGACCTTGCCTCCACCGGACTGTTAGGCATTCCAAATCTTAACCACTCACTGTGTGAAAATGTTATTCCTCATGTCGCCATTGCTTCCTTTGCCAATTATCATAAATCTGTCAATAGGGGCAGCACGGTGTCACAGTAGTTAGCACTGCTGCCTCATGGTGCCAAGGACCCGGGTTTGATTCCGGGTCACTGTCTGTGTGGAGTTTGCACATTCTCCCTGTGTTTGCGTGAGTCTCACCCCCACAACTCAAAGAAAATGTGCAAAATAGGTGGATTGGCCATGCTAAATTACCCCTTAATTGGAAAAAAAAAATTATAAAAATAAATAAATAAATCTTTCAGTTGATTTTCAGCTTCCTGGCCTGCCCCAACTCAATCCCATCTATCCCCCACTTGGCCACCTGCCATTTGCTGTTCAGTTGCTCCCATTAACGCATTTTGCTATCTCTTTTGCCACCATTAGCAGTTGTCTTTTTATTTTATTTTAGTTTCATATACTTAATGATCTGTTTGAGCTGCTCGCAGCAAAATACTTCTCACTGTACCTTGGTACACGTGACAATAAACAAATCCAATCCAATCTTCATCCCTAATGACACCATTAATATTACCCTTTGTCTTATGTCCAGGACAATATTGCCCATACCTCCTTTGCCCCAACCTATCTCTGGTCTTCTATTCTACTCCACCTCCTTTCCAACTATTTGTATTTCTACCTTGCTTCAGTTAATTAGAAAGCTAATTTAGATCCAAAATGTTAACTCTCTCTCCACAGTTGCTGCTAGACCTCGTGAGTTTATCCAGCATTTTCTTCCAGATTTTTATTTTATTTTATTTCAGATTTCCAGCACCCGCAGTAATTTAGTTTGATTACCTTAAGTCTGTGCCCTCTAATTCTTGACCCTTTTACAGTGGGAACGGTTTCTCCCTATCTACTCTGTCTGACTCCTCATGATTTTGAATACCTTTATCGGGTCGCCTCTTAACCTTCTCTTCTCGAATCTATACACTTAACTGAAGTTCCTCAACCCTGCAACCAGTCTTGTAAATCTTTACTGCATTCTCTCTTATGTCTTCACATCTTTCCTGAAGTGGGGTGCCCAGAACTGGATGCAATACTCCAGTTAAGGCTAAACCAGTGTTTTATACAGGTTCAACAAAACTTCCTGGCTTTAGCACTCTCTGCCCTTATTAATAAAGCCCAGGATGAGCTTTACCAATATCTGATATGTGGGAAGCTTTTAAAGGCTTGTTGATTGAAGTGCAGGACAGGCATATCCTCGCAAAAATGACAGGATTCGGGAACCATGGATGATAAGGGAAATTGTAAGCTTAGTCAAAAGGAAAAAGGAAGCATATGATAGGTCAAGGCATCTAAAAACTGATGAAGCCCTGGAGGAGTACTGTGAAAGTAGGAAGGAACTTAAACGTGGAATTAGGAAGGCTAAAGGGGACCATGAAATGTCTTTAACAAACATGGCCAGTTTACCGGATTCATCCTAGTGTCCAGGTTAGTGCCAAGGAAATTCCTTCCACGCCACGGATCATGACATGCCAGACATTCTTGAACCCCATCAATGACCACTCTAACCAACCTGCCATAGGTAAAATGGAAGCAGTGGCAGGAAGGGATGCTTAATTGGCCATTTAAGTGGCTTAATAGGCTTCAAGGTGGGAGGGCCTTCTTCCACTTTCTCTGCCACTGGTAACATGTATGAAGGTGGAAAAATCATAGGGACTCCACCCCCTGCTTTTTCTCACCATTTTACTGCCCTCCTCTTCTCCCGACCCATCCCTATATGGCTGGTAAAATCTAACCCTTACTGAGCACGTGCAGTGGGATGATTGAAGTTATTATACTGCATTTGGAGCCTGAGCTGCAAGGCGGTTATTCATTGTTATACCACATGTAGAGTGTGAACTGGAGGGGAGTTATTTGCAATTACACAAGATTATGCACAGGCAGTTATTTGCCCCCAACATAATTATTTTATACTCCAGTACCTGCAAGTTTTTGTGCGACACTCATGGCTGTGCTGACAAAAGGCTTGAATGGGTTTACTGCCACTGACCATCCTCCAGAAAGGAGTGTTCCGGGAAACACGCCGAAGAAGAGGAGACATCTGAACTAATTCATTCTGGATGGGCTTTGAATCCAACTAGAGTAAAATAAAGCAAAATCATTGCTAAATAGAAAATAAAGAATAATATATTCCCAAATAAACAGAATAAATACATAAGTAATAACTGTACATGAATTTATTCAGCAGAAATACAATACTTTCAAAGGTACAGAAATTTAAATAAAGACCAGGAGACTAGCAAAAGGGTGACTGTAGGCATTTCAAGGTTTCTCACTTGAGCAACAGCAGCTTTCCAGCAGCTATGCTGAAGCCGCTGGAGGAGGACCTCTTTGGAGTAGAAATATTAAAATTACATTGCAGTAAGGGACTATTATTATTATTATGGGCTGACAATGGTGACAAGCGTTCTTAAGGTTATTGTTGCTTGGACGATTACAAACTTGTTTTTTCCAAACTTGCAGTTTATCTGCAGTGCGTTTTCACAGCAAATTGTGAGTTTGCATTGTCAGGGTATCCTATATATATATAAAATTGGTTCAATAGTTTCAATGATCTTCACTGCAGAGTGAGGACTGGTAAAGTCCAGGATGCCAGTCGAATCTACATTTGAGTGTAATAAATACATCAACTGAAGCTCTGAGCAATCAATTCATCACTGATCTCCAGCCCTCTATTTCCTGCTGCTGCCTTGTCTTTGCACTGCTCTATTTCATCAGATGAGGTAGACTCTCTTGCTGTTCCTCTTCCAGGTATAGGCCTCTGAGACTTGTGAGGTTGTGCACGCAGCATATGACCATTCTGAGCAAGACTCTACTTTGACTGTCATGAACCTGGCACACAGACATATCCAGGAACCTAAACAAGGGATATTAGGAAGGAGGACTTGATGGAGACGTTCAGCCATGATCCTGTTGAACAGCAAAAAGGTCCTGTTCCTAGTCAAATCAAGCTCTCATTGTGCAATTGGGAGCCTACGTTACATTTACTGTTGTCATGCCAATTTTTCAGACCTCAAAAAAACCTGACAGCTGAAGCAGATTTTTTAAAAGCCTGAGTTACATTTAACAGTTGTCCCGGCAATTTTCCAGAACTCAAAAACCTTGGTAGCTCGAGCAGTTTTTAAAAAATTATTTAATGGGATGTGGGCGTGGTAGGACGCCAGCAGATTTTGCCCATCATTAATTACCCTTGAAATGAGTACCATGCAGGTCATTTCAGGGGGCAATTAAGAGTCAACCAATGTTGTGGGCCTGGAATCGTAGACCAGACCAGCTAAGGATGGCAGATTTCCTAATCAACGAACCAGATGGGTTTTTAATAATACTTGATGAAGCTGTTGTGGTCATCATTACTGAGGCTAGCTTTTTAATTCCACATTTATTAATTGAATTTAAATTCCACCAGCTGCCATGCCAGGATTTGAATCCATGTCTCCACGCCTCGGATTATTGGCATTGCCAATACATCCCCGTCTCCCTTTTTAAGTTAAGTGACTTTTAAAATTTTTTACAGGTCAATAGGAGCAGAAGTTTTCCACCCTTGCCCTGTTAGGTCTGGCATCACCCCTTCCAGATTACTTGGCACGTTCCCATGGCTACCCATCTGTGGCCTCCTGACGCGTGTTTGCCTGCCCAGCAACTAACCAGCCTATCAGTTTTGCCAGCTGCTGTATGGGAAACGGAAAAAGTAAATTTGAAAAAGGTCCTGCCATTAAATTTGTTAAACACATTAAACAGCCATCTTTTCTTTCCACTGGACGCTGCTCACATGCCTGTAAAGACTGGGGCCTTTGTAAAGAAATCAAACTCAGTCAGATTGATTAAGGGATCTGTAATACTCACAGAGTTAGTGTTCTGAAGAAACTTAAAGCATTAACCTGGAAGAATTCATGTCGATGCTATTTGAATGAAAATCGTAAATGCTTTTATAAAGAACTCATTATCAATCTTACTGCATGTAGTGCACAGAATAAATTTCCCCCTACATGTCTGTGGGAACCTGAGCCAAATAGGACTATCAGAGCTCAGAATTCTTTGGCCAATTTTTCACACCAAAGACGTGGACAAGAGCTGTTTTGAGTAAAGGTTTCCTAAGATTGGCTGGCAGCACGATGGCGCAGTGGTAGCACTGCAGTCTCACGGCGCTGAGGTTTCCAGGTTCGATCACGGCTCTGGGTCACTATCCGTGTGGAGTTTGCACATTCTCCCCGTGTTTGCGTGGGTTTCTCCCCCATAACACAGATGTGCAAGGTAGGTGGCTTGGACATGCTAAATTGCCCTTTAATTGGAAAAATTGAATTGGGTACTCTAAAAAATAAAAAAAAAGATTGGTTGTTCCGTGTCCTGGGGTAATGGGTCTGTAGGCAGACGAAAGGTAATGACAATGCTAGATGGAATGTTGTTTCTCTCAGAGACCAAATTATGGCCAATTTGTTAACAGGTTGGCAACTAATACTGTGATATAAAAAATAAGATGTGAGAGATTGGTCTTTTAAGTTGAATAATGTGAGAGAGTTGGCAGGCACTTGTGTTCTTTATTTTTGTTACAGCACATGTATCTATCTTGTACAATGTTCCAAATGACTCTCATTGTCCTGTATGTTTAATTTACCATGGATCAAAACAGCTTACATTTTGAACCAAACTGCATCTCACTTGTGTTTGTCGAGTCCACCTTCAATTTAATACACATGCATAAACCATAAAAGTCTGGTGTAGATAATAAGCAATGTTTATTTTTACACCTTGTGGTTCCACTATTGCACTAGTTGATATAGAACAGTCAGGGCCTGACACTAACTCTGTGTGAGCGAATGGATTTTTCAAAATAAACTTAGAGTACCCAATCTTCTTTTTCCAATTCAGGAGCAATTTAGCGTGGCTAATTCCCCCTACCCTGCACATATTTTTGGGTTGTGGGGTGAGACCCACACAGACACAGGGAGAATGTGCAAACCCCACACGGACAGTGACCCAGGGCCGTGATCAAACCCAGGTCCTCGGCGCCGTGAAGTGAATGAGTTTTGAATGAGTTAAAATCGGGTCCACAGGAGTGTCAACTTCAATAAAAGAACAGATGCTCATGCCGCTTAAGGGAGTAACTGACACCACTGATCCCAAGGATACCCTCAGCAGTTCTGAATCTCACAAGAACTTATCTTAGAATGGAAATGAGTGAGAAATAGACAAACCTCTCTATCAATGTTCATCTATCCTACACAGCATCCCAAAGTAGTATTCAGCAGTCGTTTAAAAGCATTAAGCTATGATTCATTAATTACCTTTCTACTAATTTACTCAGTGTGTTCTTTTTAGAACATTGGTTCACACATTTAAGCTCTTTGCCTTCACTATTTTGGATCATTGGGATAGATTTTCCTCGGGGTTCTCCAATCCTCGGGTGTTACTACAGTAGAAGATCTCGACAAACTTCAGTGTTTACATCGCTTTTCAAGTTATGCAGGATGAACAAGAGAAGCTGCATGAAAACTCTACCCCATTACTTTAAACTGCTGGACACTCCTGGTTATAGGTGAGCAGTTAATGATTCCAGCATAACTACTCCTACCTCTGGATTGTTCTGAAATGTGAAGATTTGTATTGGACTAGTACAATTATTAACATTATAAGCAGGACAACACATCATTGATAAATATTAATTTAGATTCAACTTCAGTAGGTCTTCTCTGTCCTTTTTCAATGATTTTACAACTTCCTCCCCAGAATAAAGAAAACCTATGGAAGCCTAAATGAAGAGTAATAATTTTTTTCGAAACATCTACCACACATTAAAAAAACATCGTCTCTTGTAATTTTGCAAATGTTTAGATCAGACTAACAAAAGTCTCACTCACCTGAGAACAAAAAGCCAATAAAGTAATGCATACAATCATTAGTCCTGTTTTCCAGCCTGTAGCTTCCATCTTTCAAACCTGTCAGGCAACCGTTTCAGCTGTTGTGACGCTTGCAGGTTGTGGGTTCTAGTCTGGCTCTATAAGTAGAGTTCTCAAGGACAGTGACTGTTCTAATCCACTCATATCTGCACAGACTGGCTCTTGCATCAGATTATTTGCCAAGCATTTGGCAACTTCAAAGATTATCTTTTAGCAATGAACCTAAATGAGTCATTCCTCAAACAAGAGGGGACAAAAAATTGCAAGACTGGACTTTGGTGAAAGTGTCATCAGTATTATTAATTGATTGGGAATGTCAGATATATTCACAAATCAAGGGCGCGATTCTCTGCACGCGCGTTGCGTCTGGGAAATGGGCTAGGAACGGGGCCGCGTCAATCACGTGCGCGATGACGCCGGAACGCGGCGACGATACGAACACGCCCACGTGACGCCGCCCGACGCCGTAAAAAGGCGCGGGCGAGCACAGAAACTAGGCCAGGATGTCGGAACTCAGGAGAGCAGCCCCGCGATTCGTTGAGGCTGACGTGGAGACGCTGCTCGAATCAATCGAGCAGAGGAGGGGCATCATCTGCCCGCGTAGAGGGCATCGCCACCCTGCCAGCGCGGTGCACCAGGCCTGGCGTGAGGTGGCTGCTGCCGTCAGTGCTGTGGGGCAGACCCCTCGCTCTGCAGAGCAATGTCGGAAGAAGATGCACAACCTCACCAGGGCTGCCAGGGTAAGTGCCAAGAGGATGCCCCCGGGTCACAACCATCCCTCCCCCCTTTACTTAATCCCCCCCCCCCCCCCCCGGCACGGGGGGTGGAGGGGGATTGGGACAGAGTGAGTTGAGGGTGGTTCACAAAGTAGTCACAGACTCAGCGCTCTGGCCCCTGTGGAGAGATGCAATGGTCTTATTACAACTTGACCCCCAAACTGTGCCAGTATCTGAACGGACTGCTGATACCTGCCGTATTGTAATGATCTACCTATGCCCCCTCCCCCAACAGGACAAGACCGCTCACAACACTCGTGAGCGGAACAAGACTGGAGGGGGTTCGCACATCCTGCACCCCCTCACCACGTTTGAGCAGAGGGCACTGGACCTTGTTGGGGGATCTGCCACCCGGGAGATCGCGCAATGCGAGGTTGGCGGAGCTGCAACAAGTTAGACAACCCTGTATGACAAACACCCCCCCTCCCCTATCCTCTGTCCCTTCACACATCCTGCCCACTTGGACACCTCCCCCATCCTCTGTTCCTTCACGCTCTGCTCACTGGGACACCTCCCCCATCCTCTGTCCCTTCACACCCTGCTCACTGGGACACCTCCCCCATCCTCTGTCCCTTCACACCCTGCTCACTGGGACACCTCCCCTATCCTCTGTCCCTTCACACATCCTGCCCACTTGGACGCCTCCCCCATCCTCTGTCCCTTTACACTCTGCTCACTGGGACACCTCCCCCATCCTCTGTCCCTTCACACCCTCCTCACTGGGACACCTCCCCCATCCTCTGTCCCTTCACACCCTGCTCACTGGGACACCTCCCCTATCCTCTGTCCCTTCACACATCCTGCCCACTTGGACGCCTCCCCCATCCTCTGTCCCTTTACACTCTGCTCACTGGGACACCTCCCCCATCCTCTGTCCCTTCACACCCTCCTCACTGGGACACCTCCCCCATCCTCTGTCCCTTCACACCCTGCTCACTGGGACACCTCCCCCATCCTCTGTCCCTTCACACCCTGCCCACTGGGACCGTCCAGCGCCCGGCCGAGCGTATCTAAATAACCTGTTTCATTCTCTTCCCTAGGACATGATGCCGAACGACCAGGGCCGTCTGCCTCCAGGCGGACACAGGCATCTGCCCCCACCTCACCCAGGGCTGCACAACAGAGGGTGCCCGATCGGCGGGGTGTCCCATCCTCCCCAACCGCATCTGTGGAGCAGGACGCCCTGAGGGTGGCGAGAGAGCAAGAGAGAGAAATGGCCCACGAACGCCCTGCGGCCTCTCAGCGGGCCGATGACATAGAGGAGGCGTCAACACAAGACGACCCCGAGCTTGCGGCACAGCTATCTCCCACACCATCCACCATCCCAGAGACACTCACCCTGGTTGGCCTATTTAGTGATGAGGCTCCTGGGTCACAGTCTGGGTCGCACATCACAGCTGAGCAGGTACAGCAGGTGGAGGTCGGAGCAGCCGAGGGCCCGGACTGGCGGAGGCCAGGCCAGGCCCAGCATGCAGCTGGCTCCCAGACGTTTTCCGAGTTCCTGGACTTTCTCAACCCACCTGCATTGCCGATGCATCAAGAAACCCAGGGACACAATGACGGGATGAGGGCTGTCTTCCAGACTCTGCAGACGCTGTTAGAGGAGTCGAACCGCGTCCACGAGCAGGGAGTGGTGCCGCTCATGGCAGCAACCCAGGCCGACACCGCACGGGTGGCATCCATGGTGGAGGCAATGGGTCAGGTTATGCAAGGCGTTGGGCTTAATGTGCACGCGTCATCCTCGGCCCTGGACAGGGCTGCCCTCTCACAGGCAGCAATGCGCCAGAGCCAACACGACATTGCCGGCGCGCTGCGGGCCTTGGCCAAGTCTCATCAGGTCATGGCCCAGTCGCAGCACGCCATGGCACAGTCACAGCAGTCGATGGCACAGTCCCAGCAGTCGATGGCACAGTCCTAGCAGTCAGTCACGGAGAGCATCAACCGCCTGACACATGTGCTGGATGGCGTCGTGCACTCACAGGTTGAGATCGCACAGTCCCTGGCGGGAATGTTTAACTCCCTGGACTCCGTCTCTGCAAACCTTCGGATCCTGGTGGATACCGTTGCAGGCCTCCAGGACTGGCAGCGCCAGGTGTCGGTGGCACAACGGGGCACCTCCCCGCTCGCACCTCTGTCCCAAAGTGAGGCGTCATCAGCCAAGACCTCAGCGGACAACCCCTGTCGCCTAGCAACCAGCCCCTCAGCCGGGGGGGGGGGGGGGGGGGGGGGGGGGGGGCGTCCCTCAACCATCGCAGGGATGTACACTGCACCAGTATGTAGGAGTCATGCACACTCCCTGGGAACCTTGCACAGACATGCATGATCCTCATGTGGGGGTCGCATACCACCTGGATATTCATGGAGTATGTCCCCCTCCTGTTTGTGAACACCTCCCTGTCCCCTGCAGGTGGGCGCATGGGGACGTGAACACAATCGATTGCCCCCTGCACCATCGGTATCCCGGCCACGCTGGCAAATCCACGAGCTCGTGAGTCTTGAGTTGCTCGGTCCCCGGGAAAGGTGATGTAGCGGTCCGCGATGGCATAGAGGGCGACGGTCACATCCCGGATGCACCTGTGGACCGATGACTGGGAGATCCCGGAGAGATCCCCACTCGGAGACTGGAAGGAGCCGGTCGCATAGAAGTTAAGAGCGACCGTCACCTTGATGGCAACCGGGATCGGGTGTCCTCCCCCCGATCCACGTGGGGCGAGGTGCGCCACGAGGTGACAGATAAGTATCACCGCCCGCCTACTCAGCCGGAGTCTCCTCCTGCAGGTGATGTCCGTCATTGTTAGGAAAGAGATCCGGACACGGTACACAGTCGTCGCCTCTGGCGCTGTGGCTGCACCCTCACTCTCTCCTCCTCCCCCTCCTCCCCCCCATGCTGCTCGACGACTGGCAACTCCTCGGCCCTTCCCTCTGCTGCTGCAGCTGGCCCTGCATCCACTGCGGGTTGTGGCTGTGGATGCTGCTGCATCTCCAAATGCAGTGCAGTGGCCCCAACCACTGCGCAGAACATAGCCGTTCTGTTCGCAAACATTGTGCTAACCTACAGAAGGGTGGTGGGGGGCAGAGAAACGGGACATGTTAGACGAACAATAGTCGACACCTCGGCAGCCGCCTGCCACGGGATACCTGTGTGGCCCGGTGGCCTGGTCGCGCTGCTGACACGCGGGCAGCCTAACCCCAGGTCACTTTCTGCATCCAACGGGCAGTTAACTACGTCCTCTTGACCGGTGCGTCAGTGGCCTGTGGCCGTAAGCCACAGGGCAACCAACGGCCGTGTCCTCGTGACCAGCACGCCATGGCATGGTGGCAGACATTTTGTAATCGGGGTTGGACGGGTCACTCGCTCACTCTCTCCCTACCCCCCCTCCCACCCCCCCCCACTCCGTCTCACCCACTCCACCCTCCGTTTCCCCCACTCCCCCCTCAGTCTCCCCCACTCCCCCCTCCGTCTCCCCCACTCCCCCCTCTGTCTCCCCCACTCCCCCCTCCGTCTCCCCCACTCCCCCCTCAGTCTCCCCCACTCCCCCCCTCCGTCTCCCTCCTCCGTCTCCCCCACTCCCCCTCCGTCTCCCCCACTCCCCCCTCAGTCTCCCCCACTACCCCCCTCAGTCTCTCTGACTCCCCCACTCCCCCCTCCGTCTCCCTCAGTCTCCCCCACTCCCCCCTCCGTCTCCCACACTCCCCCCTCCGTCTCCCTCCCCCCCCCCCCCGCTCTGGAACCCCTCCCGTTCTCGGGGATGCCTTCCCCGTTGTGGCCAGACTCCAGCAGTGCGCTGAGCGGTGCGCTCACCTACTCGAAGCTCTCGTCAGCCAGCACGACTGGTTGATGAACTTGAAAAGCAGGTGTGTTGGCCGGCGTGAAAACATTGCGTGATGACATCGGGACTTTGGCCCATCCGGGCTGGAGAATAGCGGGGGGCCAATAAGTTGCGATTCTGGTCGTGTCGGGGGGCTTTCGAGGCCTTTGCCGGGAATGCCGACGGGTAGTTTGTGTGGGGTTCGGAGAATAGCGGGAGGGCGTCGGACCGCCGTCGCCATGAAAATATGCGCGGCTCGCTATTCTCCGAACCGGCGTGAGTGCGGAGAATCGCGCCCCAAATGTTTTCAGAACTGGGAGAATGTAATATTTTTCACCTCCTGTCCTTCAGGATCAATGCAGGAATCTGAGGGAAAGTTTTTTAAGTTTCTCCCAAAATGGTAGCAACCCTACTGCCCCCCAAAATGTGTTATTTGCTAACACCTGTCGAGGGAATGTTGTGTCTCTGTTCGACTAGTCCATTATGGAGGAGTGCCTCTAACTTGCCCTCACCTTTCACATGCATACACATTTCCCAAACAGTGGATGGTAATTGTTTTAATATGTCTAAGGAATGCAGCATGACATCATTATAAGGAAGTTTGTCATGGGATTCAATTTTAGTTTCATTTCTGGTTTAAAGCAGAGTAAACTCACATAGCTCTGCAGCTCTGCTATCTTCAAACTTTCTGTCCATGGGCGGCATTTTCTCCTACCTGGCGTGACGGAGGGTCCCGGAGTAGGGGAGTGGCGCCAACCACTCAGGGGTCGCGCCTCCCCAAAGGTGGGGAATTCTCCCCACCTTTGGGGGCCAGCCCCGCGCCGGAGCGGTTGCCACCAGAAGACCGGCGCAAAAAACCGGCGCCCCCGGCAGCGAGGCTGGCTGCTGACGTCACTGCCGGCGCATGCGCGATGTGGGGTTCTCTTCCGCTTCCGCCATGGCGGCCGCGGAAGGAGAAATAGTGCACCCACGGCACTGGCCCGGAGTCTGATCGGGGGGCCCCGATCGCGGGCCAGGCCACCGTGGGGGCACCCCCCGGGGTTCGATCGCCCCCCCAGGACCCCGGGGGCCTGCTCGCGCCGCTGAGCCCGCCGTTCCAGAGGTGGTCTAAACCTCGGCGGCGGGAGAGGCCTCCCAGCGGCGGGACTTTGGCCCATCCGGGCCGGAGAATCACCGCAAGGGCCTCTCCGATCGGAGTGGCAAGATTCCGCCGCCGCCACTTTCCGGGTGGCGGAGAATCTCTGCCACGGCGGGGGCGGGATTTTAGGCGCCCCCAGGCGATTCTCCGACCCTGCTGGGGGTCGGAGAATTTCGCCCCATGTGTATTTTCTCAAGATTACGTAGAATTTAAAATGAACCCACAACGTGTTTACCAAATTCCTTATAAGACCAGAAGATATAGGAGCAGAATTAGGCCACTCGGCCCATCGAGTCTGTTCCTCCATTCAATCATGGCTGATATGTTTCACATCGCCATTCTCCTGCCTTCTCCCCATAACCCCTGATCCCCTTATTGATCAAGAACCTATCCATCTCTCTGTTAAAGACACTTGGTGATTTGGCCTCCACAGCCTTCTGCGGCAAAGAGTTACACAGATTCACCACCCTCTGACTGAAGAAATTCTCCTCATCTCTGTTTTAAAGGATCGTCCCTTTAGTCTGAGATTGTGTCCTCTGGCTCTAGTTTTTCCTACAAGTGGAAACATCCTCTCCTTATCCACTCTATCCAGGGCTTGCAGTATCCTGTAAGTTTAAATAAGATCCTCCCTCATTCTTCTAACTCCAACGAATACAGACCCAGAGGGCGGAATTCTCCGCTCCCGCGATAAATCAGGAAGGCCGTCGCGAACTCGGCCGAGTTTCACAACGGCCTCGGAGGCCGCTCCTCTCACCTTATTCACCCCCACCCGGGGGGGCTAGGAGCGTCGCTCCATAACTCTCGGCCGCCGGGCCTTGTCGCTGGCGTCAAGGCAGCGCGCCGAGAATGATGCGACGACGGCGCCTATGTGACGTCAGCTGCGCATGCGCAGGTTGGCCGGCTCCAACCCGCACATGCGCGGCTGACGACACGATGGCTGATGGCTCAAAGCCGCGCATGCGCGGTTGCCGTCTTCCCCTCCGCTGCCCCGCAAGACGTGGCAGCTTGATCTTGCGGGGCGGCGGAGGGGAAAGAGTGCGTCGCTTTGAGATGCCGGCCCGATGATCGGTGGGCACCGATCGCAGGCCAGTCCCCTCCCGAGCACGGCCGTGGTGCTCACTTCCCTCTCCGCCCCCCACAAGCTTCAAACTAGCATTTGGCGCTAATGTTCACGACGGCAGCGACCAGGTGTGGTTGCCGCCGTCGTGAACTGGTCAGGAACGGCAGGCCGCTCGGCCCATCCGGGCCGGAGAATCGCCGGTCGCCACGAAAATCAGCGATTCTTCCGAGCGGGGGGTGGGAGAATCGCGGGGGGCACCAGGGGGGCGTGTCATGAGTCGCCCGGCCCTCCCACGATTCTCCCACCCGGCGTGGGGAGCGGAGAATTTCGCCCAGAGTGTTCAACTGTTCCTCATACGACAAGCTCTTCATTCCAGGGATCATTCTTGTGAACCTCTGGACCCTTTCCAAGGCCATCACATCCTTCCTTATATATGGGACTCAAAACTGCTGACAATACTCCAAATGAGTCCGACCAGAGCCATATACAGCCTCAGAAGTACATCCCCGATCTTGTATTCTAGCTCTCTCGACATGAATGTTTTTTTAAAATATTTTTATTCTCCTTTTTTCACATTTTCTCCCAAATTTACACCCACCAACAATAAACAATAAGCAGCAACAAATATGTCAATCCCAGATCAATAACAACAATCCCATCCTTCCACCAACCCCCAAACATTAGCCCGCATGTTTATATAAACAAATGACAAAAAGGAATCAGGGATTACCCATAGTCACCCTTAATACACACAGCCCCCCTCTCCCCCAACCCTCCCACCCATCCCCCCCAACTAATGTTCGATGTTATCCAGTTCTTGGAAGTGCATAATGAATAATACCCATGACTTGTAGAACCCCTCCGTCTTTCCCCTCAATTCAAACTTAACCTTCTCAAGAGTCAAGAATTCCAACAGGTCCCCCCACCACGCCAGGGCACAGGGTGGAGAGGCTGCTCTCCATCCCAACAGGATCTGCCTTTGGGCGATCAACGAGGTGAAGGCTACGATATCTGCCTCCGCACCCGTTTCCAACCCTGGCTGGTCCGACACCCCAAATATGGCCTCCCGGGGACCCGGGTCCAGTTTCCCATGCACCATCTTGAAAATTACCCTAAAAACCTCCTTCCAGTAATCCTCTAGCTTTGGACAGGACCAAAACATCTGAACGTGATTAGCGACCCCCACCCCCCCTCCCCCCCGGCAACGCTCTCACACATCTACTCCTTCAAAGAATTGGCTCATCCTTTCCCTCGTGAGGTGTGCTTTGTATACCACCTTCAGCTGTATCAGCCCCAACCTTGCACACATGAGGTGGAGGCATTTACTCTCCGGAGCACCTCACACCAGACCACCTCCTCTATAACCTCTCCCAAGCCTTCCTCCCACTTTGCTTTGATCCCTTCCAGTGGTGCCTTATCCTCTTCCAAAATACCTCCGTACACCGCTGACATTACCCCTTCTCCAGTCCCCTTGTCATCAGCACCTCCTCCAGCAATGACTCAACATGAATGTTAACATTGTATTTGCTTTCCTAACTGCCGACTGAACTTGCACATTAACCTTAAGAGAATCTTGAACAAGGACTCCCAAGTCCCTTTGTGCTTCTGATTTCCTAAGCATTCCCCCATTTAGAAAATAGGCTATGCCACCATTCTTCCTTCCAAAGTGCATAACCTCACACTTTTCCACATCATATTCCATCTGCCACTTCTTTGCCCACTCTCCAAGCCTGTCAAAGTCCTTCTGCAGCCCCCTGTTTCATCAATACTACCTGCCCCTCTACAGATCTGTGTATCATCGGCAAATTTAGCAACCATGAATTCAGTTCCGTCTTCCAGATCATTAATTTATATTTATTTTAAAAAAAAAATTTTAATTTTAGAGTACCCAATTATTTTTTCCAATTAAGGGGCAATTTAGTGTGGCCAATCCGCCTATCCTGCACATCTGTGGGTTGTGGGGGTGAAACCCACGCAGACACGGGGAGAATGTGCAAACTCCACACAGACAGTGACCCAGGGCCGGGATTTGAACCCGGGTCCTCAGCGCCGTAGGCAGCAATGCTAACCATTGTGCCACCGTGCTGCCCTTTCCAGATCATTAATGTATATTGTGAAAAGTTGTGGTCCCAGCACTGACCACTGAGGCACACCACTACTCACCGGCTGCCATCCTGAAAAAGACCCCTTTATTCCCACTCTCTGCCTTCTGCCAGTCAGCCAATCCTCTATCCAAGCCAGGATCTTACCCAATACGCCATGGGCTCTTAACTTATTTAACAGTCTCCCATGCGGCACCTTATCAAAGGCCTTCTGGAAATCTAAATAAATCACATCCACTGGTTCTCCTTTGTCTAACTTCCTTGTTACCTCCTCAAAGAACTCTAACAGATTCATCAGACATGACCTCCCCTTGCTGAAGCCGTGCTGACTCAGCCCTATTTTATCATGCACTTCCAAGTGCCTCGCAAACTCATCTTTAATAATGGGCTCTAAAACCTTACCAATGACCAAAGTCAGGCTAACCGACCAATAATTTCCTGTCTTCTGCCTCCCTCCCTTCTTAAACAGCAGTGTTATATTAGCCACTTTCCAGTCCTCTGGGACTCTCCCTGCCACCAGTGATTCCTGAAAGATCATCACCAATGTTTCCACAATCTCATCAGCTATCTCTTTTAGAACCCTGGGGTGTAGGCCATTCGGTCCAGGTGATTTATTCACCTTTAGTTTCCCCAGAACCTTCTCCTTAGTGATGGCCACTGCACTCATCTGTGCCCCCTGAATCTCCTGGAGCTCTGGCATCCCACTGGTGTCTTCCACCATGAAGACTGAAGAAACGTAACTATTCAGTTCCTCTGCCATTTCTTTATTTCCTATTATTACTTCTCCAGCCACATTTTCCAGTGGTGCAATGTCTATTTTTGTATCTTATCTTTTTTATATTGAAAAATACTCTTCCTATCTTCTTTTATATTTCTAGCTAGCTTGCACTCATATTTCATCTTCTCCCCCTTTATTGTTTTTAGTTGTCCTCCGCTCGCTTTTAAAGGCTTTTCGGGCGCGATTCTCCGCTCCCCACGCGGCCTGGGAGAATTGCGGGAGGGCCCCCCGACATTTTTTACGCCCCCCTGCGATTCCCCCCCCCCCCCCGCCTCGGAAAAATTCTCCAAGCCCGATGGGAAGAGCGGTCGGCCCTCCACGCCCGTTTCACGACGGCGGCAAACACACCTGGTCGCTGCATTCGTGAAACCGGCGCCAGATGCCCGTTTAGGGCATCTAGGGGCCCGATTGGGACGGGAGCACCACGACTGTGCTCCCAGCATGGTTGAAGACACCAGGCCCAGTTCTCCTCCGGAAGCACGTCCGGGCACACAAAACTGACCCACTCGTTGAAAGATTGGTGCCCACTGATCGTCGGGCCAGCGTCCAAAACGGACACACTCTTTCCCCTCCGCCGCCTGGCAAGATCAAGCCGCCACTCCTTGCCGGGCGGCTGAGGAGAAAGACGGCCACCGCGCATGCGATCGGTTGCCTTCATGTTTGACAACTCACAAAGGGGCAAAATTAAAAATGATAAAATCCTGCGGTGGAGGATCGAACTCTCCACCTACAAGTACGATATTATGTATCGACCGGGGAAGCTCAACGAGCCCTCAGATGCCCTGTCCGGCGTCACGTGCGCCAGCGCGTAAGACGACCGCCTGAAAGCTATCCACAAGTCACCCGGCTCGCCCACTACATCAAAGCCCAAAGTCTGCCTTTCTCCATCGAGGAGGTAAAAGCCATCACCAGGGATTGTCCGATCTGCGCGGAGTGCAAACTGCACTTCTAGAGACCAGACAGGGCCCACCTGGTAAAGGCATCCCGCCTGAGCATCGATTTCAAAGGGCCACTCCCCTCAACCAATGGGAATGTGTACTTCCTGAACGTCATCGACGAGTTATCCTGCTTCCCCTTTGCTGTCCCGTGCCCCGATATGACCTACCACACACTCATCAGAGCTCTGCACAGTATCTTCACCCTGTTCGGGTTCCTCAGCTACATACACAGCGACAGGGGTTCGTCCTTTATGAGCGTCGAGCTGCGTCAGTACCTGCTCGACAAGGGCATCGCCTCGAGCAGGACTACCAGCTACAGCCCCAGGGGGAACGGGTAGGTGGAGAGGGAGAACGCGACGGTCTGGAAGACCGTCCTATTGATCCTCCGGTCCAGGAATCTCCCGACCTCCCATTGGCAGGATGTCCTCCTCGACGCACTCCATGCTATTAGGTCCCTCCTATGTACGGCCACCAACCAGACCCCTCACGAGCGGCTATTTGTTTTTTCTAGGGGCACTACCACGGGGGCTTCGCTCCCAGCATGGTTGAAGACACCAGGCCCAGTTCTCCTCCGGAAGCACGTCCGGGCACATAAAACTGACCCACTCGTTGAAAGAGTGCTCCTACTCCACTCCAACCCCCATTACGCTTTCATCGAATACCCTGACGGCCGTCAGGACACTGATTCCCTCCGGGACCTGGAGCCTGCAGGATCCAACTCCACCGCCACGGCCGCCGAGGCACCCCTCACACTACACCCCACATAACCCTCTCTCTGCGCCCCCGCACCTACAGGTTCACGGCCCGTGCTCCACGCCCCCGCGCCTATACGTTTCCTGCGCTCCCCGTCGCCCGTCGAACCAGTCGGGTACGAAGCTCGGACCGAATCACCCCCGGAGTCCACTATCGTACCCTCACCGACCGTCACCACCCAGCCACCCGAAGAGGCTGCAACCCCGGTGCTTCGCCGATCCCAAAGGATGACTCGGCTGCCGGACCGGCTCAATTTGTAGACCCATCACCCCCGCCGGACTTGATTTTTTACAGGGGGTGAATGTGGTGAATTATAAACTGTGTTCTATTATATGTATTGTGTCCTTGTGGGCTCTGTATACGAGCCGTTGCGCGGCTCTGCCCATAGGGGGAGATGAGGAGTTTGTACTGGGCTCCACCCTTGGCTCCGCCCATGGCTCCTCCCACTAACCAGAAGTATAAAGCTCTGCAGTCGTGAGCCTGCTGCCAGTTCATCTTGTCGCAGGCAGGCTCTGTTGTAAGATTATTAAAACCACTGTTCACATCAATCCTTCAGCTGCATTCCACTAAATGCTCAATATTGTCACCTCTGTGTTTAACTAGTGAGTGCCCATCACGTAACTTGATAGTATTTAGGATGATATCAATATTGACCCAATTAGAAATATGCTATGATTGATTCTGAGCTGAAAAAACTCATCAAGAGGGCAGGATGTGGCACAGTGGTTAGCACTGGGACTGCAGCGCTGAGGACCCGGATTCGAATCCCGGCCCTGGGTCACTGTCCTTGTGGAGTTTGCACATTCTCCCCCACCACCCAAAGATTTGCAGGTTAGGTGGATTGGCCACACTAAATTGCCCCTTAATTGGAGAAAAAAATAATTGGGTACTCTAAATTTCTTTTTAAAAAAAGAAAAAAAACTCATCAAAGTTATTTCTACGGACACACTCCAAATAGAGCACCAGCATTGGGTACCTGCTGAAATTCACAAGGCAGATCCATTTTAACCACACGGCTACATTATCTGTTCCTCTACACCTGTTGACACTTGATCCAGTGGCAGCCCGTGCCTGCATCTGATTACACTCCCAACACACTGGCGATTCCCATGAGGGAATTTAAAGCCGACCAGTGTGATGCCTGTTGTGGACATTTACGAGAACCAGTCACTAGTGACAGATTTATCCAACACAGGAAAGACTATGAAGACGTAGCACAAAAATGGTTTGTAATGTTGAAATGTATTTCTAAATATTCAGTGGAATGCATGATTATTCCCCACCCCCCCCAAAAACACAAAAACCTGCTTTAATCGTAAAAATAATTGAGAGATATTGTAAACATCGTAGTCAGGATTCCAACGGGTGAGGGGCAATCCCAACAGATTGTCAACGATTCAGCCCCAACTGCTGGTGTTAGCTTGTTTTACGTCTTGTTTAAAACCCGACAGAATTAAGAATTAAAGTATTACATGAAGTTTCAGAGCAAATCAGGGAATCCATGATCACAGATAAATAATTTCTTAGAAATATGAGCAGTGCAGGATAGACGATGAGCAATCACGTTATTTTATTGCTTCCCATCTGTTATGGAAACTATTGTAACAAGTTCCAAATGCTTTCTGCTAGCTGTACCTCTCTCTGGCCAAGCCCCAAAACATGTTCCACATCATTATGTTTACAATTGAAACCTGGACTGGACTTCAGAATGCAAACTGCAAAGGCAAAGCATTATTATTTGAAAGCATGTTTATGGGATTGGAGTTCAGAAACTCTCATGTGACTGTCATTTGCGGGGAGGGGGGGGGGAATTCTGAGGAATCTGTCCCCTCCAAAGCAGAGTACTCTCTGAGTAAGGCGCACATCGTATCGACGGCCTCAGGCAACATCCCCAGATGCCCCACCCCTGACTGGCCGAGTTCCCGAAGGCATGGATCTCTCATGGTCTCACCTTGGCTCGGCGGCTGTGGACCAGGGACACCACAGTTGGAGAAGGGCCGATCCGCGGGCAGGGGGGACTTTGCCAGGGGCTGGGGGCAGTGTTGGGGGATGGTCCAAGGTACATGAGCCAGCCAAAGAGGGGGCACTATTTTGCAGGCCGGGTCTGCGAGCAGCCACCACCATGTTGCACGGCATGGCCGCTGTAGGCCATCGCTGTGCGCATGCGTGGACACAGACCCGACAAATCTCTGGGCCGTATCAGCAGCTAGAACTGGGTTCTCTACACTGCCTTGATGCTTGCCACCAGCCAAACGGAGGATCGGTGGCCGTTTGACGCCATTTTCTCTGTTGTAAAACACTACCGTTCATAAGTCGGCTTGGGGACATAGCCTCAATATCAGACCACCCAGTCCATAGTTTCTTGAATCAGGTGTGCCTGAACCAGAAAAATAAGCCATAAAAATTTGCCAAGCAATTGGGAATGAAGCTCTACACAGGCTTAACACATAAGGATTAACAACTGAAGAGCTGAAGGATCCTAAAAGAAATGAATTACATTGGGAGACTGGTTCAGAATCAGATTAAATTTCCATATTCATTGACTAGTGTTCATGTCATTTCAACAACAACCTACAGAATCTATAGACCACTTTGTCAGTAGATGCAGAGAAAAGGGTAAACAGTGATTTTTCACATTCAGAACTAATAGACAGAATTGTTGAGTTAGTGAACGCATCCACTCCTATCATAGGAGTCAAGTCGTGGGTCCCGCACTTGACTTGACCGGAATTCAAGTAAAAATAGCCAACAGAAAATGATTTACGGTCACGTAAAAATAGATACTGCGTTGTAAAATAAATTTAAAACAGTCAGATAAATACTTCATAAAAATTATGAAATTGTGATGATCGGAATACCTTGCCCCTTTAAGAGGCTTGGCATTGCCCCTTTAAGAGGCTTGGAACCCTGGGGGACTCCGCCTCTGGAAACAGTATTTAAGATGAGACTCCATTTTGCGAGCACACTTCTCTTGGATGCTGCCATTGTTCAATGCTTATTAAAGCCTTTGATTACTGACCTAACTTTCGCGTCGTAATTGAGAGTGCCTCAGAAATAATTTGTCACGCACGCCTTGATGGCGCCCCCTAGCACATGGCGCCCCGGGCGGCTGCCCGAGTTGCCAGTACCTTGTGCCGGCCCTGGTCCTATGGGAGCTTTCCAGAAAATGTATAGCATTGAAGAACGACTAAATACAAAGCAATCCTCACAGGTCGATGAAGCTTATAGGAATGCAAACATTCCAATTGTTGATGCATTTACTAGAACAGCTGAACCTAACAGGACATGTGGAAGTTGTGGTCTTCTGCATGAACCAAAGAAATGCCCAACCTTCCTGCAGTTCTGCAGGGCATGTGGCAAAGAGTGCCATTAGCAGCAGCAGTGCACTGGAACAAAGGCTGATACAGCTACAAGGAACCGTTCACTGTTCCAAACAGATGGTTCACAATGGAACCTCATGCAATGAGAACGACCATCCAGAAACATTTAAAAAAAAAAAATTTTAGAGTACTCAATTCATTTTTTCCAATTAAGGGGCAATTTACCTTGACCAATCCACCTACCCTGCACATCTTTGGGTTGTGGGGGCGAAACTCACGCAAACATAAAGAGAATGTGCAAACTCCACATGTACAGTGTCCCAGAGCCGGTATCGAACTTGGGACCTTGGCACCGTGAGGCAGCAATGCTAACCACTGTGCCACCGTGCTGCCCTGACCATCCAAAAACATATACATGAGGTGATTGACAAACCAGAAGATGACAATGATGTGCACAACAAGACAAAGAGCGGTGAACACATGTTTCACATTGTCAATCTCAAGGAAAACAGAGATGCCATCTACCATCCGATATGTTTACCAAGATTCAAATTATCTGCCCTAAGAAAGCTGGTAACCACTCATTGCTGGTTAAGATTGACACATGGGCAAGTATCAACATACTACACCTGCAAATACTGAAAGGCACATATCCATAGACATGGATGGCTACTGCTGTGAAACTCTGAGCATACATAGTTCAATAAATCAACGTGCATGTTCCATTGTCCTGGAGAGCAAATACAATCAGTCATCCTGGGTGTCACAGTCATTGATTTCTTTCTTTTGGGGGAAAGTAACACAAAGAAAATCGAGAATTTGATAATATTGCTTCTGATTTGTGTGTGGAAAGTTGTAAAGTAACAAAAAAAGTTCTACCAACGGATCCAAAGATGTGCAGGATAGGTGGATTGTCCATGCTAAATTGCCCCTTAGTGTCTAAAAGGTTAGGTGGGGTCACAAAGCTAGGGTGGCGGCGTAGAGACTTAACGCCAGATGATCACTAGTTTACCAGCATGCCATGACCTCACAATAATAACAACACATGGAATTAGTCAAACACCATACAGTAGACTGAATTTAGAAACAGCACCTCAGTTCATTACGGAACATCAAAATATCCAGACTTTATTGACACAGCTGACAGTTTCAAGAGAAATGCAACACTTGCAGGTGAATGCAAGTCCATCAATTGATCTGCTACATTTTGAATTGTGCCCATGCCAGCAGCTATAAAACAAAATGGCAGAAACTGTGGAAAACTATCATTGAAGGATGGCCTGATTCAAAAATCATGTCCAGAAACGTGTGAGGCTATTTTGGCCTTATTGGAATGAGCTAGGCATCTCCTGGGGAGTCATATTTAAGGCAGGCAGGTCATCATATTGGAATCTTTGTGACCTGATATTCTTCAACAACTTCACCACTCACACATGGGCATAGATCCTACAAGAAGAATCACAGTCTATTAATTGGGATGAATAAAAACATTGAAGTCACGGACTCCATTGTCTTCATCGATTACTCTACTAAGTATCCCATCATTCAACAATTGTGCAAAACATCACACACAACTATTGCGCATACGCTAAGTGCTATTTTCAGTTTATTTGGTGTGCCTAGAAAGATCATTATAAATAATTATCCGCAATTTCAAGCCATTTCAGGATATGTGTGAGAAGTGGAATATCGATCATATTACTTCTTTGGGGCCTCACGGTAGCATGGTGGTTAGCATCAATGCTTCACAGCTCCAGGTTTGATTCCCGGCTGGGTCACTGTCTGTGTGGAGTCTGCACGTCCTCCCTGTGTGTGCGTGGGTTTCCTCCGGGTGCTCCGGTTTCCTCCCACAGTCCAAAGATGTGCGGGTTAGGTGGATTGGCCATGCTAAATTGCCCGTAGTGTAAGGTTAATGGGGAGATTCTTGGGTTACGGGTATACAGGTTACGTGGGTTTAAGTAGGGTGATCATTGCTCGGCACAACATCGAGGGCCGAAGGGCCTGTTCTGTGCTGTACTGTTCTATGTTCTATGTTCTTCTCCGTATTACACCAGAACTAACAGCCCAGTTAAAAGAATGATTTACACAGTGAAATCCATAATTCTCAAATGGCTGCAGACCAAGCAAAATCCACACATTGCAATGTAATATCTGGGAGTGACATTTAAGTGCACCTATTTCATCAATGGCAGTGCTTATGTTTGGCAGACCAGTGCTTATCAATCCCCCTCTTTTGACCTATTCTACTCTCTCAGAAACTAGGGAACAACTTTTAAAACAGCAAGTGAAAATGACAAATATGCACAGTAATAACGTGGGTACAAAATTGTTGGGACTACAAGTTCACATCCAGTATTACGATCCTGAACTAGACCCTGTAGTCACCTGGGTTGGCTACTTCCCGACTTTAAAATGGAGATCTGCTAAGAATGCAGGGAGAAATGGCCAAACGTAGGAAAACAAGTAGGTGCAAAATCTCCTGTATATTAGAACTTGCAGAAACCCAGACAACACTGAAACTAACAACCATCTACATATTGATGAGCGGTCCCCGGGAACAATTGGAAACAGTTAAGATAATCAAGGCCAAGCAAGACTCCTCGGCGCCAGCAGGAGCCAAGACAAAGGAAGATCAACGGACATTTAGGAACCGCCCAGCGATCAGGGAACAGCCCCAGTATTGGGGAAATCAAATCAATTGACTGGAACATGGTCCAATCAATTGGAACCAGGTACGGGGTCCATCCAAAAAGGCGCAAAGCCCCTGGGGACTATAAAATAGAGTCCCCAAGTTCAGTTCGATCTTCTTGGTACTTGGCTCTCAGCGAGGAGAGACCGGCCTAACAGCTTCTTGGCACTTGGCTCTCAGCGAGGAGAGACCAGCCTAACAGCTTCTTGGCAGCTCTCAAAGAACTCTTGACCGTGACTCTCAACTCGGAGAGACTTGCCTAGCAGCTGCACCAACCAAGTAAGTGTCCAGTCAACGTACGCTACAAGATAGGCGCTCCTAACCATTAGTCCATACCAGCTGGAAGCCTGCAGACTCAGGATCGAACAAGAGGCCAATTGTTCCCCTGACCTAGTGGGTCCCTTTTCCAAAGCTAAGTATTGACCGGTTAGTGTTAGAAATAGTCTAGTGAGTAGTATTTTATGCATGAATAGCAATTGACTGTGTATATAATAAATGTGTTTTGATTTGAAACTTACTAACTGGTGTATTGAGTTATTGATCAGCACTTGAACTTGAACCTCGTGGTGGTATAAAGATACCTGGCGACTCTAGAGCAAGGTGATTAAACAGAGCAAATTAAGTGTAAAGCACACTTAGCAACATTTAGCAACAACCCCCCCGGTGGATAGGATACTGGACAGAAACCCCAATATTTTATTTTAATTTTGTAAGATTGGGAGGAAAGTATATCTTGCTCCAGGAGTGATTTCACAAAAAATAGGAATATGGTAGATTAAATAAACCTCATTACAAACATAGTATTAAAATATTTTTAACATCACGTCTGAAAATAGTTTACAATTACCCCTTAAACAATGCTAATTAATACAGTGGCACAATAACCTTTAACTGCTATCTTTATTCCCACTCAAACAACAACAAAAATCTCAGCTCTCAATCAACTGTTAAAGACAATTAGTACTCAGGAATACTCTACTTCAAGAAAAATAGTTCTTTCGACACTACTTTAAAGATAAGAACTGATTCCTGTCAGAACCATGCCCAAACTCTGGCTGTATTTCTTCAGTAGCTGCTTCAGTTTGTTTTAGCTCACCTTCTAACCACATTATTCTGGGCTGCCTGGAAAGAAGCTGCTAATCTCTCTGCAGACATATCTTTTAACTTAACTGAGATGCTTGACTTGTGCTCACATCTCCAACTAACTCTCAACTAACACTGTTTTTACTCCCCCCCCCCCCTCCCCCCCAGTAATTACATCATCTTATCAGGCTGAAATCAAATGAATTTCACAGGGAGTCCCCTTAATCCAAACAACATTCCATTAGCCCAAGCTTATACAATGGCTCAATTGCACCCCTGACTTCCAAAATCCTTCAACCCAGGATTCTTTAAAAACACTACTATCACAGACTTTTAACCCTTGCTGCACCAAATACCTACAAAACCATGTATCAGAAATCCCTACAGTCATCACACCAGAATCCCACAGAACATATGTGACAGTGACAACCAGCCAAAATGACAAGGATTTGTTCAGAATCAAATTCCTATGAAGTCATTATGTACAAAGGTGCAATGGTTCACTAATGCATAACTGAGAACAAATCAAATCCATTCCAGCTCCTCAACTATTCTGCAGTCCTACTGCATTGAGGACAAGATCCCACATACAACCTGGATAACATTCAAGAATGATAACCCCGTGGATCCCTGTGAACAATTAAAAACTCCTCCAGACAAGGTTACTATTACAAGATCTGAATGTTCCAGCAGATTACCTCCACACTTTGGAGACTCATCGATTCATCTCTTCTATATACTTGTGTATTAGAACTTAAACATGATCATATTTTGCTATTAGTTAGATTTCTTTGGAAGAAAAGTGTTGATGTGATCTGGCCTTATGGGCTTGCAGCATGACATCATTTGAAAGAAGTATGCCATGCAATCAAGTTTTATTTTTATTTTTGCACAGAACACACACAGCTCTGCAGTTTTGATATTTCAAGCATTCTGTCAAGATACATCTGTTCACATGTACCTAGAAATAATAAATGAACGAACAATGTGTTTACCCAAATACGTTATGAGTGATTGGTGCTTTTATATCATCGTAACACACGTGATGGTGGTGACAGGCTGGAACAAATTTCATTTCCCTAGCTTGGGGAAAAATAATAATATTTTTGATAATCTTTATTATTGTCACAAGTAGGCTTACATTAATGCTTCAATGAAGTTACTGTGAAGATTCCCCCAGTCACCACACTCCTGAACCTGTTTGAGTACACTCAGGGAGAATTCAGAATTTCCAATTCACCTAACAAGCACATCTTTTCGGACATGTGGAAGGAAACTGGAGCATCCCGAGGAAACCCACAGGGAGAACGTGCAGATGTGCAGAAATTGATATGATGCTGCCTTCTTGTGTTCCAGAAATTCAAGCAAGGAGTTAGCCACTACTTGTTGAACCATGATCAGGGATCAACTTTATGTGTGGTCTACTTTTCCATTTATTTTCCATTTATTTAATGTGTGTGGGTGTGTATGTGGGGGAGAACGTGCAGACTCTCCACAGACAATGACCCAAGCCGGAATCAAACCTGGGACCCTGGCGGTGTGAAGCTACAGTGCTAGCCACTATGCTACCGTGCCACCCTCTACTGCTTCCAGTTTTTCACATCTGTATGAGTCAGTACCATGCTAAACAATGTCTTTATGAAAAGAAAAATATCGAAGGAGCTCAAAACCAATCTTTCGCACCATGTTGTCCATGTAAATAACATGGGCCTTCTTTTTTGTATCTCAAGTAGCAACAGAGAGCAACTGGAAAAAAGCTACCACAAGAAAAGGTGAATCATAACCCTGGTTGATGCTTCTCATGAAAATAAATGGAAAATTAACAGGATTCCCCACAGCCCAGAGAATCCATGATCCTGGTTCAACAAGCAGTGGCTAACTCCTTTCTGGAACACAAGCAGACATCATCATATCAATCTCCAGTTTTCTCGTTAACCAATATCCTTGCATCTGGAGCCATGCATCGCAATAAAGGGTGAGAACTCTGCTGACTGCACCCCCTCCCTCATCAAAGGACACACACACCTTCTGTCATGTCCAGCTGAGACTGAGTTTTCAGAAAAGGAAATCACAAATTTTCTGGTCTGGAGAATTTATCAGATTCAGTTTCTGAGTGTGCTACATTTTCTATTTTCTAATCCCATGATAAGATTAGTACATTCATCATCCTTCCATTACTGCAATTCCTCTTTGTCCCCTGGGTAAATATCAGTACAGTGAATGAACAGTTTCATAGAATTTACAGTGCAGAAGGAGGCCATTCAGCCCATCGAGTCTGCACAGGCTCTTGGAAAGAGCACCCTGACCGAGGTCAACACCTCCACCCTATCCCCCATAACCCAGTAACCCCACCGAATACTAAGTATGTGTTTTGGACACTAAGGGCAATTTATCATGGCCAATCCACCTAACCTGCACATCTTTGGACTGTGGGAGGAAACCGGAGAACCCGGAGGAAACCCACGCACACACGGGCAGGATGTGCAGACTCCACACAGACAGTGACCCAAGCTGGAATCGGACCTGGGACCCTGGAGCTGTGAAGCAATTGTGCTATCCACAATGCTACCGTGCTGCCCTGGGTAGTCACCTATTTAGGACTGATATACTGAATACAAATAAATCACTGCAGAGAAAGAAGCCATTCAATGTAGTCAGTATTTACCATCCCCCTACTGCCATGTGAGCAAATATTTCCATCTCACATGACAAGTTTGTTCCCAGATCCCTTCAACCCCGTTTCATTTTGTCTAATCATTCAATCTAATCCAGAAGGTTTTTGCTTCAACCACTAACTTGAGACAAAATTTCCCCAGCTTCCCAACTCTCTGAATAAAGAAGCTTCTCCTGCACTCTGTTCTAATCTCTTATATTTAAGCTGATACCAATGGCTCTAACTGTGACTTCACGATCAGTTGACTGAGTTTCGGGATCTATGGCACATGACTGATCGTGGCCACCCTTTCCATTTGCTGTCCTCTCCCCAAAATGAAATGCCCTGAGTCTTGCACAACAGTCTGTCCAAGAGTCCAGCCAACAGTATAGAGCATTTGGCTGAGAAGGTAAAATATCAGTTAAAACAAGATAACTTCTGTGTTTACAATAAATGCGCTCAGGTGAATTTTCGAGTCCAGCTCTTGTCAAACGTCTCATCTAAACTAAATAAAAGCTGAAGATACCACAGATAATGGTTGAAGTTTGAGCCTCATGAAACATTTGTGTTTGGTCAGGAAAATCACGTTTAACATGTCCTTGCGGTCACTGAGGAGAAAATTGGATACGGCTCGAAAATCCTGAAAAAATTAACCACTAGCCTCATTTACGATTAAACTGCATGAAACCTTGGTTAGGCTATACTTAGAGGACTACTTGCAGTTCCGGTTACCATATTATAAAAAGGATACAGAGGCACTGGCAAGGGTGCGGAGAACATTTACAAGGATGATACCAAAAATGAATAGGTATACATATCAGGAAAGAATAGACAAAATTAAGTGTCCTCTCCTGAAAAAATGAATCCTGAGGGGTAATCAATTAAGGTCTTTCAAAACAGGAATGGTTTTGATAGAGTGGATACTGAGAGAATGTTTCCTCATGGGAAGACCACACAGAGGCCATCAATATAAGGTAGTCACCAAGGGGTGGCACGGTGACACTGTGATTAGCACTGCTCCCTCACGGCACCGAGGCCCAGGTTCGATCCCGACCCCGGGTCACTGTCTATGTGGAGTTTTCACATTCTCCCCGTGTCTGTGTGGGTCTCACCCCCACAACTCAAAGATGTGCAGGATAGGCGGATTGGCTACGCAAAATTGCCCCTTAATTGAAAAAAAAAATTGGGTACTCTAAATTTATAACAAAAAATAAGATAGTCACCAAGAAATCCAATAGGAAATTCAGAATAAACATCTTCAGTCAAAGAGTGTTAAAAATGTGGAGCTCATTGTCACAGAGAATATGTTTGAGTGAATAATATAGATGCATGTAAGGGGAAATACTTCAAGCATGTAAGAGAGAAGGAAATAGATGGTTGTGATGGTTAATTTAGATGATAAAAGATGGGGATTTGCTCGTCTGGAATATTTTTTTCTTTATTTTTTGGACTTAAACACTTTTAATTTGCTTTCAAATAAATTTTAAAAAAAATTTCATGCAAGTATATTTCAATTGTGTCTTTGCATAAATGGAAACCGTTCCATTTGTAAAGCAAGTAGCCTGCGCTTGGTGTTTTTTTTTCCCATTTCACCAATAAAATATGTCCACTTGGCTTAGTGCATTTTCTCACCGCCGTTTCATAGTCACAATTTTCTGCAATAGTCATGTTTTTTTTTTGCAATGTATAATATTTTAAACTGAGCAAATGACGTAGTTTACAAAATTTAAAATGCAATGTCAAAAATAATTTGACTTGTAAAAATGGTAAACCATTCAACCAAAAGAGCACATGTTGAAATTACAAAGATAGGATTCCAGACTTAAGAAAACAAGACAAATGCACATAGTAATGTATACAAAACAAATGTCTGCTGAGTGTTCTATTCAGTTCAAATGTTTCTCGTCTGGAATATTAACACAGGCATGGGTGGTTAGGCCAAATGTCTTGTTTCTTTGCCATATATCCTTTTTTTTTAAAATTGTATTTTATTACAAACATGAAACATACTTCCAGCAATAAACTATACAGTCTGTACAAATTAATTCCCCTTTTTCAACCCCACACCGGCCCCCACCCCGCAACAAACAGCTCCTCAAACACGGTCACAAACATACCCCACCTCTTCTCAAACCCCTCGGCAGAAACCCTCAACTCATACTTTATCTTCTCAAGCTGTACGCAGGAAGTCGTACAGGTCACCCAAACAAGCCACTACCCCCGGTGGCGATGCCGACTGCAATTCCAGTAAAATTTGCCGCTGTGCAATCAGAGAGGAAAAGTACACAACATCAGCCTTTCTCCTCTCCATGAGCTCCGGCTTCTCTGAAACCCCAAATATTGCCACCAAAGCGTCCGGGTCCATCTCCTAGCCCACTATCCTGGCTAGGACCACGATTCTTCCCAATTTTTCACAAACCCAAAACATGTCCACATGATTCGTGGCCCCCCGCCCACACCTCTCACACTCAAGAACCCACTCATTTTTGCCCGAGTCATATGCACCCTGTGCACCACCTTGCACAGGAGGCGGTCCCATTTACCCTCGGCAGTGCCTCACTCCATACTCCCCAATTGATCTGCCCTCCCAAATCCTGTTCCCATTTCTCCTTGAACTTCACCACCCGCTCGCCTCCCCGCTCCCCCAGCCACTTGTATATATCCCCAATTCTTCCCTCCCCTTCCACATCCGGACGTAGCTGTCGCTCCAGCAGGGTGTATCCCGACAACCTAGGGAACCCCTTGCAGATCTTTCGCGCAAAATCCCTAACCTTTAGATACCTAAACTCACACCCCCTCGACAGCTCTACGCTCTCCCTTTACTCCTCCAGACTGGAGAACCCTTCCTCCAAATACAGATCCCTCACCACGACCAGCCCCACTTCTCCTGTATACACTATTCATCCCCCGGCTCAAACCCCTGATTGTCGCACAGTCACGATAACACCGACATCCCTTTCACCCTAAAATGCCTCCTCAACTGAGTCCATATTTTCACCGTCGATTGCACCACCGGGCTCCCTGAATACCTACTCGGAGTCATTGGTAATGTTGCCGCTACCATAGCCCTCAAACTGGACCCCTTACAAGATCCCTCCTCCATCCTAACCCACTCGACCCCTTCGCCTTCCTACCATCGCTGCACCTTATCCACATTTGCCGCCCAATATTAATGAAGCAGATTCGGCAATGACAATCCCCCCTGCTGCCTCTGCCTCTGTAGCAGGGTCTTCCCGGCCGCCGGCGATACAAATTCCGAAATGATCCTGTCCAATTTCCAAATAAAGACCTCTAGTATAAAGATCGGGAGAGCCAGAAAAATGAACAAGTACCTCGGCAGCATATTCATCTTCACCGCTTGGAACTTCCCCACCAATGTTAACTTCAGCGCATCCCACCTCCTGAGATCCCCTCTGGTTTCCTCCACCAGCTTTATTAAGTTCCACTTCTGGAGCCCCGTCCATTCCCTCGCTACCTAAATTCCCAAATACCAAACCTATCCCTCGCTACCATAAATAGCATCTCCCCCCTAAATTAGCCTGCTGTGCCAGCTCATTCACTGGGAATACCTTGCTTTTCTCTACATTGAGTTTGTATCCCGAGAAGCCTCCAAATCTCACCAGCAGACCCATAATCCTTCCCATACTCTTCAGCAGATCCGAAACAGGTCACCAGCACAGAGCCACACCCAATGCTCCCTCTGTCCCCTCATAAGCCCCTGCTACTCCGCCGACCCCCTAAGAGCCATCGGCAATGGCTCAATGGCCAGCGCAAACAGAAGCGGCAACGGCGGGCACCCTTGCCTCTTATCCCTGTGTAAGTCAAAGTTTCCCAAACTCATATATTCGTCCTCACACTCACCCTTGGTGCCACATACAGTAACCGCACCCATGCCACAAATCTCGGCCCAAACCCAAATCTTTCCAAAACCCCGAACAAGTACCGCCACTCCAACCCGATCAAATGCCTTCTCTGCTTCACTGGACACCACCACCTCCAGGACCTGAGCCCCCAGACGGATTCATCACTACATTCAATTGCACGCTGCCTGCCCTTCACAAAGCCTGTTTTTAAAAAAATTTAGAGAACCCAATTCATTTTTTCAAATTAAGGAGCAATTTAGCGTGGCCAATCCACCTAGCCTGCACACCTTTGGGTTGTGGGGGTGTGGTAGTCACCACTGTTGTTTATAGTGCATGTATAAGAGGTAATACGGTAAGGCACCTGTACTACAGGTACAGGGGTAGATCCCTGCCTGCTGGCTCCACCCAGTAGGCGGAGTATAAATGTGTGTGCTCACCGATCTGCGGCCATTTCGGCAGCAGCTATAGGAGGCCACACATCTCTGCGTAATAAAGCCTCCATTACTCTCTACTCTCATCTCGTCGTAATTGATAGTGCATCAATTTATTGCGCAGAGATTTTGCAGCGATGGAGCTTCGCATCAAGCCAGACCGCCTGCAACTGCACCCTCAAGCAAACAATGTCACATTGGCCTTCCACCACTGGCTAGCTTGCTTTGAGGCCTACATCGGATCAGCCACAGAACCACCCTCAGAGGCACAGAAACTACAGATCCTGTACACACGGTTGAGCTTCAATATCTTTCCTCTTATCCGGGACGCGCCCAACTACACTGAAGCCATGATGCTTCTGAAAGAGAACTACACATGGCCGATCAACACACTCTACACCAGGCATCTCCTGTCCACGCGGCACCAACTCCCCGGCGAGTCATTGGAAGATTTCTGGCGTGCCCTGCACGCCCTGGTGAGGAACTGCGATTGCCAGGCAGTTTCGGTCGTTCAGCATTCCGAACTCTTAATCAGGGATGCGTTCGTTACGGGCATAGGGTCGGCATACATCCGCCAGCACCTCTTAGAAGGGGGTACACTTGACCTCGCGGCGATCAAGAAACTCGAGACCTCGCTAGCGGTCGCCTCCCGTAATGTGCAAGCGTACGCCCCCGACCGCACGGCGACCCCCTCCTAGACCTCGTGGACCCCGCCAGCAACCGTCCTCAGCCAACCCCAAGCCTGCGCCGCGCGACAGCCAGCCAACCCCGGGGGGCCCAAGTGCTACTTCTGTGGGCAGACAAAACACCCCCGCCAGCGCTGCCCGGCGTGGAGCTCACTCTGCAAGGCCTGCGGGAAGAAAGGATATTTCGCTGCAGTGTGCCAGACCCGGTCGATCGCCCCATTGTTCCTGCACCCCCCCACGTGTGACCCGTGGGCGCCGCCATTTTCACCCCCGCAACCCATGTGCGGTCCGTGGGCGCCACCATCTTCCCCTCATCAGACCTCGTTCAGCCCGTGGATGCTGCCATCTCCCCCCATCAGACCACGTGCGGCTCGTGGGCGCCGCCATCTTTAACGCCACCATCTTCGGCGCCATTTTGGACGGCGCCTCAGGACCCCTGCTCGTTGGGCACCTCATCGGGCCACTCATCGCCTGCAACTGCTGCCGACCAGCCCGGGACCCACCAACACCAGCCGCAGCTCGCCTCCATCACGCTCAACCAGTCTCGGCCACACAACTTTGCAACCGCGACAACGACGGTGAAAGTCAATGGCCACAAGACATCTTACCTTCTCGACTCCGGGAGCACAGAGAGCTCGATATGGTAAGTCAATGCTCCCTCGCGGTTCACCCCATTACCCAACGAATCTCCCTGGCCTCCGGATCCCACACCATGGAGATCCGGGGGTACTGCAGCGCTACTCTCACCGTCCAGGGGGCAGAGTTCAGCAACTTCCGGCTCTACGTTCTCCCCAACCTCTGCGCTGCCTTGCTACTCGACTTGGACTTCCAGTGCAACCTCCAAAGCCTAACCCTGAAATTCGGCGGGCCCCTACCACCCCTTACTGTATGCGGCCTCACGACCCTGAAGGTCGACCCACCTTCTCTGTTTGCGAACTTCACCCCGGATTGCAAACCCGTCGCCACCAGGAACAGACGGTATAGTGCCCAGGACAGGACCTTCATCAGGTCGGAGGTCCAGCAGCTGCTGCGGGAAGGTATCGTTGAGCCCCTGGAGAGCCCAAGTAACACAGGATGGTCATTGACGACAGTCAGACCATCAATCGGTACACGCATCTCGACGCGTACCCCCTCCCACGCATATCTGATATGGTCAATCAGATTGCACAGTACTGGGTCTTCTCTACAGTGGACCTGAAATCTGTCTACCACCAGTTCCCCATCCGCAAGGCGGACTTCCAATATACGGCGTTTGAAGCAAACGGCCGCCTTTACCACTTTCTCAGGGTCCCCTTCGGCGTCACTAACGGGGTCTCAGTCTTCCAATGGGGGATGGATCGAATGGTTGACTGGTACGTACTGCGGGCCACCTTCCCATACCTGGATAACGTCACCATCTGCAGCCATGACCAGCAGGATCACACGCTAACCTTTCCAAATTTCTCCACACCGCCAAACTCCTGAACCTGACGTATAACAAGGAGAAGTGCATGTTCAGCACCAACCGCATCGCCATCCTTGGCTATGTGGTGCAAAATGGAGTTCTAGGGCCCGACCCCGATCGCATGCGCCCCCTCATGGAACTCCCCGTCCCCCACTGCCCCATGACCCTCAAACGATGCCTGGGGTTATAGAATCATAAAATTTACAGTGCAGAAGGAGGCCATTCAGCCCATCGAGTCTGCACTGGCTCTTGGAAAGAGCACCCTAGCCAAGGTCAACACTTCCACCCTATCCCCATAACCAGTAACCCCACCCAACACTAAGGGAAATTTTGGACACTAAGGGCAATTTATCATGGCCAATCCACCTAACCTGCACATCTTTGGACTGTGGGAGGAAACCGGAGCCCCGGAAGAAACCCACGCACACACGGGGAGAACCTGCAGACTCCGCACAGACAGTGACCCAAGCTGGAATCGAACCTGGTACCCTGGAGCTGTGAAGCAATTGTGCTATCCACAATGCTACCGTGCTGCCCAATACTTCACATAATACGCCCAATGGGTTCCTAACTATGCGGACAAAGCCCGGCCACTCATTCACTCCACAGCTTTCCCCCTGATGGCCGAGGCTCATCAGGCCTTCAACTGTATCGAGGCCGACATCGCCACGGCCACAATGCACGCGGTCGACGAGACCTTCCCTTTTCAAGTGGAGAGCGATGCATCAGACGTCGCTCTAGCCGCCACCCTCAACCAGGCAGGCAGACCCGTGGCATTCTTTTCCCGCACCCTCCACGCCTCCAAAATTTGGCACTCTTCCATCGAAAAGGAGGCCCAAGCCATCGTTGAACCTGTGCGGCATTGGAGCCATTACCTGGCCGCCAGGAGATTCACTCTCCTCACTGACCAACGGTCGGTTGCCTTCATGTTCAATAACACACAGCGGGGCAAGATCAAAAATGATAAAATCTTGAGGTGGAGGATCGAGCTCTCCACCTACAATTACGAGATCTTGTATCGCCCCGATAAGCTCAACGAGCATTCCCCCCCCCCCCCCCCCCCCCCCCCCCCCCCCCGATGCCCTATCCCGAGATACATGTGCCAGCGCACAAATAGACCGACTCCCATGATGGTCTCTGTCACCCAGAGGTCACCCGGTTCTTTCACTTCAAAAAGGCCCGCAACCTACCCTACTCCGTTGTGGAAGTCAGGGCGGTCACCAAAGACTGCCAGGTCTGCGCGGAGTGCAAACCGCACTTCTGCCGGCCAGACCGAGCGCACCTGGTGAAGGCCTCCCGCCCCTTTGAACGCCTCAGCATGGATTTAAAAGGGCCCCTTCCCTCGTCCGACCGAAACACGTACTTCCTGAATGTGGTCGACGAATACTTCAGATTCCCCTTCGCCATCCCATGCCCGATATGACGTCTGCCACAGTCATCAAGGCCCTCAATACCATCTTCACTCTGGTCGGCTTCCCCGCTTACGTCCACAGCGACCGGGGACCTCCTTAATGAGCGATGAGCTGTGCCAGTACCTGCTCAGCAAGGGCATTGCCTCGATCAGGATGACCAGCTACAACCCCCGGGGAAACGGGCAGGTGGAGATGGAGAATGGGACAATCTGGCAAGCTGTCCTGCTGGCCCTACGGTCTAAAAATCTCCCGGTCTCCCGCTGGCAGGAGGTCCTCCCCGACGCACTCCACTCCATCCGATCGCTACTTTGCACTGCGACTAATGCAAACCCCATGAACGTCTCCTTGCCTTCCCCAGGAAGTCCACCTCCGAGGTTTCGCTCCCAAAGTGGCTTGCATGCTCCAGGACCCGTTCTCCTCCGCAAACATGTGCGGCTCCACAAGGCGGATCCGTTGGTTGAGAGGGTACAGCTACTCCATGCAAACCCGCAGTACGCCTACGTGGCGTACCCCGACGGCCGCCAAGACACAGTCTCCCTCAGGGACCTGGCACCAGCTGGGTCCCCACCAACTTCCCCCCAACTGCCCTGTCGCCACCCCCCCCCCCCCCTCCCCCCAGCGCACCTCACCACAGCCCCCGCTCCAGGACATTCCGTCCTCCCATTGGTTCCACCCGGGGATGAAGATGAGGACTACATGCTCCCGGAGTCACCGGCAACCACGCCGACGCCTGTCCTTGTCACCCAAGTAGCTACCTTCTGGTTTGGCATGATTGTTTATGTCGTGACAGAACAGTAACTGATGCAGAACAACAGAATCATGCCTGCTGCCTTTTTAAATTTATTAATTCAATGTAGGCATTGTTGGAAAGGCCACCATTTAGTCTCCATCCCTAATTGCCCTTGAGAAGGTGGTGTTGAGCAACTTAAGTAGACCACTCCTGTCCACGTGGTCTCCCACACTACTGTTAGAGAGGAAGTTCCAGAATGTTGACCTACTGACAGTCAAGGAACAGTGATATAGTTCCAAGTCAGGATGGTAAATGACTTAGACAGAAACTTGCAGGTCATGACGTTTCCATGTGCTTGCTGCCGTTGTCCTTCTAGGTGGCAGATGATCAGGTTTGGAAAGTGATGCCAATGACGAATACTGAGATTCACCTGCATGATATGCTGAGCATGGTTGCACATCAACTTCAGATTTAGTGAGTGGAACCTTTTGCGATTGCAGTTATATCTCTGCATTTAGATGCATCACCTTCAAACTCACATGTGCGGTCGATGGTACCCAGCAACCATGGGAAAGGCCACTATCCTGAAGAAGCCACATGCACACTCCACCTGCTTCTCCCTGGTTAGAGAGAACAGTGTACTCTCCTGGCATAAAAGCATCACTCACCTCCCTTACACAGCAGGAAAACTGGGAGTTGTTAGAGATGAAATTCGTGGCCACAGTCACCTTCACAGCCACTGGCAATGCCATTCTCACCCTTGTCTGAGGCTACAGCTCTTCCTGGACAGATTTCAGTGAGCACTTCTCTGATAAAATGGAGACATTGCACTGTTCCTAGTAGGCTGAAGTAAGGGAAACGTTTCCTGAAGACTATGGGGGGATAAAGTCTTCTGATGAGAGCCTCTTTTGTCCAATTTCCTGTGAGTAGCTTGTCCTCATCTCACCCTTCTGTTGCCTCTGATCACCCTTCTTGGCATGTTGCATGTCGAAGGGGCTGGTCAGTACAGCATCCATCCAAGGCCATCAGCATCATTCCCTGTCAGTCCTATTGACTAGAAACAGCAAGAGGAAATTTCCAGCTTTTCTACAAGTTCAAGTAGAGGAAGTAGAAATCAATGAGGATCTAACCTTAAAGGGGTTGATGATTCATTTTTCTTTGTGTTGGCTGGAGCAGTGAAGACTCCAGCAACCCTGGCATCAAATCAGCGTTATACTTTCTACTTTGTGCCCACTCCTAACGCCAGCATAACGCCAGCATAACCAGTGCAAGTGCACCAGAAGCGAGTGAGCACTGCGCGGACAACACTTTGAAGTTAAACTGCACCCATAGCACTGAATGCACACACATTGAGGAGCTGAATTTTGCTGCGAAATCTATGCCATTAACAAGTTCTTGGAAACTTTGTGTTCTGTCCTTTAACTGGGTTTGTTTAATCTTCATTAAACTATTATGCAACAGAACAGACTGGTTTCAAAGGTTCACGTTATCGCAGGTCATCTGTTACTCACAAACCCTTTGCAAATCGGCCTTGGGACAACTTTTAGCCCTCAGGCTGCTTTTTTTAATGCTGCATAATTAAAATGGGACATTTCAAAAAGTTCATGATTTTTTTCCCAAAATACTCAGCTTCTATTTTTGTCTCCATTCTCTGATATCCTTGTGTAACCTATTAACTTTGGCCTGAGAAAATAGATTAAGCCTCTGGAAGTATACCTTCGAACTGGCCACTTGACTGTGAGTGAAAGTAGCCTAGAGTTTAATCTGCCATTTATTTCCCTTTCTTCCCTTTGCAGAAGCACTGAGTAACACTGCCAGGATTGGGAATGCAGTATTTCAGGTCAGGGATTCAAACCACATTATGTTCCACCTTCCAGCAAGGGTATGTTTAACTGCTTACAATGTATAGTAGTTGGAGAGGATAGATACAGGCTGAAACTCTATTTTAAAAGGCCGTGTCCTAATGATTCTGTTATTTATTTTGGCAAAAAAAAACCCAGAACAGTTTTACACTTTTCAATGACATGCCAGAGGAAATGGGCGAGGTACTAACTGAGTACTTTGCATCAGTGTTCACCAAAGAAAAGTACTTTGTGGAAGATGGGTAGGGTGTGTTGACTGCCTGGGTCATATTGACATCAAAAAGGAGGAGGTATTGGGTATTTTAAAAGACATTAAGGTAGATAAGTCACCTGGGCCGGATGGAATTTAACACAGAATGTTGAGGGAAGCAAGGGAAGAAATTGCTGGGGCCTTGACTGTCATCTTAGTATCCTCATTGGCTACAGGTGAGATTGCAGAGGACTGGAGAATAGCTAATGTGTTACCGCTGTTTAAGAAAGGTAGCAGGGATAATTCAGGAAACCATAGGCCTGTGAGCTTCGCGTAGGTCGTAGGTAAATTATTGGAGAGAATTCTCAGGGACAGGATTTATACCCATTTGGAACAAATGGACTCATTAGTGATAGACAGCATGGTTTTGTGAAGGTGCCTCACTAACTTGATCGAGTTTTTTGATGAGATGACAAAGATGATTGATGAGGGTAGGGCAGTAGATGTTGTTTACATGGACTTCAGTAAAACCTTTGACAAGATGCCTCATGGAAAACTGGTACAAAAGGTGAAGTCACAAAGGATCAGAGGTGAGGTGGCAAGATGGATACAGAACTGGCTCGGTCACAGAAGGCAAAGGGTAGCAGTAGAAGGGTGTTTTTCTGAATGGAAGATTGTGACTAGTGGTGTTCCACAGGGATCAGTGCTTGGGCCTCTGTTGTTTGTAGTACACATAAATGATTTGGAGGAAAATGTAACTGGTCTGATTAGTAAGTCTGCAGATGGCACCAAGGTTGGTGGATTGGCAGATAGTGTTGAGGATTGTTAGAGGACACAGCAGGATATAGATAGGTTGGAGACTTGGGCAGAGAAATGGCAAATAGAGTTTAATCCAGACAAATATGAGGTAATGTACTTTGGTAGGTCTAACATAGAGGGGAAATATACAGTAAATGGCAAAACTCTTAGGAATATAGAAAGACAGAGATCTGGGCATGCGGGTCCACAGATCTTTGAAAGTGGCACACAAGTGGGCAAGGTAGTCAAGAAAGCATACAAAATGCTTGCCTTCATTGCACGGGACATAGAGTATAAAAACTGGCAAATCATTGGGCAGCACGGTAGCATGGTGGTTAGCATAAATGCTTCACAGCTCCAGGGTCCCAGGTTCGATTCCCGGCTGGGTCACTGTCTGTGTGGCGTCTGCATGTCCTCCCCGTGTGTGCGTGGGTTTCCTCCGGGTGCTCCGGTTTCCTCCCACAGTCCAAAGATGTGCGGGTTAGGTGGATTGGCCATGCTAAATTGCCAGTAGTGTCCTAAAAAGTAAGGTGGGGGGGGGGGGGGCGGTTGTTGGGTTACGGGTATAGGGTGGATACGTGGGTTTGAGTAGGGTGATCATTGCTCGGCACAACATTGAGGGCCGAGGGCCTGTTCTGTGTTGTACTATTCTATGTTCTATCCTACAGTTGTATAGAACCTTGGTAAGATCGCACCTGGAATATTGCGCACAATTCTGGTCGCCACACTACGTGAAGGACATGGAGGTTTTGGAGAGGGTGCAGGAGAGGTTTACCAGCATGGTGCCTAGTCTGGAGGGTGTTAGCTATGCGGAGAGACTGAATAGACTCAGACTATTTTCATTAGAACAACAGAGGTTGAGGGGTGACCTGATAGAGGTCTACAAGATTATGAGGGGCATGGATAGAGTGGATGGATAGTACTCTCAGAACCTCATGCTTCCAGTGCCAGATTCCTCGAAAAGGCACTGAGTGCTTTTGATTTTGGGGAACCTCCCCCCAGTGGAGGTAAGAGGCTGGACAATATTGGGAGCAAGTAATTCCGGCTTGAAATGTTTTGTTTCCGTAATAAGATATTATTGAACATAAATCAGTGTGGCTACAGGTCTAGTGGATATGAAGTCAAAAATAACTAAGCACAATTGAAACTAGGCATTTGTTTTTCTCACTGGTTGGCAGAAATGTGTAGCAGACTCCCATTTAACAATTACATTTAATTATCTGTTCATTAAAAAAAATAGTAACTAGACAAGTATATAAGTACATAAGGACAAACATAAATGAGCAAGATTTCTACAAGATAAATACCAATTACATTATGGTACACAGCGCAGTCCATTTATTGGTCTATGGTTGGTTAAGAGAAGGCTATTTTTACAGGTCATCAATGATCTCCTGGACAGCAATCTGTCTACATAATGAAACACACATTCAAAATTCATGACTGCAGTAGGATGCTGTTTTATGTCTGGGGGAAGCTTTCTAATGCTCTGGTGATAAACTGTATTGCATTAACCAACCTCATTGCACCCAATGTGGATCTGGGAGTGCTGGTTAAATAGCGGGACAGGCCAAATTCGAGATTCGTGTGAGGTATGAATCAGTTTGCTATCTAACTGGCCTGTTCCCGATGGCGAGTTCTGGGCCACACCCAAATACAGTGAGCATATTATTAACCCTCATTTACAATCATTTCCATCTCATTGGGGAGATTGAACTCAAATGTAATGGCGTCCTGGGAATTAACAGCCTGTTGAGATGAACTGAGGAGGTGAGTATCCATTTCCAGTTTCGGACATACAGCACAAGGGCACTGGAGCTGCTGCCCAGTGTTTTTTTTGGGGGGGAGGGGGGCATGGTCAAGGGTGTTGGGCATGGTCAGGGGGCTGAGGTGTTCCAGGTTGGGGGTCACCCTGAGTCATGGGTATGGGGGGAGGGTAGGTGAGGGGCTTTTCTTCCATGAGGCCATCAAGCCACCTTTAAATATTGTGGATAATAATAATCTTTATTGTCACAAGTAGGCTTACATTAACACTGCAATGAAGTTACTGTGAAAAGCCAATAGTCGCCACATTCCAGCGGCTGTTCTGCATACAAGAAACTCAACCTGTCCCTGAATGTTGCCAAAACACAACTTATTATAAATATTTCAGCTCCCATATATGTTGTAGGAGACACCCTGGAACCTGTTGAGCCCTTCCCATACCTTGGCAGCCACCTCTCTCAAACAGCCACCATTGACAAGGAAATCGAACACTGGATCAGCTGTGCTCACTCAGACTTCTATGAAATATGGCAAAAAATACCTCCACAGATCAACAAAAGTATACGGTGCAGTTGTCATCAGTACACTCCTATACGGCAGTGAGATCTGAATTGTGTAACAGCGATACATACGAGTAGTAGAGAAATTCTATCAGCAATGTTTCTGCTGCATCCTCTGGATTTAATGGGAGGTCCATTGAACAAACATTTGTGTCTTCTTGAAGCCAACCATAAGCATTCAGGTAAAACTCTGGAAAAATCAACTACGATGGATTGGATACTGTATCCTGATGGCAATAACTGTCTCTCCCACCACTCAACTCTCAAATGGCCAAGATTTCAAGGAAGGACAAATAAAATGCTACAAAGACACGCTAAAGCTCTCCTTGAAGCATGGCAGCACTAACATTAATGGCTGTGCGGAGCTTGTTACCAATTGTTCAAAGTAGCGACAACTTGTCCGACTTGATGGGCGACACGTTAGCACAATGGGTAGCACTGTTGCTTCACAGCACCAGGGTCCCAGATTTGATTCTGGCTTGGGTTACTGTCTGTGCGGGGTCTGCACGTTCTCCCCGTGTCTGCGTGGGTTTCCTCCGGGTGCTCCGGTTTCCTTCCACACGTCCCAGGAGACACTCTGTTAGGTGAATTGGACATTCCGAATTCTCCCTCTGTGTATCCAAACAGGCGCCGGAATGTGGCGACTCGGGACTTTTCACAGCAACTTCATTGCAGTGTTAATGTAAGCCTACTTGTGGCAATAAAGATTATTATTTATTATTATCAAGTTGCATCATGCTTTGAGTCCAAATGCCTTAAATTGAGGCAGAGCCACAGCAGAGAAGCAAATAAAAAGGGAAAAGCGGTGGGTCACACTGTTAATGAGGGATGAGTACACTACTGAGTGAGGATGTTCGAATCAGTTAGATGTAGAATCAGTTTGGAAGGAGATAAGGAGCAGCAAACAATGGTGGCAGTTGTGTATAGGCCACCAAACTGTAGTGGTAACACAGGCAAAGTATAAATCAGGAAATTAGAGCTGCATGTCACATGGGAAATTCAGTAATAATGGGCAACTTCAATTTGCATATATTCAGCCGACTTCTCCTATTCTCTTAAATCCTGCAGAATAGATCCCATTGCCTTGTGAGTTATCCTGCCCATGTGCTTGACCATCTGTAGGTTGAAAATCAGTCTGTTCAGTCACATGAAGACTCACAGCAGACCACCTTCCTGCACTACTTCCATATCCCTTAATTTGTTGTGGTGTAAGCCACATCTGTGGCCTTTTCTGTTATGAAAATAAAAGGCTATTGTGATGGAAGATTGGCCTTGGCGAGCTTATTACATTGGCAATGAAGAATAAACAAGTTTTTTTTTCTCACAGCAACCTACATTGTCAAAAACAAGCATCTGGGGCGGGATTCTCCTGTACCTGGCGGGGCTAGGCCGGCGCCGGAGTGGTTTGCGCCCCGCCTACTGGCGTGGATGGCCTTTGGCGCCGTGCCAACCGGGGCCGAAGGGACTCCGTCGGCAGGTGCGGGTCCGCGCATGCACGGGAGAGTCAGTGGCTGGTGACGTCATCCCCGCGCATGCGCCGGGGGGGGGGTTCACCTTCACGCCGGCCATCGTGGAGGCCTACACGGCCTGCCCGCGGATCGGTGGGCCCCGATCGTGGGCCAGGCCACTGCGGGGGCACCCCGGGGCCAGATCGCCCCGTGCCCCCCTCCCAGGACCCCGGAGCCCGCCTGCGGAAGGGACCTAGTTTAATTTACACCGGCGGGACCTGCATAGAACGAGCGGGACTTCAGCCCATCACGGGTCGGAGAATCGTCGGGGGGCCGCTGCGAGCGGCCACCGACCAGTGCGACGTGATTCCTGACCCCACCAAATCTCTGGGGCCGGAGAATTCGGCAGCCGGCGGGGGCAGGATTCACGTCGCTCCCCGGCGATTCTCTGACCCGGCGGGGGGTCGGAGAATCCCGCCCCTGGAAAGAAAAAGAAATGCCTCTCTTTGGTAAAACTGAACCCTATAATGTAAGCAGTGAAGAAGAGGCACAATACACAGAACGCATGAGTTACGTCTTCCCGGCTAATAATATTGAGGGAGATGAAAAACAGAAAGTGATCTTACTGCCAGCATGCAAGCGTGATAAAAAGTCTAACCTATCCAGATGCTCTTGACTCGAAGACTTTTTTTCTTCTTTTTATAAATTTAGAGTACTCAATTATTGTTTTTCCAATTAGAGGGCAATTGAGCTTTGCCAATTCACCTACCCTGCACAGCTTTTTGGGTAGCGGGGGTAAGACTCATGCAGACACAAGGAGAATGTGCCAACTCCACATGGACAGTGAACAGTGGCCAGGATCAAACCCAGGACCTCGGCGCCATAATGACTCAAAGACTTTTAATTAATGAGCTAGTAGACTTGGAAAAAATCACTATGATCCATAGCCCTCTGTCATACTCCAGAGATACATTTTTAGCTCAGCAGGGAGAACCCCAGAGGGGCCAGATTACAAAAATTGGCAGAACATTGTGAATTTGGATCATTGCTGAACAAAATGTTGCGAGACAGACTGGCATGTGGAACAAACAACTTGACAACTAAAAAACAATTCTTGCCAGAATGCAACCTGGATTTTAAAAAAGCCATCGAAATAGCTCTATCCCTGGAAAATTAAGGAAAAGGGGCTCAGGAACCATAAGGGGCGTCAGGCAGGGGCCTCATGGGGCCTCATGTAACAGTGACAATTCCTCAAGTGAGTATGCTTGAGGGCAGCATGGTGGCGCAGTGGTTAGCACTGCTGCCTCACGGCGCCATGGTCCTAGGTTTGATCCCAGCTCTGCGTCACCGTCCGTGTGGAGTTTGCACATTCTCCCCGTGTTTGCGTGGGTTTCGCCCCCACAACCCAAAGATGTGCAGGGTAGGTGGATTGGCCACGCTAAAATTGCTCCTTAATTGGGAAAAATGTATTGGGTACTCTAAATTTATTTTTTAACAGATTTATGTTGACCCCTATACTTCGCCTAACGCCCACGCCTGGGGGATTTGCGTCCCTTCAGATTAACAAGAGCCTTCTCCGGGCTACCAAGGAGACAAAGGCCAGAACTCCAGCCTCTTTCGACTCCTGCACTCCTGGATCTTCCGATACCCCAAATATCGCTATCCCCCAACTTGGTTTTACCCGAGTGTCCAAGACCTTGGACATAGCCTTCCAAAATTCCGTAAGTGCCGGGCATGCCCAGAACATATGAGCATGATTAGCTGGGCTCCCTGAACACCTCACACACCTGTCCTCTACCCCAAAAAACTTACTCATTCTCGCCCCTCTCATATGCGCCCAATGCACCACTTTAAACTGAATCAGGCTAAGCCTGGCGCAAGATGAGGAGGAATTGACCCTGCCCAGGGCATCAGCCCACAGGCACTCATCCAGCTCCTCACCCAGCTCCTCCTCCCACTTGCCCTTCAGCTCTTCTACCGAGATCTCCTCCGCCACCTGCAGCTCCTGGTATATTTCTGATGTCTTGCCATCCCCAACCCACACGCCCGAGACCACCCTATCCTGTATCCTCCGAGCAGGCAGCCGTGGGAATTCCCGCACCTGCTTTTTCACGAATGCCCGAACCTGCATGTACCTAAAGGTATTCTCCAGGGGTAGCCCAAATTTCTCTTCCAGCGCCCTCTGACTGGCAAAGGTACCATCAATAAATGAGTCCAACATTCTTTTGATTCCTGCCCTATGCCAACTTAGGAACCCACCATCTATCCTACCTGGAACAAACCTATGATTGTTCCGTATCAGGGTCCAAACTGAGGCCCCCACCTCCCCCCTATGCCGTCTCCACTGCCCCCAGATCCTCAATGTTGCCGCCACCATCGGGCTCGTGGTGTACCGCGCTGACGGAAGCGGCAACGGTGCCGTCACCAGTGCCCCCAAGTTAGTGCCTATACAGGACGACACTTCTAGCCGTTTCCACACTGCCCACTCTCCGTCCATTACCCACTTCCGAATCATAGACACATTCGCTGCCCAGTAATAGCTGCACAAGTGCGGCATCGCCAACCCACCCCCCTCACGACTGCGCTCCAAGAACAGTCTCTTAACCCGCGGTGTCTTATTTGCCCACACAAATCCCGCAATACTCCTATTTACCCGCTTAAAAAAGAACTTGGGGAATAGAATAGGCTGGCACTGGAAGGCGAACAGGAACCTAGGGAGAACTGTCATTTTTACGGACTGCACCCTACCCACCAGGGAGAGTGGCAGCACATCCCACCTCCTAAAATCCTCCTCCATCTGATCCACCAGGCGCGCTAAATTAAGTTTATGTAAAACCCCCAAACTCTTGGCTACCTGGATACCCAGTACCGAAAGCTCCTCTCCACCATCTTGAGCAGTAGCTCCCCCAATCTCTTTTCCTGGCCCCGCGCACGCACCGCAAAAAGCTCGCTTTTCCCCACATTTAACTTGTATCCTGAGAAGTTTCCAAAATCCCTAAGAATCTGCATAACCTCCCCCATCCCCTCCACCGGATCTGCAATATACAAAAGTAGGTCATCCGCATACAGTGAAACGCGATGTTCCCCCTCTCTCTCTCCACCCCCCCCCCCCCCCCCCCCCCCGGACCAATCCCCTCCAGTTTCTGGATTCTCTCAACGCCGTGGCCAACAGCTCAATCGCCAGTGCAAACAGCAGGGGGGACAAAGGGCACCCCTGCCTCGTTCCATGATATAACCTGAAATACTCTGACTGCAGCCGGTTCGTCGAAACACTCGCTACCGGGGCCTGGTACAACAATTTGACCCATCCTATGAATTCCTCCCCAAACCCAAACCTGCCTAACACCTCCCACAAGTACTCCCACTCCACTCGGTCGAAGGCTTTCTCCGCCTCCATTGCCGCTACCACTTCTGCGTCCTCCCCCTCCGAGGGCATCATGATCACACTCAGGAGCCTCCGCACATTCATATTCAGCTGCCTGACCTTCACAAACCCCGTCTATTCCTCGTGTATCACTCCCGGAACACAATCCTCAATCCTAGTGGCCAGGATCTTGGCCAACAGTTTAGCATCTACATTTAGAAGTGAAATTGACCAATAGGAGCCGCATTGCAACGGGTCCTTATCACACAAGGATAAGCGAGATCAAAGCCTGCGACATCGTCGGGGGAAGGATTCCCTTTTCCTTAGCCGTGTTCAAGGTTCTCAGCAACAGCGGGCCCAACAGCTCCAAGAACTTCCTGTAGAACTCAACGGGGAATCCATCCAGCCCCAGAGCCTTGGCCGCCCGCATACTCCCCAACCCCTTAGCCAACTCCTCCATCGCAATTGGAGCCCCCAATCCCTCTAACCGCCCTTCCTCCACCTTTGGGAACCTAAGTTGGTCCAGAAACTGTCGCATCCCCTCCCCCCCTTCCAGGCGTTCTGACTCGTATAATTCACCATAAAAGTCCTTAAAGACCTCATTTATTTTAGCTGGACTCCGCACCGTGTTCCCCCTCCTGTCCCTAATTCCCCTAATCTCCCTGGCCGCCTCCCTCTTCCGCAGCTGATGTGCCAACATCCGGCTTGCTCTCTCCCCATACTCATATACTCCTCCTTGTAGCTTCCTCAACTGGGCCTCAGCCTTCCCCGTGGTTAGCAAGTCAAACTTCATTTGGAGGCTCCGGCACTCCTTCAACAGTCCCTCCTCAGGGGTTTCCGCATATTTCCTATCCATCCTCAATATCTCCCCCACCAATCTCTCCCTCTCCATCCTCTTCTCTCTGTGGGCCCTGATTGAGATTAACTCCTCCTATCCACCGCCTTCAGCGCCTCCCAGACCACACTCATCGACACCTCTCCATTATCATTGGCCTCTACATATCTTTGGATACACCCTCGGACCCGCCCGCAGACCTCCTCATCCGTCAGTAGTCCCACGTCCATTCGCCACAGCAGGCGCTGACCTCTCTCTTCCCCCATTTTCAGGTCCACCCAGTGTGGGGCATGGTCCGAGATCGCAGTGGCCGAGTACTCCACCCCCTCCACTTTCAGGATTCGCGCCCTGTTTACCACAAAAAGTCTATGCGTGAGTAAGCCTTGTGTACATGGGAGAAGAAAGAAAACTCCCTCGCCCTTGGCCTGGCAAATCTCCATCTGGTAAATAAACCCCCTCAGAACCTTAGCCGCTGCTGGTCTCTTATCCGACCTCGATCTAGACCGATCCAGTGTCGGGTCCAGAACCGTATTGAAGTCCCCCCCCCCCCCCCCATTATCAAACTACCTGCCTCTAGATCCGGGATCTGACTCAACATCCGCTTCATGAACCCTGCATCGTCCCAGTTTGGGGCATACACATTCACCAGCACCACCCGGACCCCCTGCAGTTTACCACTCACCATAACATATCGGCCCCCTTTTTCCGCCACAATACCCACCGCCTCAAATGCCACCAGCTTACTCATTCATGCTGACCCCAGCCGCTCCCGCCTCTGCCTCCGATCCCCTTTTGGATTTCCCAACCAAATCACCAGCTCTCCCCCCACCAAAGTGGGGTAGTGAAAGTCCCCTCCCCTGCACACCATATAGACCAACGCGGACATCGAACACAGTGCCGACCCCCACCCCCCCACCCGGCTTCCGGTACCGCCCCCACCATTTCGCAGGAAAAAGCCACGCCCCCTGCCTGGGCCGACCCCGCCTCCTGTGGCGCAGATCCCTTTAACTGCAACCACACCCCAGTTCCCGAGGGCCCCGGGCTACGGGCCCACCCATTCCCAAGAAAACGCGGGGAAAAAGAGAAAAAAAAAGAAATAAACCCCACTCGAACAAGCATCGCCCCCTCTCCATCACCAACATCCCACGTAACATACTGCAAACCATTAACTCAAGTCCAGCTTCTCGTTTTTGATAAAAGTCCACGCCTCATCCGGCGTATCAAAATAGTGATGTCGGTCCTGGTATGTGACCCACAGTCTTGCTGGCTGTAACAGCCCAAACTTCACCCCCTTCCCGTGGAGGATCGCCTTGGCCCGGTTGAATCCTGCCCGCTTCTTGGCAAGCTGTGCACTCCAGTCCTGATAGATACAGATCTCAGTATTCTTCCACCTGCTGCTCCGCTCCTTCTTCGCCCATCGCAGGACACACTCCCTGTCGGTGAAATGGTGAAACCTCACTACCATCAACCTCGGAGGTTCGTTCGCCCTCAGCCTCCTTGCCAGGACTCTGTGCGTTCCATCCAGCTCCAGGGGCCTCGGGAAGGCCCCCGCCCCCATCAGCATGCTCAGCATCGTGGTCACATATGCCCCAGCATCCGACCCCTCCACACCTTCAGGGAGACCTAGAATCTGCAGGTTCTGCCTCCTCAACCTGTTTTCCAGATCCTCCAGCTTCTTCTGCCATTTTTTGTGAAGCGCCTCGTGCGTTTCTACTTTAACCACCAGGCCTAGAATCTCGTCCTCGTTGTCAGAGACCTTCTGCTGCATCTCCTTAATCGCCGTCCCCTGCACCTTCTGGGTCTCCACCAACCTTTCAATCGACGCCTTCATAGGGGCCAGCATCTCCACCTTCAAATCAGCAAAGCAGCTTTTTAAAAGCACCTGCTGCTCCCGAGACCACTGGGCCCACGCTGCCTGGTCCCCGCCCGCCGCCATCTTGTTTTTTCACGCCCGTTCTCCTCTCTGCTCTAAAGCCACCTTTTTGACCGCTCTGCTCCTGGTCCACTCCATACAGTGCTGAGGGACCCTCACTGCTACCTTCCCACACTGGGAATCGTCGAGCAAATACTGCTGGGGCTCCTTAAAAGATCCCAAAAGTCCGTTATCGACGGGAGCTGCCGACCGTGCGACCTACCCAGGCATAGCCGCAACCGGAAGTCACGCCTAAAAATTTTAAGGCGAGGCTAGTTCCTTACTCCCAATTGGAAAAGGTGGAGACCGCACTTGGGCATCTGAAAAATCTAAGCATGATAAGGCGCATACAATTTGCAGAGTTGGCCACGCCTGTTGCTCCTGTTCTTAAGCCGGACAAATCAGTTTGCCTCTGTGGAGGTTATAAGCAATTGGGTTTCCAATCTACATAGATACCCCATGCCTCAAGTCGAAAGCCTGTACGCCAAGTCAGCAGGTGGCCAAACATTCAATAAGTTAAATATGAGCCACAGCTATTTTCAACTTGAATTAGACAAGCCTCCCTGGAAATATGTTACAATCAACTTGCACAAGGGCCTACATGAGTGCACTCATAAGAACATAAGAACATAAGAACTAGGAGCAGGAGTAGGCCATCTGGCCCCTCGAGCCTGCTCCGCCATTCAATGAGATCATGGCTGATCTTTTGTGGACTCAGCTCCACTTTCCGGCCCGAACACCATAACCCTTAATCCCTTTATTCTTCAAAAAACTATCTATCTTTACCTTAAAAACATGTAATGAAGGAGCCTCAACTGCTTCACTGGGCAAGGAATTCCATAGATTCACAACCCTTTGGGTGAAGAAGTTCCTCCTAAACTCAGTTCTAAATCTACTTCTCCTTATTTTGAGGCTATGCCCCCTAGTTCTGCTGTCACCCGCCAGTGGAAACAACCTGCCCGCATCTATCCTATCTATTCCCTTCATAATTTTAAATGTTTCTATAAGATCCCCCCTCATCCTTCTAAATTCCAACGTGTACAGTCCCAGTCTACTCAACCTCTCCTCATAATCCAACCCCTTCAGCTCTGGGATTAACCTAGTGAATCTCCTCTGCACACCCTCCAGCGCCAGTACGTCCTTTCTCAAGTAAGGAGACCAAAACTGAACACAATACTCCAGGTGTGGCCGCACTAACACCTTATACAATTGCAACATAACCTCCCTAGTCTTAAACTCCATCCCTCTAGCAATGAAGGACAAAATTCCATTTGCCTTCTTAATCACCTGTTGCACTTGTAAACCAACCTTCTGTGACTCATGCACTAGCACACCCAAGTCTCTCTGAACAGCGGCATGCTTTAATATTTTATCGTTTAAATAATAATCCCGTTTGCTGTTATTCCTACCAAAATGGATAACCTCACATTTGTCAACATTGTATTCCATCTGCCAGACCCGAGCCCATTCACTTAACCTATCCAAATCCCTCTGCAGACTTCCAGTATCCTCTGCACTTTTCGCTTTACCACTCATCTTAGTGTCATCTGCAAACTTGGACACATTGCCCTTGGTCCCCAACTCCAAATCATCAATGTAAATTGTGAACAATTGTGGGCCCAACACGGATCCCTGAGGGACACCACTAGCTACTGATTGCCAACCAGAGAAACACCCATTTATCCCAACTCTTTGCTTTCTATTAATTAACCAATCCTCTATCCATGCTACTACTTTACCCTTAATGCCATGCATCTTTATCTTATGCAGCAACCTTTTGTGTGGCACCTTGTCAAAGGCTTTCTGGAATTCCAGATATACCACATCCATCGGCTCCCCGTTATCTACTGCACTGGTAATGTCCTCAAAAAATTCCACTAAATTAGTTAGGCACGACCTGCCTTTTACGAACCCATGCTGCGTCTGCCCAATGGGACAATTTCTATGCCTCGCAATTTCTTCCTTGATGATAGATTCCAGCATCTTCCCTATTACCGAAGTTAAACTCACTGGCCTATAATTTCCTGCTTTCTGCCTACCTCCTTTTTTAAACAGTGGCGTCACGTTTGCTAATTTCCAATCCACCGGGACCACCCCAGAGTCTAGTGAATTTCGGTAAATTATCACTAGTGCATCTGCAATTTCCCTAGCCATCTCTTTTAGCACTCTGGGATGCATTCCATCAGGGCCAGGAGACTTGTCTACCTTTAGCCCCATTAGCTTGCCCATCACTCCCTCCTTAGTGATAACAATCCTCTCAAGGTCCTCACCTGTCATAGCCTCATTTCTATCAGTCGCTGGCATGTTATTTGTGTCTTCCACTGTGAAGACCGACCCAAAAAACCTGTTCAGTTCCTCAGCCATTTCCTCATTTCCCATTATTAAAACTCCCTTCTCATCCTCTAAAGGACCAATATTTACCTTAGCCACTCTTTTTTGTCTTATATATTTGTAAAAACTTTTACTGTCTGTTTTTATATTCTGAGCAAGTTTACTCTCATACTCTATCTTACTCTTCTTTATAGCTTTTTTAGTAGCTTTCTGTTGCCCCCTAAAGATTTCCCAGTCCTCTAATCTCCCAGCAATCTTTGCCACTTTATATGCTTTTTCCTTCAATTTGATACTCTCCCTTATTTCCTTAGATATCCACGGTTGATTTTCCCTCTTTCTTCCGTCCTTCCTTTTTGTTGGTATAAACCTTTGCTGAGCACTGTGAAAAATCGCTTGGAAGGTTCTCCACTGTTCCTCAACTGTTCCACCATAAAGTCTTAGCTCCCAGTCTACCTTAGCTAGTTCTTCTCTCATCCCCTTGTAATCTCCTTTGTTTAAACACAAAACACTAGTATTTGATTTTACTTTCTCACCCTCCATCTGTATTTTAAATTCCACCATATTGTGATCGCTCCTTCCGAGAGGATCCCTAACTATGAGATCATGAATCAATCCTGTCTCATTACACAGGACAAGATCTAGGACCGCTTGTTCCCTCGTAGGTTCCATTACATACTGTTCTAGGAAACTATCGCGGATACATTCTATAAACTCCTCCTCACGGTTGCCTTGACCGACCTGGTTAAACCAATCGACATGTAGATTAAAATCCCCCATGATAACTGCTGTACCATTTCTACATGCATCAGTTATTTCTTTGTTTATTGCCTGCCCCACCATCTCGTTACTATTTGGTGGCCGATAGACTACTCCTATCAGTGACTTTTTCGCCTTACTATTCCTGATTTCCACCCAAATGGATTCAACCTTATCCTCCATAGCACCGATGTCATCCCTTACTATTGCCCGGATGTCATCCTTAAATAACAGAGCAACACCACCTCCCTTACCATCCACTCTGTCCTTCCGAATAGTTTGATACCCTCGGATATTTAACTCCCAGTCATGACCATCCTTTAACCATCCTTTAGGTTACATGGTTAGCACTGCTGCCTCACGGCGCCAATGTCCCAGGTTCGATCCTGGCCCTGGGTCACTGTCCTTGTGGGGTTTGCACATTCTCCCCGTGTTTGCGTGGGTTTCTCCCCCACAACCCAAAAGATGTGCAGGGTAGGTGGATTGACCACGCTAAAATTGCCCTTTAATTGGAAAAAATGAAGTAGATACTAGTTCGGGGTCTCATCAGAGTGCACCATATAGCAATTGCTCATAGAGAACATATTCCAAGGGTTACCCAAATAGCGGTGTACTCGGCTGACGTGCTGATCACAGGGACTTCAGGGCGTGAGCTGAAAGAGGTCTTGCATAGATTCTCAAGAATGGGGTACACCTGAAGAGGGGAAAATGTGGTTTTCAAGCAAGCGAAATGACCTAGTGGGGCTATCGGTTGCATAAAAAAGTTTTCCATCCGGTAGAGAATAAGGTGAAGGACATCAAGGAAGCACCAACTTCAATAATCAACAAGTGCTGTCATCCAACTTACTGGCCCATTTTGGTCCCAAGAAGTAACTTGTTTGCAATGTTATGGTTCCCTTACAGGGTCGGGGCGGTACTTTCACACCACTGGAAAGGAAAACTCCATCACCTGTCCATTCGGATGCTGAGTGGAAGTATTCTCAAATTGACGGGGGCTTGGTGGTTGTGTTTGGTGTAAAACGGTTCTACCGATTTGTCTACGGTAGGCATTTCATAATAGCTACTGACCACAAGCCCTTATTGAGACATTTTAAAAAGGATAAGGCAATTTCCCCTGTTGCCTCCCCTGGATACAGCATGGATCCTGTTACTTGCAGCTTATGAATACTTTTTAGAGCACCGCCCTAAAACCCCGATAGCCCCAGCCAATACATTGTTACCTCCCGCTGGCCACAAGCCCGGCTCCTTTACTAGCATTGGAAGAGGTCGTGGTGACCCTAAACTTTTTAGAGTCTTTGCCAGTGTCCGCAAGGCAAATTAAGGCCTGGATTCAAAACGATCCAACCCTGTCGAAACTAAAGTACATGATCCTGAATGGTGTGATTCCGAGGACAACCCTCAGAAGTAATGAAACCCTATCTGACTATGAAAGATGAGCTCATTGTTGAGGATGGTATCATTCTCTGGGGGTCCAGAGGAGTTATTCCTCACCAAGGACGGCATCCAATACTTATGGAACCATATATTGGCCATCTGGAGTATCGAAAATGAAAATGCTTGCCAAGAGCCTGGCCTCAGACATCACAGACTTCTTGGTGAGACGGTGCGAGACGGCACGGCCTTTGCTTGGGGAATCAAAATGTTCCCTCTCTCAGCTTCCCTAGATCCACAGGAGTGGCCAGGCAGGCCATAGGTGAGTGTGCACGCAACTTTGCAGGGCCTCTTAGGATTCCTGTTTTTGATCCTGCACACTCCAAATGGTTGGAGATACACCGCATGAACTCCACTACGTCCCACGCAACAATCGAGAAATTATGACAGTTTCTGCAGGCATGGAATATCAGAAGTCCTGGTTTCCGATAATGGCACTGCCTTCACCAATAGTTAAGTTCCAAAACTTCCTGATATCCAAACACATCAGAACAGCGCCTTATCTTCAGCATCAAAAATAGCTTCTTCCTCAAGTGGGATGGAAATTTTCGGAAATGGGAGGAGAAGGGGATTAAGACACTAAAAGATTTGTTTCTTGGGGGTCGGTTTGCAGGATTGAATGAGCTGGGACCGAAGTAAGGGCTGGAGCAGGGGGAAATGTTTAGATACATGCCGATTCGAGACTTTGCCAGAAAGGAGATACAGAGACCGGCTCCACATTGCTGGAGGAGGTGCTGACGACAGGTGGACTGGAGAAGGGGGTAGTGTCGGCGGTTTACGGAGCTATTCTGGAAGAAGAGAAGGCACCACTGGAAGGGATCAAAGCAAAGTGGGAGGAAGAGTTGGGAGGGGATACGGAGGTGGGGTTCTGGTGTGAGGTGCTCCGGAGAGTGAATGTCTCCACCTCGTGCGCGAGGTTGGGGCTGATACAGCTGAAGGTGGTATATAGAGCACACCACACAAGGGCGAGGATGAGCCGATTCTTTGAAGGAGTAGAAGATGTGTGTGAACATTGTGGTGGGGGTGCGGCCGCAAATCACGTTCATATATTTTGGTCCTGTCCAAAGCTGGAGGATACTGAAAGGAGGTTTTTAGGGTAATCTCTAAAATGGTGCACGGGAAACTATACCCGGGCCCTCGGGAGGCCATATTTGGGGTGTCGGACCAGCCGGGGTTGGAAACAGGTGGGAGGCAGATGTTGTAGCCTTTGCCTCATTGATCGCCCGAAGGCGGATCCTGTTGGGGTGGAGAGCAACTTCTCCACCCTGTGCCCTGGCGTGGCGGGGGGACCTATTGGAATTCTTGACTCTTGAGTAGGTTACGTTTGAACTGAGGGGAAGGATGGAGGGGTTCTACAATTCATGGGCATTATTCATTGTGCACTTTCAAGAACTGGATAACATCGAACATTAGTTGGGGGGGGTGTGATTGGGAGGGTTGGGGAGAGGGGGGCTGTGTGTGTTAATGGTGACTATGGGTGATTCCTGATTCCTTTTTGTCATTTGTTTATGAAAAAGAAATGAAATGAAAATCGCTTATTGTCACAAGTAAGCTTCAAATGAAGTTACTGTGAAAAGCCCCTAGTCACCATATTCCGGCGCCTGTTCAGGGAGGCTGTTACGGGAATTGAACCCGCACTGCTGGCTGGTGTGTTATGCTTCATCATGTAGCATAAGCTGCTTCCTTGATGTATACTCTGACAAAGGAAGGTTCAGACTTGGAGTTAGGTTTAACACATTTATTGAAGTTAACAATTCTCCTATTTGAGTTCGACTCTCCTGCTAATCTTACTATAGTAACTCAGTCTAACTAACCAGTCTGCTCTAATCCATGTGTGGGTGTGATGCTTCCTGATCTGCCCCTGTCTCTCTGAGTGTCGCCTATGGAAAGAGAAAGTGCTTGTGGTAGCGATGCAGTATGCCATCTGTGTTGTCCAACCTGGGCTGTTTCCTGTGATTGTGATATTGATGCTGTAGTGGAGCAAACTCATCTGCCTTGAAAGCTGGTTTGCTTGTTTGTAGTGGAGCAAACTTTAATCAGTGAGATTTGCTGTCATGCCATGATATGGCTGTACCCTTGCCAGTGTTAGGAACTGTGCTGTTACATTGTCCTACATTTGCAGAGTTGTACCATGTCGTACCAGTCGTTGTTCCAGTGTTGTTGGTTTTGTCGTGCTTGTTGTTGACGTTGGTGCCTTTGATACGCTTCTTGTTGATATCTTTGTGGTTGTTTTCGTAGGTTTTGTTGTTGTGTTTGTTGCGCTCAATGACCACACCGAGTGGAGAATCCGAGTCCTTCACAAAGTTACATGTGTCAGTGTCCTTTGTGGCATCTGCTGTTTCATTTAGCGTGCCATCTCTGATTACTCGGCGTGCCCAGTCTGGAGTCATGTCCAGTTCACTAGAATCATCTTTGGCTTGTCGATGCTCCCTGTCTGGAGCCCTTTCTGGTTCACCTGAATCAGCTTTGGTTTCTTGACACTCCCCATCCGGAGTCATTTCAGGTTCACTTGAAGCATCTGAGGTGTCTTGATGCTCCTCGTCTGGACTCAAAACGTTCAAGAATGCAGTTTCTTCGGGAGAGGCTCGAGTGGATGAGGTTTGAATTAACGTGGTGCCACTGCAGTCACTAGTAACCTAATTTTGATCATCGAGTGCCTGTGTACAGACTAGCGGAGAACAGTCAGTCACGCTGTCATGTTGCACATCTTGTATGGGAATTGTGAAGCCTTTGTCACTTGTCTGACAGACAGTATGTAGACCTTCAATGTTTTCTTGTTGGTTAAATGAGCTGGGTAGACTGTCAGAGTCTTCTTCTGGCAGTTCAAATAATCTGGGTGGACTGTCATAGTCGCTTTGTTGTTCACGTGAGCTTGGTAGACTGTCATAGTCTTCTTGCTGTTCACTTGAGTGTGGTAGACTGTCATAGTCTTCTTGCTGTTCACTTGAGCGTGGTAGATTGTCATAGTCTTCTTGCTGTTCACTTGAGCGTGGTAGACTGTTATAGTTTTCTTGCTGTTCACTTGAGTGTGGTAGACTGTGCACTTGAGCGGGGTAGACTTGCATCATCTGCTACTGGTTGCTCAGATGAGGTTGCTAGACCTTCATGGTCTCGTTCATGCAAGGACTGCGCTCTGGAGCTCTTTTTGCAACTGCGCATGTGCGGCTCCTTTCTTGCGAACTTGCTTCCATCGTAGAGTCTGTCAACGAGCTCGCTGTGGAGGCTTGTATCACTCTCTCTGTGGAGTCTGGCATCGTTCCCTGTGTGGAGTCATGCAGTGGTCTCGCTGTGGAGTCGATCTGTGTTCTCTGTGTGGAGTCGGGGACTCTTTGCGGTGTGTGGACCACTCTCTGTGTGGCAGCAGGCCGCTCTCTATGGGCTTGTATTGCTCTCTGTCTCTTGGCATCAGGCCGTAGCATAATCCTGCTGGGCTGAAGATCCTCAAATCCGAAGAACTCGTCCATATCTGTGTCAGATTCTTCACTGTGCAACACATCGCGTTGCACTTCGGATTTGGTATTGGGCCGCCATCTCCAAAGATGAAATCTTTGTCTGAGTCGTAGTCCTCAAGGACTAAATCATCACTTAGGGTGGTGCTAACTGCTTGTTGTAGGGTTCTGCGGAGGTTACTTTCAGCTACGGGTTGAAGTTCAGCATTGTGCTATCGTTCCAGGTGAAAGAATTGTGTTTTCCGGTTTAAAATGTTTTTTTTACTGTTTTGGGACATTTCCCCTTTAAGTGGCCGTGGCTCACGGATTTTGGCGTCATGACGCTGGTGACATAGAGCGTAGGAATGGAACGCGCATGTGCAGATCACTTTTCCTGTACTTTGTGCTCTTTTTGCAACTGCGCATGTGCGGCTCCTTTCCCAAGATGGCTGCCAATCAAAACTGCCATTTTCTGCATTTGCAGGCCTACCTTCGTCTCGTGGTGAGTATTGGCGCCTCTTTTACCGTTCTCTCTTGTGTGTTCCTCGCAGTATGCTTGAAACTTGTCCAGGACTGCCAGGAAGTCTCTCTTGTCTTGCCCTTTGGAGTACTTGAAGGTCATGAAGATTTCTGCTACAGTTTCACCCGCAATGGTGAGCAGAAGCTTTATTTTCTCTGCATCTGCCACGCCATCTAGGTCGAACGCTACCAGGTAGATCTCAAATCTCTGCCTGAATGCATGCCAGTTTGCACTGACATTGCCGTGGTACCTGAGCTGCTGTGGAACCGGAATCGCGAATATCTTGCCTGGGTGCTGTTGTTGGTTGTCACGGATATGATGAATTGAACTATGTAGATTTAGCAGGCACTAACTGGTACCATGTTGTGTTATGCTTCTTCATGTAGCATAAGCTGCTTCCTTGATGTATACTCTGACAAAGGAAGGTTCAGACTTGGAGATAGGTTTAACATATTTATTGAACAGTTAACAATTGTCCTACTTGAGTTCGACTCTCCTGCTGATCTTGCTATAGTAACTCAATCTAATTAACCAGTCTGCTCTAATCAATGCGGTGGGTGTGATGCTTCCTGATCTGCCCCTGTCTTTCTGAGTGTTGCCTATGGAAAGAGAAAGAGCATGTGTGCCCTGTCCATTTATATGGGTAGCCCTCTTGTGGTAGTGTCACCTCTGGGTGTGTCTTGACTGCCCATTGGTCGTGTCCTTTCTTACTGACCTATTGGTTGAATGGCTGTGTGTCATGATATCTCTGGTGCTTCCTCTAGTGTTTATTTAGTCTTAGTGTATTTGCATTAACCCCTTGTGTATTTACAGTGATGCATATCACCATACTGGCCTGCTTTGGTCTGCTTTAAAAGCCAGATCTTTAGCCCTGTGCTAAACCAGCCCCTGTTTATGTGAACCTGCGGGCTAATGTTTGGGGTTTGGTGGGAGGATGGGATTGTTGTTATTTAAAAAAAAATTTAAATTTAGAGTACCCAATTCATTTTTTCCAATTAAGGGGCAATTTAGTGTGGCCAATCCACCTAACCTGCACAACTTTGGTTGTGGAGGTGAAACCCACGCAAACACGGGGAGAATGTGCAAACTCCACACGGACAGTGACCCAGAGCCGGGATCGAACCTGGGACCTCGGCGCCGTGAGGCAGCAATGCTAACCACTGTGCCACCGTGCTGCCCAGGGATTATTGTTATTGATATGGGTTTTGACATATTCGTTACTGATTATTGTTTATTGTTGGTGGGTGTAAATGTGGGAGAAAATGTGAAAAAGGAGAATAAAAATATATTTTTTAAAAAGCTTCTTCCTCGCTGTTACCAGACTCCAAAATGGCCCTCTTACGGACTGATATGCTCTCTTCACACATCTTCTCTACTGAGTAGTACTAACTTCTGTATGCCTGTGTTTATTTACATTATGTATTTATGTTTGCCTGATGTTTTTTTAATGTATGGAATGATCTGTCTGGATTGTAGGCATGACAATACTTTTCACTGTACCTCGGTACACGTGATAATAAACAAATCCAATCCAAATCCAATCCAATCCAGGTGGGCTGGCATAACGGGCAGTGCAGACTTTTAAAACTGACATGAAGAAGCAACCAGCGGCATTCATAGAGGCCAAATTGTTATGATTTTTATTCAACTATAGGACAAGTCCTCACGCAACAGAACTGTTAATGGAACGGCGACTTCTTATGAGACCAAGTCTCCTTTTCTGCAGCCTTTTCCATTACGTTAATAAAAGGGTGTGGTGCTGGAAGACTATTACTGCCGAGATTGTTACAGTTGCCAAACTTAGAAGATTGTGCTGGTGTCTTTGGCACTGCTGCAAACCGTCCAGGAGAAAATGCAGATGTCGAGTTTTCCGTTGTCATCCGTTTGGCTTGCATGTGCAGGATTTCATACGTGCCACCGCCATCAGGATCTGGCACCAAACCCTCCTTGCCATCAGTCTCATAATGAGGCCAGTGATGTGCAACAGTTAAAACTGAGAAAACAGCGTGAGTCCAAAACTGAAGGAGACATGAGATGGATTAACTGAATTGACTGAACCACAAATAGTAAGATTGTTTTTGTATAATGTGAAAAACTGAATTAACTTCAAACTATGAAATTTATTATAAAAATCTAGTGAATAAGTCATATGCTCTGAATTTAGGAAAATGACTTGGACTGATGCAATGTTTTAGAAAAGAGCGAACCTAAAAATGTGGAGGTACTTTCTAAATCTTAATTTTTCAATTATAATCTTCACAGTCTGCTTTTACACAATGGGTATATTTTTATCTATTTCTGTATTTTGTGAATGTTGTTAAGTGCAAGCAAAAACAACAAACTGTACAGGACTCATCTTTTATTTTAAACTGTGGGGAAATGTCACTTCATCCAATGTCATGGGTATGTGAGGAAAGCTCCAGGAATTCGTGAAAACGGAGTTAGCAACCCCTGTTCTACACATGAGGCAGTCTTTAACCTATTCAGGTGAACCCTGGTAATTTACCCCCTGTAGAAAACATAATCCGGCATCTATACACAATTGTTTCTTATTCAATATCTTCAGCCAAACTTCAAAACCAATGATCCCATTGTCCCTTTTTGACAAATATTCAAGAATTGGGTGAGATGGCGGTGTAGTGGTAACATCACTGGACTAGTAATCCAGAAGCCCAGGCTCTGAGCGATATTGTCCCTTAACTGCAAAGAAAAATAATTGGGTGCGTAATGATATGTCGATAGGCACACCACTGAAGGGTTAATTATTACAGTGTAATTCAAACACTAGAGGGCACCACCAGTTCTCAGTATAAATATCAGACCTCAGGGAATGCTGGGTAGTTAGCAAAGGAGACAGACTGAGTACAGCACGAGGAGTAGAATAGATTAAAGAGGGTAAACACGAGGCTATCATTAGTGACTACTAGATTATTGATTACTGCTGGACAGATTCAATATTACTTTATTATTAGTTATGGCTCAGTAGTGTGTGCGAACTTCATTTAATTAATCGTTATCTAATAAATTAGTTTTGATTCAATCTAATGATTGATGGTTTCTTTGTCATCAACTCAACGGACCATTCTGCATCAAAAGGCAAAGAACGACATATTACCACCAAAGGTAATATAACAGGGTACTCTAAACTTATATTAAAAAAACAAGCCGGTGAAAGGTTATGGGAGGTGGGAAGGAATGTGGGGTCAGGGTTACAATCAGATCAGCCATGATCTCATTGAATGACGAAGCCGGCCCGATGGGCCAAGCAGCCGACTCCTGCTCCTAATTCATATGTTCATTTATATGTCCGTATAATCCAGTCACCAATAACTTTTCAACCATATCCTTAAATTCACTTAATATTTTCTCGTAATTATCTTTTCAGAGGACAAACTCCATCTCCATCCTATCATTCATGCCATGTGTAAAACAATTCCAATTCCTTTGTGGGAATCCTTATGGAAACAAAGCAGGATACAAATCCCAGATTCTGGAGAGAAAGGCCAGCCTGTGTAGGGGGAACGTCATGGAAGCGTGTCTAACACACAGTGGTTAATTCTATGGTTAAGTTTAGTTATTTTGCTGAATTGTTTCAAAACGATTGTGAGTTTGCTGTGTTATGAATTTTATATTTAGTCCATGACACAGAAACAATATGACAGCTCCCAGAAATCAGAGAAAATAATTTGAGTGATTGATTTTGTCTGTTGTGTGGTGAGCGACTGCTGGTAGGGGAATGATGGCTTTAAAAAAAAGAACAATTTTACTTGTTAGTTTCAGGCATTTCATTCACAATTTATTTTTATTTGTTCACAGAATTAGTGTGATCCACATGAAAGATACGATCTATTTGGCCCCAGCAGAAAAATGTGATGATACATTTCAATGCACACTTGAGGTATGAAAGACCCATTCATGGTTAGCCATGCAAGGTAGATATTGTAGACTGTGTTTATTTAGGTATGATTTTCATTCTCCCCATGTCTGCGTAGGTTTCACCCCACAACCCAAAGATGTGCAGGTTAGGTGGATTGGCCACGCTAAATATCCCGCTAATTGGAAGAAATAATAATTGGGTATGATTTTCTTGTGTGCATTGTTTAACACACTGTGGATGATGATGTGATGGATATTGCCAAACACTGATACAAATGGAATGAATAATGGATTCCAAAATATTTAGGTGTAGATATTTATGCTCCATTCTGTGTTTTTAACATTAAACATTTGGTAATGATGAAAAAAAGCAACATAGACCTCATTGGAAAAGAAAATTAAGCAAGAAATTTAATGCAGTTAAAAATTAAAATCAGTTCTTTAGAGTCTAAATATGAAGGTACAGAATTCATCTGAAATGGGAGCTTCTTGGAAGCAATTTTTTCCAGTTGCATTTGACCTGTTATTTCTTACTTTGACCACATGGTGGAGGCATTCAGTCAGGTTCTGTGCTGTTCGGCAAATATTACAATAGCTGCTCCAGAGATATATTATTAATAGCTAATGCACAATGCAATTTTCAGGGTACTACATCCCCATCTTAGTGAATGAGAGGCACAGTGTGTGTCAATAGTTTGTTTCTGTAGAATCCGACAAAGTGACTACACGGGAATGCACAGTTGGATATAAAGTGAATACAGGTTTCTTTCTCATGCAGCAATCTTCCCACTCCCCGAAGGGTCCTCCTCCCCGACCTGCACCGAGGTCAGGGTTTTTATACTCAGAGGCTCCCCTTGTTAAGGGGGAAGCCCCACCCTGTTCATCGGAGAGGTTCGTATTCTGAGGTGGTCACGGGGAAATGGACGGTGCACACCCCGTGACCTCCGCGGGGGACATAACACCCCTCTTCCACGCTCCCCCCCAACACCCCCCCCCCCCCCCCCCCCCCCCCCCCCCCAAGTCCAGAGAAGTGTCCGTGTCCATCGGCTGTAGCGAGGGATCCCTGGGTCTGTTTAATTTGAGGGTGGCTTTCAGGAGTCAACGGAGCTGGGCGGGGGGGCGTCCACGGCACAAGGGACCGACCTTTCCTCACTGAGCGTTTTGGCTGTACTGGCAGTGCCAACATTGATGCGGGAGCTGGTGGTGGCGTGTTGATGTGTTGATGTCTTCTTGCTGCTGGACGTCCACTTCGCGATCAGAATCTGATAGGGAATCTGGTAAAAGCTGCCCCCTTTTCGGAGACCAGGACCTCGGGAATGAACGTGTGCTGCAAGCGTTCCAATCGCCCTTGTGGTGGTTGCCAAGGGCGTTCCAATCGGCCTTGTGGTGGTTGCCAAGGGCGTTCCAATCGGCCTTGTGGTGGTTGCCTGCATCTTGTGGACTTCCAACCACTTTGAATGGGGTCCACTATGATCAGGAACATCTCCCGCTGAAAAGGACTGGCGAGGTTGATGTGGAGACGAGACCACGGTTGGCCCAGCCATTCCCGAGGGTGCATCTGGTTCTCCTGGCGTGGTCCGCAAAACTGAGCCAGCTTCTCGACGTCCACGTCGATTGCAGGCCATTAGACGTAGCTGCGGGCCAGCATCTTCATTCTGGACACTCCCCGGTGTGCATTGTGGAGGTCTTTCAGAAAGGGGGTGCACCCGTGCTCCGGGATGACCACCCAAGTCCCCCCACAGCATAATGCCATCCTCAATGCTTAGCTCCAAGATCTTCAGGTCTTGAGGTCTTCAGGTAAAGCCCAATGCTGGGCCCCAGAATGATGGACAGAACGATGTGGCGAACCCAGAACAGCTGCGGTCTGTCTGGGTCCAATCCCATATGCGCACCCCGTGACCGGCAGGGTGTCCATAAAATGGAGGAGGATGTCGACGACTTCCTCGGCCACCGTAGGTGCCAGCAGTCTAGTGGAGAGGGGGAGGCGGCTTAGTGCATCTACATGGGGAATCTTCATACCTGGCTGATGCTCTAAAGTATGTTTGTACGCTGCCAGCAGCAGAGTCCACCGCTGGCTCCTTGCCAGTGTGATTTGGGAAATTGCCCAATCCTCTTTAAATAGACCTAGTTTGTGGTCGGTGTAGACCGTAAATGTGTGCCCATAGACATATTGGTGAGATGTCTTCACACCAAAGATAACAGCTAGTCCCTCTTTCTCAACTTGCGTGCAATTTCGCTCTATGTAGACGAGCGTTCTGGATGCGAATGCTATGGGCCACTCAGAGCCGTTGCCCATGCGATGGGCGAGGAGGGCCCCCACTCTGCAGGGCGATGCATCGCAAGTCAAGAGTAGCGGCTTGAGGGGATCAAAATGGGTGAGCTGTTTGGAGTAGGTCAACTGTTGTTTCATTGCAGAGAATGCCTCCTCTTATGGCTGGGCCCATTCACAGAATTACAACAACCAGTGCAGAGGGCCGAGAAGTGTCGCCAGGTTTGGAATGAACTTCCCATAAGAGTAATAGAAATCTACTTTTCTTATCGGTAATAAAAGTTTAAAGGAAGAAATGATTTCGTGACATTATACTGTAAAAAATCATATATTAGCCATGACAGCAGAGAAGGCTGAGAGCATGGGAAAAGATCAGGGGCGGGATTCTCCGTTGCCCGTCGTAACGCTGGTTTCCGGCGAGAAAAATCGGTGTTAATCACTCCGGCGTCGGGGCCTTCTTTTAAGCTGGCAATATCCGTTCCCGGAGAGGCCAGCAGCTGACTGACGCGATACGCGTCAGTTTCACCAGCTGCGGAAGTGGTGAGACCCGGCGTTTTTTGGAGGAGGAGGAGGAGAGAGACAGACCCAGCATTTTGGGGGGGGGGTTGCGGCTGCGGCGTGGGGGGGGGGTTGCGGCTGCGGCGTGGGGGGGGGTTGCGGCTGCGGCGTGGGGGGGGGTTGCGGCTGCGGCGTGGGGGGGGTTGCGGCTGCGGCATTGGGGGAGTTGCGGCTGCGGCATGGGGGGGTTGCGGCTGCGGCATGGGGGGGCTGCGGCATTGGGGGGGTTGCGGCTGCGGCATGGGGGGCTGCGGCATGGGGGGGCTGCGGCATGGGGGGGGCTGCGGCATTGGGGGGGGGTTGCGGCTGCGGCATGGGGGGCTGCGGCATGGGGGGGCTGCGGCATGGGGGGCTGCGGCATGGGGGGGGCTGCGGCATGGGGCGGCTGCGGCATGGGGGGGCTGCGGCATGGGGGGCTGCGGCATGGGGGGGTTGCGGCATGGGGGGGGTTGCGGCATGGGGGGGTTGCGGCATGGGGGGGTTGTGGCATGGGGGGGCTGCGGCATGGGGGGGCTGCGGCATTGGGGGGGGTTGCGGCTGCGGTATGGGGGGCTGCGGCATGGGGGGGCTGCGGCATGGGGGGGCTGCGGCATGGGGGGGGCTGCGGCATGGGGCGGCTGCGGCATGGGGGGGCTGCGGCATGGGGGGCTGCGGCATGGGGGGGGTTGCGGCATGGGGGGGGTTGCGGCATGGGGGGGTTGCGGCATGGGGGGGTTGTGGCATGGGGGGGCTGCGGCATGGGGGGGTTGTGGCATGGGGGGGCTGCGGCATGGGGGGGGCTGCGGCATGGGGGGGGGGTTGCGGCATGGGGGAGGTTGCGGCATGGGGGGGGTTGCGGCATGGGGGGGTTGCGGCATGGGGGGGTTTGCGGCATGGGGGGGGTTTGCGGCATGGGGGGGGTTTGCGGCATGGGGGGGGTTTGCGGCATGGGGGGGGTTTGCGGGCAGCGGCGTGCAGAGAGGGGGGGCGACGGATGCCCGGGGCCAACGCACCGTCGCCCCCCCCTGTACGCCACTGCCCCCTACCCCAACCCCCCCCCTCGCCACCCCTACCTCCCTCCCCACCACTCCTACCCCCCTCCCCAATACCCCTACCTCCCTCCCCACCACCCCTACCTCCCTCCCTCCCCACCACCCCTACCTCCCTCCCCACCACCCCTACCTCCCTCCCCACCACACCTACCTCCCTCCCCACCACACCTACCCCCCTCCAACGCCGGGTCCCCCCCCCCTCAACGCCGGGTCTCCCCCCCCCCCTCAACGCCGGGTTCCCCCCCCCTCAACGCCGGGTCGCCCCCCCCTCAACGCCGGGTCCCCCCCCCTCAACACCGGGTCCCCCCCCCCTCAACGCCGGGTCCCCCCCCCCTCAACGCCGGGTCCCCCCCCTCAACGCCGGTACCCACACCCCGTCCCCCTCCCTCTGAAGGCCGGTACCCACACACCCCCCCTCTCCTCCCCCCCTTCCTTCCTCCCCCCCTTCCTTCCTCCCCCCCCTTCCTTCCTCCCCCCCCCTTCCTTCCTCCCCCCCCTTCCTTCCTCCCCCCCCTTCCTTCCTCCCCCCCTTCCTTCCTCCCCCCCCTTCCTTCCTCCCCCCACTTCCTTCCTCCGTTAGTGGGGGGGGGGGTGCGGCGTTAGTGGGGGGTGGGGGGTGGGGGGGTGCGGCGTTGGAGGGGGTAGGGGTGGTGAAGGGGGTAGGGGTGGTGAGGGGGGGTTGGGGTAGGGGCAGCGGCGTGCAGAGGAGGGGGGCGACTGATGCCCGGGGCCAACGCACCGTCGCCCCACCTCTGCACGCAGCTGCCCCTACCCCAACCCCCTCCCCTCACCACCCCTACCCCCTTCACCACCCCTACCCCCCTCCAACGCCACACCCCCCCACCCCCCACCCCCCACTAACGCCGCACCCCCCCCCACACTAACGGAGGAAGGAAGGGGGGAGGTGGAAGGAAGGGGGGAGGAGGAAGGAGGGGGGGAGGAGGAAGGAAGGGGGGGAGGAGGAAGGAGGGGGGGAGGAGGAAGGAGGGGGGGGAGGAGGAGAGAGGGGGGGTGTGTGGGTACCGGCCTTCAGAGGGAGGGGGACGGGGTGTGGGTACCGGCGTTGAGGGGGGGGGGTGTGGGTACCGGCCTTCAGAGGGAGGGGGACGGGGTGTGGGTACCGGCGTTGAGGGGGGGGGGGACCTGGCGTTGAGAGGGGGGGACCCGGCGTTGAGAGGGCGGCGGTTGCGGCATTGCGAGAGATGGGGGGCGGCGTTGGAGGGGGGTAGGGGTGGTGGGGAGGGGGGTAGGGGTGGTGGGGAGGGGGGTAGGGGCATTGGAGGGAGGTAGGGGTGGTGAGGGGGGGTGGTGAGGGGGGGTGGTTGGGGTAGGGGGCAGCGGCGCACAGAGGGGGGGGCGACGGTGCGTTGGCCCAGGGCATCCGTAGCCCCCCCTCTCTGCACGCCGCTGCCCTCAAACCCCCCCCCCCCCATGCCCCCCCCCGATGCCGCAACCCCCCCCGGATGCCGCAACCCCCCGGATGCCGCAACCCACCCCCGATGCCGCAACCCACCCCCCGATGCCGCAACCCACCCCCCGATGCCGCAACCCCCCCCCCGATGCTCCCCCCGATGCCGCAACCCCCCCCGATGCCGCAACCCCCCCGATGCCGCAACCCACCCCCCCGATACCGCAACCCACCCCCCCCGATGCCGCAACCCACCCCCCCATGCCGCAACCCACCCCCCCATGCCGCAACCCCCCCCATGCCGCAAACCCCTCCCGATGCCGCAACCCACCCCCCCGATGCCGCAACCCACCCCCCCGATGCCGCAACCCACCCCCCCATGCCGCAACCCACCCCCCCGATGCCGCAACCCACCCCCCCCCATGCCGCAAACCCACCCCCCCCCATGCCGCAAACCCACCCCCCCCCCCCCCCCCCCCCCCCCCCCCCCCCCCCCCCCCCCCCCCCCCCGATGCCGCAACCCAACCCCCGACACTGAACGGCGTCAACCATCATCAATGGTTGACGCCGTTTTAAAGCAACTGTGATTTTCGCCGACGTGACCCGTGGCCACGTCGGCGGGACTTCGGCCCATCCGGGCCGGAGATTTGTGGACACTTAAAAAAAAATGAAATCCCGCCGGCGCCAGCTGTTTTCAGAGGCTGCCGGCGGGATTTGCACAACGCCGGTTTCTGGCCGGTGGGAGATTTAAAAACCCTGCGGGAGCGGAAATAACGCCGCTGCCCGCCGATTCTCCGACCCTGCGTGGGGTCGGAGAATCCCGCCCCAGATAAGGAAGTCAGTTTGAAAACTGACTATACACTACAAGGCCACGTTGCTGAGTAAACTCATTGTTATTATTACTGGGCAAAAATCCCAGGGAAACAGGTGGTTTGATCACACCATATTATGGAAACATGTAGAAATTCTCTCATGCTGCATTATCTCTTAAAACTTGACAGACATTTTGGTCGAATTAGATGAATTATAATTATTTTAACCCAATCACAGTCAGAGAGGTGACAGAACCTTAAAAGATTATGATTTCCTTAAGCGACCGGGACAGAACCTTATTTGCTCTCTCTGAAACCATCTTTAACCTAACCTTTGAAACCTATTCTTTATTTTGCTTTTCAAACTGCTATTTCCTTTTGTTTCATTTTTGTATTGTGCATTTTGATCTGAAGAAATTACCACGAACTGAATTGTATTTTGAATTCAACTCAACCATCTGTATTTGCGTTGGAAAAATAAACTTTCTAGATTCTGTACTCTCATAAAAATTGACTTGATCAGTAGACTTTAAAACTGACACAAATAAAGTTATACTTTACTTCACCCAAGAAGCTCAGTCTCAAGTTCTGTCGATTAATATACAGTGTGGCGACACATAAATATATTAATAAAGTACAGATCCATCAAATATTTAACTAAACCCAGAAAAGAACGCAACTCCGTTTGCCCTCCAGGGACAGGGGCCTGCTTAATAGCCTGTACCTTGCCTTCTACGGGGTGTAGGCCATAGCGGTCCACCCTATACCCCTAATACGTGACCTCAGGGGCGTTGAAATGCATTTTCCCCAATGGAGGCGGATGCCAGCTTTCCCGAAGCACCGGAGGGCGTCAGCCAGGTTCTCCAAATGTTCCTGGTCGAACGATCTGGTAATGAGGACATCATCAAGGTAAATGGCCACTCTGGGCAACCGCCGCAGAATGTTCTCCATCACTCTTTGGAAAATCGTGCATGCCGTGGAAACTCCAAACGGCAGCCAGGTATACTTTAATAACCCCCTGTGGGTGTTTATGGTGACAAACCTCCGGGAGGCGGGGTCCAAGACCAACTGCAGGTACGTATGGCTCATGTCGAGCTTTGTGAAAGTCCTGCCACCTCTGAGCTTGGTGTAGAAGTCCTCGATTCGGAGATTCTGGTAACGGTCGAGACAGGAGACATGCTTGACTGTCACTTGTAGCTGGCACACAGACGCATGGAACTGCCAGGTTTCAGTTTGAGCACAAAGGGAGTGGCGAACTGAATGGGGCAGATAATGCCCAATCATTCCAAACAGTCCAACTCGATGTCCACTTTTGGTCATTAGGCATAAGACACCGGTCGAGCTCGGAAATAGAGGGGCGGGGCCAGCGGATCCCCGTTGATCCTGGCCACTGCTCCTTTGATTGTTCCCAAACCATCGTCAAAGACCCCCGGAGAATTTCACCGCGACCCTTTTGGGGACATTCGGGCAAATACGGCAGACTCTCAGCCAGCCCAGTTTCAGGTAGCCAGTCACTACCTTACAAACTTGGTCCTCCACCACGGACCACCATCAACGGCATACATGTCGATTGTTGGCTGTACGTTATTGGGACCACAGAGGTGCCTGCAATGACCAATGACTCCCCTGTGTCTGTGGCAAGTCTGGCATCTGTATTGCAGAGGGCCAGCGTCTGGAGGTTGGTGCGGAATCTACCAAATGTGTGGCGGCTAATGACTGTGACCGCCACTCTGGTATCAAATTCTATATTGATGGAGTGTCTATTTACCCACAGCAACAGCTGGATTGGGGCCACCCATGGCCCGGTTTCGCAGTGCAGCTGCTAATCGTTGTCCACATAGTACGTCCGATCACAAGGGGTCGGTCGAGCCAGAAGCGGTGGCGGGAGCAGGATCCTCACATGGCCATCTGGAGCTTGTCTAGGTTCCCGCCTTCGGGAGAGCTGTCTTGTTGCCTTCGGGCACCCTGCAGTGGTGACCTCTGTCTCTTTTTTAAAAAATAAATTTAGAGTACACAATTCATTTTTTCCAATTAAGGGGCAATTTATCTATCCTGGCCAATCCACCTACCCTGCACACCTTTGGGCTGTGGGAGCAAAACCCACGCAAACACGGGGAGACTATGCAAACTCCACACGGACACTGACCCAGAGGCGGGATCAAACATGGGACCATGAGGCAGCAATGCTAACCACTGTGCCACCGTGCTGCCCTGTGACCTCTGTCTCTGCAGTGTTCACCCCACTGCCGGGGTCCCGTTCTTTGGCTCTTGGAAAACCCGGGTTGGCACTCAGATTGGCATCCTAGGCTTTGGACCGTCATCCCCTGGAGTTCTTGTACCCCGAGCTCAGCGCTCTTACGAGAGACAGCAATTTCACCTGCTGTAGAGTGAGATAAGTTTCCATCAAAAGTTTCCTCAGCATGGCTATATCGCAATGCCACAGAAAAACTGGTCTTGCAGGGATTCATGAAAAGTAGGCCAAAATTCACAAGTTTCAGCGAGCTTCCGTAATCACGCCAAAAAGTCTCTGTTGGACTCCCCTTGGGCCTAGGTGAAAGCGGAACCTGCGGATGATAATTGGGGGCTTTCCCCAACCAGGGATACTAATGTAGCAAAGGACAGGGAGTGCGGCACATCTGAATGGGTTAATCTCGTGATGACTGCATAGGTTGGTCCACCAATGGCCTCCAGTTATTCCACAGTTTGTCGTTCGTCTCTGACAATCACATTGTCCTGAAAAAATACTGCATTCGCTCAATATACTGAGCCCAATCATTGGTACTCACATCAAACAGCTCGAACTTTCCAATGCGGGACCTCTCGGTCGACTGAAGTGAGGCTTCCTGAGGCCAAGATGAAATGGTCCCGGTACGCAGCTGCACTTCAACCTCATCGCCAGTGTAGAGTCCAACAAAGTGACCATACGGGAATACATAGTTGGATACAAAATGAATACAGGTTTATTTCTCAAACTGCAATCTCTCCACTCACCGAAGGGACCTCCTCCCCGACCTGCAGCGAGGGCAGGCCTTTTATATCGAGAGGCTTCCCTTGTTAAGGGGGAAGCCCAACCCCATATACCGGGATGTTCGCATTCTGAGGTGGTTAAGGGGAAACAGACGGTGCACACGCATAATAGATTCCAAAACTGTAAGCAGTAAATTTAAACAGAATCCATTGAATCGCTACAGTGCAGAAGGAGACCATTCGGCTCATCGCATCTCCATTGACCCTCCGAAAGAGCACTCTACCCAGGCCCACACCCCTGCCCTATCCTCAGAAGCCCGTGCCTTGATCATGGCGAATCCACCTAACCGGCACACCTTTGGACTGTGGGAGAAAATTAGAGCACCCGGAAGAAACCCACGCAGACATGGGGAGAACATGCAAACTCCACACAGTCATCCAAGGCAGGAATCAAAACTAGGCGCTGTGAACATTTAATGTTATCACATTACATATTCTGACTTTTGTATTAATTTAACAATGCACTCAGTCATATACATTGAAATGGAAGATTTGTTCATCAACTAAAAATACTGTAGTTCACCTCATAACCTAATCGCTTAAGTATGGTGGACATTTTCTCTCACGAGTAGGATGTCATCTTACATCAAATGTGATCTCATTTTTCATCTAAGATGTCGATCAGCACCCTACAAACAATGACTTCAGTGCTTTTAAGGATGAAGAGTTTCATGCGATGCTTTGCAAACCGAGCTTAGCAATGATCATTAATCCTTTTTTGTTGGTCATGAAAAATGGTTGGATGTCAGAGGCGGTTGTTTACTTCCCGACATGACCCTCATGTTTCACAAACAATTTATCTCCAGGCTTCAGCAGTGTAATTCTAAATTTCATGTTTTGCTCTCCATTTACTCTCATTCAATCCTTCTGTTCTCAATCATGTTCACGTACATGTTGATCATTAACTCTGCGGCATAGCTCATCAAGGCACGTGGCGCAGTGGTTAGCACTGGGACTGCGCCGCTGAGGACCTGGGTTCGAATCCCGGCCCTGGGTCACTCTCCGTGAGGAGTTTGCACATTCTCCCCATGTCTGTGCGGGTTTCACCCCCACAACCCAAAGATGTGCACGTTAGGTGGATTGGCCACTCTAAATTGCCCCTTAATTGGAAAAAATATATAATTGGGCACTCCAAACTTTTTTAAAAAGGAAGGCATGTGTGCACAGGACGTGCAAAGATAAGTAGAGCTGGAAGTAGTCCAGTGAGGAGTCATTCTGTAATTGCGAAGCAAACGATACAACTCTTGATTCCACAACTTGCTCCCAGCTGTAGCAGTATGGAGAACCTTTTCCTAGGTACGCATAAATCTCTTGACTTCTCCCTCTTGGCCAATGGCATGTGATTTTTCGATGAATGAAGCCGTGGTGGTTTGTGAATTTATGAAACTATTTGTTGTTGAATGGGGATCAATTATCACTTCTCACAGTTTGAGAGAGGCCAAAGCAAAAATCTGGTCAAGCTTTCAGATTACTTCTTTCATTGAGACAGACATAACTAATTCTATGACTGGCAATCTGCTGTAGACACCAGTGACAATATGCAAGCGTTCACTAGTGTGTAAGTCTGCAAAATCAATGCAAACCTAAATCCATAGTCCTCGAGATAATTCAGGCACCTTGAGTGAATCTTGAAGATTTGGCATTGTGGTTGCTTGACATGACAAACACTGATTGATTTTGTGTTCAACAATGCCTTTCCCTAAGTAAGTTGTTGGTTTTAACAATTCCCAGGTGACCTTCATCTGCTATATCTATAATATATCCTCTCAATGAGTGTGCATTAATAGTAAAGTTGCTGTGTACAGAGCAGATGTGGTGGTAACAATGTGGTGGTAACATTTTACACATTGTGAAGATCTTGCAGTGTAGAATTTACATAGAATGTACATAGAAGTGGAGATACTCTCCATTCAATTGCTGTCTAACATAGTTCCAAAGCCTCATCTTGTTTAGTTGTCGCTTTGATGTCAGCTGATTTTAGCAACGTTGGCACTGTGAGGCAGTACGGTGGCGCAGTGGGTTAGCCCTGCTGCCTCACGGCGCCAAGGTCCCAGGTTTGATCCCGGCTCTGGGTCACTATCCGTGTGGAGTTTGCACATTCTCCCCGTCTTTGCGTGGCAACCCAAAGATGTGCAGGGTAGGTGGATTGGCCACGCTAAATTGCATCTTAATTGGAAAAAAAATTAATTGGGTACTCTAAATTTATATTTTAACATTTAAAAAAAAATGTTGCCACTGTGTTTAGACTACCATAGTTTTTTTTTCTTTTTTATAAATTTAGAATACCCAATTCATTTTTTCCAATTAAGGGGCAATTTAGCATGGCCAATCCACCTACCCTGCATATCTTTGGGCTGTGGGGGTGAAACCCACGCAAACACGGGGAGAATGTACAACTCCACATAGACAGTGACGCAGAGCCGGGATCGAACCTGGGACCTCGGTGCTGTGAGGTAGCAGCGCTAACCCACTGTGCCACCGTGCTGCCCTAGACTACCATAGTTAAGATGCTGTTCAGTAACATTTCTTAATGATCAGTAGGACCAATTGGCATCAAAGAATGTTGTGAATGATAGTCTGCTGGGTTGAGCTTGTCTGGTTCATATTCAACATGGAACATCTAAACTTGTAGTGCGAGTAGGTGGTTTGGTATGTGGAATGTTGATCAAGCTTAAGCTTACTAGTGGTCTATGATATTACTTCAAATTCACTTCCATAAAAGTAGAGATGAAAGTGTATGACATCTCACAATAATAATAATAATGATCTTTATTGTCACAAGGAGGCTTACATTAACACTACAATGAAGTTACTGTGCCTCTGGTCGCCACATTCCGGTACACAGAGGGAGAATTCAGAATGTCCAAATTACCTAACAACACGTCTTTCGGGGTTGTGGGAGGAAACCGGAGCACCCGGAGGAAACCCATGCCGACACGGGGAGAACGTACCGACTCCACATAGACGGTGACCCAAGCCGGGAATCGAACCTGGGACCCTTGAGCTGTGAAGTAACTGTGCTACCCACTGTGCTACCGTGCTGCCCCTCAAATGAGGTTGAGAATGGCTCTCTCTCTGTGAATAACGTTGTGAATGATCTGCTTGCCATTGTCATAATATACACACAAGTATATGATGGTGCACAGACAGCATTGATTGACACATAGGATGACCAATGAACACACAGAACACAGCAGCCAATCACCAGACAGGACACAACCACTATAAAGCCAGAGGGCACTAGTTTTCCCGCTCTCTGGGGATGCAGCCTCTGAGACAGTCAGAGACCGTGAGCAAAAACTAGAACATCCACCATGTGGTAGTAAGATAGTCTGGTCAGGTTAGCCTCAGGTCTCCAGTCAACTCAGCATACTGTCAACCCACAGTTAAAGTATGTATGATAAGGGCAGCACGGTGGCCTAGTGGTTAGCACAGCTGCCTCACGGCGCTGAGGTCCCAGGTTTGAATCCCGGCTCTGGGTCACTGTCCGTGTGGATTTTGCACATTCTCCCCGTGTCTGCGTGGGTTTCGCCCCCACTACCCAAAAAATGTGCAGAGTAGGTGGATTGGCTACGCTAAATTGCCCCTTAATTGGAAAAAATAATTGGGTAATCTAAATTTTAAAAAAGAAAAAAAAAGTATGTATCATAGTTACAAGTTCAATAGTACAGAGTTGTATTTCTTCACGTGTTGGAAGCCTGTCTCTCTCACTGCTGCAGTAAACGCTGTCCTCGCAGACCCAGCTTACCCAACACATCATGGTACCAGTGAGTCATGTTCGAGTTTGACGGACCTACCTTGAGATAGTCTGCCTTTGACCAGCGATCAGCCATCCGGTAACATGGACAGCGTCCACCCTCCCCCGCCGCTCCGCGTCGCCGGCAACCTCGGTGCAAACTTAAAGATTTTTAAGCAGAAGTTTCAGCTGTATCTTGAAGCCACTGACCTCGAAGCTGCATCGGATGCCAGGAAGATTGCTCTCTTCCTCTCTACAGCCGGGGACCACGCTATCCACATTTTTAACTCCCTCACCTTTTCTGAAGGTGAGGACAAGACAAAGTTCAAAACAGTCCTGCTGAAGTTCGACAGCCACTGTGACATCAAAGTCAACGAGAGCTTTGAATGCTATGTGCTCCAGCAGAGGCTTCAGGGTAAGGATGAACCATTTTCAGTCCTTCTTAACCCATCTCTGTATCTCGCGCAGTCCTGCAACTACGGCTCCACTTCCGATTCCATGCTCCGCGACCAGATCGTTTTCGGGGTCCACTCCGATCCCCTTCGCCAGCAGCTCCTTAAAGTTAAGCAGCTCATCCTTACCATTGCCATCGAGACCTGCGTCCTACATGAGCACGCTAATAACCGGTACGCCCATAGCAAGGTGGCACAGACGGTGCGGCAAGGCCCCCACGATGCGGAGCGGGTGCAGGCCGTAAAACAGCTCCAGGGCCTGAGTCTGGATGAGGGTAGCCGTTTCGCGCGCTTTTCCCGGGCTCCTGCGCATGCGCGCAACGACCAAGGGGACGGCGAGGCCGATGACCGAACTGCACAGGTGCGCACATCATTTGACTGCACCGTACATGCGCGGTGGCCCACGGAGCGTCCTGACGTCAGCGCCATGACGTGCAACAACTGTGGCTCCGCCCACTTAAAGCGGCAATGTCCCGCAAAATCTCGACGCTGTCTCCAGTGTGGCAAGCTTGGCCACTACGCAGCCCTGTGCAGATCTGCTCAACTGCCCAACACACAGCGATCCCAGCCGCAGCGCAGGAACGTCCGGTCAGTACAGCAACCCGTTGCAGACTCCAACTCCATTATGGTTCCAGATCCCGACACCGAGGACCTCACATCCCCATTCCGGGTGGGCATCATCACCAAGCATACGATGCTTTCCGCAAAAAAGGTTAAACAACTCCCAGTGATGAGCATTGATCCGGACGACGAGTGGTGTGCCACCCTTACGGTCAACAAGTCTCGCATACACTTCAGGCTGGACACCGGCGCTTCAGCGAACCTCATTTCAAAGTCTGACCTTGATACCATCCGCGTCAAACCGAGCATTCTTCCACCGGCCTGCCAGCTTCTCGACTACAATGGCAATACCATTGCTGCCAGTGGCTCATGCCAGCTTGCGGTATCCCATCGTTCTTCAAAAGCCACCCTCCGTTTTGAAATTGTAGGGTCCAACAGAGCTTCCTTGCTCGGTGCTCAGGCCTGCTAAATCTTGAATCTTGTGCAGCAGGTTGACACCATGTCGCCCGCTAAGGCAACGGCCTTGCCAGATGCCAACTTCCAAACACAATTAGATGACATCATAGCACAATACCACAGCGTCTTCGAAGGTATGGGCACACTCTCTTACCGATACAAGATACTTCTGAAACCGAATGCCACACCTGTGGTTCATGCACCGTGTCGGGTGCCGGCACCCCTTAAGGGACCGCCTCAAGCAGCTGCTGCAAGACCTCCAGGACCAGGGCGTCATTTCTAAGGTCAAGGAACCCACGGACTGGGTTAGCTCCATGGTTTGTGTCAAAAAACCGTCAGGGGAACGTTGCATTTGTATCGACCCCAAAGACTTGAACCGTCACATCATGAGGGAACACTACCCTATCCCTAAACGAGAAGAGCTCACCAGCGAAATGGCTCACGCCATGTTTTTCACGAAGCTGGATGCCTCCAAGGGTTTTGACAAATACAGCTGGACGCGTCGTCGAAAGCTCTGCACATTTAAAACCCCGTTTGGTCGTTACTGTTACAACCGGATGCCCTTTGGCATCATCTCCGCCTCGGAGGTATTCCACCGAATAATGGGGCAAATGATGGAGGGCATCGAGGGGGTGCGAGTGTACCTCGATGAAATCATTGTCTGGTCCACAACTCCTCAGGAACACATCAATCGCCTCAAACGAATGTTCCATAGGATCCACGGGCATGGCCTCCGACTCAACAGAGCCAAATGCTTGTTTGGTCAAGCAGAAATAAAGTTCTTCGGCGACCATATTTCGCAGTTCGGTGTGCAGCCAGATGCAGACAAGGTGTCGGCGATCAACGCCATGAAGACTCCGGAGGACAAGAAGGCGGTCCTCCGCTTCCTCGGGATGGTCAACTTTTATCCCCAACCTTGCATCACACACCACAGCTCTCTGCAATCTTGTTAAAAAGACCACCGGCTTTCAGTGGCTCCCCGCTCATGAGCGAGAGTGGCGTGAGTTCAGGGCGAAACTCACCAAGGCCCCGGTACTGGCATTTTTCGACCCTGCCAAGGAGACGAAGATCTCCACCGATGCGAGCCAGGCTGGCATTGGGGCAGTACTCCTCCAGCGCGACAAATCCTCCTACTGGGCCCCAGTCGCATATGCATCTAGAGCCATGACACCTACTGAGCAGCGGGCAGCACGGTAGCATGGTGGTTAGCATAAATGCTTCACAGCTCCAGGGTCCCAGGTTCGATTCCCGACTGGGTCACTGTCTGTGCGGAGTCTGCACGTCCTCCCCGTGTGTGCGTGGGTCTCCTCCGGGTGTTCCGGTTTCCTCCCACAGTCCAAAGATGTGCGGGTTAGGTGGATTGGCCAGGCTAAATTGCCCTTAGTGTCCTAAAAAATAAGGTTAATGGGGGTTGTTGGGTTACTGGTATGGGGTGGATACGTGGATTTGAGTAGGGTGATCATGGCTCGGCACAACATTGAGGGCCGAAGGGCCTGTTCTGTGCTGTACTGTTCTATGTTCTATGTTCTATGTTCTATGTTCTATGCTCAAATCGAAAAAGAATGCCTGGGCCTCCTCACAGGGATTGACAAATTCCATTATTACGTGTATGGACTCCCCAAATTCACGGTCGAGACGGACCACAGGCCATTGGTTCACAACATCCAGAAAGACCTCAATGATATGACGCCACGGCTACAACGTATCCTCCTCAAACTCCGCCGCTATGATTTTGACCTGGTCTACACCCCGGGCAAGGAGCTCATTGTGGCCGATGCACTCTCGCGATCCATCACCACGCCGTGTGAGCAGTCAGACTTCGCCTGTCAGATTGATGCTTATGGGAAGTTCTGTGCATCCAACTTTCCGGCCACTGATGAAAGGGTCGTGCAAATTCATCAGGAAACAGCCAGGGATCCTTTACTCCAGCGGGTCAAGCGCCATCTCACGGATGGTTGGCAAAGGGGGCAGTGCCCACAGTTCTATAATATAAAAGTCGATCTGGCAGTAGTCAACAGCATACTAATGCAACTGGACAGGATAGTTCTCCCACAGTGTATGTGAGAGCTCGTCCTCGGCCAACTCCACGAGGGTCACCTGGGGGTCGAAAAATGTCGCCGTCGAGCCCGAGAGGCAGTATATTGGCCAGGCATCAGTCAGGATATCGCCAACACTGTCCTCAATTGCCCAACGTGCCAACGGTTCCAGCCGGCTCAGCCAAAAGAGACTTTGAAGCCACATGAATTGGTGTCCTCCCCATGGACCAAGGTTGGCATTGATCTCTTTCATGCAAAGGGCCGAGACTATGTCCTCCTCATGGACTATTTTTCTAACTACCCTGAGGTGGTCAGACTGACTGACCTCACATCAGCAACAGCCATCAAGGCTTGCAAAGAGATCTTTGCCCGTCATGGAATTCCACTTACAGTCATGACTGATAATGGCCCGTGCTTCTTCAGTCAGGAGTGGACGGATTTTGCCCGGCAGTACAATTTTACGCACGTCACTTCAAGCCCCCACTACCCCCAGTCGAATGGGAAAGCTGAAAAGGGGGTCCACATTGTCAAAAGGCTGCTGTGCAAAGCTGCTGACTCGGGTTCAGATTTTAACCTAGCGCTGCTAGCCTACAGGGCGACTCCTTTGTCCGCTGGACTGTCCCCAGCACAGCTGCTAATGAACCGCACACTACGGATCACGGTGCCGGCAATCCACATCCCGGACCTTGACAATTTTCCAAAGGATGCAACAGTCTCGGGCCCAATGCAAGTCGGCGTACGACGCCCATGCCACAGATCTTCCTGCTCTGGTCCCTGCTGACCGAGTTCGTGTTGAGCTACCTGACGGTGGCTGGTCTGCCACAGCTGTGGTGGTCAAGCAAGTGGTCCCCAGATCATTTCTCGTTCGCATGCATGATGGCTCCTTTCTTCGGCGTAATAGGCGGGCACTGCGGCTGCTTCCTCGCTCGCCAGCTGAACGTGATGTCCCGCCTCACATGCTGGTTCCTCAGGACGCGCCGTTCCACGAGGCCACCGATCTGACAGTTCTTTTACCACCTTCTACATTGGAGGCAGTTCCGCCCGTTCCAGTGCAGGCGGCCCCTGACCCACCCTTGAGGCGGTCAACCAGAATTCGTCGCCCGCCACAGAGATTGAATTTATAGACTGAATGTTGCATTACCTTGTGATCCGTTTACACATCTGTACACATTGTTTCTTCCTAATTTGTTGTATGCCCTCTAACTGCACTAGACACCTTCCCATGTAAATACGTTCCCGTACTTTGTATATAGTCAGGCTCCTACACATGTAAATACGCTCACACACTTTGTATATAGTCAGGCTCCTACACACACTCACTATTTATTGACCTGTACACATTTTGGGGGGAGATGTCATAATATACACACAAGTATATGATGGTGCACAGACAGCCATTGATTGTCACACAAGATGACCAATGAACACACAGAACACAGCAGCCAATCACCAGACAGGACACGGCCACTATAAAGCCAGAGGGCACTAGTTTTTCCGCTCTCTGGGGATGCAGCCTCTGAGACAGCCAGAGCCCGTGAGCAACAACTAGAACATCCACCATGTGGTAGTAAGATAGTCTGGTCAGGTTAGCCTCAGGCGGGCAGCATGGTGGTCTAGTGGTTAGCACAACCGCCTCACGGCGCTGAGGTCCCAGGTTCGATCCTGGCTCTGGGTCACTGTCCGTGTGGATTTTGCACATTCTCCCCGTGTCTGCGTGGGTTTCGCCCCCACAACCCAAAAATGTGCAGAGTAGGTGGGTTGGCCACGCTAAATTGCCCCTTAATTGGAAAAAATAATTGGCTAATCTAAATTTTTTAAAAAAAGGTTAGCCTCAGGTCTCCAGTCAACCCACAGTTAAAGTGTGTATGATAGTTAAGAGTTCAATAAAATAGAGTTGCATTTCTTCAAGTGTTGGAAGCCTGTCTCTCTCTCACTGCTACAGTAAACGCAGTCCTCGCAGACCCAGCTTACCCAACACATCAGCCATCACAGAAATTGATGGGTTATCTGTCTTGTCATTCTGCAGGAGAACTGCACCTAAACCGACTGGGCATGCACTCATGGCTAGCTGGGTAGTTCTCTCGGGGTCAAAGTAGGCGTTTATGCAATTTTCTAACAACCCTCATTTGTTCTAATGTGCATACCATTTGTGTGATTTAGGCCACTCTCATTTGTCAGGTCGTTGGGTGGGGGGGTGGCAGATAACATAGCAAGCTCAGGAATGAAGCGACTGCAGTATGTGACAAGTCCTCAAAGACTCCAAACTTTCTGCACATTTGAAGGATTTACAGCATTTACAATGGCTTCATATTTTTGTGGATCAGGTGGTACTCCTTCACTGCTGAACAAATGACCAATTAATTAAATTTTACTTTCATTGAACTGGGGCTTGTCTTTGTTCAAGGTGATGTTACATTCTCTAAGATTTTTCAAACACACATGTTTCAAATTCACTTCATAGGTGAGATGCTGTTATCAATGATAAGTTTGCCTTCAAATCCTCACAGCTGTCATAGTCGAGACATGAAGAAAAATAGATATACATATATTGGTCAGCTGGACTACTTTATAAAGTGATTTTTTTCTATGCTTTTCAAAATGCACAACTGGGGAGCTGACAAGATGGCTCCAGCTGGTCACAAGCTGGCTTCTGGAAGTCTCTGAGCTGTTTCAAAGTGAACAAAGGCTAACACCTTGAATGCCTGGAATGTAACAGGCTTTGCATTGTAGAAACATTCCAGCCAATCTAACAAATGGCCCAACAGATGGTCAGTCTGTTTCAGGCAGTTACAGACAACATCAGCAGTTTGCAAGTCCTAATCTCCAACAATGGTGCTAATAGCCTAATCTCCAGCTGTTCTAACACAATTGTTTCAACAGGGAAGCCTCGTTTAACAAATCAAAACTAGTATCATATGACCAAGGGCTGTCTGAACCTCTTCAATTATAGGTCTTTGGACCCATGTGGGTTTCACCCCCACAACCCAAAGATGTGCAGGGTAGAATGATTGGCTGCGCTAAATTGCCTCTTAATTGGAAAAAATGAATTGGGTACTCTAAATTTATAAACAAAAAAAGAAAAACATTTTTAAAAAATCAGTCTTTGGACCCTATGGTCAGTTATTGTTTAAACTCCGATATGACTCCAGGCAAACAACCTGTGCTGTCTACTATCAAGCATGTGGCAGCAGAAAGAACTCTGGCCCTCATCAGTGACGGAAGAGGTCATCAGCAGTGCTATCTAGTAGGACTTGCTCTCAGAAATAACCTGCTCTGAAGGAGAGAATGAATCTCCACTTGGAGAGGCAAAGTTTGATCAGGGATAGGGTTTGTAAAGGCAGAGAACTTTTTGAGGAGGTGAGCAGGTGTGTAGACGAGGGTACTGCCATTATTCTGGATTTCAGCAATGCCTTTGGCAAGATCCCACATAGGAGACTAATAAAGAAGGTAAAAGCACATGGGATCCAGGGTAACTTGGTACTGACTTTGTGGTAGGAGTCAGAGTGTGGTGGTAGAAGGTTATTTGTGTGACTGGAGGCCGGTGTCCAACAGCATATCCCATGGTTCAATGCTCGGTCCCTTATTGTTTGATATATAAACAATATAGATGAGAGTGTGTGTGTGTGTGTGTGTGTTGGGGGGGGGGGGGGATAACTAAGTTTGCGGATGACAGAAAGATTGGGAGGGTGGTTAATACTGTAGTGAGGAAGAAGGTTTTAGGTTGCAGAAAGAAATAGATGGATTGGTCATATGGGCAGATCAGTGGCAGATGGAATTTAACCCTGATAAGTGCGAGGTGGTGCACTTTGGAGGAAGAAACAGGTCATGGGAGTATGTAATGAATGTCAGGACACTAAAAAGCTCAGAGGAACAGATAGATCTTGGGGTACTTGTTCACAGATCCCTGAAGGCAGCAGAGCAGGTTAATAGGGTAGGTGTTATGGGCCAGGGTTTTTAAAAAAAACTCCAAAGTATATCATGGAATTCACCTGACCTACAACTGTTTATTAACTTTGGTAACGGGGGGCAGCACGGTGGCACAGTGGTTAGCATTGCTGCCTACGGCGCTGAGGACCCGGGTTCGAATCCCGGCTCTGGGTCACTGTCCGTGAGGAGTTTGCACATTCTCCCCGTGTCTGCGTGGGTTTCACCTCCACAACCCAAAGATGTGCAGGATAGGTGGATTGGCCACGCTAAATTGCCCCTAAATTGGAAAAAATAATTGGGTACTCTAAATTTATTTTAAAAAAACAAAAAAAAAAAACTTTGGTTACGGGGAGCACAAGGGCCTGCCTTTCCGATATTATTTAACAGAGGCCTTAAGCACTTTTAATCAAAAACAAAGTTCATTCTACAAATTTAGTTGACATTTTTATAACCACACAGAGCAAGCATTTTTATCAACTACCAACATAAATACCCCTCACAGCTACAGTATTCTATGTATAACCCTTAATAAATTTCCCTTAACTGTTTCAATTTAATAACAACATCCCATAAACCAGAAAACCCTTTTACCGAAATAGTAGGTTTGAATTCCTTCCAGAAAACAGTTATCACTTTTAAATTATCAAGTAATCTGGAGACAGCTTTTAAAATGCAGAGAGAGACAGAGACAGGACAAGACTTTTCAGTCTGAATCCAGCAGCCAAAAGTGAAAACGAAAGCAAAAAAACTCAGAGCCACAAAATAGCTCCCAGCTCAAAAACAAAAGTAAAACCCAGAGCCACTGCCCAGCTCCACCCACTCAATGACATCACTGAAGCTATATGATAAGACAAAACATTTCTTAAAGGGACACTCCCATGACAGTTAAGAAGGCATACAGGACACTTCCCTTTATCTGTCGGAAAATGGATTATAAGAACAGGGAGGTTATGTTGGAACTATACAAAACTTTGGTTAGGCCACAGCTGGAGTACTGTGTGCAGTCCTGGTCGCCTCACTATAGAAAGGATGTGATTGCACTGGAGAGGGTGCAGAGAAGATTCATCAGGATGGAGAATTTGTGCTATGAAGAGGGGCTGGATATGCTTCGGGTTATTTTCTTTAAAGCAGAGAAGACCAAGGGGGTACCTGATTGAAGTGTATAAGATTATAAGGACGGATAGGGAGCAGCTGTTACCCTTGGTTGAAGGGCCAATAACAAGGGGCCACAATTTTAAGGTGTGGGGCAGGAGGTTTAGAGGGGATTTGAGGAAACATTTTTCCCCCCCAGAGGTGGTGGGAGTCTGGAATGTACTGCCTGGGAGAGTAGTAGAGGCGGGAAACCTCACAACCATTAAAATGTACATGGATGAGTACTTGAAATGTCATAACATGGTTAAGTGCTAGAAAGTGGTGTAAATGTAGATTTAATGTAGTTTTGTCAGTGCAGACTTGATGGGCCAAAGGGCCTCTTCTGTACTGTATGACTCTATGACTATGACTCATTGATGCTCAGTTTGGATTCTGCCAAGGTCACTCAGCTCAAGACTTTATTATAGCCCTGGTTCAAACACAAACAAAAGAGCTGAACTCCAGAGGTGAGAGTGACTGCAGCACAAAGATTTCAGAGCATACTGAAATAAAATACCAGCTCCTTCAAGTGATTAGAAGAGAAAAGAATAATAGGATCCCAGTGGGGATCGCATCAACCTGACTCAACAAATAAAGGAGACTGTGCCCCATGATGGAGCTAAACTTCAGGCACATTGACAGTGTTCAATTAGTCTGGAACTTTGTGAACATTCTGTTCTGTCTCTGCAATGGCTTGAGTTTTACTAAGCAAACCTTTTTTCTTTCTCAACTGTTGAACTTCAGGAATATTCCTAATTATCCAGATTTTACAAATTAATTTATTAGATGTGGGTGTCACTGGCTTGGGCAGCATTTATTGCCCATTCCTAATTGACCTTGAGAAGGTGGTGGTAAGTTGCCTTCTTGAGCCTCTGAACTGTGGTATAGTTACACCCACAGTGCTGTCAGGGAGGGAGTTCCAGGATTTCGACCCAACGATCGTGGAAGAACGGCGATATCATTCCAAGTCAGGATGGTGTGTGAGTTGGAGAGGAACTTCCAGGTGGCGGGGATCCCATATGTCTGCTGTCCTTGGCCTTCCAGATGGTAGCATGTGTGGGTCAGGAAGGTGCTGCCTAAGGAACCTTGGTAAGTTACTGAAGTGTATCTTGTATATAGTATACACTGTTGCTATTGTGCGTCGCTGGTGGAGGGAATTAATGTTTGTGGAAGGTTTGTCTTGGTCGGGTGTGGCATCAAGGAGCCCAAGCAAAACTGGAGTCAACGGGACTCAGGGGGAAACCCTTAGCTGGTTGGAGTCATACCTGGCACAATGTAAGATGGTTTTGGTGATTGGAGGTCAGTCACCTCAGTTCCATGACATCACTGCAAAAGTTCCTCAGGGTAGTGTCCTAGACCCAACCATTTTCAGCTGCCTCATCACTGACCTTTCTTCCATCATAAGACCAGGAAGTGGGGATGTTTGCAGATGATTGCACAATGTTCAGCACCATTCATGACTCCTCAGATAATTAAACAGTCCATGTTCAAATGCAGTAAGACCTGATAATATTCAGGATTAGATTTTCAAGTAACATTTGTGCCACACAAGTGCCAGACCATCTCAACAAGAGAAAATCCAACCATCACTGCTTGACCTTCAATATAATTTCCATCGCTGATTTTGAATCCATCAAAATCCTGAGGGTATCATTGACCAGAAACTGAACAGGACTAGCCATATAAATAGAATACTCTCCGCTTGCCTGGATGAGTGAAGCTCCAACAACACTCAAAAAGCTTGACACCATCCAAGACAAACCTTCCACAAACATTAATTCCCTCCACCAGCGACGCACAATAGCAGCAGTGTGTACCATGTACAAGATACACTTCAGTAACTTACCAAGGTTCCTTAGGCAGCACCTTCCTGACCCACACATGCTACCATCTGGAAGGCCAAGGACAGCAGACATATGGGATCCCCGCCACCTGGAAGTTCCTCTTCAACTCACACACCATCCTGACTTGGAATTATATCACCGTTCTTCCACTGTCGTTGGGTCGAAATCCTGGAACTCCCTCCCTGACAGCACTGTGGGTGTAACTATACCACAGTTCAGAGGCTCAAAAAGGCAACTTACCACCACCTTCTCAAGGGCAATTAGGAATGGGCAATAAATGTTGCCCAAGCCAGTGACACCCACATCTAATGAATGAATTTGTAAAATCTGGATAATTAGGAATATTCCTGAAGTTCAACAGTTGAGTAAGAAATAAGGTTTGCTTAGTAAAACTCAAGCCATTGCAGAGACAGAACAGAATGTTCACAAAATTCCAGACTAATTGAACACTGTCAATGTGCCTGAAATTTAGCTCCATCGTGGGACACAGTATCCTTTAGTTGTTGAGTCAGGTTGATGCGATCCCCACTGGGATCCTATTATTCTTTTCTCTTATAATCACTTGAAAGAGCTGGTATTTTCTTTCAGTATGCTCTGAAATTTCTGAAGTCGTTTGAAGGCAAGATCACAAAGAGTGAAGGTTTTGTTACAAAGGAAAGTTGGATGAGCTTTGTATTGCCGAGCTTCAAGCCACACATGAGATCGAAACTTCACTGAATGGTGATAGTAGAGAAAGCAGTTCTTAACTTCTCAAACAAGCACCTTTAACCATGTGGGAGGGGAGGGGGCAGATGAAGCTTACTGAACACCTCTGTCTTCAGGGATATCTGCAAACTGGATCACTACTGTATTTATATACTTACATTGTGCAGAGCTAACATTTTGGGCAGAAGGAGGTCTGCTTCCTTGCAGTTCTACAAGTATCACAGTGAAATTAAATATCTTCTTGAGCAATTCTCTGCATCCTCATTTTGGTGAAATCGAGATTAATCTCATGGTATTCCAGAGAACATCACTGCTGTTACTATACACTTGCAGTGCAATTTCAGCCTGAATCCAGCCTGATTTGACTCCAGATAGAAGCAATTTCATTCCACTTTACCTTGGAGACAATATGGACCTTGGTACCCAATCTACAGGCCATGTGAAACATTGGACCAAAGTGTTTAAGTTTTGCTTCAGACAGATGCCAAAGGTGTGGATCATGAATACACTCCTACTTTAACTCATTCCTTGGAAATAAGCTTTGAGCAGTAGTGGGGGAGAGGTCAGAGAACAAAATGTGAAAAATGATTTGACAGTCAGGTCAGGGATGAAAGATTCAGCTCAGGGTTGGTCTGAGATTGTACACCAGAAGCATGTAGGTAATCGTGGAAACCAAAAAAAAGACCTTTCAGTCATCCAGGAATCAAGGTAAAGACTTGTACATTTGGGTTCATTGATCCACGCAAGGCAAACACACACAGCTTAATACAAAGAAGTATGAGGTGATGCATTTTGGCAAAAGGGAGAGGGAGAGGCAATATGCTTCACGGCACAGTTCAGAAGAAGTGCAGGGACAGAGGGACCTCGGGGGGAGGGGGGTAGAGGGTTCATATGCATCGTTGATTCAAGGTGACAGGACAAACTGAGAGAGTGGCTGGAAAAGCACATGTGATCTTAGATTTGATAAATAGAAGCATTGAGTACAGAAACAGAGAAGCAAAACAGAGGGCCAGGTGGCCCCCTTCTGCACTGTAAAGTCTGTGTTCTATGTTCTATGTAAACCTTTATAAAGCTCTGGTTAGCTCACAACAAGAGTATTGTGTCCAGTTCTAGTCATTTCACTTTAGGAAGGAGAGTCCTTGAGAGGGTGCAGAGGACAATTACCAGAATCATTCCACAGATGAGGGATTTTTGCTATAAGGTTAGGTTGTAGAAGCTGGCGATGTTCTTCTCCTTGGAGTAAAGGAAGTTGAGGGGAGAGAGAAATGCACAAGATCATGGCAGGTTTTTGATAAGGCGGACATAGAAAAGCTGATCTCATTACTGATGATACAGAGTCTAAAGGGCACATAATTTTAAAAAATAAATTTAGAGTAACCAGTTATTTTTTTTTCCAATTAAGGGGCAATTTAGCGTGGTCAATCCACCTAACCACAATCTTAGGGTTGTGGGGGTGAAACCCAAGCAGGCATGGGGAGAATGTGCAAACTCCACACGGACTGTGACCCAGGGCTGGGATTTGAACCCGGATCCTCAGCTCCGCAGTCCCAATGCTAACCACTGCGCCCCACAAAAGGCACATACTTAAGGCTTTGAGCAAGAGATACAAAGAGATGTGAGGAAGAACTATTTTATATAGTGAGTGGTAATGAACTCGCTCTCTACGAGGGTGGTGGACGCAGAGATGGTTAATGATTTAATAGGAAATTGAATCGGGTTTGATAGAAATAAGTCTCCAGGGCTGCGGTAATAGAGTGAGGACTAGATTGCTCTACAGAGAGCTGGAACGGATGTGATGGGTCGAATGGCCTCTATTTGTGCCGTTATAGCCAACTTTATGGAACCTGACCTCATGCTTAAGTCTAAATCATAGAATCATAAATCATAGAATTTACAGTGCAGAAGGAGGCTATTCGGCCCATTGAGTCTGCACTGGCCCTTGGAAAGAGCACCCTGAGCCCACACCCTATCCCTGCAATCCAGTAACCCTACCCAACACAACCCAACCCAACCTTTTTGGTTACTAAGGGCAATTTAGCATGGCCAATCCACCTAACCTGCACATCTTTGGACTGTGGGAGGAAACCAGAGCACCCGGAAGAAACCCACGCAGACACGGGGAGAAAATGCAAACTCTGCACAGACAGTGACCCAAGCTGGGAATAAATTTACAGTGCAGAAGGAGGCCTTTTGGCCCATCAAGTCTGCACCGGTCCTTGGAAAGAGCACCCTACCTAAGCCCATATCTCCACCCTATAACGTAACCCCACTGAACGTTTTTTCCTTTGGACACCAAGGGCAATTTAGCATAGCCAATCCACCTAACCTGCACATTTTTGGACTATGGGAGGAAACCGGAGCACCCGTAGGAAACCCACGCAGGTACGAGGAAAGCATGCAGACTCCGCACAGACAGTGACCCAAGCCCGGAATCGAACTTGGGATCCTGGAGCTGACTGGATTGCTCTACAGAGAGCTGGCACGGATGTGATGGGCCGAATGGCCTCTGTTTGTGCCATTATAGCCAACTGTATGGAACCTGACCTCATGCTTAAGTCTGCAGATTCTAAATCATAGAATCATAAATCATAGAAATTACAGTGCAGAAGGAGGCTATTCGGCCCATTGAGTCTGCACTGGCCCTTGGAAAGAGCACCCTGAGCCCACACCCTATCCCTGCAATCCAATAACCCTACCCAACACAACCCAACCCAACCTTTTTGGTTACTAAGGGCAATTTAGCATGGCCAATCCATCTAACCTGCACATCTTTGGACTGTGGGAGGAAACCAGAGCACCCAGAGGAAACCCACGCAGACACGGGGAGAAAATGCAAACTCTGCACAGACAGTGACCCAAGCTGGGAATAAATTTACAGTGCAGAAGGAGGCCTTTTGGCCCATCAAGTCTGCACCGGTCCTTGGAAAGAGCACCCTACCTAAGCCCATATCTCCACCCTATCCCCGTAACCCCACTGAACATTTTTTTCTTTGGACACCAGGGGCAATTTAGCATAGCCAATCCACCTAACCTGCACATTTTTGGACTGTGGGAGGAAACCGGAGCACCCGGAGGAAACCCACGCAGGTACAAGGAAAGCATGCAGACTCCGCACAGACAGTGACCCAAGAATGGAATCGAACTTGGGATCCTGGAGCTGTGAAGCAACTTGCTCAACACTGTGCAACCGTGCCACCCTGTGTTAGAATGTAATTGATGAATGAGGGTACCTGGGTTGGAAATGATTAAATGGGACTATGAAGGAGACTAGGCAGGGCTGAGGAAAAGGGGGATATGTAGAGAAACAGAGAAGCAGCAGTCAGTTTGCACAGTGAGACTGCACAAACAGAGACTGGTTACCAAGTTAACACTCGTAACAGTTTATGTAAGTGGGTTTGCAGGGAGTGGTTTAACTGGAGCATATCTTGTTCTGGTGCTGCTCCAAGAGAGCACATTGGGCCTGTCTATCATTAATGCCTCATGTATTACAGGTGCTCTATGATCTGTTCTAGAAAGGACTTTTCTTCACTCATAATCTCTGGAGGGAAATTTCTGCTAATTTCTCCGTCTATAACCGCCAATAACCACCAGCTCCATTTCAAAATAGCTTATATAACAGGAGCTAAGTAATCATTTCAACAATTGTTCCCAGGAGTTCACTTCACATTTTCCCTACTCCAGACATGAAAAAAAAAAATTCTAACCTCTAGTCTCTCTCGACAATTGTTAATTTTGTGAAACATGGATCCTCTCCCGATAACAAGACATCCCTTTTAGAAAGTGTTTTACCTGACACCTTGCTCTGGTGTCTCCCATCTGTACAGCAGCAAATTCCCATGCCACATCATTCACAGAAGATAGATTTTCAGCAGGAGCCACTTGTTGAGCTTGCTTCCTGTTAATATCCACCTGCCAAACACAGGAATAGATGGTCAGTGTTCATCATGTTGGTTGAATCCTTTTGCTTGATGTCCAAGTAACCGGATACCTAAATGCATCCTACAGATTACCCTCAGAGATTCCCATTACAGCACACTACTATAATGCTCTGCCATGCAGACTAGACAGAGATTAATGTCCATTGCCTGCAGGGGTGGCATGGTGGTGCAGTGGTTAGCACTGCTACCTCACGGTGCCTCGGACCCAGGTTCGATCCCAGCCCCGGTTCACTCTCCATGTGGAGCTTGCACATTCTCCCCGTGTCTACGCGTGTCTCACCCCCGCACCCAAAGATGTGCAGGGTAGGTGGATTGGCCATGCTAAATTGCACCTTAATTGGAAAAATAAATAATTGTGCACTCTAAAAAAAATTTTAATTTTAATTTTATATATTTTAAAGCAACAAATTTGTAGAAGTTTTTTTAATGAATTCAGAGTACCAATTCATTTTTTTCCAATTATGGGGCAATTTAGTGTGGCCAATCCACCTGTCCTGCACATCTTTTGGGTTGTGGGGGCGAAGAAATTTGTAAAGGTTGAGGCGGCTTTGTCTTTGTTCAGCTGGTAAAGTTAAATGTTAACTGGTTTCAAAGTTTTGTATTTTAAAAATATTTTTTGTTCAGAATTGTTTTACATTAAACTTTACAATCTTCTACAAATGCCTTACTGAAACATCAGAACATCAGGGGGTTAGGGCAGCATGGTGGCCTAGTGGTTAGCACAGCAGCCTCACGGCGCTGAGATCCCAGGTTCGATCCCGGCTCTGGGTCACTGTCTGTGTGGAGTTTGCACGTTCTCCCCGTGCCTGAGTGGGTTTCCTCCGGGTGCTCCGGTTTCCTCCCACAGTCCAAAGATGTTCAGGTTAGGTGGATTGGCCACGTTAAATTGCCCCTTAGTGTCCAAAGGTTAGGTGCGGCTACTGGTCTTAAGCAGGGTGTTCTTTCAAGGGCCGGTGTAGACTCGATGGGTCGAATGACCTCCTTCTGCACTGTAAATTCTATGATTATATGATTCTGAACATAACATTTAACTGAGATAATTTGAAATGAATAAGGGGCAGCACGGTGGCACAGTGGGTTAGCCCTGCTGCCTCACAGCGCCAAGAACGATCCCAGCCCTGGGTTACTGTCCGTGTGGAGTTTGCGCATTCTCCTCATGTCTCAGAACCCGGAGGAAACCCAAGCAGACATGGGGCGAATATACATAGTTCACACAGTCACCCAAGGTTGGAATTGTAGTGCTAACTATCGTGCCATAGTGCCACCGTTGTTTCCTCCGGGTGCTCTGGTTTCCTCCCACAGTCCAAAGACGTGGAGGTTGGGTGAATTAGCCTTGCTAAATTGCCCCTTAGGCCTGGATTCTCCGACCCGGCGCCAGGTCGGAGAATCCCCAGAGGGAGGGAGGGGGGGTGCCACGCCGGTCGGGGGCCATTGAAAATTCGGGCACGCATGTGCAGTGCGGCCGCTACTTTTTTTAAACGGTCTGATCTTAATTGCTCACTTGTGCATGCACAATTTATCATTTCACTTCATTGTTCCTTGATTACCTGGACTTATTTTAAAAGGTGCAATGAACTAAGTAGTTCATGTGTGTAATGTTCCTGTCTCCATCTGAGAATAAAAGGAATGCAAATCATGATTAGTCATTCTTGCATTACCTTTTTCACAATGGTATTTCCATGCTCATCTGTGTACTGTTCCTCTGTAACCGTTTTTTATTCATTTATTTTATTCATTTAATCTTTATTCTTTTCATTTATTTTATTCATTTTTTTTACAAGTTCGGGGGGGTTGGTTTTATTTAATAAGATTTTACAGAAGAAATGCAGAACTTTGGACAGATGGAGACTCCATACTTTCCGACACCGAAAGGCTTCACCTTCATCCAACAGGTTCCATTGAAGGAGCGTGTACAAGGGCCAAAGGGACCCAAAACCATTTCCTCCATTTTTATCAGCAGCAAACAAGGTAAGAGAAAATGGTGGGTCGCTCAGGTCGGCCGGGTTGGGTCCCGAAGGTTGGTGGGGTTGGGTCCCGAAGGTTGGCTGGTTGGTAAAAATGGGTCCCCGGAGAAAAGTTTAAAAAACACTGGGTTAGGTGGTGTTATGGGGATAGGGCGGGGGCATTGGCCTGGGTAAGGTACTCCTTTGGAGTGTCAATGCAGACTTGATGGGCCGAATGGATTTCTTCTGCACTGCAGTGATTCTATAAACACAAATAAAAATAAATCAGATGTTGCAAGGACAGTGACAGCAAAGGTCCCTGGGGCACTTTTAAAATCTTATGACCGTAATCTAAATTAAAACATACAAACATTTTTAAACATGCCACACATAAAATTACATTTTTATATAGTGCAGATTGAAATAGTTTCACAGATCTAAAACAAATAACCGAACTTATGTTCACTTATAAATAATCACCTTTAATCATAAAAAAATTAAACACGGTGCTGAGGACCTGGGTTTGATCCCGGCCCTGGGTCACTGTCTGTGTTCATTTGCCGATAGGCTTGGGAGAGATCGATTTTGCTAATTTTTTGGCCTCCTGAGAGTCCTGCAAAAACAATTTTTGTTAAGTGGTAGAGGGTATTAATCAGCACAATATACAGGGTTGATAGTTGTTTTGAAATCCCCTCATACTCATATTGAGCCATCCTTCTTTAAGATGGGGATGATTGGGGTTGTCCAATCACTGGTGGTGGCAGGCTCAATGACTGCTGTCTTCAGGAGTTCTTGAATAACCTCTTGAGTTCTTCTTCCACTTTAGGTCGAATAGCATAGTGTAAGATGCGCGCTTTCAAACACTTCGGCACACTATCTGTCTTTATCTTGAGTTTCACTTCGACCCCAGTCATGGATCCAAGTGACTCCTTGAATACCTTTGCATACTTTCTCAGAAGTGGTTGAAGATCATTTGTAGAATCAACAAGTTTGTTCGCAACAGCCCAGTTTAGCTTCATCTTCCTTAACCAAGGTCTCCCAAACAATGCTGGAATGTTTCCATGAACATTTTGAAGAGGCAACTCCACTTGCTGTTCATTAACTTCCACAGTTACCTTGATGAAGCCCTTCAGTGGCACCACCTCCTCCGTATAGGTCCTCGAAAACCATATCAGATGGTTGCAACGGCAGATGCTTCGATTTCTGACAGTATATTGATTGCATCAACCGTATCCACTTCCATCTTAATAGTGTTCCCATTTAATTTTGGATAGACCCAAACATCGCTGCTGGTCTCCTTGTACTGATAGAACGCTGAGCTGACATTCTTTAAGCTGACTTAACACTTTGGTACTTAGTGAGTCTACAGTTGGATTACTTATCTGGTAAACGCACCCTGTAGACTTTGCAGTATTTTTCTTGGTACACTTCCTTTGTGCTGATGAAGGTTGGCGTGACCCACATGCCACGGCAATGTGACCAACTTTACCACAATTTTTGCATTTGTTCTCCTTGCTCCAACAATCTCCAGCCATGTGTCCCACTTGGTTGCAGCAATGACATGGTAGATTCTTGGTGGACCTGCTTCTCACACCTTCTGGACTTTAGCTCAAACTCCAATCAGCGAAGCTTCTCTCTCAGCAAGTGCCATAGACATTATGATTTCTATAGCAGATTTTAGGATTAATGCACCGTCAGTCAACTATTTCCTTTGGATGGCTTCATTTCTGAGGCCACAAATCAGTCGCGAAGTGTATTAACTAAAGTCTGGCCAAATTTGCAGTACTTTGCCAGCTTTCACAGCCACAAAACAAGTTGTGAAATGTTTTCTCTTCTTCCTATGCACGACGGTGAAAGCTGAATCTTTTTTAATAGTGGACGAGGAGAGAAATATTCCTGCAAGACAGTGATTAACTCATCATGTGACTTGTCTCCAGGTTCAGCTGGGTGGACGAACTTCTGTAGCAATATGAATGCTTTCATCCCAACTGAACTGCGAAAGGTCACAGTATGTGGATCTGCTGGTGCCTGATTGGCTTTATGGAACTACTGGAAACTTTCCTCATAAGAGTTGCATGTCTCCTCCTCCTCATCAAACGCATCTATGGCGCCTTTTCGTCCTGCCATTTTTGGACTGCAGCTCCCTGATCTGTGCTGCTCTGTCTTTAGCCTATCCTCCCTGCCGTTTATTTTCTCTCTGTTTAAAGTCGACAAAGCCACAGTGCACAAGCAGACTAGCTGTTTCTGTGCCCCGCTATCAATTCCCGGGCAGTGGCAGAGTCGTTCGTGTTCCAGCGGCCTGTTTCAGTGCCTCGTGCATGGTCTCCGCAGCTGTACCCGCTACGAGGGTACGTGTGCTGAAAACTTCGATCCTCCATTTGAAGTAAGCTCCCAGTAACTCACAGTTAAACAGCAGCACAAACACTTTTACTTGCACTAGCGGCTGTCAAGATTGACTCAAGATGCTGCTGAAACAGGTACAATGGTGAACTCCACAAAAGCCTGCAAAACACTCCAATGACAGAATTGCGTAATACATTACATTAAACCAGCCACTGGTGTCACTCTGATACATAACACTGATCTTTGTTTGGAGTACTGCAATTAACCTTTGCAACTCTTCGGCTAGGGAGGGTGTTTTTGTCCATGATTGCTATTCAATCACGCCTCCTGGCAAGTGCACATTGAATGGCAACAAGATAAGACACAGTTATGATGTTTTCACAGTTGAATAGATTTTCAACACTCATCTAAGCTCATACATAATAATATGTAATCATATCATCGGTTTAGCAACTAAAGAATACAGGATACATGATGCACTATCAATTACCCTGGCGACGGCTTTGCAATCCGGGAGAGTGAGGTTCGCAAACAAGGAAGGTGGATCGACCTTAAGGGCCGTGAGGTCGCATAAGGTTTGGGGGGGGGTCCGCCGAATTTTAAGGTTAAGCTTTGGAGGTGGCACTGGAAATCCAGGCCGAGTAACAGGGTAGCGCAGAGGTTGGGGAGGATGTAAAGCAGGAAGTTGCTAAACTCTACGTCTTGGATGGTAAGGGTCGCGATGCAGTACCCCCGGATTTCCACGGAATGGGATCCAGAGGCCAGGGAGATTTTCTGGGTAACGGGGTGTACCGCGAGGGAGCAGCACCTTACCGTCGTGGGGTGGATGAGGCTTTCTGTGCTCCCGGAATCAAAAAGGCAGGACGTCTCGTGCCCATCGATTCTCACTGTCGTTATTGCGGTGGCGAGGTTGTGGAGCCGGGACTGATCCAGGGTGATCGAGGCGAGCCGCGGCATTTGCTGGGAAGTCCCAGGCTGGTCAGCGGTGGTGGAGGTAGCGGCAGGCGATGAACGGCCAGATGAGCAGGGGTCCTGAGACGCCGTCCAAAATGGCATCAAAGATGCCGGCGCCCACGGGCTGCACGTGGCCTGCAGAGAAGAAGATGGCGGCGCCCACGGGCTGCACATGGCTTGCAAGGTGGAAAATGGCGGCACCCCTGGGTCGCACGTGGGGGGTGCGGGAACGCTGGGCCTGGAAACAGCAGCGACTGACCGGGCCTGGCAAACAGAAACAAAGTGTCCCTTCTTCCCACATCCGTTGCGGATCGTGCTCACCGCCCGGCAGCGCTGCCGGGGGTGTTTGTTCTGCCCGCATATATAGCACTTGGTTCCCCGTGAGTTGGTTGGCTGCCATGCGGCGCAGGCTTGCGGTTAGCTGGAGTCAACGGCTGGTGGGGCCCACGATACCCATGAGGGTGCCTCGCAGTCGGGGGTGTACGACTGGACGTTATGGGAGGCCACTTCTAACGAGTTCACGAGCTGCCTGGTTCACGCAAGATCAAGCGTACCCCCTTCCAATAAGCCCTGGCGGACGTACATAAGAACATAAGAACTAGGAGCAGGGGTAGGCCATCTGGCCCCTCGGGCCTGCTCCGCCATTCAATGAGATCATGGCTGATCTTTTGTGGACTCTGCTCCACTTTCCGGCCCGAACACCAGAACCCTTAATCCCTTTATTCTTCAAAAAACTATGTGCGCGATTCTCCGCTGCCCACGCCGGTTGGGAGAATAGCGGGAGGGCCTCCCGACATTTTTTGCGCCCTCTCGCTATTCTCCCCCCTCTCGCCCGACCCACGTCACGAATCGAGGTAAAAAACGGCGAGCGGCGATCCTCCGCAGCCGATGGGCCGAGCGGCTGGGCCTCTTCATGGCAGCAAACACACCTGCTTGCTGCCGTCGTAAAAACGGACTTTGGATGCCCGTTTGGGGCATCCAGAGGCCCGTTTGGGGTGGGAGCACCACCGTTGTGCTCGGGGGGGGACAGGCCCGCGATCGGTGCCCACCGATCGTCGGGCCTGCGTCCAAAAGGGACGCACTATTTCCCTCCGCCGCCCGACAAGATCAAGCTGCCACATCTTGTCGGGCGGCGGTGGAGAAATGTGGAACCGCGCATGTACCGTAATACATATAATACTGGTAGTGGTGACTACCACAGTACATTAATGGCACAATGCGTGGGATTCTCTCAGCCCAGCGCCGGGCCGGAGAATCCCGGCGACCGGCACGAATCGTACCACGCTGCCCTGACGCCGGGACGCGATTCGGTGACATTGGCGCCAGTGTGGTTGGTGCGGTGCCGGTCGGAGGCCGCTATACACTGCCCCCCCCCCCCCCCCCCCCGCCGATTCTCGGACCAGGATGGGCCGAGTGCCGTCACAAAAAACCCGAGTCCCGCCGGCGTCGTTCACACCTGCTCTCAGCCGGCGGGACCTCGGCGTGGAAGGGTCCGGGGTCGGCCTGTACGGTGGGGGGGGGGGGGGGTATTGACCCTGGGGGGGGGCCTCTGTTGTGACCTGGCCCGCAATCAGAGCAAACCGATCGGCAGGCCGGCCTCTCAGGCTGGGGGCCTCCTTTCGTCCGCGCCGGTCCCTTTAGCCCTATGCCATGTTTCATTGGGGCCAGTACGGAGCAGGGAGCCACTGGGGCTAGTTTAGCACAGGGCTAAATAGTTGGCTTTTAAAGCAACCAAGGCCGGCCAGCAGCACGGTTCAATTCCCATGCCAGCCTCCCCGAACAGGCGCCAGAATGTGGCGACTAGGCATTTTTTACAGTAACTTCATTTGAAGCCTACTTGTGATAATAAGCAATTTTCATTTTCATTTCACTGCGCATGCATTCGTTGTCACCGGTGCCACTGAGCATGCGCGGACCCCACGGCGCCCAGTTGACGCCAGGATCACCAGCTGGAGTGGCGTGGACTGCTCCAGTCCCGTGCTTGCCCCCTGTAGGCGCCAGAATTGCTGATCGTGAGACCATGTTGACACCGTCGGGAAACGTGATGCCGTTTCCGACAGCGTCAACACTTAGCCTCAGGATCACAAAATCCCGCCCAATGTTCTTGTTCTCATAAAAAACGTTATCTTTGAGCCTTGCCATCACAGATCAATTACATATATATTTGCATCACTTAATAATCTTTGGTGTGAAGTTGCTTTGGATTTAATGGAGTGTATTACAGATGGAGAGGTTGGATGTCTTTGAGCATTAGTCTACAGGGAAGGAACGCGTTCATCCTGTTTATTTGCTTGTACTTGTTTTGGTTTTGATCTCACAGATATGTGCATTGGTGTGTCGGAATCTAATTACTGTCACAGTCAGACAGGATAAGTAACAGGCAGGAAAGCAATGGGTGAGATTGCATGTCTATAATTCTAATGATTGCACAGAAACGTCATAGGGAGTTGGGGTAACCTTGTACACTATCTCTTGGATACTTGCATGCTGTACAAGTTACAAGATCTCTGTTGCATCATTTACTATTGAGTGCATAAGGCTCTGTTTACTCCCATTGCTCATTTTTCAGATTCCTCACCATCACACAGCTGCTCATGAGCATAATAGCAGGATATTCTGACCTGTCATGGTTAGATGAGAGCTTTAATTTTCTCCCTATGGTATTTTGTGTACTGTTTAGAATGGAATTTATTGATTTTCTCCCCTCTTCCCCCGAAGGTGCAGACTGTTTCTGGGGTACAGATTTATGGGTGCTCATTCAGAAAGCTGGTCTTCATTTGTGTTGGTTAGCTGTTCAGCTGTGTATACCACAGGATAGATCTTGTTCTCACCAAACACCCACACACGACCACACTGCCCAGCAGGATAAGTGGCTGATTTCTCTCCTCACAGCCAACCAAAGAACATTGAGGTCAATTGAAGTGCCTTGACTGCTGCCAGCAGAGAGAAGAGCAAAGAACAAGAATCACAAAATCTGCTCACTGTGGCTGCAGTGCCACACCAGTTTGATACGTGTATCTGCCAAGTTATTGAGGAACCCCTTCTCCTAACAATGATTGACCAGTCAACTGACCAGGTGGCCACATGAAGAGTGATAAATTGCATGAGGTACGGCACAACCACTGGCACCAATAAGGAAAAAAAGATTTGCATTAAAAAAAACACCTTCCATGAGCTCAGGGCATCCCAAAGCCTTTTGCAGCCAACCAAGTACTTTTTGAAATGTAGTGACTGTTGTAATTAGGAGCCATACGCTAGCATGGGGCATGACTATCTAAGTTGGATAGATAGGGAAAAACTAAGAAGGACAGTTGGAGACGGACAGGATTTCTGAGGATAGTTTTTTTTCTTGTTGCTTATGTCTACAGCTTCAATCCAAACCTTTGGCCTCTTATCAATTTTTAAGTTCTGGCTCAGTGATCTCCTGAGCTGCAAAGCACTCTGAGGTATTTTTTCACATGAGGAGTGCTGAACAATTTTATGTTACTGCTTTCGATTATCATTTGACTGAGAGCAAAGTGTTTTTTCAGAAGGAGAAAAAAAATAGCGATTTTTAAAATCATTTTTTCCTCACATATTTTGCTTTTTGATTTTCTCCCGTTCTCGTTTCCCTAAAATAATTGACTTCCCACTCAAGGAAAATTCCACTGGTGTTGACAATCAAGTGTCCATAATTAATCTTTGAACCTGACAATGTTTCTTCCCGTTATGATTTTTCAATGGAAGAATTACAGCTGAGAATGAGCATGTCGCCAATCGAGGTAAACTTTCAGCAGAATTATCAGCTATCAATATATGGGAAATACAACCATTTTTCCTGCCCTGAGGCCAATTTGTTCTCTTTATTCTTTTTCTTTGGGCATCACTGATAAAGCCAGCACTTGTTGCCCATCCCTAATTGCCCTTGAACCAAGTGGCTTGCTGACCCCTTTCAAAGGGAGTTGAGTCAATCACATGGCTGTGGGTCTGGAGTCACATGTAGGCCAGACCAGGTAAAAATTGCAAATTTCCTTCTGCTGAAGGACATTAGTGAACATTAGTTTTTTTCTGACAATCAACAATGTTTGCATGGTCACAGTTATTGAAACTATATTTTCAATTCCAGATTATTAATTGAATTCAAATTCCACTAGCTATGTTGGTGAGATTGAACCCTTGTCACAAAACATTAGCCTCGGTCCCGAATCCAGAAACATTACCATTGCCACTATCTCCCCATAAATTGTAATCCCTTGTTACAAATTGTAGTCTGCCATAAATGCTTTCTTAGGTTCGTTGGCATCAGCCATTTTTTTTTAAAATTCAGAATGCCCAATTCATTTTTTTCCAATTAAGAGGCAATTTAGTGTGGCCAATCCACCTAGCCTGCACATCTTTGGGCTGTGGGGGCAAAACCCAGGCAAACACAGGAGAATGTGCAAACACCACACGGACAGTGACCAAGACCGGGATCGAACCTGGGACCTCGGCGCCGTGAGGCAGCAGGGCTAACCCACTGTGCCAGAGTTCTGCCCTGGCATCAGCCATTTGTAAGCAGTCTGTTTGTCCTAATTTTATGAGAGCTGCCTCACTGCCCTGGGTCTATTTATGCAATATATTCACCAAGGGTTGTAGCAATAGTATCTCCTTGTGACCTGACCAGATATTTGTGTCTTTTCACAAATGTTTTCTTCAATCTCTCCATAAGTGGACCAAGCAAATAACTGGGAGTTGAAACTCGGTATGAAACATTGAACTGCTTCATTTCACAACAAGTAAACATACAGGGATAGACCCCCCCCCCCCCCCCCCCCCCCCCCCCGCCGCCGCCGCCGCCATCCCCAGCATGTTTCTCGGCAGTAGGAGGCGGCCCACCATTGGCCGGTGGTGGGATCTTCTGGTCCCGCAGCTGTCAATGGGATTTTTCCTGCTGATGGCGGGACGGGAACATCCTGCTGGCGTGAATGGCCAGAAAATCCCGCTCACAGAATATGTGTAATGTAATTAAATTCACTTATTTCAATCAGTACAATCATTCTTCACATGATGATATAAAATGAAGAATATTTCTTGCCTTGTCTAGAGGTTATGTTACTTTATTATCTAAGATGTCTTATACTAGTGTTGCTAAATGTTGCTAAGTGTGCTTTACACTTAATTGCTCTGTTTTATAACCTTTGCTCTAGAGTCGCCAGGTATCTTTATGATACCACCACGAGCTTCAAGTTCAAGTGCTGACCAATAACTCAATACACCAGTTAGTAAGGTTCAAATCAAAACACATTTATTATATACACAGTCAATCGCTACTCATGCTTAAAATACTACTCACTAGACTATTTCTAACACTAACCGGTCAATACTTAGCTTTGGAAAAGGGACCCACTAGGTCAGGGGAACAATTAGCCTCTCGTTCGATTCTGAGTCTGCAGGCTTCCAGCTGGTATGGACTAATGGTTAGGAGCGCCTATCTCGTAGCGTGCGTTGACTGGACACTTACTTGGTTGGTGCAGCTGCTAGGCAAGTCTCTCCGAGTTGAGAGTCACGGTCAAGTTCTTTGAGAGCTGCCAAGAAGAACAAATTGAACTTGGGGACTCTACTTTATAGTCCCCAGGGGCTTTGCACCCTTTTGGGTGGACCCCGTACCTGGTTCCAAGTGATTGAACTGAGTTCTGATCACTTGGATCGATTTCTCCAATACTGGAGCTGTTCACTGATCGCTGGGCGGTTCCTAAGTGTCCATTGGCTTTCTTTTGTCTTTGCTCCTGTTGGACCCCACTGAGGTTGGGAACAGAGATAGAAGGGCCATGAAAATATTGATGCCTGCCAATAAAACTGATTAAGTCCCTTGCTAAGGGCACTAAAAGGAGACCGACTGGGAGTTTCCAGTTGACCTCCAAGTTCCTGATGCACCGGGATGGGGGAGGGGGTGGTGGTGGAAAGTTTAACCGCTTGGGCTTGATCCAATGACCATGCTGCGCCTGAAAAGCAGCTTGCCACAGCGCAACATAGCTGATAGAAGCCAGGACACCCTGCTCCTGGGATCTGCCCGACTCGCGAAGCCTCGTGAGATCTATTGCAATCTTGTGATACATTGCGATGGGATTCATCCCCTTCACCTCGGAGACCCAGGGCAAGTGCCGTCAGCTCTGGTCCCCACAAACTGGAACTGGATAGTATGGCACTTGTGGGGGTCTCCCAGAATATTGGAGGCCTCCAGCTATATGCCCTTTGGGCAGGGTGGTGCCCTGGCAATTCTGGTGCCACCTGGGCATCCTGGCAGGGCCAGCCTGGCCCTGCCAAGATACCCAGGTGGCACTGCCAGGTTGGTGGTGCCAAGCTGGCATTTTGGGGAAGGGGGGTTGGGCTTGGATTGCCCAGCGTGGGTGTTGGGTGGGAGCTGGTCCTTTCCATAGTGAGTTTGAGTTAGGGTTTGGGGGTCACTTTGGGGGCTATTGAGATAAGGACGCCATTTTAAAATGGCATCCTAATCCCTCGCTACACTGAGGAGTTCCGACAAGTGGAGCTACTCGATGTACAAAATGGGGCTATGTGTGGCCTCGGCCACGTGTTCCCTACTGAAGCCCCTTATACAATGCGAGTCGTGTTGTATAGCCATGTGTTTCACGGCGCTGCGAGTGCTGGGAAACACACGATTAAACCCACATGCTAATGGACTTTGTTCCCAATTAGTTGAATTGCACCCCTTATCTCACTTTATAGGTGCTGCATAATCAGCTGAGCATTTCATACAGTTTTTATTTCTGAAATTATCATGCTCTACATGGTTCAATTACTCACTGATGCCTGGGTGTGCTGGTGGCAGGTTTTGGAAAAATGTACCTTCCTGAGCCATCAGAAGCTGCTCAAGCTTCACTGTATTTAAGAGATTTTTTTTTTTTTGATTTAAAAAAAAAATTTAGAGTACCCAATTCATTTTTTCCAATTAAGGGGCAATTTAGCGTGACCAATCCACCTACCCTGCACATCTTTGGGTTGTGGAGGCGAAACCCACGCAAACACGGGGAGAATGTGCAAACTCCACACGGACAGTGACCCAGAGCTGGGATCGAACCTGGGACCTTGGCGCCGCGAGGCTACAGGGCTAACCCACTGCGCCACCATGCTGCCCTTTATTTAAGAGATTTTAGGCTGCCCTGTGCTATCAGCAAAATAGGTTTAATGACCTTCCAAGGCCAATCGCAGAGAGTCCAATTTTAGGAGCGAAAATTAGGTTGCACTGTCATCATGTAGGGTATAATTTAAGTAAGGCAATCTCATGTTAAATTGTCAAGGCCCTAATTTTGGAAATTCTTGTGAGACTCCACCAATAGTGTGAGCACTACTCCTAAAGGAGCAGATGCCACATGAATCCTGCAAGCTTACTTCTCGAAGCTGATCCCTTACAGATCAAAGATAGGTTTTAAGAAAGAAATCCCATATTCATGCTTCTTTTGTTGCACCGTGCAGAATGCAGCGGTTGATGTTTTGGGGGTATTCCCCCAATTTTTCATTTTTCTTTCTTTCCCCAGTACTTTTTTTCATTGTTCTTGATTCTCGACATTGCACCATGCTTAGCAGTGAGGATTTTTTTTTTTTGGAAAGTTCCATTCACTCAACTATTAAAATTAGTAAAAGTGGTTTGTGAGGGCCCAACAAATGTCTGGATAATGAGACATTGGGCCAGGCCTATTACAAACCCAGGACTTTGAAGAGTACTACTGCCTTCGAGGGGCGGCACGGCGGCTCGGTGGTTAGCACTGCTGCCTCACGGCTCCGAGGACCTGGGTTTGATGCCGGCCCTGAGTCACTGTCTGTGTGGAGTTTGCACATTCTCCCCGTATCTGCGTGGGTCTCACCCCACATCCCAAAGATGTACAGGGTAGGTGAATTAGCCACACCAAATTTCCCCTTAATATAAAATAAAGAGTACTACTGCCTTCGCCTTGGTCCTGAGGCCAACAAGCTTTCCCTCACTGCAACCCCACTCTTTCTGATGAAATGCAACTCTTTCAGAGTTTGATACCTTGCCAGATTTTGCAAGCGCAAGCCAATTTGGTGCAGGCCAAGCTCTCTGGGCAAGCATTGTCTCGTGAAATAAGGAGATAAAATTTATATCACAAAATTTGAAATGATCTGCCTTCACATTCGGGCACAAAATTGCAAAATTGGAATACCCGTGGTTACTTTTTGAAGGTTTGAATGGAACAAAAAAACATTGCAGTAAAAATCATACAGTTCATTGACACAAAGCCATGGCACTGCAGGAGATTCTCCCGACATATGGCAAAACATATGGTTCCAGAGTTACAGAGACTCCTTTGCAGCTCAGATTATCTTTAGCTCTGAGTGTGCAAGAATTTGCAGACCCTACAGAGCTCTGGCCTGAATTCAGTTATCGACACTTCTCCAACCAGATGAGTGAATGATTAATAACAACTCAATACAGGTAAGAGATAGAAGTGTTGGTGGATATTTAAACTATCTGGGATATTTCATGGCATGAGAGTTGTGGGACTGGTTAAAAGACCAAGACAGAAAAACAAACAGAGTTTACGTTTCAAGTCCATATGCCCATTCCAAATGGGGCCATACTGACTCAAAACATGAACTGTTTCTCTCTCCACAGATGCTGCCAGACCTACTGCGCTAATCCATTATTTCCTGTTTTTGTTTCAGTTTACCAGCATCTGCAGTATTATGCTTTTATTTAAGACGGAAAGAGCATGTTCTCATATTGTTTTGTGATTCTGCCATTAAAATTAACTGGAATTAACGAGGTTGCAATATCTCAACTGGGCTGTGCCTATTTCAGGTGGCTCAGTGTTTTTCTGAAGTTTGTGTATGAAGAAATGTACTGATGACATTTGTCATTGACAATGTAGGATGCATATATATATATCAGTCACATCAGCATTTACACCAACAGTGTACATAAACAATGATTCAGGTTGAGTTCTTATTTTGGAAAAAGTGATTTGAACAGTGAATCAAGATAAAGTCCATTAAATTAGGCTCTGTAGTACCACTGGTGCCAGCACTATGATAGCTCTGAGATCAGCACGGTCCTTCCAACAACTTTCAGAGTTACCTGCATGGTACATCATGCTGGGAAGGGCACTTTGTTCAAGTACTGTGGCATGTTTTTCAATGTGTTGTGGTGAATTGATGCATCCATATGGAGAGGGCAGAGGAATTGATCACATGTACACACCAAATCTGCAACAGTTAGAGGGGCTGCAGTTACGGTGCCCAAGTCAATCTACAGTAATATAGTAAGAAGTCTTACAACACCAGGTTAAAGTCCACTGGAGGAGTTCTGGAAGGGGGTGGCGAGGATGGTGTTGAGGGTGGTGGGATCCAGGGTCAAGCCAGGATGGGGACTCGCGATTTTTGGGGTTGGGGTTGAGCCGGGAGTGCAGGAGGCAAAAGAGGCCGGTGTGCTGGCCTTTGCGTCCCTAGTAGCCCGGCGAAGGATCTTGCTACAATGGAAGGATGCGAGGCCCCCAAGCGTGGAGACCTGGATCAATGACATAGCGGGTTTCATTAAGCTAGAGAAGGTCAAACTCGCCCTGAGAGGGTCGGTACAAGGATTCTTTAGGCGGTGGCAACCTTTTCTCGACTTTCTGGCTCAACGATAGGGTACAGGGACAGTAGCAGCAGCAACCCGGGGGGGAGGGGGGGAAGGGGGAGGGAAAAGGGGGGGGGGAGGGAAAAGGGGGGGGGGCGGACAATGACTATGTTTGTTTATTTAATTTTAATTTATTTTTAAGTTCTTTTGTTGTTCATTGGGGTTGGGGGGGTGGGGGGATGTGATACATGCGTCGATACGGTCTGGGGGTGTTACAGTTATTATGGGTTATTTTGTTGCATTTCATTGTTTGTCGTTATGTTTTATATTTTCTGTAAAAAATTCCAATAAAAATTATATTTAAAAAAAAAGCTTAAAAACCAGTTATACTTTAAAAAAAAATAAATTTAGAGTACCAAATTCATTTTTTACAATTAAGGGGCAATTTTTAGCGTGGCCAATCCACCTACCCTGCACATCTTTGGCCTGTGGGGGTGAGGGCGCAAACACGGGGAGAATGTGCAAACTCCACACGGACAGTGATCCAGAGCCAGGATCAAACTTGGGACCTTGGTGCCATGAGGCAGCAGGGCTAATCCACTGAGCCACTGTGCTGCCCTTCAACCAGTTATACTTTAAACTGTCTATTTAATTCAAAAATAGAATGGATATGGATATGGGTGTATGGAAGATAGCTAATTATCATTTCTACCTGGGTACAAGGCTATGTGGTTCACATTGACACGGAGAGGGGCATTGAGTGGGGAAGGGACCACAGCAAGATATTGTAGTGTCGGGCTACAGAGTCTCCTAACATATCACACAACCCGCACAGACCCAAGTCAACCTGCAAGAATATGAGAGGCAAAGCAGTAAAATAGAGGCAGCCAGTTCTGCACCTAAAGCAGAAGAAACGCTGACCTCTTGATCACCATGGAGAACATGTGTGAAAGCTTGAGCTCATATTAAAGACACTAAACTTGTGAGGATTTTAAAAAGGCTGGAAAGTTCTACTAACTTAGGCTATAGAGAAGGAATCGCCAGGGTAATCCACACATTGAAAATCAGCTCTGAGATTAGAAATAAATTGGAAGCAGGCCATTGGCAGCAGAGAACTGCTTTGTGCTGGTTCCGGAAGAATGAAGTGTCGAATTAAGGGACAGACTGAAATATCAATGGCCTGTGGGATTATCGGTTGTGTTATCATTTCTGTGGTTTAGAGCATAAGTTGCCCAACAAATACAAACAAATAATATTTGGTCAAAGTTTTTTTTTAAGGTAAAAGTCTTAAAACCACGTCCTCGGTGCCGTGAGGTAGCAGTGCTCACCACTGTAGCGCCCGGCTTGGGGCAGCACGGTAGCATGGTGGTTAGCATAAATGCTTCACAGCTCCAGGGTCCCAGGTTCGGTTCCCGGCTGGGTCACTGTCTGTGCGGAGTCTGCACGTCCTCCCCGTGTGTGCATGGGTTTCCTCTGGGTGCTCCGGTTTCCTCCCACAGTCCAAAGATGTGTGGGTTAGGTGGATTGGCCATGCTAAATTGCCTGTAGTGTCCTAAAAAGTAAGGTTGGGGGGGGTTGTTGGGTTACGGGTATAGGGTGGATACGTGGGTTTGAGTACGGTGATCATTTGCTCGGCACAACATCGAGGGCCGAAGGGCCTGTTCTGTGCTGTACTGTTCTATAAGTTGAAAAATAATCACTGGAGGAATGATTTGTCAACAACACTTTCTGAAATATAACAACTTGTAACACCATCTCCTTGTTGAATCTGACGGCTAGCAGTGCACCTCATCCCCTCTCTACAGCCTCAGCTCCATTTATCTGTCAAGTTACAGGATGTCCCAACTGGGTAACTTCTTTTTTTAAATGTATTTTATTACAAACATGCATCAAAACAGGTTTCAGCAAATAAACACCCCGGGAAACATAGTTCCCCACAATCAACTATACAGTCTGTACCAATTTTTCCCCATTTTCACCCCCCCTCCCCCACCCCCCTGCGATGAACAGCTCCTCAAACATGATCACAAACACCCCCCACCTTTTCTCAAACGCCCCTGCTGAGCCCTTTAACTCATACTTTATCTTCTCTAACCACAAGAAGTCGTACAGGTCACCCAACCAAGCCACTACCCCCGGCGACGATGCCGACCGCCACTCCAGCAAAATTTCCCCTCAGAGAGGGGAAGGCCACATCATCAGTCATCCTCCTCTCCATGAGCTCCGGCTTCTCTGAAACCCCAAATATCCTTACCAAAGGGTCCGGGTCCACCTCCTCCTCCAGCCACTTGAATATATCCACAATACTTCCCTCCCCTTCCATATCCGGAAGCAGCAGTCACTCCAGCAGGATGCATTCTGGCAACCGAGGGAATCCCCTCCAGACCTTTCGCACAAAGTCCCTAACCTGCAGATACCTGAACTCACTCCCCCTCGGCAGCTCTACCCTCTCCCTTAGCTTCTCCAGACTGGCAAACTCTTCCTCCAAATACCAATCCCTCACCTTGACCAATCCCACTTCCCTCCACCTCCTGTATCCACTATCCACCCACCCTCCACCCCCTGGCTCAAATCCATGATTCTCGCACAGCGACATTAGCACTGACATCCCTTCCATCCTAAAATGCCTCCTCAATTGATTCCATGTCTTCACTGTGGACTGCACCACCGGGCTCCCTGAATACCTACTTGGAGCCATTGGCAACTCTGTCATCACCATAGCTCTCAAACTAGGCCCCTTACAAGATTTCTCCTCCAACCTAACACACTCTACCCTTTCTCCTTCAAACCACGTCCCTCTGTCTCCTCCCCACCCTCGGCACCTTCCCTGCCCATACAAAGTCCAAAATGATCATGTCCACTTTTCGAAAAAAGTCCTTTGGTATAAAGATTGGGATAGCCTGAAAGATAAAAAAGAACCTCGGCAGAATATTCATTTTGACCACTTGGACCCTCCCTGCCAATGTACCACTTGGACCTTCCCTGTCAACATCCAGCTGGGTAACCTCTAATCTCTTTTTATATTCCTGCATGATGTGGAGGTGCCGGCGTTGGACTGGGGTGAGCACAGTAAGAAGTCTTACAACACTAGGTTAAAGTCCAACATGTTTGTTTCAAACACTAGCTTTCGGAGCACTGCTCCTTCCTCAGGTGAATGTACTCACCCCAGTCCAACGCCGGCACCTCCACATCATGGCTACCATCGACACCGCATTCACCTGAGGAAGGAGCAGTGCTCCGAAAGCTAGTGTTTGAAACAAACATGTTGGACTTTAACCTAGTGTTGTAAGACTTCTTACTGTGCTCACCCCAGTCCAACGCCGGCACCTCCACATCATGCAGGAATATAAAAAGAGATTAGAGGTTACCCAGCTGGATGTTGACAGGGAAGGTCCAAGTGGTACATTGGCAGGGAGGGTCCAAGTGGTCAAAATGAATATTCTGCCGAGGTTCTTTTTTATCTTTCAGGCTATCCCAATCTTTATACCAAAGGACTTTTTTCGAAAAGTGGACATGATCATTTTGGACTTTGTATGGGCAGGGAAGGTGCCGAGGGTGGGGAGGAGACAGAGGGACGTGGTTTGAAGGAGAAAGGGTAGAGTGTGTTAGGTTGGAGGAGAAATCTTGTAAGGGGCCTAGTTTGAGAGCTATGGTGATGACAGAGTTGCCAATGGCTCCAAGTAGGTATTCAGGGAGCCCGGTGGTGCAGTCCACAGTGAAGACATGGAATCAATTGAGGAGGCATTTTAGGATGGAAGGGATGTCAGTGCTAATGTCGCTGTGCGAGAATCATGGATTTGAGCCAGGGGGTGGAGGGTGGGTGGATAGTGGATACAGGAGGTGGAGGGAAGTGGGATTGGTCAAGGTGAGGGATTGGTATTTGGAGGAAGAGTTTGCCAGTCTGGAGAAGCTAAGGGAGAGGGTAGAGCTGCCGAGGGGGAGTGAGTTCAGGTATCTGCAGGTTAGGGACTTTGTGCGAAAGGTCTGGAGGGGATTCCCTCGGTTGCCAGAATGCATCCTGCTGGAGTGACTGCTGCTTCCGGATATGGAAGGGGAGGGAAGTATTGTGGATATATTCAAGTGGCTGGAGGAGGAGGTGGACCCGGACCCTTTGGTAAGGATATTTGGGGTTTCAGAGAAGCCGGAGCTCATGGAGAGGAGGATGACTGATGATGTGGCCTTCCCCTCTCTGAGGGGAAATTTTGCTGGAGTGGCGGTCGGCATCGTCGCCGGGGGTAGTGGCTTGGTTGGGTGACCTGTACGACTTCTTGTGGTTAGAGAAGATAAAGTATGAGTTAAAGGGCTCAGCAGGGGCGTTTGAGAAAAGGTGGGGGGTGTTTGTGATCATGTTTGAGGAGCTGTTCATCGCAGGGGGGTGGGGGAGGGGGGGTGAAAATGGGGAAAAATTGGTACAGACTGTATAGTTGATTGTGGGGAACTATGTTTCCCGGGGTGTTTATTTGCTGAAACCTGTTTTGATGCATGTTTGTAATAAAATACATTTAAAAAAAGAAGTTACCCAGTTGGGACATCCTGTAACTTGACAGATAAATGGAGCTGAGGCTGTAGAGAGGGGATGAGGTGCACTGCTAGCCGTCAGATTCAACAAGGAGATGGTGTTACAAGTTGTTATATTTCAGAAAGTGTTGTTGACAAATCATTCCTCCAGTGATTATTTTTCAACTTATAGAACAGTACAGCACAGAACAGGCCCTTCGGCCCTCGATGTTGTGCCGAGCAAATGATCACCGTACTCAAACCCACGTATCCACCCTATACCCGTAACCCAACAACCCCCCCCAACCTTACTTTTTAGGACACTACAGGCAATTTAGCATGGCCAATCCACCTAACCCACACATCTTTGGACTGTGGGAGGAAACCGGAGCACCCAGAGGAAACCCATGCACACACGGGGAGGACGTGCAGACTCCGCACAGACAGTGACCCAGCCGGGAACCGAACCTGGGACCCTGGAGCTGTGAAGCATTTATGCTAACCACCATGCTACCGTGCTGCCCCAAGCCGGGCGCTACAGTGGTGAGCACTGCTACCTCACGGCACCGAGGACGTGGTTTTAAGACTTTTACCTTAAAAAAAAACTTTGACCAAATATTATTTGTTTGTATTTGTTGGGCAACTTATGCTCTAAACCACAGAAATGATAACACAACCGATAATCCCACAGGCCATTGATATTTCAGTCTGTCCCTTAATTCGACACTTCATTCTTCCGGAACCAGCACAAAGCAGTTCTCTGCTGCCAATGGCCTGCTTCCAATTTATTTCTAATCTCAGAGTTGATTTTCAATGTGTGGATTACCCTGGCGATTCCTTCTCTATAGCCTAAGTTAGTAGAACTTTCCAGCCTTTTTAAAATCCTCACAAGTTTAGTGTCTTTAATATGAGCTCAAGCTTTCACACATGTTCTCCATGGTGATCAAGAGGTCAGCGTTTCTTCTGCTTTAGGTGCAGAACTGGCTGCCTCTATTTTACTGCTTTGCCTCTCATATTCTTGCAGGTTGACTTGGGTCTGTGCGGGTTGTGTGATATGTTAGGAGACTCTGTAGCCCGACACTACAATATCTTGCTGTGGTCCCTTCCCCACTCAATGCCCCTCTCCGTGTCAATGTGAACCACATAGCCTTGTACCCAGGTAGAAATGATAATTAGCTATCTTCCATACACCCATATCCATATCCATTCTATTTTTGAATTAAATAGACAGTTTAAAGTATAACTGGTTGAAGGGCAGCACAGTGGCTCAGTGGATTAGCCCTGCTGCCTCATGGCACCAAGGTCCCAAGTTTGATCCTGGCTCTGGATCACTGTCCGTGTGGAGTTTGCACATTCTCCCCGTGTTTGCGCCCTCACCCCCACAGGCCAAAGATGTGCAGGGTAGGTGGATTGGCCACGCTAAAAATTGCCCCTTAATTGTAAAAAATGAATTTGGTACTCTAAATTTATTTTTTTTTAAAGTATAACTGGTTTTTAAGCTTTTTTTTAAAATATAATTTTTATTGGAATTTTTTACAGAAAATATAAAACATAACGACAAACAATGAAATGCAACAAAATAACCCATAATAACTGTAACACCCCCAGACCGTATCGACGCATGTATCACATCCCCCCACCCCCCCAACCCCAATGAACAACAAAAGAACTTAAAAATAAATTAAAATTAAATAAACAAACATAGTCATTGTCCGCCCCCCCCCTTTTCCCTCCCCCCCCCTTTTCCCTCCCCCTTCCCCCCCTCCCCCCCGGGTTGCTGCTGCTACTGTCCCTGTACCCTATCGTTGAGCCAGAAAGTCGAGAAAAGGTTGCCACCGCCTAAAGAATCCTTGTACCGACCCTCTCAGGGCGAGTTTGACCTTCTCTAGCTTAATGAAACCCGCTATGTCATTGATCCAGGTCTCCACGCTTGGGGGCCTCGCATCCTTCCATTGTAGCAAGATCCTTCGCCGGGCTACTAGGGACGCAAAGGCCAGCACACCGGCCTCTTTTGCCTCCTGCACTCCCGGCTCAACCCCAACCCCAAAAATCGCGAGTCCCCATCCTGGCTTGACCCTGGATCCCACCACCCTCAACACCATCCTCGCCACCCCCTTCCAGAACTCCTCCAGTGCCGGGCATGCCCAGAACATATGGGCATGGTTCACTGGACTCCCCGAGCACCTGACACACCTGTCTTCACCCCCAAAGAACCTACTCATCCTCGTCCCAGTCATGTGGGCCCGGTGCAGCACCTTGAATTGGATGAGGCTAAGCCGCGCACACGAGGAGGAAGAATTAACCCTCTCCAGAGCATCAGCCCATGTCCCGTCTTCGATCTGTTCCCCCAGTTCCCCCTCCCACTTAGCTTTCACTGGTTTTTAAGCTTGACACTCCTTTTTTAAAATAAATTTAGAGTATCCAATTATTTTTTTCCAATTAAAGGGCAATTTAGTGTGGCCAATCCACCTAGCCTGCGCATCTTTTGGGTTGTGGGGGCGAAACCCACGCAAACACGGGGAAAATGTGTAAACTCCGCACGGATAGTGACCCAGAGCCAGGTTCGAAACTAGGACGTTGGCGCGTGATGCAGCAGTACTAACCTCTGCGCCACCGTGCTGTCCATTGACATTCCTAACACTTCTGTAGAATCCCTACAGTGCAGAAGGAGGCCATTCGGCCCATTGACTCTCCGAAAGAGCACCCTAACTAGGCCCAATTCCCCACCCTAGCCCTGTAACCCCACCTAACCTTTGGACACCGAGGGGCAATTTAACATGACCAATCCACCCAACCTGCACATCTTTGGACTGTGGGGGAAACCGGAGTATGCGGAGGAAACCCACGCAGACACCGGCAGAATGAGCAAATTCCACATGGATACCCAAAGCTGGAATTGAACCTGAGTTCTTGGTGCTGTGGAGCAGCAGTGCTAAAAAATGTGCCACTCAGCCGACCTTAAGAATGAGACCTGTAGACTAATAGTGTATTAACAGTTAGCACAGATGTTCCTGCCATTGCCCACAAGTATGAACATGCTGCACCCTCTCAGCAAACATCTGGATTTGGACTTTTTAAAAGGAAATCCAATTAAGGGGCAATTTAGCGTGGCCAATCGATCTACCCTACACATCTTTGGGTTGGGGGAGACCCATGCAGACACGGGGAGGATGTGCAAATTCCATATCAACAGTGACCCAGGGCCAGGATCAAACCCGGGTCCTGGGCGGCGTGAGGTAGCAGTGCTCACACTGCACCACTGTCCCGCCCGACTTGGGCTTTCTCGCTCCAGAGCCACAAAACCATCCAGACTTGTTGTCAGGCAGAATTTAGAGCAGATCACATGGCCCCCATTTTACCTTAAATTAAAGAGATAGTCTGAAAACATAACAATTTTATAAACTTTGTATTTGTAACACCTCCCCCCATAAGTTGAAAAATAATCACTGAAGGAATGATTTGTCAACAACACTTTCTGAAATATAACAACTTATAACATCCTACACATTTTAACAGCTAACTTAATACATACAATTGTCAAATTTCATCATTACATAATCCACATCACATTCTTATATGGATTAACCCATCACCACCAATCGCATATGACAATTATGATGTAAATACCAATTTCGATGAATCTTTACAGTTCTTCCTCTCAATTTACTTCACTGTTCAAAGCCTTTTCTTTCATTATGTGTTGCAGAGTATCATGTGTGTGAATGAGGTAAGTGGGTATATGGATAGGGTAGTAGGGTGCCAGTGGAGTACGGTGCCAGCTGGGTAGGATTGGAGGGTAGTGGGTGGCAGGATGGTGAGAGGTCAGAGATTGGGGAGTGTAAGAGGGTCAAGGGGGTTGTCAGAGTATTAAGGGGGAGTCAGAGGGTGTGGGGGAGCCGGAGGCCCGGGGTTAGTCGGTGGGTCAGCGGGGGAGTTGGAAGTCAGGCTGATTTGGAGTGTTAGGGGGAGTATCTTGGGGAGGGGGGGCATTATCAGTTGCATAGTTACTCAGGAGTTAGACATGTTTTCTTTCAATTTAATATTTCCTGGGCAACTATCCAGGTAAGTGACTATCCAGGGTCTTACTCAAGTTGGAGACTTTGTCAGAGGGTCTTTGGGAGCAGAGAAATTGCCTATCAGAAGTTGAAACCTCCTGGGAAATTCTCACTGAGTCACTGTGTTGGAACTTCTAAAGGGTCCCATAGTACAACCTCTGGGATACATCAGGGGTGGGATTCTCCAACCCCCCGCCGGGTCGGAGAATCGCTGGGGGGCGGCGTGAATCCCGCCCCCGCCAGCTGGCGAATTCTCCGCCGCCGGGGTTTTGGCGGGGGTGGGAATTGCGGCGTGCCGGTCTGCGGCTGCTGGCAGCGGCACCCCCGGCGATTCTAAGGCCGAGTGGCTGCCCATTTTCGGCGGGTCCCAGCAACGTAAATCACAATAGGTCCTTACCGGTGAGACCTGGCTCCACGGGCGGCCTGCAGAGTCCTCGGTGGGGCGCAGGGGGATCTGGGCCTGGGGGGTGTCCCCACGGTGGCCTGGCCTGCGATCGGGGCCCACCGATCTGCGGGCGGGCCTGTGCCGTGGGGAAACTCTTTCCCTCCGCACCGGTCGCTGTCAACCGCCGGCATGGCCGGTGCGGAGGAGAACCCCCCTGCGCATGTGCTGGGATGACGGTAGCAAACGCTGGTGCTCCCGCTCATACACCAACTCGTGCCGGCCGGCTGAGGCCCTTCGGTGCCGGTTAGCGTGGCACCAAGCCCTTCCGCGCTGGCTGGCGCGGCGCCAAACACTCCAGCACTGCCCTAGCCCCTGAAGGTGCAGAGGATTCCTCACCATCAGGGCGTCCCGCGCAGGAGTGGTTCATTCCACTCCTCGGCGCCGGAGTGGCCCGCCACGCTATTTCGCGGAGAATCCCGCCCATGGTGTTCATTTTAAATGTAGTCTTTGAGTCACCTTGTTATGGTTTTATTTTTGGGTCTCCATTCTCTTTCATATTCAATTGTATAAAGAAAGTCTCAGTCAGCCAACCAGCTAAATCATCCTCCTCGTGTTTAAATACAGGTTTGCAGTTCTCATTTGCTGCTCTAGGAATATTAAGGTCAGATCAATAATCAATCAAAAAAGATCCTGAAGAGGCAGCACGGTGGCGCAGTGGTTAGCATTGCTGCCTCACGGCGCCGAGGTACAGGTTCGATCCTGGCTCTGGGTCACTCTCCGTGTGGAATTTGCACTTTCTCCCCGTGTCTGCGTGGAGTCTTCTCTGGGACCTCCATGATTCTCTGCCTCCACTGGCGGCATGGGTTCAGTTGTGCTTTTAAAAATTGGGAAACAGACGCCGTGGCTGATGAGGGAGAGAGAGGAGGTCGGACACGGAGAGGCGGGACTGTGGGCCACCCATCCTGACCTCCCCACTGAGGGGCGGGGGCGCATCAGCCGAGTAATGGACTCTGTCATAAAAGATGGTCCAGATGGGAGCCGAGCAGAGTAGTCCCGGCTATATACTGTGTATATAGTTTGTTTTGTAATAAAATAAGTTTCTTTACGCCTCCCGTGGCCACTAAACTCTGGCAGTCAGAAAAGCAACTCCAAGTTAAACTATTGCTCGATGAAGTAACTTTTCTGTACTGGTCAGTTTCAGATCCCAGTTTCGAAGAATCGGAATTTTAAAAAAGATTGTTTGCATTTGTAACAAAGTGTGATATCTGGAGCAGACCCTCTACATGTGTTGATGTACCATTTAAAAATATAACTGTGTTGAGTAACACTGCTTCAGTATAATTAAGATGGAGTGTAATGTCATTGCCAGGAAATACAAGGACAATTCTGGACCCAACACTTTGCCTGGAATGTGTAATTTGATTCAGTCAGGCTGCATTGCATTTAAGTTCTCGACATGGCGAAGTTCAATGTGTAATTTGATCCTGTATTAGGAGCAGATTTTGTGTGGCATTACTCAAGGTCAGTGTGGTGAATGTAATTCACACTGTATTGTATTGTGTCCTTGTGGGCTCTGTCTGTGAGCCGTTGCGCGGCTCTGCCCACAGGTGGAGATGAGGAGCTTGTACAGGGCTTCACCCTTGGCTCCTCCCATGGCCCCTCCCACTACCGGAAGTATAAAGTGCTGCAGACGTGGGAGCCTGCGCTCAGTTCTTCTGGTCGCAGGCAGGTTCAGTTGTAAGTCTATTAAAACCACAGTTTATTTCCAATCGTGTCTCGAGTGAATTGATAGTCACATCAATTTAATAGACTTAGAAAACTTTAAGAAAACTACTATGGAATCAGCCCTCAAACCTGATCGACTAGAACTCGACCCGCAGGCTGCAGAGGCGAAGGAAACCTTTCTACACTGGCTTCGGTGTTTCAAGGCCTACTTGGCTGCATCGACCACCTCCGAGACTACAGAGGAGCAGAAACTCAGCCTACTGCACGCACAGGTGAGCCATCGTATCTCTACACAACTCAACTGTACCAACTCGTATACCGAGGCCCTCGCTATGCTCGACCGATTATACGTGCGGCCGGTAAACGAGGTCTACACGCAGCACATTTTCGCTACCCGACGCCAGCGCCTCGCAGAGTCGCTAGAGGACTTCCTGCGCGACTTAAAAGCCCTTGCTCGGGACTGCAACTTTCAGGCTGTAACTGCCTCCCAGCATATGGAACTCACTGTCCGTGATGTGTACTTTGCGGGGGTCCGGTCTAACTATGTATGAAAATGAAAATGAAATGAAAATCGCTTATTGTCACGAGTAGGCTTCAATGAAGTTACTGTGAAAAGCCCCTAGTCGCCACATTCTGGCGCCTGTCCGGGAGGCTGGTACGGGAATTGAACCGTGCTGCTGGCCTGCTTGGTCTGCTTTAAAAGCCAGCGATTTAGCCTGGTGAGCTAAACCAGCCCCTATGTGCGCCAGCGACTACTCGAAAAGGGGGCCCAGAACTTGGAGGACACGGTAACCAATGTGAAGGCCGCGTTTCAAAGTCTCAACTCATTCCCTGCGGACCAAGCGACCCCCATCGTGGACCCCCGACCAGCAACTGCCCCAGACCTGCGCTGCACGGCCACCCACCCACTATGGAGCGCCAGCATGCCATTTTTGTGGCCAGCCCCAACACCCACCTCAGCACTGCGTGGCCCGCAACGCGACCTGCAGCAGCTGTGGTCACAAAGGACATTATGCCAAAGTATGCCTGGCGAACTCAAAGCCCTCTAACTCCTCCGCAGTCCAGAACAATCGCTCCCCCAACTCACAGGCCCGCAGGCCCCGCAACATTGCAGCGTGTCTGCCGACTCCGCCTCCGCCCGACATGTGCGACTCATGGGGGCTGCCATCTTGGCAATCCTCCCCCACGCGGCCGGCCATGTGCGAATCATGGGGGCCGCCATCTTGGGCGTCATCTTCCTCGCCGCCCGCCACGTGTGACCCACGGGGGCGGCCATCTTCTTCATCGCCCGCCACGTGCCCGCCATCTTGGCCATCACCCGATGTTCACCTCGACGACTACGACCTCCGCGGACAGTCATCACGGGGCCACTCCAGCACTGCTGATTGCGTCACCGACTAACCGCAACTCAAAGCAGTCACGTTGGACCAGTCGCATACGGAACACCTCAGGAGCTCGATGATGTCCGTTCAAATCAACGGATACAGGACACCGTGCCTCTTCGACTCCGGGAGCACCGAGAGCTTTGTACATCCTGACCTGGTAAGACGCTGTTCGCTCCCTATCTTCCCTGCATAGCAAACTATCTCCCTCGCCTCGGGCTCGCACTCGGTCCAAATACAAGGACGCACCGTCGCGACCCTAACGATTCAGGGCGCCAGCGACTCTAATTTCCAGCTGTACGTACTCCCCGACCTCTGTACCCCACTCTTACTTGGGCTCGACTTTCAGTGTAACCTCAAGAGCCTCACACTCAGCTTCGGCGGACCCCTACCTCCTCTCACTATATGCAGCTTAGCAACCCTAAAAATCGACCCCCCTCCACGCTTCGCTAACCTAACGGCTAGCTGTAAACCAGTAGCCACCCGCAGCAGATGGTACAGCCTGCAGGACAGAGTATTCATTAGAGCCGAAGTCCAGCGGCTCCTACGTGAGGGAGTCATAGAGGCCAGTAACAGCCCCTGGAGAGCTCAGGTGATGGTCGTCAAGACCGGGGAAAAGTTCCAGATGGTGGTTGATTACAGCCAAACCATTAACCGGTTCACGCACCTCGATGCGTACCCCCTCCCCAGAATTGCAGACATGGTCAACCAGATCGCTCAGTACCACATATTTTCCACGGTGGATCTGAAGTCTGCATACCACCAGCTCCCAATCCACCCGGAGGACCGCCACTACACGGCGTTTGAGGCAGATGGCCACCTCTTCCATTTCCCCCGGATCCCCTTTGGCGTCACGAATGGGGTCTCGGTGTTCCAACGAGCAATGGACCAAATGGTGGACCAGTACGGGCTGCGGGCCACGTTTCCGTACTTGGACAATGTCACCATCTGCGGCCATGACCAGCAGGACAACGATGCCAACCTTCACCGATTTCTCCAAACCGCCCAGAAACTCAATCTCACCTACAATAAGGAGAAATGCTTTTTCCGCACTACCAGACTAGCCATCCTCGGCTATGTCGTGGAAAACAGAGTTCTGGGCCCCGACCCGGACCGTATGCGCCACCTCTTACAACTCCCGCTCCCTCATTGCCCCAGGGCCCTCAAGAGGTGCCTAGGATTCTTCTCTTATTACGCCCAGTGGGTCCCCCAGTATGCGGACAAAGCCCGCCCACTATTTAAGACCACACTATTTCCCCTGTCAGCTGAGGCCCGCCAGGCCTTCAACTGCATCAAGGAAGACATCGCCAAAGCCGCCATGCGGGCGTTGGATGAATCCGTTCCCTTTCAGGTGGAGAGCGACGCCTCAGAGGTCGTTCTCGCCGCCACTCTGAATCAGGCAGGGAGACCAGTAGCCTTCTTCTCCCGAACCCTCTCCACTTCAGAACTTCGACACTCCTCAGTCAAAAAAGAAGCTCAAACCATTGTGGAAGCCGTACGGCACTGGAAGCACTACCTCGCAGGTAATAGGTTTACCCTCATCACCGACCAAAGATCGGTTGCCTTCACGTTCGACAACTTGCAAAGGGGCAAATTAAAAAACGATAAAATCTTGCGGTGGAGGATCGAACTCTCCACCTATAATTACGACATCATATATCGACCGGGGAAGCTCAACGAGCCCCCAAATGCCCTGTCCCATGGCACATGCGCCAGCGCGCAAGACGACTGCCACAAGGCTATCCACAACGGCCTCTGCCACCCGGGGGTCACCCGGCTCGCCCACTACGTCAAAGCCCGAAATCTGCCTTTCTCCACCAAGGAGGTAAAAGCCATCACCAGGGATTGCCAGATCTGCGCGGAGTGCAAACCGCACTTCTATAGACCAGACAAGGCCCACCTGGTAAAGGCACCACGGCCCTTTAAACGCCTGAGCATCGATTTCAAAGGGCCACTCCCCTCGACCAATCGAAATGTGTACTTCCTCAACGTCATAGACGAATTCTCCCGCTTCCCCTTTGCCATCCCGTGCCCTGATATGACCTCTCATATAGTCATCAGAGCCTTGCACAGTGTCTTCACCCTGTTTGGTTTCCCCAGCTATGTACACAGCGACAGGGGTTCGTCCTTCATGACCGACGAGCTGCGTCAGTACCTGCTCGACAAGGGCATCGCCTCGAGCAGGACTACCAGCTATAACCCCAGGGGGAACGGGCAGGTGGAGAGGGAGAATGCGACAGTCTGGAAGACCGTCCTACTGACTCTCCGGTCCAGGAATCTCCCGACCTCCCATTGGCAGGAAGTCCTCCCCGTCGCGCTCCATGCAATTAGGTCCCTCCTGTGCACTGCCACTAACCAGACCCCTCACGAGCGATTATTTGTTTTCCCTAGGGGCACTACCACGGGGGCTTCGCTCCCATCTTGGTTGAGGACACCGGGCCCGGTTCTCCTCCTGAAGCACGTCCGGACACACAAAATGGACCCACTAGTAGAGAGGGTACTACCGTTACACTCGAACCCACACTACGCCTTTATTGAATACCCTGACGGCCGTCAGGACACCATTTCCCTCCGGGACCTAGCGCTTGCAGGATCCACCAGCACCACCGCCGAGGTACCCCTCACACTACACCCCACCCAACCCCCCACGCCCTGCGCCCCCACACCTATAGGTTTCCTGCGCCCCCCTGCGCTTGTCACACAGGTCAGGAACGGAGCCACCCTCATATCCACACCGACCGTCACCACCCAGCCACCCGAAGAAGCTGCAACCCAGGTGCTCCGCCGATCCCAAAGGACGACTCAGCCACCGGACCGGCTTAACCTGTAGACCCATCACCCCCGCCGGACTTGATTTTTTTACAGGGGGTGAATGTAATTCACACTGTATTGTATTGTGTCCTTGTGGGCTCTGTCTGTGAGCCGTTGCCCACAGGGGGAGATGAGGAGCTTGTACAGGGCTCCACCCTCGGCTCCACCCATGGCTCTGCCCATGGCCCCTCCCACTACCGGAAGTATAAAGTGCTGCAGCCATGTGAACCTGCCCTCAGTTCTTCTGGTCGCAGGCAGGCTCAATTGTAAGTCTATTAAAACCACAGTTTACTTCCAATCGTGTCTCGAGTGAATTGATGGTCACATCAGTCAGTTAGCGAGATGATGTTTTCTAAAAACAGAAACATTGTGCCATGTACTGCCCACTTTATATTCTGCCGCAAAGGTGAAGCTGTTGTTACAATTTTCAGGCCTTGCTGTATTTCTCCTGTGCTCAGCACGAAGCAATATTCCTGTAACAGCAAGCCTTTATAACCTATTAGTAACTTTATATGCACAGTATATGTAATATTAGCCAGGGACCCAACAAAACTACTTTGTTACTGTAATTTCCTTCTGACAGATGACAAGGGTCCTCTCATGTTTGACTTGCAAATATGTCATACAAATCAGATTTCTTTAAAGTAAAAGCTGTGTTTTCATAGAAAACTAATTGTGAGTTTCATATCATTATACAATTTCTAACTTACATCTCCTGAGATACGAAATTTATAAATGTGCAATACTTTACAACCTTTCCAAAAATACCATGTTAAAACAAAATTTAGAGATTAAGTTTAGTCTAACTTTACGGAGTCTTCATTATCACCTCTAAATGGCAGAGGCGGATTTACAGTCCGTGGGCCCTGGCACTCACCTTTATTTCTGCCCCTCCCCTCCCAACCTCCCTTCCCTCCCAATCCCACCTACTTTTGCCCCACAGAATGCAAAGGTGGAAGCCACATAAATACACAAATTGGTCACTGTTTAAAAAATTTTTTTTTAGAGTACACAATTATTTTTTTCCAATTAAGGGGCAATTTAGTGTGGCCCATCCACCTATCCTGCACATCTTTGGGTTGTGGAGGTGAGACCCATGCAGACACTGGGAGAATGCAAACTCCACACAGACAGTGGGCATTGCTTTTCAACTTGTAAAAGCACAACTGTATGAATATTTGCAGAATGGAAATCCAAGGCTACCTCTTGTCAGAATGATGGTAAAGGTGGTCAGTATTGCAATGTGTGTGTCTTGAGGCGAATAAACATGGAACTTGCAGATGGAAAAATCAGCCGATGACATCACTGCAGCGCAGGTCAGAGCAGGACAGAATGAGCCAGTCCGGGGCAGGAGCAAATACTCCAATCAACAAGATGCATACGCTGCCATTCAGTATATTTCAGGGTCTCATTCAGTTTCAAAATGTAACTTTATTACTTCACCTCACAAAATCAAAGAAGTTATTACCATAAATTCACATGAGTGGAGTGTCCTGTGAGTCCAAATCCAATATTAGGTGGCTTTGTCGGGCAGGATTCTGTTCTTCGTCCTGGAGACTTTCTGTAGTCTCCAGGAGAGTGATGGTGGTTAGCCCTACCATATGTGACCAGCTGCAGCCATTCTCTCAGACCAACAGTGGTACATTTTGAAAAACAGAATTTAAAGAAGAGAATGTAGAAGAGGGATTTTCTTGCTTCATCTTTTGTTGGCATGACAATGTAAATAGACTTTTTTCCTACACTTTTTTGATTGATTGATATTTATTGTCACATGTACCGAAATACTGTGAAAAGTATTTTTCTGCAGCCAAGGGAATGTATACAGTACATACATAGCAGACAAAGAGAATAATCAACAGAGAACATTGACAAATGGTACATCAACAAATAGTGATTGGTTACAGTGCGGAACAAGGGCCAAAAAAGCACAACATGAGCAAGAGCAGCATTGGGCATTGTGAATAGTGTTCTTACAGGGAACAGATCAGTTCGAGGGAGAGTCGCTGAGGAGTACCGATGGAGTCGTGCAGGGTCGCGTCGGGTTGGGTCACAGGGTCCGGTACTCGAAGTTCGGAGGATCTTCAAAGCTGTAAGAAAACACAAAAACAAAAACGTTTTCTTTACAAAATTACCAGTTACATCATCATAGTTAAAATCTTGTAAAGGCGCACTTTCAATAGTCAATATTGCCGATCTTGTCAAATGTTCCTGACTCATTGTACTGAACAAATAATTTTTGACTCATTTCAATACAGAAAAATAATTTTCACCAGAAGCACTTGTGACAAGTATTGTTAAGAACATTTTCAGAATGGTTTCCACATTTCAAAATGTTGCCTGCAAACCACCACAGGCAAGTCTGTACAAATCAATTGGTGATCTCGAAGCACAGAGCTCATCATTATTAATGAAATGAACAAATTGTTTCACTTCATCTTCAAAAAGATTTGTGTCTCTGTCCTCCCGGTAGAATTCACTTAATTTCCTACCACAGTGGCTTTTTCATCCAAATTTCTGTCAAAAAGCACACCTCGCTGTTGCCGGCGCCTAGCGCAAACCTGCTTGCCTCACCTGCTTGGCGGCTGAGCTCGTGACTCGATTTGGTGGTTGCACCTCGCATGTCTGTTGCTGGCCTGGGTCCACTAGTGCCAATGTGGGAGAGGAGACTGAGCTCAGCAGGGAGTCAGCCAAGGGACCAGGAAAATTAGCACATCAGCAGCAGCACCCTCACTGTAGACTGGATGTCTCTGCATATACACGAAATAGACAGCATAGGTGAATGTTTTACTATATCTATCAACATGACACGGCTGAATGTCCTTGCGAACAGCACCAAAACTTTACTAAAGACATGATTAAGTGACCATTGACTGAACAAACATTCCATCCATCTACCAGTCAAGATTAAAACTGCCCTTGTGGAGTTTGCACATTCTCCCTGTGTCTGCGTGGGTCTCACCCCCATAACCCAAAGATGTGCAGGCTAGGTTGGGAAAAAAAAATTGTGACATTGCCCATGGGACATAATTAAATAGCAATTGTCTCGGGCCTACACTTTGTATCATATGTAAATAATTTACCGGTGTGCGTGACTAGAAACAATTATCTTTACTAGAAGTTGGAAGAAATGCCCTATAAAAAGACTGACTGTATACAATTGGGCAGATCAGACTGAAGAACCTTTAGGGATTCTCCAGATCACCTCTCTTTTTTTCTTTTTTAAAATAAATTTAGAGTACCTAATTCATTTTTTTCCAATTAAGGAGCAATTTAGCGTGGCCAATCCACCTACCCTGCACATCTTTGAGTTGTGGGGGTTAAACCCGCACAGACACAGGGAGAATGTGCAAACTCCATATGGACAGTGATCCAGAGCTGGGATTAAACCTGGGACTTCGGCGCCATGATGCAGTAGTGCTAGCCACCGCGCCACCATGCTGCCCTCAGTTCTCCTCTCCTTATCGATAAGAAGAATCGATCACTCACGAATGATGTGTCCGCATATCCTTCTAGCACCGACACCTATCATAATATCCACTCATGTATATAATGAGATGCAGGCAGACAGTGATTGACACATAGGATGACCAGTAAGCATACAACACAGTACAGCCAATCACCAGATAGGATACTACCACTATAAAGCCAGAGGGCACTAGGTTTCCCACTCTCTCGGGACCCAGCTACTGAGACAGTCAGAGTCCATGAGCTAGCAAGTGCAAACACCATGCGGTAGCTAGTAAGTCTGGTCAGGCTACTACAAGGTCACCAGTCAGATCAGTATAGTGTCTGCCCACAGCTGAATATGTATAGCAGTTCTATAGTTGAATAAAACAGTTTGGACCTTCTCCGGTGTTAGACGTCTGTTTCTAACTTCCCTGCATCGAGTGCAGTCCACATCGAACCAACCTGCCTCACACATCAACACTGGCACCAGGCAAAAACCTGCTTGCCTGCTGGGCTCCTCGTGGCTTGATTCACAAACCTCAGTAGTCTTTCCCTCACCTCTAGCCCTGGTCTTGTGCACATGCCTCAAGTTAACTGTTCATTACCATTTCTCCCCCTCTTTCAGACTCACCAATTAGAGTCTGGTTTTGCTTTGCATTGGCTGCTGATAGGCTTATTGTTGAGCCTATCAGGAAATGCAGAGTAATATGCCTCTGATTGGATGCACAGTGCGCCGGCCCGGGGTCCCCCCCATTGGCCAGGGCCCTGCATTTGGGAACGGTTGTGTTTCATCTTAAATCTGCCTCTTCTACTTGAACAGTAGTCCAGTGCCATGGAAAAGTGAGAATTGTTAAGTGAGATATGCCATCCTTTCCATTTGAAGTCAAAACTGGAACCAAGGAAATCAAACAAGGTTTCTCACTATTAAATAAAGCTGGCAATCATCTATAGCAGTGTTTATCAAATGTTGTTGCCAGACCCATTTTTACCAACTGGCCATTCTTCATGACCTACGCCAGCCGACCTTCATGATCCCCGCCGGCCAGTCTTCGTGACCCACATCAGCCAATCTTCACGACCCATGCCGCTCGAACTTTGCAACCCACCATTTTCACTTACCTTTAATGTGTTACGCGAGCCTGCGTGTTCCTCATTCAATGATACATTTCTGCTAAGGACTTCATAGAATCCTACAGTGCAGAAAGAGGCTATTCGGCCCATCAAGTCTGCACCAACATTGTGAAAGACAACTCTACCTAGGACCAATCCTAGTAAATCTACCTAACCTAACCATTGGATACTAAGGGGCAACTTAGCATGACCAATCCACCAAACCTTTACATCTTTGGACTGTGGGAGGAAACCGGAGCATCCAAAGGAAACCCACGCAGACATAGGTTGAATGTGCAATCTCCACACAGTCACCCGAGGTCGGAATCAAATCTGGATCCCTGGCTCTGTGAGACAGCAATGCTACCGCTGTGCCACCGTGCCACCCTTCAGCTGATGATTTAAGTTCTCACTGCATCCATTGAAAAAAGTCAAGAGGTTTGTCCTTGAATTCGCCATGCTACAATGTCCTTGAAATTTTGAGAGTTTTAGGGCGCGATTCTCCGCAAATGCGGAGAGTCGTGAAGGCTGCCATGAAACTGGCCGTGTTTCACGGCAGCGTCCGCGCCCCCTCCCGGGACCCGATTCTGCTCCCCGGTCGGGGATAGCAGCGGGGCCCCGTGAACCTTTGCATCGCAGGCTTAGCGAACTTCGCTAAGCCTGCGCGCCAAGGGTAACGGCGGCTGACGCGCACGATGACGTCAGCCGCGCATGCGCGGATTGGACGGCTCCAACCCGCGCATGCGCGGATGATGTCATCACGCATATGCGTGAAACCCGCGCATGCGCGGGCCGTTATGCCCCTCAGCCGCCCCGCGGGCTGATCCAGCGGGTCGGCGGAGGAAAAAAGAGTGCGCGGGGTTCGGACCCGCTGCCCGCGATCGGTGCCCACCGATCGCGGGCCCATGCCACCCTTGGCACGGCCGTGGTGCGGCCGTGCCAATTGGTGCCATAGTTCTCGAGAACGGCACTTTGCGGCCGTTTTCACGAACTGTGAGAGCAGGTGTGTTGGAGTTCGTGAAAACGGCCGTAAGGGCCTGGGAAATCGGCCCATCGGATAGGGGAGAATTGCTGCTCGCCGTAAAAAAACGGTGAGCAGCGATTCGTGTCGTGTGGCGGCCGTTGGGGGGGGGGGGGGCGGAGAATAGCGGGAGGTCGGGAAAAATGTCGGGAAGGCCCTCCCGCTATTCTCCGACCTGTCGTGGGGGGCGGAGAATCGCGCCCTGAATCTTTCATTTGGCAGTACGTCCCTGCATACAACACACATGAGCTTTGCATCCTGATTTGCATTGGCACAATGAATAAACCCGTAACTCAAGAAATCATCTTTATAATGCTTTGTTCCTGATTTCAGCTGCTTCATTTTTAAAAATTAATTTAGAGTACCCAATTCATTTTTTCCAATTTAGGGGCAATTTAGCGTGGCCAATCCACCTACCCTGCATATCTTTTGGGTTGTGAGGGCGGCACAGTGGCACAGTGGTTAGCATTGCTGCCTACGGCGCTGAGGACCCGAGTTCGAATCCCGGCCCTGGGTCACTGTCTGTGAGGAGTTTACACATTCTCCCCGTGCCTGCGTGGGTTTCACCCCCACAACCCAAAGATGTGCAGGTTAGGTGGATTGGCCACATTAAAATGCCCCTTAATTGGAAAAAATGAATTGGATATTCTAAATTTATTTTAAAAAAATCTTTTGGGTTGTGGGAGCGAAACCCACGCAAACATGGGGAGAATGCGCAAACTCCAGACGGACAGTTACCCAGAGCCGGTATCGAACCTGGGACCTCGACGGCGTGAGGCAGCAGTGCTAACCACTAGGCTACTGTGCTGTCCTCAGCTGCTTCTTAAAGGGTTGTTCACCAAAGGCCCTATAGCTACCACTAGCACTGCTGGCAGCTATAAAATGGAGGAATCTCTCTCGCGTCCAGAACACGTGACGTCAGTGTACACCGTGGGGCTGCCCCACATTTGGAAACCCCATTGACCTGCCGGCGTAAAGGAGCATCCCGCCGGCGGGGTGAACCTGAAATGTGGCACGGCGGGACGGAGAATCCAGCCCAATCTCTTTTAAACTTTACTAAGAACCTACCACAGTACTAGCAAATGGCAGGTTTTAAAAAATAACTTGCAGTTATTTAAAATCTGGCCACCTACACTTGATTGATTAGCCATCGAATTCCATGTAATAATTTTTTTTGTGGGGAACCTATATTTGGCTGTATTAATAAAACCACACCAAGTTATCACTTTTAAATATATTAATTAAGGTGTACATCTTAAAGACAAAATTCAAATGCCCGATTGCGCTGGTCCAAGAAAAATTGTTTGACAATATATAAATGATTTTGAGCCAAAACAGTTCTCAAACTAAATGCAATTTTTTTTTTTTTTAAATAAATTTTTTTTCCCAATTAAGGAATTAAGGGGCAATTTTAGTGCGGCCAATCCATCTAGCTTGCGTATCTTTCGGTTGTGGGGGTGAAACCCACGCAGATACGAGGAGAATGTGCAAACTCCACATGGGCAGTGACCCAGGGCCAGGATTTGAATCCAGGTCCTCAGTGCCGTGAGGCAGCAGTGCTAACCACTGTGCCACCTGACAAGTGCAATTTCCAACGTAATCTGTACTCAGACCACAGAGTGCGCCCAGATCAGGAAATGCTGCCCAACAGGCCTATAGAAAATTGTGAGCTTTAATGTATTATATCCACTCCAGCATTAAAGCTTCCTGTTTGTACCACTGGAACATTGTCCATCTCTGATGAACATCTGTTGTTGAAATGCTGGTCCATACCTTTGGTACCTTTAGACATGTTATTCCAATGATCACCTGGCCATTCATAAACAACGATGAATCGGACTACAGAAGGGAGATAGATCACTTGGTTGCATGATGTACTGAAAACAACCTCTCTCTAAATGTTGGAAAGACCAAGGAACTGATCATCGACTTCAGGAAGGGTAGCACGACACACACCCCTGTCTGCATCAATGGTTCCGAAGTGGAGATGGTCGATAGCTTTAAGTTCCTGGGGGGTCACCATCACCAACAGTCTGTCCTGGTCCACTCATGTTGTTGCCAGTCAAGAAAGCCCAACAACGACTCTACTTCCTACAGAAGCTAAAGAAATTCGGCATAGCTGCATCGACCCTCACAAACCTGTACAGATATGCCATCGAGAGTATCCTATCCGGCTGCATCACAGCTTGATATTGTAACCGCTCGGCCCAAGATCGCAAGAAATCGCAATGTTGTGAATTCAGCCCAACGCATCGCGCAAGCTTGCCACCCTCACATTGATTCTGTATACACCTCCCACTGCCTCAGGAAGGCAGACAGCATTATGATAGACCACTCTCACCCACGCTTTGCCTTCTTTCAGACCCTTCCATCAGGCAGAAGGTACAGAAGCCTGAAGACCCGCATATCCAGACATAGGAACAGTTTCTTCCCCACAGCTACAAGACTCCTCAACGACTCCCCCTTGGACTGATCTGTTCCCAGTAAGAACACTATTCATGCCACCCTATGCTGCTCTTGCTCATGTATTTTCTTTGTTTGGCTCCTTGTTCTGCACTGTAACCAATCACTGTTTGCCGATGTACCATTTGTCAAAGTACTCTGTCAATTATTTTTTTTTGTCTACTATGTACGTACTGTGTACATTCAGTTGGCCGCAGAAATATACTTTTAACTGCACTTTGGTACATGTGACAATAAACCAAATCAAATCATAAACTTGTTCTTATCCAAAGCTCAGCTGGCCATTTCCATTCACCCATGTTCACCAGTCTACATTGCCTCCCTGTCCGGTAATGTCTTATTTAAAAAAAAATTCTCATCTTGGTTTTCGAATCCCTTCATGACTTCATCTCTCTCTACCTCTGTATCCATCTCAGTTCCATAATTCTCCAAGATCTCTGTGCTACTCCAATTCTGGCCACTTGTGCATCCTGATTTTAATCATTCTACCATTACTGACTCTGCCCGTGCCTACCTACACAGGCCTTAAGCTCTGGAATTCTCTTTCTAAACATCACTGCCTCATTACCCCTCCCCTCTCTTCCTTTAATACCTTCCGCTTTGATCCAACTTTGGTCATCTGCCATAACATCTCTTTATGAGAGAGAGAATTAAAAATGGAGAGAATCTAGCCACTCTCCCTCGATGGTCAATGACATTTCCATTGCTGAATCAATATCCTGGCCAGTCACCATTGCCTAGAAACTTAAATAGACGAGGCACATAAATACTGCGGCTACAAGAGGAGGTCAGAGACTGAGGCCAGGATTTTCTAGCCCCTCCAGACTGCTCTCCAAATTTTCCTGTCCCACCCAGGACAATGCCCACCACTGGCAGAGCCAGACAATCATGCCCTGGGTAGTCTGCCACGAGTAACTCCGCTCCTCCCCAAAGCCTTTCCATCACCTGAAGTGTTGGATAATGTCGTCTTGCGAGGTTAACATGTACCACCAACACTGAGGAAGGTTCAACTCTATTTTATTAACTACCTATAAACTAATCGACATACTCGAACTGTGGGTTTAAACGATGATAGTTTAAACTAGAAACCTAAGCCTGTCCGAACCTGTTGAATCTCTCACAGTGGCGTGCAGAGGTCTGGTGATGCCCGGGGCAAATCTTGATTGAAAGCCCCAAAGACCTAATATACTGAGAAATATTATGAGAAAGGAAAACATTTTGAATATATAAACACAGATGAAACATGAAATAAACGCTTTACTCGATTTTAATATAAATCAATCAAATTTATTAAGTTATTTTCCCCAAATGATACCTCCTGTCACAAAACACCTGAACTACTTCACTTTTTACATCAGCTGTGAGAAATTCTTTTTCAATGCTTATTAAAGCCAGGTTGGTCAGTCGCTCCTGTGACATAGAAGACCTCAGATATGTTTTTATTAATTTCAGTTTTGAAAATGACCTTTCACAGCTTGCGACTGAAAATGCGATTGTAAGCAGTAATCTGTATGAAACACACAGCGTTGGAAATACATCCCTCCCATACTGCAGTAAAGACTCCAGAGCATCTTTCGGATCAGGGGGAACTCTATTCCCTCCAGCTCGAAGGAGCATCACAAAATCAATAATTTCGTCATATAACTGAATTGCAACCACATCATTGTCATAATAATTTGCAAAGTCTGAACATTCCTTTTTTAATTTCTCTCTTTCTTGTTCATCTTCAATCACTACTGAATTCAAGTTCAGAAGAAAAGAAAATCGGTCACTGAGTCTTTGAAGACGGACACTGCGGTCTTCAATTTCAGTTTTTAATCTGTTCACAATCTCTACCATTACTCTATTCATTTCTTCTTGTGCCGTCAGTCCACTATCTCTTGCTGACTCTCCAGGCATTATTCTTCTTCTCCTTGTTCGTGCAATTGGTATTCCCCAATTTTCACAATATTCATTGGCTAAATCTATTGCATTGTGGATAATTTCGTCATTCTTCAAATTCAAGATATGAATAAATCCTCTCAGATCACAAGAAGCTTCATGGAACCCCATTTTCGGATCCTGCAAACATTTTGAGACTTTCTCCACTGATGATAAAACTGAGTACCAAAAATTTAATAAAGCTATAAACGTAAATACAATAGCCTGACCCAGTCGATGAACCCTGCCCTGAACCCGAACCGTCCTAGTACTCCCACAGATAATCCCACTCGATCCAGTCAAAAGCCTTTTCAGCATCCATGGTGGCTACCACTATCTCCACCTCCCTACTCTCCGGGGGCATCATAATCACGTTGAGCAGCCTTCTTATATTGGCCACCAGCTGCCTCCCATTTACAAACCCGGTTTGGCCCTCCACAATTACATCCGGTACACAGTCCTCAATTCTGGCCGCCAATATCTTGGCCAGTAACTTGGCATCTACGTTGATCAAAGAGATCAGTCTGTATGACCCACAGGCCTCCGGGTCCTTATCCCGTTTCAGAATAAGCGAGATGGTGGCCTACGACATCGTCGGGGGTAAACTCCCACTGTCTCTTGCCTCGTTAAAGACCCTGACCAGCACCGGCCCCACTATCCTGGCAAATTTTTTGTAAAACTCCACCGGATACTCATCCGGCCCGGGGCTTTACCCACCTGCATAATCTTCAGGCCCCCCAGAGCCCCCAGTCCGTCCACCAACCCCCTCCCCACTCTTGGGAAAGTCAGTCCGTCCAGGAATCGCCTCACCCCCGGGTCCCCCGGGTGGTTCTGAAGTGTACAGCTTCCTATAAAAATCCCTAAAGACCTTGTTCAGCCCTGCTGGGTCACCCACTAGATTACCTTCCCCATCCACTACCCTCCCTATTTCCCTAGCCGCTTCCCTCTTCCTCAGTTTTGAGGAGCACGTTACCTACCACATAGGCAACAAAACAATTCTGAGTCCGAGGACCAAGCCCACATCCGGGGAATACCAGCCAGATTTGCGTTGGAGATGTGGCTCTTGGGTTGAACTCATCAGCTATGCAAGGACTAACAGGACCCTTGACCAGGAACACGGAGTTTCTTTTTTAAAATTAAAGTACCAATTCATTTTTTTTTCCAAATCGAGGGGAAATTTAATGTGGCTAATCCATCTACCCCGCACATCTTTTGGTTGTGGGGGTGAGACCCACGCAGACATGGGGAGAATGGGCAAACTTTACAAGGAGGGTCAGGATTGAACCCGGGTCCTCGCCGTTTTGCCACCCTGCTGCTAGAGTTTCTTGGGTAGACAATCATACACATTAGCGAATATTGCTCTATGTACCCACAGCTCTCGTTACCCAACCCATCAAATATAAAATCTTTTTGATGTCTTCTCATTCCTCCACGATTTTGTCCATATTTTTCTGTCTCTCTTGTTCTAATCTCTCTCCCTTTTTTATCATTAGTGGGCGAGTCTATACGTTCTCTCCGGAGTTCCCCTCTGCCTTCTCCCTTTCCTCCTTGAGCAAGTTTATCAAAACGTATCTATGGTCACCCCCTCCTAATCTCTTTGGTGCAACGCCTCTTGCTGATGAGATGCGCTTCACGCTGAAGTACAAACTTTATCTCTAGTTGGCAATGAGAGATTGTATGGGACACTCAAACGGAAGGCACATAGACAAAAAAAATTGCACAGGAAAAATTGCCAAGTGGTCGAAAAACAATGAAACCATTGCAAGAAAAGAATTCTCCTTGAGCACCAGCATCAACTGGCGATAATTTGGAGAGGAAACTCGCGTGCTTTGTTAACTGTCTTTTCAAAGCCCCTTGTTGACGGTGATAAATTACAGGCAGTCCGAGAAACCGCCTTAGGGTTCATTTCAATCTACTGACTGGCCAACAGAGCACACGAGATACACTGGGGGCATTAAGACCCAGTGGCTAGAAAGCGCTGCTTGCAGCAGACAGCTTCTTGCGGTTCACCGGGGCTGGGGTAGGAGAAGCTGCTTGTTTATCTTCCCCTGCCGAAGCAGTTCTGGGGAAGTAGACCATGGCTGTGGATGAGATGCGGGTAGTTCGGCCCTTTAAGTTGATCGCTCTAATCTGTGTTTTTGTGGCTCTCAGCTTGGACGTGGTATCGTTGCTGAGTCCAGCCTGGGTCACTGCTGAGCGCTCCTCGCTTTCGCTCTGGGATTACTGCAAACAAACCACGGCTGGATGGTACTGCGAGTCCGTGCTCCAGACAGGTAACAACATCAAACTGATCGCAGTAGGATTTGTTTTTAGAAGTTTAAGGTTTGCCACAATTATTGCATATTTCCATATTCTGCTTGAAAATTGAGTTCCGCGTTGATTTAGAAAGCAGCCCCTTTGAACTTGATTGAAGATTGAGCGAGTTTTGTGTTTTTTTCAAGAGAAATTAGTTCGGTGCTACCCCCACCCTGTTTTTCCGCTAGAAACCTTTGGGGCCAACATTTGTAACAACTGCTTTGCGTTTGAGCGTGATTGTCCCTCCCAGCTGATGTAAATGCTACTTTTTAAAAACAATTCTTGTGAAGCAGAAGGTGAGGTTGGGGGATACTTGGTTGACTGTGAGGGTGAAGTTTTTCTTTCTTTGTTGGGTCGAACTGAATGCAGCAATAGGAGGGGGAGGGGGACAGAACCTCAAACTGGGTGAACCAGGTCGGGAGGGGAGGAAACAAAAACAGGCCCATTTAATGAGCAAAAGTTTTCCTCGTTGGCTGCGAAAGGTAGAAACTTCATCGTGTTTTACTGCGTGGCCATTGGCGTGTTTGGTGAAGCTAACTGTGGGGTGGGGGTGGGAAGACAACAGTATTTTGAAAAGAGAAACTTGTGATAAATTCTCTACCGTGGGGTGAAGTTCCAAAACAACATGATCTATGAGGTGAGTGTAAGGTTCTATTTTAAATGTGAAGCTCTAAGACAGAGCGTTGCCAGTAACTACTTACTGTTAATTTTCAGCTAACAGAATGTAGTACGAGGTAATGATTTTTAAAAAGTACTCTGCCTTGAAGTGACTTTCGTTTTAGTGCTCGTTCAGTTCTGTCCTTGGGCATATTTGGCATGTTAGGAGCAATACGTTATACTCGAGCATGTCACAGTATAATGCATACATGATCTGACCATTCATCACCATATCCATATCCACCACCAGTGACTTAACGTATGACTTGCTTCATCCTAATATTGTTTGACAGTGGAATAGACGCCGCCTATAGTTAATTGTTGTTGGATATTTTTCACAGTTCAAATAAGCCACACACACTCTCAAATTCATTGGCACACCATTTACTGAAATCCTAGTGCTAAATAGTGGGTTTTGTCTTAAATTTACTCAGCAGCCAATATATAAGGGGCTGCGTGGTGGTGTAGTGGTTAGCACTGCTGCCTCACCACTCCAGGTACCCGGGTTTGATTCTGGCCTTGGATGACTGTGGAGTTTGTACGTTCTCCCAATGTCTGCGTGGGTTTCATCCGAGTGCTCTGGTTTCCTCCCACAGTCCAAAGATATGCAGGTTAGGTGGATTGGCCATGAAATGTGCAGGGTTACGGGAAAAGAGCGAGGGAATGGGCCTAGGTAGAATGCTCTTTCAGAAGTCGTTGCAGACACGCTGGGCCGAATGGCCCATTCGGCACTGTAGGAAGTTTATGGATAACCTTTGTGGATCTTTATTCTTACGACTTACTCGCTTTTCTTTCCTTAAGCCATTTCTATCTGTTGATGGGGCAGAACTCTTTTTTTTCATGGTGGATTTTGGGGGACACGGGGAGAGGGTGTAATTTGCATGAATGGGATTTCTGCCCACCAGACATAATTTCATGGTTGGGCAGGTAGGGGCTTGGGCAGGAAATCTTCCCTTTCACCTATGAAATGGCCATTTAAGGGCCTTTTCCCGCTAAGTCTCAATTTTTACACAGGCAGAAGTGGGTGCTGGAACACCCCTTCCTCCCTAACCCAGGGACACTGCTGTCAATTATAGTTCCCCCGTCACTGTCCTGGGTGAAAATCTGTAAACAATCTGAAATCAATTTGGGTCTTTCCTGATCTGCAGTGCTCATCTCGTCTCTATTAGCCTACAGAGCATTTGGTGGTCTGAGATGAAGTGATTCAAATGAGGTGAGTGAGGGGAAGCTCCTATGGCAGGATGATTGGTCTCACACAACATAAGAAACAGGGGAAAGATGGTCGAGACCCAGACGAATGTTCAGGGGACATGGGTTCAAATCCCACCATGGCAACTGGTGGCATTTAAATTCAATTAATTAAAATCTGTAATTGAAAGCTAGTGTCAATAATAGTTAGCATGACAACTATATTGATTGTCATTAAAAACCCACAAAAGATAATTGGGGATGGATAACAAATGCTGGTTCTTAGGCGTTGGAATGTAGCTATTATTACTATTATTATTATAATACCCCGTAGCTCTAGTTCTCTCAGCATCTATCCTGTCAAGTCCCCTCGGAATCATTTGTGCCTCAATAAAATTGCCTGTTATTTTTCTAAAGCCGGGTAGCACAAGTGGATAGCACTGTGGCTTCACAGCGCCAGGGTCCCAGGTTCAATTCCCCCCCCCCGGGTCACTGTCTGTGCTGAGTCTGCACGTTCTCCCCGTGTGTGCGTGTGTTTCCTCCGGGTGCTCCGGTTTCCTCCTGGAGTCCAAAGACGTGCAGGTTCGGTGGATTGGCCATGATAAATTGCCCTTCGTGTCCAAAAAGTTAAGGAGGTGTTATTGGGTTCCGGGACTAGGGTGGAAGTGAGGGCTTAAGTGGGTCGGTGCAGACTCGATGGGCCTGTGCACTGTATGTTCTAAAGCCCTGCCACTCTGCCTGATGCAAATGATAGATGAAAGGAAAAGCTCAAGTCAATATTATAATAGTGACACAGTGGTTAGCACTGCTGCCTCACAGCACCAAGAACCCGGGTTTAATTTCGACCGTGGGTTATTGTCTGTGTGGAGTCTGAACGTTCTCCCGTGTCTGCATTGGTTTCCTTCGGGTGCTCCGGTTTCCTACCACAGTCCAAAGATGTGCAGTTTAGGTGGATTGTCCATGCTAAATTGTCCATTGGTATCCAATGGTTAGGTTTGGATATGGTAGAGGAGTGGTCCCAGGTTGGGGTGCTCTTTCAGAGAGTCGGTGCAGACTCGATGGAGCCAAATGGTCGCCTCTTGCACTAACGATTCTATGATTCTAACCCGTTTGACTGTTTTCTGTTAGATGGCTAGGCAACAAATATTCTTTGGAAGACAGTAATGGCTCTGCTCAAAGAGAGAGAAAAAAATCCACATGAGTTCCCACAATTGTAACTTCAAAGAAGATGCAATTGACGTTTTCATTCTAGCTGTGGACCTTTTGCCATCGTCAGGGAAAGTCTATACAAGCAATCGATATGAAAATCTGGTGCTAATGAACTACATTTGTGACCAGCAAGCTCTTATTCTACAGGCAGTCAACATTCTAAACAATGGTTGGGAGAAATCTGTTAAGTCCAATTTGGGAAAACCCAAGTTTGAGGGGGTGAACCTCCCAGTTCTTGGTGAAGTGGGATGTTCAAGGAGTAAACTTCACGCTTGTGCCTCCTTTACAGTTTTTAAAAAAACGGCAAGCCTACAGCCCAAATGGTATTAACGCAGTCAAAAGCAGCAGCACCCAATTGGGAGAGGTAGTTTTGCTGTGCACACATGAAGGGAGTTGTCTGATATTGGGGAAAGGTTATGGCCAGAACAAAATGTTCATTTATTCCGTATTCCATCACACGATATAACTATGACGTATGCATTGAGATTGCATAAACTTTGCTTTTATTCTGTAGTTTGGAATATTTTTGGGTGATTTAGTCATGGTCCTTAATGATAAAGGGATTTGATTGGATAGATACAGATGAATTATTTCCTTTTTTAGTATGAGAATCCAGTACAAGAAGGCATTGTTTTAAAATTGGAGCTAGACTGTAGAGGAGGGAAATTGGGAAACACTTTTTTTTCTTACCCACAAAGGAGAGTGGAAATCTGGAACTCATGCACCAAAAGGCTATGGCTGCTGGTTCAATTGAAATCTTCAAGTGGAAGATTGATGGAAGTGTGTTGGTTAAGGATATCAATGGATATGGAATAGAAGGTGGGTAAATAGAGTTGATGTTCAAATTAGCCATGATCTAATTGAATGGCAGAACAGACTCCAGAGGTTGAATGGCCACTCAGGTTCCAATGTTCTGAGTGGGCCTGCCACATAATAAAGAACGGCTTTTGATAGAAGAGGGATAAATGGTTTCCATGGTGCCCAGGCCCTCCCAAGTCCGAACAGCTGCAAATTCCTTGCACCCTAAAGTAGCAGCTGCTGTGCAAACCACAAGGCCTAATGTTGCTCTGGGTTGTGTGTGTTAATTGTATTCTAATTCTCATCCGCACAACCGTTCTGAAACTTGTACACCGTATTCACAATTCCGTGAATTCACTACTTTTTGCAAGCCAAAACCAAAGTTGTAGCCTTATGCCCTGGTATTTTCTGTAGCTGTCAGCTTAAAATGCTTCTGATGCAAAGGTTCAACAATAGCTTGGGACATATGCTGAAAAAAGTCAGAAGTTGCATTCCTGAAATATGTTAATGCATCATTTTTAGATTTTTAATTAATTGAGTATTTTACTTCTTTAAAACATCGTTAAGGATCGAAAGGCAGTTGATAACTTTGGTGTTTATTGGATGAGGTTCTCAGAACAACAAATTGTGAAAACAATTTCTAGTTGCGGGGGTTGGGCAGTCATCGATTAAAGGTTCAGCTTCTTTTATTGATATAATTCTGCTTCCTACATTACAGCAGCTTTTGACCTAAATTACTTTAATTGCCATTTGAGGTCAAAGTTACTCCCCTTGATTTAAAATAAGATTTCTCTCTATACCATGTCACTGTCACACCACCAGACTGTCAGTAACCCTTGGCTAAAACTAACCATAAGCACCAGGCACGATAAAATGTCAGGGAAAGTTTCCCCTTATTTTTCTGCTAATCCCTGCCTAGTTGGCTGGTGTTACAGTGCGCTAAGGATCACAGAAATGCACCAATCTCCCATCATTTTGCGGTATTTGTGAAACCGGGTTGAGCTGAGATCACAGTTGTATTTTAAACGAAATATATAACGGGAGACTAATTCAAATGAGAAAGAATCGCAAAGGAAAGAACAGGCCCTGCCCTCTGGCAAATAGTATTTTTATTGTTAACTTCAAGGACTGTGGTCAGTATTACATTTAGAATTAAATATTAAAGCCTATTAATGTGAAGTGGTATGATTACCTGATGTGCTAGTATCATACTGCATTTATAATGCAGATCCTGAACTGTGTTCCAAGGAAGCGAGTCCAAGGTGAGGGCAGGAGTTAGGGGTGCGAGTCCAAGGTGGTTTGGGGGGATTAAAGGGGTGGGGATATTTGGTCGAGCGAGTCCAAGGAGGATGGGTGTGGACAGTGAGTACAGGTTGAGGGGGGAGGGGAAAGAGTGCCGTTGGTGGGTGGTTGGTTGGGGGGGAGAGAGGAGTGATTGCCTCGTTAAAACCTTCCCGCTTCATGCATTTACAATGAAAACACGTTAGCTGTGACTTCACCAGTCTGCGGAAGATGTATTTAGGGTGTTGGCTTTTGGGCATACAAGTGTGGTGTCAGTTATTTTTTATTAAAAAATATATATATATTTTGTTGCTAACTCATGCTGGTTGTTTTGTGCCAATTTAAATAAGGTGTCTTGGAAATTACATGTGTTGAGATTTTGAGTTTAATGATTATTGAGAACACTGATGGATTCTCCTAATTCTGCTTCTGTCCATAATGTGTCATGTGAGAGTACCTATAAGAAATGGGTGTGTATATAAATATCTGTAGTGAGATTACCTTTAAGAAATGGGTGCTTACTACTGCAGTGATGTCAGAGTGGGTGGAGCTGGGCTGTCTGTCAGCTTTTTACTTTCGTTTATGAGCACGCTGCAGGGTGTGTTTTTAGTTTCGTTTTCAGTGTTGGAGCTGAAGCCAGACCAAGCAGGTGTACTGCTGTTCAATCTCTGGATCATTTGGTGAATTCAGAATTATAAATATTCTCAGTAGTGAAGTTAAGCCTGATGTCTTTCTGTTTTGAATGTTTTTTTAAGTCTTAAAAGGACAGCTTAATCATTGCTTAGTGTTGTATTCTTTGGGGGTTGTATTTGAATTGATGGTTGCTAAAATGCTCACTATGTTTCAAAAAGGTTAACTTGAGTTCATAGAATAAACATTGTTTTGCTTTTCCATTTCTGCTGTACCAAACCTGTAGAGTGGGCTGTGTGCTCCCCATACCACAATCTATTACAAGTTGTGGGTCAGGTGAACTCAATGATACACTTTGGGGTTCTCTAAATCCTGGCCCATAACAAATATGATAAGTTTGAAAGTGATGTAATTCAATCCAAAACAAGGGGCCACGATATTTCATATAGCGGGTGTCCCTGCAATTCTGCCTGCCCCGCAGCCAGAATGATCAGACTGATCACCGGGACAGCAGGATTGTCCCATGAGGAAAAATTGAGGAAACTGGGCCTGTATTATCTAGAGTTTAGAAGACTGAGGTGATCATTGTACAACATTCTTAGAACTCGACAGGGGAGATTTTGAAGGATGTTTCCCTGGTTGGGGATCTAGAAGTAGGGGACAGTCTCAGAATAAGAGAGAGGCCATTTAGGACTGAGATTAGGAAGAATTTCTTCAGTCAGAGTTTGGTGAATTTTTAAAATTCCCTCCCCAGAGGGGTATGGAGCCATTTGAGTATGCTCAGTTGAGAGGTTGAGAGATTCCTGGATACCACCAATAGTATCTAAGGATTTGGGAATGGTGCGGGAAGATGGGGTTATAGAAGATCGGCCACAAAAAGTTAAAAGGTGGAGCAGGTTTGAGGGGCCGAATGTACTTTGTGGTGTCAACACAAATACAGAAGGTAATGTTACTTGGTGACTGCTGTATCGCCTAGTAGAGGTGTTAGTGAGAATGACTAAGGAGCCCCTGAAAACCAAAACGTAGCCTCCAGAGATCAAAATGTAGCCCTCTAATCTCAAGAAGTGCATTCAAAAACATTATTCTGATCCTGAACCACCAGAACTTAATTTACAATTGATGCATCCGATTATAGCACTGGCTGTGCAGAAGCAAGTTGAGAGACCTTTCTCTGTCCCACCGCACCAGATTTCTGGTTCAGCCTCCGTCGGGATTCTCTGTTTCACCGGCTGGTCAATGGGGTTTCTCATTGTGGGGCAGCCCCATGCCGTCGGGAAACCCCCAGGCTGCCAGCAAAACGGAGAATCCTGACGGTGGACAATTCAGCCCCTTGGCTATGGATCTGACTCATGATCAGTTAATACATTTAAAAATAAATTTAGAGTATCCAATTATTTTTTTCCAATTAAGGCACAATTTAGTGTGGCCAATCCACCTACCCTGCACATCTTTGGGTTGTGGGGGCAAAACTCACACAAACACGGGGATAATGTGCAAACTCCACACGGACAGTGACCCAGAGCCGGGATCGAACCTGGGACCTCGGTGCCGTGAGACAGCAATGCACCACTGTGTTGCCCCTAGTTAATACATTTATCACTTAAGTGGGGGACCTATAACCTGGAGAATATTTTGGGGGAAGTAAATAGGATAAGCTGGATGTCCAAGTCTAGGTTCCATTGATATGCCTCTGCTGAAGGAACTCTCTGAAGTTGAATTACACTGTACATACCAAAGGATCACACTTTCAATCCCTAGATTGAGTTGATTTTTGCTCATTTCATTCATGCCAGCAACTGCGAGTGCTACAATTTACCAGGGCGCTTTGTGACAAGGAGAGGGGGAAAACAATCAACAACAACTTATTTATGTAGCAAAACATCCCAAGACACTTCATAGGAACAAATTTTGGTACCAAACCACATTAGGTGATCTAAAACAGGGTTCTTATTCCTCCTTGACCCGATTGCTAGGAAGTGGTACCAATACCACCCCACTCCACCATGTTGAAATAACCTGTCAACTCTAACCATTTACATTTGGATGGAGGATAATCGTGCAAATAAGACACTGGAATTGTATCTCCATACAAGTTGGAATTCTCCAGAAAAACGGAGTGGGGAATGGTCCAAGGCCAAATCTGAATTGCAGCATATGTTTACTGGCAGCTTTCTTAACAATATGACTCTGTACTGCCAGCTCTGATAATCCTGAAATAGTTGTTCTGCTTGTGTGATTTATAATGCATTAGTCGTGGTTAATTGCTGAATGAGGTCATTTGTCACTTGTGGTCTGGATGTCAGCCAGGAAAGGTTATTGTCACACACGCTCATAAAAGAGAGACTGAACTAAGATGTACAATAGGAGATTTTTTTAGATGAATGGAATGATTTTTTGTTTTTGTTTGCCACAAAGTTAACCTAATAATGGATGGCTGCATTCGCAACTGCAATGGAATTAAGTTTAGGGTCTTAATGCCTTCTAGAGTGACTCAGTTCCTTCTGTAAAAATTCTTTCAATTTCTCCTTAAAAACTGGTGTTCCATTCCGGGCTCTTGGTCCTATCATTGTTGGCAGTCCTGTAGAACTTTATGGCCAACTCGTGCTCTTGTTTATTTGTGCTCTTTCGGTGAACCAAGACAAGTTAGCTGTTTTAACTGTAGGGAAATCACAAAAGAGCTTGATCCTATTTCCATTGCTCACTCAGGAGCTCTGTCAGCTGGGGTTACTGGATAGTGATTTAAGAGTAGGTATTCTTTCCAATCACTCCACCTGGGAAAACTGAACCCACGATGTGTTCTCCAATCGGATATCTGAGATCACAGGCTGGAAGAACACTAATAATTTTGCAATACTAGTGCTTTCTTTAATATCCAGGAGAAAGCAAGTATAACATTTGTAATCTTGTAGGGTTTAAGATGAAATAACCTCTTGACTGGGGAATAGTTTCAGTAATTCCTCCAAGCTAATTACTCCCATGTGAGTCATCCAGCTCTGAAATGGATCAATTGAAAAGTGGTCCAGTGCTCAGCATGTTCGATGAATAAGAAAAATCACAGGAGATATTCCACTTGGGTAGCCCGAGCAGAACATCTCCCCTAGTAAATCAAGTGTCCCTATTGCTGACTTAATTTGGATTTCAAAAATAAACTTGTTTGCGACCTTCCTTTTATGTCAATTGTCATTTCATTCCCATTCCATTTCCCACAGACTGGCAGGTCGCTACGCTAGTGCTGCTGATTGCTGGAGGATCTATCACTCTAATTGCATTCCTCTTTGCTGTGATCTCGCTGTGCAAGGGTGCTCAAAAACGCTGCTACAGGACAATTGCTGTTATGCTGTTCATTTCAGGTGAGTGGGTGTATGGGATCCCTATGCAGTTCTGGCAAGGTCTGAGTAGGAAAAATAGCAGTGCAGTTCAGTTGCTTGTTATGCATTGTGGGACTGCTATTAATGCTAGAAAATCACAAGGATTATGGGTTATGGACTTAAAAAGAAACCCTGAAGGTTTACAGTTTTCTCCCACCGAACCAAAGATGGTAACTAATTTATATTTTGTGACAATCAGCTGCCATTAGGCATCTTGAAGTAGTAATTTTTCATTTGAGAATCTAAATTATTTGAAGGTGGTGGGGCATCACTGTGCCTTATCTTATTCACACATACCTTCCAGCAGGAATTACTGTATAGTCATTTAATTAAGAAAGGGATGATGCCTGGCTGTGTTTTACGGTCTCCTTCTCCTCGTCCCCAGCCCTATGCCCTCACCACCCCATTGTCAACCATGCAGTCCACAAGTGCTGGGATTACTCTGCTCGATATGACTTATGAGTGTATTTTCCAAAGTAACATTTCTACTGGCTCACAACCTGATGTTTTTCTCTGCTTAACACTGAAACTAGTTCAGGAGACAAAAATGATTTCCAAACAAATGTTTATACTTCCAAGCTGGATTAGGTCAACTCCAATATTAATGTAGTGCAACAAATATCTGTAATTGGAAGGGAATGGAGGTCTTTTTAATTTAAACAAAAAAGAAAAGCAGGAAATCGCCTTTCTAAATATTGCTGTACATTCACCACAAGATTCTGGACAATATTATGATCTGAATATTAGACACTGCTTCAGATTTGTACAGCCTACCAAACACCTGAGTGGTAAATGTTGGCATTCAAAAGATATCCATACTTCCCTCCCTCCACCTAGCCATTGATTGGCATTACTGTCCAGGATGATCCCCATCCTGTATTGAATGTTGGTTTACTTCCTCTGTTCTCCAATTATTCCACAGCATTTGTTACTTTAGAGACTACCTCCATCCCACACAACTCCTGTGCTGATCTGCAGACTACTGTAGCCAATCTCCCCTGACACCTGCTCAATGCTCCAGCACCTAAACCATCTTGCAGTCCCATAATGGCTATCATGGAAATATAGAGAGCACCATCCCCCTGCTCTGCACGGATTGGCATATTAGTATATAATATTACCTAGTGGCATATTTGTATATAAGATTACCTAGTTATGTTAGTACATTCTCCTGCACTGCCAGTTTTGTGTTAATCCAATGTGTTTCTTTTAGTTGTTTTGCAGGTTTGTGCTCTGGTTTTGTACCCTATCAAATTCATTGATGCCAACACACTGAGGACGTACCATGAATTCAACTGGGGCTATGGGATTGCCTGGGGTGGTACCATCTTCATGCTTGGAGCAGCCATACTTTACTGCCTGAACACAGACACCTATGAGGAAGAATATTATTAGTCCCCTTCTAAAGCAACAGATTATATTAAGCTTAAGGAAACTATTAGATGTAATGGCAGGGCGAAGATTTGCTGCTCAAAAGATCACATTTTTAAAAAAGAATTTGTGGAAAAGGATCAATGATGAACAGCCATTCCTTGAAAGGATCTATGGTGAGCACTGCTTTCTGGACTGAAGAGATCCAAATGAGGAAGGAAGGCTCCCAGTGCAAGGGAATGACTCATAACCGTCTTGTGCAATCTTTACACACAATTTGCTTTTTAGTTTAGCTGATTCCAAAATAAATCATTGGCCATTCTTTGTGTTCACTGCATCACATTGAAGCAGTGTACCAGCCAGGCAATGCTTGCTATTGCTAGTGCATGCACTATTTTATTCTGAATAATTTACTGTCATGTATTTTAGTACTTGTCCAATTGGCTTATCTTTCTCTTAATAAATGATAGGCTTACTGTACACTGGGGCTTGTGTCTGGTAAGCATATTTTAAAAAAGAGTTCCAATTAAGGGGCAATTTAGCATAGCCAATTCACCTACCCTGCACATCTTTGGGTTGTGGTGGTGAGAACCATGCTGACACAGGGAGAATGTGCAATCTCCACTCGGATATCAGGTAAGCTTATTAATGCATAGCAAATCATTGGGCATTCTGGTTCTGCACACTTGGAACTTTAGCAGCTTCAAATTCAACACAAACATACATTTTGTTCGTACATTTATTGTAACCTTTTTGAGTACTGTAGAATGTGTTGTTCCAAGAACAGCAGGAACCCCACGTTTCTGAACATTTGTGGCTGAACCTTTCCGTTAAGTTTGATAGATGTTCTAAGAATTAAAATATTTTTTTAACAGTACCAATTTTTTCCAATTAAGGGGCAATTTAGTATGTCCAATCCACCTACTCTGCACATCTTTGAGTTTGTGGGGGCGAGACCCACGCTGACAGTAGGGAGAATATGCAAACTCCACACAGACTGGGGGGCCGGGATTTGAACCTAGGTCCTCGGCACCATGAGGCAGCAGTGCTAACCACTGCGCCACCGTGCTGCCCGAAGTTCTAAGAATCTGTGTGAATTTTGAAAGTAGCAAAATCTACCCATGGTAAAACAGAAAATCTTTAATGGATTGGAACCTGGGGTAAGGGGGGTGGAATGACTGATTCACCATATACAACTGTGCAACTATCACTTCTAGCAATTCACCAATACACCTCTGATTATGGGATGAACAAACAGACCTTTGGTTCTATCTGAACAGATTTGAACCACTGAACTTTAATCCATATCAGCAATCAATCCTGTCTCCCAAAGTATCATATAAATTGGACTGTTTTTAATTAAAGAAATTTAAAAATTACAGATTGAACTGATTTGTTCGCCCATGAGCTACCAAATTGGGATTGGCTCCTAATGATTTTTATTCAATCTCTGTACATAAATATTCTCAAAAAACCTTTCTTCTCACAGCGTGGATCTAGTTTTGGGAGGATCTTCAAAAGAGGTAAGAGTCCATTATCAATATCAAGGGCATGATTTAATGGGATAAAAACAATTTTGGGCCTGTTTAGTGGGGTGTTTCTCGGTGCCCGGAGGGCAGAGAATGACCCTGCTGTCAAACGGGCCTAGATTTGTTTGGCTTCAATGAGGAATGCCCCGAAGTGGACCAGTGCTAGTGAGTTCTCCCAGGCACGGGCATTCGATCCCAGGCCTTGTGAGAACAGATTTATTGAAGTGAGCCGAACTGCTCACTTAAATATGAAAATCTGGATTTGTTAGTCTCGTGAGGCGTCCTAAGCATCGCAAATCTTGCAAGAGGCTTAATGGTCTCGTCACGTCCCAAGTCGGGTGTGACGAGGCTGTTCGATCAGGTCCCTGGTTTGAAATTAAATTAAAATAAAATCGCTTATTGTCACAAGGTTCCTTTAACAACCTAGTCTTACAAATAAACATGGGGCTGGATTCTCCATTTCTGAGTCTTAAGTGCTGACACCAACAGAGAATCCCAGGAAAGAAAAATCAGTGCCACACTTGCAATAATTCTGCTAGCACCGGCATAGAGTGGAACACAATCAAAAACAATGCCGGAATCACCAGGTCCGTGATGGACACTCGCAGGGCTGACAATCTGCGGCCAGGCTTAAACAAACCCCCACTACATACACACACTGATCTGAGCAGAAAAGATGAGACAGGTTGTGCTGGTGCGCCCATACAGCTAATAGGTCAGCTGGGGCCCTTGGGGAATCACCTATATGACCCAGGGCACCAGGTTTAAAGTGGGCGGTCAGGGGCATGCGCAGCTGCATAGCTGTTTGCTGGCTGCGGTAATGGTGTTGCATACCTGTCCACCCTGACCCTGCAGTCCACCACCTGGCCACCCCCCCACTATTCCCCCCAGCCCTGGCAGAAGCCAGTAAGACTAGGTTGTTGAAGGAAAGTATAACGGAAGATGGAAATAAAGTGAACACGTGGGTTAAGACTAATGTTGTCGGTGAAGTATGACGGTGCTGCACACTGCCCGTTCGCCCTCTATGTCTCTCAGTAGCCGCCACACCAGTATCACAATTTGTGAGAGCACAGGTGGATTGAATGCCTGTCGGGAACTTGGGCCATCGGAGGCGGAGAATCGCAGGTGCGGCCACTATAATATGCGAACAGTGTTTCAACTGCACGTGCTGTGCGTCGCATTGACACTGTTTTCAAGACGGAGAATTGTGATACAGCATCAAACCGGCGCCTGCCACAATTTTGGCGTCGGGAGCTATTCTCAGCCTGAACGAACATCCCGATTTCGGCTTCGGCTAATGGAGAATCCTGCACAAAGTCTTTGCTTAGATCACTAACTGTTGTAGTATGTTCCTCACCTCATACCTGACGCTGTAACTATTTTTCCTGCTGTCCTAAATCTACAAGCCTTCCATTTCAAAAAAGCGTGATTCGGTTTACTCTGTTTCATCCCTTCATCATTTTTTTTTTAAAATATAAATTTAGATTACCCAATAATTTTTTCCAATTAAGGGGCAATTTAGCGTGGCCAATCCACCTACTCTGCACATTTTTGGGTTGTGGGGGCGAAACCCACACAGACACGGGGAGAATATGCAAACTCCACACGGACAGTGACGCAGAGCCGGGATCGAACCTGGGACCTCAGCGCCGTGAGGCACTAGGCCACCGTGCTGCCTCCTTTATAATTTTTAAACACACCCACCCAATAATCCCATTATCTTTTCTACTTCCATTGAACAGTCCTAATTTTACAAAGATTTTTGCTGCATTATAGATTGGCATACGGCATCCAAAATTGAAACGTCGGGAACATATCTTCTACTGAATGTACAAATGTAAGAATGTGCAGTTATAGGCTATTTTATGAATCGCTGAACTAACCTCTCCACAGGAATGAGCCACGTTTCAAAGCTCAGACTAAGGATACAGAAAAAGGACCTAATGACAGAAGACCATAAGCATGAATCTCAGTCTTACCATTCACTAGTCAGTTATACAATAGGCTTCCATATGGGTTAAGTTTTATATTTTCAGAATGTCCTTTGACTAATTGGACACAAATGCAAGAACACCGAGATCAAGGTTGCAACAATTTTGGAGCTGATTTTAATTCTAAGTGAGTCCATGCATGTTTTTAAAATTTAAGGAATCAATCATTATATTAGATGAAGTCATTAAGAAGAGAAATAATAATAATCTTTATTGTCACAAGTAGGCTTACATTAACACTGCAATGAAGTTACTGTGAAAACCTCCTAGCCGCCACATGTTTTATAATTCAGAATGTCCGAATTACCTATCAGAACATCTTTTGAGACTTGTGGGAGGAAACTGGAGTACCCGCAGGAAACCCATACAGACATGGGGAGAATGTGCAGACTCCGCAGACAGTGACCCAAGCCGGGAATCAAACCTGGGACCCTGGCGCTGTGAAGAAACAGTGCTAACCACTGTGCTACCGTGTCGCTGGTACATGTTATAGTTTTAAAATTCAGTTTAGGTTGTAATACAATAAGCCCTCACTTAAAGTTGCAACTTCCATGTGAAACAACTTAGATTTTCCCATCACAGCCAATGTAAAAGCTGTTACACGATTCTATAAGATATTTCTCATCAGAAAAAAACCAAAGCGTTATACCCTGTATGTTATACCGTACATTTCTATGTTGGGAAAATTAAATAACATTTTTAAAATATTTAAAATAGAAAACAAATATGCTCACTCTATTTACCTCCTGCTGGCTGCTTACCTGCTCACTGCACCTCCCACTCCTTGGCTCTTATTGAAAGGAGGATCTTATTAAAACATACAAGATACTGAGAGGCCTAGATAAGAGTGCACGTGGAGAGGATGTTTCCAAGGTCACAGCCACAGACTGAAGGGATGATCTTTTAAAATTGAAATGAGGAATTTTTTTCAGGGAGAGGGTGGTGAATCTGGAACTTTTTGCCGCAGAAGGCTGTGTGTCCAAATCACAGTGCCTTTAAGAGAGAGATATGGGTGGGACGGCGACGCAGCGGTTAGCACTGCTGTCTCACGGTGCCGAGGACCTGGATTCAATCCCGGCCTCGGATAACTATCCGTGTGGAGTTTGCACATTTTCTCCGTGTCTGCGTGGGTCTCCCCCACCACCCAAAAATATGTGCAGGTTAGTAAATTGGCCATGTTAAATTGCCCCTTAATTGGAAAAAAAATTGGGTACTCTATATAAAAAGATAGGTTATTGTTTAATAAGGAGATCGGGTTATGAGGAGCAGCGCCGGCCCTAGGGTTGCTGGCGCCCCGGGCAAGCTGAACTTCGGCGCCCTTGGGGGGGGTGGGTCGAGGGGGTGGGGCTGAGGAGGGGCGGGGCCGAGGAGGGACGGGGGCAGGGCCGAGGAGGGACGGGGGGCGGGGCCGAGGGCGGGGCGGACCCGAGGGCGGGGTGGGGGGGCGGACCCGAGGGCGGGGTGGGGGGGCGGACCCGAGGGCGGGGTGGACCTGAGTGAGGGGGGGCGGGTTGGCGGACCGAGGGGGGGCCTGCCCTGGGGGAGGGCGGGCCCGCCCTGGGGGAGGGCGGCCACCGCGCATGCGCTGGTTGGCACCGGCTCAACTGCGCATGCGCGGGACCCGAGTCTCTGGCGCCCCCTAGCACATGGCGCCCCGGGCGACTGCCCGAGTTGCCGGTGCCTTGAGCCGGCCCTGATGAGGAGAATGGGGTTGAGAAACATATCAGCCATGATTGAATGGTGGAGCAGATTCAATGGGCCGAATGCCCCAATTCTGCTCCTATGTCTTATGACCATCTCCATCAAGAGAATGTAACTATCCTCCACACCCCCCTCCCCCCCCCCCCCCCCCCCCCCCCCTCCATGAGATTCAATGGCATTAATATCAGTAAACAACTGCTCCACTGTCAATATCGTTGACCAGGAGCTGAACTGGACTTCTACTATAAATAGTGGCTAGAAGAGCAGGTTAGAGGCAGAGAAATCTGTAGACAGTAACTCACCTCCTGCCTGATCAAAGTCTGTCCACCATCTACAAGGCACAATTAAATCAGGAGTGGAATGGAATAATCTCCCCTTGCTTGAGTAAGCGTGGTTCCAACAATACTCAAGAAACTCACTATCATCCAGGACAAAGCAATGTTTGATTGTCACCCCTCCATCACCTTAGACTTGCACTCCGTCCACCACTGACTCACAGTGGCAGCAGTAAATACCATCTATACGATGCAATGTAGCAACTCACTCAAGTCTCCTTCGACAACACAGTCCAAAGTTGCAATCTCTGCCGACAAGGCCAGCAGATAAATGGGAACACCACCACCTGTAAGTTCCCCTCCACGCCATCATCATCCTGAGTTGGAACTATATTGTCATATCCTCATTCACACGGTCAAAATCTTGGACCTCCCCCCTAGTAGCACTGTGGGTTTACTTACACCACTTGTACATACCTATACCACATGGATTGCAGCGGTTCAAGAAAGCGGCTGATGATCACCTCACGGGTAATTAGGGATTGGTACAATGCCCACGTACCATGACATTTTTTTAAGAGGTCTTCCTTTTTTCTCGGGACTTGTTTCTGTTGCTTTTGGCTGTCAACTCTCTAGGGTGGGATTTCCTATCTCCATTAAGGTCGTCGAGCCTGCCCTGAGCATGCTATCGCTGTAGGGCAATCTTTAGACTTATTTTTGGGGGGATGCACCAATTGCAGGGTGGGGAAGAATGCATCTTCCTGTAAAATTCAGCCCTTCATGACATTTGTGGGCAACAGTGCCTTACCTAAGAAGACAATAAAATGATGATACAGTGAAGCTAACAAATAATTAATTCTCTTCTGGTTTCTCCCCTTTCACCATTGAGATGTATTACAGATTTACATCTCTTCATCTGAAGATGTATCTTGGGCAGGATTTTCCTGTCTTCGATGCCGTTCAGCCGGAGAATCCACGTTGGCACAGAAATCGGGTGCAGCGCTGCTTTTGCGATGTGGCGTGGGTCTGTCATGCTATTTTTTGTCGGGAACTCGGCGTGGTGGCTCCGGACTGAGTCCAGCGCCGTGCAGTCGGGCTTTGGCAAGGGCTGGGGGCACTGGTGGGGGGTGGTACACCTGGCCAAAGGGGGGGGGCACTATTTGGCAAGACGGGTCCGCGCGCAGCCACGGACCCGGCCATATCGGCAGCTAGAGCCAGGAGCTCTACGCCGCATGCCTGCTAGCCCCCCACCACACGTGGCATCGATGGCCGTTTTGCACAGATTTTTCGGTCGTAAAAGGCCACCGTTCCCACCCAGGTGTCAGCACTTAGTCTCAGAATCGGAGATCCAGCCCCTTGTCTCTGCACCCAACGTATTGGCAAGAGATGCAAAACTTGTCATTTCAAAAATTGTATTTGATAAAGCTATTTATGATCATGAGAAGTCTGGACAGAATAGATGGGGAATAACTCGTGAAAGGATTGAGAACGAGAAGGCACAGATTTAAAATAATTGGCAGGAGGGGCAAGCGCAATACAAGATAAAAGATTTTTAATTCAATGTGTGGTAAGATCTGCTAGAGCAGTGTTCGTCAAACTTTTTTTCCGGGGACCCATTTTTACCAACTGGCCAACCTTCGGGACCCAAACTGGCCGACCAGCACGACCCACCATTTTCTCTTACCTTGATTGCTGCTGACAAAATTGGAGGAAATGGTTTTGGGTCCCTTTGGCCCTTGTACACACCCCTCCAATGAAACCTGTTGGATGAAGGTGGAGCCTTCTGGAGTCGGAAAGTATGGAGTCTCCATCTGTCCAAAGTTCTGAATTTTTTCCTGTAAAATTTTTAATCAAATAAACCCCCCCCCCGAACTTGTAAAAAAAAAGCATGAAAATGAAAAAATAAAAATTAAATGAATAAAATCGGCCCTGAACTTGTAAAACAAAAAGCTGTAACCATTAAAAAAAAGCGACTGCACTGCGCATGCATACCCGATCATCGGCACGCATGCGCAGTTTTGCGCATGCGCGCAGATGATCCGGCATGTATGCGCAGTGCAGCAGCATTTTTTTTTACATGTTTGCAGCCGGCGTTATTAACAGCCAGCTGCTGCGCGCAGATTTGCACAATCGGGTGCGCCGTGACGGATGGCTCCGCAACCCTCCCGACACCCGCCTGCGGGTCGCGCCACCGAGTTTGACAATGCCTGTGCTAGGGTGGAAGTAGATTCAATTGAAACATTCAAGAAGGAATTAGGCTGATATCTAAAAAGGAAGAATGTGCAGCGTTACAAGGAAATGGGAGAATGGCACTAGATAAATTTGGGATGCTGTGACGGACAATGTGTCCATAAAATGTAAAGTTGTGACGATCTTGTCGATGCAAGCAGGCGTTGGCGGCCTGGTTGACTGGGGAAGCCGACTCCAGAGCACGAGGGATGTTTGTACTGTAATGGTGTCCTGTTTCTTGTGTACAGGACACATCTGGGCAATGTTCCACATTGTCGGGCATATGCCAGTGTCTCTTTCCTGTTGGTTTATTTTGTGTAGCTGTCCTGATGAGTGCAAATGAAAAACTTTAATAGTAAGTAATCACGTTTTTCAGCAATATATTGTACCTGTTGGATGGGATCAGTTTCTACAGATCCTCATTCTCTATTTCACCTGGTTGTCCTCAGTACATTAAATGGTCACCCAAACTTGTTTGGATCCTTCAATTTTCCAGAGTGTGACCAAGGTCTGAGCAAATAGTCCAGTCTCCAACTCGCTCTCCAGCTCAATGACTGTAAGCGTGAGAAATCTGTTACTTCACAGTGGCAGGGTCCCAGGTTCGGTTCCCGGCTTGGGTCACTGTGCGGATTCTGCACGTTCTTCCCGTGGTTGCGTGGGTTTCCTCGGGCTGCTCCGGTTGCCTCCCACAAGTCCCAAAAGACGTGCTGTTAGGTGAATTGGACATTCTGAATTTTCCGTGTACCTGAACAGACGCCGGAATGTGGCAACTAGGGGGTTTTCACAGTAACTTTATTGCAGTGTTAATGTAAACCTTCTTGTGACACTAAGAAAGATTATTATTATATGTTTTCACTCAGGAAGTCTTGCTATCCACAAACTGCAATCTTGACAAACTGTACTAGATGGAAATATCTATTCTTTTAGTTTTTAGGCCATTTACCTGTTTAGCAAACAGGTAAACAGACTGGTAAAAGCACAAATCGAATAACTGTAACTGACATGCAACACTCCCCACTCTGTGCTCACTATAACACTGTCTAGTGTTTGTTGTTTGGCTCCCAATAGCCTCTGCTGCTTCTGATGGTGTTTGTGTACTGTTTAAATCTGCTGCTCGGATAAACTATTGAGGCTGGATTTCCGAGCTGAATGGATGCTCCTGGAAACATGATCCACTCAATTTATTTATTTTTAAAATTTAGAGTATCCAATTAAGGGGCAATTTAGCATGTTCAATCCACCTACCCTGCACATCTTTTGGTTATGGGGCGGAACCCACGCAAACATGGGGAGAATGTGATGATCCACTCAATTAACATGGCAATCTGCAGTCACAGATTGCAACAGAAATCTTTTTATCGTTATACACCTTTTGAGCCTCATCAGTCAGCTTCCAGGTCACAATAAATACCCCCCATTCATGCAATCGCACATGGCGTTGTGGACCCGAGTTCAATCCCAGGCCCGGGTCACTGATCGTGTGGTGTTTGCACGTTCTCCCTGTGTCTGCGTGGGTCTCACCCCCACAACCCAAAGATGTGGATTGGCCGTGCTAAATTGCCCATTAATTAAAAAAGTTTTAAAAAGAATATTCACGCAATCGCTGACAGCTGATTGGCTGTTGCACTTTTAAAAATTCTAATGAGGAGAAATTAGTTCACATGGTGCCTGCCCTTGTGTGGGCTTACCTCAATTCCCTGGGAGTGAGCACAGCGACCATTGCCTGTGAGAATTTCCTCATTGTTTTCAATGAAGAATACTGTGCAGCGCTTGGAAGTACGTTTGTTCCCCTAAATGTTAAGACTAAATTTTAGGCCGACTACTTACCAAATTCAAAACTTCCCGGTAAACGGTATTACAATGCAATACCGTTGCAATCTGTGATTAGGTTCTGTGCTCAGCTGCAAGACATTTTAATTGGTGTAATTAAATTGAAAATGTGCACTATTAAAATGCATGGTTGGCCATGATGACTGTTCAAGAGGTCGTATAACTGCCTTAACTGAGACGAGGTAACTGGTAACTCAGAATAGATTTGTCGATTAAACCTGTGGCCTTCCTCTTCTGTGTAGTTCTATATTACAGAGTGGTCAGTTACTCACAGGTAGTGGAAAGAGTACCAAAACCATTTTTGTAGATTTTCATCTCATAAAACCAGGACTGACAATAAATTCTAAAAATCGTAGATTAAACTTTAAATAAAATTTACAGTGCAGGAATTGTGTTCAACATTATACCGTTTATCTTGATATGTTCCACCAACAAGTCAAATTAAATAGTACAAACTTGCAATGGTTTTTCTCTGAATGAAAAGTCACGGTATATCATAGCCACTTTTGCACGAGGGCTAGGATATCAAAAAAAAGAGTAATTCCTTATCCATCCATGTGTTTCTTTACAGACAGTGAAAATAATACTACTGGAGCCCTGAAAGCAGGCTGTTAGTTTATTCTTTGTTGTAATTGGTCTGGGTCTGCAGAAAGAAGGGAAAATGATTCCATTTCTATTCAAAAAGTATGGTTTTACTGAGAACTGAAAATAAATAAAATGTTATTTTTTTCCCTCAACCATGATGATATGATAGCCAAATTTAGTTTTGACAGGGGGGTCAGTATAAATAGGTTTGTCTGTTGTGCTGTTGGACAGAGCAAAAGCAGCTTCCTGGAAGGGTCCCACCATTGAACCTCTGGTCATCCATCCCAGATCGCCCTAAGATGGAAAACAATCATTTTCAATTTATTTGATAAGTGTACAACAAAAAACCTTTTGTGTATATGTGCATTTGTTGATTAATTGTGTTTAAGTCTTGCAGGCAAAGTTACACAAATAGCCTAACCCCAACTTTTAACTCAACTGTATTTGCTGGCCAAATAATACACAGAATGTTAAATCACGGACAGGGAATGGTATGAGGGGTGCCCGCATCCAGGGGTGGTTGTTGGATGGGATGTCGGCTTTCACAACATGTTTTGAATCTAGTGCTATTGCATTTGTGCAGTTTAACACATTATCATATCAGAATGTCACCATTGGGAATTGAGAAAATATGACCGCACAGTCCATCCAGACAAGTTTGTAGGATGACATTCAATGATAATATTTCAACAAATGAACCCAGTCGAGTAAAAACATTCTTCAGTTCTTCACTGAAAGAATGTGCATTTCACCAATCTGACCAAAACATGTAACCAGTGACTGTATAACTCTGAACAACTCAGCAGTTTGTAGTGAATACATATCTGCTCATGCAATGGCATTTATGAACACTGCCAACATGGCCCAAGGTATCGCTTCTCGGCCTTCTGGCTAAGATGAGCGTAAAGTCAGGTGTATGCCTGGATCTGGTATGTCTCTCTTGTGGGGACCATGAATTGGATTCAAATTGAATTAGATTTTGGAGCAGGCAAGGAGCTGGATTAGGGGTTTGCCCCTGTCCACACTCTGAGCTCTGGCTTTGTAACTCTGATAGTGCAATTTAAAAAAAAACATGGCCCAAGGTGAAAGTGAAAGTTGCCATAGTTCCTGCTCTCTCCTATGAGATTACGAGCCGACTGATGGTGATTTAACCTGCGGGTCACCACGCCTCTGGCGACGGGCAAGATTGAGAAGATAGGGCATTCAAGGATAACCTCAGCAGATACAGGAATTGCCAAAGATAATGATGTTGTGAATCTAGATGTCTACACTTCAATGAACAAGTCAATGCTGAAATGTTCCTAGAGTAATTTTTTATCATGAAATTATATAGGTTCAATGAAATGACAGAGGAAGCAGCGAAAAGCAGATAAAAATTGAAGCCATATTGCATTTAGTAACAAGCAGTTTGACAATTGCACCAAGTATTACTGCTAAAAATCAGATGTATTATGGTAACTATTTCCACATGTTTTCAGTTTCTACTTACTCCTTGTCTGGCTTTGTCTTCACTGTATTGGCTCGCCACTTCATTAAATTTCATCCCAGACTTCAACTTCTCCATAGCTTCCATGATTTTACTGTGTTTTTCACAGAGAATGTGCCTCACCTGCAAATGTGTTCAGGATGTCAAATAGAACATAGAACATAGAACAGTACAGCACAGAACAGGCCCTTCGGCCCTCAATGTTGTGCCGAGCCATGATCATCCTACTCAAACCCACGTATCCACCCTATACCCGTAACCCAACAACCCCCCTTTAACCTTACTTTTTGTAGGACACTACGGGCAATTTAGCATGGCCAATCCACCTAACCCGCACATCTTTGGACTGTGGGAGGAAACCGGAGCACCCGGAGGAAACCCACGCACACAGGGGGAGGACGTGCAGACTCCACACAGACAGTGACCCAGCCGGGAATCGAACCTGGGACCCTGGAGCTGTGAAGCATTTATGCTAACCACCATGCTACCCTGCTGCCCTGATGTCGCTCATTAGGATTTTTATGAAACATGTGTGAATTTTTAAACAAGGAAAAAAAATTGAAACTAGAACTGATGGGATAGTGCTCAAATCCTGGATTGGACTTGAGCCTACAAACTTTGACTCAGGGCTGAGAGTATTATGACTGGGCTTCATAGAAGCTTGGATCAAACAAAATATTTGACCGCAAGATGCAGAAAAACATGCAAGAATCTTCTCCACTTCATTTTCCATTAGGATCACCCTGAGCTGCACTGTGTGACCAATAAGTTACACAGATACCTAGTTTCATAGAAACCATAGAATCCTTATAGTGCAGGAAGCCGTTCAGCCCAACGAGTCTGCACCGACCCTCCAAAAGAGCACTTTACCTAGGCCCACTCTATTCCTTTAACCCCATAATGCCATCTAACCTGCACATCTTTGGACTGGGAGGAAACCAGAGCACCCTGAGGAAACCCACGCAGACACAGGGAAAATGTGCAAACTCCACACAGTCACCCAAGGCTAAAATCAAATCCAGGTCCCTGGCTTTGCTCAACTTGTTTGACATCAGCTTAGCTATTCTAATTAAATGGTAGTAAATAGTTTAAATTTACAATTTCCAATCAAGAGTATTTTCACACTAACGTATTACACTATTAAGTACATTAATATAATTTACCCTTGATCTTTCAAAATTGCTCTTTTATTTTTTTATTCATTCATGTGATGTGCCAGCATTTATTGCCCATCCCTTGAGGGGCAGTTAACAGTCAACCACAATGCTGTAGGTCTGGAGGCCAGACTGGGTAAGGATGGCAGATTTCCTTCCCTAAAGGACATTAGTGAACCAGATGGGTTTTATGACAGTCAACAATGGTTTCATGATCATCATTGGACTTTTAATTCCAGATTTTTATTGAATTCAAATTTCACAATCTGCAATGGCGAGATTTGAACCTGGGTCCGCAAAGCATTACTCTGGGTCTCTGGTTTACTAGCCCAGTGACAATACCACTACCTCCCTGTTTAATTATCTAGTAATTTCAACTATGCAACATAAACAACATATGAAAGTGTGAATTTAGTGCTCACAAATTGAAATTATTAGATATTTCTATCGAAAGCAGATTGTGCTATCTTATTGCAATAATGCTAGTTTAGCTCACTGAGCTAAATCGCTGGCTTTTCAAGCAGGCCAGCAGCACGGTTCAATTCCCGTACCAGCCTCCCCGGACAGGCGCCAGAATGTGGCGACTAGGGGCTTTTCACAGTAACTTCATTGAAGCCTACTCGTGACAATAAGCGATTTTCATTTCATTTCATTTCATGTAAGATAATGCATATATTTATACAAGAGCTCCCACGTCAAAGGATTTTACATAATAGTACATAAACCACTCTTTGTAAAACTATATTGCAGTCAAAAAGAGGAACTAATCTGACAAAAGCACCCATATTAATTACTTTTTATATTGGTACTGGTTAAGAGAATAATCTTTGCTGGATATCAGGGCAGTTTTCCACTCTTCCTCAATTTTAAAAATTGGATCTTCAACATTCACTCAAAGCACCATGAAAATCAGGTTCGAATTTGATGTTTGATCCCTCACCTGCACTGGAATATTTGTCTAGATCATACATTTATTCCTTTTTAAAATTTTGTTTTTAAAAATATATTTATATATTTACCTAATTCTTCTTTTTGTCCAATTAAGGGGCAATTTAGCATGGCCAATCCACCTACCCTGTTGTGGAGCAGACACTGGGAGAAGGTGCAAACTCCACACGGACAGTGATCTGGGGCCGGGACCGAACCCGGGTCCTCAGCGCTGTGAGGCAGCAGTGTTAACCACTGTGCCACCGTGCGCCTATACGTTTATTCCTATGTGACTTTTGAACCAATAGCCTGTAATTCAAAGGTTAGGGTATTATAAAAGAAGCTAGTTGATACTCTGATTACTTACCTTCACTGCATTACCTCCTTTGGACCCTTTATCTTTCTTATCAGTATTATCACCACCAGCTGCGCCACCTTAAATATACAAAAATCAAATATGTTTCTTTGTCTTCAAAGTATTGCATTGGTAATTCATCATTCACAGGAATTCAGCAAATGGTTGCATGATCCAGAGGTACAGCCGTACTGTTTTTTTAAGTTTTAGACTATTAATGAGTTAAAGTTTGATTCCCCAAAGAATAAGCAATAATAACTTGTTAGTTTATCTCTTTTGAAAAATAAATTGAAAGTACCCAATTCTCTTTTTTTTTTCAATTAAGGGGCAATTTAGCATGGCCAATCCACTTATGCTGCACATCTTTGGGTTGTGGGGATGAGACCCATGTAGACACGGGGAGAATGAGACATGGGGTGGCACGTAGCACAGTAGTTAGCACTGTTGTTTCACAGCGCCAGGGCCCCTGAGCTTGATTCCTGGCTTGGGTCAATGTCTGTGCAGAGTCTGCATGTTCTCCCCGTGCCTGGGTGGGTTTCCTCTGAGTGCTCCAGTTTCCTCCCACAAATCCCAAAAGATGGGCTTGTTAGATAAATTGGACATTCTGAATTCTCCCTCAGTGTACCCTAACAGGCACCGTAGTGTGGTGACAAGGGGATTTTCACAGTAACTTCACTGCAGTGTTAATGTAAGCCTTCTTGTGACACTAATAAAGATTATTCTTATTCTTATGTGCAAACTCCAAATGGACAGTGAAAGTCTATCTCAACAACAGAAAAATGCCTCATTGATATTATGTCCATATATGTCGATGGACGTTAGTTGCTTGGTATTGGGCTTCCTTTTACGCTCCAAACACAGAAATAAAAAGTTTGAGACACAAATTCAGGCTGTCATTCAGGTCTTTAAACAAAACTGTAAAAGCAAACCTTCACAAGACTTGTAAGGAGGATTCAAGAGGGTAGTGAGGAATTATTTTGTTTAAGCCAAGCAAAATGCCCCACTGATATAAAGAAGCATAGCATGTTCATTTATTTTGAATTATAACATGAGGACAAGTTGCACTGATTGAATTAAGTGAACTTGAACATAATTGTTGTGTTCCCTTGATGTGAAATAAAACACGTAATAATTTATATCTGGCAAGATGCTTTCTGAGTCGACCTTCAAAAACACTGGATGGAGATTTGTGCAATGTACGTGAATGTCCAGTTGAAAGCGGTAAAGGGTGTTGATGTGACAACCTGTATTACACTGTGATATAAGTAATTATAGGTGTACATGGGTTTACTCCAGCACTTAAAGGACACTCCATTTATTCTTCCAATGTATGATTGGATTGGTTTATTGTCACATGTACTGAGGTACAGTGAAAAGTTGTTCTGTGTGCTGCTCAAATAGATCATTCTGTACATGAAAAGAAAATATAGGGCAAAATAAAGTACATAATGTAAATACATAGACACCGGCATCGTGTAAAGACGTGTGAAGAGATCAGGTCAGTCCATAAGAGGGTCGTTTAGGTGTCTAGTGACAGCAGGGAAGTGTGCCCAGGCAACTGCAAGGGGCCACAAAACTGAACACCCATTTTGCTCCAATATGTGCATTGTCTGACAGCAAGTGTTCAGAAGTCATACCTTGACCAGGTTTCCCCCCTCCTAAATCCAAGGGCACATGAACTAATCAAATCATCCACACCAGTGCAAAATCAGGCCAAGGAAGAAATGTGCAAACTTTGACATATCCAACTAGGTAGCACATCATTTTGCATCACAGAAAAGTAATCTGGCGCATGCTCATTTTTAAATGAAAAATACAAATATATTACATCAAGGGCTGCAGTGTACAGCCCCTAAAATAAGATCCACCATTTTTAAAGTAACCATTTTCGTTGTGAATGTGGATAAAACATAATATGTTGGTTAGATTTGGACATATAGGGCATGATTCTCTGGTTGCATTGCGCTCAACTGAGAGCACTACCCGGCTGGAGAATCCGGGGAGAGACCCCCAAGGGCTTCCCGGCAGCCTCCATGCCTCATGGGATTCACCCAAGAACTGAGAAGCATCGGAATCGGAACTCTGCCCAAAACAGATGGGACCAAACGGCTCACGCTGAAGTAGTTCTTAAACCTACTTAAGGCCTACCTACCCAGGATTTACCGGTCTCCCTCGATTCACCGGCCCCAGGGGGCTGCAGCCGGGCACTGATCATTGCTGGTCCACAAGTACATGAACAAGGCAGGACGGCATTGGAGGGCTTCCCGGGATGTGAAATGGGATGCCAGGGTTAGTGCACTGTGAACCTCTGGAATGTGGGCACCGTGGCACTGCCAAGCTGGCAGGAGCACTCCCCAGATACTAAGATGGCATTGCAAGGGTGCCTGAGGGGGCCCATGCCAATGAAAGGGGGGGGGGGGGGGGGGGGGGGGAGGTTTGAAGGGTGGGGGTGTGCAGGGTAGGTAAGTAGGGAGAATGGGGTCCTGGAAGGGGAGAGGGTGCTGTAAGGGGCCAAGGGGGAGGGACCCCAGAAGGGGTGTCCTCACTTGGAGGTGTGGGGTAGTGCCCATATCATAGATTATCATAGAATATACAGGGCAGAAGGAGGCCATTCGGTCCATCGAGTCTGCACCGGCTCTTGGAACGAGCACCCTACTCAAGGTCAACACCTCCACCCTAGCCCCATAACCCAGTAACCCCACCCAACACTAAGGGCAATTTATCATGGCCAATCCACCTAACCTGCACATCTTTGGACTGTGGGAGGAAACCGGAGCACCCGGAGGAAACCAACGCACACACGGGGAGGATGTGCAGACTCCGCACAGACAGTGACCCAAGCCGGAATCAAACCTGGGACCCTGGAGCTGTGAAGCAATTGTGCTATCCACAAGGCTACCGTGCTGTACATATGTGTGTGGGGGAGAGGGGGGGGGGGGTGACATTTCCCATGTGTGGGGGACCCACAAGCTCACTTGAGATTGGGCACTTTCAAAATGGCGACCCGATCTCTGAGTTTAGTTCCCCAATGCTGAAAAAAATTCTAAGTGTGGGCTAAACTGGTGAGAAACTCCCTTGGGCCCAAAGGATGACTAGGGGGGTGGATTCTCTGGTCCGCCAGTCGTGTTTTTCGGTGCGGCGTGCCACCACCGGCAGTGGGATTCTCCGTTCCTGCAGAAGGCCGAAGGAATTTCACATTATGGCCACCCCATGCCGTCGGGACGGGTGCGGGTGCCCTCCTGGCGGACCAGGGGATCCTGCTGCAGTGAATTCCACTGTGTCATTGGATAACGGTGGGAAACTCGCTGGCAGGGCCGGTAGAAAACTCCCTGAACAACCCGGCACAAATGAACTTAGAAATTGTACAGGTGAATTGCGCCCACATTTTCCCCTCGGCATACTAGCTGTTGAAAATCAGCAATCCTGACCATGCGGTCACCTAGAAGCAATTTCAGTCAGTATTTGCACTCACAACCAGCAAGAATTATATAAAAGCCATTTAATTAATAGCCATTATCACCAGACACTCTCATCTGGGCCACGCTTAAGGCCAACCTCAATTGTAGACATTTGTTGATCAATCTCTTACTCTTTTATTACTCAATATCCAGCTCTGTATTTTACAGGAGCACCCCAAATACAAGCTTTTTTTGGTAAGGGTGAGGTTGAAAAACAGCAAACGATCCTCTTCCAGCCATATTTTCACAAGCAATAACATTTAACTTGAATCCGAATACTGATACGATGAGACAAAGTTAAAACCAAACACACCTTTCCCACTCTTAGACTTCCCTTTAGGAGGCATGTTGCCCTGGAGAGAGAGAGAGAGCCAGACACCAGCCGCTTGACACAATTCCTGCAGAACACAAGCTGCCAAGTAACCTGACGGGCTATTTCATTTATTACCCCACACGGGTGCGATATCGAGGTGTTCACCTTTTTCTGGGGGGGGGGGGGGGGGGGGGGGTATATGGTGGATGATTCATTAAAACATTATGTACGAATGAAAAAGAAAGCGGCTCCTTTCGTCGTCATCAAACAGCGCCACATGAGATAAAGGACCCGCAGCGACAAGACAACACGGGCTGAGTGTGAACATTGGACAATACGAGCAGAGGGTGAGTATGATAGAGATTGGAGGGAAGTGTCAGCCGTTTCGGCTCCAAATGTTCGTTTCCCCTTCGGAAAGGGGCGAATGTTGGGTCTGGTGCTTTTCTGCAGTGGTCTGCGTCAATGTTCAGGATTTGAGAAAGAGTGAAAGAAAAGTTAACCAGGAAGTGAAGTGCGACACAGTGACAGCCTAATAAATAGAGGGGGAAGGGGAAGGGGAGAGAAATAAACAACCTCGATCTATATAGAATCCCTACGGTGCAGAAGGAGGCCATTCGGCCCATCGAGTCTGCACCAGCCCTCTGAAAGAGCAGTGCCTGCCAATCCGTAATCCCACCTAACATTGGGGCACGAAGGGGCAATTTAGCATGAACCATTCAGAGCACCCGGCGAAAACCCATGCAGACACTGGGAGAATGTGCAAACTGCAGAGACAGATCAGAATCGAACCTGAGTCTCTGGTGCTGTGAGGCTGCAGTGCTAACCACTGTACCACACTATGCTGCCTCTCATATCACAAGATGTCCCAAAGCACTTTGACAAACAATAGATTACTTTTGAAGTGCAATCAGTTGCTATTTAAACAAATGTTTTGAATTATCCTTCACCTGATGAAGGAGCTGCACTCTGAAAGGTAGTGATCCCAAATAAACCTGTTGGGACTTTAGCCTGGTGTTGTAAGACTTCTTACTGTGCCCCCCCCCCCCCCCCCCCCCCCCGGCCAACGCTGGCATCTCCACATCATGGCTGTTTGAATATGACCACTTGATCAGGCGGATCGTAGATCATAGCATGCTAACCAAGATAGAGACTTAGTTTGATGTTTCATCTGAAAGAAGCTTTCTCTACACTTGAGTGTCATTTGTGATGAAACCTGCGGTGAGATTTAAACCCACAAATTTCTCACAGCTGAATCAGGGTGACAGGAGTTAGATGGAGAAGGGAGGGAGGGGATTAGAAAGATGAGATAATTGAAATGGGAGACAAGTAAAGTGATGAGGAAGACAAGACTGGACAGAGTCAAGCGATGTAAGAGGGTGGCACAATGATAACCACTGCTGCCTTGAGCGCCAGGGACCTGGATTTGATTCCAGCCTTGCGTGACTGCGTGGAGTTTGCATGTTCTCTTTGTCTATGTATGCTTCCTTGGGGTGCTAGGTTTCCCCCCACAGTCCAAGGATGTGCACATTAGGTGGATTGGCCATGCTAAACTTTCCCTGAATGTCCAGGGTTGTGCAGGTCATTTTGGGATAGGGCATGGTGGATGGGGAATGAACCTGGTTAGAGTGCTCTTTTGGTGGGTTGGTCCAGACTAATTGGGCCAAATGGGGTCCTTCTGCACTGTAGGGATTGTATGAAGGAGGTGATTGAGAGAAAATCAGGAGCAAGTATAAACAAGTGGAGGTTAGGTTATTTTTCTATGAATATGGTAAACTTAATTCGGACATCATATTTTCATGGAATTAGTTGCAAAAAGTTGTTTTTAAACTATTGAGCTACATTAATCTAGCTTGTATTTGTTTAAAGGCCAACATTTGGGTAAATATTGGAAATGTGGCCTTAAATATGATAAACATTTGCTCTCAACAAGATTAATTGTACCCACTTATTATTTTGGTTCTTCTAAAATCTGCATAGTCTCCCAGACGTGCTGCCATGGAACTATAGCAAAGAGCTGGCACAGAAGTAAGTTGTAAATTGTGTTTTTGCACGAGGAACCAGAAGGCATTCAACTGCCCTGTTCTCTATAACCTCCTTGGCTGTCTTTAAATATTTTAAGTTATTTTCCCCAATAAGATGCATTGATGCCTGTTCAGCCACTCCCTGTTAAAAAAGCACTCCACTGGGGGTGCCAAGTTCCAGTATGGAAGTTGACTGGAATCTGGGAAAGGGCTTGGGTGACACTCCACTCAAAGCATGAGGCTTTGAATGCAATGAGAGGTTTATCCAGTACAGGAGGCAGTATAGTCACCGGTGTGATATCAGCGGTTTCGGTGCGTGGTGAGAGGTAATTTTCGCTACGTCAACACAAGTGTGTTACTTATCGGAAATGGGTTAAAGTGAGTGCACTCTGGCCGTGCGGTGGAAGGTACAACACGTAATGTTGTAAATCACAGCCTGACTAGGTCGCGGCCTCACTCAAACCTGTTTTTTAGGTTTTAAATATCTTGGGCTGCGTCCCACAGAAACAAGGCGAAGAGCTCAGCTCCATGCAATCTCAAGTTTGAATATTTCAAATTGTTGCAACACATACCTGCGATCATTTCCCAGCCTTTTTACACCTACCTGCGATGGCAGATCATAGTTGTAGCATCATATCCATAAACAATACCGCTAATAGTATAGCACTTGCAGTATGGCACTGAAGTGTCAGTTTAGTTTACACTCTGAAGGCTTGAAGCCAAAGCCTCCTGATTCAAAGGTGGGTTTACACTCCTTAATTCTTGTGACAGGAAACAGGAGTGGGCAAGAGAAAGACAGGACTTTTATTGTATCTCTAACATAGTGAAATGTCCCATGGTGTTTCACAGTTGGGTATCACTCCAGCAAAGAATTAGATGGTGCAAGTCAACAAAAGACAAATGGATATCACACCGGTGACTATACTGCCGCCTGTCCTGGATAAACCTCATTGCATAAACTCATTGGAAACGAGTAAAAATAACAGGGTTGTTGTGATGGGAGACTTCAACTTCCCCAATATTGACTGGGACTCACTTAGTGCTAGGGGGCTGGACGAGGCAGAGTTTGTAAGGAGCATCCAGGAGGGCTTCTTAAAACAATATATAGACAGTCCAACTAGGGAAGGGGCTGACTGGACCTGGTATTGGGAAATGAGCCCGGCCAGGTGGTAGAAGTTTCAGTAGGGGAGCATTTCGGGAACAGTGACCACAATTCAGTGAGTTTTAAAATGCTGGTGGACAAGGATAAGAGTGGCCGTAGGGTGAATGTGCTAAATTGGGGGAAGGCTAATTATAACAATATTTGGCGGGAACTGAAGAACTTAGATTGGGGCAGGATGTTTGAGGGTAAATCAACACCGGACATGCGGGAGGCTTTCAAATGTCAGTTGAAAGGAATTCAGGACCGGCATGTTCCTGTGCGGAAGGATAAATACGGCAAATTTTGGGAACCTTTTGGTAACGAGAGATATTTTAGACCTCGTCAAAAAGAAAAAGGAGGCATTTGTCACGGCTAGAAGGCTGGGAACAGACGAAGCCTGTGTGGAATATAAGGAAAATAGGAAGGAACTTGAGCAAGGAGTCAGGAGGGCTAGAAGAGGTCACGAAAAGTCATTGGCAAATAGGGTTAAGGAAAATCCAAAGGCTTTTTACACGTACATAAAAATCAAGAGTGGAGCCAGGGAAAGGGCTGGCCCACTGAAGGATAGGCAAGGGAATCTATGTGTGGAGCCAGAGGAAATGGGTGAGGTACTAAATGAATACTTTGCATCAGTATTCACCAAAGAGAAGGAATTGGTGGATGTTGAGTCTGGAGAAGGGTGTGTAGATAGCCTGGGTCACATTGAGATCCAAAAAGATGAGGTGTTGGGCGTCTTAAAAAATATTAAGGTAGATAAGTCCCCAGGGCCGGATGGGATCTACCCCAGAATACTGAAGGAGGCTAGAGAGGAAATTGCTGAGGCTTTGACAGAAATCTTTGGATCCTCACTGTCTTCAGGTGATGTCCCGGAGGACTGGAGAATAGCCAATGTTGTTCCTTTGTTTAAGAAGGGTAGCAAGGATAACCCAGCGAACTACAGGGCGGTGAGCCTTACGTCAGTGGTAGGGAAATTACTGGAGAGAATTCTTCGAGACAGGATCTACTCCCATTTGGAAGCAAATGGATGTATTAGTGAAAGGCAGCATGGTTTTGTGAAGGGGAGGTCATGTCTCACTAACTTGATAGCATTTTTCAAAGAGGCCACAAAGATGATTGATGCAGGTAGGGCAGTGGATGTTGTCTCTATGGACTTCAGTAAGGCCTTTGACAAGGTCCCTCATGGCAGACTGGTACAAAAGATGAAGTCACATGGGATCAGGGATAGAGCTGGCAAGGTGGATACAGAACTGGCTAGGTCATAGAAGGCAGAGAGTAGCAATGGAAGGGTTCTTTTCTAATTGGAGGGCAGTGATGTGTGGTGTTCCGCAGGGGTCAGTGCTGGGACCTTTGCTGTTCGTAGTATATATAAATGATTTGGAGGAAAATGTAACTGGTCTGATTAGTAAGTTTGCAGACAGCACAAAGGTAGGTGGAATTGCGGGTAGCGATGAGGACTGTCGGAGGATACAGCAGGATTTGGATCATTTGGAGATTTGGGTGGAGAGATGAGTTTAATCCGGACAAATGTGAGGTAATGCATTTTGGAAGGTCTAATGCAGGTAGGAAATATACAGTGAATGGTAGAACCCTCAAGGATATTGAAAGTCAGAGAGATCTAGGTGTACAGGTCCACAGGTCACTGAAAGGGGCAACACAGATGGAGAAGGTAGTCAAGAAGGCATACGGCATGCTTTCCTTCATTGGCCGGGGCATTGAGTATAAGAATTGGCAAGTTATGTTGCAGCTGTATAGAACCTTAGTTGGGCCACACCTGGAGTATAGTGTTCAATTCTGATCGCCACACTCCCAGAAGCATGTGGAGGCTTTAAAGAGGGTGCAGAAGAGATTTACCAGGATGTTGCCTGGTATGGAGGGCATTAGATATGAGGAGCGGTTGAATAAACTCGGTTTGTTCTCACCGGAACGACGGAGGTTCAGTGGCGACCTGATAGAAGTCTACAAAATTATGAGGGGCATAGACAGAGTGGATAGTCAAAGGCTTTTCCCCAGGGTAGAGGGGTCAATTACTAGGGGGCATAGGTTTAAGGTGCGAGGGGCAATGTTTAGAGGAGATGTGCGAGGCAAGTTTTTTTACACAGTGGGTAGTGGGTACCTGGAACTTGCTGCCGGAGGAGGTGGTAGAAGCAGGGACGATAGTGACATTTAAGGGGCATCTTGACAAATACATGAATAGGATGGGAATAGAGGGATACGGACCCAGGAAGTGTAGAAGATTTTAGTTTAGACGGCATGGTTGGCACGGGCTTGGAGGGCCGAAGGGCCTGTTCCTGTGCTGTACTTTTCTTTGTTCTTTGCATTCAAAGCCTCATGCTTTGAGTGGAGGGTCACCCAAGCCCTTTCCCAGATTCCAGTCAACTTCCATACTAGACCTTTGGGGGGGGGGGGGGGGGGGGGGGTGCTTTTTAACAGGGAGTGGCTGAACAGGGAACAATGCATCTTATTGAGGAAAATAACTTAAAATATTTAACGACAGCCAAGGAGGTTATAGAGAACAGGACAGTTGAATGCCTTCTGGTTGCTTGAGCAAAAACACAATTTACAATTTTAAGATGAGCTGAAGTCTTGAACGGCAAATTAATTTATTTGGGAGGTCCACATTGTGGGGGTGAGATGACTGAAGTTCTTGACGAATAGGATAGAGAAAGGAAAGAGGAATTGCAGATTGAGCAAAATGGAAGTGGAAATAATGTTTTTGTTTTATTACCTGCTTATGTGTTTCATGGCCTTTATCTGTAATGTTAGGGTAACCATTTTATTCTAACCCTTATCATTTAACATGGGGCAAGTTAGGACAGGGTGGAGCCATAATTTTGAGTTGTGGTACTCTTGAATGTTAAAATGAACACTCTGCACCATATAATTAACTTGGAGAATTAACTCCCTCCTATTTCAAAACTTTTGGTGTCTGGCTTTATAGGCATTTTTAGACTTTTACTGTACTGTTCAATTGAAAATCAGATGGTAACAATCCTAGATATAACATTGCTATATGTTTATTGCAAAATTACCTATGATTGTTGCAAAATTTATATGCACACCAAAGAAAGGCTGGATTTGAGTATTTTGTAAATGGTAGAAAGACGGGAATAGTGGAGGTCCAAAGAGCAGTCAGTGTGACATAGGTCATTAAAATGTAGTGATCATGGTTTTTATAAAAAGTTAATGGAATGTTAACCTTTTATACTTGGATGACTAAATTATAAAGGGTGGGGAAGTTTTGCTACAGTTAGCTCTGGTTGGACCACATCTAGATTACAGTTCTGGGCTCCACAATTTCAAAGGATATATTGGCCTTGATATCCAAAATGTTAATGGGGCATGAAGAATTAGGAGAGATTAAATAGACTAGCCTTATTGTCCCTGGATAGGAGAGATTAAATAGACTAGGTTTATTTTCTCTGTATAATAGAAGAATTTAAGTGAGGTTTTTAGGATTTTGAAAATAATTGATTTTTTTAAAAAAGAGGAAGGAAACATTCTGCTTGCGAGTGGCTTTCAGAGCACATAACTTTAAAATCAAAAACCTGCTATTCGGGGTTTAAAATCAAAAACCTGCTATTTGGGAGAGAAGTCCGAACACACTTCTTCACACAAAGGATCAAGTGTGAAATCCTCTCCCACCAAAAGCAGTAGATGTTAGCTGAATTAATAATTTTAAATCTGAGATGGCAAAGCTTTAGCTAGCCAAGGATTTTGAGGGATATGGAGCCGAGGCAAGTGGGAGACTTGGGCAGTAATCTCAGAATGATAGAATAGGCTCAAGAGGCTGAATGGTCTACTCCTTTCTCACTTTGTTTTTTTTTAAAATAAATTTAGAGTACCCAGATATATTTTTTTCCAATTAAGGAGCAATTTAGCGTGGCCAATCCACCGAACCTGCACATCTTTGGGTTGTGGGGGTGAAACCCACGCAGACACGGGGAGAATGTGCAAACTCCACACGAACAGTGACCCAGGGCCAGGATTCAAACACGGGTCCTCAGCGCTGCAGTTCCGAGTGCTAACCACTGCGCCGCCGCATGCCGCCCCTCCTTTCCCACTTTCAAACGCTCCAGTCTTTTTTGCATCATCGGTAATTGAGGTACCTCGGACAAATGTTGTGCAGAATGGACATTGTGTGATTTCTATGAAGAAATAGTCCAGTCTCTGATCTGTTCAGATTTGTTGACGTATGCTACATAAGTTTAAAATAGCTGTTGTAATGAAGAATTCAAATGGGATTTAGCTATACAATGAGTGAATTGTTTAATTTGTATCACCTGCCCAAGGAATTGCATTGATCTGTATTGCGTTATTTCAAAATTATTAGAATGACAAATTACATCACAAAGCAAATATTTTATCCATTCAGCTTCAGGAGCTTTCACTTGCTTCTGTTATGAACTAAATAGGAATTTGTTGTCGTAAATTTTCAACTTTGAATTCAAAAGAATATATATTGGAGACATTTTGATTTTATAGGTGCTCCATTTTTTCTCCCCATTCTCGTTTTACAGGAATGTGACACGTCTATCCAATTTGTCTGGCTATTCTCATCCATGTGACCAAGAGTGATGTTTGTACAACATGACAGCCCTGCAGTTGCCAGAGAAAAACTATTTGCAACAGCAGTCAATAGTTTAGTAACTGGTGAAGTCTGACCGCACTAAATTGCCCTGACACGACTTCAGGAACATTTTTAATTTTTGATGTGTGATGCCAATGAACCCTTACAAAAAAGTTCTGTGCATTACAGCCGAAAACCTGAAGTGAAAAGTGGTTCAGTGCAGAGTTCTCCTTGAGCATGCATTTCCTGATTTGTGTGTTTGTGGGGATTATTTTGAGGAGTTGTGGGTGCCACTCAGAAGAGACACACTACAAAGATTGGCTGGGGAAGCTGAAAACCATTCGGAATGGAATTCATAAAATTGACATGTATCTGAACGCAGCGCTGGATTTACTCGGTGGAGAGGATGGGCTCTGCAAATATAAATGCAATGATGGTGAGTCAAATGCTGTGTAATTAACATTTTGACGTTACTAGAGAGTTGTAATTTCCTGGAAAATTAATTGGGTAAGCCATTTTATAAATACTGATGGAGTCTCTAACTGTTGGGTAAGCTTTCTATGAAAGGGCACAAATAAACTTCACATGGAATACAATAAGGCAATAATTTTGTGCAAATCAGTTGATGTACACTTTACCCAACCAGGCCATTGAAATATGCCATTGATGAGAGGTTATTTCAGTGTGTTAATGGCAATAGGTGGTAAGGAAAAGAAAGAAAAAGTTTTACAATAAATATACATTCGTTTGGCACAAAGAGAAGCTTAAAGGTTTTATTAGATCAGAAGAAAGAGGCTGATAAAGTTACCAAAAAAACGTCAGGATTGGGAGCATTTTAGAATTCCGCAAAGGAGGACCAGGACACCGGTAAAGAAAAGGAAAATAGTATTAGAAAGTAAACTACCGAGAAACATAAAGATGGACTGTAAAGGCATCTGTAGGTAATAATAATAATAACTTTTTATTGTCACAAGTATGAAGTTCCTGTGAAAAGCCCCTAGTCACCACATTCCGGCGCATGTTCAGGGAGGCTGGTAAGGGAATTGAACCCGTGCTGCTGGCCTTGTTCTGCATCACAAACCAGCTGGCTAGCCCACTGAGCTAAAGCAGCCACAAAAAGATTAGTAATAATAGGGAAATAAGGAAATAGTAACAGAGACAAACCAAATATTTTGGCAGGATATTCCGGTCCCACTCCGGTGCTCTGGTTTCCCGGCGACGAGGAGTACAGTCAACCAGGAATACCATCGACAACGGCGGGATTGGTAGATCCCGCTGGCTGGCCACTTCCACCACTGAAAAACAGGCGACGGGGTGGTCGTTAAATCCCGCCCTTTGTGTCTGTTCCCATGGAGGAAGATACAAAAAACCCCCCAGAAGTACTCGAGGATAGCGTGAATGAGGAACTGAAAGAAACAGTACTGGAGAAATTAATGGACTAAAAAGTTGGTAAATGCCCTGGACCTTCTCTATCCCTGGGTGTCGAAAGAGGGGCTGGTTTAGCTCACCAGGCTAAATCGCTGGTTTTTAAAGCAGGCCAGCAGCACGGCTCGATTCCCGTACCAGCCTCCCCGGATAGGCGCCGGAATGTGGCGACTAGGGGCTTTTCACAGTAACTTCATTGAAGCCTACTCGTGACAATAAGCGATTTTCATTTCATTTCATTTCAAGAGGTGGCTGTGGAGATAATGGATGCATTGTTGGTCATCTTCCAGAATTCTTCAGATTCTGGAACGATTCCTGCGATTGGGTGGGAGCGAATGTAACCTTATTGTTTAAGAAAGGAGGGAAAGAGAAAACCTGAAACTACAGATAAGTTAGCCTGACATCAGTAGGGAAAATGTGAGCATCCATTTCAAAGGATATGATAACTGGACACGTTGAAAATAATGGTAGGATTGGGCAGAGTTAACATGGATTTTTGAAATGGGAATCATGTTTGGCAAACCTGTAGACCTTTTTGTAACTAATGGAATGCATAAGGGGGAACCAGTGGATGTGGAGCATTTGGATTTTTAAACTGTTAAGGTCCTGCACAAGATTATAATAAACAAAATTAGAGCACATGGGGTAATATCATATCATAGAATTTACAGTGCAGAAGGAGGCCATTCGGCCCATCGAGTATGTACCAGCCCTTAGAAAGAGCACCCTACTGAAGCCCACATATCTGCTCTATCCCCATAACCCAGTAACCTCCACTTAACATTTATTTATTTATTTTGGACACTTAAGGGCAATGTAGCACGGCCAGTCCACCTTACCCGCACATCTTTGGACTGTGGGAGGAAACCGGAGCACCTGGAGGAAACCCACGCAAACACAGGGAGAACGTGCAGACTCTGTACAGACAGTGACCCAGCTGGGAACCGAACCTGGGACCCTGGAGCTGTGAAACAACTGTGCTAACCACTATGTGACCGTGCTGCCCACAACATTGATTCAGAATGAGTAACAGACAGAAAATAGAGTGGCAATAAACAGGTCATTTTCAGGTTGGTCGACTGTGGCTAGTGGGATATTCAAAGGAATAGTGCTTCAGCCCCAAATATTCGCAAACTGTATCAATGATTTGGATGTGGGGTCTAAATGTAATATTTCCAACTTTCACACAAAAAGTGTAAGTGCGAGTTGTAAGGAAGATGCAAAGAGCCTCAGGGAAATTTAGACAGATTGAGTGAGTGGACAAGAAGCACAGTGGTTAGCACTGTTTCTACACAGTGCCAGGGACCCGGTTCGATTCCCGCTTGGGTCAATGTCTGTGCGGAGTCTGAACGTTCTCCCCTTGTCTGCATTTCCTCCAGGTGCTCCGGTTTCCTCCTCCAGGTCCCGAAAGATATGCCGTTAGATAATTTGGACATTCAGAATTCTCCCTCGGTGTACCCGAACAGGCGCAGAGTGTGGCGACTAGGGGATTTTCACAATGTTAATGTAAGCCTACTTGTGACACTAATAAAGATTATTTCTGGCAGATTGAGTAAATTATCCACCTTGTTCATGGGTCACTGAAAACTAATGTGCAGGAGCAACATGCAATTAGGAAGACAAATGATATGTTGGCCTTGATTGCAAGAAGATTTGAGTATAGGAATAAGAGAGTCTTGCTGCAGTTGTATAGAGCCTTGGTTAGATCGCACCTGGTGAATAGGTACAACTTTGGTCTCCTTATCTAAGGTGGGATATACTTGCCATTGAGGGAATGCAACAGAGGCTCAGCAAACTGATTCCTGGGATAGTAGGGATCGACCTGTAAAAACCCCAGATACTTTCGCCCCATTTACTTAAAGTTTTTCCCTGGTGCCCTTATATGGGCGATGAACAAAGGACAAGACCGGTTCACGGCTTAACACAATTTATTCACAGCTGAGATTTGGGTTTTACCCACACTTGGTGAAGGAGACTGGCAGGCTGCAACCACTCAATATGGATGCCTTCTCTGGATTCGAAACGCAGGATCCTTTCTTCTTGCGGTGGTTGTGCCTGGGGGACCCGCAAGTTATCGTTGAGGATCTATTCTGATGTTCCTTTCTTTATACTCGTATGCTAGCATTGAGTCATAGGCCCACAACTGGCTATTGTCCAATACAGACCCCAACTCGTTAATGGGAAAGACAGGATACTCTGTTTATCCAGGGTGAATAAACAATCAAGATTCACTGTCCTCTGAAACACCCTCGTCTGACCAGGCATCAGCTCATTATGGAGCCTGATGCCTTCTTTTGTCTGTTCTTTGTCCTGCTGCAAAGTTGATCATCATCTGTTTGGATGTTTGTTACAGATTCGTAGCATGGTCTTGTTTTTTTGTGTAAACGTGAGTGTGTACAAAGTCTATATAACGATAACGAGTTTGTGTTGACTTGAGTGCGCTTGCAGATGGCCAGTATCAATTCCAGCCAGGGCCGTGTTCCTGGCCTATGTGTCTTGTCAGCCTGTTCTCAGTACCACAATGTGATTGTCCTGGGAGGTGAGATTGAGAGACTGGGTTTATATCACACTGCGGGGAGATAGTGATGTAGCGGTAATGTCACTAGACAATTAATCCAGAGACCCTACTAATGCTCTGGAGACATGGGTTCAAATCTCACCATGGCTGCTGGTGGAATTTTGTTAACAGATATGGAATATAATGCTTATCTCAGTGGTGATCATGAAACTACCATTGCTTGTCGTTAAAAACCTATCTTATAGAATCGCCCATCGAGTCTGCACCAGCACTTTGAAAGAGCACTGTACTTAAGCTCACGCCTCCACCCTACCCCTGTAACCCAACCTAACCTTTTGGACACTCCAATGGGAATTTAGAATGGCCAATCCACCTAACCTGCAGATGTTTGGACTGTGGGAAGAAACCGGAAGAAACCCATGCAGACACGGGGAGAACGTACAAACTCCACACGCACACATTCACGCGAGGCCGGAATTGAACCCGGGACCCTGGAGCTATGAGGCAGCAGTGCTAACCACTATGCTAACGTGTCACCCGTAAACAAGAGAAGTACTCCGTCCAGGTTTTGAACCCAGGACCTCTCGCAAGCGCGAATCATACCCCTGGACCAACAAGCCACGGGTGTATTTGTTTCATTAATGCAAAGAAATCTACCATCTTTACCTGGCCTCGACTCCATATGACCCTAGACCCACAGTAATCTGGTTGAATCTTAACTACCCTCTGAAATAGTGTAGCAAGCTACTTGGTTCAAAGGCAATTAGGGATGAGCAACAAATGCTGGCCTTGCTAGTGACACCCATATCCCGTGAAATAATGAGTTTAAAACAAAACTATTCTCGAGAGTTTAGAACAGGGATGGGCAAACTACGGCCCGCGGGCCGCATGCGGCCCGCCAAAGGTATTTCTGCGGCCCACCAAGTCATTAAAAAAAAAAAAAAAAAAATTTTTTTTTTTAAAAAAAAAAATTTATTTAAAAAAAAAAATTTTTTTTAAGGTTAATGGGGGGGGGGGGGGCTGTTGGGTTACTTACTGGTATAGGGTGGATACGTTGACTTAAGTAGGGTGATCATTGCTCGGCACAACGTCGAGGGCCGAAGGGCCTGTTCTGTGCTGTACTGTTCTATGTTCTATATGAGGCGCCCAGAATCATAACCGGGTGAAGTAATTATTTTACTTAATATACTATGCGGCCCTTTGTGAATTGTGAATTTCTGAATGTGGCCCTTGCACGGAAAAGTTTGCCCACCCCTGGTTTAGAAGCATGCGCGGTGATCTCATTGAAACAATTATTACACGGCTTGACAGAGTAGATGCAGGAAAGATGTTTCCCCTGACTGGGAAGTTTAGAATCATAGGCTATGGTCTCAGAATAAGGGATTGGCCATTTTGGACTGAGATGAGGAAGATTTTCTTCACTCAAGAGGGTGGTGATTCTTTGAAATTTTCTGCCTCCTGTGGAGGCTCTGTCATTGAGCATGTTCAAGAGTGAAATTGATAGATTTCTGGACATTTAAGGGCATTGGGATGTGGGGAAAATGGCATTGAGGTAGGAGATCTGCCATAACCTTCTTGAATGATATAGCCTTTATTAACTAGACTGTGGATAAAATAATTGCCCTCTGTTCACTGTGATAGCCCACATGCTCTACTTTCATATTTTTCTGACCATTTGAGTGCATGAAGGGTGAAGGCCTTTTCATCAAAACTGTGCTCGCAAAAGAAAATTGATTGCCTACTGAGGCATTGCATTCGACCATCTTAGTCAAGAGTTCAATTCAGGAGATTTGATAATGGGCGTCTTAAGAAATGGAAATGTCCAGAGAAGAGCGCCTACTTATCAAACTGTAATGGTTCATTCCTCACAATTGATTGGAATTAGTTTTAAAAATCCCAGACTGGGCAGCACGGCGGTGCAGTGGTTAGCATTGCTGCCTCACAGCGCTGAGGTCTCCGGTTCGATCCTGGCTCTGGGTCACTGTCCGTGTGGAGTTTGCACATTCTGAAAAATGGCAGAATGGGATAAAAGTGTAAAGTAAGAAAATGCAGTGCAAGCACTGGTATTGAGTCCGGAAGTAATTCTTATGACCGAAAATGATCACAAACTAAAGAAAAAAACCTCTGATAGCATACAAGGGAAATCTCATTATGGTTCAAACTGGTTACATGCTCCGGCAAGACTGGGTGCTAATTGTGTTGTGTTTTAGTTAAGTACTGCAATGTGGGCAGCACGGTGGCGCAGTGGGCTAGCCCTGTTGCCTCACGGCGCCGAGGTCCCAGGTTCAATCCCGGCTCTGGGTCACTGTCCGTGTGGAGTTTGCACGTTCTCCCCGTGTTTGCATGGGTTTCGCCCCCACAACCCAAAAGATGTGCAAGCTAGGTGGATTGGCCGTGCGAAATTGGCCCTTAATTGGAAAAAATGATTTAGGTACTCCAAATTTATTTTTTTATAATGATTTTTTAAAAAAGTACTTCAATGAAACATCCTTGAGTAGAGAATGTTTGTTTGGAGAGCAAATAAAACATCACGACAATTAAATCGGGATCAATATTTACTTGAGCGCCCATTCTTGGGTAACCAGAAGAATGTGAAGCTCGTCATTTTTAGCAATGTTTCATGTGTGAATGTTCCTGAAGATTATTCTCATGCATCCGGTTTTGTTTCAGAATTTCTTATCTCGCGAATCAAAAATGTTGTCTTTTAACTCGGGAAGCTAAGAAAATAAAAATGTAGAATTTCAGTTGATGAAATATTGGGTGTTGTGGAGGCGGTGGCTGTGGAAATTTGTTTGCCAAATATTTTATGTGATATCCTGTACAGTGGATGTATCCCTCTGAACACAATGTAGATAGTCATTCATTGTGGGATAATATTTGCCAGCTTGCAACATGTTTAAGTAAAAAATAATTTCTGAAGATAAATGAATGAATTCAAGCTACCAACTATCAATTCTTTCCAATCAGAAGAAATGCATGTTTTGAAATTGCTGTTGGAGGGTCCCAGTGGAGGGGCATCTCACAGTATATTACAGAATATGGAAGTTGTGATTTAATTTCTTTCATTTTATTATCATAAATTTTTATTTTTAGGAGAGAGAAGGGAGGCTGTCAATTGTTATTAAGTGAATGTTTAATTGTACAGTAATCAGTCGGTGAGCAGGCATGGTAACACAGTGGTTAGCACTGTTGCTTCACAGTGCCAGGGACCTGGGTCCGATTCCCGGATTTTGTCAGTGTCTGCACGTTCTCCCCGTGTTTGTGTGGATTTCCTCCGGATGCTCCGGTTTCCTCCCACAAGTCCCGAAAGACGTACTTGTTGGGTGAATTAGACATTCTGAATTCTCCCTCCGTGTTAAGTAACAGGTGGTGTTTGGGGATTTTCACAACTTCATTGCAATGTTAATGTAAGCCTACTTGTGACACCAATAATAAAGATTATGAAGATTAATTCTGGACTTGCACTTCCATATAAGCAAGATTAAATCAATGATTTTTGGGTATGGAGATTAATGTTTGTAATGTGCATCTCTGTAGATAAAAGCTTTTGGTTGTGTAATTGGGCTCCGGTTTTATCCTTTACCGCAACTATCTGAGTGAATAAAGTAAAGGCTAAGATTTGTTAGGAATTGGAAAAATGCTTGGTGTGTAGGTTTAAAAAAAAAAGCCACCCTGAACAAGGGACCATGGCTGAATGAATGCCTGTATAGATAACCATACTACATCAACCTTGCTTAATTAGGACTCTGTTCGAATGTCAGTTAACTAGTGTGAAAGTAGAATATAAGTTTCTTTAGTGAGTGATTATAGGCCAGTCAGCTTAACTTCGGTAGTAGGGAAGATGCTGGAATCTATCATCAAGGAAGAAATAGCGAGGCATCTGGATAGAAATTGTCCCATTGGGCAAACGCAGCATGGGTTCATAAAGGGCAGGTCGTGCCTAACTAATTTAGTGGAATTTTTTGAGGACGTTACCAGTGCAGTAGATAACGGGGAGCCAATGGATGTGGTATATCTGGATTTCCAGAAAGCCTTTGACAAGGTGCCACACAAAAGGTTGCTGCATAAGATAAAGATGCATGGCATTAAGGGTAAAGTAGTAGCATGGATAGAGGATTGGTTAATTAATAGAAAGCAAAGAGTGGGGATTAATGGGTGTTTCTCTGGTTGGCAATCAGTAGCTAGTGATGTCCCTCAGGGATCCGTGTTGGGCCCACAATTGTTCACAATTTACATAGATGATTTGGAGTTGGGGCCCAAGGGCAATGTGTCCAAGTTTGCAGATGACACTAAGATGAGTGGTAAAGCGAAAAGTGCAGAGGATACTGGAAGTCTGCAGAGAGATTTGGATAGGTTAAGTGAATGGGCTAGGGTCTGGCAGATGGAACACAATGTTGACAAATGTGAGGTTATCCATTTTGGTAGGAATAACAGCAAACGGGATTATTATTTAAATGATAAGATATTAAAGCATGCTGCTGTGCAGAGAGACCGGGGTGTGCTAATGCATGAGTCACAGAAAGTTAGTTTACAGGTGCAACAGGTGATTAAGAAGGCAAATGGAATTTTGTCCTTCATTGCTAGAGGGATGGAGTTTAAGACTAGGGAGGTTATGTTGCAATTGTATAAGGTGTTAGTGAGGCCACACCTGGAGTATTGTGTTCAGTTTTGGTCTCCTTACTTGAGAAAGGACGTACTGGCACTGGAGGTCGAGCAGAGGAAATTCACTAGGTTAATCCCAGAGCTGAAGATTACGAGGAGAGGTTGAATAGACTGGGATTGTACTCGTTGGAATTTAAAAGGATGAGGAGGGATCTTATAGAAACATATAAAATTATGAAGGGAATAGATAGGATAGATGCGTGCAGGGTGTTTCCACTGGCAGGTGAAAGCAGAACTAGGGGGCAGAGCCTCAAAATAAGGGGAAGTAGATTTAGGACTGAGTTTAGGAGGAACTTCTTTACCCAAAGGGTTGTGAATCTATGGAATTCCTTGCCTAGTGAAGCAGTTGAGGCTCCTTCATTAAATGTTTTTAAGGTAAAGATAGATAGTTTTTTTGAAGAATAAAGGGATTAAAGGTTATGGTGTTCGGGCCGGAAAGTGGAGCTGAGTCCACAAAAGATCAGCCGTGATCTCATTGAATGGCGGAGCAGGCTCGAGGGGCCAGATGGCCTACTCCTACTCCTGCTCCTAGTTCTTATGTTCTTATTACCGGGCCTTGCAAATGAGCCCAAGTAAATGGTGATGAGGCCGATGTGGATAATGAAACTTTTATGCCAGCGATGGACTGCTTCTTGGGAGGATGAAACTGGTCGAGGACAGTGTTCTTCAAACTTTTTTCCGGGATCCCATTTTTACCAACCGGCTGACCTTCGCGACCCATGCCGGCCGACCTTCACAACCCACTATTTTCTCTTGCCTTGTTTGCTGCTGACCAAAATGGAGGAAATGGTTTTGGGTCCCTTTGGCCCTTGTACACGCTCCTCCAATGGAACCTGTTGGATATAGGTGAAGCCTTCCGGTGTCAGAAAGTATGGAGCCTCCATCTGCACAAAGTTCTGCATTTTGTTCCTGTCAAATTTTATCAAATAAACCCCCACCCCGAACTGTTAATAAAAATAAAATGAATAAAACAAATGAAAAAATTTAATAAAATAAAACCCCCCCCGAACCTGTAAAACAAAAAGCTGCAACCTTTGAAAAACAAAAAGCGGCCGCACTGCGCATTGTGTGCCCAATCATCGGCGCGCATGCGCGCCAATGATCTGGCACTCATGCGCAGTGCAGCCGCATTTTATTTAAAGTTCGGGCCATTTTGACGGCCGCTTGCAGCCGGCGTTTTTTTAAAATATAAATTTAGAGTACCCAATTCAGTTTTTCCAATTCGGGGGCAATTTAGCGTGGCCAATCTACCTAGCCTGCACATCTTTGGGTTGTGGGGGAGAAATCCACGCAAACATGGGGAGAATGTGCAAACTCCTGACCCAGAGCCGCGATCGAACCTGGGACCTCGGTGCGGTGAGGCAGCAGGGCTAAACCACTGCGCCACCGTCCTGCCTTGCAGCCGGCGTTATTAACAGCCGGCTGTTGCGCTCAGATTTGCGTGATAGGTAGCACCGCGATGGATGGATCCGTGATCCTCCTGACACCTGCCCGCGACCAACCCGCGGATCTCCTCCCCCCCCCCCAGTTTGACAATACCTGGTCTAGGAGAACGGCTTGAGAAGGAGAAAAGGATGATGCACGACAGAAGACGAAAGAAGTTAATTGTATTAAGGGCAGTGTTTGCATTGTATTTCATGATGAAGTGAATCTTTATAGGGCGAAAAGGCCTGGTCAATAATTCCTCCAGGTTCACCTCTGCAAAAAGGATATAAAGTAAGAGATGTTGGGAGATCCTCAGTTCAGGAGGCGGTGGAGATAAATTCCTCAAGGTAGAGTCTTGCTAACACTTGTGTATTTTGTGAAGGCATGAAGCAATTAAAATAAGAGAGAAAGTTGTTTGTGCGTGCCATCTTTCCTGCCCAATCTGGATCAGAACAGGCTACATGTCATGATTGCATGTTTTTACTGTATAACACGTGTGCTACATTCTGTCTTATGAACTCTGATTAAACTCTGCATTGGTTGCAGTTGATCCTGATTGATTAGACAATAATAACTTCAGCTATCTTTTGAAGATTGCAGTAAGTTTATGGTTGGCCAGCATATAGTGGACACATTATAGCCATAAAAAAACAATTCCAGCTGGGGTTTTTTGTTTTAGTTTTTATGATAAATTTAGAGTACCCAATTTTTTTTTCCAACTAAGGGGCAATTTAGCCTACCCCGCATATCTTTGGGGTTGGGGAGGGGTTTGAGGGTTGTAGTGATCTCTATATGTGCATGTACACAGGGGTTAATGTGTAATCAGTAGCATCACATGATCACTAGAGGGCTGGACCAACAGGGGTATAAAAGACAACCACATTGGGTCTCTGTCTCCCTTGGGTGCACTGTGACCAGGGCAATAGCAGAGTAGTTCAGATGGCTAGTGGAGTTACGTATGGTTACTGTAGTTAGATCTTGTTAACCTTATCACTAGTATTAAAGTTAAAATAAAGAACTCGTGCAATTATTGTTATAGTTACTCAATAAACCTTTTGTTACTACTGGAAGAGTTCGAGTCTTCATCGAGATTCAGAAGACCTCTTCAGTACCCAAGGATTGAGTAGCACATGTTACCTACCATACAGGTAACAAAACAAGGGTGTGTGAGACCCATGCAGACACGGGGAAAATGTGCAAACTCCACACGGACAGTGACCCATGACTGGGATCGAACCCGGGTCTTCAGTGCCGTGAGGCAGCAGTGCTAACCACTCTGCCACCGTGCTGCCCAATTCCAGTTGTTTTTGATTCTGATCAGTTGCAGTTCTGTTCTCTTGCCTCACTCCTCCTCTGTCTTCAGCCAAGCCGGCCATGGTAACACAGTGTGTGACCCGATCAAGAATAATTATCGCTTCTCGGCCTTTTGGCTAAGATGAGCGTGAGGTCAGGTGTAATGCCTGGATCTGGTATGTCTCACTTGTGGGGACCATGAATTAGATTCAATTTTAATTGGTTTTTGGAGCAGGCAAGGAGCTGGATTAGGGGTTTGCCCCTGTCCACACTCTGAACTCTGGCTTTGTAACGCTAATAAAGAAATAATAGAAAAAAAGAGTAGAATAATTAACTTGAGGTAAAAAGTACAGTTTCAGTGTGTGTGGTTTATGATCTGTATCTCACAAATATAACACATGACCTGCAATAGTTTGTAACATATTGGTGCTGAAAGTGTATAGTTTTGATTAATATGTCTATAAAGCAGATTTGCTTTCTATTCTGCTGGTGACCTTTTTAATTTACCTGGAATAATCGTGTTTTGTAGAAAATCAACCTTTCTAACTGGCAGCTCAAAATAAATTCCTGCTTTCTAACTGTTATGTTTCTTTGTCAGCTGCTCACTAACTGCCCAACTGCAATGCCTGAAGATCTTGTTGCCAGGCAATAAAGAAATGCTGTGTTGGTCAGGACTTCTTTCTGCTTAGTTGTGTATAAATAATGAATCCAAGCCTATGAGAGAGAGATTGAAAGCACCTCGCCCACACAGCTTTGTTGTCTTTATCAAAGAATCATTGCGTAGGTAGAAGTTGTGTGTACCGTATTTGGGATGTGCTGCTTGATTAGTGTGCAGGTTTTGTGCTAACTATGTGGATTTTTAAAATTCAAATTTAGAATACCCAATTCATTTTTTTCCAATTAAGGGGCAATTTAACATGGCCAATCCACATACCCTACACGTCTTTGGGTTGTGGGGGGTGAAACCCATGCAAACACGGAGAGAATGTGCAATCTCCATACGGACAGTGACCCAGAGCCAGGACCGAACCTGGGCCCTCGGTGCCATGAGGCAGCAGTGCTAACCACTGCGCCGCTGTGCTGCCCATGGAATGTTAACTGAATGACTGTTACATGGAATCATAGAATTTACAGTACAGAAGGAGGCCATTCGGCCCATCGAGTCTGCATTGCCTCTTGGAAAGAGCACCCCACCCAACACTAAGGGCAATTTTGGACACGAAGGGCAATTTAGCATGGCCAATCCACCTAACCTGCACATCTTTGGACTGTGGGAGGAAACCGGAGCACCCGGAGGAAACCCACGTACACATGGGGAGAACGTGCAGACACCGCACAGTGACCCAAGCTGGGAATCGAACCTGGGATCCTGGAGCTGTGAAGCATTTGTGCTAACCACTATGCTACCGTGCTGCCCCAAAGTGTACTTGGGGCAGCACGGTGGCCTAGTGGGTTAGCATTGCTGCCTCACAGCACCGAGGTCCCAGGTTCGATTCCTGCTCTGGGTCACTGCCCGTGTGGAGTTTGCACATTCTCCCTGTGTTTGCATGGGTTTCGCCCCCACAACCCAAAGATGTGTAGGGTATGTGGATTCGCCACGCTAAATTGCCCCTTAATTGGAAAAAATAAATTGGATACTCTAAATTTATAGAAGATTGGAAAAAAAAAAACAAGTGTACTTGGGCTGGTTTAGCTCATTTGGCTGGACACTTGGCTCATGATGCTGAGCGAGGCAAACAGCATGGGTTCAATTCCTGTACCGGCTAAGGTTATTCATGGAGGCCCACCTTCTCAACCTTGCCCCTCGCCTGAGGTGTGGTGATCCTCAGGTTAAATCATCACCAGTCAGCTCCTCCCCCTCAAAGGGGAAAGCAGCCTAAGTTCATCTGGGATGATGGCGACTTTACTTAAATGTACTTATTATCATTGTATTGTTTAATGAATGTTCTGAAACCTACTGTAAACTAATTTTGTTGCACTAATTTACTTTTAAAAATATATTATTTTTCCCAATTAAGGGATAATTTAATATGGCCAATCCACCCAACCTACACATCTTTGGGTTGTGGGGTTGAAACCCACACAGACACGGGGATAATATGCAAACTCCACACGGACAGTGACCCAGGGCCGGGATCGAGCCCGGGTCCTCTGCGTCATAGGCAGCAGTGCAAGCACTGTGCCACCGTGCTGCTCTTATTTACTGTTATTAAATATGGTCAGACATCAGGAATAATTAATGAATGTGAATGATATGAAATTAGTATTCTTTAAACGAAAATGAACTCTTTAACCTATGATTCCAAGAACCAACATTGGCTTTTGCTTGTGTTTTCTTATCCTTCTTCTGCCAACTTAAATGAATGTGTTATGGATTTTGCTTTCCATTTTGGCACCACTGAATATCTTGGGCGTGATTTACTGACCACCCCGTCGCATGTTTTCCGGCGGCGCTGGCAGCCCACCAGCGGGATCTACTGATCTTGTAGTTGTCAACGGGATTTCTTGTTGACTGGAAACCCGTGCGCTGGCATGGAACCGGAATGAACAGCCCGTAAATCTCGCCCCTTGTCTTCATCACCGACTGGGAAATAGTACGCTCTTTAGTAAAAAGTCCCAAATGGATATTCTGGATTAGTTTGTAACCCTTGAGTCATCAGGCTGTCAGTACTGATCGTTTTTAATAATATTAATGGTTCTCTTGTGTCGTGTTGAGTAAAGAGATCTGCTGTCTAACGGTGTAACCCGAGTAAAACTCTTATAAATAGTGCTGTTCATGGTTCCAATGGAGAGAGATACATCTGCTTGCAAGGGGTTCACTCTAAGAAACATGGGAAGAGGAGTAGGCCGTTTAGCCATTAAAACAAAATGTGTTTATTCCAAACAAATAAAAAGTTCACTGATACATTGGTTAAAATATATACTGACCTCTCGAAATATAACCTAAAAACTGTACACTATCAGCACCAACGCTTTACAAAACATTGTAAGCCATGCATTTTATTTAAGTGATACATGTCATAAACCATAAACATTGAAGCTGTACTTTTTTTTACCTCGGTTAATTGTACTCTTGACCAGGTCACATTCTGTGTTACTGTGACCGGCTTGGCTGAAGACCGATGATTTCAAAACAACTTTTAAAGCAGGAGTGAGACAAGTTAACAAAACTGCAACTGCAAACAATCACTGCATTCAATGAGCTCACCGCAATCTTTGGAGTTTACTCTACCCACCTTTGTCCCATAATCACTTAATACCTTTGGGAAAGTGAAATCTATCAATCTCCATTTTAAAAATGAGTGATCTAGCATAATTTGCCTGTTTGCAAAAGAAATTTACAAACTTCAACTCCCCATGGTGTGAAGAAGTATTTTCTAATTTCATTCATGAAAGGTCTGGCTCCAAATTTTAAACTATGCCCCAAGTCCTAGCCTCTCAACTAGTAGAATTATCTTATCTCTCATTTAATCTCATAAACTTTGAACAAAACACCTCTTAACCATCTAAATTCCAAGGAAATAACGCTCGCTGTTATCTCATCAAATAAACTCCAGCTGATCAACTCCATACTGGAGGTAGACCGTAAATACTCCCGAGGCCCCAATCGTAGAGCTCCTGGCGGAGAGGAAAGAGTTACAAAGGAACTTTGATCTGCTCTCCACCAGGAAAGCAGTGCATGAACTCCGCCAGGCACGTGGTACCCTATACGAACACAGAGACAAAGCCAGCCGCCTGCTGGAACACCAGCAGAGAAAGCTGGCAGCCACCACAGTTATTGCACAAATCAGGGATAGTAGAGGCGCATTCGGAATAGAACCAGAAAAAATTAACAAAGCCTTTTACCAAGGGCTGTACACCTCAGATCCCCCAATGGGGGAGTCCGGGTGAAATGGTTCCTTGATGGACTGGACATACCAGTTGTGGGGGAGGGTGGAAAACGGGGCCTGGAAGCACCACTAGGAGAGATCATGGACAGCATTAGCTCCATGCAGGCGGGGAAGACACCGGGACCAGACGGGTTCCTGGCAAACTTCTACAAAACATTTGCTACAGCGCTGGCCCCGCATCTGCGGGAGATGTTCACAGACTCGCTGGCTGAGGGCACACTGCCACCCATGCTAGCACAGGCCTCCATCTCGCTGATACCTAAGAAAGATAAAGACTCAACGGAATGGGGGTCATATAGACCCATCTCACTGCTGAATGCAGATGCCAAAATACTGGCCAAGATTCTAGCCAAAAGACTAGAAGACTGCGTGCCAGAGGTGGTCGCAGAGGACCAGACGGGCTTTGTCAAAGGTAGACAGCTTTCGCCTGCTGAACGTGATTATGACTCCATCTGGGGAGAGAACACCAGAGGTGATCGTCTCCCTAGATGCAGAAAAGGCCTTCGACAGAGTTGAATGGAAAAACCTCATCGAGGTACTGGAGCAGTTTGGGCTTGGAACAGGATTCACCTCCTGGGTAAAACTCCTATACAGCGCTCCCATGGCGAGAGTACGGACAAACAACGCCAACTCCCGATACTTCCAGCTGCACAGGGGCACCAGACAAGGATGCCCACTGTTCCCACTGCTGTTCGCTCTAGCAATCGAGCCACTAGCAATTGCACTCCGAGCAGCAAAAAGCTGGAGCGGGATCCAAAGGGGCGGCAGAGAGCACAGAGTCTCACTCTATGTAGATGACCTGCTCCTCTACATTTCGGACCCACAAAGCAGCATGGACGGAATCATCACGCTCCTGAAAGAGTTTGGTGCCTTCTCGGGCTACAAACTCAACATGAGCAAAAGCGAGATCTTCCCGGTACACCCACAAGTAGGTGGGGCAGCACTAACGGGACTGCTGTTTAAACAAGCCCGACACAAATTCCGCTACCTGGGGATCCAAATAGCCCAGGACTGGAAAGGGATCCACAAATGGAACCTCACCAGTCTGACGGAGGAAGTAAAAAAGGACCTGCAAAGATGGAACACACTCCCACTCTCCCTCGCGGGGAGAGTCCAGACGATCAAAATGAACATACTGCCCAGGTACCTCTTTCTATTCAGAACCATCCCGATCTACATACCGAAGACCTTTTTCAAAGCACTAGACAAACTAATCATGACGTTCGTATGGCCGGGGGAGGGGGGTGGGAAAGAATGCTAGGATCCCAAAAAAAGGTCTTACAAAAAACAAAATCCAAGGGGGGGGGCGCTTGCCCTCCCTGCAGGATAGATGTGAACGGTGCCAAGGAGGCCCGGCCAACCATGCCCACATGTTCTGGTGTTGCCCCAGACTTGCGGGGTACTGGACAGCCTGCTTCGAGGCAATGTCCAAAGTGGTGGGGATGAGGGTGGAGCCACATCTGAAAGTGGCGGTCTTCGGGGTTTCAGACCAGCCAGATCTATTCCTGGGGAGGAGGGCGGATGCCCTTGCCTCTGCCTCCCTGATCACCCGCCGTACAATCCTGTTCGGCTGGCGGTCAGCACCACCCAAAGCTGCAGACTGGCTGTCCGACCTTTCAGAATCTCTCCAAATGGAGAAAATCAAATTTGCCATCCGAGGGTCAGGCGATGGCTTCCACAGAACATAGAAGCCATTCATCCAATTGTTCTGGGACCTGTTTGTGGCCAACAAATAAGTAGAGGAATAGCCAGGTAGCCAAGAACCAGGGGAAAGTAGCCAAAGCATGAGAGGGAGAGATGGACCGGGAATGGGGGGGAAGCTAAATCTGAAAGGAAGGAAAGGTGAACCACAGGGGGGGGGGGGGGGGGGGGGGGGGGGAAGAGACCAGGAACAATAGAGGATAGCCTAGGGGGTGGGGGAGGCAGAGAAACGTTAACAAACTTTGGCATCCACAAGAACAGAGAAAAAGGAGAATACAGGTGGAAGACTGGAGGGCCGGCTGAAGCGGAAGTGAGCACGAGACAACAACGGCAGCGAAATTCATCCGGGAGAAGCAAGCAACAACACCAGCACCAGACCCATTTGAGTATTGCCTCTTCGTAATTGTCTCTTGACGGCAAATATACTTTGTTCAAAAACCCAATAAAAAACATTTATAAAAAAAAACTCAAGCTAGTTCACAGCGATTTGCCCGTAACAAATCCATGCTGGCTTTCCTTAATTAATTCACATTTGCCAAATAGATGTTAAATTTCTCATAGAGTATCGCTTCTGAAAGTTTCCCACCTCCAAGATTAAGCTGGTTGGCCTGTAGTTGCTTTTGAAGGGTGAAATATTTGCAATTTTCCAGTGCATGTGCACAACCCCTGTATCTAAGGTAGATTGGTTAGACATAGTAGTACGGAGTTGAAAAATACATAAGCTGTTGAAAACTTTCCAGCTGGGATTTGCAACATCCTATCTGGTGGAGGAGCTATGTTGCATCTATCAATGAAAGGTGTCAGATCAATAAAATCCAAGAAAATTGACCAATGCTGTTAAAATGCCCGGTACAAAATTATTCAATGTATGGATTTGCTCACTGTCCTCATCTTGCAATACAATACTGGCCAGGCTTGTGTTCATACTGGTTTTGCATTGCCTGCACATGTGCTTCACTGCAGATGATTTGAACATTTTTAATATCCACGTGCCTGTTATTGCCTAAAAATTGTTTCTAATCTGCATGTTTTCCGGGGAAACAAATCATGCTTGTGCAGTGGATTAAAACTCCTGAAGTGGTTAGTCCTCTAAAGTCTTGGAACAGAATCTCCAATCGCAGCAGTGTTGTCCAGAGGAGATATTCTAGTTGAAAGCAAGGCATTTTCACATGGAGGAGGAAAACTCAAAAACTGGAACCTGAGTAAAGATGGGAATTAAATCCCTCCTTTATAAGGCTTGTTAATAGTGTCACAAGTAGGAAGTTACTGTGAAAAGCCCCTAGTCGCCACATTCCAGCGCCTGTTCGGGTAAGCTGGTCGGGGAATTGAACCCGCGCACCTGGCCCTGGTCTGCATCACAAACCAGCTGTCTAGCCCACTGAGCTAAACCTGACATGTTGACTGTTGTTCTCTTTTACGGGGGTCAACCAATCTATCAGACAAAGAGACAAGTACCAGTGCTTCATACAACTGAACTTAAAACGTGTTAAGATTTGCTGATAAGCTACACCTGAACTACTAATTAATGACTAGAGGCATTACCCACATGAAATGAGGTGATCAAGGTCACGTTGAAGGGGAAAAATCTTTGACTGCAGTCTAGGCACCTTGTTGCAAGGGTTGTTCCCAAATTGTTGCTGCTCAATATTCTGAGTCTTTGTTCTTATTTGATTCTTCTCCCAGCACTAGAATTTTCCATGGAATACAGCAGGCCTTGAGGACATCGTTTTGTTCAGCAACTGCTGTGAATGGGCCATTAATCTTCCGTATTGACACCTTTACAACTGTAGTTATGCGCTAATTGGCTTTAACACAGGACACTGTCCAGGCGCTAGTTTATTAAAACAGGCTTTACAACTTTTCCCTTCTCTCAAAAAGGTTGTCTTATTTTCCCATCATGCTTTGAGAACTAGGTCTGTTTCTATTTAAAGCTGTAACTACATCTGCAGCCATTCTCTCAACTGCAGACTTGTCCATTTTGTCCCTATGCCTTAGATTCAGCCATGAGGCGCATGACTACAGGCTGCATTGCAATTTTTTTTTAAACCAGAGGATAACGTCTTGAGGAAATAAAGCTAATTTTATGGATTATTGTTAATGGTACCATCTAATGCCACGCCTAAGGTCAGAAACCTTGGTGTATACTGTAAATGGGAGATAGGAGGATGGGATTGGTGGATGTGTTGTGCTAGATGCTCTCATTGACCCTGGCTACAGGGGAGAAAGCAGTCAGAGTTCCTACTCCTAATCACTATCCAGTAATCAGTGTGGGTGTGTCCATGTCCTTTTGAGCTGTTGAAAAGTAAATTAAGTTAAGGTTAAATGCATATACACTACCCAACTTTGAGTTGCGAAAGGGTGGCACATGGCACAGTGGTTAGCATTGCTACCTATGGCGCTGAGGACCCGGATTCGAATCCTGGCCCTGGATCACTGTCCGTGTGGAGTTAGCACGTTCTCTCCATGTCTGTATGGGTTGCACCCCCACAACCCAAAGAAGTGCAGTTTGGGTGGATTGGACGTGCTAAATTGCCCCTTAATTGGAAAAAGAAATAATTTTGTACTCTAAATTTATTTTTTTTAAACTTTGAGTTGAGAAGTAACATTTTCCCCAGAATTTCGTAAATGGTATTTTCCAGGCTTTGTGAAAACCCAGTTTTATACTCTGTAAAGTTCTGTTGTTGTCACATGCAGTACTCTACAATTTACACCAATATATTTGGGTGTAAGCAAATGGTTTCTTTTTCATTCTTGGATTGCGTTATTCAATGAGAAACCATGAAGCAGAACCAGTATTATCAATCGCTAATTGTAGATGTTGGATTATGATCTCTGTCATGATATGCACATAATGAGATACAGGCAGCTAATGAACAGAGAGAACAGGACATAACCAATCAGCAGGCAGAAGACTGGGAGGTGGTTTCCCCACTGTAAACGGCACGATGGCAGCTCCCGCTGGGATCGGAGTTTCAGGCCTTTAAACGGGGCGGCAACAGCACTTGGACGGTGATTACCGGCGCGGGAAAGGGTGCTGGAGAGATTCCCCCCACTGCAGTATGGAGGGAACCAGGAGCGGGGCTGTTAAAAGTGCGATTGTGGGGAAGCGAGCGGAGCGGGTCCAGGAGGACACGATGGTGGCCGGCGCGGACCAAGCAGCGTGGGCCCAGTGGTCGAGAGAGCAGCAAGACTTTCTGAGGAGCTGCTTCGCGGAGCTGAAGACGGAGATGCTGGCCCCTATAAAGGCCTCCATGGAAAAGATGGTGGAGACTCAGAAGGTATAGGAGACGGCAATCAAGACGGTACAGGAGAAGGCGATCAAGGATATGGAGAGTAAGGTATCTGAGAATGAGGATGAGATCCTGGGCCTGGCGGTGAGGGTGGAGGCGCATGAGGCTTTACACAAGAGATGGCAGGAGAGATTGGATGACCTCGAATATAGGTCTCGGAGTCACAACCTGCGGATTCTGGGCCTCCCTGAAGGTGCGGAAGGGGTGGATGCAAGCACGTGTGCTGGGGACGCTGATGGGCGCCTTCCCGCGGCCCTTGGAACTGGACGGGGCGCATAGAGTCCTCGCGAGGAAGTCTAGGGCAAACAAACCACCGAGGGCGATGGTGAGAAGGTTCCACCGTTTCACAGACATGGAGCGTGTCTTGCGTTGGGCAAAGAAGGAGCAGACCAGTAAGTGGGAGAATGGCGAGAGCCGCATATACCAGGACTTGGGAGCTGAACTGGCAAGGAGGCGTGGGATTCAACCATGCTAAGGCGATCCTCCTCAGCAAAGGGGTAAAGTTTGGGCTCCTGCATCCGGCGAGACTTTGGGTAACGTACCAGGACAGGCACCATTATTTTGATACGCCGGAAGAGGCGTGGACATTCATTAAGCACAAAAAGCTGGACTTGAACTAAGGGGCAGCTGCACGTGGGTGAAACGTGCTGGTGGAGATGTGTAACCGGGTGTTGGCCTGGTGTAAGACTGTTAGTAGAATTTATGTTGTTTGCTTTGCTTTTCTTCCTGTTTTTGTTTCCGGGGGTGGGGGTACACCCGGGTTGTGCGGTCCGTTGCACGGGAAGGATCTGGATGGCACTTGCCCTCTTACCCTGTGGGGGAGGGGGGTTGGGGGCCCAAAGGAGGAGACAATAGTAAGTTTGGAGATGGAGGTGGGAGCGGCCGGGGTCAGCATGGGTCAGCTGACTTACGGAATCGTAATGGGGGGGAATCGGTGCTAAGCGGGTGCTTGGCATGGGGGTTGGGGGTGGTGATGGAGTGCTGCTTTGCTGACTGAAGGGGGGCCAACTGTTGGGGGACGGATGGAGAGTCGGGTTGGGGGGCCTCTGACGGGATGGCTGGAGCGAGCGGGGGGCGCGGGCACGTGGCTGGTCGAAAAGGGAGATGGCTAGTCGGTAGGGAGCAGGGGGGGGCGGCGCGTCCCATCCCGTCCCGGCTGATCAAGTGGAATGTGAGGGGGCCGGGCCGGGCAAGCGGGCCGCATGTTTGCGCATTTAAAGGGGTTGAAGGCGGACGTGGCCACGCTGCAGGAGATGCACTTTAAACTCGCTGACCAAACGAGGTTAAGGAGGGGATGGGTGGGCCAGGTGTTCCACTCTGGGCTAGACTCAAAGACCAGAGGGGTGGCAATTCTGGTTAGTAAACGGGTGGCGTTTGAGGCAGGGAGCATCGTGGTGGACAAGCTGGGCAGGTACATAATGGTGAGTGGCAAGCTACAGGGGTCCCGGGTGGTGTTTGTGAACATGGATGCCCTGAACTGGGATGATGCGGAATTCATGAGGCGCATGTTGGGTAAAATCCCGGACTTGAGTCAAGTAACTTGATCATGGGGGGGGACTTTAATACTGTCTTGGATCTGGTGCTGGACCGGTCTAAGTCCAGGTCGGGAAAGAGACCGGCGGCGGCCAGGGCCCTGTGGGAATTCATGGATCAGATGGGGGGGCGTGGACCCGTGGACATTCATGCGGCCAAGGGCGAAGGAGTTCCCTTTCTCCCACGTCCATAAGGCCTACTCGCGGATTGACTTTTTTGTGTTGAGCAGGGCGTTAATCCCGAGGGTGGACGGGGTTGAGTATTTGGCCATTGCGGTCTCGGACCATGCCCTGCACTGGGTGGACTTGCGACTGGGGGAGGAGCGGGGGGCAGCGCCCTCTCTGGAGACTGGATGTGGGACTGCTGGCGGATGAATAGGTGTGTGGGTGGTAAGGAGGAGCATTCAGAATTATGTGACAACAAATGACACGGGAGGTAACAGCAACAGTGGTTTGGGAGGCTATGAAGGTGGTCATCAGAGGGGAGTTAAACTCTATTAGAGAGAATCTATTAGAGTTAATCTCCACGGAGAGAAGAGGGAGAGGGCAGAGAGGGAGGCTGGTGGGAGAGATGCTTAGGGTGTAAAGGAAGCACGTGGAGGCCCCCGGGGGGGGGGAAGAAGAAGAGAGCTGCTAAAGGAGCGTCAGAGATTACAGGTGGAGTTCGATCTGCTGACCACTGGGAAGGCGGAGGCACAGTTGAGGAAAGTGAAAGGGGCAGTCTACGAGTATGGGGAGAAAGTAAGTAGGATGCTGGCACACCAACGTCGCAGGAGAGAGGCGGCCAGGGAGTTCAGGGGAGTGAGGGATAAGGAGGGTAATACGGTGTTGAGCCCAGAGAGGATCAATGAGGTCTTCAAGGAGTTTTATGGGAAGCTGTACAAGTCAGAACCCCCAGGGGGAGGGGAAGGGATGAAGCAATTTATGGATCGATTGAGGTTCCCAAGGGTGGATGAGGATCGGGTGGAGGGACTAGGGGCCCCAATTGAGTTGGAGGAAATAGTTAAGGGACTAGCAAGTATGCAGTCGGGCAAGGCCCCGGGTCCGGACGGCTTCCCTGTAGAATTTTATAAGAAGTTCTCGGAGCTGCTGAGCCCACTCCTGCTAAGAACCTTTAACGAGGCAAAGGAGAGAGGGCCCCGCCCCCCGACGATGTCGCAGGTATTGATCTCGCTCATTTTGAAGAGGGAGAAGGATCCACTTCAATGTGGGTCCTACAGACCGATTTCGCTCCTGAATGTGGATGCCAAACTGCTGGCAAAAATTCTGGCTACCAGAATAGAGGACTGTGTCCCGGGAGTGATCGAGGAGGACCAGACTGGTTTCGTCAAGGGCGGGCAAGTGAACACAAATGTGAGGAGGCTCCTGAATAGTATTATGATGCCCTCTGAGGGAGGGGATGCAGAAGTATTGGCTTCAATGGATGCAGAGAAGGCCTTTGACAGGTGGAGTGCGAGTACCTGTGGGAAGTGTTAGATAGGTTTGGATTTGGGGAGGGATTCATCGGGTGGGTCAAGCTACTGTATCAGGCCCCCTTAGCTAGTGTGTCCACGAACCGGCTGAGGTTGGAGTAATTCCGGCTGCACCGAGGGACGAGGCAGGGGTGCCCCCTGTCCCCGTTGCTATTTACCCTGGCAATTGAGCCGTTGGCCATAGCGCTGAGGACTTCAAGGAACTGGAGGGGCTGGCCCGAGGGGAGGGGGGAGGCGCACCGGGTTTCCCTCTACGCGGATGACCTGCTACTGTATATTTTGGACCCGCTAGAGGGCATGGGGGAGGTCAGGTGGATCCTGGGGGACTTTGGGAGCTTCTCGGTACAAGTTGAACATGGGGGAAAAGTGAGCTGTTTGTAATCCACGCTAGGGGTCAGGAAGAGAGACTGGGAGAGCTTCCGCTCAAGATGGTGGAGAGGAGGTTTCGTTACTTGGGTATACAGGTGGCTAGGAACTGGGATGCCCTACACAGGCTCAACTTATCTCGGCTTGTAGAGCAGATGGAGGGAGACTTTAAAAGGTGGGACATGCTCCCACTTTCCCTGGCGGGAAGAGTGCAGACGGTGAAGCTGACCGGTTCTTCCCAGATTCCTGTTTGTTTTTCAGTGCCGTGCCATTTTTGTCCCCAAATCCTTCTTCAAGCGGGTGAACAGGATTATCACGGGATTTGTGTGGGCAAACGACCCCGCGAGTCAAAAGACTGTTCTTGGAGCGTGGGGGGGGGGGAGGGGGTTGCCATTGCCGGACTTTTGCAGCTACTGTTGCGCGGCTAATGTGGCTATGATTAGGAAATGGGTAATGGAGGAGGGGTCGACGTGGGGGCGGCTAGAGGCGGCGTCATGCAAAGGCACCAGCCTAGGGGCACTGGTAACAGCACCGCTGCCGTTCTCGTCGGCACGATACACCACAAGCCCAGTGGTGGCGGCGGCACTGAGGGTCTGGGGTCAGTGGAGAAGGCACAGGAAGGAGGAGGGGGCCTCAGTTTGGACCCCGATACGGAACAACCATAGATTTGCTCTGGGCAAGATAGATGGGAGGTCCCAAGGCTGGTATAGGGCAGGCATTAGAAGGATGGGGGACCTGTTTATAGATGGGACTTTTCCCAGCGTGCAGATACTGGAGGAGAAGTTCGGCCTGCCCCCGGGAAATGCTTTCAGATACCTCCAGGTCCGGGACTTTCTCAAAAAACAGGTGGGGACATTTCCGCGGCTACCCCCTCGAAGGATACAGGACAGGGTAGTGTCTGGCATCTGGGTAGGAGGGGAAGGTGCCGGACATACCAGGAGCTGCAGGAGGCGGAGGAAGCCTCAGTGGAGGAGGAGCTAGGTGAGGTGCTAAATGAGGGCCTGTGGGCTGATGCTCTGGGCAGGGTGAATTCATCCGCATCATGTGCCAGGCTCAGTTTAATTCCGTTTAAGGTGGTACACCGGGCTCACGTGACGGCGAGAATGAGCAAGTTCTTTGGGATGGAAGACAGGTGCGCGAGATGTGCAGGGAGTCCGACGAACCATGTCCATATGTTTTGGGCATGCCCGAATTCTGGCAGGGCTTTGCGAGGGCTATGTCCAGGATATTGGACACGCGGGTGAAGCCGAGTCCAACAATAGCGATCTTTGGGGTGTCGGAGAATCCGGGAGTGCAGGAAGCGAAAGAAGCTGAGGTGTTGGCCTTTGCCTCCCTGGTAGCCCGGAGACAAATCTTGTTAATGTGGAGGGACTTGAAACCCCCGAGCGTGGAGACCTGGGTTAGTGATATGGCTGGGTTCCTCAGCCTGGAGCGAATAAAGTTTGCCTTGAGAGGGTCCTTGCTGGGGTTCTCCTGGCGGTGGCAACCTTTCCTTGACTTTCTAGGGGAGCAGTAAAGTGTCAGCATCAGCAGCAACTGCGAGGGGCGGGGGGGGGGGGATTATCTATTTAATGTATATTTTCTTTTTGTACAATGATAACAGCCACCTAGTTTCGGTGTTTTTCATTTATTTTTCTATTATGTAAACATTCTGGTTGAAAAAGCTTTAATAAAAAAGGCACGAGACACTCACACTCTGTCTCTTTCCACTAGGGACATCTACAGAGTGAGTCTGGTGTATATATCACATAACACCTCCAGCACGTGGCTAAGGGCTAGTCTGGTTCAATCAGACAGAGAGATCACACTTAGATTAGCAGACAGTCGAACTCCCAGAGAACTGTGCAAACTGTCTGACGGGTTCAATAAATCAAATTGAACTAACTTCAAGGTCTGGAGTCTGTTTTAGTCATAGCTGCATCCAGTTGCAGCCCATGTTATCTCAGTGTGCTTAACACGACACTCTCCTAAACCAAGGATTGTTTTATATGATCCTTGCGATGTACGCACTCAGCGCACCCCTTCCTGTGTTTCAGAAATATTTTAATCCGCAGTAGTGAGAAGGATTTTAGATTATATGACAGGCAGGAGTAGACAGCCTTTTTGAGAATACTATTTAAACAACGGCTTTCCACATGGCTTTTGGTTTTAGTGGAGACAAAAATGTAACACAAGTTATTAATATTCCTGCATACTTCCCTTTCAAGTACGTGTCCAATTGGGTTTTGAAAATTGCTAATTCCTATCTGATTTTATCATCATTTCAGGCAGTGTGCTTCAGACACTAACCCTCTGGAAATGAATTCTCCTCATTTACCCACTAATTCGTTTTCCCAATCCACTTGAAGGAAACAGTTTCTTCTCCTTAACTATCATATTTTAGATATCTCTAGTAGACCTCCTCTTCTTGAAGAGCAAGCCAGCATCTCTAATCTGTCCAGATGACCAAAGTTCCTCATCCCTGCTATTATCCTAGTAAACCTTGTCTATATCCTCTGCGGGCCTTGGTGTCCTTAAATTGCAGTGTCCAGAATTGAACACTTTTCCAGTTGAGGCCTAATCAGTGATGTGTAATAATTTATACTTTTTTTTGTAATGGATGCTCTATTTACAAATTCCCAAATCCCATTACTTTCTTAACCCCCCTTCTCAATTTGCCCTGCCACCTTCAAAGATTTGTGAATAATTGCCTCCAGGTTACTCCGCTCTTGCACCAACGTAAATCGGTCATACCCTTCTCCCAAGGGTATCACTTCACACTTATTCTGCATTAAAATTGCATGCGCCATTTATCTACAGATTTTGCAAGATTGTCCATCTGAAGGCTCAAAATATAGAATCCCTACAAGGCTATTGCTTTGCACACTTTTCACTATGTTTCCAAGTTTTGTACGAGCTGCCAACTTCAAAATTGTACTCCCTATGCCTATACCCAAGTCCAGACCATATTTATATATAACAAACAAAAACTTGGTCTAATACCAACACATAGAAATAGAAACATAGCAAATAGGTGCAGGAGGAGGCCATTCAGCTCTTCGAATCTGCTCCGCCATTCGTCATGATCATGGCTGATCATCCAGCTCAATAGCCTATTTCCCCCCCCCCCCCCCCACCCTCCCCATATCCTTTATTCTCCTTGACCTCATGTACTATACCTAACTACTTTTTGAAAACATAGAATGTTTTGGCCTCAACTATCTCTGTGGTAAATTCCACAGTCTCACCACTCTCTGGGTTTAAGACATTTCTCATCATTTCTGTCCTAAAATTGTCGACCCCGTATCCTCAAATTGTGACCCTTGGTTGTGGACACCCCCCACCATAGGGAACATTCTTGCATCTACCCTGTCTAGTCCTGTTAGAATTTTATCTAATTCTACAAGACAACGCCCCCCCCCCCCCCCCCCCCCCAATTCTTCTGAGCTCCAGCAAATGCAATCCTTTAAAAAAAAATTTGGAGTACCCAATTTTTTTTTTCCAATTAAGGAAAATAATTGGATGGCCAATCCACCTACCCTGCACATCTTTGGGTTATGGGGGCGAAACCCATGCAAACACGGGGAGAATGTGCAAACTCCACATGGGCAGTGACCCAGAGCCCGGATCGAACCTGGGACCTCGGCACCATGAGGCAACAGTGCTACCCACTGCACCACTGTGCTGCCCCTGTGAATACAATCCTAACCAACCCTCGACTCAATTGTTCTTCATACGTCAGTCCTGCCATCCCAGGAATAAGTCTGGTCAGTCTATGTTACCTAAATGATTTAGGGTACAGTCTGGTTTGGAATTCTGGGTGTTTCTCACAAAAAGCAGGCAGTTAGCTTGGAGGCAGTCAGTTGTGGAACCAGGCGCTGTGAAGAACTAGCTGTGGGACAAGAACCCTTGAGACCCATGAGGAAGCCAGAGCCTCTACTTTTCATGTCTTAATCAATCCCTTTGTCCTCCTCTACTGAATTCGAAACTGCTCCCAACCGTCAGACTTGTTTTTTTTTCTCGACCAATTGTATGCTTCTTCCTTGGATCGAATATTATCTCTCATTTCCCTTGTAAACCATGGTGTGACCAACTTTCCTGTTTTATGTTTGTGCCGGCGGTCAGATGGGGGATTCGCGCCATACCACACTGTGCTTCAATTATTTACCACGTCACCTGTCCCTTCAATGCCTCGGGAGCTTCTGGGGCGGTATTCTCCCCTACCTGGCGGGGCGGGGGACCCCGGCGTACCGGAGTGGCGCCAACCACTCTGGTGTCGGGCCTCCCCAAAGGTGTGGAATTCTACGCACCTTTAGGGGCTAGGCCGGGATGGCTCGTGCTCTGCCGACTGGCGCCAACGGCCTTTGGCGCCCCGCCGACAGGCGTCGGTGCTGGCCGAAAGGCCTTTGCCGGTCAGTGTAAGTCCGCGCATGCGCGGAGCGTCAGCGGCCGCTGACGTCACCACCGGCGCATGCGCGGTGGAGGAGGTCTCTTCCGCCTCCGCCATGGTGGAGGCCGTGGCGGCGGCGGAAGAAAAAGAGTGCCCCGACGGCACCGGCCGATCGGTGGGCCCTGATTGCGAGCCACGCCCGGGGTCCGATCACCCCGCACCCCGGGGCCCGCTCGCGCCACCTGCTCCCGCCGGCACCAGAGGTGGTTTAAACCACGTCGGTGGGAGTGGCCTCACAGCGGTGGGACTTTGGCCCATCACGGGCCGGAGAATCGCCGCGGGGGGGCCCGCTGACCAGCGGGGCGCGATTCCCGCCCCCGCCGATTCCCGGGTGATGGAGAATTCCGGCCACGACGGGGGTGGGATTTACGAAGGCCCCGGGCGATTCCCCGACCCTGCAAGGGGGGTCGGAGAATTCTGCCCCTGTTTCCTGAATAAGTTTGTCGTACTTTGTCAGGTGCATTTTGAAAGTCTACACATAGAGTATCGACTGTACTAGCCTTGTCAGGCATTTCTGTCTTCAACTCAATCCTAGACACAATTTGCTTTTAATGATCTGGTGCTGACTGTTCCTTATTAGCCCATGCTTCTCCAAGTGAGACTTAATTTTGTCGTTGACAATGACCATTAGTAATTTTTCCATCATTAGTGCCAGACCTAGTGACAAGTTACCAGTTTTATCACTTCCTCCTTTTTTGAACAGGGGTATAACATTGGCAATCCTTTGGTCCCATTCCTATAATCCAGGCATTATAGCTGTCAACGAGGAAAGGCAATTGGGGCTGCTGTTGGCTGGAAGGGAATTAAATGTATTAAACTTTTATTATTCCTTGCAGGATCCAAGCCAGTTCCTCGTTCCAATTATAAACCTCCACCACCCAATGGATGTGGCTCTCCCATGTTTGGAGTTCATGTAAGGAATACCTAGTCTGTCAAACATTTGTATCTTGTGTCTTATCCAGATCATTAAAACTCAGCAATATTAAATGAAATACTGCAGCAGCTTTACTAATAAACAATATAAATTGGGTGAACAATGTTTCCTTTAATTATTCCCATGACCGGCAGGAGTGTTGGTTGCATAGCTGCAAAGTCAGGTGACTGAACACTGTTGAAATTTAAAGATCAGTACAGTATTTAATTTCCTAAAAGTCACATGCAATTTTCCCTTTAGCCCCTCTTGCTCAGTCATCAATTATTACACATGCTAAATAGTGGAAGTGTTTTGTTCTCCCGTACTTGATTTTTTAAAAAGGAAATAATAATAATCAACAACGATCCCATCCTCCCATCACCCCAACCAACGGCCCACCTGTCAATATATGCATCAAATAAAACAAACCCTCCCAGGGTGGAAAAAAAACAAAGGAGAAAAAGGAGTCCGGAATCGCCCACGGTCACCATTAACCTACAGAGTCTCCACCCACCCCCCGGACATTCAATGCCTTCCAACCTCCGAAAGAGTACCGTAAATGACACCCAAGAGTTGGAACCCCCCCCCCCCCCCCCCCCCCCCAACTCCTCCCCTCCACTTCCTCTTGTAAAACTCCTCCCCCCAACCTCAGTTCCTTCCCCCCCCCAAATCTCCACCCCGGCTAGACCCCTCGGACCCTGTTCTGCCAGGCTCCGATGGCCGTAGCCCCTCCCCCCACCTCACCCCCGTTCACTGGCCGTCTTAAACTGGCCAGTGTGGAGGCCCTCGCCCAGGTCTCTTTCCCCCTTTCCTGGCCCCTGGAAAACCCAGAAGTCCCCTTTAGCACACACACCCCGCATACACACCCACACCCCAAAGAACCCTCATTACGACTGAAAGTCCCATTTATTTCCTTGTCCAAATATATACAACGTTGGCTCCTGTAGCCCATAAACCAGCACGCAGTGAAACAAAAAAAATAGTCATGAGGCTACATCGGTACATGACCATTTCTCAATTCTGCCACAGTCTTTCTGCCTTTGCAAACTCCCAAAATAAAAGTCCTTGAACTTGTAGGTCACCCTCAGCTTCGCTGGATATACAATGCCGCACTGCACCGTGCTAATGTACAGTGCCCTCTTCACCTGGTTGAAGGCAGCCCGCCTCCTCGCCAGCTCCACCGTAAAGTCCTGGTTTATGCGTATACCAGCTCCAGCCTACTGCACCACCCGCTTCTGCTTTGCCCAGCACAGGACCTTCTCCTTTGCACTGTACCTACGGAAGCACAGAGTCACTACTCTTGGTGGCTCACTCGCCTTTGGTACAGGCCTCCACGACCGATGAGCCCGATCCAGTTGATACCGGGAAGGATCCTCCCCCCTTCCCCAATAGTTTCGCCAACATCGTGGCAAAATACTCAGTCGGCCTCGGGCCTTCCACTCCTTTGGGCAGCCCCACAATCCTCAATTTCTGTCGCCTGGATCTGTTTCCCTGGTCTTCCATTTTGCTTCACAGATCCTTCTTCATCTCTATCACCTTCCGCATCTCCTACCACATCAAGATAAGTTGATCACTGTGCTGCAATAATGTCTGTTCCACTTCCTTTAGCGCCTCACCTTGTTCCCGTACCTCCGCCACTGCGCTCACCACCGCGACCTCACCGGGGTAATCGCCTCTTCCACCAGCACTTTCAAAACCGCCCCCATCTCCTTCCTCATTGCCTCCATGTGTTTTGTGAACTGCCTTTCGAATTCCACGGCCATCACCTTAGTTATTTCTTCAGCTGTAAACAATGAGGCCTCCCCGGTGCTCCAGACTCCATTTTCTTTACCGAACCCGCGGTGACCTTTCCACTCCCTGACGGACTTTCAGCTGCTTTTATGACAGCCGTTTTTTTACTGATCCTCGACATTTCCCTTCCCTGTGCTTTCTCCCGACTTTTACTGCCTTCACTGCCGCTAGGACCGGGTGTTAACCCCCGACAATGCCGTTCCCGAACGGGAGCCCTCCAACGCGCGGCTGCCTCCTGCTGCGTCACCGGAAGTCCCCTTACCAGTGGTTTTAATACATACTGAAGCCATCATGAATGTGGATTTTCCTGTTCATTCTTTGACTAATCGAAAATATTATATTTACCGTAAACCAACACAACTTCATTGCAAGTTTTTCTTTTTTGTTTAACCAATTGCTGAAACCATGTTTCTCCATGTTTTTGTGACATCAGGCTAATCCTGTTGAATAGTTGGCTCAAGGCTTAGCCTGACTGCCCCTGTGCTGTCACACTCTCTGTACTTCAGTCCACCGCTCCCTGTTTCCGTGTGCATCAAAGTTAAAGCTCTTGTGCTCCTGTATGAACTCTTCCATGGGTGCTTCCTCTAGTTATATGTCCCATTGCATTCACTGTGGTCACCCAGCTCTTGCCCTTGGTATTCTCTAATATTACTTCTTTCATCAGTCTATTTTCTTTATTTGATAACATTTCTGTTATCTCTCCCTTTCTCTTTGATGTTCCCTTACTAAATCTCCTTGCCTACAATTTTCGTGGCCCTTAAAAACCTCCTCAAATTTATCCCACAATTGTTATGGTGCAGACGGAAGCCATTTGACCCTTGTGTCTGAACCAGTTCTCTGAATTAGCATTATGCTGTGGTGTCAATTCCTCTGCATTTTCCCTGTATCCCTGCACATTGTTTCTGTTCAAATATTCATCTAAAGCCCTTCTGAATGCCTCAATGGAACCTGCCTCCTCCACACTTCCAGGCAGTGTGTTCCAGATCCGAACCACTCGCTGTGTGAAAGTGCTTTTTTTTTGAACACTAAATTTGCTTCTTTTGCAAATCACTTTACATCTGTGCACACTCATTCATGATCCTTTTATGAATGGGAAGCTTCTCCCTGCCTACTCTGTCCAGCCCCTTCATGATTTTAGAACAACTCTTATCAAATCTCCACTTTGCCGCCTTCTCTCCAAGGAGAACAGTACTAACCTGTCCAATCTATCCTCATAACAAGTTTCTCATCCCTGGAGCCATTTTTCTAATTCTCTTCGGCACTCTCTCCAATGCGTTCACGTCCTTCCAAAATGGCACCCAGAACTATGCACAATACTCCAGCTGTATTGTCCTAACTAGTGTCCTATTCAAATTCAGCATAACTTCCATGTTCTTGTACTCTATGCTCCTATTAATACAGCCTAAGATACTATATACTTTATTAACTACTCTTTAAACCTGCCCTGCTGCCTTTAATGACTTATACACACCCGATTGAGTTGTACCTCTTCTTTTATATTGTCCCACAATGTTCTTAGTACCAAAATGAATTGCCTCTTCTCTGCAATGTATTTCATCTGGCACGTATCGGCCAACTCCACCAAAATATCCATTAATCATTACTCGCTGTTCCCTATTATTCGGCAATTGTGTACCCATGTTGCTACTGTCTATTTTATTCAATGAGCTATTATTCTTCTTGCACGGTAGCATTGTGGATAGCACAATCGCTTCACAGCTCCAGGATCCCAGGTTCTATTCCGGCTTGGGTCACTATCTGTGTGGAGTTTGCACATCCTCCCCGTGTGTGCGTGGGTTTCCTCCGGGTGCTCCGGTTTCCTTCCACAGTCCAAAGATGTGCAGGTTAGGTGGATTGGCCATGATAAATTACCCTTAGTGACCAAAATTGCCCTTAGTGTTGGGTGGGGTTACTGGGTTATGGGGATAGGGTGGAGGTGTTGACCTTAGGTGGGGTGCTCTTTCCAGGAGCCGGTGCAGACTCGATGGGCCGCATGGCCTCCTTCTGCACTGTAAATTCTATGAAAAAATCTTTGTGCTGTCAATCAAATTTCCTAATTTTTCTACTCCTGCTGTCATGTTTTCAACAGGCTACATCATAAATACAGATTATTATAAGGGAAGTTCAAAGACCTGACCACATTTTCTGACAAACTTCTCCGTCATAGGAAACGATAGATATTGGAGGAAGAAGGCAATTCAGCTGATTACAAAAATGTTTAGATGGAAAGAATGCCAACTTGATTTATTTTGGGTGGTGAGGGTGTAGAAAGGGAGCATGGAGAGGAGGAATGAAGCCCTGGTATGGGAAGGGGAAGAGAAATTTCTTAAAGTTATGCTGTGAGCAAAGAAGGTTCACACAAAATCGTGTCTGACATTTCAATTAATAAAAATATTAAGCAAGGTTCCTGTTTTTTAAAAAAAAAATCCACATGTACCAGATTTCTGTTGACTTTGCTACAAGTGAACTTTGAGCTTGTGGAGCAAGAAGTGGGGTCTGAAAAGCCAGGAATCTAGTTTCCAATTACTGTTTAGTAACTTTTGCTTGAAAATGGGGAGATGAAATTTGGGATTGAGGTCAGCTGTCATCACTCCCTGTTTGTATAACTCACAAGGCTCCGCATTTAAAAAATGAGTGCTTGGGCAACATGCTGAATGATTGTTGGTGTCAATAGAACCAGATCCAGATCCTAACAAGAGGCTGCACTGAGGAGAAGCGGGGAGAAAATTCCCACATCTGTCTGTCTACATCCACCTCCCTCTGCCCCTTCTGTGTGATCCATATGCTTATTGTCTCTTATTGGTCACGTTTTGTGATCATGCTTCCGATCCTCTTCCAGAAAATAAATTTGTCTGTGGCAGCCATATAGCATGTAGTGGATTACGGCTCTGGATTTTGTTTTATTCTGCTAATTAGGTTTTACATCGCTCTGCACGTTCACCATCCTGGGGCTGCGAATGCTAACGTTAGACTGTTGCTCTCACTTTCTGTGGTCTCTCTATAGCTCTTAGCTCCAGGGATTCAATATAAATATACACAAAGGCTGAGAAACCTGTCCTGCTTCCCTCCTGCTGGTCTGTTAGCCCAGCTAGGTTAGTATCTCCCTCCCTCCAAGGACAGATTCTTGGCCTCAGCCTTCTGTTCCCACCCAGAGTGCTTTGCTTTGGCTTTCAAACCAGTTTTGTACTCGAACAAAATGCTCTGGCTCCACTTCTTGATCATGTGGGCATTCTGTCCATGCCAGACCTGAGAATGGAGCACAAGTTAAGAGGTTTGAGGCGCTAAAAGCAACACCAGCTGAATAAATAAAAAAGATTATATCTAAATCTGTCTGTGCTATCTTTTTTATTTCACAACAGCTGTCCATTATGTTTGCTGCTTGTAACCATCAGGCACTGCCTATGATCTGATTTAATGAGGGTCAACACTCTATCTTTAATGTTGACTGCAGATTTTATCATGAGATTCCTGCCCACTCACATTTATGTCTTTTTTTTAATAAATAGCTGGACGTGGGAATCCCTTCTATGACAAAATGCTGCAACCAGCATGATCGTTGTTATGATACTTGTGGTAATGCTAAACAGGACTGTGATGGAGTGTTTCAGTACTGCTTGTCCACAATCTGCAGAAATGTACAGAGAACATTAGGAATGGATTCAACTGTGCAAGGTAAGTGCAGTTAAATAGTTTGATGTTTACTGCTTCCAGGTAGAATGTGGTTACTGCTTAGGTTGTGTTTACACCATTCATGAGATATAGCTACAGAGGGCTGCAAATGCTTTGGTGCTGTACATTGAAGCATCAACTGCATTTTTTTGTTAAACTTCAACAGACAGAAACCTAGTCTTCTCTACAGAGCTTTATTCACATTGACATAGAACTACTGTTATCTCACCTGTTTCCCCTTTATAAACACCCAGTGAAGTGCTTATTTCTGACTGATTTAAACACTTCTTGACAGTTTCCTACCCTGTTATCTGACATTCCCCTCTTTCCATTATTGGTAATTTCCTGGCTTGAGCTGGGACTCATACTGCACTTTACATTTATATATCAGCCCATGAGGATTTCAGCCATGATGATTGATGTTCAACGTGATTTCAGGTTTTCTGCTACTTTATCTGGCAATCCTATACACAGTGTTCAATTTATAATGGGAAGAATTTCCTGTTGGCCCCAAAATTACCCTTTTAGTCTGAGCATGTTTCCTCCAGCTGTCTTCTAATCAGCCTGTGATGTTTCTCTGCATTGATTGGAACAATTTGCTTATTTCTTACAAAATAGAACTGAAAAGGGTGGCCTAACCAGCCACTTAGTCTTTCCCAACCAAGACACCCAACATGACAGCTTTGTGTTGTAACATTATTGGGTAGGCAATCCTTCTGTCAAATCTTTACATCTGAGGAGGGTTTTTCAGCCACTCGGGCTGTTTTGCTTGTTTTAAAAATGAAAAGATCACCGGCCAGATTCTTCGGAATCTGTTGGGGTTCTATTTTCCTGCTGGCAGCGCACACCATCTGCAGGTTTCCCGGCGGTTTGGGGTGGCTTCAATGGGAAATTCCATTGACTAGCAACAGCAAGAGAGAATGCCGCCACCACCAAACGGCACGCTATCGAGAAACACGTGGCTGGGGGACCGGAGAATCCAGCCCCATGTTACTAATTTCTTGGGCTCAATGGTATCTAACATTCTCCTCTTTAGTGTAAGAAGTCACTCAGTCATAAAAATAAATTTGGATTTATATGGACCATTTCATATCCTCAAGCCACTATCGTCAAACTTGGCAACCAATTTGTACAAAGCAAGGTCCCATAAGCAGCAGTGAGATTTTATGTTGTAAACATAAATTGCCAGATAATCTGTTCGTGATGTTGTTTGATGAATAAATGTTGGCTGGGACACCAGGAAACCTTCATTGCTCTTCAAAACAGTGATCTTGTAAATCTATCTTTTGTTTTTGTTTTTTTAAATCTAAATTTAGAGTACTCAGTTCTTTTTTTTTCCAATTAAGGGACAATTTAGTGTGACCAATCCACCTACCCTGCACATCTTTGGGTTGTGGAGGTGAGACCCATGCAGGCATGAGGAGAATGTGCAAACTCCACACGGACAGTGAGGCAGCAGTGCTAACCATTGAGCCACCGTGCCACCGTCTTGTAAATCTATCGGCAAGAGCAAACATGGTTTTGTTTTGAGAAATAGCACCTTCGCACCCCATTTAAGTGTTGTACTGAAATGTCAACCTAGATCAGATGTCTCCTGTGGGACTTGACCCACAACCTCTGACTCTGAGGCAAGAGTACTACTACCAAGTCAAGGCTGATACTATTGCTGACTTTCACTTGAACATTTGTCTTGTACACTTACACCTCCATCTATATATGTTTCAGTATGAAGTAAGGAATTTGGCTTGAGAACTTACTTCAACATAAAATTAATGTGTGATAAAATTGTGTCTAACAGTTTTAAAGTAATGTAACTCAAAGTAAAAATGTATTCAACAGGTGAGAATGGTGTTGCTGTCGATGAGTTTAAAAATAAAAACTGAATAAATAGAGGGCGGTACAGTGTTTAGAACTGCTGCTTCACAGTGCCAGGGACCCCGATTCGATTCCGACCGTGGGTGACTGTGGAGTTGCACATTCTGCCTTTGTCTGCATGGGTTTCCTCCGGTTCCCTCCCACTGTTGAAAAATGTGTAGGTTAGGTGGATGACCAGGTTAAATTGCCCCTTGATGTCCAAAGACGAGGCGGGGTTATGGAGATGGAGCGGGGCAGTGAGCCTCGGTGGGGTGCTATTTTTAGAGTGTCGGCGCAGACTAGATGGGCTAAATGGCCACCTTCTGCATTGTAGGGATTCTATGAAGAATTCTGAGGCAAGATTTTGTCTTTATTTTTTCCAGTTAAGGGGCAATTTAGCATAGGCAATCCACATACCCTGAACATCTTTGGGTGTGGGGGTGAGACCTACGCAGACACGGGGAGAATGTGCGAATCCATGTGGAGTTTGCACAGTGACAGGGGGCCGACATCGAACCCGGCTCCTTGGCGCGTGAGGCAGCAGCAGGCAGAAGCACCACCATGCTGCACCAAGATTTTCTTTCAATGGAATTAACTGGTTTCTTTTTTTTGATTTCCTCTCTTCCGCCCCCACCCCCCGCCAGCGGTGGGGATAGATTAAGCAAATTTAAAATCCAGTAAAATTAAAGTATAGGATCTGTGAAGTTTGGTGATTTGGCTGGCTGCAGGCTGAACTTGGTCCTGCAGCTGTCACACAGCCCTGCTGACTTTGGCATCGCCCAGTTTAGAGCTGTAGATGAACAATTTACCTGGTTTTCTGAAGGTAGCTGCGTGGGAGAATTTGTTTTTCTGTCCGTAGTCAAAAGCAGCAAACAGGTTCAGAGTTTGTAAGTTGGATGGAATAAGTGAGTGAGACACCCATTCGAGGTCTTGCTCCATCAGCATCTCCGTTGCTTGTCTTATTTTGTAGCGAAAAATGCTTAAATGCACAGGTGGTTGGCTTGTCACATGATTCCCTCTCTTCAAATGCTCAGTGGCCCAAATATGGCCATGGCTAGTGTATTTCAGCTGTAACTTGATTAAGTCATGGCTTGGAATCCCTCTCTCGGCCAAGGTCACTTTGTTGAAGTGATTATGTCGAAAGGTTTGTGCCCAGGTGAATATCTGGATGCTTTACTAATATGACAGGTAATGGCCTTCTTTCATACACTTCAGCGCTATTATTCCTGATGCAACTTTGCAGACAGATTGTCTCATTTCAGTGGTTTTGGAATGGAGAATGTATAGTGATGCAAATGTGAAGCCATCTTGGACTGTGATCCCGAGTCACTGGAATGTGGCTTTAGTCTATATTATTCAATTGGCGGTTTCCAGTCAGTACATTTAAAAATAGTTTTTTGAAGATCTCCTGCAACATGTGTGAGTAAGGTTTAGTCAAGTAAGCCAAAGTCGAATATGCGTGCTCAATTTTACAATTTCATCGGACAATTGAATTTAAATTTATGGGGACACGCAACACCTCCCCTTGCAATCGCTGAAGGTGCAACACCTGCCCCTTTACCTCATCCCTTCTCACCATTCCAGGCCCCAAAAATTCCTTTCAGGTTCAGCAGCGTCTCACTTGCACGTCCTTCAATTTGGTCTATTGTAATTCTTGCTCTCAATGTTTTCTCCTGTACATAGGAGGGACTATACACAGACTTGGTGACCGTTTCGTGGAACACTTTCGCTCAGTCCACAAGCATGACCCCAACCTTCCTGTTGCTTCCCATTTTAACTCAGCACTTTGCTCTCATGCCCATACGTCAGTCTTTGGTCTGCTGCAATATTCCGGTGAAGCCCGTCGCAAGCAGGAGGAGCAGCATCTCATCTTCCAGTCGGCCACTTTGCAGCCCTCGGGACTTTATGTTGAGTTCGGCAGCTTTAGATTTGGACCTTTCTCCTAAATCTTAAACCCCCTCCCTTTTCTCTTTTAAAAAATATTCCATAAATGTATTGCCTCAATGCAAATCGCCTCCTCCCCCTCTCAGGACATCTGTCATTTGTTCTTGAAATTCCTTCATTTTGTTGCAGTTTCTATGTTCTCCCTCCTTTCAATATGAATGAAGGCCAACACCTATCACATTAGTAAAGCATTCAGATATTCACCTGGGCACAAGCCATTCGATATAATCACTTGGACAGTGGGTCTATGATTTGAAACATTATAACTGTTTCTCTGGGCAGCACGGTGGCGCAGTGGTTAGCATTGCTGCTCACGGCACCACGGTCCCAGGTTCGATCCCGGCCCTGGATCACTGGCCGTGTGGAGTTTGCACATTCTTCCCATGTTTGCGTGGATTTCATTCCCACAACCCAAAGATGTGCAGGCTAGGTGGATTGGCCATGCTAAATTGCCCCTGAATTGGAAACAAATAATTGGATACGCCTAAATTTTAATAAAATTCACTCTGTTTCTCTCCTGGCAGATCTGCTGGGGTTTTCCAGGGTCCTCTGTTGTTTTTATTTAATGTTAGTTGCTTCTAACTTAACTTTATTTTTCTATGTTTCGCAGCTTGTGATCATGCTGTAGAATTGCTTTTCAATGCTGTTATGCATTTGGGCTGTAAACCCTATTTGGACAGTCAGGGGGCCTCCTGCAAGTGTGCCTATGAGGAAAAAATCGACCTCTGATGTGACGATCGAGGAAAACAAATCTTTTTTATGTGGAGCAAAGATTTCCAGTTTTCTTGGGGACTTTTAATTATGGCGTAGTGAATCGAATCCTCTAAAATTCTGTTGTTTTGAAGATTTTCTACAATGTTCTATGTTCTTTCTGTTAACTGTTTACATAAATTAAGATGTGAATTATTGTACATTGTCTGACATGTTGTTTTAAGCCCCAATGCACTATGATATGTTTTTAATGGAGGTTATAGACTCATGCTCATACACTGAATTCCACCTTCCCTTAAGGTATGGAGCTCAAAAGAGGTACGTAGTAAAGGTTTTCTTGTGCCAAACCCAATGGCAAACTATTGGAAGAAAAATCAATAGTGAGTTAACAGACCGTGCTTATGCACCACCTAGTGGCAGGTTACTGAGTGGCACTGTCACAAATCTAAGAACTGCAGAAACTACAAATAGATTGATTTAACTTATTTTAAATGGGAACTTCGTTCAGATCCAGTTAAACGTGATTCAAACCTGCCTTATACCATAGAAGTAAAGAGATTACGATTCTTCTGCTCTGAAGAAGAGCCATATTTACCTCAACGTTAACTCTATTTTCGTCCTGGTAGATGCTGTCAGATCTGCTGAGCATTTCCAGCACTTTGTTTTCATTTCAGATTTCCAGCATGGTAGTATTTAGTTTTTATTTTATCATCATCAGTCGAACTAGCTACTGGAAATCTAGAAGAGAACAGAAAATGGTGGAGATGCTCAGCAGGTCAGGCAGCAATTGTGAAGACAGGAGAAAGAAAAGTGTAGGCCAATGGCCTGAAAAGGTAACTCAATTTTTGCCCCTCCACATATGGTTGTTGCCTGACCTGGAAAATGTCAGCATTTTCTACATTGGCTTGGTATCCAAAGCAGTTCAAAGTTAGTATTCTAACCAGCTGTGACATGAATTGTGACAGTAGGGCGAATCGGCATTGGTGAGCAACCTCAAGCAAACATTATCTGAATTTAATATGTTTACAAATCGAGTGCAGGTTTAGAATTATCTTGCTCGCAGTACCCATGTTCCTTGCCCCTAGATAGTAATTGCAATTTAACATTTCCTTTTGATAGATTAAGAAAGTCCAAATTTCCATTTCTTTAATGAAGAATTTTGATTAAGGAGTTTTGATTTGTATAGCCCCATTCACATTCTTGCCATATCCCAAACTATTTCACAACCAAGTAATTATTTTGGAAGTGCAGTCGCCTTTTACATAGGTAAATATTGAGAAGCAACACAATTTGTCGTATCCCAGAAACAGCAATAAGATAAATCAGCAGTTAATTTGTGCGTGTGGGATGAATTTTGACCAGTATACCAGGAAAATTCCTCTGCTGCTCAAGAGGAGCCATGTGATCTTTACAACTCTGAAAAGCTAAATCTAGGTTGATGCTCTATTGCTTTCAAATATTGAGCTCCCATGTGTGCTCAGCCCAAAGGCGGGTCTTTGACTCATCTTGAGCTGGGGGTTTTTTGCCAGTTTTTAAGAACATAACAAATAAGAGCAGGAGCTGATGTACTTCAGCAACATTTTCCTGCACTGCCCTCGCATCCCTTGATGTTTTTAATATGTAGAAATCTATACTCTCCATCTTGAACAGACTCGATAACTGAGCCTCATGCACCCTTCTCGGGCAGAGAGTTCCAAAGATTCAGCACCCTCTTACTGAAGGGGATCCTCCTCATTTCGGTCCTAAATGACCTGCCCATTATTCTGAGACTGTGGGTCCTGATTCTAGATACCCCAGCCAGGTGAAACTTCCTGCACCTGCCCTGTCAAACCCTGTTAAGAATTTTTGTATGTTTGAATAAAACCACCTGTTTTTCTTCCAAGCTTGAGATTTAATTTTGTCAGTGATGTTTTGCCATTTTCTTCCACTCTTGGGAGAGGGCAAGGAGGCAGGTCCCAAGTCTATCTGAGCTGGAATAGAATCGTACCCACAATGCTGGTATTAATTCTGAACCACATAACAGCCAACTGAGCTAACCGGACCCATTGAACACTACAGCATAAAAAAAAATTACATCTCTCTTCTCCAATTTCTATTGCACTAACAAATGGCTTTCTCTTTTACCAGGAGTATGTTCTCTCCCCTTTGCTGCTTAAAATTAGCTGGGAGCTACAGTTGACAATATCCATAGAAAATTAACATGTCTTGAAAAAACGTCATGTTACTTTGATAGATATTTCAGCCTGTCATTTTCCAGTGCAGGTGAAATACTTCTTGAAGTCTGTCCTCTACCACCAGGCCCAAGTCCTGTCTTCTTTTTTTTTTAAATTTGGAGCACCCAATTAATTTTTCCAATTAAGGAGCAATTTAGCATGGCCAATCCACCTAACCTGCACATCTTTGGGTTGTGGGGGTGAAACCCACGCAAACACTGGGAGAATGTGCAAACTCCACACAGGCAGTGACCCAGAGCCGGGATCGAACCAAGGATCTCGGTGCCTTGAGGCTGTAGGGCTAACCCACCGTGCCACTGTGCTGCCCCCAAGTCCTGTCTTTAGTGATATCAGTAGCAGGTAAAGTGAGGACCAGATATAGCTGGAAGGTTGTTGCAGGTACCTAAAATTTAGGGATTGGGTGTTGATATTAGTTTACTCCTCTTTTCCTTTTGGCACTTGGGAAACCCAAAAGTCAGCTAACTGTAAGTATCCTTTGCGAAAGAAACTCGGGCAGTCTCAACCCTGTTTCCAGTGGCTATAGGTTTATAGCTCAAAACGACCCACAAGTGAACAAAAATTTATATTAAACTAGTGATTCCATTTGGGCAACAAATGATAGCTGGTGTGATGAATGGAAATGTTACACCAGTACAGTAGAGAGAGTTTGTGGTTAAACCCCACATTTGTTTCATGCAGAAGTAATTTTACCCACTGAAGAGGTTGAAAGAAATTTGAACAGCAAACAGGACAGAGGAGGAGTGGGAGGGACTAACCACAGGTAATTACATGCTACAATGCCGATGTGCCTTAGTAGTGATTGGGCAATGTAGTATTAACAGTGATTAGATAATATAATCACGTGTACTCACTTGGCATGTAATGAAGTAATCTTTTCTTGTAGACATAATTGAGCTGAAATAGAGCACTACTGTGTAACATGCTGATTGATGTAATCACAATCTGCATATCCGTATAAAACTGGTAGTTTTGTAATTTTTCAGAGAGCTCCTGCTCCACCTTGAATGGTTAAGAATTTCCTAGCCTATGCCAGTATAAATAAACCAATTTGAACAAAATAAGTCTCATTTCGTCTTTGCGGACTCTGATCTTTATCTCTCTGCCAATTGGTGTAGTCAGCAGGATCTGTAGACTGGCTCTGTGAAGATAGATCATGATCTGGTGAGTACTTTTCATTTTAAAGAACACTTGCTAGCAGTTGTACCAGTTTGGAACGGTGGCCCAATAAAATGGATCTGAACACCGAACCCAAGACTTGCAGAGCTGGGCGTTTTCCATACCTGAGGTGAAGGAGAGTAGCCTCAAGGACCAAATGCACCTGGTAATTGATCAGAGTGGTCTTGATGGCGGCGGAGCATCAACTTTGATGTAACTTTGAATTTGTTGAGGACTGGAGAGGTATGGAGACAATATCACTTTTGCATTAGCTATGAGGAGCGGTTGAATAAACTCGGTTTGTTCTCACTGGAACGACGGAGGTTGAGGGGCGACCTGATAGAGGTCTACAAAATTATGAGGTGGGTAGACAGAGTGGATAGTCAGAGGCTTTTCTCCAGGGTAGAGGGGTCAATTACTGGGGAGCATAGGTTAAGGTGCGAGGGGCAAGGTTTCGAGGAGATGTACGAGGTGTTGCTACTTCTGTGTGAGTGTGCTGAACACTCAATTTGGCTCTGTTTCTGTTCTAAGCTCGAGTCGCCAGGTGTTGTTAAGACACCGCCACAAGCTTCAAGGTGAAGTTCAAAGCAATAAAACCCTACACCAATTAGTAAGTCCAAACAACTGTGTTTATTGTAATACAATTATAATAACTACCCATGCACACGCTAAAAGGATTAAACTTATTCCTACCGCTAAATAACTAATACTTATCTCGAAGGAACTGCTGGGTCAGGGAACAAGGCCTCTTGCTCTGCTCTGGTCTGCAGACCTCTGGTTGGTATCAATTAAAAAGGGGGTCAGGAGTGCCCATCTCTGGTAGCGGTCGTTGGGAGGCACTTACTTGTTAGTGGCTGCTGTCCGAAGGCTGGAGCAGGAGACAGGAGACTGAACCATGTGTGGGACCTGCCTTTTATAGGTCCCAGGGGATCCGCGCCCCTTTGGGCGGACTCCCTTACCTGCTTGGAATCGATTGGGTCTCTTCCCAATCGATTATGTTTGATCCCCCCAATCATGGGGCAGTTCCTCGGTCACTGGGGCGGTTCTTGGGACTTATTGTTTTGGGCTCCTCTGGCGCCAAAGGGTCTGGCCTTCCATAGAATGTATCGATCTGCGTTTAACTTGTTTCCATTGTATCTGGGAATCGCCCGGTATCGCCTCATTAGTATGTTAACTGGTTTATTTTCACAGTGCTGTCTGGTTTCTGCAACAGTCAAAACTGGTTTCTGAAGGGCAGCACGGTGGCCTAGTGGTTAGCATAACCGCCTCACGGCGCTGAGGTCCCAGGTTCGATCCCGGCTCTGGGTCACTGTCCGTGTGGAGTTTGCACGTTCTCCCCGTGTCTGCGTGGGTTTCGCCCCCACAACCCAAAAATGTGCAGAGTAGGTGGATTGGCCGCGCTAAATTGCCCCTTAATTGGAAAAAATAATTGGCTAATCTAAATTTATAAAAAAAAAAACTGGTTTCTGAGTCGTCCCAATATACAATCGCTTTGCAAGCTGCTTGCTTTACAACATGTCCATTTTCCCTGCATTCCTTGCAATCTTCCATTTTGTGTTGGGCAGTGGCCACCCCAGGTGGCTACAGAGGCAAGTTTTTTTTTACACAGAGGGTAGTGGGTGCCTGGAACTTGCTGCCGGAGGAGGTGGTGGAAGCAGGGATGATAGTGACATTTAAAAGGCATCTTGACAAATACATGAATAGGATGGGAATAGAGGGATACGGACCAGGACGTGTAGAAGATTTTAGTTTAGATGGGCAGCATGGTCGGCACAGGCTTGGAGGGCCGAAGGGCCTGTTCCTGTGCTGTACTTTTCTTTTTTCTTTAACTCCTAACCCAAAAACCTAAGAAACTGATCAATTGAAAATTTAAAAATTAGGTTGGCCAAACTGTAAATGAAATACCTGCTTGTGTCAAACCATTCTCTTTATGTGAAAAAGCATTTTACAGACTTTAATTAACCAAGATTGATTCAGAGTTGGAGGCGAGTTGATAAGGAAAAGTACAGTTCCTTATGTGGTTCCAAGGGGAGAACCTGTACTCGCCTGCCCCCAAAACCAGAAATAGAATCCAGCTCGGAGTCCACTTGTAAAATCTCTCTGGGTTTTGTATTCCCATCAGTCATAGGAACAGTTTAAGATGGATAGTGATTGTTGATTCAGTTAAGGTTAAAACGTCACAAAAGAATTTACTGTTTTTGTTTCGAGATGCGCAAGAGTTTTTGTTTATTGTGTTTAGTTCCCTGGGAAAATACGTAGAATTAATTAGAATTCAATTTGAATTGCTGTCACTTTCTGTTTAAAATAAATTTGAACTGCTCTAGAATTCAAAACATTAGGTTTGAGTTTGAAATTAAACTGTACACGTAAAATTGCACAACCAGTTTGTTCCCTATACAAAGATACACCTGTAGTTTGGCAGTGATCCAATTTTAACTTTTCAAACCATTTGAGTTTAAAAAAAAACTTAATATTTCTTTCAAACTTTTTTTTTCCCAATTAAGGGACAATTTAGCGTGGCCAATCCACCTACCCTGCACATCTTTGGGTTGTGGAGGCGAACACCCAAGCAAACACGGGGAGAATAAAATTGAGGTTTTTTTTTGTGGTTGGAGAATTTTTTCATTGCGTAAAGCATTTGCGTAAAGTGACGCAATTGCGTGCCAAGTTTCTCCGCACACCCCTCGCCCGTTTGGGTTCTGTAGAAAAGTAAACCCTTTCAGCAGACAGTTAATTTATTTTTAAGTCTCCTCCAGCTTGTTTTTATATAAAGGTGACCTCTTACAAAATTAAGTTGCAGGAAAGGCTGTAGTGACCCAACGACATGGGGACCGCAAACTACCCATAGCCTACTATTCAAATAAACAACCCTCTGTGGCTCCTGGCTTAGCCAAATGCATTCAAGCACCAGATTGTGCTGCTTGGGTGATCATAGTAAGCAAGCCGATTACCATGTTGGGGGAAGTCATTCTGCACACTGTGCACATCCTTGTGCAGATTCTGAATACTGGGAAGCTAAAATCTGTATCAAATGCTAGAAGAGCAGTGGGAAAGCCTGTTGCTTCCAACAGATGGACTGATCACTATAGTAAGAGATGATGATAACATGGATTCATGAATATGGAGGGAAAAAGCCATAAAGGTGATGCAGTGGATGGTGACGAGGAAGTGGACAGAGGGAGAGCGGATCTATTGGAGGGAGTTGATATGACCTATGTGGATGGATCTTGTAGAATATTTGGAGGGAATCCCCGAACAGGATAGACTGCAGTGGAGGAAGGGGGAATGATAGAGGCAAGAGAAAGGTTGGCAGATGATCATTAGACCCAAGTGGCGGAGGTGAAGGCCTGAATAGAAGCCCTAAGATTGGCAGAAGGCAAAAGGCTGAATAGTTAGTATGCATTTGGAACGGTGCATGATTATTTAGGACCTTTGGATAGAACGGGAATGGTCACTTTTAGTGGACAGGCAATTCAATATGAGGAATTAATTAGGAAGTTAATAGAGGTTGCTCAGTGTCCAGAGAAAGTCGTGGTGATTAAAGTTAAAGTACATTGGAAAATTGATATACCAGACAGAACAGTTAGGAACAAGTAGCCAGGTTAACCAGGTAGCCAAGGAGGCTGCAATGATAGAAGAGGAAGTGGGATTGATGAGTGTGATAACCAAGCAGCTAGAAGACGTTACAGACATAAATGTTACGAGTCTACAAACACAAGCAAAGGGAGAATGGGAAGAGAGTGAAGCATCACAAGATGTGGATGGAGTATGGAAAAATGAAATGAAAATCGCTTATTGTCACAAGTAGGCTTCAATGAAGTTACTGTGAAAAGCCTCTAGTTGCCGCATTCCGGCGCCTGTTTGGGGAGGCTGGTACGGGAATTGAACCGTGCTGCTGCCTGGTTTGGTCTGCTTTCAAAGCCAGCGATTTATCTGTGTGCTAAACCAGCTCCTCCGGGAGTGTGTTAGGCCCACAGGGAGTCCGATGAACTCTATTGGGAATATATCATGGTAATCAGCAAAGTGGACGGAACAATGTATGGGAGGTAATGAGCTGGTGGTGGAAGGGTATGGGTCAGGAAGTTGCTAAGTATTGCCAACAATTCATTAATTACCTGCACCCAGCATAGCCCAGGGAAGGCAGTAATGATACCACTAGCCATGGCACAGGGGACCATGGGAATAAATGCAGATTGATTTTACAGGACCATTCTCTAAGAAAGGGGAAGAAATACTGTCTTGCGGTGATTGATCAATTTACTAAATGGGGAAAAAGCATTTCCAACAAGGGACTGCTCTGCTTTGATCCTAGCCAAGATATTAACAGAGGTTATACCACGATTTTGTGGGAGGGGGGTTGCCAATACAAATTGATTCAGACCAGGGTACACATTTGGATTTGCTTTATTGTCACTTGTACTGAGGCCAAGGTACAGTGAAAAGCATTGTTCTGTATACAGTCCAGACATCATTCCATACATGAAGAAAAACATAGGACATATATAAATATACAATGTAAATACATAGGCACAGGCAACGGGTGAGCATACGGAGTGCAGTACTACTCAGTAGAGATGTCTGAAGAGATCAGTTCAGACTTTTAGAAATCTGGTAACAGCAGAGAAAAAGCTGTTTTTGAACCTGTTAGTGCGTGTTCTCAGACTCGTGTTCTCAGACTTTTGTATCTCCTGCCCGATGGAAGAGGTGGAAGAGTGAATAACACCTTTTTAGCAGGAAAATTGTTATGGAAGGATGTAAACAGATGGGAATAAACCAAAAATGCCATATCCCCCAATACAAAACCCTGGCTACACCCCACTTGAGTACTGTGAGCAGTTCTGGGCACCGCACCTTGGGAAGGATATTTTGGCCTTGGAGGGAGTGCAACATAAGTTTACTAAAATGATACCTTGACTACAGAAGTTAAGTTACAAGGAGAAATTACACAAATTAAACCTGTTTTTGGTCAAATTTAGAAGGTTAAGGGGTGATTGAAAAAATAAGATGTTTAACAGGGAAAAACGGTGGATAAAGATAAACTATTTCCACTGATTGGAGATTCTAAAGCTAGGGTTAGACCGTTCAGGAGAGATGTTAGGAAGCACTTCTCCACTCCAAGGGTGGTGGAGGTTTGGAACTCTCCCACAAACAGCAGTTGAAGCTAGAACAGTTAATTTTAAATCTGAGATAGACTTTTGTTAAGCAAAGATCTTAAGGGACGACTTCCGGAGGTGACCATGGAGTGAGTGGTCGCACATTTGGTGGCTACAGCTCATGGTGGATTTTTTGGACCTTTTCCTCGGCTAACAGCAGAGTTGAGTGCTTGTATAAGGTGCAGGAGAGGTGGAAGAAGAGATTATCCTGCCGGTTTATGGATTTGTGAACCAGAAGTGGTCAAAAAAAGGAGAGACCGACTGTTGAAAGCTAGTGTGGAGCCTGTGACACAGGGGAGGGTGGCGGAGGGTCAGGGTCTGAGCCTGCCGGCCCAGTGGTCGACTGAGCAGTTAGTGACCTTTCTCCCGAGACGTTTGCCCAGCAGAGGAAGGAGAACTTGGAGGACCTGGCCAGAGGTTCTGAGGTGGGTCAGGCTGTACATGGGAAGGCAGCGAGCTGCGTGTCTACCAGGATCTGGGTGTGGAGCTGGCCAAAAGGAGGGCGAGTTTTAACAAGGTTAAGTCAGCCCTCTTTTAAGAAGGGGGTGAAGTTCGGCATGTTGTACCCAGCGCGACTGTGGGTAATGTACGAAGGCCAGGAGCTCTACTTTGGATCACCAGAAGAGGCGATGGAATTTATTGGAGACAATAGACTGGCAGGAGAATGAGGACATTGAACTCTGGAGGGAGTGTTTATGTTTTGTATTTTGGTTTTCTTCTGGTTTGTATGAATCACTTTTGCACTATATTTGGGGCCGTTGCTCTGTTCTGTTTTGGGTTTGTTTCATTCTTGATGGGGGATGGTGGGTTGCTTTTTCTTTTTTGTGTTTATTGGGGTTTGTAAAGTTTGCACGGAAGGATGGTCGAGCAGTGGGTGGGGAGGGGAATCAGTTGGGGGTAGTATGCTTGGCGCCATGGGTGGGGGCCTACCAGGCTATCTGGGCGGGCTAGCTCATGGAAGCGCAGTGGGGGGAGAGCAGGTGGTAAGTGTTTTGATGGGGGTTGAGACTATTATTTTGTTATGGGGGAGGGGAGGGGGGCAGAAGTCTGTTGACATGGAAGGGACTGACGAAAGGTGACAAGGAGTGGGTCGCTGACAGTGGGCGCCCGAGGGTTGCCTTGAAGAGGTGTGGGATGTGGGCTGGCCGAGGAAGGGCTATGGTTGATCGGTAGGGGGGAGGGGTACCTCCCAACCAGGTTGATCACTTGGAATGTGAGAGGGTTGAATGGGCCAGTCAAGTGGGCCCATGTGTTTGTGCATCTGAAAAGCTGAAAGGCGGACGTGGCTATGATACAGCAGACGCGCTGGGGGGTGCAGACACATTGATACTTTATGGTGAGCGAGAAGCTGGAGCAGGTGCCGATAATGCTGGTGACCGTTTATGCGTCGACCTAGGACGATGTAGAGTTTGAGGCGGGTATTAGGGAAGATCCTTGATCTGGACTCGCATCGGCTGATTATGGGGGGGGACTTTAATATGGTTATAGATCCAAGGCTGGATCGGTCAAGTTAGAGGACAGGGAGGGTGTCAGCGCTGCAAAGGATCTAAAGGGGTTTATGGAACAGATGGATCCGTGGAAGTTTGGGCGTCAGAGAATGAAGGAGTTTTCTTTTTTTTTCCCCCCATGTACACAAAGTATGGGTGAGTGAGGAAGGTGGGGGGCCAGCGCCCGCACTGGAGTTTAGATGTCGGACTATTAGCGGAGGAGGAGGTGTGTGTGGGTGAGGGAGGTCATTTGGAGATAAATGATACGGGAAGGTTTCGGCTGCCACGGTATGGGAGGTGTTAAAGGCAATGGTGAGAGGGGTGTTTATCTCGTTCCAGGCACACAGGAGAAGGTTGAGCAGGCGAAGATGCATAGACTAGTTAAGGAGATTCTCCACGTAGACAGGAGGTACTGGAGGCCCCGGAGGCGGGGTTGTTGAAGGAGCGGCAGAAGCTGCAGATGGATTTTGGGTTGCTATCTACAAGAAGGCGGTGTGGCAGTTGAGAAAGGCGAGAGGGGCGGTGTATGAATATGGGGAGAAGGCTAGTAGGATGTTAGCACACTAGCTAAGCAAATGGGAGGTGGCTAGGGAGATGGGGAAAGTGAAGGATGGAGGGGGAATACGATCTTAGACCCAGTGGGGGTAAACAAATTTTATAGTAGGCTGTACGAGTTGGAATCTCCCGGACGTGGTGGAGGGGATGAGGCGGTTTTTGGAGGGGTTGGCTTTTCCGAGTGTGGAACAAAAGCTGGTGGAGGGCCGAGGGGCCCGGATTGGGCTGTTTGAAGTGGTGGAGCAGCTGGAGGCTATGCAGTCGGGCAAGGCTCCAGGACAGGACGGATACCCGGTGGAATTTTATAAAAAGTTTTAGGAGTGCTAGGGGCTGCTGCTGGTAAGGGTATTTAACGAGGCTAGGGAGCGAGGAATACCCCCCCCAACAATGTCACAGGCCTCGATCTCTCATCCTGAAGTGGGATAAGGACCTGGAACGATGCGGGTCATACAGGCCAATCTCCTTTCTAAATGTAGGTGCCAAACGAGAACAGAGGACTGTGTGCTAGGGGTGATAGGGGAGGACCAGACGGGGTTTGTGAAAGGGAGGCAGCTAACGGCAAACTTTAGAAGATTGCTAAACGTGATTATGATGCCCCCCAAGGGAAAGGAGTTGGAGGTGGTGGTCGCTATGGATGCGGAGAAGGCCTTTGATCGGGGGTACCTGTGCAAGGTCCTGGGGCGGTTTGGGTTTGGGCAGGATTTTGTGGACTGGGTCCGGCTGCTGTACCAGGCAATGGATACCTGTGTAGACGAACAGAGTGAGCTTGGATTATTTTAGGCTGCACTGGGGGAACGAGGCAGGGATGTCCCCTCTCCCCACTGTTGTTTGCCTTGGCTACAGAGCCATTGGCGATGGCGCTGAGAGCGTCAAAGGAGTAGCAGAGGTTACTACAGGGGTGGGTGGTGGAGAACAGGGTCTCGTTATATGTGAACGACCTACCTTTATATATTTCTGACCCGCTGGGGGGAGTTGGAGAGATCATGGGGATCCTAGGGGAATTCGGCCGGTTTTCGGGATACAAATTAAATATGGACAAAAGTGAGGACTTTGCGTTTCAGGCGAGGGGCAGAAGATTTGGGGGGGGGGGGGGGGTGCCATTCAGGTGGTGGGAGGGAGTTTTCGGTATTTGGGAATCCAGGTAGCGTGGGAGTGGGAGCAGCTACCTAAGTTGAATTTGGCTCGATTATTGGAGCAGATGAAGGAGAACTTTCAAAGGTGGCATATGTTCCCATTGTCACTGGTGGGTTGGGTGCAGGTGGTAAAGATGACTGTTCCCCTGAGGTTTTTCTTTGTATTTCAGTGCCTGCCTATTTTTATCCCTTTTTTTAAGAGGGTGAAAATGGTGACCTCTGGGTTCGTATGGGTGGGTAAAATCCTGCAGGTAAAGAAGATGCTGCTGGAGCGGGGTCGTGGAGGGGCGGGGGAGGGGGGTGCGGCCCTACTGAATTTCAGGAACTACTATTGGGTGGCGAACATAGCAATGATCAGGAAGTTGGTAGTCGGGTGGGGTTTGGTGTGGGAGTGGGTGGAGGTGGCAGCGTGTAGGGGCATAAGTTTAGGGGCACTGGTAACGGCGCCTCTGCCGTTCTCGCCGGCTCGGTACTCCACAAGCCCAGTAGTAGTGGCGGCTGAGGGTGAGGGTGTGGGGACAGTGGCAGAGGAATTATCGGTATGGGTTCCAACTTGTGGCAATCACCAGTTTGTGCCAAGGGGGCTAGATGGGGCGGTTTCAGATGTGGCAGCAAGCTGGGATTGAGCAGTCAGGGGACCTGTATATTGACGGCAGCTTTCGTGCTTGGAGGACTTGGAGCTGGTTTAGCACAAGGGGCAGGTTTAGCACAGGGCTAAATTGCTGGCTTTTAAAGCAGACTAAGGCAGGCCAGCAGCATGGTTCAATTCTCGTACCAGCCTCCCTGAACAGGCGGTGGAATGTGGCGACTAGGGGCTTTTCACAGTAACTTCATTTGAAGCCTACTTGTGACAATAAGCGATTTTCATTTCATTTTTCATTCAGGAAGAGTTTGGGCTGCCAGGTGGGAATGGGTTCCGCTATCTGCAGGTGAGGGACTTTGCACGGAAGCAGGTCGGTCCGACCTTTGTGCTCCTACCACCCCAGGGGATACAGGACAAGGTAGTGTCGAAAACAGGAGTGCGGGAGGGGAAGGTCTTGGAAACTTATTAAGAGTTTATGGAATGGGAGGGAACCCCGATCAGGGAGGTAAAGCGAAAATGGGAGGAAGAGTTGGGCAAGGAATTAGAGATGGGATTGTGGGAGGATGCCTTGAGTAGGGTTAACGTGTCCTCGCCGTGTGTCAGGCTCAGCATGATACAATTCAAGGTGGTCCACAGGGCGTATATGACTGGCCCGTATGAAGAGATTCTTTGAAGGTGTGGAGGATAAATGTGAGTGGTGTATGGGAGGGCCCGCGAATCATGTCCACATGTTTTGGGCATGTTCAAAGCTTGGGGGATTCTAGCAAGGATTTGCCGATATCAAGTCCGCGGTATTGAAGATACGGGTGGTTCCGAGTCCAGAGGTGGCTCTTTTGGTGTGCTGGAAGACCCGGGAGTCCAGGGGGCGAGAGAGGTTGATGTTTTTGCCTTGGCCTCCCTGGTAGCCCGGAGACGGATTATTGGTGTGGAGGGACATGGAGCCCCCAAAATCAGGGGTATGGGTTAGTGACATGGCCGGGTTTCTTAGGCTTGAGAAAATCAAATTCGTCCTGAGATTTGGGATTCGGCCAGAGGTGGCAGCCATTTATCAACTACTTTGGGGAAAATTAAGCTGTCAGCAGATTTTTAAAAATGGGTGGGGGGTGTGTGGGGCGGGGGGGGGGTTAGGGAGGTAGAAGAAGGATGGTTGAGGCGGGATTAGTTATGGGGGAGGGGGACCGGGGAACAAAGTATGTAAGCCGTGTTGGCTGGGTGTGGTTGTTGATTGGGTGGGTATTACTTTGTTATTTTTTCCTCTTGAAATTTTTGTTAAAAATTTATAAATGCCTTAAGGGACATGGGCCAAAGGCAGGTATATGAAGTCAAGCCACAGATCAGCCATAATCTCATTAAATGGCAGGACAGGCTCGAGATGCTGAATGGCCTATTCCTGTTCCAATGTTCCTACCATCCTCCAAGTTCAGGACAGAATGAATAGAACCTTAAAGGCATCCATAGCCGAAGCAACCCAGGGGCCGGGGAACGATTGGGTGACCATTCTACCGAGCATTCTGTGGGCTACCATAATAAAATTACCAGATTTATTCTATTGGAGTTGATGACAGGATTGAGGAATGTAGTTATCAGAGGGAATAATAACGGTGGATGGATGCAGGTCATGCCAGAGGCAGGATTTGAGAATATATAAATGAAATGTGCAAATGACATCAGATCAAACAAGAAGGGGAGGACAGGCAAGCAGTTAGAGATATGGACTTAGATCAGTGACTGGAGAAACAAAAGTTGACCAAGGCAGGAGATAAGGTAGTGGAAAGGGTGGGCCCAGAACACAGCAGATTGTAACCCAGATGGCGGGGGCCATACGAGGTAATTATGACAGATAATATGTGCGTGCTGATAGACATGAAAACTGGGAGTAAATGGAAACCTTTTACTCTATTAAAGCTGGATATGAAAACTAAAAGAGGCAAGCCAGGTGACGTGAACTGGTGTTAATGCCATCACAGAATTCTCCCCATCTTTATTATTTTGACCACAGTGTGGGAAGCACCGACAGTATACATGGATCAATCTGCCTTCATCCTGGATTGGATATCCAGCTTCCAAAAGGAGGAGCTGGAAAGTGAATAAAGGAACCAAACATGCAGGTTACTGACCAAGTAACTACCCCAAAACGTGAAACTAAAGGTTTTGGGATTACATGAGAAGTGTGTGAAAATTATGAATGAAGAGTATTGGAACCTCAGTTGTAAGGGGGAGATACTGTTGGTAGCACCACGACTATCAGATTAGTATTTTCCAAACTTTTTTGCACGGGATGATTTTTTAACAACTGGCCATCCTTCGGGACCCATGCCGGCCGACCAACCTTCATGACCAACACCGGCCAGTCTTTGTGACCCATGCTGACAGATATGCCATCAATGAACACACGACGAGTGGTGAACGTAACTGAGGCTTCAATAAACTAAACAGAAAGCCTCCTGGTCTCCGAGCCCGAACTGAGGCAGCGGCGGAGAATGGCCACCTTTATACCGAGCCTGAAGGGAGGCTAAGCCAGTAGACAGAGGTTTACCACATCACATATAATACAGTGGCAGTTTACTAGAATACACATATACGACAGCGGTTCAGAGCCAGCAGGGACAAGCCCAGGCATGTATCAATACAACAGTACAATACAATACAGTGGTTTACCACATTCACCCCCTGTTTAAAAAAAGAGTCCAGCGGGGGTGAAGTGGACTTAAAGATCAAGTCTGTCGGGAGCCTTGAGCTTCCGCCGTGATCGCCTCAGTCCCGGCTGTGGTGTGGGCACCGGTGTCGAGACCGGGAGCATGTCGTCCTCTTCTTCACCCAGTAGTTGAGTCGGTGGGGTGGGGGTGGGGTTGGGGGGGGGGGGGGGGGGGGGTGATGGCCGGAGGTGGGCCTGCGGGTGCCAGACCTTGAAGTAGTCAGGCAGTGGTGGAGGGAGACAGTGTAGGGTTGGGGGTGGTGGTGATGGTCGTTGGGGAACCTGCAGGTGCCAAATCCCAGAGGGAGACTGTCCTGTCGCCTGTCATGATTTGCCACGTAGGCATATTGTGGATTGGCATGGAGGAGCATGACCTTCTCGACGAGGGAATCTGATTCATGGCTCCTCGCATTCTTCCGGAGGAGGACGGGCCCTGGGACTGAAAATGAAAATCGCTTATTATCACAAGTAGGCTTCAATGAAGTTACTGTGAAAAGCCCCTAGTCGCCACATTCCGGCGTCTGTTCGGGGAGGCTGGTATGGGAATTGAACCGTGCTGCTGGCCTACCTTGGTCTGCTTTCAAAGCCAGTGATTTACCTGTGTGCTAAACCAGTCCCTAATCCCTGGGGACTGTCAGCCAGGACGGGAACGAGACCCTGGAGGTGGACCTTCTGGGGAAGGCAAACATACGCTCGTGAGGGGTCTCGTTGGTGGCAGTGCACAGGAGCGACCGGATGGAGTGGAGCCCATCGGAGGGGACCTCCTGCCAGCGGGAGACTAGGAGACTTCTAGACCATAGTGCCAGGAGGACAGCCTTCCAGACCGTCGCGTTCTCCCTCTCCACCTGTCCGTTGCCCCGGGGGTTGTAGCTGGTCGTCCTGCTGAAGGCGATGTTGAGCAGGAACTGACGCAACTCGTCGCTCATGAAGGAGGAACCCCAATCGCTATGGATGTAGGTGGGGAACCCAGACAAGGTGAAAAGACTGTGCAGGGCCTTGATGACGGTGGCAGAGGTCATATCAGGGCATGGGATGGCAAAGGGGAATCTTGAGTACTCATTAACAATGTTGAGGAAGTACTCATCAGTGGATGGGCGGGGCCCTTTAAAATCGATGCTGAGGCGCTCAAAGGGGCGAGAGTCCTTTACCAGGTGCATTCTGTCTGGCCGATAGAAGTGCGGTTTGCACTCCGTGCAGACTTGGCAGTCCCTGGTCACGGTCCTGACCTCGATGGAGTAAGGCAGGTTGCGAGCCTTGATAAAGTGAAAAAGACGGGTGACCCCCGGGTGACAGAGATCATTGTGGAGGGCCCGGAGTCGGTCTGCTTGTGTGCTGGCACATGTATCGCTGGATAGGGCATCTGGGGGCTCATTGAGCTTCCCAGGTCGATACAAGATATCGTAGTTGTAGGTGGAGAGCTCGATCCTCCACCTCAGAATCTTGTCGTTCTTGATTTTGCCCCGCTGTGTATTGTTAAACATGAAGGCAACTGACTGTTGGTCAGTGGGGAGAGTGAATCGCCTGCTGGCCAGGTAATGCCTCCAATATCGCACAGCTTCTACTATGGCTTGGGCTTCCTTTTCGACCGAGAAGTGTCGAATTTCAGAGGCATGGTGGTAGGGGAGGAGAAAGCCTCGGGCCTGCCCGTCTGGTTGCAGGTAGCGGCCAGAGGAAAGTCCGATGCATCGCTCACCACCTGGAACGGAATGGACTCGTCCACAGCATGCATCACGGCTTTGGCAATATCTGCCTTGATGCGGTTGAAGGCCAGGCGGGCCTCAGCCATCAGGGGAAAAACAATGGATTTAATAAGTGGACGGGCCTTGTCCGCATAATTAGGGACCCACTGGGCATAGTAAGAGAAGAACCCCAGGCATATCTTCAGGGCCTTGGGGAAGTGGGGGAGGGGGAGTTCCAGGAGGGGGCGCATGCGGTCGGGGTCGGGCCCTAGGACTCCGTTTTCCACAACTTAGCCAAAGATGGCGATGCGGGTTGTGCGGAAAACGCATTTTTCTTTATTATAGGTGCAGTTCAGGAGTTTAACAGTGTGGAGGAAGTGCTGGAGGTCTTCGCCATGGTCCTGCTGGTCATGGCCGCAGATGGTTACATTACCTAAGTATGGAAAGGTGGTCTGCAGCCCGTACTGCTCAACCATTCAGTCCATTTCTCGTTGGAAGACCGACCCCATTGGTGACGCCGAAGGGAACCCTGAGAAAGTGGTAGAGGCGGCCATCTGCCTCGAAGGCAGTGTATTGGTAGTCCTCCGGGCGGATAGGGAGCTGGTGGTACGCGGACTTCCAGTCAACTGTGGAGAAGACTCGATACTGCGCAATCTGGTTGACCATGTCAGATTTGCGGGGGAGGGTGTACGCATCGAGCTACGTGTACCGGTTGATGGTCTGACTGTAGTAAATGACCATCCCCAGTCTTCTCCACAGTCTTGACGACCACCACTTGGGCTCTCCAGGGGCTGGTACTAGCTTCAATGATCCCCTCTCATAGGAGTCGCTGGACATCCGACCTGATAAAGGCCCTGTCCTGGGCGCTGTATCGTCTGCTCCTAGTAGCGACAGGCTTACAGTCCAGGGTGAGGTTAGTGAAGAGCGAGGGTGGGGCGACCTTAAGGGTCACGAGGCTACAGACGGTGAGGGGGGGGCAGGGGTCCACCGAACTTTAAAGTAAGGCTTTGGAGGTGGCACTGGAAGTCAAGCCCCAGTAATAGGGCAGCGCAGAGATGGGGTAGGACGTAGAGTTTGAAGTTAGCGTACTCTACTCCTTGTACAGTAAGGGTCGCGACACAGTACCCCCGGATTTCTACTGCATGGGATCCAGAAGCCAGGGAGATTTTTGGGGTCGAGGGTAAAATTGTGAGGGAGCAGCACCGTATCTGGGTGTATGAAGCTGTCTGTGCTCCCGAGTCGAAAGGGCAGGCCGTCTCATGCCCGTTGATCCGGACGGTCATCATAGATTTTGTGAGGTGATGCGGCCGGGACTGGTCGAGCGTGATGAGGCGAGCTTCGGAAGGTGATGAGTAGGCTGGTCGGAGGTAGCGGCGGCCAGCGTACGATCGGGTGAGCAGGGCTCCTGGGAGGCTGCGGAGTGGTCCCAATATGGCGGCCCCCATGGGTCGTGCGTGGCGGGTGGCATTGGAGATGGCGTCAAAGATGGTGGGTCCCATGGGTTGCACGTGGTGGGTGGAATACAAGATGGCGTTAAAGATAGCGGCCCCCATGGGTCGCACGTGGCGGCTGAAATCAAAGATGGCGGCTCCCACGGGTCGCACATGGCGGGTGGCGCGGCAGCTGGGGGTGGCCCTGACAGGCAGCAGGCAGCGCTGCTGGGTCTAGAAGCTTTAGGGAGAGATTGGGTCTTGCAGGCTTTCGCAAAGTGGCCCTTCCTCCCACACCCGTTGCAAGTCGTGTTTTGTGCAGGGCAGCGTTGTCTGGGATGATTACCCTGGCCGCAAAAGTAGCAGTTGGGACTTCCGGCGTTGGCAGGCTTCTGCGTGGCACAGGCTTGCGCCGCACCCGGGTCGGATGATGGTGGCACCCATGAGGACCACGAGGGTGCCGCGCGGTCAGAGGTGTAGGCCCCCATGTTCTGGAAGGCCACCTCTAGCGAGTTTGAGAGCTGCACTATCTCTGGGAGGCCGAGTGTCCCCCCTTCTAGCAACCACTGGCGGATGTAGTTTGATTTCATGCCTGCAACATAAGCGTCCCTGATCAACAGCTCCGCGTGTTGGGTAGCCAATACTGCCTGGCAAGCACAGTTCCAGCCGAGTACCCACAAGGCACGTAGGAATTCTGCTAGTGATTCCCCAGGGCGTTGTCTTCTCGTGGCAAGAAGGTGCCTAGCATACACCTCGTTTACAGACTTTACATAGTGTCCCTTCAGCAGCATTATCACCTCCGTATACGAGGGGGTGTCCCTGATGAGAAGAAAGACTTGTGGGCTCACCCATGCGTGGAGGATCTGCTTCTTTGGAGGTTGGTGAAGTCTTCGGTGAAGGATCCGAGGTACGCTTCGAAGCAGCTAGCCAGTGCTCGAATGTTGCAGTGGCGTCGGCTGCCTGTGGGTCCAGCTCCAGGCGATCAGGCTTGAGCGATGAATTCATCTTAGAAGTTTAGTTTATTAAATTGATATGCCATCAATGAACACACGACGAGTGGTGAACGTAACTGAGGCTTTAATAAACTAAACAGAAAGCCTCCTGGCCTCTGATCCCGAACTGAGGCAGCGACGGAGACTAGCCACCTTTATACCGACCCCGAGGGAAGGCGGAGCCAGCAGGCAGAGGTTTACCACATTACATATAATATAGTGGCAGTTTACTACAATACATATACCACAGTCATTCGAGCCAGCAGGGACAAGCCCCGGCATGTAACAATACAACAGTGCAATACAATACAGTGATTTACCACTGTGGTGAACCGCTGTACACCTGTATTAGGGGATGTAAGGTAGGACCTGTAGTACAGGTTCGATGGTAGCCCCTACCGGCTGGCTCCGCCCAGTAGGTGGAGTATAAATATGCGTGTCCGCCATTCATCTGCCATTTCGCCAGCTGCAGCAGAAGGCCACGTATCTAACTGCAATAAAGCCACAGTTGTACCCAACCTTAGTCTTTGTGCAATTGATCATGCATCAACCACACTGACCAAACTTTGTGACTGACATTTTTGCTTACCTTTAATGCTACTGGTGAGACTGCATTGTCCTCAAGATGTCACTTGCTTTGTCATTCAATATTACATTTCTGCTAAGGGCTTCAGCTGACGATTTAAGTTTTTGCTGCATCCTTTGAAAAAAAATCAAGAGGTTTGTCCTCGAACTCACCATGCTTAGTCTTTTGAATGCTTTTGAAGTTTTGAATGTTTAATTTTTCATTTGCCAGTACTTCCCTGCACATAATGCATGTGGGCATTGAAACATGATTTGCATTGGCACAATTAATAAAGCACCTCAAGAAATCATCTTGATACTGCTTTGGTTCCGATTTCAGCTTCTTAATGGTTTGTTCACCAGAGGCCCTGGAGCTCTGCCGTGGAATCTACTGAGAAGCTCTCTGCAGCAGATTCTTCCTTATTACAAACTAATCCATCTTCAGTTCTTCACACAATCCTGTTGCTTGCTTGCCGCCAGCTACAAAATGGAGGAATCTCTCCTCCAGGATTTTGCGGCCAAAGCATGAATCACCTGACCTGCTCTCCTCTCACCACTTCTGGTGCGAAAGCTCTGCCATTTTTGATAAATAATATAATCTTTAATATTGTCACAAATGAAAATTTGGTTCTGGGAGAGCACACTGATGTCAGGAGGATGCGGTACTAGGACAGCGCGCTGACAGGACAAAATGGTACTAGGATAGTGCGCTGACGTTGGGAGGTGACATTCTGGTCCACTGGGCACCGGGTGTGTGCACTGCCGGATCAGCCTGAGGACAGCATGGTCACATAGTGGTTAGCACAGTTGCTTCACAGCTCCAGGGTCCCAGGTTCAATTCCCAGCTTGGGTCACTGTCTGTGTGGAGTCTGCACGATCTCCCCGTGTCTGCGTGTTCTACCCGTGTGTGCTGGGTTTCCGCCGGGTGCTCTGTTTTCCTCCCACAGTCCAAAGATGTGCAGGTTAGGTGGATTGGCAATGATAAATTGTCCTTGGTGTCCAAAAAAGGTCAGCTGGGGTTACTGGGTTATGGGGATAGGGTCGAGGTGTGGGCTTAAGTAGGGTATTCTTTCCAGGAGCCGGTGCAGACTCGATGGGCCGAATGGTCTCCTTCTGCACTGTAAATTCTATGAAATCTCTATGAGGGGCCATGCATGCGGACAGCATTTTCATTTTTTAAAAACAACATGGCGTACCACAAGTTTTATTTGTGAAGACTGATAACTTATAATACACCATTATAGTAGTGACACGGTTGCAGAGGTTTCAAACATTCACACTGATTTGGCACAACTGCCTCCAAATTCTCAATGAAGCCATTATTACTGGACTCCCCACCTGCTTTCCCCTCTGTAATAGCAGCTTTCTAACTCTGGCCACCTTCCCTCCCTATATGAACGAGGTAATCATTCCTTCAATCTCTCTAAAAAATGCCTTTGACAGGAAAATCAGCTTTCACTCTCCCCACCATTCGAGGAAAAAGTCCAGAGTAATTCTCACCTGTTTTCCGGTGGGCCTGAGGACTTAGTCCCTAAAAGGGGGAATCCCGCCCCCTGCGTTAGATTGACTCAGCCTCCATGTCCCCGTGGTGGGAACCCGTAGGATTAAATCCGAGCAAGAAACCAGCACCTCGAGATTTCTTCCTGATGAGTCCCAGCAACAAAGTCATCTTACCAATCCGTGTGGATGGTAGTGGGGAAATCATGATAACTGGAATATATGATAACATGACTGGATTGGACCAATGATACTCTGGGTGCTGCCTGAACGATCGGACAGAACTGTTAATCACACAATAAATATTATAGCTGGTTGGACTGATCCACCCTTCATCCAGGAACCAGGTCTGGATGGTCGATATGCCAGAAAGTGTGTAAATATGAAATAGACATGTTTGTTTGTTATGATACACTATGTTATAATTTGAGTACTTGTAGTTGTCAAAGCCTAGCTCATTGTCCTGACATGACAATACCAACTCTAGATGGGATAGTTAGGAAGGGGAAGGCCAAACCCCTGTTGCATGATGTAACCATGTCTTGGAATTAACATGCAATTTTAGCCTGTTTGCAGTACTTCAAGGTCAATGTTCTCGCCACCCAAATTCAATTAGATGGGCACAACAGTGGTTAGAACAGCTTATTGGGGATCATAAAATTTGAATTGCCCTGGATCAGGAGGCAAGAAAGATGAAGGAGGAGTATAGTAGGAGACATAGGAAGACTCTTTATAAGTACTAACTCAGTGTTGAATTCAGCTCAAATTTATAAGACAAATAATTATGAATCTTGGATGTTGGATGAAACAGCCCAAGGGTTACGGTATAATGCCTGCGGGACAGAGTACACCTTAACAGCTATTAAAATACAAGGGGAAGGTCTGATGAGAGCCTTGTAAGGTTACCTTCAAGGATGCACAAATCAGGGGAAGGGAATACGATGTGTTGGCCCGAGATTTGATTGATAGGATAAAATTGGATATTAGAAGACCTTAGATTTGGAACGGTACCAGGCATGTATTTGAATCCATATATAGCTTCAACCTCATAAATTGACACCATGAGTGACAAAAGTTAGTCGTTACTCAGCCCCAAAGTAGAGGGATGGAGGAGTTATTAAGTTCCTGATGATGATTCCAGAAGAGCATCGCAAGGAAACATCCTTTAACAATAGCTATCAATTCGAGGCTTCAGGAGTAGAAAAGGATGGATGGGTCTATTGGGCAGGATGATACTGAATTTAGACCCCAGGCAGGATAGCACGGATGGTCATGTGACAGGCCACAGTGATAGTGCATCAATACATACAGGCATTAGAGGAACAGATCACCTCTGGGCTTAGTTAGGTGGATTTAAGGGGCGGCATGTTACGCAGTGGTTAGCATTGGGACTGCGGCGCTGAGGTCCTGGGTTCAAATCCCGGCCCTGGGTCACTGTCCGTCTGGAGTTTGCACATTCTCCCCATGTCTGTGTGGGTTTCACCCCAAATTAATAAAATCATCAAGGTTTATTTACGCTGTGATTTAGAAAAGGCTTTGACAATACTCTCTCTGCCATGATTACGCTACCAAAGATGTCCAGGTTAGGTGGATTGGCCATGCTAAATTACCTCTTAATTGAAAAAAAAAAATTGGTTACTCTAAATTTATTTTTTATAAAGTTAAGTGGATTTGGATACCCAAATAGCCACCTGTTAGCAAGATGGCTACAGTTTACTCAACTGCATGTTGAGATGGTGGGAAGTACTCTGGATACTATTAACCATCCTTAGCCTAGTGGTTTTATTGTGGACCATTAGCTTCTGTTGTTACCAGACATAAGTCTTGTGGAAGTATCAAATAGTAATGCAGGGATATGGCAATATCTGCTGCGAAAATTGACCCAGGGAGAAAAGGGATTAGGGCAATAGCTACTTTGTACAGTTCAGCAGTTTAGGATTCCTCCTTGTATCCGGATGACTGGCCACCTGATGGAAGAAGGAAGGAAGTCTCAACACTGATAATGGGCATTTGCCAAGGGCCAAAAGAGGGGGCTGAAGAAGTTGAAAGAAATTTGAACAGCAAGCAGACAGAGGAGTGAGCGGGACAAACCACAAGTAGTTACATGCTACAGTGTATACATGCCTTAGTAGTGAATGAACAATGCAGTAATAATTGTGATTGGATAATATAATCATGTACTCTCTTGGAATGTAATTAAGTAATCCAATACTGTAGACATAATTGGGGTAAGATAGCAGAGCACACTGTGTAAGCTGTTGATTGATGTAATTGATACCTGCATATCAGTATAACGTTTTGTAGTTTTTCAGGGAGCTTGTGATCCATTTTGAATGGGTATGAGTTCCCTAGCATATGCCAGGATAAATAAACCGGTTTAAACAAAGAAACTCAAAATTTTGTTTGGACCTTACAGAATCAGAGTAGATCTTCAGCTCCATATCAGCCACTATCTAACCTGTGACATGTGTCAGCTGGGAGTGCATGATGATGTTTCAGCAAGGTGGAGCAATGAGGGGGGGGGGGGGGGGGGGTTTGCAGGGTAGAAAGCAGAATTGTGTTTTGGGAACATGTTGAAAGTCATGAGGAATGCACTTGATTTATTAAAAGATTTCTATTTATTTGTTCTTTAAATATAATTCGGAAATGGTAGCATTTATATTTTATGTATCAAATATTAAAATTTATAAACATATAGTTTAAAAAGAACCTTTGTTTCTTTAATACCATGGGAATTTTTTCAGCGATCCTTTTATTATTCAGGTAACACTTCAAGGCAACTCCTTACAATCCATTGCACAGATTATTTTCTCACAATGGCCCATGAAGAATCCTCATTGCTTTATGAGAGACTCTGAGGCCAGTTGTCGAGCCTCCTGTACTGCCCCAACCGAGTTTAGGTTACTTAGTACAGTTTGATTCTGATTGTTCTGCTGCACATGCTTCAATATTACAATGCATTGCCTTTGCACCATTTGGGTTGGTTTATTAAGTGTGGATACACTGGTTGAACACTTACTGAAGTGGGGAATATCACAAGATGCCTCATTTGCTTTTTTCTCCCCCCCCCCCCCCCCCCCCCCCCCCACCCAACCTGAAAATGTTTGCCCTGCAAATTTTTGAAGTGCAACTGATAATGACATGGTGAGATTGATGGGGCATTTGGGACATTGGTGAATGATGGCATCAACAGACTGCCTCCTTAATCAATGAGATTTGAGAATAGAGAAAGAAACAACTGTGACGGAGAAGGAAATGGGTTGCATTAGAATCGAATCAGGTACAGAGAGATAAAGAAAAAGAAATATCAGAAAAGAGAAGTTCAGGATGGCACGGTACGGCGCCGAGGATCCAGATTCGACCCCGGCTCCGGGTCACTGTCCATGTGGAGTTTGTACATTCTCCCCATGTCTGCTTGGGTCTCACCCCCACAACCCAATACACATGTGCAGGGTACGTGGATTGGTCACATTAAATTGCCCCTTAATTGGAAAAAAAGAAAAGGGAAGTTTAAAATTTTTTTTTTTACATACGTGCAGGAATGAGACACCTCAGTTTAGATTGTTGTCTTTTTGGTCAGATGGTTTCAGTGGCATTGCACAAGCATAAATCTTCTAGTAAAAAGGTGGTAAAAGGAGGAGTGAGACAGATTAGGGTCCAAAAAGGGGATTTATACATGGAAGCAGTGGGCATAGTTGAGGTATCAAATGAATACTTTGTGTAGGGGTTCGGACTGCATATTCAATCCCAGAGTAAGAAACTTCTCATCAAGTAATAACCATATTGGAAAAAAGGATAATGAAGGACTAACAAGGTTTATTGGACAATAAAGATTGATGCTTAACATTTCATTAGTCAAGACATGAGCAGGGGCCTTCCTGTTGATTTTCTTATTTCCCATTTCTTTATTTTTGCTGTTATCTTTCAGTTGAGGAGAGGAAGTGAGGAACTCAGAAGTTACAAAAGGGAACACTGTGCTAGCCTTCGAATGGTGGAACTCAGACTTTTTCACACCTGAGAGATTGGTGGGACTCGGTTCGATTGGCCGGCTGGTGGTCAATAAATTGGTCAAAAAGCTGTATTCTGCCCGGTAACAGGTGGTGATTGGATTCTACTCCAGTGGGATGATTTTCAGAGAACCAAGGACAGTTCATACTGAACTTTCAGAGGAAAGGACCTGCTCTCTGTCTCTCTTGAAAAGCTGCGTAGCTGTACTGAGACCTGAATGAATCTACAGTGAAAATCATCACCGATTGAAAGCAGAACCTGCAAACGGAAGGCCTAAATTGAAGGAAGGTGTGCTAGAAAACAACTATCTGAACCAAAGATGTTTATCGGTTTTACTGTTATCATTATTTTACACCCCGCCTTTTCCCTCTGTGATTGTCTGTGTTGTGTGTATGTAGAGGGTTGGGTGAGTTTAAGTGGAGGTTTAGGAATTAGATAATAATTACCCTGTTGTATTTTTGGCACATTTCATCATAGTTAATGTGATAAAGAAAATGAATTGTGTTTAAATTTACAAACCAGGTGACTCTAGTTATTGGGCAGCCAAGGACCAACGACTTCTGGTGTTTCTCTAAGAATTATTTATTAATTTCAAATGTGTTGCAACTCAGCGCCAAGTGGGGCTAAAATTGACCACGCATTAGCCCAGGGGGTAGTTACACCTCCCCCCTCAAAACAAAAATGAACCAGCAATATGAAAATCTGACTTCATTTTCCAAAGCCTTTTTAACTTAATATACTATTTATTACTAAACACTATTCTTCCATTCTAAAATACATATCTTGTCATATTCATACACATTAATACTGTGGCTACCAGAGCAAGTGGGAGGAGGAGCTGGGAGGAGAGATAGAGGATGGTTTATGAGCAGAAGCGTTGAGTAGAGTCAACGGGTCTGCAACATGTTCCAGGCCAACCTGATACAATTTAAGGTCGTTCACTGTCCGAAGCTTAGTGGATTATTAAGAAATTATTTTCACTTCAGCATGTTGCAAGCTGGCAAATCAATCAGTAAGCTTTTCTCACTCACTTTTCCTATATTATCCCACAATGAATGACTATCTACATTGTGTTCAGAGGGAAACACCCACTGTACAGGATATCACATAAAATATTTGGCAAACAAATTTCCACAGCCACCGCCTCCACAACACCCAATATTTCATCAACTGAAATTCTTTAACTACATTTTTATTTTCTTAGCTTCCCGAGTTAAAAGACAACATTTTTGATTCGCGAGATAAGAAATTCTGAAACCAAACCTGATACATGAGAATAATCTTCAGGAACATTCACAAGGCACAAGTCAAGAGTGTAACCAGCAGCGGCCCTAGGGTTGCTGGCGCCCCGGGCAAGCTGAACCTCGGCGCCCTTACAAGTGCCAATTTTAAAGGCCTCCAGCGCTGCGCTCCATCACCTTTCCCGGCTGCGGATAGCCTTTTCCTGCTCCCCTCGGCGGCCCTCCTCCCGCCGAGGACCCTCCGTGCAGCCACTGCCTCACACAGACACTGAGCAGCCGCCAGCGGCTGAACTGGACCAGCAGGCGGCCGAGGCCAATCAACATGGCGGCCGCACAGGGGGCGGGGCCGGGGCTGAAGGAGCACCCCACGTGACTCCGGGCTGCGCGTGGGCAGCTAATGAGCACCTACCCCCCTCGCCGCGTGGCCCACCCCTCCTATCCCTCCTGGACCCCGCAAATGACCCCTCCAGCTGGGGCCCTGCCTAGCCAATACGCCTGTACCGCAGGTCAATTTGCACACCCCGGGGGTCCCCGCTGCTACTTCTGTGGCCAACAGAAGCACCCCGCCAACGTAGCAAAAAGGGCCACTACGCCGCAGTGTACTAGGCCTGCGCAGTCGCCGCTATCTCCCCGTCCCGCCTGCCAAACGCACAATGGGCTCTGCCATCTTCTCCTCCCGGGGCCACGTGCGGCCAGTGGGCACCGCCATCTCCTCCCCCTCAGTCCACGTGCGGCCCATGGGTGCCACCATTTTGTCCAGTGCCACCAACGTGCGGCCCATGGGCGCCGCCATCTTGTCCCGCCCCCGCAATGGGTGCCGCCATTTTGTTCCCCACAGGACCTCCGGATGCCGCCATCTTGTCTTCCCCACGGGGCTGGAACGCCAACGACATCGCACGACCTGGGCCGCCGACGCGCTCCGTCCAAAACCTCTGACCGCAGCTCGCCTCAATGACGCTGGACCAGTCTCGTCCGCACAACCTGGCCACCGCTTCAACAACGGTGAAAATCAACGGCCACGTGACCTCTTGCCTGCTGGACTCCTGGAGCACCGAAAGCTTCATACACCCGGATACGGTAAGGCGCTGCTCCCTCGCGGTCCACCCCACCAATCAAAGGATCTCCCTGGCCTCTGGATCCCAACCTGTCCCGATCCGAGGGTTCTGTACGGTCACTCTCACAGTCCAGAGCGTAGAATTCAGCGGTTTCCGTCTCTACCTTCTCCCTAACCTGTGTGCTATTGCTGGGCCTGGATTTCCAGTGCAATCTCCAGAGCCTCACCCTCAAATTCGGCGGACCCCTACCTCCACTCACTGTTTGCGGCCTCTCGACCCTCAAGGTTGACCCTCCCTCCTTCTTTTCCAATCTAACATCGGATTTCAAACCCGTTGCCACCAGGAGCAGACGGTACAGCGCCCAGGACAAGGCCTTCATCAGGTCTGAGGTCCAGCGGCTGCTTCAGGAGGGTATCATCGAGGCCAGCAACAGCCCCTGGAGAGCCCAAGTGGTAGTAGTTAAAACTGAGGAGAAACACAGAATGGTCGTGGACTACAGCCAGACCATCAATTGGTACACGCAGCTCGACGCGTATCCCCTCCCACGCATATCTGATATGGTCAATCAGATTGCGCAGTACCGGGTCATCTCAACAATCGACCTGAAATCCGCCTACCACCAGCTCCCCATCCATAAATCGGACCGTCCATACACTGCCTTCGAGGCGGACGGTCAGCTCTATCACTTTCTTAGGGTTCCCTTTTGCGTCACTAATGGGGTCTCGGTCTTCCAAAGGGAGATGGACCGAATGGTTGACCGGTACGGTTTGCGGGCCACGTTTCTGTACTTAGATAATGTCACCATCTGCGGCCATGATCAGCAGCACCACGATGCCAACCTCGCTAAATTCCTCCGCACCGCCACTCTTCTCAACCTTACTTATCATAAAGAGAAGTGTGTGTTCAGCACGACCCGCTTAGCTATCCTCGGCTATGTAGTCCAAACCGGACTTCATGGGCCTGATCCCGAACGCATGCACCCCCTCATGGAGCTCCCTCCCCCACTGCCCCAAGGCTCTCAAACGTTGCCTGGGATTCTTTTCATACTACGCCCAGTGGGTCCTAAACTATGCGGACAAGGCCCGCCCACTTATACAGTCCACTCAATTTCCCCTCGCGGCCGAGGCACAACAGACCTTCGCCCATATCAGAGCAGACATAGCCAAGCCCGGATGTATGCAGTAGACGAGACACTGCCCTTTGAAGTAGAAAGCGACGCTTCAGATGTCGCCCTTGACGCCACTCTAAATCGGGCAGGCAGACCCGTGGCATTCTTTTCCCGCACCCTTCATGCCTCTGAAATTCGGCACTCATCTGTCGAAAAAAAGGCACAGGCCATCGTTGAAGCTGTGTGACATTGAAGGCATTACCTGGCCGGCAGGAGATTCACTCTCCTCACTGACCAACTGTCGGTAGCCTTCATGTTCAATAACACACAGCGGGGCAAGATCAAAACCGATAAAATCTTGCGGTGGAGAATCGAGCTCTCCACCAGTTATTACCAGATTTTGTATCGCCCCGGCAAGCTCAACAAGCCCCCAGGCGCCCTCTCCCGAGATACATGTGCAAGTAGACCAACTCCGGGCCCTGCACGACAGCCTTTGTCACCCGGGGGTCACACAACTGTACCACCTTGTCAAGGCTCGCAACCTGCCCTACTCCGTCGAGGAAGTACGGACTGTCACCAGAGACTGCCAGGTCTGTGGGGAGTGCAAGCCGCACTTCTACTGGCCAGACCGTGCACGCCTGGTGAAGGCCTCCCGCCCCTTTGAATGCCTCAGCATGGATTTCAAAGGGACCCCCCCCTCCACCGACCGCAATACGTTTATTCTCCGGGAGGTCGATGAGTACTCCAGATTCCCCTTCACCATCCCATGCCCCGATATGACGTCTGCCACCGTCATCAAGGCCCTCAACACAATCTTCGCACTGTTCGGTTCCCCCGCCTACATCCACAGTGACAGGGGATCCTCATTCATGAGCGATGAGCTGCGTCAGTTCCTGCTCAGCAGGGGTATCGCCTCCAGCAGGACGACCAGCTACAATCCCTGGGGAAACGGGCAGGTAGAGAGGGAGAACGGGACAGTTTGGAGGGCTGTCCAGCTGGCCCTACGGTCCAGAAACCTCCCAGTCTCTCGCTGGCAGGAGGTCCTCCCTGATGCACTACACTCCATCCGGTCTCTATTGTGCACCGCTACAAATAACACACCCCATGAACGTCTTTTTACCTTCCCCAGGAAGTCCACATCCGGGGTGTCGCTCCCAACTTGGCTCGCAGCTCCAGGACCGGTTCCTGCTCCGTAGGCTGGTCTGACTCCACAAGGCGGACCCGTTGGTGGACAGGGTACACTTGCTCCACGCCAACCCCCAGTATGCCTACGTGGAGTTCCCCAACAGCCACCAAGATACTGTCTCCCTCAGGGACCTGGCACCATCGTGTTCCAACCAAACACACTTCCCCACCCATGCGCCACCCTCCCCTCCCCCGGCGCTCCCAACATTAACCTCACCAGGTCCATCCCTCCTTCCCCTGCCCACGCAAGAGGACGAAGAAGATTTAGGCACACTCCCGGGGTCATCTGACTGCATGCCAGCACCACACCGCCAGCACCGACATCGGTGACACCAGCACCGCCAGCACCAACATTGCCGCCACCGTTACGTCGCTCCCAGCGAATCGTCAAAGCACCGGATCGACTGAACCTCTAACGGGCACCGGACCGTCAAAATGGATATTTCTTTTCCTCCCCCACTCATTTTCTAAGACACTGTACATAATTCTCAACACTGTGTATAGTTCCACACCACCCCCACCAGACTCATTTTTAACAGGGGGTGAATGTGGTGAACCACTGTGTGCACCTGTATTAGGGGATGTAAGGTAGGACCTGTACTACAGGTTCGCCGGTAGCCCCTGCTAGCTGGCTCCGCCCACTAGGAGCTGTATAAATATGTGTCCTCCATTGATCTGCCATTTCGCCAGCTGCAGCAGGAGGCCACACATCTGACTGCAATAAAGCCACAATTGTACCTAATCTGAGTCTTTGTGCAATTGATCGTGCATCATTCCCCCAATCGCCTCTCCTGTCCCCTCGCCTGGATCGCAACATCTCACTTTTCCCCATATTATACCACGAAAAGCGGCCAAATTCCCCTAGAATCCTCATGATTTCTTCCATCCCCTCGAATGGGTCCGATACATACAGAACCAGGTTGTCTGCATAGAGCGAGACTCTATGCTCCACCCCCTCCCCCGGACCTGCCCCTTCCAGCCCCTTGAGGATCACAGAGCATTTGCCAACAGTTCTATAGCTAGTGCGAACAACAGTGGGGAATGGGGGCATCCCTGTCTCGTCCCCTGCTGCAGTCTAAAATAGTCTGAGGTTGTCTGATTCATCCGTACACTTGCCACAGGAGCCTGATACAGCAACCTGACCCAGTCAATAAAGACCCACCCATTTCCTAACCTTCCAGTACCTCCCACAGATAAATCCCATTCGACCCGATCAAAAGCCTTTTCTGCATCCATTGCAATCACAACCTCCACCTTCCTATCTTCTGGGGACATCATGATCACATTTAACAGCCTTCTTACATTGGCCACCGACTGCCTACCCTTAACAAACCCCGTCTGGTCCTCCCCAATAATGTCCGGAACACAATCCTAAATCCTGGAGGACAGAATTTTGGCCAGCAGTTTGGCGTCCACATTCAACAGGCAGATCGGCCTGTACATAAGAACATAAGAACTAGGAGCAGGAGTAGGCCATCTGGCCCCTCGAGCCTGCTCCGCCATTCAATTAGATCATGGCTGATCTTTTGTGGACTCAGCTCCACAAAAGGACCCACACAGCTCCGGGTTCTTGTCCTGCTTCAGAATCAGCAAAATCGTGGCCTGTGACATCGTCGGGGGCAGCACTCCTCTTTTCTTTGCCTCATTGAACATCCTCATCAACACCGGCCTCAAAATCCCAGAGAACTTTTTATAAAACCCCACTGGGTACCCGTCCAGTTCCTGGGCTTTACCCGACTGCATGACATTCAGATCCTCCACTATCTCTTCCAACCCGACCGGGGGCCCCAGCCCTTCTACCAGCTCCCCGTCCACCTTTGGGAAATTCATCCCCCCCCCCCCCCTCAAGAAGTGCCTCATCCCCTCCAGCCCAGTAGGGGGTTCCGACCTATACAGCCTACTGTAGAAATCCCTAAACACCTTATTCACCCCTGCTGAATCTCCAACCGGGTTCCCATCTCCGCAATTTACTTTTCCTATCTCCCTGTCTGCCTCCCTCTTTCTAAGCTGCTATGCAAGCATTCTGCTGGCCTTCTTTCCATACTCATAGATCGCCCCCCTCGCCTTTCTCAGCTGCTCCACCGCCCCCCCTGTGGTTAACAAGCCGAACTCCGCCTGTAGCCTCCACCGTTCCCTTAAAAGCCCTGCCTCTGGGGTCTCCGCATACCTCCTATCGATCTGTAGTATCTCCTTAACCAGTCGGTCCGTCTCTGCCCTATCCACCTTCTCCCTATGGGCCCGTATCGGTATCAGCTCCCCTCTGCCCACCGCCTTCAGTGCTTCCCAGACCATCACTGCTGAAACTTCCCGTGTCGTTGACCTGCAGGTAGTCCTGAATACATTTTCTCAGCCGCTTGCACACCCCTTCGTCAGCCAAAAGTCCCACATCTAACCTCCAGTGCGGGCGCTGTTTACTGTCTTTACTGACCTGCAGGTCAACCCAGTGCGGAGCATGGTCTGAGATTGTGATCGCCGAGTACCCCGTGTCGACCACATCTGCCAGTAAGGCTCTGCTCAAAATGGAGAAATTGATCCGGGAGTACACTTTATGCACGTGTGAGTAGGAGAACTCCTTCACCCTCGTCTGCCGAAATCTCCATGGATCCACCCCTCCCACCCCCCAATCTGCTCCATTTAGTTCCTTTGCCATTGCCTGCACCCTGGCCGTTTTTGAGCTTGACCGGTCCAAGCCAGGGTCAATAACTGTGTTGAAGTCCCCTCCCATGACCAACCTGTGCGAGTCCAGGTCCGGTATCTTCCCCAGCATCCTCTTTATAAGCTCCACATTATCCCAATTTGACACATACACATTTACTAATACCACCTGCACCCCCTCCAGTTTCCCACTGACCATAATGTACCTACCTCCCACATCCGAAACTATTCTACCTGCCTCAAACACCGCCTGCTTATTGATCAGGATCGCGAACCCTCCAGTCTTTGAATCCAGTTGAGAGTGAAAGACCTGACTGACCCAGCCTTTCCTCAATCTAATCTGGTCAGTTACTCTAAAATGCGTCTCCTGCAACATTACCAAGTCCGCCTTCAGTCCCCTAAGATGCACGAACACGCTTGACCGGCCATTTAGCTCTCGAACATTCCAGGTGATCGTCTGGTTGGGGGGCTCATTGCCCCCCCCCCCCCTTCGCCGATCAGCCATCCCCGCCCAGCTTGCTAGCCCATCCCTGGCGCCGGATAGTCTCCCATCTATTGTTCCCCCCCCCCCATACAAACATACTCCAACATCAAACAATCCCCACACAATTGCCCGACAAAAGACACCAAAATCGAAACAAGCACACCTCCATCCCCCAACAATGCAAATGAAAACCTTAACTCACTCAGCTCTGCCACTGGTCCCAAATCAATACAAAAGGCATTACAAACAGCTTCCACAAAATGAAAAACGAGAAACTTTTTTTTAAAGAACAGAGAAACTAAAAGGAAAAAAAAACACGAACGCTGCAGCAAAGTTCAAACGTTCTAAGTCCACCACCAGTCCTTTCCTTTTCACGAAGTCCAGCGCGTCCCCAGGCGACTCGAAATAAAAGTGCTGTTCTTCGTACGTGACCCAGAGACGGGTTGGATACAACAGTCCGAACTTCACCTTTTACTTAAAAAGGATCAACCTAAACTGGTTGAAACCTGCTCTTCTCCTGGCCACCTCCACACTCAGGTCTTGGTAGACCCGCAGGATACTATAGTCCCACTTACAGCGTACAAGGTGGAGTAGGTAAGGAGGTTAAAATCCCAAGGGATACATGAGCAAGTCAATCTTTAACAGTGAGAGATACGGCGATAAGTAGTTCAGAAGGATTATTGCTAGAAAGGATGGTAATATGTAGAATTAATGGTAAAGTGAGTAGTATTCCATTATATAACGTAAGGTTAGAGAGACTGGTGAAATGGTGGTAGGAGTAACAGAGAAATTATTTTTTTCTTGGGTAGAGTTTATCCGAGGTAGTGAGATACCTAGCATATAGCTGGATCACAGTTAGGAGTGATATAGCTGGATCACAGGTAGGAGTGATATAGCTGGATCACAGGTCGGAGAGATATCTACTATGGTTGAAAAGCCGGTGCATTTCCTGGGGTGGTTCCAGATTGTGTGGTAACAAGACCATGAAGCTATAGGTTGAGACAGGAGGAGGCAAAATCAAGAAGCAAAGATAAGGAGACTGCGGTTCAGTTATCAGGCAAAATCTTTGACCAGATTGTTGATAAAGGATAAGAGCAGGGGGAGGATGAAGCTGATATCTTTAGTTCAGCAAAGTTGGTAGAGTTACAACAGAAGGATTTAGAGATAAAACATTTGTATCAGAAACTATATACAAGAATAGAATCTGAATGTATATCTGAGTATTCTTATATTAGAAATAATGTATTAATGGGAAAGTGGAGACGTTTACATATTCAGGCAGATGAGAAATGGGCAGACTTTCATCAAGGAGGAAACTGAAGCACCCGGAAGTAACGGTGTTGGCACAATGGCACAGTGGTTAGCACTGCTGACTCACAGCACCAGGGACCTGGGTTGAATTCCGACCTTAAGTGACCACATATGTGGACTTTGTACGTTCTCCCCGTGTCTGCGTGAGTTTCCTCCAGGGGTTCTGGCTTCCTCCCACAGTCCAAAGATGTGCAGGTTAAGTGGATTGACCATGCTAAGTTGCCCCTTAGTGTCCATGAATGTACAGGTTAGGTTCTGGTGATAGGACGGATGAGTGGATATAGGTAAGGTGCTCTTTCAGAGGGTTGGTGCAGATTGATGAGCCGAATGGCCTCATTCTGCACTGTAGGCATTCTATCGTCCTATTCCATGGTTCTAGGAAACACATGCAGACACAGAGAGAATGTGCAAACACCACACAGTCACCTAAGGTCCGCAATAGACTTGGATCCCTGGTGTTGTGTGGCAACAGTGCTAACTAGTGTGCCACTATGTTACCCATGTTAAACATGTTTCTGACTTGTTTACTTCAATTATCTTATTCATTTATAATTATCTCAGTTAAATATTGTGTTCTGATATTTCAGTAAGACATTTGTAGAAGCTTGTAAGTTTAATGTAAAACATTTAACAAAAATAATTTTATACATACAAAACTTTGAAAGCAATTAACATTTAACATAACATTTAACTTTATCAGCTGAACAATGACATAAAACTACCTCAACTTTTACAAATTTCTTGCAATAAAATATTTTTCTCACTTAAATACAACGGTCAATAAAATATATTTTTCCACATAGACAATGGGTCAGCCTATTTGTAAAGAGGGGAGGGAGAGAAGAGGCGATAGAGGGGAGAGTTTTGACATATCAATTGTTAATGTTACAAGCTCAAAATCCAAAAGCAGCAGCTGCTGAAGTGCAGTCTCCTGGCACACATCTCCTCTGACATCATTTTGGGATGTCCTTTGTCCTTTTTGGGCACCAAGGGTAATTTAGCATGGCCAATCCACTTCACCTGCACATCTTTGGACTATGGGAGGAAACTGGAGCATCTACAGGAAACCCATGCAAACACGGGAGAACGTGCAGGCTCTGCACAGACAGTGACCCAAGCTGGGAATAGAACCTGGGACCCTGGAGCTATGAAGCAACTGTGCTAACCACTGTGTGACCGTGTTGTCCACATTAGTTCACATTAGCTTACAGGAGGCTTGCATATATCAACTAAGGCATTGAACTTTGTTGAAGCATTTGAAGAATTACTGAGGCTTGTAAGGATGCACATTACATCAGGGAGACTCTTAAACAACAAAGCTTAAAATAAATTGCAAAATCCAAAAGTACTTCAACTCTGAATCAGCTGGTAGGACAGGCATGCTAACATTAGTGCTCTTGAAGGAGTCAATAGCACCAGTATTGAGGTCATGATCACCCAAAACCAACTCCGCTAGGCCGACCATATGCTTAGGATGTCAGAGTCCCATTGCCAAAGCAAATCTTATTCACCTTGCTCATGGAAGCATCGTGAACAAGAGGAGGTCAAAGGAAGCTCTTCAAAGGCTTACCTCAAGAAATGGAACATTACGTCAATGCCTGGGAGACCTTTGCTCAGAAGAAACCTACATGGAGGAACCTCATGATTGAAGGTTCACAATTCTTCGAACACACCCGATGGTAAGAGGAAGCCCGGAAAAGGAGCCTGAGAAAGGAATATCTGCGACTTAGCATCCAAACTCTTGCCAAGTGAGTGATTGAAAATCCTTCTCCAGGATCGGGCTCATCAGCCACACCAAGACCCATAGAACCCATGAGCAGTAACACGGGATATCTTAGGTGGACAACATTACTCGTTAGCGAGTGATCTCCACATTGTATCCATCATAGTTCATTTAATGGCATTTAGTTCCTCATGATAAACCAAAGTTAATAATACATAATTCTTTCACCTTTTGTGACTCCAAACTCACTTTTTACAGTAAAATACACTTGTAATGGAATTAACAGCCTCATGACAAACCAAAGTTTAAAAACTTAATGGGCTGTATTCTCCATTTGGGAGACTATGTCCCAACGTCGGCGTGAAAACGGTGATGTTTAACGCCAGGAAAACTGATGCAAAACGGCCACCTATTACCTGCTCCAGGACGGGTTGGAGGGGGCTAGCAGCCAGACAGCGTCGAGCTCTGATATCACCGGGTGCCCGCATGCCCACGGCGGTGGCTTGCAGCGTGCAGCGGCCGCGCCTTGCTTCCTGGTGGACCAGGAACGCAAAAATAGTTCACCCCTTTGGCTGGCTCGCGTGCCCTGGATCATCCCCCACAGTGCCTTCAACCCCGAAAAAAGCCCCCCGCCCACGGATCGGCCCTCCCGCGACTGTGGCGGCGCTGGACTGAGTCCGCAGCCACCATTCTGAGTTCCAGACGGGTGAGATCACACGTGTCCCATGCCATCGGGAACTCGGCCAGTCGGGGATGGAGCATCACAGGGCATATGTGGATACGGCGTTCGGCGTACTCCTTGAGTATATCGCTTTTCAGGGGGTGGAAGCAGCGCCACCCCCAATTTTGTCGTCATCAGGGATTCTCCGTCCCATCGCTGAACGCGATTTCGGCGTACGGGATCGGAGAATCTAGCCCAATATATCTCCCTTTCACTTTAATTGCATTTTAAACATTTATAAACACTAAACACTAATAATATAAACCATTCATCTACAAAATGAATGTCCCCCATTGTCTAATGCCTCTGTTAGACCAAAAAATAAAAGCGCAAATAAAAAGGTGTAATACTCACATAAAATTGGGGCAAGTGGTCCAAGTTAGCGCTGGAACTGGATTTTTCATTCAGCAGCTCCAGCACAGCGCAGGGCTTCAAGCCGTGAGCTTGCAGCATGCATGCAATTATGCTCACACTTCCAGGTCGTCACGCCGCACATGTGCAGCGCACCACGACTTAAGATGTGTATCCTACAGGAAGTTACAGGCCAGTTGCAGCAGAACATGAACAAGAAATTTAAGTTACAGAATCAACTAAGTTTGCCACATTTTGTTGGATTGATTACGGAGAAATGGCTACTCAGGTAAGCAATACCCCAGAACATGGGAAAAGGCTGGAACAACTGAAAAAGGCATCTTTCCAGGCAGTTCTCAAAGATATGATGCATTTCTTTGTCACAAAATGACTCTCATATCTCCTTCAATACTGAAGAAGTACAGCATTCCCCTTGACAGGGGAAGAGATTGATTCTGTCGTGTTGGAGGCTTAATCTAGAGGAAAGTCTGAAGAAATTGACTTTTTGCTATTGAAAGAAGCAGACTGAAATGGGACCTATATATAGAATACTCACAGCGTTGGAAAAGATACTTAGAGGAGAAACCAATACCTCTGTCTCCAATTTTACCAGAATCAAGGGTGGGAATTTTTACCACATTCTGCAATGAGCATCACTAGTTCAAATTCATGAGAAAGAATTAGAGATGAAGACAAAGATGCTGGAAGGAAAATTTCATGAGCACAAGCTCAAACTGCAGTAACAGCATGATGGTGATGTTCAAAACATTTTGGACCGGGAATAAGATTCAGAAAGAAAGACTAAAATGGACTATAATGATGATAAATTTGCATGTATGAATATGACAAGATTGGTCTGTTAGAATGAAAGAGTAGAGTTTAATGGTAAATAGTATATTAAGTTGAAACGGCTTTGAAAAATGAAGTCTGGCTCATTTTTGTTTTAAGGCGGAAGATGTTACAACCCCCTGGGCTAGTGCGTGGTCAATTTCAGCCCCACTTGACTCTGAGTCGCAGCACAATTGAAATTAATAAATAATTCTGAGAGAAACACCTGAAGTCATTGGCCCTTGGCTACCCAATAACTATCAGGTTTGTGAATTTAAACACAATTAATTTTCTTAATAACAAGAACTATAATTAAACATGCAGCAGATAATACAGGTAAACTATTATCTAATTCCTATCACCCTCCCACGTAAACTCTCCCCACCCTCTACAAACACACAAGACAGACAAACACGGAGAGAAAAAGAGGGGTGAAAAGTAACGATGAAAGTAAAAAGGATAAGAGTCTTTGGTTTAGATGGCTGTTTCTAACACACCTTTCTTCAGACCAGGCTTTCAGTTTGAGGTTTCTGTTTCCAAACTGTAATGATTGTCACTGTAGCTTCATTCAGGTCTCAGTTTCAGAAATAGAGCAGCTATACAGCTTTTCTGCCCATGATGTGGAGATGCCGGTGTTGGACTGAGGTGGGCACAATAAGAAGTCTTACAACATCAGGTTAAAGTCCAACAGGTTTATCTGGAATCACAAGCTTTCGGAGTGTAGCTCCTTCATCAGGTGAGTGATGATCACCTGATGAAGGAGATGCGCTCCGAAAACTCGTGATTCCAAATAAATCTGTTGGACTTTAACCTGGTGTTGTAAGACTTCTTACAGCTTTGCTGGAGAAAACAAAGGAGAAAGACAGCAGTTTCTTTCCTTTGAGCCTCCCGGGACCCGACTGCCCTTCCTTGGTTCTCTGAAAAATTCATCCCACTCGGACAGGATCCAATCACCGCCCATTACCAGGCAGAATATATATTTTTTGGCCAATTTATTGGCCACCAGCCAACCAATCGAATGGAGTCCCACCGATCGCTCGAGTGCCGAAAAGTCTGAGTTCTGCTGTCTGAAGGCTGGCACAGTGTTCTCTTTTGTAACTTTGGAGTTCCACACTTCCATTGCTCAATTTAAAGATATATATCCATTAAGCGTCCATGGGTCAAAATGATAACAAGTAAAATAAAAAAATGGGAAATAAAGAAATCATGCCTCCCTTCATAAAATGAAAGAAACTTCAGGGCACGCCGTATAAGGTATGCCAGACATAAATCACAAACATATATCCATTCATCCATCCCCATTATATAAGTTCTCTTCCCAGTCTTTACATTGGTAACTAGTCAGCCGTTAAACCTGTGACAAAGTATCTGCTCTATCACATTATTTCCAGGGATGTGTATAGTTTTAACATTGAACAGTTGTAATAATAAACTCTAAAGGAATAGTCTTGTGTTCCAAGATTTAAACTTTTCTGGTCCGTATAAACTAAACTTTGTTTATTGCCATGCTGGACACATACTTCAAAGTGCTGAAGGGCTAGTAACAAGGCTTCCATTTCAATGGTGGAATACTTTCTTTGGCACGGATTTTGTTTATTTGAAAAATATTCTACTGGTCTCTCTATTCCTGCATCATCGTCTTATAGTAGCACTGCCCCTACCCCTGGGTCATTGCCATCTGAAGCCATTTCAAATGGTCTGGAAAAGTCTGGGGCAGCCAGCACTGGTTCACTTATTAATATGGCCTTCAATCTCCCAAATTCTACTTCAGCATTCTGTGGACCTCAGCGTTTTTGCTTGTTTCCATATCCCATATCCCACATGCACTGCATTTCAGAGTCTAACTGAGCCAGTCTCCTTGGTTTTAGTCAAGACGGATATAGCTTTATTTGTTTGTAGTTTCCTATGTCTGCATCATGATTAGGTAACGTAGTGCACCCTGGTGTTTCCCTACAAATCTGTCTATATCTTTATTAGATCTTCACTCTGTTCTTCTGCTGGTAGTTGTGCATCTTTAGTTTTAGAACGCTTTCTATTATCTTCAGTGTCTTGTTTTCACTTTTTTCTTCAAAATCAAAGACGACTTGCTTCCCTTTGTCACGTTTCTGACTGTCTAAATTAGAGAGGACCCCTTGAATGAGTTTCTGCTGTATTTATGTCGCCTTCTGTCTCTCGTGTAATGCAGCCAGTGTTTTCTGATTGTCCAATAATTTTTTAATCCAAATTTCAAGGATCTTTTGTAGCCAAACTAGACGTAGTATTGTCAATGCTGAGGGAAATATTTGCTCCATTTTTAATCAATAAACACTTTTCAACCCCTCCAGCTTTACAATCTCTCTTTTCATTCACATGGTTACTTTCAACAACTGGTAAAGCTGAGGGTTCAACCTTCGCAGTTGGTTTGCTTTATATGCACCATTCTTTGTTTCACAGCTTTTAACACTTCATTGAAGTCTTCGTAATTACAGCTTATATCTCCATTTAATAATAGAATTATACAATTTGTGCTTCCTGATTTCAACTTTTCTTCTTTACTTTCAGATATACCAAGGTGAAGCCAATGGCAAGGAGTGTCCATGGTGAATGTGTTGAATTGAAGATTCAGGGCATATGATAGCACAGTGGTTAGCACTGTTGTCTGACAGTGCCAGGCCCGGGTTCAATTTTGACCATGGGTGTGTGTCTGTGTGGAGTTTGCCCGTTCCCCCATGTCTGCATGAATTTACTCCAGGTGCTCCGGTTTCCTCCCACAGTCCAAAGATGTGCAGGTTAGGTGGATTGGCCATGATAAATTGCCCCTTAGTGTCCAAAGATGGGCAGGTTAGGTAGATTGGCCACGCTATGTTGCCCCTTAGTGTCCAAATATGTGCAGGTTAGGTGGATTGGCCATGCAAAATTTCCCCCTCGCGTCCAAAGCTTAGGTGGGGTTACAGGGTTACGGCGTTAGGGTGGGGGAGTGGGTCTAGGTAGGGGGCTCTTTCAGAGGTCGGTGCAGACTTGATGGGCTGAATGGCCTCTTTCTGCGCTGTAGGAATTCTATGGCTCTATGGTAAGAGACATTGCTTCTTTAAGTAGTGGTGGTGTGCAACTACATTTCACATCATTACCAGAGTCAGAGAATAGCATACTGTTGGTTCCGTGAGTGTTGTTTTTTATTAACAGATGTGGTTGCAGAATCATTGCATGGTTCTTTGTCTCCCTTCCTCTTCAATTTTAAAAGGAATTGATCACTAATTGTTTCATCTCCTTTGCTATTAGCTTCCTTTACCTTGAAGAGGCACTGTGGATCTTTGAAAGGAGATGGGATAATGAGTTGGTTGTTTGCTGTCATTTCACAGTCATTGCTGTTCTCATCCTGAAGAGATGATAATAATAATCTTTATTGTCACAAGTATGCATACATTAACACTGCAATGAAGTTATTGTGAAAAGCCCCTAGTCGCCACAGTCCGGCACCTGTTCGGGTACACAGAGGGAGAATTCAGAATGTCCAATTCATCTAACAGCACATCTGTCGGGACTTGTGGGAGGAAACCGGAGCACTAGGAAACCCATGCAGACACAAGGAGAACGTGCAGACTCCGCACATATAGTGATGCAAGCCGGGAATCGACCTGGGACCTTGGCGCTGTGAAGTCAGTGCTAACCACTATGCTATTGCACTGCCCAACTACGCTACCGTGCTGATGTAATACTATTATGTATATTTTCCTTCAAGACAGATATGCTCTGGGAAATATTTGCTCCTGAAGTTGATGGAAATGGAGTTACTGCATTATGGAGTTGTAACAAGTTACCTTTAGGAAAGTCCAATACACTTTCTTTTTCCAATTCACTGTGTTCTTCCTTAGCTTTGGAAGAATTACTTACCAGCTGTTCAAGATCTGTTATTGACAGGTCTATTCGGTATCAGTTGTTTATCATTTCTTCATAATCAGAATCCAAATTGGATTCAGAGCTCTCGACTGAACCTTCATCAATGGCATTACTATTAAATTTGGACTCCTCTTTCTTCAGACCACCTTCAGTCTTGGAGTTCTCAGAATCAGGCTTTCTACTTGATTTTATCTTTGTCAAACTTCCAAGAGGGCTCATTCTTGTAGAGATAATCTCATCAGTATCAGATTCACTTCCATTGTCATTTGGTGTGTGATTAATGTCTTTCAACATTTCTTTCTTTGAATCATTTAATGCCAAATGAACTTTCTGAAGTCTCACATGTGGTGCCATTGATATCTCATGCACTATCCACAGTATTTCCCTCGAACTCTCTGTAATAATGGCGAAACTACAACCATCACTCCCGTGAAATGATTCTCCAAAAGTAAGTCTACTCTGTCCACTGGTAACCTCTTAACTATTCTGAAAACTACTGGACCTGACATTAAATCACACTCCAATTGTACTTTATACAATTCAACCTGGATATAATCTCCACCTATTCCATTCACTAATACCTTGCCTTTCATTTAACTCTCTGGAAGCAAACCAAATCTTCTCCAGTGCGAGTTTGCGTTGCACCTGTGTCTCTTAAAATAGTTATGTGTTTGGCTCCCCCGGTTGATGAAAATGGGGTGGGTATTCACCCGAGACAAAAACCTTGTATATCTCTCATCTACCTCATTCATCACATCTGCTCCCACAGCAGTGTTTACCTCAGGTCTTCTAAGAGATAAAGTCAGCACTACTGTAGTGTTCACTTAAGTTCCCTTTTCAGAATCCTCCTTATGAACTCCAACAAGTCCCAAGGGCTTTCCTTGCCACTTCCAACATGCTGAATGAACATGTCACATTTTATTACAACACCCAGGCCTTTGAGTCTCACCCTCAGTATCATCCTTCCTTGTCTGAGGAGATCTCGGAGCATTTCCAACAGTCCATTCCTTGTTTTGGCTACCTGCCTTCCTTTCACTCGTGCACTTCCTTTCTTCTTGAAAATTATGGGACTAATGGAACAAAGGTTTACATTTATGGATCAGCTCATAATCACCAGGCATAATTGCTGCTTGTCTAGCAGTTATCATCCTTTGGTCTTCAATATGGGTTCTTCTTTCAGGAGGTAGTGAATTTTTCTAAGGCAATAACTTCTCGCAGAGCCTCATAGGTAATTTCAATTTCCAATGCTCGTACCCATCTCTTAAAATTGTTCTGCTTAACCCTTTCAAATTTGTCTGCCCCGCTGTCTCCTTAAATTCTGAAACTTTTGCCCACAAGGCTTGGAAACCAATTCATGAGTATTCAGAATAGGCCTTTTCACCTTGTCATACTTCTAAGACATCCCCTCTGACAGAGAAGCATAAACTTTCTGTGCCCACCTCCTCAATTTATCTTGCATGGGTAATGTCCACTTTTCTTTTGGTCACTCCATTTGAGTTGCTATTTTCTCAAAAGCCCTAAAAAAGATTTCTACTTCGTTTCCTTCAAATTTAGGGAGGGCCTGTTCAAACTTAAACATATTGCCATAGGGTTCCATTCTAGAATTAAGCTCCCCTGTAGCTCCTGGCAGCTTCCTTTTAATTTCCACTGGTTTAAGCTGGAACTTTCTCTCTAATGCTTTTTCCTCGCTCTCGAATTCCAACCTCATTTCAATTTCCATTTTAAAAGCGGTTTCTTTTTTCTGCATCTCTATTTGTTTCATTTGTAACTGGGTTTTAATTAATTCTACTGATTGTTACCAAGCTGTGTTTCTGGCATTTCTTTCAAATTTAAATGCCAAGCAATTGCTTCAGTTATCTCTACCTTCCTAGCTTTAGCCAGCACCGCTATTTTTAATTCACCCGCCAATTAGATTAGCTTGTCTTTTTGAAGCCCTTTTAAATAAACCAAAGACAAGTTGTTCACCTGAAGTAAACCCTTCGCAGCTTTCAGAGCCATCCTGTTCTATTACTACAAACCTGGTGTATCTTTTTAATTTATATTGCAACCCAAACATCGCCGTCTACCATTCCAAAGATCATGGACCTGAGTTCCCATATTATGTTATGACCCCCTGGGCTACTGCACAATTGAAATGAACAAATAATTCTTGGAAAAAACACCCAGTCTTTGGTCCTTGGCTGCCCAATAACAACAGCCACCAGGTTTGTAAACGCAATTAAGTTTATTAATGACAATTAGCACAGTGGTTAGCACAGTTGCTTCACAGCTCCAGGGTCCCAGGTTCGATTCCCAGCTTGGGTCACTGTCTGTGTGGAGTCTGCACGTTCTTCCCGTGTATGTGTGGGTTTCCTCCCGGTGCTCTGGTTTCCTCCCACAGTGCAAAGCTGTGCAGGTTAGGTAGATTGGTCATGATAAATTGCCCTTAGTGTCCAAAAAGGGGAGGTAGGGTTAGTGGAGGTGTGGGCTTAAGTAGGGAGCTCTTTCCAAGGGCCGGTGCAGACTCGATGGGCCTCCTTCTGCACTGTAAATTCTATGAACAAGAGCTGTAATTAAATATGCAGCGGACACAAGTTGACTATTATCTAATTTATGCCCCCCCCCTCCCAAAGACAGACAAATACAGAGGGGGAAAGAGGGGTGAAAAATAATGATAAAAGAATAAGAGTTTTTGTTTCAGATGGTTGTTTTCTAGCACACCTTTCTTCAAACCAGGCTTTCAGGTCGAGATTTCTATTTTTCAGTCTGTAATGGTTTTCACTGTAGATTCATTCAGGTCTCTGCAGTTTCAGAAATACGGTAGCTATACAGCGTTTCTGGAAGTAGCGAGGGAGAGCAAGAGGGAGAGAGCTTGGGGGGGGGACCCTTCAGGGGGCTGAAGCGTTCTATGTTGAGGGCCATCCCTGGGCTGGGGGGGGGGGGGGGGGGGGGGGGGGGGGTTGCGCTTGTGAGGCCATGTTTAAAAATTGTGGAGACCCATAACAGGGCAGCAGGGTAGCATGGTGGTTAGCATAAATGCTTCACAGCTCCAGGGTCCCAGGTTCGATTCCCGGCTGTGTCACTGTCTGTGTGGAGTCTGCACGTCCTCCCCCTGTGTGCGTGGGTTTCCTCCGGGTGCTCCGGTTTCCTCCCACAGTCCAAAGATGTGCGGGTTAGGTGGATTGGCCATGCTAAATTGCCCGTAGTGTCCTAATAAAAGTAAGGTTAAGGGGGGGTTGTTGGGTTACGGGTATAGGGTGGATACGTGGGTTTGAGTAGGGTGATCATGGCTCGGCACAACATTGAGGGCCGAAGGGCCTGTTCTGTGCTGTACTGTTCTATGTTCTAGGGGTAACCACAGCTGCAGCCTGTCTGTCTCACAAAACACTTCCAGCTGTAGCTTCTATCCTGAAATTCAATTTCACTCCCGTTGACTGTGAGCAGCCTCTAGCTTCACAGCTGAAGGCTATGATAAATTAGTCTTGTTAGTTGTGATAGCACTTCACACTCCCCAACTCTCAACTGCCTCGAGGGTACATGTGCCATGTCTCAGAGAATGATTAGTGCCTAGCATGTCAAGCAACCTTTGGCAACTAAACAGTGTACCTGAATTCTTGGAGCTTCAGCACTAGAGGCAGCCGGCAACACGGGCTTCAGCACGGTGGATCTTCTGGCAGCCAAAGGGTAAGTGTGAGCATCAGGGGAGGGCACCTGAGCACAGCCTTCCTTTTGTTTTAGAAAATATATTCTTGAGGCATTTATAATTTTAACATTTTAAATAACAGTGGTCCAGCACACGCAAAAACCCCACAATGACATACCCAACTCCCCCGGCCCTAAACCCTAACTACCCATACATGAGATTCCCTGCCCTTATTTGTCACTTCCATGCCTCCCCCTCCTGCTGACGGTCAATTCTCCTTGAAGAAGTCGATATACGGCTCCGAGCGAACCCCAGTAATGAACTTAATTTTCTCTAGCCTAAGAAACCCTGCAATGTCACTGACCCAAATCCCAGACTTTGGAGGCTCCGAGTCCCTCCATCCCAGCAAAATCCCTCTCTGGGCCACCAGGGAGGCAAAGGTCAAAACGTCAGCCTCTCTTCCCCTCTGGGCTCCCGGATCTTCCGACACTCCAAATATTGCCACCTCTGGACTCGGAGTCACCCTCCCTTCCAGGACCTCTGACATGACATCTAAAAATCCCTGCCAAAATCCTCCTGAGCATATCCTTCTTAATGTTCCAGGCAGAGGTCTGGGGTCTACAGCTTCCTGATGTGGCCAGGGGTGAGTATGCAGAGCAGAGTTCTCCGGCACAATTGGCTCATTGGATCACATTCTGAGAGAAGCCAAGACATACAAGAGTAGAGGAGGCTTGGAGGATTTGAAGGTCCCGGGATCGAAGCCCTAACTGATTGTCCGTCTCTCTCTCTCTCCTTCTCCAATTCCTTCCAGATAAAAATATGTTTGCTGGTGTCAATCCCGCAGAGGCAGCCCTCCCATCAGGCTGAGGAGGGACCCAGAAGGGGAGGCCAGCGATGGCTGTGCAGACATCGTTGGTCATTCAATAAGCTTACAGACACCATGTGCTCCATAATACTGTATCTCAGCAGGGAGACAGTGCAGCACCTATGCCACGTCCTCACCAACTTGGCACCCTGTGGAGGAGGACACCCACTCCCGATAGCCGTGAAGGTCACTGCAGCCCTCAACCCTTATGCCACTGGCCGAGATGCTCAGGCATTGCTGTCACCGACTGCACAACGCCTTGAACTTCACTAATGGTGCCGATATCGTGCACCAGGCTCTCCACTTCGATTGCCAACATAGCAGTGTTGGCCTCGGTGCCAGGCATTGCCAGCAAAATCTCCTGCGTCCTAACTCCTGTGACTCCTCCAATCGGCTATGGATCTTCTGGAGTGTCGCTGACATCTCCCTCTGAATCTGCTGACTGCTTTCTATCATCATCAATACCGGATTACCTCTTCCATAGGCTCAGCATCAGGCTAGGACCAAGCTGGGTCGTGGGATCCAACAGTCCTCGAACTGCTGTCTCGCCTGGGGGTTCCTGCCTCCACCTGATGTACATCAGCAGCTGTGTGATGCTCACCAGATTGTGTCCCAGAAGCCTGACCAGTAACATTTCCCACCCAGGTTCATGTATCGGCACTGGTGGTGGCTGGGGTTGACAGCTGTGATCCCTCGATCGTGTTTTCTTCGGAGCTCCCTATGGTCAGGGAGGCTGGAGAGGGCACCACCCAGGATGGACTGATACCGTCAGATGGAGGACTTGCGGGAGAATGGACATGGTCAGTGTGAGTGATGGGTCAGTCAGTATGGCAATAACACACATTTGATAGGTCTTCCGGGTGGATCCCAGTAGTTCCTCAGCTTTGTGGCATCTGCCAACCTCTTTGTGGGTGAACGCCCTGTCCTCGGTCGTCCCAGTCACCTCCAGGGCCTCGAGGAGGTGAGGATGCTTAAGACTGGCATTCCGCACCAGTCTAGTCCCTCTCCCAGCAATTGTGCAAGAGATTTTCCTGAGGAGACACAGAGAGGGCATCGTTAGCTGCACGTGTAGTTCACATTGGTGGGGGGTATTGGGGGAAAGAGTGTAAAGGAATGGTAGGTGTGGCATGGAGAATTGGAGGGGAGGGGTGGGTGCTCACATGGGCCGGAAAGGTCTTGGGGCGGAGGCTGGTGTCTACTCACTCGTGCTGCCCGGTGTAGGCCGTTCACCTTTTTTTTGGCACTGGGGACTAGTCCTCCTGGTTATACTCCTGGAGCTTACAGCCGCCACCTCGTCCCAGGCAGTACTTGCTGCCCCATGGCTGACCCTCCGGGACATCTCCCCAGACGCCTAGGAGCATCCCCAGGTCTGCATCACGGAATCTTGGGACCGGTCACCCGAGTGCCAGTGTTATGAGCTGACTGGGGTTGGCTGAGCAAGTGTTGCACAAGCAGTGTTTGACCTTGTTCGAGCACGGTGCCAGCGAATCAGCAGCCTCGTTAAGTGGACCAAGGGCGACACGGTAGTACAGTGGTTCGCAGTTGCTTCCCAGTTCAAGGGTCCCAGGTTCGATGCCCAGCTTGGGTCACTGTCTGTCTACACGTGCTCCCGGTGTCTGCATGGGTTTCCTCCGGGTGCTCCGGTTTCCTCCCACAGTCCAAAGATGTGCAGGTTAGGTGCGTTGTCCATGCTAAAATTGCCCTCAAATTGCTAGGGTGGAGGTGTGGGTCAGGTGCTTTCTCCAAGGGCTGGTGCAGACTCGATGGGTCGAATGGCCTCCTTCTGGATGATACTATGAATTAACGTTGAAAAGCGTTGCTGGCCTCGATGGGCCAAGCTCCGGGAAGCTTCACCAGCACACTTCGAAATCTTTCCCGAGAATCGCGCCCTCTGACTCTTTTGTTACACCGACACAGCTATTCCCACTGCACTCCAGACTGGCCTCCCACATTCCCAACTCATCAGATGCAGCCTTGGGAACACTCTCACAGCTCTCCACTTTGTACCACCATGGATGAGAATCCCCTTTCCTCTGCAAATGCTATTACAAAGCAACAATGACACTTTTAAAATTGGTAGTTTTATTTTTGTCACCCCAGTCTTTACAAAGGTATTTCCACAATCGTCGCTCCCAACATGAGTGAGGAGAGTTATCTTGGTCTCTTGTTAGATTCAATGTTTTCCTGACATAAAGGCTGGTTATTGCTTTTTTTTCTAACCGAATTCGGCCTCACACCATACGGTGTGCCGCTCCGCTAACCAGATTGGTCTGATGGGGCAAAAAGCTCTTTTCCGATTTAAAATAATAGTAAGGAAAGCGGGTTTAAAAAAAAAATGAAGTGCAACACGTCAGAAACCATAACATTGGTCCAAGTTTTGCAGGGTCGTGATGCAGGAGGGTGCCAGTGAGCAGCTGTTTCCTGGGATACGCAGGACTGCGTGGGTGTTGCCTTCCCATGTTCGTGCAGCGGCACACTGGTGCGATTCCAATGACAGAAGCGGGCTGCGGCTGGGAGGAGGAGGAGGCCGGGCCCCAGGCCAGGGCAGGCCAACCCGACGGACAGCCGCCGTATCTCGGCATTGTGGAAGCTGTAGTCCCGCTTTAAGGCGTGGCCGCCAACCGTCACGAGCCAGTTCGAACACTTGGAGCCTACTTTGGGGGGGGGGGGGGGGGGGGGGGGTGACTATAAATAAACAAACAAACAAAACAGTCTGGGGATTATAATCGCGGAGAGAGGGCAACGACTACAACAGGGAAAGGAACGTGAGGGGATTGGGGTGGGGCAGGGAAACCAAACTTGATTCATGCTCTTCAGCGATTGGAGGGTGGGGCGGGCGCCCGGTCTCCGAATGGCTGATCCCGCTGTCAGTCAGGTCGGGTGGGCGGGGCCTGCCCCCGTCAGCAGTTTGGGTTGAGCGGGGCAGTGGCTGGAGTGCGGGGTTTGCTCGGAGGGTGACGTGTGAGGTACGTATTGTCTGTGTCTCTCCCTCTTTTGTCTTCGTTAATGGCAGTCTGAGGGCTATTTTACTTATTTCCGAAAGCTTTTTAATGTCGCAGCTGAGTGGCTTCCCGAGGTGTCCCTCTATTCTTATCCTGATGGTTTCCCCCTCCCGCTGCAACACCACTCACTTGGTACCTTTTCCTTTCCACCCTCACATTCTCGTTTCCATGGAAACCCCTTGGGATATTTGACGGTGAAATGATCAGATGCCTTTAGTAATCTCATTTTGCTGAACCTAAAAACAAACTTTAAAAAAAAACATAAACCGTGTTAATAAGCAATCCTAAGTGAAACACCATCTCTCAACTCCCACCCCGCCTTCCCCTATTTTTACTTGATTCTCTTTTCATTTTCTGAGATTGTCATTACATTTATTGGGATGACTCTCGTGTGGTGTTGCAAGGTTTGCCAGTATTTAGTTGTGGGGTTTTTCTATTATTTTTTGCAGAGTAGCTGTTGCATGGACATGAGTGTTGTGACACACTGAAGCCGTTGCTCCAGTAGAATTGAGTTTTGGTATTAAGCCACATCGAACACTGTAGGATTTTAATATGTTTTTTAAATTGTGTAATAAAAATGAGTGTGTATAATTTGAGTTTTATATTTGAGCAGTAAATGAAAATTGATTGCTGCGAGACTATTGACTCACTTTTTTAAAAATGGGGACCGACTCTGAACGTGGCTTTTATTTACATGTAGCTGCAGAGGTGAAGATTGAATGCTTTCAGAGGAAAAGAGATGGCAGGGGAATGGGTAGGGTAAAGTCATATGGAGACCTCTGAATGCCTTGAAGATGGTGGAGCCTCTCCAGAGGGCAGGCCCAACCCAAAGCAATCATAAACAAAATTTCTACACTTAATTTTTTTAACGTTGTTACGCAGCACCTTTTAGATAGGTACTTTTCAGAATGTGAAGACAACGCAGGAAGGACAGGAAATGACCAAAGGAATAGTCCGAGACCGAAGCATTGAGAAAGCCTTTGAATATGGAAAGGGATGTCACTAGAAGTGGTTTCATAATTGAATTCCAGTTCAAAGGGTCAGTTACTTGGATGAAAATTTAATTGGTCTGATTAGTAAGTTTGCGAACGACACAAAGGTTGGTGGAATTGCGGATAGTGATGAGGACCGTCAGAGGATACAGCAGGATTCGGATTGTTTGGAGACTTGGGCGGCGAGATGGCAGATGAAGTTTAATCCGGACAAATGCGAGGTTAATGCATTTTGGAACGTCTAATACAGGTAGGGAATATACAGTGAATGGTAGAACCCTCCAAGAGTATTGACAGTCAGAGAGATCTTGGTGTACAGGTCCACAGGTCATTGACAGGGGCAACACAGGTGGAGAAGGTAGTCAAGAAGGCATACGGCATGCTTGCCTTCATTGGCCGGGGCATTGAGTATAAAAATTGGCAAGTCATGTTGCAGCTGCATAGAACCTTAGTTAGCCCACACTTGGAGTATAGTGTTCAATTCTGGTTGCCACACTACCAGAAGGATGTGGAAGCTTTAGAGAGGGTGCAGAAGAGATTTACCAGGATGCTGCCTGGTATGGAGGGCATTAGCTATGAGAGGTTGAATAAACTTGGTTTGTTCTCAATGGAAGGAAGGAGGTTAAGATGCGACCTGATAGAGGTCTACAAAACTATGAGGGGCATAGACAGCGTGGATAGTCAGCGACTTTTTCCCAGGGTAGAGTGATCAATTACTAGGGGGCATAGGTTTAGAGGAGATGTACGAGGCAAGTTTTTTTTACAGAGTGCTGTGGGTGCCTGGAACCCGCTGCTGGAGGAGGTGGTGGAAGCAGGGACGATAGTGACATTTAAGGGGCATCTTGACAAATACATGAATAGGATGGGAATAGAGGGATACGGACCCCAGAAGTGTAGAAGATTTTAGTTTAGACAGGCAGCATGGTCGCGCAGGCTTGGAGGGCCGACAGGCCTGTTCCTGTGCTGTACTTTTCTTTGTTCTTTGACTCTGTTACTGATGGTGAAGTGGAGGAAGGAAAGAGCAATGATAGGCCAAAATTGGGGATGTAGTGCATGAATTATAGGATCTGTGGTTGAAGAAGGTTGGTCGGGTGGATGGATTTGAAGATGAGCACAAGGATTTTGAAATTGATACTTTATGGAACAGGAAAGTTGTCGAAGCTTTGAGAATGGTTGTGTTGAATGTTCTTTAAAGTTGAGCATAGTTTGAGCAGATTTGAGTTTGGTGAAAGGAGGGAGAGTACTAGGGGAATCGAGCTTTGAGATTTTAATTGCATAATGACTAAGGGTTGGGGTGGGGTATAGATGGATGATCATGAGGTGAAAGTCCATCTTGGTGACAGTCCACGTACGAGATTTGAAGCAAAGTTCTGCTCAGGGTTGATCAGGATTTTCAGAACGTCAGATATTTGTATTCAGTCATAACAAGCAGCTGGGGACAGAGATGAAATCAAAGCCTGAGGTATAAAAATTCTAGCAGTTGCCAAGCAGGATGACTCGGTCTTGGGCTGAAGAAAATCCTGGCCTGTCCAGAATTTGGAAAAAACAGTTGGACAGCAAGGAAATAGTTTTGAAATTCAGGGTAGGATTGACAATGTAAAATTGAATGTCATTGACACACTTGAAAGCTGACCCTATATTTGTAATTATTTTGCCAAGGAACAGGAGGGTTTCTAGGATATAACTAATGGATGCTGGAAGTAACTGTGCAGGCATAGGAGAAGAAGTTAATAAGATGCAATTCTGAGCACAATGATGCAGATAAGAATGAAAACAGGAGACAGTGATGCCACAGATACAATAATTTACCATATTAGAAAGGTGTGGAAAAGACCCAGAAAAACATGTCTCGACATAGGGTATAATTAATAACTTTGGTCAGGGTGGTCTCATGAAACCATACAATGAGTAAATAAAGACATAATGCTGGAAATACTCAGCAGGCAAGGGCAGCACCTTTGGAGAGAAACAGACTTAATATTTCAGGTCTGTGAACTTTCACCAGAACTGGGAAAGATAGAAATGTGGTAGGTTTTAAGGGAAAGGTGGGACAAGGACAGAAGGAAGGGTCTGTGATAGGGTGGGTCAGGAGAAGTTGAATATTTGAAAAGTAGTATTCCAGGGTCGAACGGAATGATGCTGGTGCAAGAAAAGAAACAAAAAATGTGTGCTCTGATTAAAGGAAAGGAAACAAAATGGAGCACAGAATATGGTCTAAAATTGTTGAGCTTAATGTTGAGTCTCAAAGGCTGTAATTTGCCTAATCAAAAGATGAGGTGCTGCTCTTCCAGCTTGCATTGAGCCTCATCGGAAAAGTGTAGTAGGTTGAGAAGTGCCAGCAAGAGAGTAAGATGAAGAATTAAAATGACAGGCTACTGGAAACTCGGGGGCCATGCTTGCAGACTGAACGGAGGCATTCTGAAAATGGTCACCCTTTTTTGTCTCCTCACTATAGTGAACACCACCACATTTAGAGCATTGAATGCAGTATACCGGATTGAAAGCAGTACACTTAAATCGCTGCTTCGCTTGGAAGGAGTGTTTGGTGCCTTGCAAGGTGAGGAGAGAGAAGTAAAACAGCAGTGTTATATCGTCTGTGTTTGTAGTGTAAGCTGCCATGGGAAGGGACAGGGTATTGGGATGACTGAGGAGTAGACCAGGATATCGTGGAGGGAATGATCCTTCACAATGCTGCAAGAGGAGAGGGAGGGAAGAATTGTTTGGTGGTGGCAATGGCAGAAAGTGATCCTTTGAATATAGAAGCTACTGGCATGGAAGCTGAGGCCTAGGAGGAGCCCTATTGTGGTTCTGGGACGGAAAGACGTGCATAAGAGCAGTAAATGTGGTGGACACGATCAAGGGCCTTGTTAACCGCAGTGGGGGGGGTCCTCGGTTGAAGGGAAAAAGAAGGCATCTCTGATGTGCTGCTGTAGAATATTGCATTATCAAAACAGCTATGATGGAGATTGAGGAACTGGGAGAATGGAATGAAATCTTTACACGGTGTAGGGTATGAAGAACTGTAGATGACATAACTGGAAGTCAGTGGGTTTATACTGAATATTAACTGATAATCTATCGCCAGAAATGGAAACAAAGAAGTCAAAGGAGGGGAGGAAAGGACCAGCTATAGACCATTTCGGGAATGGTGAAAATTGGAAGCAAAGCTGCTGAATATTTCCAGTTCAGAGCGTGAATAGGACATGGCACCGATACAGCCATCAACATACTGGAACAGAAGTTGAGGGAGTGGGCCCGAGGAGGACTGGAACAAGAAATATTCAATATATTTTCCAAAAAGCAGGCATAGCTGGGGGCCCATTGCAACGCCTTTTATTTTCAGGCGAGTGGAGAGGTAATTGTTGTGGTAGTATGACCTAGGGGTATTACGGTACCTGGGAGTGTGAGCTGCCAATGGTGCAGAGGACTCGCTGCCCATTGGCCCAGGTATCGTGTGTCTCTTAGCCCGATTGGCTAAGGCGAAGGTAGCTCCGCCTACGACCGGTGAACCAAGTCTACGCTCGGCACTTACTAGCCACGAGGCAGCAGATACCCGGTGAGTCCCTGGGCGAATTTTAGCGTGCCCTCCTCGTGCTGGGGAGGAACTGCGGCTGCCCACAGGTGTCTGCTGCCGAGCATACCGAACTTCTGATCCGAGAGGCCTTCATTGCAGTCCTCGCAGATCCGCCAAAGACTGTTGGAGAGAGAAACTTTAAGCTTCACGGAGGCACGGGCCCTCGCCTCCTCCCTAGATGTTGCAAATCGTAACGCTCGTGCGTACGACCGCGCGGCGGCCCCCTGGGCAGCGTGGAACGCCTCCTCTCTCACCCCCACGGACTTGGACCCCCTCTAGGCCTGCGCCACAGGGCGCCCCGATAAACCCGTGGGGCCCTGCTGCTATTTCTGCGGCCAGGCAAAGCACCCCCATCAGCGTTGCCCGGCCCGTTCCGCAACCAGCAAAGGCTGCAGTAAGAAGGGCCACTCTGTGGCCGTTTGCCAGTCTAAAACGGTCGCTGCGGACCGAAGCAGCGACCGCGGGTCCTCCCCCCCCCCCCCCCCCCCCCCCCCCGCTGTCCTCAGGGGCCCCGTGCGGCTCGCAGACCTCGCTGCCCCCACCCCCTACCGCAACGTGCGATCCCCGGGCAGCGTCATTTTGGACCCCCGATGCCACGTGCGATCCCCGGGCGCCGCTATTTTGGACCCCCGACTCCACGTGTGGGGAACGGGTGCCGCCATTTTGTCCACCTCCCACCATGTGCAGCCGACGGGCGCCACCATCTTGGATCGGCACCGTGGACCCCGCAGGTGACTACTCTCTGCCTGATGACGACTCTTGAGTTTATGCCACGACTCGCCTCAGTCACATTGGACCAGTCGTGGCCTTGTACCCTCTCCATAGTGACCACGAAGATCCTCCTTCAACGGCCACGAGACAAGCTGCCTGCTGGACTCCGGGAGCACAGAGAGTTTCGTCCACCCCGCCACAGTAAGACGCTGCACTCTTCCTGTTTACCTGGTTAAACAAAATATCGCTCTTGCCTCCGGTTCTCACTCGGTACAGATCACGGGATGCTGCATAGCGGACCTCACGGTCCAGGGGAGGGAGTTTAAAAACTACAAGCTATTCGTCCTCTCTCACCTCTGCGCGGCAGCACTCCTGGGGTTAGACTTCCAGTGTAACCTCCAGAGCTTAACATTCAAATTTGGCGGCCCTATGCCCCCCCCCCCCTCACTGTCTGCAGCCTCGCGTCCCTCAAGGTCGATCCCCCGTCCTTGTTTGCAAACCTTACCCCGATTGCAAACCCGTCGCCATCAGGAGCAGATGGTACAGTGCCCAGGACCGGACCTTCATCAGGTCCGAGGTCCAGCGGCTTCTGAAGGAGGAGGTCATCGAGGCTAGTAACAGCCCCTGGCGAGCACAGGTGCTGGTGGTAAAGACCGGGGAGAAGAATAGGATGGTCATAGACTACAGTCAGACCATCAACAGGTTTACGCAGCTGGACGCGTATCCTCTCCCACGTAACTCTGATCTGGTCAACAGGATCACGCAGTACAAGGTCTTCTCCACGGTGGACGTCACGTCCGCCTACCATCAGCTCCCCATCCGCGCGAGTGACCGAAAGTACACTGCGTTCGAAGCGGATGGGCGGCTCTACCACTTTTTAAGGGTTCCCTTCGGTGTCACAAACGGGGTCTCGGTCTTCCAACGAGAGATGGACCGAATGGTCGACCAATACGGTTTACGGGCCACCTTCCCGTACCTCGATAACGTCACCATTTGCGGCCACGGCCAGCAGGACCATGACACCAACCTCCGAATATTCCTCCGAACCGCAAAATCCCAGAATCTGACCTACAACAAGGACAAATGCGTGTTTAGCACCGACCGTCTAGCCATCCTCGGCTATGTAGTGCATAACGGAGTGATAGACCACGACCCGGAACGCATGCGCCCCCTGCTGGAGCTCCCTCTTCCCCACTGCCCCAAAGCTCTCAAGCGCTGTTTGGGCTTCTTTTCATATTACGCCCAGTGGGTCCCCAATTACGCAGACAAAGCCCGTCCCCTCATCCAATCAGCCACGTTCCCCCTGTCGATGGAGGCCCGCCAGGCCTTTAGCCGCATCAAAGCGGATATTGCAAAGGCCATGATGCGCACTATCGACAAGTGCCTCCCCTTCCAGGTCGAGAGCGACGCGTCCGATGTAGCTCTGGCAGCCACCCTCAATCAAGCGGGCAGACCAGTGGCCTTCTTCTCCCGTACCCTCCACGCTTCCGAAATCCGCCACTCTTCGGTCGAGAAGGAAGCACAGGCCATAGTAGAAGCTGTGCGACATTGGAGGCACTATCTGGCCGGCAGGATGTTCACCCTTCTCACAGACGAATGGTCAGTGGCCTTCATGTTTGACAACGCACAGAGGGGCAAGATAAAGAACGACAAGATCTTGAGGTGGAGGATCGAACTGCCCACCTACAACTACGACATCTTGTATCATCCTGGGAAGCTAAATGAGCCTCCCGATGCCCTGTCCTGCGGCACCTGTGCCAACGCACAAGTGGACCACCTTCAAACCCTCCACGCGAACCTCTGCCACCCAGCGGTCACCCGCTTCTTCCACTTTATAAAGAACCGCAACCTGTCCTACTCCATCGAGGAGGTCAGGACAGTAACTAGGGAATGCCTCATCTCCACAGAGTGCAAACCGCACTTCTACCGCCCCGAACAAGCGCATCTGATAAAGGCTTCCCGCCCCTTTGAACGTCTCAGCATGGACTTCAAAGGTCCCCTCCCCTCTACCAACCGCAACACGTACTTCCTCAACGTGATTGACGAGTACTCCCGCTTCCCGTTCATCATCCCCTGCCCCGACATGACCACAACCACCATCATTAAAGCCCTACACACCATTTTCTCCCTGTTCGGATTCTTCGCTTACATCCATAGCGATAGGGGGTCCTCCTTTATGAGTGACGAGCTGCGTCAATTCCTGCTCAGCAGGGGCATCGCCTCCAGCAGGACGACCAGTTACAACCCCAGGGGTAACGGACAGGTCGAGAGGGATAACGGTACGGTGTGGAAGACCGTCCTGCTGTCCCTACGGATCAGAAATCTTGTGGAATTTTATGCTGACACATTTGATAATTGTTCTGGCAAGGGGAAGGATATTAGTGCAGTCTTGAAGAGGTGATCGGAGGATGGGGGGGATGGCGGTCAGCAGGGAAGAAAGGGAAAAGTTTATGTTTCTGTAAGTGTTATGCCTCGGAATGTTATTTGGTTTTAAAGGATTGGGTTGAAAAGGGATTAGCAGAAAATTCAGAAGCCCTCACCCCCACTCCTCCCCTCATCCTGTACTTTGAGTAGCGCACATGCTGCTGACCTTGGCTTCCCACAATTACTCACAACTTATCAGGAGAGAGAAAGCCAGATACGTATTGATTGAATTCTGCTGGAAAGTGTAAGTTCATGGATTCTAGCCGAGGATATAACTGGACCTGGCCGTAATGCCACTTTCCTCCCTTTTAAAGCGAAACTACTTGCCATTACTCATTACATGCCTACCTCGCATGAGGCACAGAGGGCTGTGAGAACTGTGAAGATTCAATATGAAGCATTGATCAAATTTTCCTTTACTGAAGACAAATCAAGTTTAGTTAGATTCCTTAGGTCAACATTTATAAAATCATAGAATATGCAGCATAGAAAAAGGTAATTTGACCCATGTTCTGTCTCTTTCAAAGACCATTCCAGGTAGTCCCACTTCCCCCTCTTTCCTCTTACCCAGCAATCTTTTGAAAAGAATGAAAAATGAAAATTGCTTATTGTCACAAGTAGGCTTCAAATTAAGTTACTGTGAAAAGCCCCTAGATGCCACATTCCGGCGCCTGTTCGGGGAGGCTGGTATGGGAATTGAACCGTGCTGCTGGCCTGCCTTGGTCTGCTTTCAAAGCCAGTGATTTAGCCCTGTGCTAAACAGCCCCAAACAGCCTCAGCTATTTATCCAGTTACCTTTGAAGGCTACTATTGTATTTATATCCACCACACTTATCAAGCAATGCATCCCAAATCCTAATTATGTGCTGCGTTAAAACGATTTTACCTCGTGTGCCTCTGATTCTTTTGCCAATTACCTTAAACCCTTTGATTATTGACCCGTAAGCCATTGGAAAGAGTTTCTCTTTCTTCACTCTATTTTAGCCCTTCATGATTTTAACACCGTAAGCAAATCTTCTCTTGGACTTTGGGAAAGCAGAAGGCACAATTTTGAAATTTACTAATGACCTGCAACTCAGTGTGGCAAACAGTGAGGAAGATGGTAAAACTAAAGAGTGTATTGATAGACTGGTGGAATGGTAGATGTAAAGCAGGTGAAATTAGATGGAAAAGTGTGAAGTGATGCATTCTGCAAAGAAAGATGATGAGCGGTAATGCACGATAAATAGTACAATTTTCGAAATCTGAAGCTCTCTGGTTTTTGAAATGCACTATTTGCCCTTTGGGTCACAGAGTTGTGTGTTGGTTTGCTCATTATTGCATTTGTTTTCCAAGATGCAATGCAGCTCTACTGTAATTCTTCAGACAGCATTGTTTATTACCTATTTCTGACCAACAGTTTATGGCAAATTTCAAAGTGAATGTTGTCTTTGCTCAGTGGGTTGGGAAGGGGTGAGGGGAGAGTGGGAGAGGGGGTTGGGGGGAGGGGAGAGTGGGTTGGGGGGAGGGGAGAGTGGGTTGGGGGGAGGGGAGAGTGGGTTGGGGGGAGGGGAGAGTGGGTTGGGGGGAGGGGAGAGTGGGTTGGGGGGAGGGGAGAGTGGGTTGGGGGGAGGGGAGAGTGGGTTGGGGGGAGGGGAGAGTGGGTTGGGGGGAGGGGAGAGTGGGGTTGGGGGGGGGAGGGGAGAGTGGGGTGTGGGGGGGGAGGGGAGAGTGGGGTGTGGGGGGGGAGGGGAGAGTGGGGTGTGGGGGGGGGGGAGGGGGAGAGTGGGGTGTGGGGAGGGGGGAAGGGGAGAGTGGGGTGTGGTGGGGGGAGAGGGGGCGTGGTGGGGGGGAGGGGAGTGTGGTGGGGGGGAGGGGGAGTGTGGTGGGGGGGAGGGGGAGTGTGGTGGGGGCAGGGGGAGTGTGTGGAGGGAGAGGGGAGTGTGTGGGGGGGAGGGGAGTGTGTGGGGGGGGGAGGGGAGTGTGGTGGGGGGGGAGAGGGGAGTGTGGGGGGGGAGAGGGGAGTGTGGGGGGGAGGGGAGTGTGGGGGGGGGGAGGGGGAGTGTGGTGGGGGGGAGGGGGAGTGTGGTGGGGGGGAGGGGGAGTGTGGGGGGGGGGGAGGGGAGTGTGGGGGGGGGAGGGGAGTGTGTGGGGGGGGAGGGGAGTGTGTGGGGGGGGAGGGAGTGTGGGGGGAGAGTGGAGTGTGGGGGGGAGTGGGAGTGTGGTGGGGGAGTGGGAGTGTGGGGGGGGGTGGGGTGTGGTGGTGGGGGGGAGTGTGGTGGGGGGAGAGGGGAATGTGGTGGGCGGGGAGGGGAGTGTGGTGGGGGGGGGAGGGGAGTGTGGTGGGGGGGGGGAGGGGAGTGTGGTGGGGGGGGGGAGGGGAGTGTGTGGGGGGGGAGGGGAGTGTGGTGGGGGGGAGGGGAGTGTGGTGGGGGGAGGAGGGGAGTGTGTGGGGGGGAGGGGAGTGTGTGTGGGGGGGGGAGGGGAGTGTGGTGGGGGGGAGGGGAGTGTGTGGAGGGGAGGGGAGTGTGTGGGGGGGGAGGGGAGTGTGTGGGGGGGGAGGGGAGTGTGTGGGGGGGAGGGGAGTGTGTGGGGGGGGAGGGGAGTGTGGGGGGGGGGGAGGGGAGTGTGGTGGGGGGGAGGGGGAGTGTGGTGGGGGGGGAGGGAGAGTGTGGTGGGGGGGGAGGGGAGTGTGTGGGGGAGAGGGGAGTGTGTGGGGGGAGAGGGGAGTGTGTGGGGGGGAGGGGAGTGTGTGGGGGGGGAGGGGAGTGTGTGGGGGGGGAGGGGAGTGTGTGGGGGGAGAGGGGAGTGTGGGGGGGGGGGAGAGGGGTGTGGTGGGGGGGAGGGGAGTGTGGTGGGGGGGGGGAGTGTGGTGGGGGGTGGGGGGAGGGGAGTGTGGTGGAGGGGGGGAGGGGAGTGTGGTGGTGGGGGGAGGGGAGTGTGGTGGTGGGGGGAGGGGAGTGTGGTGGTGGGGGGAGGGGAGTGTGGTGGTGGGGGGAGGGGAGTGTGGTGGTGGGGGGAGGGGAGTGTGGTGGTGGGGGGAGGGGAGTGTGGTGGGGGGGAGGGGAGTGTGGTGGTGGGGGGAGGGGAGTGTGGTGGGGGGGGAGGGGAGGGTGGTGGTGGGTGGGGGGAGGGGAGTGTGGTAGGGGAGTGTGGTGGTGGGTGGGGGAGGGGAGTGTGGTGGGGTGGTGGTTGGAGGGGGAGAGGGGGGAGTGTGGTGGTGGGGAGAGGGAGGGGCGTGGTGTGTTTTTTGTTTGGGGGGAGAGGGAGGGTGGGGGGTGTGTGGTGGGGGAGATGGAGAGTGTGGTAGTGGTGGGGGAGAGTGGGAGGTGAGCGGGAGTGTGGTGGGGAGAGGGGTAGAGTGTGGTGGGGGAGGAGTGTGGTGGGGGGAGGGGTGTGGTGGGGAGAGGGGGGTGAGTGTGTGGGGGAGAGGGGGGAGTGTGGTGGGAGGGGGGGGAGTGTGGTGGGGAGGGAGGGGGGGAGTGTGGTGGGGGAGAGGGTGAGTGTGTGGGGAGGAGGGGGTGAGCTTGTGGTGGGAAGAGTGGGGGGTGAGTGTGGTGGGGAGAGGGGGGGGAGTTTGTGGTTGGGGGCGGAGGGGGGCGGAAGTGTGGTGGGGGAGAGTGGGGGGGGAGTGTGGTGGGGGAGAGGGGGGGGGAGTGTGGTGGGGAGAGGTGTGGGGGGGCGTGTAGGTGGGGGAGAGGGGGGGGGGAGTGTAGTGGGGGAGAGGGGGGGGGAGTGTGGTGGGGGAGAGGGGGGGGAGTGTGGTGGGGAGAGGGGGGAGTGTGGTGGGGGAGAGGGGGGGAGTGTGGTGGGGGAGAGGGGGGGGAGTGTGGTGGGGGAGAGGGGGGGGGAGTGTGGTGGGGGAGAGGGGGGGGAGTGTGGTGGGGGAGAGGGGGGGAGTGTGGTGGGGAGAGGGGAGTGTGGGGGGGGGAGAGAGGATGAAATGGGGAGGCAGGGGAGTTGGGAAGTGGGCAGTGGGTTGGTGGCGTATTTTCTTGAGTTTGTTAGCATTGCCGGTTTGTTTTCATTTGTGAGTATGTTTGTTGTGTGAATATATAAATGCCTCAATAAAATATTGTTCAAAAAAAAACTTTTCTGAGAACCAGTTGAATGTCAAGCGAAGGTGATGAGATGGTCATTGTCTGGCACTTGTTTAGAGCAAACTTTACTTACCAATTCAACCAGTCTGAATTTGTTCAGAGCTTTCTGCATGCGCACACGGACTGCTTCAACATGTGAGGAGTTGTGAATGGAACTGAACACTGCAGTGTTCAGCAGCCATCCCTACCTTATGATGGAAGGAAGACTATCGATGAAGCTTTTGAAAATAGTTGGGCCTAGGACCCTGCTCTGAGGAATGTTTGCAGGGGTGTCCTGGAGCTGCACTGAGTGGCTTCCAGCAACTACAACCTTTGTGCTAAGTACAATTCCAGCCAGTGGAGACTTTTCCCCCCCGATTCCCAGTGACTTCAGTTTTGCTCGGGTTCCTTGAAGCCACACTTGGTCAAATACTGCCGTGATGTCAACGGAAGTCTCACTTGCTTCAGTTCTGGAATTCAGCCCCTTTATCCATGTTTTGATCAAGAATGTAATGAGCTCTGGAGCCTTGAGGTCCTGGCAGAACTCAAATTGAGCATCAGTGAACATGTTATTGCATGATAGTACTTTCAATGACATCCCCATCACTTGGCTGTAGAGAATAGTCTGATGGGGCAAGACTCAGCAAAATTGGATTTGTCCTTTATTGGATCAAGTGAAGGGTGGGTATTCGTATTAGCGACGGCAGAACCCAGCTGATGGGTGCAAACGGCTGAGACATTTGCAATTATCTTCAGTCAGAAGTGCCAAATGGATGATATATCTCCATCTCCTCCTGAGCAGAAGGCGGTCTTCAGTAAATTCAGTTCACACTGCACCATATCAAAAAATGTCTGAATGCTCTGGATACAGCCACAGCTATTTCCCCTGATAACATCCAGCTGCAATGTGGAAAACTTGTGCTCCAGAACTAGCTGTGCTTTGAACAAAGCTGTTCCAGTACAGCTACAACACTTGCAGATATTCAATATATCCTGTCCACAAAAAAACAGAACAAATCTAAGCCAGCCAATTACTGCCCATCAATTTACTTTCAGATCAACAAAGTGATAGAAGGTGTCACCGAGAGTACTGTTAAGCAGCACTTACTCAGCATGAACCTGCTCACTGATGCTCCGTTTGAGTTCTGCCATAGCTGGCTCCAGACCTCATGACAGATATGGGCAAAGGAGCTGAATTCCAGAGCTGAACAAGAGTGATGGCCCTTAACATCAAAGCATAATTATACTCAGTGTGACATCAAGGAGCGCTGGTAAATTAAAGCCAGTGGGAATCGTTGGAAAAGTGCACACTGGCTGGAGTCATGCCTCGCACAAAGGGGGACACTGCTTGTAATTATTGTAGACAGATCTTCTTGGCCTCAGGGCATCACTTCAGGCTATTTCCCTAGGCTCAACCATGATTGGCCATGATAAATTGCCCCTTAGTATCCAAAGATTAGGCGGGTTATAGGGATGGGGCGGGAGAGTGGCTCTGGAGGGGTGCTCTTTCAAACCCGATGAGCTGAATGTTCCCCTTCTCCATTGCAGGGATTCTGTGGTTCTATGATAGTCAAGGGCATGACAAATGCCAACTCCGCCACACTATCAGCATTCCGGGGTGTGGGGCGGGGTGTCAAATTTCACCACAGCAGCTAAGACAATCCACAGCATTCTAAAACAATCAAGAACATTTTAAACAAAACAACCCATAACATTATAAAAGAAAAAGTCAATTCTCCCAATGTCAACAGATTCTATAAATACTTTATGGATCTAGATCTGCAGCTTTGCCAAAACCTAATCAGTTCTTCTTGGGTCATGCTCGATTATAGAGTTATAGAACATTGAAATGAGAAAGGTTCATGAATTGACGGTGGATACTGCACAACTGTTGTGAAGGAGAGTATGATACCTCATCTGTTTAAGATTCCTCATTGTAACAAGTGCCATCTGGATTAAAAATATTTAAGTTTTAAAATGGTATCTATTTTTTCCAGTTCTTTTTGATTAACCTGGGTTTCACTGTCCCATAAGACAGCTAGAAGCTAATCTGCTCTCAAGGCTTTGCGAATGGCATTAGTGAAATAGTGATGAGATACTGATTCTCTTGATTCTTTCTTACCGTTTTGGGAATTATTTGACTACTGTTGTCTTCGTCTACACAGATCATGAGCGCGGTATGTTATCAATGTACTGCAGAAATTAATTGTTTTGATTGTACTGTTTTTCAATCTTCTCACATTCTCTCCTGAAGACGCTATTAAAATTGGGATAGAGATCAGTAATTATTGGCAGCTTTCATACACACCTTGCTGATATTGCTATTATTTGTTTGTTGGAGGGACTTATAGCCGAACCTGTTTCTGTCTTTAACATTATTTGCATTCTTGCACTTTGCAGAATATGTTACTATATGGTAAATAAGAGCAGATGCCACGATTGAATTTTCTTTATCTTCTCTTACTATTGAGATGGAGAAATGAGTGGTTGCTTTAACCCACATGGGTCTTGCGCGGTAAGAATGATCCACCACCCTGTGGAGCTTGCAGAATATGAGCCCCCCCAATAAGGGACGGGAGACCCGTAACTAAATCAATGTGCCTTTGTATAAATAGAGTCGGCCAGTCAGGCACTACGGGATAGAGATGATCCACTATCCACATGGGTCTTGCACGATAAGAATGATCCACCATCCCATGGAACTTGCAGAATAGAAGCTCCCCCGTTAAGGGGACGGGAGACCCTTAACTAAGTCAATGTGCCTCTGGGTCGGGCACCGACTAAAGAAGGCCCATAGGGAACTACTGAAGCTGTGTATATAGTTAAAATTTTAATAAAAGTAAGTTTTTGTTTTTCTCTACAACTCGGTGAGGACTCCTTTTGTTGCTCCTTATAAAAGTGGTATTACATAGAATTTACAATGCAGAAGGAGGCCATTCGGCCCATCGAGCCTGCACCAGCTCCTGGAAAGAGCACCCTACCCAAGGTTAACACCTCCACCCTATCCCCATAACCCAGTAACCCCACCCAAAACTAAGGGTAATTTTGGACACTAAGGGCAATTTATCATGGCCAATCCACCTAACCTGCACATCTTTGGACTGTGGGAGGAAACCGGAGCACCCGGAGGAAACCCACGCACACACGGGGAGGATGTGCAGACTCCGCACAGACAATGACACAAGCTGGAATCGAACCTGGCACCCTGGAGCTGTGAAGCGATTGTGCCATCCACAATGCTACCGTGCTGCCCCTATCTCCAGCCATGGGGGGATTGAGGAAAGGATAAATTTGAAAGCAGTAAGAGAAATGTCAAGGTTGTAAAACAGAGTACTGATATGCATAAAAATAACCAGCGTGTGTCAGGAAGAGACCAAAAGCATAACAGTGCATTAGAGGCTAAGGAGGCATTAGGCAAAAATAGAATAAAGGTACAGGCAAAGAATTCACAGAGCACTTGTAACGAAACAGCTAGAAAGAAAGGAATAGAACCAGAAATAAATGACTTTGATTCTAAAGCCTTTACAGAGATAAGGTTGCAGAGTGACCAACCTTGGGAATGACAAGACTTTTAGAAGAAATGGGCAAAATGGTAAACAAAGGCTGGTGTGTGGGTAGCATGGATAAAGGATTGGATAAAGGCAATTGAGTGAAAGGATCTTTACTCAGGAAGTCAGCAAAATCATTATAATGGAGCTAAGAAACAGCAAGGGGCAGGAAATGCTGGTGGGAGCAGTTTATCATCCAGCAGAGGGCAGCAGAGCGGAGCTACTGATTGGTTGTTCCGGGGAGATGTGCATACGTGCAGTGCGGTCAGCCTAATTTGAAGGTGGTTTGTGAAGGGGCTGTTGTCAAGTGACAATTTAACCCGAAACACTTCCTCAGTGTTTCCCTCCCTCCCCCCTCTTCTAACCAAAACAAAAACAACCGTGGTTGTCGGGAAGGTAAGTTTATCTCTTTAAAAACTGACCTTGAAGGGTGACATCACAGCAAAGCAGTGACCTGATTGGCTGGCAAAGAAAGTGCTCCAATTAGCAGTTGCTGGGAGAAATTTAACTCTTCGTGTGTTGGTGAGTATTGTGATCGGTAAGTAAAATCTTTATTCCTTTCACTTATTAGTTATTTGATATTATATTTGTAATCAGTTAAGGTAAAGGGTAAAAATGGCAGGAGATCCCAGACCCGTGTTATGCTCCTCGTGCGCAATGTGGGAGTTCAGGGACGCGGCCGATGCCCCTGACTTCTTCATGTGCGGGAAGTGTGTCCAGCTGCAGCTCCTGTTAAATCGCATGACGGCTCTGGAGCTGCGGATGGACTCACTTTGGAGCATCCGCGATGCTGAGAAGGTCGTGGATAGCACGTTCAGTGAGTTGGTCACACTGCAGATTAGGATTGGTGACGGAGACAGGGAATGGGTGACCAAAAGGCAGAGAAAGAGCAGGAAGGCAATGCAGGTGTCCCCTGCGGTCATCTCCCTCCAAAACAGGTATACCATTTTGGATACTGTTGGGGGAATGACTCACCAGGGGAAGGCCGTAGTAGCCAGGCTCATGGCACTGGGGCTAGCTCTGCTGCACAGAAGGGCGGGAAAAAGACTGGCAGGGCTATAGTCATAGGGGATTCAATTGTAAGGGGAGTAGACAGACGTTTTTGTGGTCGAAAACGAGACTCCCGAATGGTATGTTGCCTCCCGGGTGCTCGGGTCAGGGATGTCTCCGATCGGCTGCAGGACATACTGAAGGGGGAGGGTGAACAGTCAGTTGTCGTGGTGCATATAGGCACCAACGATATAGGTAAAAAAAGGGATGAGGTCCTACAATCAGAATTTAGGGAGTTAGGAGACAAGTTTAAAAGTAGGACCTCAAAGGTAGTAATCTCAGGATTGCTACCAGTGCCACGGGACAGTCAGAGTAGAATTCAAGAATAGTCAGAATGAATACGTGGCTTGAGAGATGGTGCAGGAGGGAGGGGTTCAGATTTTTGGGACATTGGAACCGGTTCTGGGGGCGGTGGGACCATTACAAACCTGGGCAGGACTGGAACCAATGTCCTAGGGGGTGCTTTTGCTAACACTGTTGGGGAGGTTTTAAACTAATGTGGCAGGGGGATGGGAACCAGATTAGGAAGTTAGAGGTCAGTAAAGAAGCAGCAACTAAAGCCAGTAAGGTACGAGACACTAAACTCAATGTGACTAAGGGGAAGAGTAGACAGGGAAGAGATGATGAACGCAAAGGTGGTCTGAGATGCATTTGTTTTAATGCGAGAAGTGTAGCAGGTAAGGCAGATGAACTTAGGGCTTGGATCAGTACCTGCGAATATGATGCTATTGGTATTACTGAGACTTGGTTGAGGGAAGCGGGACTGGCAACTGAATATCCCAGGGTATAGATGCTTCAGGAGGGATAGAGAGGGAGGTAGAAGGGGTGGAGGAGTTGCATTACTCGTCAGAGGTGATATCACAGCTGTGATTAAGGAGGGCATGATGGAGGATTCGAGCACTGAGGCAATATGGGTGGAGTTGAGAAATTAGAAGGGTGCAGTAACATTGTTGGGACTTTACTACAGGCCTCCCAAAAGCGAGCATGAAGTAGAGGTACAAATATGCAGACAGATTATAGAAAAATGTAGGAGCAATAGGGTGGTTGTGATGGGAGATTTTAACTTCCCCAACATTGAATGGGATTCGTGTAGTGTTGGAGGCGTAGATGGAGCAGAGTTTGTAAGGAGCATCCAGGAGAGTTTTTTAGAGCAGTATGTAAATAGCCCAACTCTGGAAGGGGCCATACTGGACCTGGTATTGGGGAATGATCCCGGCCAGGTGGTTGATGTTTCAGTCGGTGATTACTTTGGGAATAGCGATCACAATTCCGTAAGTTTTAGAATACTCATGGACAAGGACAAGAGTGGTCCGAAAGGAAGAGTGCTAAATTGGGGAAAGGCCGAGTATAACAAAATTCGGCAGGAGCTAGGGAATGTAGATTGGGAGCAGCTGTTTAAGGGTAAATCCACATTTGAAATGTGGAAGTCTTTTAAGGAAAGGTTGATTAGAGTGCAGGATAGACATGTTCCTGTGAAAATGAAAGATAGAAATGGCAAGATTAGGGAACCATGGATGACGGGTGAAATTGTGAGACTAGCTAAGATGAAAAAGGAAGCATACATAGGATTGAGGCAACTCAAAACTAATGAAGCTTTGGAGGAATATCGGGAAAGTAGGACGAATATCAAACGCGCAATAAAGAGGGCTAAAAGGGGTCATGAAATATCTTTGGCTAACAGGGTTAAGGAAAATCCCAAAGCATTTTATTCGTATGTAAGGAGCAAGAGGGTAACGAGAGAAAGGATTGGCCCACTTAAGACAAAAGAGGGAATTGATGCGTGGACTCAGAGGAAATGGGTGAGATTCTTAATGAGTACTTTGCATCGGTATTCACAAAGGAGAGGGACAAGACAGATGTTGAGGCTAGGGATAGATGTTTAAATACTCTCGGTTAAGTTGTCATACGGAAGGGGGAAGTTTTGGGTATTCTAAAAGACATTAAGGTGGACAAGTCCCCAGGACCGGGTGGGATCTATCCCAGGTTACTGAGGGAAGCGAGGGTCGAAATATCTGGGGCCTTAACAAATATCTTTGCAGCATCCTTGAGCACGGGTGAGGTCCCGGAGGACTGGAGAATTGCTAATGTTGTCCCTTTGTTTAAGAAGGGTAGCAGGGATAATCCAGCGAATTATAGACCTGTGAGCTTGACGTCAGTGGTAGGCAAACTGTTGGAGAAGATACTGAGGGATAGGATCTATTCACATCTGGAAGAAAATAGACTTATCAGTGATAGGCAGCATGGTTTTGTGCAGGGAAGGTCATGTCTTACAAACCTAATAGAATTCTTTGAGGAAGTGACAAAGTTAATTGATGAGGGAAGGGCTGTAGATGTCGTATACATGGACTTTAGTAAGGCGTTTGATAAGGTTTCCCATGGCAGGTTGATGGAAAAAGTGAAGTCGTATGGGGTTCAGGGTGTACTAGCTAGATGGATAAAGAACTGGCTGGGCAACAGGAGACAGAGAGTAGTGGTGGAAGGGAGTGTCTTAAAATGGAGAAGGGTGACTAGTGGTGTTCCACAGGGATCCGTGCTCGGACCACTGTTGTTTGTGATCTACATAAATGACCTGGAGGAAGGTATAGGTGGTCTGATTAGCAAGTTTGCAGATGATACTAAGATTGGTGGAGTTGCAGATAGCGAGGAGGACTGTCAGAGAACACAACAAAATATAGATAGATTGGAGAGTTGGGCAGAGAAATGGCAGATGGAGTTCAATCCAGGCAAATGCGAGGTGATGCATTTTGGAAGATCAAATTCAAGAACGGACTATATGGTCAATGGAAGGGTCTTGGGGAAAATTGATGTGCAGAGAGATCTGGGAGTTCAGGTCCATTGTACCCTGAAGGTGGCAACGCAGGTTGATAGAGTGGTCAAGAAGGCATACAGCATGCTTGCCTTCATCGGACGGGGTATTGATTACAAGAGTTGGCAGGTCATGTTACAGTTGTATAGGACTTTGGTTCGGCCACATTTGGAATACTGCGTGCAGTTCTGGTCGTCACATTACCAGAAGGATGTGGGTGCTTTAGAGAGTGTGCAGAGGAGGTTCAGCAGGATGTTGCCTGTTGTGGAGGGTGCTGGCTATGAAGAAAGGTTGAGTAGATTAGGATTGTTTTCGTTGGAAAGATGGAGGTTGAGGGGGGACCTGATTTGAGGTCTACAAAATTATGGACAGGGTGGACAGCAACAAGCTTTTCCCAAGAGTGGGGGTGTCAGTTACAAGGGGTCACGATTTCGAGGTGAGAGGGGGAAAGTTTAAGGGAGATGTGCGTGGAAAGTTTTTTACGCAGAGGGTGGTGGGTGCCTGGAACGCTTTACCAGCGGAGGTGGTAGAGGCGGGCACGATAGCATCATTAAAGAAGCATCTAGACAGGTATATGAATGGGCGGGAACAGAGGGAAGTAGGCCTTGGAAAATAGGAGACAGGTTTAGATAAAGGATCTGGATCGGCGCAGGCTGGGAGGGCCGAAGGGCCTGTTCCTGTGCTGTAATTTTCTTTGTTCTTTGTTCTTTGAAAGATTGTGGTGTTGGGCATATCAATAAGAAAATTAGAGGTGCATGTAACAAGGGTAATAGAGTAATTATGAGTTATTTTGATCTTCAAATAGACTGGACACACCAAATTTTCAGTGCGGAGGAGGTGTTCATGGAAGACCATTTTCTTCATCAGTATGTTAAGGAACCAACTAGGGAATAGACTATTTTCAATATGGTATTGTGCAATGAGAAAGGGTTAATTAACAAGTTTGTAGTTTAGAAGCCTCAAGGGGACAATGATGATGATCGGCTAGAGTTTTATATTGAGTTTGAAAGCGATTTAGTTAGTTCAGAATTAGATCTTAAGTGCAAGCAAAGCAAACAGTATGGGTGTGATTTAACGGGAAAAATGCCGTGTTATGGGCACATTTAGTGGGCTGTTCACGGTGTCATGACCCCGCTATCAAACGGGCCTCTTTTTATTGGCCTCGGCAATGAATATCCCGCCGATGCTGCACATATCTTCACTTCCTGCACTGACGAGCTCCGCTCGGTGCAAGAAGAGATCGGGATGTCATTTGTAAATGCTGCCCCGATCTCTCAACCCCACCCTAGCACCCCAATTGACCTGTTAGGGGCTCTTCAAACGCCCCTCACCACATCGAAGGACAGAGCATACCCTGGCAGTGCCCCAGCCATCCTGGTAGTGCCATCTGGGCATCCTGGTGGGGCCTTGGCAGAGATTCTTGTTAGATCTCGCGAGTTGTTCTGCGCATTGCAAATCTCATGAGGCTTCTCGTGAGATTCACTGGGCTCATCGCCTCACCGGGCATGACAAAGACGTAAGTCTGAGGGATAATCTGGCTGATAGATTGAGAAACGAATTTAAAAGCAGTGACAGTAGATGAGCAGTGGTAAACATTTAAATAATTAATTCATAATTTGAAGTTAAGATGTATTCCCTTAAGGAGTAAAAACTCCACAAGGAAAGTGAATCAACTGTGGCTAACAAGACAAGTTAATGATGGTATCAGGTTAAATTAAGTGGATTCTATTGGTGCCAAAATGAGTATAAGTCTGAGGGTTGGGAGAATTTTAGAATTGATTTAAAAAAAGAGAATGAGAATAAACTTGCAAGATGCATGAAATAGATGATCAAAATTTCTATTATGTAAAGAGAAGAGATTAGTGAAAGGAAGCATGGGTCTTTTAGATACAGAGGTAGGAGAAATTATAATAAGGAATTGGCAGAGAGATTAAACAAATATTGGTGTGGAAGAGGTCACAAAAATTGAATAACGGGGAAGCAAGGGCTCAATTCGAATGAGGGAGAAATCAGTTTTTGTAAAATAAAAAGTGCTGAAGCAATTAATGGGACTAAAGGTCAACATTACTGTAGACCTGATGGCTCTCATTCTAGGGTTTTAAAATACACAGATAGTGAATCCATTAACTTTCCAGAATTCCCTAGTTTGTAGAATGCTTTCAGTGGATTGGAAACTAGCAGACAAAATTCCACTATTTAAGAAAGGAGGAAGATAGAAATGATGGAACTATAGGCCAGTTAACCCAACATCACTTCTAGGGGAAAAGTGAGAAACTGTTATTAGAGATAGGTAACAGGAAAAATCTTAATATGCTGGAGCAGAGTCGACAAGGATTTATGAAAGGGAAATCATGTTTGATAAATATTAGGTTTTTAAAAATTGGTAACTGGCAGAGTAGTTGAGGGGAAAATGGTGGCCATAGTGCATTTGGATTTTCAAAATGTTCTGATAAGGTGCCACTAAATAAAGTAAAGTCGCCACTGTCCCAGATGATGATAGGCTCCCCTTTGAGGGGGAGAAGTGACTGGTGATGATTTAACCTGAGGATCACCACACCATCCAATACATAGTCCCAATTAAAACTTCTGGTATTGGGTGCAACATCTTCGCATCAAATAAAGAGTAGTTAACAAACAGAAAAGAGTATGGAATAAATGGGTAATTTTTAGGTTGGCAGGCTGTAACTTGTGGGGTACTACAATGATCAGTAAAATATTCAAGTTTGCTGCCGATAACAAAATTATGTGGGAATGTAAACTGTGAGAAGGACACAATGAGGTTACAAAGGGATATCAACAGGTTAAGTGAATGGTCAGAAATATGGCAGATGGATAGTGTGTGAAGTTATCCACTTTGAAAGGAAAAGGAGCACCATTTTAAATGGTGAGAGACTGGGAAAATGTTGAAATTCAGCGGGACCGAGGTGTTTTTGTACACAAAACACAGAGGTTAACATAGGTGCACTAAACAATTAGGAACACAACTGATATGTTAGCTTTATTACAAAGGGATTGGAATATGAGAGTAAAGACGTTTTAGCACAATATTATGCAAGACCAGTTTTGTTAGACTGATTCCTGGGGCGGGTACATTGTCCAAGGATAAGAGATTGAATTGACTGGGCCTTTATATCCTAGAGTTTAGAAGAATGAGATGTGATCTCATTGAAACATTAAGGGGCCTGATGAGACGGATGCTGGGAGGATGTTTGCCATCCTTGGGGAACGTAGGACTTCTGGTGGTGGCATGTAGGAGGAGTTTGTGCGCTAGATAGTTCCTGCCAGTGTACTTGACACTTGGCCCTTTTTGCCCGGTTCCCGGGATTTTTTGGTGGAAAACTCTTCCCATAAGAGGGATCCTACTGTGGAAGTATATCAAAAATTGCTACAACTAATACGTCTGTGGGTGAAAATTCTTCAGCCGACTCGGAGGTTCCGCATGGCGACTCAGCAGGGAAGATGGCAGCGGTTACTCTGGCGGTTGTGGCGGCCCCGATCACGAACTGTGGTACTGGCCACTAAATTTGAAATGCAATTTGAAAAGTATTTTGAGAGGCAGTGGAGAGTGATGTTCGATACTCTCCATAAATTGATTGATGAGACACTGGATCCTGTCTGAGGGTTTGGCGAGGACTTTGGAAGCTATGAAGAAGCATGGTGAGGTGTTGAAGGAGGTGGGGACAGCTTTGTTGAGGCACAGTGACCAAATTGCCTCACTGAAGGCTGAGATCTTGATGGTGGTAGAGAAGAATAAGAATCTGAGGGCGAAGGTGGGTGACCTGGAAAATCGGTCGAGGAGACAAAACCTCAGGGTTGTGGGGTAGCCGGAGGATGTAGAGGGTTTGAATCCAACAGTGTACTTTTTTTGCAGATGTTCAGTAAGATGGTGGGTGTTGTAGACGCAAAGACTCCACGAGAGGCCAGGTTGATGATTTATTCGCTTTATTCCACACTAGTACAATAATCATTCCTCTCCACTCCCCGCAGGGTCTCCTTCCCCGAACTGCTTCCAGGTCGGGGTTTATATTCTGTTGGGAGCTCCTCCAATTAGGAGGGAGCTCCGCTCACTAGTCACCTGCACCTGGACCGTGTAGGAGACCAACCCAGTAACGTGAAGGACTGCCCCAGGGATCCATGTGGCTCCAACCCCAAAGTTCCGCACATAAACATATCAGCCATCGTGAAGGTGCGCGCCCGTGGGCGGTTATGGGAGGCTGTCTCGGAGTGGTCCTGCCGCTGATGGACCCTTGCTCCGATGTCAGGGAGGGGGGATGTCAGGGAGGACGAGTGAGACACGTCTGGAGTTGGCACCCCATGAGTAACTGCCGGCGCAATGCCAGTTGTGGTGTGAGGCGTTGTACGATAACGGAACAGGAATCTCGCCAACTGCGTTTCCCACGACCCTGAGATCTTTTTCATGGCTCTCGTGAACGTTTGTACTGCTCTTTCGGCTAGTCCATTGGAGGCTGGGTGGTACGGGCCCGTCTGTACGTGCTTGATGCCATTTGCCGCCATGAACGAAGCAAACTCCTGACTCGTGAATGCCGCTCCATTGTTGGACACCAGGACCTCAGGCAGCCGGTGTGGGCTAAAAATAGCGCTCAGTCTGTCTGTTGTTGCTCGAGTGGTCGCTGTGGGGACCTGGTGTACGTCCAGCCACTTCGAGTGGATCAACACTACTATAAGGAATGTGGCCCCCTCTGAAACGTGACTGCAAAGTCGATATGTACACAGGATCAAGGCTTCCAGGGCCACTCCCAGGGATTCATCGGGGCTGCCAGTGGGGCCTTCTGGTGCTCCTGGCATGGTATGCAATTTCGGGCCACCTGTTCAATCTCTGTATCCAGTCCAGGCCACCAAACGTAACTGTGGGCCAACATTTTCATCTTGCCACCCCGGGGTGCCTGTTATGGAGGTCCTTTATCAGGGGCGTGCGCTCCCGTTCAGGGCTGACCAACTACATTCCCCCACAGGAATACACCATCTTTGAACGCTCATTTCGGATAGGGGCGGCCCTCAGCGTAGGCCCTCAGCCTGTCTCATATCACCCTATGTCAGGCCCCGTATTGGACCATAATGACGGACCCTCGACAACTCTGGGTTGATCTGCGTCCATTCTCTGATATAAGCTGCCGTGACAGGCAGTGTCAATGAAATGAAGGGCAGCTATTTCCACCACGGCACAAAAGCTATAGGTTGCTCCAAGCCGCCGGGCATGCAGTGTGCCAGGACCGCCCCAACGCCGTATGGTGAGGCGTTGCATGTGAGGTGCAGGGCCTTGACTGGGTCGAAATGGATAAGTAATTCCTCCGACGAGAACCGTTGCTTCACATTGCAAAACTCCTTCTGGAGAGGGGGGGAGGGGGGGGGGGGGGGTCCACTTCCACTTCCACTTCCACTTCCACTTCCACTTCCACTTCTACTTCTACTACTACTTCCACTTCCACTTTTCTGTCCGTTCTTCAGTAGTTGGTGACGTGGGCTGAGCAGTGTGGCCAACTGGGTTATGAATATCCCATAATAGTTCACCAGGCTGAGGAAGGAGCGGAGTTCTGTTTGGTCGCGAGGGGCCTGGCAAATCGGCTGCGCCCATTGGATGGAGGTCTCTGCTATCCACCCGGTAGCCGAGATAAGTGACGTCCGACGTGTGAAAAACGCACTTTTTCATAGAATGTACAGTGCAGAAGGAGGCCATTCGGCCCATCGAGTCTGCACCGGCTCCTGGAAAGAGCACCCTACCCAAGGTTAACACTTCCACCCTATCCCCATAACCCAGTAACCCCACCCAACACTGAGGGCAATTTTGGACACTAAGGGCAATTTGTCATGGCCAATCCACCTAACCTGCACATCTTTGGACTGTGGGAGGAAACCGGAGCACCCGGAGGAAACCAACGCACACACGGGGAGGATGTGCAGACTCCGCACAGACAGTGACCCAAGCCGGAATCGAACCTGGGACCCTGAAGCTGTGAAGTGATTGTGCTATCCACAATGCTACCGTGCTGCCCCTTCTCCTTCCGGAGGCGGACCCCGGCCTGAGCAAACCGCTCGAGGACCTCTGTTAGATTCTCCACATGTACCCGGTGATGAGAACATCGTCCAGGTAGACTGTCACCTGTGGCAACCCTCGCAAGAGGTTAGTACGGTAGCATAGTGGAAGTGTGAGCTGCCATTGGTGCAGAGGACTCACTGCCCATTGGCCCAGGTATGTCATGTGCCTCTCAGCCAATTGGCTGAGAGGTAGGTAGCTCTGCCTATGAGGCGGGGTATAAGAGCCCGTGTTCTCCGGCAGTCTGCCATTCTTCTGCACGTCTGCTGCCGGGTACACTTGTGTGTTAAAGCCTATCGTTCGGACTTTATCTACGTTTCGTGTCCACTGATTGTGCATCGGGGATAGGGTGGAGGTGTGGGTGGGGTGCTCTTTCCAAGGGCCGGTGCGGACTCGATGGGCCGACTGGCCTCCTTCTGCACTGTAAATTCTATGAAAGTATCGCCTATGAAGATATTCTCCATTACCCTCTGGAATATTGCTCAAGCCGAGGAGATTCCGACTTGCAACTGCGTATATTCGTAAAATCCTTGATGGATATTGATTGTCATGTACTTTCTGGAGGTTGGTTCGAGCACCAGCTGCAAGTATGTGTGGCTCATGTCTAGCTTGGTGAACGTTTTAACCCCGCTGAGCCGGGCATAGAGATCCTCGATCTGAGGGACCGGGTAATGGTCAAGGGAGGACACCTGCTTCACTGTCATTTTGTAGTCCCCACAGAGCCGCACTGACACATCCGGCTTCAATATGGGACCACGGGCACGGCCCAGCCAGCATAGTGGACAGGGCGAATAATCCCCAGCTGCTCCAAATGGTCCAGTTCCTGGTCCACCTTGGTGCGAAGTGCATACGGCACAAGGCCAGCACGGAAACACTGGGGGCTGGTGTGTTCCTCCACATTTATTGTGGCCATAGCACCTTCAATGATCTCGAGGCCTTCGGCAAAAACAGACAGGAACTTGGACAGCACTTCATCCGACCCACGGGGGTACATCTGGCACAAGCGCTGCCATTCCAAACGTAGGTGACACAGCAAATCGCGCCCCAATAGGCTGGGCCCATTGCCTTGGGCTACCACCGATTGTGGGCACGCTGACTGGTTTCCGTATGCTACGGGCACATGGGCGGTACCCTCTATTTAAGGGCTCCCTGGTATACGTGGCCAGTTGGGGCCCCCATGTCGCGAAGCTCTAGCGGCTGAAGACTTGTTTGGATGGCGGAAAATGCCTGTGGACTGATGACCGAAATTGCTGCTCCCGTGTTCAGTTTTACAACAGCGTCACCTGGATAGGTACCCTTCTGGGGCCCGTCACACAGAGCAGCAGAAGGGTTGGCTCCTCAGCGCCCAAGTTCTCCAGGAAATGCGTGCAGCCTCCTGGTGGAAAATGGTGATTTGTGTGCCGCCAGGAGACGGTGACCTCACACGATTGACCGGAGCCTCGTTCCTGTTCCTGGTATCCCAATACAGGCGTTTATCATCCGGGAACACTGAATCAGAGAAGCTTCATGGTCACTCCGGGCCGAGACGTTGCGGTGGCTCCCAACCTGGGAAGTCCTCGTCGCCTCGCTTCCGTCAGCCTGTGGTCTCAGCGATGGCCATGACCAAAGTTCAGGGCCACCAGGCCCTGGAGCCCACCGTCGGCGCTTTCCTGAGTGAGCCTATGTTGATGGCCTTGGCAAGGGTCGGGGGGGGGGTCTCGATTAATAGCTGTTGGTGCGTCTCCTGGTCCCAAAGTCCGCCAACAAAGAAGCCCCGCAGCGTTTCAGTCAGTGCGGCTCCGAATGCGCAGGGGGTAGCAAGTATACTCTGGTGGGCTCCGCCGGCATCTGTGATGCGGTATGGAACCGGTACCGCCAGATCATAATCGGTGGGTGTGGACTTAAGTGACGGCCCACTCGGTCGATGAGCGTGGTGAACGTCAACCCATCCAGCATGTCTGGGTAAGCAAGTTCCTGATTAGCGCATACGTCAGTCTGCCAACGGTGGTCAGTAAGGTGATGGTTTGTAGCTTGTCACTGGCGATGCCGTTCGTGCAGAAACACAGTTGAAATCTTTCGACATACTGGGCACAATCGTCCGGGTTGGCATCAAAAGACTCTAGTTATCCTACGTATGCCATGCCACCCGCCGGAGAGTGGCTTCCCGAAGTGGTTGAAAAACGATTGGCTGTCGCAGCACTTGATCCTCATCCCCAGTGTTGTAGATGGAGGCAAAGACTCCACGAGAGGCCAGGCTGACAAGGTACACCTCACTTTATTCCACACTTGTACAATAATCACTCCCTAGAGGATCTCCTTTCCCGAACTGCTTCCAGGTCAAGGTTTATAGTCTGTGGGGAGTTCCTCCAATTAGGAGGGAGCTCCACCCCCTAGTCACCTGAGTAGCTCAGTGTTGGGTGTGTGGGAGGGGAAGTGGATGTTATACAGCTCTGTCCCTCTAGAGGGTCATAACAACGGGGTAGGGTGTACTAGTGTCCTCTCAGAATTAGTCAGGAGCCTCGGGTGAATGAGCCATCACGAGTGGTTATAGTCAGATTTCACAGCTTCCAGGAGAAGGAGTAGGTCCTGAAGTGGGCCAAGGAGAACCGTGATCTGAGATGGGAAGGAAGTCATGTGAGAATATATGTCGGTGTGGAGCTTGCGAAGAAGAGGGCAGCCTTTAATAAGGCCAAAGCGGAGTGAGGTTTGGAGTGGTGTACTCTGCGAGGCTGCGTGTTAGCTTTGGGTTAAAGTAACTTTGATACTTTGCAGGAGGCTGAAGCTTTTGTTACAGAGCATGGACTGGGATCGAGTTAAATGGGCTGTGTGTGGACTTGTTATTGTTTATGGAATGGAGTTTTGGGAAATTTTAGTATACATCTGATATTTCTTTGTTTTTGGGTTGGGATGGGATTGTTTTGCATAACTTGTATGGTGGGGGATGGGAGGCTAACTGTTTTGTGGGATAATGTCTTAGGCACTATTTCTCTTTCTTTGCAAATATATCTTGCTCTTAGTTGGGGTGTTGAACTTTATTGTATTTTTGTAGCCAGAACGGATAGGGTTGTTTTTTTCTCTTTATTTACTGTACTGGGTAGGTGCTACCTCCGTTAGCAATACATTTTTAGTTGTGAATGAGAGCGAGGTGGGGGGAGGGACTGGCCTGTTGGACCTTTTTGTGGTTCAATGTGTTTGTCATTTTTGTTTAGTTGGGGTTGGTTCGGAGGCGGTTGATGAGACCATCAATTCACGAGACACGTGCTTTAAGATATGAACAGTGGTTTTAATCTACTTACAACAGAGCCAGCCTGTAACATGAACCCTGGATGAACTGGTCGGCTGGCTCTGGGCATCGATCGTTATACAGCAGTCCAGGGGGAGGAGCCGTGGGCGGAGCCAAGGGTGGAGCCCTGTACAAACTCCCATGCATTCCCAGTGCTACTCCCCCTAGTGGTCGGGCAACGCAACTGCGCTTACAATAATATGGTATCATACATATTACAGTGTGAATTACATTGACCACATTCACCCACTACAAAAAAATCTAGTCCGGTGGGGGTGGTGGTTCACAAATTGAGTCTGTCCGGTGGTCGAGTCGTCCGCTGCGATCTGCGGAGTACCGGGGTTGCAGCCTCTTGTGGTGGCTGGATGGGTGTTGTGGGTTGGGGTACGATGACGGACTCTGGGGGCGATTGCGTCCGAGCTCCATACACGTCTGGTGGGACTGGGGGCGCTGGGAGCTAGCCGGTGTGGGTGCGCGAAACAATTGTAGCGAGCTAGTGGGCTCAGGAGTGCGAGGGGGCGGCTGGGTGGGGTTTAGAGTGAGGTGTACCTCTGCAGTGATAGTGGGGGTGCTGGATCCTGCGGGTGCTAGGTCCCGGAGGGATACGGTGTCCTGACGGCCGTCAGGGAGCTCTACGAAGGCGTACTGGGGGTTTGAGTGAAGCAGGCGCACCTTCTCTACAAGGGGGTCAGTTTTGTGCGCCCTGACATGTTTCCTGAGGAGTACAGGGCCCGGTGTCTTCAGCCATGCCGGGAGAGAGACCCCCGTGGTAGTGCCCCTGGAAAAACTAAGAGCCGCTCGTGAGGGGTCTGGTTGGTCGCGGTACATAAGACGGACCTAATAGCGTGGAGCGCGTCTGGGAGGACTTCCTGCCAATGGGAGACTTGGAGATTCCTGGACCGGAGGGTCAGTAGAACGGCCTTCCAGACCGTCGCATTCTCCCTCTCCACCTGCCTGTTCCCCCTGGGGTTGTAGCTGGTAGTCCTGGTCGAGGCAATGCCCTTGTCGAGCAGGTACTGACGCAGCTTGTCGCTCATGAAGGACGAACCCCGGTCGCTGTGTACGTAGCTGGGGAAACCAAACCGGGTGAAGATACTATGCAGGGCCCTAATGACTGTGTAGGAGGTCATATCGGGGCACGGGATAGCAAAGGGGAAGCGGGAGAACTCGTCTATAACGTTTAGGAAGTAAACGTTCCTGTTAGTTGAGGGGAGTGGCCCTTTGAAATCGATCGCGAGGCATTCGAAGGGCCTAGAAGCCTTGACCAGGTGGGCCCTGTCTGGTCTATAGAAGTGCAGTTTGCACTCCGCACGATCGTCAGTCTCTGGTGACAGCTTTTACCTCCTCAGTGGAGAAAGGCAGATTTTGGGCTTTGATGTAATGGGCGAGCCGGGTGACCCCCGGGTGGCAGAGGTCGTTGTGGATGGCTTTCAGGCAGTCGTTTTGCACGCTGGCGCACGTGCCGCGGGACAGGGCATCTGGGGGCTCGTTGAGCTTCCCCGGTCAATACTTAATATCGTAGCTATAGGTGGAGAGTTCGATCCTCCACCGCAGAATTTTATCATTTTTAATTTTGCCCCTTTGCGAGTTGTCAAACATGAAGGCAACCGATCTTTGTTCATAGAACATAGAACATAGAACGATACAGTGCAGTACAGGCCCTTCGGCCCTCGATGTTGCACCGACATGGAAAAAAATCTAAAGGCCATCTAACCTACAGTATGCCCTTATCATCCATATGCTTATCCAATAAATTTTTAAATGCCCTCAATGTTGGCGAGTTCACTACTGTTGCAGGTAGGGCATTCCACGGCCTCACCACTCTTTGCGTAAAAAACCCACCTCTGACCTCTGTCCTATATCTATTACCCCTCAATTTAAGGCTATGTCCCCTCGTGCTAGCCACCTCCATCCGCGGGAGAAGGCTCTCGCTGTCCACCCTATCTAACCCTCTGATCATTTTGTATGCCTCTATTAAGTCACCTCTTAACCTTCTTCTCTCTAACGAAAACAACCTCAAGTCCATCAGCCTTTCCTCATAAGATTTTCCCTCCATACCAGGCAACATCCTGGTAAATCTCCTCTGCACCCGTTCCAAAGCTTCCACGTCCTTCCTATAATGAGGCGACCAGAACTGTACGCAATACTCCAAATGCGGCCGTACTAGAGTTTTGTACAACTGCAACATGACCTCATGGCTCCGGAACTCAATCCCTCTACCAATAAAGGCCAACACACCATAGGCCTTCTTCACAACCCTATCAACCTGGGTGGCAACTTTCAGGGATCTATGTACATGGACACCGAGATCCCTCTGCTCATCCACACTACCAAGAATTTTACCATTAGCCAAATATTCCGCATTTCTGTTATTCTTTCCAAAGTGAATCACCTCACACTTCTCCACATTAAACTCCATTTGCCACCTCTCAGCCCAGCTCTGCAGCTTATCTATGTCCCTCTGTAACCTGCAACATCCTTCCGCACTGTCTACAACTCCACCGACTTTAGTGTCGTCTGCAAATTTACTCACCCATCCTTCTGCGCCCTCCTCTAGGTCATTTATAAAAATGACAAACAGCAACGGCCCCAGAACAGATCCTTGTGGTACGCCACTCGTAACTGAACTCCATTCTGAACATTTCCCATCAACTACCACTCTCTGTCTTCTTTCAACTAGCCAATTTCTGATCCACATCTCTAAATCACCCTCAATCCCCAGCCTCCGTATTTTCTGCAATAGACGACCGTGGGGAACCTTATCAAACGCATCTTCAGTGATGAGGGTGAACCTCCTACCTGCGAGGTAGTGCCTCCAGTGATGAATAGCCTTCACAATGGCTTGTGCTTCCTTTTTGACTGCCGAGTGTCGGAGTTCCGAAGCAGAGAGGGTTCGGGAGAAGAATGCGACTGGTCTCCCTGCCTGATTTAAAGTGGCTGATAGAGCTACCTCTGAGGCATCGCTCTCAACCTGAAAAGGGGTGGATTCATCCACCGCCCGCATGGCCGCTTTGGCGATGTCCTCCTTGATGCAGTTGAAGGCCTGGCGCACCTCAGCTGACAGGGGAAATAGTGTGGCCTTAAAGAGTGGGCGGGCTTTGTCCGCATATTGAAAAGAATCCCAAGCACCGTTTGAGGGCGTTGGGACAATGAGGGAGAGGAAGTTCTAAGAGGGGGCGCATACGGTCCGTGTCGGGGCCCAGGACTCCGTTTTTCACGACATAGCCGAGGATGGCTAGTCTGGTCGTGCGGAAAACTAATTTCTCCTTGTTATATGTTAGATTTAGTTTCTGAGCCGTCTGGAGAAAACGGTAGAGGTTGGCGTCGTGGTCCTGCTGGTCATAGCCGCAGATGGTAACGTTATCCAAGTACGGGAACGTGGCCCTCAGCCCGTACTGGTCCACCATTCGGTCCATTGCTCGTTGGAACACCGAAACCCCATTTGTGACGCCGAAGGGAACCCGGTGGAAATGGAAGAGGCGGCCTCGAATGCCGCTTAGTGGCGGTCCTCCGGGTGGATTGGAAGCTGGTGGTATGCAGACTTCAGATCCACCGTGGAAAAAATCCGATACTGGCCGATCTGGTTAACCATGTCTGCAATCCTGGGGAGGGGGTACGTGTCGAGGAGCGTAAACCTATTAATGGTCTGACTATAGTCTACGACCACGCGGAATTTTTCCCCGGTTTTGACGACCACCACCTGAGCTCTCCAGGGGCTGTTGCTGGCCTCTATGATACCCTCACTGAGGAGCCTTCGGACCTCCGATCGGATGAACACCCTATCCAGCAGGCTGTACCGCCTGCTGCGAGTGGCTACGGGTTTACAGTCCGGGGTGAGGTTGGCAAAGAGAGGAGGGGGGGGAGATTCGCAACGTGGCTAGGCTGCAGATAGTGAGTGGGGTTAGGGGTCCGCCGAAACTGAGGGTCAGATTAAACTTGTGATTACAGGCCTAATAAGAGTGGGGCGCAGAGTTCGGGCAGGACGTAGAGCTGGAATTTGGCATAGCTAGCGCCTTGGATTGTGAGCGTTGTGGCGGTGCGCCCTTGGATCTGGACAGAGTGGGAGCCCGAAGCGAGGGAGATAGTTTGCCACGCAGGGAAAAAGGGGATTGAACAGCGTCTTACCAGATCTGGGTGTACGAAGCTCTCAGTGCTCCCGGAGTCGAAAAGGCACGGCATTCTCAAACCCGTTGATTTAGACCGTCGCCATCGAGTTGCGGAGATGCTTCGGGCGTGATTGGTCCAATGTGACTGCGCTGAGTTGCAGGTAGTCGGCGGCTCGATCAGCTGTGCTTGAGGGCCCCGTGATGACTGCCCTCTTGAGTTCGTAGTCATCGAGGTGAGTTTCAGAGTTTGAAGGGGAAGGATCCCAAGATGGCCGCCCTCATGAGTCGCACATGGCCGGCCGCATGGAGGAGGATTGCCAAGATGGCCGTCCCCATGAGTCGCACATGGCCGGCCGCATGGAGGAGGATTGCCAAGATGGCTGCCCCCATGAGTCGCACATGGCCGGCTGGCCGCCCCCATGAGTCGCACATGTCGGATGGGAGCGGAGTCGGCATACAGGCTGCAGCATTTTGGGGCATGCGGGTCTGTGAATTCAGGGAACGAGTGATTTGAGCCGTGGGAGGATTAGAGGCTGGGGCAGAACGAGTGCTTTGAGCCGTGGGAGGGTTAGAGGCTGGGGCTTTCTTCGCCAGACATACTCTGGTATAGTGTCCTTTTCGCCCGCAGCTGCTGCAGGTCACATTGCGGGCTGGGCAGTGCTGCCGCGAGTGCTGATTCTGGCCCAAAAGTGGCAGTGCGGCCGCGCGGCGCAGGTGTGTGGTGACTAGGGTCTTTTCACAGTAACTTAATTGCAGTGTTAATGTAAGCCTACTTGTGACACTGTTAGATGATTATTATGTCTCTCTCGCTCTCATTCATAGAACATAGAACATACAGTGCAGAAGGAGGCTATTCGGCCCATTGAGTCTGCACCGAACCACTTAAGCCCTCACTTCCACCCTATCCCTGTAACCCAATAACCCCTCCTAACGTCTTGCCAATTTAGCATGGCCAATCCACCTAACCTGCTTGTCTTTGGACTGGGGGAAGAAACTGGAGCACCCGGAGGGACATTCAGGCATGTCTTCCTCTCTCTCTCTCTCTCTCTCCTTAAAATTGCGCAAGTGTCTCTCTCCCATTCGCGTACGCGTCTCTCATTCGCGTACGCGTCTGTCATTCGCGCACGCGTCTCTTTCATTCACGCACGCGTCTCTCATTCGCGCACGCGTCTCTCATTTGCGCACGCGTTTCTCATTAGTGCACTGGGCTAAATCGCTGGCTTTTAAAGCAGACCAAGCAGGCCAGCAGCACGGTTCAATTCCCGTACCAGCCTCCCCGGACAGGCGCCGGAATGTGGCGACTAGGGGCTTTTCACAGTAACTTCATTGAAGCCTACTCGTGACAATAAACGATTTTCATTTCATTTTTCATTTCATTAGTGCACGCGTCTCATTAGTGCACGCGTCTCTCATTAGAGCACGCGTCTCTCATTTGCGCACGCGTCTCTCATTTGCGCACGCGTCTCTCATTGGCGCACGCGTCTCTCATTGGCGCACGCGTCTCTCATTGGCGCACGCGTCTCTCATTGGCGCACGCGTCTCATTGGCGCACGCGTCTCTCATTGGCGCACGCGTCCCTCATTGGCGCACGCGTCTCTCATTTGCGCACGCGTCTCTCAGTTGCGCACGCGCCTCATTTGCGCATGCATCTCCCTCATTTGCGCACGCGTCTCTCTCATTTGCGCACGCGTCTCTCGCGCACGCGTCACCCTCATTCGCGCACGCGTCACCCTCATTCGCGCACGCGTCACCCTCATTCGCGCACGGGTCACCCTCATTCGCGCACGGGTCACCCTCATTCGCGCACGGGTCACCCTCATTCGCGCACACGTCACCCTCATTCGCGCACGCGTCACCCTCATTCGCGCACGCGTCACCCTCATTCGCGCACGCGTCACCCTCATTCGCGCACGCGTCACCCTCATTCGCGCACGCGTCACCCTCATTCGCGCACGCGTCACCCTCATTCGCGCACGCGTCACCCTCATTCGCGCACGCGTCACCCTCATTCGCGCACGCGTCACCCTCATTCGCGCACGCGTCACCCTCATTCGCGCACGCGTCACCCTCATTCGCGCACGCGTCACCCTCATTCGCGCACGCGTCACCCTCATTCGCGCACGCGTCACCCTCATTCGCGCACGCGTCACCCTCATTCGCGCACGCGTCACCCTCATTCGCGCACGCGTCACCCTCATTCGCGCACGCGTCACCCTCATTCGCGCACGCGTCACCCTCATTCGCGCACGCGTCACCCTCATTCCGCACGCGTCACCCTCATTCGCGCACGCGTCACCCTCATTCGCGCACGCGTCACCCTCATTCGCGCACGCGTCACCCTCATTCGCGCACGCGTCACCCTCATTCGCGCACGCGTCACCCTCATTCGCGCACGCGTCTCTCTCATTCGCGCACGCGTCTCTCTCATTCGCGCACGCGTCTCCCTCATTCGCGCACGCGTCACCCTCATTCGCGCACGCGTCACCCTCATTCGCGCACGCGTCACCCTCATTCGCGCACGCGTCACCCTCATTCGCGCACGCGTCACCCTCATTCGCGCACGCGTCACCCTCATTCGCGCACGCGTCTCCCTCATTCGCGCACGCGTCACCCTCATTCGCGCACGCGTCACCCTCATTCGCGCACGCGTCTCTCTCATTCGCGCACGCGTCTCATATTCACGCACGCGTCTCCCTCATTCGCGCACGCGTCTCCCTCATTCGCGCACGCGTCACCCTCATTCGCGCACGCGTCTCCCTCATTCGCGCACGCGTCTCTCTCATTCGCGCACGCGTCTCCCTCATTCGCGCACGTGTCTCTCATTTTAGCACGCGTCTCTCTCTCATTCGCGCACGCGTCTCATATTCACGCACGCGTCTCCCTCATTCGCGCACGCGTCTCCCTCATTTGCGCACGCGTCACCCTCATTCGCGCACGCGTCACCCTCATTCGCGCACGCGTCTCCCTCATTCGCGCACGCGTCACCCTCATTCGCGCACGCGTCTCCCTCATTCGCGCACGCGTCTCCCTCATTCGCGCACGCGTCACCCTCATTCGCGCACGCGTCTCCCTCATTCGCGCACGCGTCACCCTCATTCGCGCACGCGTCTCCCTCATTCGCGCACGCGTCACCCTCATTCGCGCACGCGTCACCCTCATTCGCGCACGCGTCACCCTCATTCGCGCACGCGTCACCCTCATTCGCGCACGCGTCACCCTCATTCGCGCACGCGCCTCATTCGCACACGCGCCTCATTCGCGCACGCGCCTCATTCGCGCACGCGCCTCATTCGCGCACGCGCCTCATTCGCGCACGCGTCTCTCTCATTCGCGCACGCGTCACCCTCATTCGCGCAAGTGTCCCTCTCTCATTCGTGCACGTCTCTCACGTCTCTCATGTTCGCGCACGTCTCTCACGTTTGCGCATGTCTCTCTCACGTTTGTGCATGTTCTTTGCCGTCTCTCGTTCGCGCACGTCTCTCGTTTGCGCATGTATCTCTCGTTCGCGCACGTGTCTCTCGTTCACGTACGTCTCTCTCGTTCGTGCACGTCCCTCTCACGTTCGCGCACGTCCCTCTCACGTTCGCGCACGTCCCTCTCACGTTCGCGCACGTCCCTCTCGCGTTCGAGCACGTCCCTCTCACGTTCGAGCACGTCCCTCTCACGTTCGAGCACGTCCCTCTCTCGTTCGTGCACGCGTCTCTCTCGTTCGCGCACGTCTCTCGCACGCATCTCCTTTATTGTCCTTGGGAAGATAGTGGTGAGCTGTCTTCTTGAACTGCTGCAGTCCATATGGTGTCGATATACCCACAGTGCTGTTAGGGAGGATGTTCCAGGTAACTTGAACCAGCGACAGTGGAACGGCGATATATTTTCAAGTGAGTATGGTAAGTGGCTTGGAGGGAAACTGCCAGGTGGTTGTGGTCCCATGTGTCTGGTGCCCTTGTCCTAGATGGTAGCAGTTGTGGGTTTGGAAAGCGCTATTGAAGGAACCTTAATTAGTTTGTGGAGTGCATCTTTGAGATGGTATACATACACTGCTGCCACTGTACATTGGTGGTGGAGGGAGTGAATGTTTGTGGATGGAGTGCCAACAGGCTGCTTGTGTGGCTATATGAATAATTCCAGTGAGTCAAAGTTTACAGAAAATACAGAATCTGTTACTGCAAGTTATAAGCTGAAGCAAACGATAGTATATTCAGTGATACGCTAAGAATGACTTCTCAAAATGTCTCTAGCTTCTGCACAATCCAGTTTTAAATGTAATGCAGTTAGGCAATCTTGGATCCGGTTAGTTAGATGGCTAGTGTGTCGATCAGATTTATGTCAGCAGCAGCCTGATCCCTGTTCTGCTTAGGGTCGACATGGGGCCTGCCTCCCCATTCTGCACCTAGTAAAACAAAATCACAGAACTTTGCTGTGGTTTTGGCGAATAATTGCCATGGACCTGCCTTCAGGCAGAAAACTCAAAGAAAAATACTGTAGTTTGGGCTGATATTTTGGAACAGGATTCATTGTAACTGATAAAATCACAGTAAAAAATGGAAAGCTATTTGCAAATTGCAGGAATTCGGTGCTTGGCTTTGGTAAGTCTTTGAAGAAATATTGCTGCCGGAACCATTTATTTGTACTGTGATGTTTACTTAGCCCCAACAATTTCACTCTAGATTTGACAGGTTTTCAAAAAACTTTTGAAGTCTTAACTCAGTGAGGTTCTCTCTTAAGATATATCCAGTTCTGAGTTTTAAACAACAAATCGGTCTGGAAGCTTCATTCAGTCGTCTCTCTCTCTCTTTGCATTGTTACAATTTTTTAAAAATGCAGACAGTGCCGAGGAAACTGGGTTGGGTGGATTCAATTTAGCAGCGACTGTATTGAATTATAAAGGACAATCGGTCTGCTGGGAATGTGTAATATTTAAAGGCATGTTTTCAGATTAGACCAATGGATCATTTTCATTCCAAAATGTCTGGAACTCTGAACGGTCAGGAATGCATGTAAAAGGCTGCTCCAAATAATGTTCCTAATTACTCTTGTACTCCTGCCTCCAGTGTACTAATCTAGCCAAGTGTTTCTCTCGACTTTGCAGTTTGGAGGTGCGAGAAAGTAGCAAGGGTGATTCTACCAGCAACATGATTTGTTTTTACTTGTTTTCACTTCTATTTCCTTTTACCCATTCTTACTGGGCCTTGTTTTAACTGCAGCCAAGAAAGTGGACACGTGACCTGTTCTCAAGCCCTTCAAATGTTTTTCTGAATTTTCTGCTGGAAGTGTGGACAAATAGCTTGAGCGTGTCTCCACCCAGTTATTTCTGCTTTCCTTGTACATTCTTGGTCTGCTGTCACATTTTTCCATGGTTGAAGTCATCCCGAGAGGCATAAGGCAGTGATGCAACAGATTGTTGCTTCAATATGCTGGGTTACACACCCATTCATTTTTACTTCCAGTTTTCTCTCTTCATCCTAACATAAGGGTGCATCACCGGATTTGCCAAAACGCTGCACGTTCTCTTTGTGTCTGCGTGGGTTTCCTCCGGGTGCTCTGGTTTCCTCCCACAGTCCAAAGATGTGCAGGTTAGGTGGACAATCCATGATAAATTGCCCTTAGTGTCCCAAGGGGTTGGGTGGGGTTGCTTGGTTATGGGGATGGGGATGGGGGGGGGGGAAGAAATGTGTGGGCTAAAGTGGGGTGCTCTTTCAAAGGGCCGGTGCAGACTCGATGGGCCGAATGGCCTCCTGCACTTTAAATTCTATGTCTATGACATAGGAGCAGAATTAGGCCATTCGGCCCATCGAATCTGTTCTGCCATTCAATCATAGCTGATATTTTCCTCATCCCCGTTCTCCTGCCTTTTCCCCATAATCCCTGGCCCCTTATTAATCAAGAACCTATCTATCTCTGTCTTAATCACATTTAGTGATTTGGCCTCCACAGCCTTCTGTGGCAAAGGGTTCCACAGATTCACCACCCTCTGGCTGAAGAAATTCCTCCTCATCTCTATTTTAAAGGATCGTCCCATTAGTCTGTGATTGTGCCCTCTGGTTCTAGTTTTTCCTAGTGGAAACATCCTCTCCACGTCCACTCTATTCAAGCCTCGCAGTATCCTGTAAGTTTCAATAAGATCCCCTCTCATCCTTTTTGAACTTCTACGAGTACAGACCCAGAGTTCTCAACCGTTCCTCATACGACAAGCTCTTCATTCCAGGGATCATTCTTGTGAACCTCCTCTGGATCCTTTCCAAGGCCAACACATCCTTCCTTAGATACAACTGCTCACAGTATTCCAAATGGGGTCTGACCAGAGCCTTATGCAGCCTCAGAAGTACACCCTGTTCTTGTATTCTAGCCCTCTCGACATGACTGCTAACACTGCATTTGCCTTCCTAACTGACGACTGAACCTGCACGTTAACCTTTTTTTAATAAATGTTTTTATTGGGTTTTTGAACAAAGTATATTTACAGTTATGTACACAGAATAATGTATATATGTGTATATACATATATATAAGAAAAAAAACTGGTAGGATATTGTGCACAAGCTCAACAACAGCAACTCTGTAGAGTTATATTTTTAACACATAAGTAGGCACCTGTTTAGGGGGGGGGGGGGTGGAACAGGGGAGGTACATGTACATTTGGGTGCCGGAGAAACATATACATTAGTTATGTCCAATACAGAGTGGGCAATACGAGAATGGATCCAGTGTTGGTGTTATTACTTGCTTCTCCCGGATGGTTTTCGCTGCCGTTGTCGTCTCGCGTTCACCTCCTCTTTGGCTGCTTGCCCCGTCGTTCGCCCATATTGTTCCCTGACTCCTCCCTCTTCCTCCCCCCTCCCCTTCTCCTGTGGTTCACCTTTCTTTTATACCCTCCCCTCCCTCTCACGCCTTGGCTACTTTTCCCTGATTCTTCGCTACCTGGCTATTCTTCGGCTTGTTCGTTGGCCACAAACCAGTCCCGAACCAATTGGGTGAATGGCTCCTTTGTTCTGTGGAAGCCGTCGTCTGACCCTCGAATGGCGAATTTGATTTTCTCTGTTTGGAGAGATTCTGAGAGGTTGGACAGCCAGTCTGCAGCTCTGGGTGGTGCTGCTGACTGCCAGCCAAACCGGATTCTACGGCGGGCGATCAGGGAGGCAAGGGCACCTGCATGTTAACCTTAAGAGAATCTTGAACAAGGACTCAAGTCCCTTCGTGCTTCTGATTTCCTAAGCATTTCCCCATTGAGAAAATAGTCTATGCCTCCGTTGCTCCTTCCAAAGTGCATAACACACTTTTCCACATTGTATTCCATCTGCCACTTCTTTGCCCACTCTCCTAGTCTGTTCAAGTCCTTCTGCAGCTCCCCTGCTCCCACAATATTACCTGTCCCTCTACATCTCTTTGTATCATCTGCTTGCACTGCCATTTCTATGAGCATACAGGGTAAGCTTTCCATAGAGCACTAAGTCAGTCTTTTACAGCAGTCATTTGCTAGTCAGTGTGACAAGATCCAAATGTTAGAAACTACAAGTCCCTTCTAAACATGCCTGCTGTTTTCAAACTTGTTGGAATATTAATTGTTGTAAGTTACAATGACCAATTAGAAATGTATATAAATAGCAAACATGTATAATCTCTGTAATTCTAAAATCATAGGAAGAAATTCATGGTGGAAAAGCATGTAGTTTTTATGTCCTCCTCAACCACAGGTCTGACATGTTGATGTGCATTTTCACAGCAACTAATAGTCCTTTGGCAATTGGCTCGAGTGCAGGAACACTGCGATCAGTTGCAACAGCCCCATCAGGAATGTTGAGCAGACCAGGAGCAAACAGGATGTTCGTGGTTGCATGGCTTCATACTACACCATTAGTCTGCTTGTAGTGGGTAAGACATCCTTCTCCAGAACAGTAGTACTTTAGGAACACCAATTACATTTATAATAATTAAAAAAAATATTCCTTTATCCGAAGGGCAGCATGGTCGGCACAGGCTTGGAGGGCCGAAGGGCCTGTTCCTGTGCTGTACTTTTTTTTGTTCTTTGTTCTTTGAGTTACAAAGACAGAGCTCAGAGTGCGACGGGCAAATCCCTAATCCAGCTCCTTGCCTGCTCCAAAAACCAATTCAAATTGAATCCAATTCATGGTCCCCACAAGAGACATACCAGATCCAGACATCACACCTGACCTCGCGCTCATCTTAGCCAAAAGGCCGAGAAGCGATACATTTATAATAATGAGCATAATCTTGCATGTCTGTACATCAAGTAAAAACCATGCTTAAAACCATGTTACTAATTGATTCTAGGGGTAAATAATGCAACAAGTGCTAGAAATTGACTATAAATGCCAGAAAGTTCCATGTGCAAAATGATATTGGCTTGAATCTTCTGATGCCAAAATCTAAACTTCAGTCTGTTTTGTCTGTCAGAATCCTGTGGTTTGGTCCTTGTTGGATCATGCACTGTAATTGCCCAGGCAGTTTAAACTTCTGATGGGGTGGCACGATGTCACAGTGGTTAGCACGGCTGCCTCATAGGGACCCAGTTTCAATTCCAACATTGGGTGGCTGTGTGGAGTTTGCACTTTCTCCACGTGGGATTCCTCTGGGTGCCCCGATTTCCAACCACAGTCCAACGTTTAGGTGGATTGGCCATGCTAAATTATTAGGTGGGGTTATGGGAATGGGGAGAGGAGTGGGCCTAGGTAAGGTGCTCTTTTGGATGGTCGGTGCAGATTCGATGGGCTGAATGGCCTCCTACACTGGAGAGATTCTACAAATCTATGATTTGTGCTGCCTGGGAGCCTCTGCGAATGTGTCCGATACTGTGCTCAGAATTGGAGACTTGGGCCAGATACATGGGACTTGCCTGGATACTCATCCTGGAAATGTTGGTCTGGTCCAACTTAGTGATTAGCCAGCATAGCTGAACTGAGCACCACAATGGATCCCCTCAAACGCCCCTCCCAATCTCTCTCTCACCACAACCCACCTAGGCCTGACTAACCATGGACCCAGCCCAACTCTCTCTCCCACGACCACATCCCAACTCGATGACCATAGACAGGATGGATAGTCAGAGGCTTTTTTGCAACGGTGGAAGTGTTGATTACAAGGGGGTACAGGTTCAAGGTGAGAGGGGGAAGGTTTAAGGGAGATGTGCGTGGTAAGTATTTCACGCAGAGAGTGGTGGGTGCCTGGAACACGCTGCCAGAGGATGTGGTGGAAGCAGGCACGTTAGTAACATTTAAGAGGTATCTGGATGGGTTCATGAATAGGGAAGAACTGGAAAGGTACGGACCGACTAAGGATATCAGGTTTTTTTTAGTTAAGGCATCATGATTGGCACAGGCTTGGAGGGCCGAAGGGCCTGTTCCTGTGCTGTACTTTCTTTGTTCTTTGTTCTATGTTCTAACCACCTGCAACCAGCCCCCCCCACCCTGACCTGACAAACCCACAACCCAACCTAACTGTCTCCTCCTCGAACTGTCCTGACTCTACTAATTTATTGCTGCTACAGCCGTATTCAGATGTCCCGGCTGAAATAGAACATAGAACATAGAAAAATACAGCACAGAACAGGTCCTTCGGCCCACGATGTTGTGCCGAACTTTTGTCCGAGATTAAGAACAAATTAATCTACACCCCATCATTCTGCCGTAACCCATGTACCTATCCAATAGCCGCTTGAAGGTCCCTAATGTTTCCGACTCAACTACTTCCACAGGCAGTGCATTCCATGCCCCCACTACTCTCTAGTAAAGAACTTACCTCTGACGTCCCCCCTATATCTTCCACCATTCACCTTCAATCTATGTCCCCATGTAATGGTTTGTTCCACCCAGGGAAAAAGTCTCTGACTGTCTACTCTATCTATTCCCCTGATCATCTTATAAACCTCTATCAAGTCGCCCCTCATCCTTCTCCGTTCTAATGAGAAAAGGCCGAGCACCCTCAACCTTTCCTTGTAAGACCTACTCTCTATTCCAGGCAACATTCTGGTAAATCTCCTTTGCACCTTTTCCAAAACTTCCAAATCCTTCCTAAAATGAAGCGACCAGAACTGCACACAGTACTCCAAATGTGGCCTTACCAAGTTTTTCTACAGCTGCATCATCACCTCACGGATCTTAAATTCAATCCCTCTGCTAATGTACACTAGCACACCATAGGCCTTCTTCACAGCTCTGTCCACTTGAGTGGCAACTTTCAAAGATCTATGAACATAGACCCCAAGATCTCTCTGCTCCTCCACATTGCCAAGAACCCTACCGTTAACCCACCGTTAACCCTGTATTCCGCATTCATATTTGTCCTTCCAAAATGGACAACCTCACACTTTTCTGGGTTAAACTCCATCTGCCACTTCTCAGCCCAGTTCTGCATCCTGTCTATGTCTCTTTGCAGCCAACTACAGTCCTCCTCACTATCCACAACTCCACCAATCTTTGTATTGTCTGCAAATTTACTGACCCACCCTTCAAGTCCCTCATCCAAGTCATTAATGAAAATCATAAACAGCAGAGGATCCATAACTGATCCCTGCAGTACGCCACTGGTAACTGGGCTCCAGGCTGAATATTTGCCATCCACCACCACTCTCTGATTTCTATCGGTTAGCCAGTTCGTTATCCAACTTGCCAAACATCCCACTATCCCATGCCTCCTTACTTTCTGCATACCCTGGTGAACCTTATCAAATGCCTTACTAAAATCCATGTACACCACATCCACTGCTTTACCTTCATCTACGTGCTTGGTCATCTCCTCAAAGAATTCAATAAGACTTGAGGCAAGACCTACCCCTCAGAAATCCATGCTGACTATCCCTAATCAAGCAGTGTCTTTCCAGATGCTCTGAAATCCTATCCCTCAGTACCCTTTCCATTACTTTGCCTATCACCGAAGTAAGACTAACTGGCCTGTAATTCCCAGGGTTATCACTATTCTCTTTTTTGAACGGGCACGACATTCGCCACTCTCCAATCCTCTGGTACCACCCCTGTTGAAAGTGAGGACAAAAAGATAATTGCCAACGGCTCTGCAATTTCATCTCTTGCTTCCCTTTGGATATATCCCGTCAGGCCCGGGGGACTTGTCTATCCTCAAGTTTTTCAAAATGCCCAACACATCTTCCTTCCTAACAAGTATCTCCTCGAGCTTACCAGTCTGTTTCACACTGTCCTCTCCAACAATATGGCCCCTCTCATTCATAAATACTGAAGAAAAGTACTCGTTCAAGACCTCTCCTATCTCTTCTGACTCAATACACAATCTCCTGCTACTGTCCTTGATCGGACACACCCTCGCTTTAGTCATTCTCATATTTCTAACATGTGTAAAAGGCCTTGGAGTTTTCCTTGATTTTACCCGCCAAAGATTTTTCATGCCCTCTCTTAGCTCTCCTAACCCCTTTCTTCAGTTCCCTCCTGGCTCTCTTGTATCCCTCAAACGCCCTGTCTGAATCTTGTTTCCTCAGCCTTACGTAAGTATGCTTCTTCCTCTTAACAAGACCTCTCTTGTCAACCATGGTTCCTCACTCGACCATCTCTTCCCTGTCTGACAGGGACATACATATCAAGGACACGTAGTATCTGTTCCTTGAACAAGTTCCTCATTTCAATTGTGTCCTTCCCTGACAGCCTATTTTCCCAATTTATGCACTTCAGTTCTTGTCTGACAGCATCGTATTTACCCTTCCCCCAATTGCAAACCTTGCCCTGTTGCATGCACCTATCCCTCTCCATTACTAAAGTGAAAGTCACAGAATTGTGCTCACTATCCAAAATGCTACCCCACTAACAAATCTATCACTTGCCCTGGTTCATTACCAAGTATTAAATCCAGTATGGCCTCCCCTCTGGTCGGACAATCTACATGCTGTGTTAGAAAAGCTACCTGGACACACTGCACAAATACCACCCCATCCAAACTATTTGATCTAAAGAGTTTCCACTCAATATTTGGGAAGTTGAAGTCACCCATGACTACTACCCTGTGACTTCTGCACCTTTCCAAAATCTATTTCCCAATCTGTTCCTCCACATCTCTGCTGCTATTGGGGGGCCTATAGAAAACTGCCAACAAGGTGACTGCTCCTTTCCTATTTCGGACTTCAACCCATACTACCTCAGTAGACAGATCCTCCTCGAACTGCCTTTCTGCAGCTGTTATCTCTAATTAATAATGCAACCCCCCCAACTCTTTTACCACCCTTCCTAATCGTATTGAAACATCTATAACCATGAACCTCCAACAACCATTTCTGCCCCTCTTCTGTCCAAGTTTCCATGATGGCCACCACATCGTAGTCCCAAGTACCGATCCATGTCTTAAGTTCACCCAACTTATTCCTGATGCTTCTTGCATTGAAGTATACACACTCCGTGCCTGCAAGTACTCTCCTATGTTAGTGTTACCTTCCCCACTGCCTCACTACACGCTTTGACGTCCTGAACATCGGCTACCTTAGTTGCTGGACTACAAGTCCAGTTCCCATTCCCCTGCCAAATTAGTTTAAACCCTCCTGAAGAGTACTAGAAAACCTCCCTCCCAGGATATTGGTGCCCCTCTGGTACAGAAGCAACTTGTCCTGCTTGTACAGGTCCCACCTTCCCCAGAATGCGCTCCAATTATCCAAATACCTGAAGCCCTCCTACACTATTCCTGCAGCCACATGTTCAACTGCACTCTCTCCCAATTCCTAGCCTCGCTATCACGTGTCACCGGCAACAAACCAGAGATGAAAACTTTGTCTGTCCTGGCTTTTAACTTCCAGCCTGACTCCCTAAACTCGTTTATTACATCCACACCCCTTTTCCTACCTACGTCGTTGGTACCAATGTGCACCACAACTTATGGCTGCTTACCCTCCCCCCCCCTCCCCCCCTCCCCCCTCCCCCCCCTCCCCCCCCTCCCCCCTCCACCTCTTCCCCCCTCCCCCCTCTCCCCCCTCCCCCCTCTCCCCCTCCCCCCCTAAGAATCCTGAAGACACGATCCGAGACATCCCTGGCACCCGGGAGGCAACATACCTTCCGGGAGTCTCGCTCGCGACCACAGAATCTCCTATCTATTCCCCTAACCATTGTCTTCGATCACTATTGCTTTTCTATTCTCCCCCCTTCCCTTCTGAGCCCCAGAGCCAGACTCAGTGCCATAGACCTGGCCGCTAGGGCCTTTCCCCGGTAGGTTAGCCCCCCCAACAGCATCCAAAACGGTATACTTGTTTTGAAGGGGAACGGCCACGAGGGATCCCTGCACTGTCTGCCTGTTTGTTTTCTTTCCCTGACTGTAACCCAGCTACTCTTGTCTTGTACCTTGAGTGTGGCTACCTCCCTGTACCTCTTCTCTAATACCCCTTCTGCCTCCCGGATGATCCGAAGTTCATCCAGCTCCAGTTCCCTAATACGGTCTCTGAGGAGCTGGAGTTGGGTGCACTTCCCACAGGTATAGTCAGCTGGTATAGTCACAGGTGGTATTCCTCACCACCCACAGCCTACAGGAGGAGCCCTAGCCTCCATCCCCTTTTACCTTACAGAATACAGCTGCACTGTGGACCAACTGAAACTCCGCCCTCCGACTCTGCTCCCAGTCAGCTGTACTCTCTGGAAACTCCTGGCTCCCTTCATGCTCTTTGAGGAAATGTAGGAAATGAAATGAAAGGAGCTCCTTACTTCCTCCTCAGCTAACTCCCTCAGTCACCAAACTCTCACTATAGCACTCAAATGCACCCAAGTTCAGCACTCCCTCAGTCACCAAACTCTCACTATAGCACTCAAATGCACCCAAGTTCAGCACTCAGTGCAAACAAAGTCTGCACTGTAACTAGCTGATTTATACTATGACTCTAGCCTCTTGAAAACTGGCCGAATCCAATTAACTAATTAAGCTCCAGCTGCAAGTAGTTACGAGTAGAACCTTTGTTTAAAGCTGATTGAAAATTCACCTTCTTCTCAACCACACAGCAACTTTTAAGTTAATTAACTAAATAAAAGAAAGACTCGACTTTAGATAAAAATTAAAAATAAACCCTTAATATACCTCAGTCACCAACCTCTCACTATAGCACTCAAATGCACCCAAATTCAGCACTCAGTACAAACAAATAATGCAGTGCAAACAAATATTGCAGTATGTTCAAGCACAGAAGTATTTGTGGGCAGTGACAAATGCACACAGCTTAAATGATTTTTGGAAGATCTGGGCTGTTGTATCCACCAAGGTGTTCCATGTATTTTGTTTATATCGTTGGCATCTTGTGTTTTGTTAGTGTCACACACTACATTTTTATTTACATTTAATATTATTTTCCTGATTGAGCTAATTGAATGTTAACAGGATATTCAGATGCTGCATCAAACACACATTTTAACATCCACATTAGTCTCTGTTACTTCATCTGCATTCAATTGACTTGAAGTCCGATTAAGTAAAATGATGTGGAACTCTGAGGGAACATTTCCCAAACTGTGTTCAGTTCCAACATTTGAAAATTAAATGTGATCCCTGACACCAACAAAAACATAAAAGCAGCATAGTAACATTCTGTATATCATTATTGAAGTTATAACACATATGAATATGAAAACCTGTGTTTCTTTAATACCTTATTATTTTATGTACTGATCAGTCAGTCTATTACTTCATCTGAGCTACTCCAGCTCATGGACCTGGGCCAGGAGGCTGCAGAAGTGCAGGCTGTGTGTGGTTGATGTTGGAGCCCAGGTCATTTTAAGTGCCTTGGTGATGGGGTTGGGCTCAGGCAGCCTGCCACTCAGCAGTGGATACAGTGTAGCTGGGTTCATGGCGAGGGCCATGTGTCAAGACTCGGTGAAGAAGCCAAGGGTAAAATCCCATGGCCTGGAGAGATTGAGAGACAAGCAGAGCAAGGCCAGGGCTGGGTGCCACCTGGACCTCTGTGCTGCTGTGCGTCTCAATCTTGGAAGAGAGCTTGTGACTCATAACCAGTTTCTGGAGTATTATGGTGTTTGGGACTGCAAGGACTAATGCGAGACTAGGGAAACAGTACCACCCACATTATGATGTAGTGAGTCGCATAGGAATAGAAAAGTGCAGTAGTGAGTCTCATAGAAGTCAGCATGAATATAGCACCTAGTCAGGACTATATCCTGTATATATGTATATAGTTGTGTTATTAAACAGTTATTTTCAATTGTATATGCCTCTACACCTCTTCGTGATACAACAGAGAATAATACAAGGATTTCTGCAAATCACATTTGGTGTGATCCAGTTTGGGAACCACAGCTCTATGGTGCTAGAAGAGTCTGTAAGATAACTTGAGTTTTTGAAGTTACTGTGTACTGTTTGGTTTTAAACAACAAGGTCAGACTTGTTGAAGGATCTATCCATTTTACTGGTGGTGATGTCGAGGTTTCTATTTGGAGCTATGGAATAAATTGATTTGAGCTGAGAATATTGCTGGTTTTCTTTAACTAACTCATGTTGGTATAACGTTATTTACACGTTATTCAAACTCAAGGTCGCGACCCACGGATGGATTGCGGGCGGGTGTTGAGAGGGTCGCAGCGCGATCGGTCGTGGTGTCCCCGATCATGGGAGAAGCACCCAACAGCCATGACCGGCTTTTAGGTTGAGAATGTCGGCCGCCTCTGCCAGGAGCAGTGTTTTGCCTTGCTCCAACCGATTGGCACACAGATTATCCAATGGGTGATTAGCTGTCCTAATGTCACATTCGACCTCTAATTGTTCTGCTGACCAATAGGAGGAGGTGGGGGCTGTACTTCAGCGGTGAGGCTGTTGGAGTTTGGGGCCTCTGAAGGACACACTAGAGCGGCCTAGTGAAGTTTGTGTGAGGGGTTAGAATGCTGGCAGTCAGCACCAGTCAGTGGCGTGCAGAGGTCTGGTGATGCCCGGGGCAAATCTTGATTGTATGCCCCAAAGACTCAAGTATAAGGCCTAATATACTGAGAAATATTATGAGACAGGAAAACATTTTGAATATATAAACACAGATGAAACATTAAATAAACGCTTTATTCGATTTTAATATAAATCAATCAAATTTATTAAGTTCTTTTCCCCAAATGATACCTCCTGTCACAAAACACCTGAACTACTTCACTTTTTACATCAGCTGTGAGAAATTCTTTTTCAATGCTTATGAAAGCCAGGTTGGTCAGTCGCTCCTGTGACATAGAAGACCTCAGATATGTTTTTATTAATTTCAGTTTTGAAAATGACCTTTCACAGCTTGCGACTGAAAATGCGATTGTAAGCAGTAATCTGTATGAAACACACAGCGTCGGAAAGACATCCCTCCCATACTGCAGTAAAGACTCCAGAGCATCTTTAGGATCAGGGGGAACTCTATTCCCTCCAGCTCGAAGGAGCATCACAAAATCAATAATTTTGTCATATAACTGAATTGCAACCACATCATTGTCATAATAATTTGCAAAGTCTGAACATTCCTTTTTTAATTTCTCTCTTTCTTGTTCATCTTCAATCACTCCTGAATTCAAGTTCAGAAGAAAAGAAAATCGGTCACTGAGTCTTTGAAGACGGACACTGCGGTCTTCAATTTCAGTTTTTAATCTGTTCACAATCTCTACCATTACTCTATTCATTTCTTCTTGTGCCGTCAGTCCACTATCTCTTGCTGACTCTCCAGGCATTATTCTTCTTCTCCTTGTTCGTGCAATTGGTATTCCCCAATTTTGACAATATTCATTGGCTAAATCTATTGCATTGTGGATAATTTCATCATTCTTCAAATTCAAGATATGAATAAGTCCTCTCAGATCACAAGAAGCTTCATGGAACCCCATTTTCGGATCCTGCAAACGTTTTGAGACTTTATCCACTGATGATAAAACTGAGTACCAAAAATTTAATAAAGCTATAAACGGGAATTGTTGAATAGAGTTCAGTAGCGATCCTGCATCAGATTTAGTTTCCCTTGAAAATTCTCCTTCCAGCAGGTGTTGAAGGCTTGCAATAACGTTGTCACACTCTTCGTGGATTACTTGCACAGCATCATGGCTGGAACTCCATCTTGTGTCACACTGTCTTTTCACAGTCCGAGTGACAAATGATTTTAACACTTCCCAACGAGAAGTAGATGAAGAAAAAAAAGTAGAGTTTTTCTAGAATGCCAAAAAATGTAACAACAACAGGTTGCACCTCACTTGCATGGACACAGGACAAATTGAGGCTGTGGTTCTCGCAGTTCACAAACACAGCTTTTGGGTTAACTTCAAGAATTTTTTGTAGAACACCTCCTCTCATTCCAGCCATAACTGCTGCGTTATCATATGCTTGACCACGACAGTCATTCATGGAAATTTTGTCTTCTTCCAATTTTTCCTGAATTTTATTTACCAGGCTGACTGCATCTTTCTTGTTGACTTGAAAAAATCCCAGAAATGTCTCCTTTATTTCTACTTTTCTGTTTTCATCAATATGAACGTAACGCAGAATTTCAGAAACCTGATCTTCATGGGCAATATCTGGAGTTGAATCCAGCATTATGCTAAAATATTTTGCGTCCTTAATTTCGGAAATTATATTTTTATTGACAGTTTCACCAAGAAGATTGATTATTTCGTTTTGAATTCTGTTGGACAAGTAGGTGACACTTTTTGGTTTCTCTTTCCCTCTCTGCAAGTGTTTTGCTAAGATGTCATCATATTTGGCCAAAAGTCTGATTGTTGCTAGAAAGTTTCCTGTATTTTCACTGACTGTCTCCCCTGGCTCTGATAACCCAGATATTCCTTCTCCTCGATGTCCACGATAGGCCAGATTCTGTTTTGCCAGAAAGGATATAACCTCGACAATCCGTTCAGTTATAGCTTTCCATCTTTTCTTTTCAGCAGACATTTGCTGTTGAAGGTCAGCATCTATCGTAGTTGAATGATGGAGTCGAACTACAAGGTTCAGGTATTCCCTCATGTGAGCTCTATGAGAAGGGCTTTTCTCATGGTCAGGTATTGTTGGATTTAATTTTCTCCAAGTGGAGAAACCGTCTTCCTTTCCAAAGTTTGACACAGACAACAAATGCTCCTTTGAAAACAAAAAGCAAACAAAACAGTAGCATGCTTTCCGACATGGAGAGTATAACAACCATTTTCTCTCCACAATTTCTCCGTTTGTGGAAACTTTATCAAACCACTGTTTGGAAAATGATCTCCCATCCTTCTCAGCAAATGGACCACTTTTATTCTGATATCTTTCAGGGCCATGTTGTAATATTGTCATCTTCAAATGATCTGGAATCGGTTTCTTCAAACAGCCAAAATTGCTTCTTTGCAAAAATATGCAAATATCTTCTTTATTTTCTTCACATGGATCATCATCCTGACAACGAGACTGAGGAGAGAGAGTATTATGTTCTGACCGAGCTGAATCCGTATCAGAAAAATCCTTCTCTGCACCCACATCATCTTTTACTTCTCCAGGTTCTCCTACTTCTTCTTTACTTCTTTTTATCCATGCATCTAATGCCCCTCTTTGATGGGACTCTTCTTCGACTCTGGCTGTAGTACCACAAGTACTTCAATGCTTATACCATCACAGGGAGGAGGAAGTAAATGATAGCCACATAAACAGGGATTGTAGCAATTTGTTTGTTTTTCAAACTGAGATCCAACAAGAAGGGACCAGCAGCAATCACAGAAAGTAAATTGTGTGGTTCTCCTCTGGGGCAGGGCAAGTGGAACTTAAGCACCGGTATGTGAAATCTATATGAATGTTTGAAACCTCTGTAATCGTTTCACTGCTATAATGGTGTATTATACGTTATCAGTCTTCACAAATAAAACTTGTGGGACACCATGTTCTGTTAAAAAACAATGAAAATGCTGTCCGCATGCATGCCACCTCCGGCAGATCCGGCAGTGCACAGGCCACCACCGCCCAGCATGGCAGACTGCCGCCTCCTGATGTCAGCGCACTATCCCAGAACTGTCTCGTCCTGACGTCAGCGCGCTGTCCAAGAACTGAATCCTCCTGACATTAGCATGCTGTCCCAGGACCAAATTTCTTTTTAAAATTGGCAAAAACAGAAGTCTTTAGAGAGAGCAGGTCACGCACCCGGCAGGTACACTGATGTCACGCTTTTGCTGCTAAATCCTGGAGGAGAGATTCCTCCATTTTGTAGCTGCCAGCAAGCAAGCAACAGGTGTATGTGAAGAACTGAAGATGGATCAATTTGTAATAAGGAGGAGAAGGCCAAAGACACAAACAGGCGAGGATCTCACAATCGAATCTCCTGGAGAGAGCTCGGGACACTCCTCGGCAAGATAAAGCAGTGCTGGTGTGAGCTCCAATGACTAGAGTGAGCAGCCCATTAAGAAGAAGCTGAAATTGAAAACAATGCATTATAAAGATGATTTTTTGAGGTGTGACTTCATTAATTGTGCCAGTGCAAATAAAGGTGTAAAGACTATGTGCAAGGAAGTACTGGAAAATGAAAGATTAAACCCTCAAAACTTCAAAAGCATTTGAAGCATGGCGATTTTGAGGACAAACCTCTTGATTTTTTTCAAAGGATGCAGCGAGAACTTAAATCGTCAGCTGAAGCCCTTAGCAGAAATGTAATATTGAATGACCGAGCAAGTGAGATTGTGAGGGCCAAGCAGGCTCACTTGTCGCATTAAAGGCACGCAAAAAAGTCAGTCGCGAAGTTCAGGCAGCATGGGTCACTAAGGTCAGTCGGCGTGGGTAACGATGTTTGACTAGCGCCGTGGGTCCCGAAGGTTGGCCGGTTGGTAAAAATGGGTCATGGGTAAAAAAAAAGCCTACATTTCCATTTGTACTTCATACCCTGTTTGCTTGGTGACTACTTTTGCGACTGAGTTGTTTTTGGCTCACGGGCCTTCTGCAGTTGTTGTTCATCATCCGTGTACTAAAGAATTTATTTGGCATTGTAATACTTGTGAACTTCATATTTGCACAATAAAGAATTAGGTGTAGGTTGGTGCAGTTCAGCTATCACTTGTTGCTGAAGTAGTTAGTAATTTGCGACCTGGGACCTTGTGCTTCCTCATCATCTTTTAATTCATTCATAAAGGAGCAAATAAATTGGCATCGTACAGTAGGTACAGAATTGGTGGTTATAAGCAGAGGATGTATCCAGGGATATCAAAACATAAATGTTAGATGTATGAGCTACAAATTTCATCATTTGTACTATAAACAGGTAGTCCCTGTGCTCATTGATTTTTTTTAATATAGCAATTTGTTTTGCAGGTTTGTTTGAGGCAGAAATCAGAAATGTATACAAGACAGAGATGAACTATTAGAGTTGCATCAAGCAGCCAATTCAATACAGAAGAGCCTGGGAGTTTCCCCTTAGACCTGGGGTTAATATTTATCCCTTAACCAACAGCAACAAAATAAACAGATTATCTAGTCATTACCACATTGCTGTTTGTTGGCTTCTGTTTTCCTGCATTACAAAAATGACCACCTTTGAAAAAGAGAACTTTGTCGCCGTCACAAATGTTGGGATATTCTGTGGTTATGAGAGATGGTGCAGAAAGTAAAGTCCTTTCTTTCCAGACCACATGTTGGCAAGTGTGTGGAATAGTTTTTTAAATATAAATTTAGGTTACCCAATTTGTTTTTTTCCAATTAAGGGGCAATTTAACGTGGCCAACCCACCTACCCTGCACATCTTTGGGTTGTGGGGGCGGAACCCATGCAAACACTGGGAGAATATGCAAACTCCACACGGACAGTGAACCACTGCACCACCGTGCTGCCCAATTGTGTGGAATAGTTGAAGATATCAGTGAAAGTTCATTATATGAAATGATGCAACCGAGATATTTTAATTTATAGAAAATAATTTTGGGTCAGGATAGTTTTTAAAAGCCTGTAGCTATGCAGATGCACATGGTTTTAAGAATACAATGAACTTTCAGAAATTACAAGTTTATGCATTATTGGATGAAATAAGAGCAAAACTAAATCATACAGCCCCCCAAGCCTGCTCTGCCATTCAAAATGATTATGGCTGATCTTCTGCTTCAACTCCACTTTTGCTTCCGCTCCCCATATTTAGTAATTCCCTGAGAGATCAAAAATCTATGTAGTCAACAATGGAACATCTGCAGTCCACTTGTGTAGCGGAGTGGGCCAGGAATGCAAGTCCTGACAATTTTTGGAAGTTTCCACACATGCGTGGACTGGGACTGGGTTGCACTTGTGTAATTCCAAATTTTAAGCTCTTTGAGCCTTGGCTGGGCCCAGCACACATACGTAAAAAGAAAACTGTGCAAGAAGCTAGGTGATGTGACCCAGACACAGTGTATCATATCGGGAAAGATCCCAGGCAGGGGAGATGGAGAGGTCCCAAACCCAGGCAGGGAACAGGGAGAGTTTAAGTTGAGAAGAAAGAAGAGCAGAGAAAGAGGCCTCAAACATAAAAGGGCTGGGGTTGGCAGAATTTGTGATGAGGGCTCAGGAAAAACCCTGAACATCTTAGAAGACAGCAGAACGTTAGTGACTCTGGGCTATTGGAGTGAACGTACCACTTTTGAGCAGCAGTAGTCTGCTTGGCGTGGCTGAAGTGCTGAAATTATGTGGTGGGTTGGTGCCTGAGTACAGTATCGGGAATGCAAGGGAACAAAGTCTCAGAAGACGAGATTGAAAACCTGAGAAGTGGGTTGTTTTTGAGGCTGTCCAAGTTGTAGCAACCTTTGGAGAGAATTACCAAGTGATATCTTTGAAGGTGAAGACTGAAAACCGTTGTGAGAAAGATGGATTCAACGGGAATAGATGACTCAATGTTATTGATGTATAGGTGGGTTGTTGAGAAATCTGTGGAATCCGTCTCGGTCACATTTACTATTTATTGTGCAGTGTGGTGTGTTCGACCACACCTTTCCTGTTAATTTACTTGTACCTCACATTAACCCTGACTGTAAATAGCTACAGCCTGCCGACTCACAAATGCCTTGCCTATTCCTATAGCTGTGCTTCCTGTCCACTAACCAATCTTCCATTAGTGTCAATATATTATCCCTAAAACTAGAACCATCTAGTTAAAATAGAATTAAAATTAAAATCGAACCATGTGTATTGCCCTTTTATCTGAAACCGTATCAAATGTCTTGGAAATTTGAGTATATTGCATTTATTGACTCCCCATTTCTACCCGAGTAGTTATACCTTCAAAAAACTCTAATAAATTTGTCAAATATGTTTTCCTTTTCATAAAACCATGTTGACTTTGTCTGATCATACTACTATTTTTGAAGTGCCTTGTTAATACTTTTTTCACAATAGATTTCAACGTTTATTTGACTGTATCAGGTTAACTCGCCTGGAGCTCCCCTTTTTCTTTCTCCCTCAGTTCCTGAATAGCCGTGTTACATTTGCAAACTTTCAATCTGCTGGGATCATTCTGGAATCTAGGGAATTATGAAATGTCGGAACCAGTGGATCCATTATCTCTGCAGCTACCTCTTTTAGAATCCAAGGATGTAGGGATTCGGTCCTGAGGATTTATTGGCCACTTGAGTTTCTCTAATGTTAATTTTCTGATATTAATTACTTTGAGTTCCTTTTGTTTTGGACTGGAGTATGTTGCTCTCAGACTTGGTATGGAATTTAATTGGATTATCACTTTTCCTCAAGATGATTTTTTACTGAGAAATGAATAATGAAAATTACCTCATTGCACAGCGTTAGATCTAAAATAGCTGTATTGTTGGCTGGTTCTAGAACACGTTGCTGAAAGAAGCTGAGTTGATTTCACGATGCATTTTTTTTAAAGTGCAGAGTTTCCAAAGTGCTGGCATTTAATATTAAGTCTGTGCGTTGTTATCACACCCTGAGCTAGTGCACGGTCAGTTCCAGCCCCACTTGACCCGGAGTCGCAACACAATTGAAATTAACAAATAATTCTTGGAAAAACACCCGAAGGTTTTGGCCCTTGGCTGCCGAATAACTACAGTCACCAGGTTTGTAAATGTAAACACATTTAATTTTTAAATTAATAATAGCTAGAGTTAAATATACAGAAAGTACAACTGGTTAACTATTATCTAATTCCTAACCCGCTTCACAAGGCAGACAAACAGGAGAAAAGAGGAGTGTAAAATAATGATGAAAGTATAAGGATGAGTCTTTGTTACAGATGGTTGTCTTCTAGCACACCTTCCTTCAGTCTAAGCTTTCAGTTCGAGGTTTCTACTTTCGGTTTGTAATGGTTTTCACTCTAGATTCATCCAGGTTCTCTGTAGGTTCAGAAATATAGCAACTATGCAGCTTTTCTGGAGAAAGAGACTCTAAGCTCCTTCTCTGAATGTCCAGGACCTGACTCTTCTTTCCTGGGTTATCTGAAAACCATCCCACTCCTGCTTCTATTTTCCATGTTTCTATGTAACTCAGCAATGCTAGTAATGTGTTGGTTGATAGATTGCTGAGATCCTTGCACTCCCCTTTGCAAATTATAATTAGCAGGCATGATGGTAGCAATTTGACCTTGCATGCCATCAAGATGACTTTGCCTAACTGCAGTTTGAGCCTCCACTGCATCATTTAGCCATTGCAGAATAGGCCTCAGCCACCCAGTGGTAGCAGTGACATTATTCATGAGACTGTCCGTCATGCTTGTTTCTACAAATGTGCTTATGGAATTGGTCACCGCCTTCTGTGCGAGGAATGGTGAGCTGCAATCTTTTAAAAATAAATTTAGAGTACCCAATTAATTTGTGGTGTCCTTTCCAATTAAGGGACAATTTAGTGTGGCCAATCCACCTACTCTGCACATAGAACATAGAACAGTACAGCACAGAACAGGACCTTCGGCCCTCGATGTTGTGCCGAGCCATGATCACCCTACTCAAACCCACGTATTCATCCTATACCCGTAACCCAACAACCCTCCACCCCTTAACCTTACTTTTTAGGACACTAGGGGCAATTTAGCATAGCCAATCCACCTAACCCGCACATCTTTGGACTGTGGGAGGAAACCGGAGCACCCGGAGGAAACCCACACACACACGGGGAGGACGTGCAGACTCCGCACAGACAGTGACCCAGCCGGGAATCGAACCTGGGACCCTGGAGCTGTGAAGCATTTATGCTAACCACCATGCTACCGTGCTGCCCTGTACATCTTTGGGTTGTGAGGTTGAAACCCACGCAAACACTGGGAGAATGTGCAAACTCCACAGGGACAGTGCCCCAGAGCCGGGATCGAACCTGGGACCTCGGCGCCATGAGGCAGCAGAGTTAACCACTACGCCACTGTGCTGCCCTTGAGCTCCAATCTCTGCTCAGAGTCCTGTACTAAATTGGTCTTGGATTCCGTCATCTTGACACTGATCGGGGGTTTTCTATTTGGGACTTCCCAGTGCACCAGGCATTTTGTGCACACAACTGCTAGAGTTCATCATCTTCTCCCTCAAAGTCCTCACTTGATTTCTCTACATCAGAACCCGAGTTCAACCTTGCCATCTAGTGAACTGGCACCTGTGCATCCCTTTCCCTTTGACCTGGCTGTAACTGATGTATCACTGCATACAGATCCTGCCCCTATTCAATACCAGAATGTACAGCTAAGCTGGTAGCTATGAGAGTGATATCAAGTGACAATGTTGCGTTTTCATTGTCACTCTCTTCTTGGTGTCCCTCCTTCCTGATCAGTTGAGACTTTTGGTTATCTAAAAGGAAAAAGGCATAAGGTTAAGGACATGGTGTGAGGAAGTAAGAGGTGCATGACCACACCATTTCCCCCCCCCTATTCTTTCATGGGATGTGAACATTGCTGATAAGACCTCAATTTGGGCAGCATGGTAACACAGTGCTGCCTCACAGCGCCAGGGACCCGGGTTCAATTCCAGCCTTGGGTGACTGTCAGTGCGGAGTCTGCATGTTCTCCCCTTGTCTGTGTGGGTTTTCCTCCGGGTGCTCCGATTTCTACCCACAGTCTAAAGATGTGCAGGTTAGGTGGATTGGTCATGCTAAATTGCCTATATTGTCCAAAAAGTTATGTGAGGTTATGGTGTTCAAGGGATAAGCAGGGCCTTGGTAGAGTGCTCATTCAGAGGGTCGGTGTAGACTGGATAGGCCAAAGGGCATCCTTCTGCATTGTAATGATTCTATGATCACTAATTACCTTTGGGAATGCGGTGGTGACCTTTTGGTGAGAAGTCCTTGATCTGAAACAATTAATGGGGATTTAATGAGATGAGAATAGATCTTGCCCAGGTGAATTAGAATCAAAAGTTGTCAGGGAAAAAAACAACATGGTTTTAAAGAGTCAAGTCTATTCCCATGAAGAGGAAAGGTAGGGCAAACAAATCCAGATACCGCTGGATGATGAAAGGGATAAAGTGTAAAATGATGGGGGAAAAGGGTGCACATTACCGCTATTAGCTGGATATTACAATTGTGAACCGGGCTGAAGGTTCAGAAGGGAAGTGAAAAAAACAATAGAAGCAATTAAGAGAGTATGAGAAAAGTTTTGCAGCTATCATGTAGGGGAATCCAGAAGTCCTGTTTAAGCAGATCAATAATATAAGGATGGTAAAAGACAAAGTGAGCTGATTGGGGAATTAAAAAAAAAAAATTGTTATAAATTTAGAGTACCCAATTCATTTTTTCCAATTAAGGGACAATTTAGAGTGGCCAATCCACCTACCCTGCACATCTTTGGGTTCTGGGGAGAATGTGCAAACTCCACATGGATAGTGACCCAGAGCCGGGATCGAACCTGGGATCTCAGCACCGTGAGGCAGCAGTGCTAACCACTGCGCCACTGTCTGCCAGGAAATTTATGCACGGAGGCAGGGGGCATTGCTGAGTTATGAACTAAATGCTTTGCATCTATCTTTACCAAGGAAGAAGATGCCAACCAAGTCATAGTGAAAGAAGAAATCTTTGAGACACTGGATGAGTTGAAATATAGGAGGTACTGGATAGGCTGTTTGAAATTAAAGTTGATAAGTCACCAGGACAAGATGAGCTGCATTTAACGAGACTGAGGGAAGTGAGAGTGGAAATTGTGGAGTCACTGACCATAATCTTCCAATCTTCATTAGTTACAGGTGTGGTGCCAGGAAAACTGGAGTATTGCAAATGGGTGCAAGGGTGAATACCTGGTAACAACAGACCAGGGGCGAAATTCTCCGACCCCCAGCAGGGTCGGAGAATCGCCTGGGGCCGCCGAAAATCTCGCCCCCACCGTGGCAGAGATTCTCCGCCACCCGGGAATTGGCGGGGGTGGGAATCACGCCACTCCGATCGGCGAGGCCCCTGCGGCGATTCTCCGGCCCGGATGGGCCGAAGTCCCGCCGCTGGGAGGCCTCCCGCCGCCGAGGTTTGAACCACCTCTGGTGGCAGCGGGATCGGAGCCGCAACCGGGCCCCCGGGGTCCTGGGGGGGGGGCGTGGGGCGATCGGACCCCGGTGGGTGCCCCCACGGTGGCCAGGCCTGCGATCGGGGCCCCTAGCTCAGAGGACGGGCCAGTGCCCTGGGGGCACTCTTTCTCCTCCGCCGCCCCCACGGCCTCCGCCATGGCGGAAGCGGAAGAGAAACCCACAGCGCGCATGCGCCGGTGGTGACATCAACGGCAGCTGGCCGCTGATGTCACCGCCGGCGCATGCGCCAACCGGCGAAAGCCTTTCGGCCAGCCCCGCTGCCGGGCGGCGGGCCTGGAAGGCTGCTGCCACCGTTTTTTGCGCCAGTCGGCGTGGTGCCAACCGCTCCGGCGCGGGGCTAGCCCCCAAAGGTGCGGAGAATTTCCCACCTTTTGGGGAGGCCCGACCCCGGAGTGGTTGCCGCCACTCCCCTACGCCGGGACCCCCCGTCCTGCCGGGTAGAGGAGAATCCCGCCCCAGATAGTTCAGCCTTGGTGGTGGAATACTTCTAGAAGTCACTTGAATAAATGTGGATTATTAAGAAAAGACAGCATGGATTTGTTAAGGGCAAATCTTGCTTAACTAACTTATTTTCATGAGGTAACAGGTTTGATGAGGGTATTGTGAGCGATGTGCTGTAAAGAGATTTGCAAAAGGTATTTGACACACTGCTGTATGACTGGCCTGTCAACAAAGTTAGACCCATGGAATAATAAGGCCTGCAGCAGTTAGATACAAAATTAGCTGAGAGTCCTGGTGAATGGAAGAGGGTATACAGTGGGGTTCCCCAGGGGTCATTATTAGCACCCAGCTTTTCTTGATCTGTATTAATGACTTAAGCATGTTTTTTTCAAAGTGCGGGTCGTCACCCGCGGGTGGGTCACGGACGAGTGTCAGAAGGGTCGCGGAGCTAAGGTTCACTGTGTTCTGCATCCATCAGCCGCTAACGCAGTTTCCCAATGTCAATATTTAGAAGCCTGCAAAGAACATTATGCCTAAAATATCAATTCTGTCCCCGAGACATAGCAATTATTCGACTGATTTCCTGTAACCCTCATGGTTCCTCCCCGGTGGCGGCTCTGCTTCAAAAAACATATTTCACACATTGTTCGATGGTTTCGTTCTCCTCTCCTGGCCAAAGTTGCGGCCCAAGAGTTCGCCCTGACGCGGTCCATCTGCACTTGCATCCCCATGTGCTCTGCACCCTGCAGTGGACCACATCAAGGGGACCTTATTTCCCCCTCTGGGAGACCAGCAGAAAGAGGCCGTCATGAAATACAATGGGATCATCAGCTGATCTAGAGCCCTCAGTGAGTGTACACAAACCTGACAGGGATTTTTTATGTATAGTTATAAATCAAGATTTTAAGTTCTCCTCGTTCGTCTTCCTTCTCTTTGTTTCCTCAAGGCAGTGTCCCACGATGAATCCCACGACTGTTGGCAATTCTCCAGTATCAGTGAATTTCTATAGATGGCAGGATATCACAGGCATATATGATCCCGTCCTTGCTCAATGTTGACATAAATTCAATGCACCAAGGGCTACTGGATAGTGATTACGAACAGGACATCTAAATGATTTACTTTCCCTCTCTTGCCTGAGGCAAGAAAACCTTTGTGCCTCAAATACTGCTTTGACTCAGGATAGACTGGGTTAGCAAACGTGGCGTGAGCCCCGAAGGTCAGCCACTTGGCAAAAGTGGGTTCCCGGGGAAAAAAAGTTTGAAAAACACTTGTGCGCAGGTCACGATTTCAAAATTTGAGAATGGTACTAAACCTGGAAACATTGTGTGAGTGATATACTTCAAAAGGATATAGATAGACTGGTGAAATGGATGGACATGTGAGTGATATTTTACTGCAGCGAAGTGTGACATTCATTATTGTAGGAAGAACAAGGAGCGGCAATATAGGATACAGTTCTAAAGGTCTGCAGGAACAAAGGAACTGGGGGTATATGTGCATAAATCATTGAAGGTGAAAGGACAGATTGCAAAAGCAGTTAATAGAGCATATGGGATCATAGGCTTTATAAATAGGGGCACAGAGAGTACAAAAGCAAGGACGTTATGATAAACAGTTTGGTCTCAACTGGAGTATTGTGTTTAATTCTGGGCACCAGACAATGGTTTCAAGGATGAGAAACTTCAACTACTTAGATAAATTAGAGAAGCTAGGACTGTTCTCTTTGGGGGAAAAGGAGATTTAATAAATTTCTTCAAAATCATGAGCGATCTGGAAAGAGTAGGTGGAAGAAACTGTTCCCATTAGTGGAAGGGTCGAGAATCCGAGGACACCCATTTACAATGATTGACAAAAGAAGAAATGATGACTTGGGGAAAATCTTTTCACACAGTAAGTGATTAGAATTTGAAAGGCACAGCCTAATCGTGTGGTGGAGACAAACTTAGTTGAGGCCTTAAGAGAATTATATAATTGTGTGAAAATAAAAGTATTGTGGCGCTACATGGAAAAGGTGGAGGAGTGTGTCTAGGCCAAGGGTTTTCAAACTCCGGTTGCAACCCGCGGGTGGGTCGTGGGCAGGTTTCGGGAGGGCTTTTAAAAATGCCGGCCACAATGGACTTTTGAGATTGCTGGCCATCCCACATATGCATGCTGGATCAAGCAGTGTGCAGGCCTGGAGCCCAGCGGGGCGGACTGCCTCCCCCTGACATCAGTGCGCTGTCCAGGGCCAGTTTTCTTTCAGCAAATGATGGAAACCTCCCACCAGAAGCAGGGAGCAAGTCACGCGCCCAGTACACTGACATCATGTGTTGTGGGCGCGAGAGAGATTTGTCCATTTTGCAGTTGCCAGCAGTGCTGATGTGAACTCCTGGACCTCTGGTGAACAATCCATGAAGAAGGATCTGAAAACTGGAACAAAGCAGCATAAAGATGATTATTTGATGTACGGGTTATTAATTGTTCTACTACAAATCAGGATTTAAACTTTATGTGTGTTATATACTTTGAATCACTGGCAAATGAAAGTTTAAAACCCTCAGAACTTCAAAGCCATTTGAGGACTAAACATGGCGAGTTCGAGGACAAACCTCTTTATTATCAGAAATGTAACATTGAATAACAAGTGACATCATGAGGATCAAGCACGCTCATCTGTCACATTAAAGGTAAATGAAAATAGTGGGTTGCAAAGGTCAGCCAGTGTGTGCCTCGAAGGATGGCCAGTTGGTAAAAATGTGTCCCAGACAAAAAGTTTGAAAAGCACTGGTCTAGGCGAGTTGCTGTTGCAGAGAGCTTGCACAGAAATGATGGGCTGAATGACCTCCTGTGCTGCAACAATTCTAGGATTCTGTGCTGCAGTCCATATGTGTTGTTGCTCTCTGAATTCTATTAGGAAGGCAGTTCCTGGTTATTGACCCAGCAACAGTTCCAAGTCAACATGATATATGGCCTGTAGGGGAATTAGACATGGTGGTGTTCACATGTGTCTACCTGTGTAGGTTGTATAGGTTATGGGTTTGGAAGGTGCTGTAAAGGAGGTCTGGCAAGTTGCTGCAGTGTAGATCTTACACACTGCAGTCACTATGCACTGGTAGTGTGATGATATGTACAGTGTCTAAAGCTAATGGTGCAGTTGGTAGGATATGTATTTGACAATATAGTTGCTCTTCTTGATCACTCATTGAGATCATTGAACTTATTGTGGCACTACATCTAGGTCTTTACCTGCATGGCTGTCTGCTCACACTGTCTTTTTTAAAAATGTATTTATTCAAAGTTTTTCAAAAAGTTTTACAGAACACTCCAAAAAGGAAAATAATACAAAGAGAAAAGGGCAACATGCCAACCAAACAGAACAACTTAACCCTCTAAATGATAAACAGTTTAACAAATTAACACCCAACTCAAACCCCCCTGGGTTGCTGCTGCTGTTGACCTCCACCTAACATTCAGCGAGAAAGTCAAGGAACGGTTGCCACCGCCCGGAGAACCCCTGCAAGGACCCTCGCAAGGCAAACTTTATCTTTTCCAACCTAAGAAATCCCGCCATGTCATTGATCCAAGCCTCCACACTTGGGGGCTTTGCGTCCCTCCACAATAACAAGAGCCTTCTCTGGGCTACCAAGGAAGCAAAGGCCAGAACTCCGGCCTCTTTCGACTCCTGCACTCCCGGATCCTCCGATACCCTAAATAACGCTATTCCCCAACTCGGTTTTACCCAAGTGTCCAAGACCTTGGACATGACCTTTGCAAAACCCTTCCAGAACTCCACAAGCGCTGGGCACGCCCAGAACATATGGGCGTGGTTTGCTGGGCTCCCCGAACACCTCACACATCTGTCCTCCACCCCAAAAAACTTACTCATCCTCGCCCCTGTCATGTGTGCCCTGTGTAACTCTTTAAACGGGATCAGGCTGTGCCTGGCGCAAGATGAGGAGGAATTGACCTGCCCAGGGCATCAGCCCACATGCCCTCATCCAGCTCCTCCTCCCATTTGTCCTTCAACTCCTCCACCGAGGTTTCCTCCGCCTCTTGCAGCTCCTGGTATATCTCCGAGATCTTACCCTCTCCGACCCACCCCCCCGAAATCACCCTGTCCTGTGTCCTTCGGGCAGGCAGCAATGGAAATTCTCCTACCTGCTTCCTGACAAATGCCCGAACCTGCATGTACCTGAAGGCATTTCCCGGGGGTAACCTGAATTTCTCCTCCAGTGCGTTTAAGCTGGCAAAAGTCCCGTCAATGAATAGATCCCCCAGCCCTCTAATTCCGCCCGGTGCCAGCTTCGGAACCCACCATCTATCCTGCCCCCCCCCCTCCCCGACTGCGCTCCAAGAACAGTCTTTTAACTATCTGAGTCTTATTGGCCCACACAAATCCCATGATACTCTTGCTCACTAGCTTGAAAAAGGCCTTGGGGATGAGGATGGGCAGGCACTGAAACACGATCAAAAACCTAGGGAGGACCGTCATCTTGACAGACTGCACCCTACCCGCTAGGGAGAGTGGAAGCATGTCCCACCTCTTAAAGTCCTCCTCAATCTGGTCCACCAGCCGTGCCAGATTGAGCCTATGCAAGACCCCCCAACCCTTGGCCACCTGAATACCCAAATACCGAAAACTCCTCTCCACCATCTTGAGCGGCAGCTCCTCCAACCTCTTTTCCTGGCCCCGCGCATGCACCACAAAGAGCTCGCTGTTCCCAACATTAAGCTTATATCTCCAAACTCACTGAGGGTCTGCATAACCCTCCCCCATCCCCTCTACCGGGTCCGTAATATACAAAAGCAAATCATCCGCATAAAGTGAGACGTGGTGATCCTTCCCCCCCCCCCCCCCCCCCCCCCCCCCCCCGGACCAAACCCCTCCAGCTTCTAGATTCCCTCAGTGCCATGGCCAGTGGCTCAATTGCCAAAGCAAACAGCAGGGGGGACAGAGGGCACCCCTGCCTCGTTCCACAATATAGTCTAAAGTACTCTGAACTCAACCGGTTCATCGATACATTCGCCACCGGGGCCTGGTATAACAATTTAACCCATCCTATGAACCCCTCCCCAACCCACACCTACCCAGCACCTCCCACAGGTATTCCCACTCCACCCGGTCAAAGGCCTTCTCCGCGTCCATAGCCACCACCACCTCTGCATCCCCCCCCTCCGAGGGCATCATAATCACATTCAGAAGCCTCCGCACATTTTCATTCAACTGCCTGCCCTTCAAATCCTGTCTGATCCTCATGTATCACTCCCGGGACATAATCCTCAATCCTAATGGCCAGGACCTTCGCCAACAACTTGGCATCTACATTAAGGAGTGAAATCGGCCTATACGAGCCACATTGCAGCGGGTCTTTGTCCCGCTTAAGAATAAGCGAGATCTGAGCTCTCGACATCGTCGGGGGAAGACTTACTTTTTCTCTGTTAAAAGTTCTCAACAGCAACGGAGCCAACAGTTCCGAAAACTTCCTATAAAATTCAATCGGGAACCCATCCGGTCCCGGGGCCTTGCCCGCCTGCATACTCCCCAACCCCTTAACCAGCTCCTCCATCCCTATCGGGGCCCCCAAGCCCTCTACCTGCTCCTCCTCCACCCTCGTAAACCTAAATTGGTCGAGAAACGCCGCATCTCACCCCCCCCCCCCCCCTCCTCCACCACCACCCTTGGGGGGGGGGGGGGGGGGGGGGGGCTCTGATTTGTACAGGTTCTCATCAAAGTACCTAAAGGCCTCATTTATTCTAACTGGACTCCGCACCATATTCCCTCCCCTGTCCCTGTTTCCCCCAATTTCCCTAGCCGCCTCCTCCTTCCGCAGCTGATGCGCCGGCATCCGACTCGCCTTCTCCCCATATTCATACGCTGCTCCTTGTTCCTTCCTCCACTGGGCCTCAGCTTTCCCGTCGTCAACAAGTCAAACTCCGTTTGGAGGCTCCGGCGCTCCTTCAACTGCCCCTCCTCGGGGGATTGGATTCCGCATATCTCCTATCCACCCATAGTATCTCTCCTACCAATCTATCCCTCTCCCTCCTCTCTCTGTGAGCTCGGATGGAGATCAGCTCCCCTCTGACCAGCGCCTCCCAGACCGCACTCACTGAGATCTCCCCATTGTCATTGGCCTCCATATACCTCTGTATACACCCCGGATCAGCCCACAGACCTCCTAATCCGCCAATAATCCCACGTCCAAGCGCCACAACGGGCACTGGCCCCTCTCTTCTCCCAACTCCAGCTCCACCCAATGTGGGGCATGATCCAAAATCGCGATGGCTGAGTACTCCGTCCCCTCTACTCTCGGGATCAGTGCCCTGCTCACCACAAAAAAGTCTATCCGTGAATAGGCCTTGTGCACGTGGGAAAAGAAGGAAAACTCCCTCGCCCTTGGCCTAGCAAACCTCCACGCATCCACTCCCCCCTCTCTGATCCATAAACCCCCTCAGGACCTTGGCCGCAGCTGGCCTCTTACCAGACCCAGACCTAGACCGGTCCATTGCCAGGTCCAGTACTGTGTTGAAATCCCCCCCATAATTAGGTTCCCCACCTCCAAATCCGGGATCCGACTTAGAATCATCTTCATGAAACCTGCATCGTCCCAATTTGGGGTATATACATTCACCAGCACCACCCGGGCCCCCTGCAGCCTACCACTCACCATCACACACCGGCCCCCTTTATCCGCCACAATGCTCACCGCCTTGAAAGTCACCCGCTTGCTCACCAAAATTGCTACCCCCCTATTCTTTGCGTCCAACCTGGAGTGAAAGACCTGCCCTACCCATCCCTTCCTCAGCCTGATTTGATCCCCAACTTTCAGGTGCGTCCCCTGTAGCATGGCTACGTCTGCCTTCAGTCCCTTTAAGTGCGCAAATACTCAGGCCCTCTTTGACCAGCCCATTTAGGCCTCTCACATTCCACATGATCAGCCGGATCGAGGATCTCCCCCCTCCGACTAGCCATCTCCTTTTTTTGGGCCAGCCACGTGCGCACGTCTCCCACTCCTTCCAGCCCCCCAGGCGGAGACTCTCCGCCCAACTCTCCCTATTATCTCCAGCTCCCCCTCGGTCAATACAGCAGCAACCCAGTACCCCTCCCCCCGGCCAAGCAATTGCTTGACTCCCCCTACTCCCCCCATTGCACTCCGTAAGTCAGCTGACTCCTGCTGACCCCAGCCGCCCCCGCCTCTACCACCGATCCCTGCAGAATTCCCTCCTAAAACCCAAGTACCCCCCCTCCACACCCCCTGCAAACCAATGTGGACTCCATTCCAATACCGCCTCCCTGCGTCCGGCCCCGCCCCCTCTCTTTCCACGGGAAAAGAAAACCCGCGCTCCCAGTCCGGGCTGACCCCGCCCTCTATGGCGCAGCTCCATTCTCCTACAACCTCACCCCAATCCCTAGAGGCCCTGGGTTTCCGGCCCCTTCTCCCCCCCACATCCCCTCCCAGATCAGCGCCCGCACAGAACAAAAAAAGAAACACAAATATCACCCTCTCCCACTCCACAACATCCCCCAAATATGCTACAGACCACTAATTTGAGTCCAGCTTTTCATTTTTGATTAAGGACCACGCCTAGTCCAGCGTATCAAAATAGTGGTGATGGTCCTGATATGTGACCCACAGGCGCGCGGGCTGCAACAGCCCAAACTTCACCCCCTTTCCGTGAAGAACCGCCTTGGCCCGATTGAATCCTGCCCTCTTCTTGGCCAGCTCTGCACTCCAGTCCTGGTAAATGCGAATTTCAGCATTCTCCCACCTGCTGCTCCGCTCCTTCTTTGCCCACCTCAAGACGCACTCCCTGTCGGTGTAACGGTGAAACCTCACCACCACAGCTCTCGGCGGCTCATTCGCCCTCGGTCTCCTCGCCAGGACTCTGTGCGCCCCATCCAGCTCCAAGGGCCTCGGGAAGGCTCCCACGCCCATCAGCGTGCTCAGCATCGTGGCTACATACACCCCAACATCCGACCCCTCCGCACCTTCAGGGAGACCCAGAATCCGCAAATTCTTCGTTCTCGACCTGTTCTCCAGATCCTCGAATTTCTCCTGCCACTTTTTATGGAGTGCCTCGTGCGCCTCCACCTTTGCTGATCTCGTTATCAGAGGCCTTCTGCTGCACCTCTTTAATCGCTGTCCCCTGCATCCTCTGGGTCTCTACCAGCCTTTCTATCGACACCTTCATATGGGTCAACATCTCTGCCTTCAATTCTGCAAAGCAGCTTCGTAGAAACTCTTGCTGCTCCCGCGACAATTGAGCCCACGCAGCCTGGTGTCCGCCCGCCGCTATCTTGCTTTTTCGCACCCGTTCTCCTCTCCTCTCTAATGCCCCTTTTTTGACCGCACCGCTCCTGGTCCACTCCATACAGTGCTGGGGGGGCCTTACTGCCATCTTCCCACACCGGGAATCGTCAGCCAAGTGCCGCTGGGGCTCCTTAAAAGGGCCCAAAAGTCCGTTTTCGGCAGGAGCTGCCGAACGTGCGACCTACCCAGGCATAGCCGCAACAGGAAGTCCACGCTGTCTTTTAACCATGTGCCTGCGGACGTCATAGTCCCCTGTGGATACAGGACATCCCTCTTCCTTTCCACCTACTCCACTAAGACATTCAGTGTAGCGTTCGATAACCTTGCAGCTCATTCTCTCCTACGCCATTCCTCTTTTTTTTTCCGGGTCAGATTTCCTTCAACTATGACCCACAGCACCTTTTTCCAGCCACAATGCACCTCCGTTAAGGGGTGCAGGCTGACTTTAAACAGTGGACGCCAGCTTTCAGAGATGCTAGCTACTTAAGATATTGGCCCCCGATGTGTCCAGCCAAACGGATAGAATGCTGCGTGATGCCTGGATGCAGAATTTATGGAAATGAGCAGGCAGCATGAAGTTGGTGAGCTGTCTGCATTGAAATCAATAGGCATGAGTAATTATACATCACATTCCCTGTGCCCATTTTTGAAGGCCATCAAATTGGCTCCCAAAATATTGGAAATGTACAATAAGTTGGTGTGTCTCTGAATAGTAAAGATAGGAAATGGTCTTGGATAGGAGCCTGCATCAAATTTTTTAAATATCCCTTTTAGCTATAGATCAGTATGCCTTATGTTTCATGACCTTTCATTTCTACAGACTATTCTATGACTGACACTTGTAACATAGCTCTTGAATCTTTTGTTGCAACATCCATGTTGTCCATGGGATGTAATTAGTGTGAATTTATTGAGTGAAATGATCACCAGGAAATAAGTCAGTTATTGTTATTTTTGTTACAGAATTGAATAGAATTTCCTCTATCCAAAGTTAAAGAATAATTCCTTGACTGTCATGAACAATAATGATTTAGTAAAAAACAGTTTACACAGAGAAGATATAAAATCTTGTATCAACCAGAAATGAGGTAAGTGAAAAGTGATTAAAATGGTCATAATGTGGTTGTTGATGGTGTATTTAAAAGGAAAATAACATGAAATATATTACTATCTCGTAGATGACAGGAATATTTTCCATGTCCAGTGTTTTCAAATGACATTGCACAGAGTTAACAAAAGGGTTGTTTTCGCACTTGATTGTTTGGTGGGTATTTTTAGAAATTGTGTAACATCAGCTTTGAGCTGTCCACACTGTGCTACATCTGCTGTAACTCTCCTGATATGATCGCCCATAATGTTCAAACTTGGATAAAGCATTGGAGGAAATTTAAAATAAAAAATCATCACTTGCTTATTTGTCCATTGACTCCCCTGGATTTATGTAAATTAATAACAGAATACATAAAGTTTAGACACTTGATTTTCCCCACTGATTATTACTTTTGGGCTGTTTAAGCACCTTGATTTGGATGATTTCAATAAACCCTTCCAATATCACTTTGTAAATATATGGCACCACCTGAACTACTTGATATTATGCAGCATGCTTTCAACACTGGCATTGTATATGGTGGATGCTCTTCATCTGGAATATTTAGTGAAATAATTGCTGACGTCACTGTTCAAATCATGATACAACACTGAAATACCCGAATCAGTATCACAACTTCAGGACTACAAGAGGGGATACTGCAAGTACAATTTTGTTCTTCATTCTTGGGATATGGCTTTGCTGGCAAGGCCAGTATTTATTGTCCATCCCTAAGAAGGTCGAGAAGGTTGTGGTGAGGTGTGTTCTTCACATCTGAGTAGCTTATTGGGCTATTTCAGAGGGCAGTTAAGAGTCAACCACATTTCTTTAATCTGCAATCAGAAACAGACCAGACCAGACTGGGTAAGGATAGCATATTTCTTTCAGCATATTTATGAAAGCTGATGCCGTACTTTTAAATTATGGTATCAAAGGGAAACTGTAGATGGGAAATATGAGTGGGACCGGAGATAAGTACTGAGGGTAGTGCTTCCCAAACTATTTTCAAATGTGTCCTCATTTTAAAATTTTGTAAATTAACTCTGTATATAATTATTAAAGTCCAAATATTATAGATCAATATATAATAGGGCGGCACAGTAGACAGTGGTTAGCACTGTTGCTTCACAGCTTCAGGGTTCCAGGTTCGATTCCTGGCTTGGCTCACTGTCTGTGCGGAGTCTGCACGTTCTCACTATCTGAGTGAGTTTCCTCTGGCTGCTCCGGTTTCCTCCCACAAGTCCTGAAAGACGTGCTGTTAGGTAATTTTGACATTTTGAATTCTCCCTCTGTGTACTCGAACAGGCGTCGGAATGTGGCGACTAGGGGCTTTTCACAGTAACTTCATTGCAGTGTTAGCGTAAGCCTACTTGTGACAATAAAGATTATTATTACTGTAATAAGACATATAAATATGGAAGTCTGATTTTAAAGTACTTTGTAAAGGTGTATGTATGTACATAGGATTCTGTCAAGCTCTCCATATTCCTGGTTACAGAAGACTTGGTGATGCCCCTCTCTCTCCTACTCTCCCTTCCACTCCTCCCACATACACAGTCAGTAGCTCCTCTCCTCTTCACACAGGTCAGCCAGCGGGGAGACACAACAGCTCTGACACCTCAAGCCATTGTGTCGCTGATTCACCAATGCCATGTTTTTGTTGTATCTACAAGCTATTTTCTGTTAAGACTTTCATAATTTCTTAACATATATTGAAAAAAATTGCTGTTTTTCTCAATAGTTGTTTTGGTCATACAGAACTTGAGTGTTGCTGAAAAAAAGAGACATGCTATCAAAGTTTTTCATTGCCTTGGAGAATGTACTGGGGAACAGTTAATTATCTCACACTTTTACTCATTGTTTTTATTCATTCTCCATGGCAATACCTTGCCAACCAGTCAGCACTCCCTTCTCATGCAGCATAAATTGTTGTTCCCTTCCAGAGGCTGGTTTAGTACAGTGGACTAAACATCTGGCTTGTAATGCAGAACAATGCCAGCAGCGTGGGTTCCCATAGCGGCCTCCCCGAACAGGCGCCGGAATGTGGCGACTAGAGGCTTTTAACAGTAACTTCATTGAAGCCTACTTGTGACAATAAGTGATTATTATTATTATTATTGGTATTTCTTGCGAGCTACCCTGATGAGTGCAAGCTGAAAAGCTTTGATAATATGTCTCTATTTTTTGCAATATTTTTGTAAAGTTTATTTTTTTGGATTATTATTATTATTATTGGTATTTCTTGCGAGCTACCCTGATGAGTGCAAGCTGAAAAGCTTTGATAATATGTCTCTATTTTTTGCAATATTTTTGTAAACTGGTTCTCAAAGGAAAACTGACCCTATCCGTCCTTTTCAGATGTGATTGTGTAATATTAGGAATGTTGCAACACACATACCCACGCCTGAAACCCTCCACCATGATCCACATACTCACAATGTAAAAACTGACACTTCCTCAGGCTCAAGTTAATTATTTCATACCACTTATTTTTTGACCTTAGTCCACACCAGGTTCCATTATAGGCCAAGGAATAGGAACTCCCGAATTAGTGAGTCCCCTGCAAATCATTTTTTTGAAAAGTCTTGAGAAGAAGAAAAAAAATCATCATGACCAGGCCACCAGTGTTGAGGTTTGATCCAGCAGAAAGATTCAATGGGAGAAGATAAAGTGGAGGACGAGAAAGTCAATCACTCTCGCATGTCAAACTTGCCCATAGTGTTGGGGCCAGGTGTGACTGTCTGACTGGGTGAGAGAGACTGAGACACAAGCAGAGCAAGGGAAGGATCGGACACCACCTGGGCCTCGGTGCAAGGCGCAGTCTTGAAAGAAGGGGAACTCATGACTCCATCTACCATCTCTTTGACCACATTTACAATCACAGTTCGGGAATTGCTGTAATATCGGTGTGGGAAGAAAGGACATTGTAGGAGATTACGACTGGCTAGGCAAGTGCCAAACCAGATCCCACTCAACTGGACAATAGAGGATGGGTATTCCAGGCGACGTTGTGGTCAGTCGTGTCCAAGGATGGATGCAATTTGAGAAGAATGGAAAGGATAGTTTACCACAGTCAGAGAGTTACATAGGATGTCATGTGAGACACTGATTTGTGCCATATCAATGTTGTGGTATGATTTGAACAGTTATGCCAAGATTTACATCAGTGAATATTTCAGACGACGAACGTCATATATAGTGCAGGATTTTTGTGCATGTTGGGTTGGCGTGGAGAAACTAACATATTGCCAATGGCCTGTGTGTTTGTCAGCCACCTCTGTTCCGACACTGCTGACTTCCGTGAGGGCAGGAAAGTGAAGTGCCCACATTATTAATCGAGCATTTGAGCATTTTTATGTAATTGTGATGCTTGTTAAGATCTTGCCTTCTAATACCCTGTAATTTTGATGGGGTGGCCGCTTGTTGAGAATTGTGTAAAGTTCAATAACTCTAGGCAGTCCACAGCCTCATGAGATTTTACGAAAGTGAAGTTTTCACAAAAATCAATTGCACAGCAATTACATTTTTAAACACTGACATTTCTGTAGCTCTGGTTCATTTGAAGATGCAGATTGTTTTTCCAAAGTGATGGCATCCATGTCGAGCCAGTATGTAGCCGCCTTCCCTGATGTTCCACTGGCATTCCTGCCCTCTGGCCACTAATTGGCCAGCAGATCGGCCCCCTCGCCAATTAGGCTTCCACCTCAACAAAAATGCCAATCAGTTCCCAGTTCACATTGGAGATGGATTCACGATCCAGAAATGAACCCACCTACCAATTTTCCACCGTCTCAATGTTGCACATATGTCGCATTATATCAATCTCTTCAGATTATGTCATTCGTTGTAAGGTGAAGTTTGAAGTGAACATCAAAATCATCCAAGTGAGTTGTGTTCAAACACAATCTGTTATACAGCCTGAAAGTCATAAAAAGTGGGGAAGACCGAGGATGTAAATATCGTGTTCTAGATCTCTGCGGGATTTGAGAGAATTAGTAAATTTGAAGTCTCAGGACTTCCCTCCAATGCTTCACTTCAGTCTGTTTAGTATGGGTGATGGGCAATTGTATCAGGAGAATTATAGCAGATGCAGCACAGTGTAGACAGCTCAAAGCACCATAAGCTTAGCTGCTATTACACCATTTCTAAAAATAACAACCAAACTATCAAGTGCGAAAACAACCCTTTTGTTAACTCAGTGCAATGTCAGTTGAAAACATTGGACATGGAAAGTATTCCTGTCATCTGCTGGATGGTGATATTTTTTTAAAAAGCATGAAATATATTACTATCAGCAATTACATAATGACTGTTCACTTCATATGCATCATTCATGGTTAATATGCTGAGATTCTTTTCCACAATATTGTACATTTAAGTGTTGTGCTGCATCGTACAGAGTAATTGTTATTCGTGATAAATAACACTGTAACATATCTTCCTTTGTTATTAAACAATTGTCGTTTCAACAGTCTAATAAAGGAATTATCTTTTAACTTTACAAACTCTAACAAAAATAACAAATAATGCACAACATTTTGCTCCCTCCTCTTCATTGTGACAATGTACAGCCAGAACAAAACACAATGCTAACTGGCTGCATGTTTCTACGATGTACAGCCACCTGCACTTCTTTAAAGTCAAGGCACATTAAGCTACGACAGCTATTGGATCATTGCCTAGGCTGTGATGGCAGAAGAACAAGAGGGCTCCCAGGTTCTCAGATGTGGTGATGAAGGGCTTAGTGGTAAAAGTCAGAAAGAGGAGAGAGGCTGTGGTTCTATTGAGATCATGGACACACCCTGCAAAGAAAATGGGGGCAGGTGGCCAAGGAGGTCAGTATCCGGAGTTTGGCCTTGCCACAAAGACCTGGTTGTATTGCTGGAAAACGTTATGTGGCCTCATACTTCTGGTCAAGGTCTGTAAATACATCTTCAAATTAAATCTCCTACCTACCGTAGCACCAGTCTCTTGTGCTGACCAGTGTGCTATAGCCAATCAGCAACCAGGGCTCATATCTATCGATTAACTGCTTCACCTCACCCTTGCACACTTGACAATGCTGCCAGCCTCACACCCACCTCTCACAGCATCCACATTCCTTCAGATATTCAGCGGTGACAGGCACACCACTCAAATGCATTGCAACACAACCACTGACATCCTTATGTCTCTGTTGCAGGATAAGGTCACACATAACCACAAGGAACAGAGCATGCCTGCACCACTGAACCCTTGCAGATAGTTCTCTGCATCTTTCCAGGGCCTGTGAGTGGGACTTGTATCTGATTTGCTGAAAACATTTGGGACGATGGCATGTCCCTGTCTTATGCCCTTTCTAAAAACCATTTATCCTCATCCTACTACCTGGCATGGTATAAGCTGTGGTTGGTGTTACCGTGGAGATTTTCACACCTCCCCTGTGCTTCACCCTTACATTCACTTCCTATATTTTTGCTTTCAGATATCCAAATTCTGCTGCCAATCCAGCTAGTGCAGTCGCACTGTGAATGACGAGAGAAAAAACAGTTCTCTGATGAAGCACCATCACTTGATATGACACTTATCCATCAGCTAAGATACTGTGTACTGTGCACATCTCAAAAGGGTAGTGTCTAATTGGGATCTGTACAGTTGGGTCACCAGCAATGAATGGGCTGTAGCAAGGCTAGGAGTAAATGAGAGCACAATTGCTGGCCCAAAGCAGGATGAGGTCATAGCTGAGTTTTGCTGTTGGGTATACCAATGAGGTTTTGATGGGGCCACATACAGAAGAACGCTAATGGGCATACACGCCCAGATGCTAAGTGCATTGTGTTACGACCAGCCTCAGGTGAGGTTTCCCAAAAGTTGTTGATCCAGACGAGACCCCTCAATTTGTCACCATCTGGCCACCTACGAATTGTTACAAACCCGGGTGAGGCGGGATCACTTGCTCCATGTCTTTATTCAACTTACCCTCTGGTAGCAAAAGGTTTAATCTAACCAGGATCCCTTTCCCTTGGATCCCTTTTCTAGACCCAATAGTCATGTTTAAAAAGGAGCCAATATAACCACGTTTTCTTGAGTTAAGAGAGTAAGTAACATAGAAACATAGAAAAAGGGAACAGGAGGAGATCATTCTGCCTTCAAGCCTGCTCTGCCATTCATTATGATCATGGCTGATCATCCAATTCAATATCCTAATCCAGTTTCCCCCCTCCCCCATATCCTTTCATCCCCTTCAACCGAAGTGCTATATCTAACTGATTCTTGAAAACATAACAATATTTTGGCCTCAACTACTTCCTGTGGTAACTCATTCCACAGGCCCACCACTCTCGGGGTGAAGAAATTTCTTCTCATGCCTGTCCTAAATGGTCTACCTCCTATCCTCAGGCTGTGACCCCTTGGGTCTGGACACATCCATCATCGTGGACATCCTTCCTGCATCTACCCTGTCTAGTCTTGTCAGAATTTTATAATTTTGTATTTGTTTCCCCCTCATTCTTCTGAACTCCAGCGAATACAATGCTAACCAATTCAATCCCTCCTCGTACGTCAGTCCCGCCATCCCAGGAATCCGTCTGGTAAACCTTCACTGTACTCCCTCTAGAGCAGTAACATGCTTCCTCAGATAAGGAGACCAAAACTGCACACAATATTCCAAATGTGGCTTCACCAAGGCCTTGTATAATTTCAGCAAGACATCCCTGCTCCTGTACTCTAATCCTCTCGCAATCACCTTCTTTGCCGCCTGATGTACCTGCGTGCTTACCTTCAGTGACTGGTGTACGATGATGCCCAGGTCTCGTTGCACATTCCCCCCTCCTAATTTATGGCCATTCAGAAAATAGTCTGCCTTTTCGTTTTTGCTACCAAAGCGGATGATCTCTCATTTATCCAATTATACTGCATCTGCCATTCATTTGCCCACTTATTCAACCTGTCCAAATCACACTGAAGAATCTCTCTGCATCCTTCTCACAGCTCACCTTCCCAACTTGGTGTCATCTGCAAATTTTGAGATATTACATTTTGTTCCCTCACCTAAATTATTAAGTATATATTGTGAATAGCTGGGGTCCTAGCACCTCTCCCTGCGGTACCCCACTAGTCACTGCCTGCCAATTTGAAAAAGATCCGTTAATTCCTACTGTTTGTTTTCTGTCTGCCAACCACTGTTTTATTCCTCTCAATACACTATCCCTAATCCCATACACTATAATTTTACATGCTAATCTCTTAGGTGGGACTTTTGTCAAAAGCCTTCTGCAAATCCAAATCTACTACATCCACTGGCTCTCCCTCGTCAACTTTACTAACATCCTCAAAGATTTACAGTAGATTTGTTAAGCATAATTTCCCCTTCATAAATCTCTGCTGACTCTGTCCGATCCTGCCACTGTTTTATCAGTGCTCAGCTATAAAATCATTGATAATGGATTCTAGAATTTTCCCCATTACTGACATCAGGCTTACTGGTTATAATGCCCTGTTTTCTCTCTACCTCCCTTTTTAAATATTGGAGTGACATTAGCTACCCTCCAATCTGCAGGAACTGTTCTAGAGTCTGTAGAATTCTGGAAGGTGACCACCAATGCATTCAATATTTCTAGAGCTACTTCCTTGAGTACTCTGGGATACAGGTTATCAGGCCCTGGGGATTTATCAGCTTTCAATCCCATCGATTTTCCCCACCACCATTTCTCTCGACTAAGATTGAACTCCTTCAGTTCCTCCCTGTCACTAAACCCTGCGCTCTGCAATATTTCTGGTATGTGATTTGTGTCCTCATTTGTGAAGACAAAACCAAAGTATGTATTTAGTTGCTCAGCAATTTATTTTCCCCAATCATACATTCTCCTGTTTCTGACTGTAAGGAACCTACATTTGGCTTCAATCATCTTCTCTTCAAGTACCTGTAGAAAAAAGTCAGTTTTTATGTTCCCTGCCAGCTTACACTCGTACTCTATTTTCCCCATAATCAATCCCTTGGTCCTCCTTTGCTGAATTCTAAACTGCCCCCAATCCTCCGATCTGTTGCTTTTCTTGGCCAATTTGTATGCTTCTTCCTTGGATCGAATGCTATCTCTAATTTCCTTTCTAAACCATGGATTGGCCACCTTTCCCATTTTACTTTTGTGTCAGACAGGAAGAAACAATTGCTGCAGTTCCCCCATGCACTCCTTGAATGTTTGCCATTGCCTATCCACTTTAAGTAACGTTTCCCAATCGATCAAAGACAACTCGCGCCTCATATCATCGTAGTTTTCTTGATTAAAATTCAGGACCCTCAGTCGTGCAGTGGTTAGCACTGCTACCTCACAGCACCGAGGACCCTTGTTCGATACCAGCCCTGGGTCACTGTCATTGTGAAGTTTGCACATTCTCCCATGTCTGCGTGGGTCTCATCCCCACAACTCAAAAGGATGTGCAGGGTAGGTGAATTGGCCATACTAAATTGCCCGTTAATTGGAAAAAAAATAATTGGGTAATCTAAAGTTTAAAAAATATTCAGGACCCTAGTCTCAGAATCAACTGCTTTACTCTCCATCTATCATATTATGGCCACTCATCCCCAAGTGGCCTCGCACAACTAGATTGACAATGATTTTGTTCTCATTACACAGTACCCAATTTAGGATGGTCTGTTCTCTAGTTGGAACTAAACGTAGAAACACAGAAAATAGGTGCACGAGTAGGCCATTCGGTCCTTTGAGCCTGCACCACCGTTCAATATGATTATGGCTGATCATGCAAATTCAGTATCCTACTCACGCTTTCTCTCCATACCCCTCTCCATATCCCTCTTGAATATATCCAATGAACTGGTCCCAACAGCTTTTTGTAGGTAGAGAAGTTTACAGGTTCGCAACTGAGAGAAGACGTACTTCCTCACCTCAGTCTGAATGGCTTACCTCTTATTCTTAGGCTGTGACTCCTAGTTCTGGACGTCCCCAACATCAGAAACATTCTTCCCACATCTAGCCTGTCCAGTTCCATCAGGATTTCATGTTTCTATGAAATCCCCTCTCATTATTCTAAACCCCAGTAGATCCAGTCTTTCTTCATATGTTTAGTCCTGCCATCCCGTGAATTAGTCTGGTAGCAAGAATGTCCTTCCTCAAACTAGGAGACCAGAACTGCACAGAATACTCAAGGTGTGGCCTCACCAAGGCCTTGTATAACTGCAGCAAGAAATTACTACTCCTATATTCAAATCCTCTCGCTATGAAGGCAAGCATGCCATTAGCTTTCCTCATTGCCTGCAGTACCCGCTTGCCAGCCTTTAGCGACTGTTCCACCATGACACCCAGGTCTCGTTGCACTTCCCCTTTTATTAAACTGCCACCATTCAGATAATCTTGTTTTTGCCACTGAAGTGGATAACCTCACATTTACCCACATTATATTACATTTGCCCACTCAGCCAGCCTGTCCAAGTCACCCTGCAGCCTCTTTGCATCCTCCTCACAGCACACACTGCCACCCAGCTTGGTGTTGTCTGCAAATTTGGAGATATTCCATGCAATTCCTTTGTCAAAATTATTAATGTATAATGTGAAAAGCTGGGGTCATAGCACTGAACCCTGCGGTACCCCACTAGTCACAAAAATACAATTCACAGTGCCGAAGGAGGCCATTCGAGTCTGCACCGGCCCTTGGAAAGAGCATCGTGCTGAAGTCCACACCTCCGCCCTATCCCAGGAACCCCACCTCACCTTTTTGGTTTTGCCTAAGGGCAATTTAGCATGGCCAATCCACCTAACTTGTACAAGGCCCCAGTTGCTAAGCAACACCCACACCTTTATGTCTTTTATTTATTCTTCACACCGTGGCTCTCTGTAAGCATAATAGAAACACAGTTGAAACTTAACCAACCCCCACACATACAAACACCTTTGTCCAGCATAAATCTAACTATAGATTTTACCCTTCCGGGCACAGAAACATTAAATTAACCCACTTAAAACTATACCTTGTTTCTCATGATTACCAATATAAATCCCTTAAAACTACCTTTGTTTTCCTAACAGGGTGAAGGGTACAGATTTATGTTACTAAAAGTGTTCTTGAATTACGTTGATGAGGCTTTATTTTTGGTGGTGGCTTTTGTTTCAGTATTTTGCCCAATAGAGTAATGTGATGGGCTGTAGCAGATGGGTTGAAAGATGGGAGATTCTGGTGCAATAGTGTGAGGATGAGATCTTGGGGTACCAGAGTTTGAGGATCCACTTGCAGATACCTGTCTCAAATGATAGAGTCCCATATGCCTCCTCGCTTCCTCCTGCTCCCCCAAGGTACCTTCCAAGGACTGTGCCCTCATGAGTTCCTCATGAGCCCGGAGGATACACCAGACAACCATGAACTTGGAGACACATTCTAGCGAGTATTTAAGTGGCCCAAGCAGCATTGTTCCAGGACACCGATAATTTGCTCCATGATCTACATGTTGGCAGCAGCTTTTTCATTGTAGGCATTTTTGTTCAGTGGAGAGGAGCGATGAGCCAGGTGTAGTAAGGTGTAGCATGTTCCTTGTCACCCAGCAGCCAGCCTCTGGTTCTTTGTCATGGCTCAGAGCTAGCAAGTGCAACTGACTAGTAACGGATGAATGCATCACGACTGCTGGCAGGATAGCAAGCATTCACCAACGTTATCCTCTGGACATGTTTGCACACTAACTTGTACGTTCATGGAGTGGTAGCCCTTGCACTTGTGTGACCCATAGTGTAGTCAAAGGGACCCACATTGGAAATCTTGCTAGTCTCGCAAAGCTATGTGCCCACTCCTCTTTCTCTCTGGTAGAGAGAATATAATGGAATCTATCCTCACCATCTGTACAAGGTCACTGTTGTCTACCTGAGACAGCAGTGTATAGTGAACTGAAATGTTGAAAATGTTGCATGTTAGGAGGATCCAAAGGTCTAGAACTTGAGGGGTACCAACAATGCTATCCTTGCCCTGTTGTGCAGCTGCAGGAGATGACATTGGTCAGAGGTCACTTCCTTGGTGAAGTGGAGATGGCTCAGACATTGTTCCTGGCTGAGGTAAATTCTATTTCAGAAAGCCAAAGGATGAAGAATGCAACTGGAACCCAATCTTTACACTTCGAGATTTCATTTACAGAGATAAATATGGCAAACTTGCACCTTCAGACTTAACAACCACAGTTTCAGTATGCTATTTATAGATGCACAAGTGAAACCCAGTTAATGCCACTACCTGAACAAAATCAAATGTTATTTTACTATACCTTTGTGCCAGGTACTTGCATTGAGCCATGCTCCTCCTCTTCTGTGCACAGCTTGACACCTCTGCTGATTTTGCTCCATCTCCAAATCTGTAGCCCCATCATCAAAGGCAGGCTTTCTCCTGATGTATTTTCTGCATCCTCTGACCAAATCTTGTCAGAGTCTAGCACCATTCCTTGATTAATCTTAGATTAATGTCAACTCCACTAATAACACTCAAGCCACTATTTCCACTAAATTTACAGTCTCGAAAGGGCAAAAGCATCTCACCTGAATGGTGATCTCTATAAATAGAGCTTAGTGGGTGGAAGGGCTCTCTCGTGCAGCTGGGAGTGATCAGTAGAGTGTATTAACATGTCTTATGCTGTTCAAAATGGTAAGTTGTGTGCCAAATCTGTTCGATGGTATGCTCCGTCCCCTCGGTATGTTTTCGGCACACCCACACGGCACTCGCCCGAGCACTTTTACAATTGGGTGCACTTTGTAGCTGCATTATAAGCTCTGAAGCCAAATTCTGGGGCCACTGACTTTTATTTCCAGACAATCTTTATCACTCAAATTCACACTAATTTCATCCTATGGACAACATGGATATTACAGAGTGTCAACAAAAGCCCACGACTTGCATTATGAGTGTCGCCATCAGAAAATAGACTACAGGATCTAATCACAAAAAATGGGAGACACTAATCTGTATCTAAAGGATGCAGGATCTTAAAGCGGGACTGATTGCAACGTAGGCAACATGCCAATTTTATGATGCCTGTCCTGTTCCATGATTTCTGCATCCAGGCAGCACTGACTGCATTGTTCATTGGCTTGGAGCATCAAGGCTCCAATATTGTAAGTGACGAGCACCATCTACAGTCTCCTGCAACCCATAGAACTTAGAACATACAATGCAGAAGGAGGCCATTCAGCCCATCAGGTTTGCACCGACCCACTTAGGCCCTCACTTCCACTCTATCCCCATAACCCAATAACCCCTCCCAACCTTTTTGGACACTAAGGGCAATTTAGCATGGCCAATCCACCTAACCTGCACATAATTGGGCTGTGGGGGGAAACCGGAGCACCTAGAGGAAACCCACGCAGACATGGGGAGAACGTGCAGATTCCGCACAGACAGTGATCCAGCAGGAAATCGAACTTGGAACCCTGGCGCTGTGAAGCCACTGTGCTAGCCACTTGTGCTACCCATGGAGGGGAGGTACTTTGTGGCTGGATGAGATCTGGGAGCCAGGGTTGAATTGAATATTACCTGGGAGAGAATGAGATTTGACACAAATAGAGAGCAGTCTATTGATGCTACATTAGCGGTCTTGGTAGAGGGGGTGAAGCATCACGGCCTAGGATCCAGAATAGACCATTTGGCCCCTTTGAGCCTGAAAATGGCTGATCTCCAATCTAATTACATCCAACTGCCTTTGTCAATACCTGTGGATTACATATATCTATCACTATTTGATTTAATGTTTGCAGTTGAACCAGTATAAATAACCATTTGTGGAAAAAATTTCAAATCTCTACCACCCTTTGTATGTCAAATTCCTAATTCCTGAAAGGGTTAATTCTAATTTTTAGACTATGCCCTCGAGTCCTTGACACCTGAACCAACAGAAATTGTTTCTATATATCCTATCTGTTTCTCTTAAGATCTTGAAATTTTAATTCAATTACCCCTTGGCCTTCTGAATTCCAGGGGATACAGCCCTAGTTTGTTGTAATATTTTCTCTTGCCCCCGGGGACTGGGGAAGTGTCCAGGCATGGCCCGCCATTACTACGCCCTGCAAGGCAGTCATCATAATTCAACCTTTAGTGTTCTAATTTGGAAAATTAGTTGGTGAAGCACAGAGCTGGGGCCAATCTTTTATATTTATTTACAGAGTTATACATGACACGCATATGCTGCCTAACCCAGCAACTACAATTTTAAACACACACAATATAAAAGTAAAACTTGTTGCCCAGATTTAATGTTGGTAAACCTAGGTTGCACTCCCTTCTAGGCCAGTATATCCTTCCTAATGTATGATGCTTAGAACTGCTCACAGTATTCCAGCTATGGTCTAATCAGGACTTCAACCCCTTTGTATTCTAGTTCTTGTGATGTGAAAGCAAGCATTCTATTCAACATTTTGATTATCTTCTGTATCCATTCATGCCATTTTCATGATCTATGTCTTTAGATCCTCAAGTTTCTTTGGACCTCAACTATTTCTACCATTTAAAAAGTACTTTGTCTACCTGTGGAGATCCAAAGTGAATGACCTCACATTTGCGTACATTGAAATCTATTTGCCACATTTTTCCAATTCACTCAATGTATCAACATCTATTTATTCTTGCATTGCATCCTATCTTTGTAATAGGCAAATTTGGATCGGTGAATTTCTATGTCATCATCTAAGTCATTAATAAATTTGATAAATAGTTGAGACCCCCAACATAAATCTTTGTGGGGTACTGCTAGCCATACTAATTACAATTCCTTTTGACCTTGCACCTCCAACTCTTTTGGCATTGAATCTCTGCTGTCTTTCACTCGATTACAGACCCTCTGTTTTGTTATTTTACCCCTCCTCGCCCCTTTCACTTGTTTAAAACTTTTCCAAATTCTGCACAGATGCTGAGTGATCCACTGAGTATTGTCAGCAGTTACTGTTTTTGTTTCAGATTTCCAACATTTGTGGTATTTTTCTGCTGTATTAGGTTACCTGGTTTATAATTCCCAGAGTTTTTTTTTACTTTTCTTAAATATCAGAGTGACATGCACAATTTTCCAATTGAAAGGAATGGTTCCTGAAACAACAGAACATTGTAAGATTCTAGTCAAGGGTATCTCCTGTAAACCCTGGGATGGAAACCATTGGGTTTTGGCGATTTTTCACTCTTTAATGCCATTGTTTTCTTCACCAATGTTATTTTGCTTACGTTCATTTTGACAAGTCCTTGTCGCTGATTCTGTCAAGATCCTCCTCCATTTGCTCCACCAGCCTAGTAAGGTTAAGTTTGTGAAGGGCTCCCCAGCTCCTAGCCACCTGGACTCCGAGGTACCGAAAGCTCCTCCCTGCCCTTTTCAGTGGAAGCCTACCAATCCCCTCCTCTTGATCCCCCGGGTGCACGACGAACAGCTCACTCTTACCCAGGTTGAGCTTGTACCCAGAAAAGCCCCCAAATTCCCTAAGGATCGTCATCACCTCCGACATTCCCCTCACTGGGTCTGCCACATATAGCAACAAGTCATCTGCGTATAATGACACTCGGTGCTCCTCCCCACCCCGCACCAGACCCCTCCAATTCCGTGACTCCCTCAATGCCATGGCCAGGGGCTCAATTGCCAACGCAAAGAGCAAGGGGGACAGGGGACACCCCTGTCTCGTCCCCCGGTACAACCGAAAGTACTCCGATCTCCTCCTATTCGTGGCTACGCTCGCCATCGGGGCCTCATATAACAGCCTCACCCAACTGACAAACCCCTCCCCGAACCCAAACCTTTCCAGCACCTCCCACAAGTAGCCCCACTCAACCCTATCAAAGGACTTCTCCGCGTCTAATGCTACCACTATCTCCGCCTCCCCTTCTACCGCCGGCATCATGATAACATTCAGAAGCCTACGTATATTGGTGTTCAGCTGCCTTCCCTTCACAAACCCCGTCTGGTCCTCATGAATGACCCCCGGCACCTTGTCCCGTTTAAGGATCAAGGAAATCAGCGCCCGTGACATAGTCGGGGGGCAAAGCCCCCCCCCCCCCCCCCTCCCTTGCCTCGTTAAAGGTCCTAACCAACAGGGGGTCCAGCAGGTCTGCATACATTTTGTAAAATTCGACTGGAAACCCATCCGGCCCCGGCGCCTTCCCCGACTGCATGCTACCTATCCCTTTGACCAGCTCCTCCAGCTCAATCGGCGCCCCCAGCCCCTCCACCTGTCCCTCCTCCACCTTCGGAAATCTCAGCCTGTCCAAAAAGCACCCCATTCCCCCCGCCTCCACAATTCCCCATAAAAGTCCCTGAAGACCCCATTAATGTCCACCCCCCTTTGCACCACATTGCCTCCCCTATCCGTCACTCCATCAATCTCCCTGGCCACATCACGCTTACTTGTCTTTGATGATGGGGCTACAGATTTGGAGATGGAGCAAAATCAGCAGAGGTGTCAAGCTGTGCACAGAAGAGGAGGAGCATGGTTCAATGCAAGTACCTGGCACAAAGGTAAATGTATAGTAAAATAACATTTGATTTTGTTCAGGTAGTGGCATTAACTGGGTTTCACTTGTGCATCTATAAATAGCTTGTTGTCGGAGCTACCGGATCTCCACCCCCTGGGCTGTCTGCGTCACCAGCAGCTTGTCCGTATTCGCCTTCAGCGAGTCCAGCAGCTCCACTTTGAGCTCCTGAAAACAGCACTGGAGAGTCTCCTGCTGCACCTGCACCCACTGCCTCCATTCCTCGAGGCCTCCGCCGGCCGCCATCTTGATTCTCTTCCCCCGCTTTTTCTTAGGCGCTGCCACCGCTATTCTGCTGGCCCCGCTCCTGGTCAAGACCATAGACCACTGGGGATCCGCTGCAGACACCGTCCCACGTCAGGAACCATCGAGCCAGTACCGCTGGGGGCCCTTAAAAGAGCCCAAAAGTCCGTTCCTGGCGGGAGCTGCCGAACATGCGGCTTAGCTCCGCATAGCCGCAACCGGAAGTCTTGCTGGCTCTACTCTTAAGTACTGGCACAAAGTAATTCTTTGACATATTTTCCATCACCTTACTTTCATTGACAATATAACCATTGCACATTGCTCCTTTTTTTCATCATATAATTATCAAAAACATTGGGCGGGATTCTCCGTTGGCTGACGGCGAACGCGATTTGGTGGAGAATCGGTTCTGATGCCAAAATCGCAGCGAGGGGCAATTTGACCCCAAATTGCAATTCGCCGTCACCTCAACAGCGACATCAATGCGGTCCGGAATACACTTACAATAAACACCATTTGCATTTCATTAGCGGGCCTGACCCAGTATTCTCTGGGGCCTCCGTGATTTCCACCTCCGATGGACAGAGCTCTGATGCCGCAGTTTACTTCTGCTTTTAAAGATTGTAAAACCGGCATTGTGGCTTCTGAGGGAGAGAGAGGTGTGACTGTAGGCTGCCCAGTTGGTCACTGGCTGGGGGGGGGGAGGTAGATGGGGGAGCGGACCGAGTGACTCTTTCCACCCCAGGGACTGGGGCAGTATCCAGGCATGGCCCGCCATTACTACGCCCTGCAAGGCACTCATCTTGCTGGCACCCCACTGACCACCCACCTTGACCCCTGGTTCCACAGGGTGATACTGGCCATATGGGTGTCCCCCACTCCATCCTCCCACAACCTGGCCGCCACCCACCGGTGGCTCACCCAGGACAACGCCCACAGTAGGACTTATAAAATTCTAACAGGACGAGACAGGGTAGATGCAGGGAAGATGTTACCAATGATGGGTGTGTCCAGAACCAGGTGTCACAGTCTAAGGATTCCGGGTAAACCATTTCAGACAGAGATGAGGAGACATTTCTTCACCCAAAGAATGGTGAGCCTGTGGAATTCATTACCACAGGAAGTATTGATGCTAAATCATTGAATATACTCAAGAAGCGGCTAGATATAGCACTTGGGGAGAATGGGATCAAAGGCTATGGGGAGAAAGCAGGATTAGGCTATTGAGTTGGATGATCATCATGATCGTGATGAATGGCGGAGCAGGCTCGAAGGCCAAAAGGCCTCTTCCTGCTCCTATCTTCTATGTATCTATGTATATGTATCTATAGACCGAGCATGCCTTTGAACACTCTGGCTGAGCAGAGAAACAGTGCGACATATCTGCCAAATCATGGCACACGTGGCACTACAAGGGTATGGAGAAGGACACCTGCTCCTGGTGGCCTTCATGGTGACGGTCACACTGAACTTTTATGGCACGGGATCCTTCCAGGCGCCGAGTGGGGATCCGTCCGGGATCTCTCAGACCTCTGTGCACAGGTGCATCAGCGCTGTCACGGAGACCCTATAATGCCCGGGCGGCTCAATACATCCAATTCAATGTGGATCAAGCCTACCAGGATACCCGACAGTGGGGTTCCCTGCTATCAATAGGATACCCAGATCCAGGGGGTGATTGATGGGATGCAAGTCCCCCTACGAGCACCGGCAGATAAGGCTGCTCTACACCAACCAAAGGGGTTCCACTCGAATGTGCAGCTGATATGCGACCATCAGCCGCGCATTATACACGTCTACTCCCGATACGCAGCCAGTGTGCACAACACCTTTATGATTCCTGACATGTCCGTGACCCCTGCCCCCTCGCTGGGGGTTTGGCTCCTGGGTGACGGGGGTTATTCGCTGCAGTCATGAAAAATGACACTTATCCGGAGGCCACAGACTTATGCAGAGACCCTCTACAATGACGCCCATGCAGCGACCAGGTCCATGATTGAGCGGTGCTTCGGCCTCCTGAAGATCCCAGCCGACACCCTCCCGGCAAACCCCGAGTGCAACTCCCTCCAGAAGACAGCTGAGACGGAAGGTCGTGTCATTCTCCGACTCAAGCTCCGGGATCTCCTGAGTCTCGGGATGAGGGCTGTGTCCAAGCTGCTATCCTTGTCGCTGCTCGGCTCATGGGGGGGGGGGGCTCCAGCTGTGGCGCTGGCTGGGGGTGGATGACACCAGATGAACCCACCCCATCTCCAGAAGCTCCTGCAAGACACAAGACATGACGTATGATTAGACCGCGGGCCGGGGGTGATGAGGGGGTAAGGGAGGGGGATGACACCCGTGTCATGGGGAACCGCAACTAAGCGGCGGTGTCTCACTTCCTTGCCCCCGGCCGAACTCCACCCAGGCGACCTCCGGTCTCCCCACCACATCCAGGGCCCGCTCCCAGTGGTTGTGATAGCCTTCTCCTGGGGGAGGGCCTGAGGAGGTCATGCAGATTTTTGGTCCAAACAGTGTTGCCCGCGGCGCTGACCGCCTCTGCCACCTGTGCCCAGGCACTGCAAATGGTGGCAGCTGTCAGCCTCCTTCCCGGTCCGGGGTTCTGGGTCATCCGCCTCTACCCACGGCATCCAAGAGGGTCCCGAGCTCTGTATCCGTGAAATGTGGGGCTGTGCGTCTTGCTGCCATCTTGTTGGCTGAGATGGTGTGTGTGTCGACATCAACACTAAGTATCAGAAACTGAGAATCCCGCTCACCGTGTTTGTTTTAACTTTGCAAATTTATTTTCATGCTTCCTTTCTGTAGCATTTACTATATATTTTGTCACCCTTTTCTGTTCTTTGTATCTTTTTCATTTTAAAATAAAATATATTTTATTCTCCTTTTTTCACATTTTTCACCAACAAATAATCAAGAATAACAAATACAATGGCAATCCCCATTTTCCAAGATTTCTGCCATTTAAAAATTTTTTGTATGCTTTTTATTTTGTCTCTTACCTCTTTAGCCAATCCATGACTTTTTTTGACAGATGGAGCTACTGTCCCTTAGGCCTGTATCAGTTTTTGTATCATACTAATTCATTTTTGCACACCTCCCACAAATCACCTTTCATTTTACCCATTAACAGATTTCCCCGATTTACTGTGGGCAATCTGTCTTATTGTATTGTATCAACGTACCTAGATGTGTAATCTTAGTAGCTGACTTAATTTATGTTGAATTTGAGCATGGGAATGAAGAGAGTTCCTGTATCACAGGGGTTAAGGAGGCTGTCCTGTGCTGTGCAGGTTAGTACCAGGAATCAAGCCTCCAAGATCTGGATATAATGCCACAGACTCGATGTGCTCATACAAGTGGTTAAGGTCAGTGAATATATCTTGAAAAGCCATATTCCACCAAATGTATTGCTTGCCTCAGACTGGGTGCTCTAATCACCACACTCTCATCACCCATCTCCCAACAATTTACATCAATCAGGACTCATATCTAACATTCAAATGTTTTACTTCACCCTAACATAGCACTGCTGAAAACCTCACAGCTTGCACTAACTGTCATTTGACAAGCATATTGCACAGCACTCGCTGACCATCTCTCTTCCCCCCGCCCCCCTCTTCTCTTGTCGGACAAGGTGGCACACAGCCGGAGGTTGCAGGAGCTAATCAGAGGGGGACAGACTTGCATTTCCAGTCGTAGGGCATTGGATACCATTTGGTAGATCTTAATGAAGTCTTAATAGTTTTAAGTAGACTTCCGGTTGCGGCTATGACCAGCTAAGTCGCACATTTGGCAGCTCCTGCGACAAAGGTGTTTAAGGGCCGATTGGAGGGCCCCGACGGTACTGTAAAGACGAATCCCGGTGGGGGAAGGCTCCCTGAGGAGAGTGAGACCAACTTGATGGTCGGTACTCGGAGAGGGGCGACAAAAAAAGCGGCAGCAGCTCCCCAAAAAAAGCGGGGGAAGAGGACCAAAATGGCGGCCGGTGGCGCACTAGAAGATTGGAGAAAATGGGCGGAGGAGCAGCAGGCCGCTCTCCTCCGGTGTTTTACGGAGCTGAAAGTGGAACTCTTAGAGTCCATGAACGCGACGACCACAAGGCTGATGGGGGCCCAGGCGACCCAAGAGGCGTCGATAAGAGAGCTGCAGCAGGAGATGGCGGTGAGGGAGGAGGAAGCCACGGTCCTCGTGGGAAAGGTGGAGGTGCACGAGGCACTACACCTGAAATGGCAGAGCCGCTTTGAGGAGCTGGACACGCGAATGAGGCGGAAGAACTTGAGGATCCTGGGCCTAGCAGAAGGCCTGGAGGGGCCTGATCTCCCGAAATATGTAGCGGAGATGTTGAGCTCCCTGATGGGAGAGGGGGCCGGTCCATCGCCCCTGGAGCTGGAAGAAGCATATCGGGTCATGGCTAGGCGGCCTAGGGCAAACGAGCCCCCGAGGGCGGTGCTGGTGCGGTTCCAGCGTTTCTGCGATCGGGAGAAAGTGCTGAGTTGGGCCAAGAGGGAGAAAAGCAGCAAATGGGAGAATTCGACGGTGCGGATATATCAGGACTGGAGTGCGGAGGTGGCAAAGCGGCGGGCCCGGTTTAACCGAACGAAGGCGGTGCTGCACGCAAAAAGGATCAAGTTTGGAATGCTGCAGCCAGCGCGCTTGTGGGTCACCTACAAGGACCAGCACCATTACTTTGAGACCCCAGAGGAGGCATGGACTTTTGTTCGGGAGGAAAAGCTGGACCTGAACTAGAACTTGGGAACGCCGGCGGTCGAGGCCGCCCGAGTACCCTTGACTGATCAAGTGGCCCATGTCTTTCTTAGGCCAGGTCGGAACTTGGTTTAAGTTGATGGATCGTTTGGTTTCTTTGAAACTTGTGTTATGGGGGGTTTCTTTGTTCCTTTTTGTGTGTCTCTTCCCGTTGCCAACTTCCCTTAATTATTGTTGTTGTAGGGGGGGCTTTTTTACTGTTTTTTGATCTGTTCTTTAAGGGTTATGGTTACTGTTGGTTAAGTACGTTATTATTGGGTAGTTATTTAGTTATTTAGTTATGCAGGCATAGTTATGTATTTATGTATTTATTTGCGATTTGTTATTTATATTGTTATATTGTTAAGTTGGGGAGGCGGGACGGGGGGGGAGCAAGTGGGTTATGCGTGTTTTCTTTTTCTCTTTTTTCTTCCTCTCGTTTTAAGGGGGCTTTGTTATCGGTGTGGATGGGGACGGGGGTGGAATTGAAGATGGCGGGGTAGGGTGTGGCCGGGCGAAAGCGCGGGCTTTCCCCTGTTTCCCGCGCGCGGGACGGAGGAGGGGGGAGGAGAGAAGAGTGGGGTGTGGCCAGCAATGGCGGCTTTTCCCGCGCTGAAGCGGGGTCAGGGAGGGATGGCAAGGGGGGGGGAGGCCCCTCCCTCCCCCCCCCCCCCCCCCCACGTCGGGAGGAGTCGGAGTGTGGCAGGGGCAGCCGGGTCAGCGAAAACCAGCTGACTCTCGGGAGTACGATGGTGGATACACTGCGGCTAGGAGGGGTCCTAGCCAGGGGGGGGGGGGAAGGGGGGTTAGGGGGGGATACCGGGTTGCTGCTGGAAAGGCTGAGGACGGGAAGGGAAGAACGGGAGGAGAGAGGGGGGGGGGGGGCATCGCCATGGGGAACGGGTTAGAAGGGGAGGGTCGACCCGGGGCGAACAGGGGACAGAACATGGCTAATAGGCAGGGGAAAGGGACGGGTCGCTCCGCGACCCGGTTGATTACTTGGAATGTGAGGGGGCTGAACGGACCGGTCAAGAGATCAAGGGTTTTTTCACACCTAAAGGGACTGCAGGCGGATGTGGCAATGTTGCAGGAGACTCACTTGAGAGTAGTAGACCAGGTGCGCCTGAGAAGGGGGTGGGTGGGGCAGGTGTTCCACTCAGGCTTGGACGCAAAGAACCGGGGGGTGGCGATTTTGGTGGGAAGAGGGTGTCGTTCGTGGCGGAGCAGGTGGTAGCGGATAAGGAGGGTAGGTACGTGATGGTGAAGGGTAGGCTGCAGGGAGAGAATGTGGTGCTGGTAAATGTATATGCCCCGAATTGGGATGACGCGGGTTTTATGAGGCGCCTGTTGGGCCTCATTCCGGGTCTGGAGGCAGGAGGCCTGATCATGGGGGGGGACTTCAACACAGTGCTCGACCCTGGGCTGGACAGATCGAGTTCCAGGACGAATAGGAGGCCGGCAGCGGCGGAGGTGCTAAAGGGGTTCATGGAGCAGATGGGGGGGGGGGTAGACCCGTGGAGATTTGGCAGGCCAAGGGCGAGGGAGTATTCCTTTTTCTCCCACGCCCACAGGGTGTACTCCAGAATAGACTTTTTTGTACTGAGCAGGGGGCTGATTTCGAGAGTGCAGGACACGGAGTACTCGGCCATTGCGATCTCGGACCATGCACCACACTGGGTAGAGGTAGAACTGGGGGAAGCACGGGACCAGCGCCCGCTGTGGCGCCTGGATGTGGGGCTGCTGGCGGACGATGAGGTGTGCGGAAGGGTCCGGAAGGGCATTGAGAGATATCTGGGCACGAACGACACGGGCGAGGTGAAGGTGGGGGTAGTCTGGGAGGCCCTGAAAGCAGTGATCAGAGGAGAGCTGATCTCCATAAGGGCACACAGAGAAAGGAAGGAGAGGCAGGAAAGGGAGAGACTGGTGGGGGAACTTATAGAAGTGGACAGGAGATATGCGGAGACACCAGAGGAGGGGCTGTTGAGGGAGCGGCGCAGTTTACAGGCCCAGTTTGACCTACTGACCACTAGGAAGGCGGAGACGCAATGGAGAAGGGCACAGGGTGCGGTCTATGAGTACGGGGAAAAGGCGAGCAGGATGCTAGCACACCAGCTGCGCAAGCGAGATGCAGCCAGAGAGATTGGGGGAGTGAGAGAGAAGGGAGGGAACGTAGTGCAGAAGGGGCAAGAGGTGAACGGGGTCTTCAGGGATTTCTACAGGGAATTGTACCGGTCTGAGCCGCCCAGGAGGGGGGGGGGAATGGAGAACTTCCTCGATAGATTGAGGTTCCCAAAGGTCCAGGAGGAACGGGTGGAGGGGCTGGGGGCGCCGATAGAGCTGCAGGAACTAGTTAAAGGGATAGGCCAGATGCAGGCGGGGAAGGCGCCGGGGCCGGATGGGTTCCCGGTGGAATTTTATAAGAAGTATGTGGACTTGGTGGGTCCAGTGCTGGTGCGAGCCTTCAATGAGGCGCGAGAGGGGGGGGCTCTGCCCCCGACAATGTCACAGGCCCTGATCTCCTTGATCCTGAAGCGGGACAAAGACCCTGTACAGTGCGGGTCCTACAGGCCTATCTCCCTCTTGAATGTAGATGCCAAACTATTGGCAAAGGTCCTGGCAACCAGAATAGAGGATTGTGTGCCAGGGGTAATCCATGAGGACCAGACGGGTTTCGTAAAGGGACGACAACTTAATACAAATGTCCGGAGGCTGTTGAATGTAATTATGATGCCAGCAGTGGAGGGGGAGGCTGAGATAGTGGTAGCACTGGATGCGGAGAAGGCATTCGATAGGGTGGAGTGGGAATACCTGTGGGAGACGCTGGAACGGTTTGGGTTTGGGGAGGGATTTATCAAGTGGGTGAAGCTGCTGTATTCGGCCCCGATGGCGAGTGTGGTTACAAACGGGAGGAGGTCGGAGTATTTTGGGCTCCATCGAGGTACCAGGCAGGGATGCCCCCTATCCCCCTTACTGTTTGCATTAGCGATCGAACTGTTGGCGATGGCACTGAGGGGTTCAGGGGGTTGGAGAGGACTGACAAGGGGAGGGGAGGAGCATCGGGTATCACTCTATGCGGATGATTTGTTGTTGTATGTGGCGGATCCGGAAGGGGGAATGCCGGAGGTAATGGAAATACTAGCGGAGTTTGGGGACTTTTCGGGATATAAATTAAATGTGGGTAAAAGTGAGGTCTTTGTGATACACCCGGGAGATCAGGGGGAGGGAATTGGGCGGCTCCCCTTTAGGAGAGCAGTAAAGAGCTTCAGGTACTTGGGGGTGCAGGTGGCAAGGAACTGGAGGACCCTTCACAAGCTGAACTTTTCAAGGCTGGTGGAGCAGATGGAGGAGGAGTTCAAGAGGTGGGACATGGTACCGCTGTCGCTAGCAGGGAGGGTGCAGTCAGTCAAAATGACGGTCCTCCCGAGGTTCCTGTTTCTGTTCCAGTGCTTGCCCATCTTCCTCCCCAGGGCCTTCTTCAAGAAGGTAACTAGCAGCATTATGGGCTATGTGTGGGCGCATGGCACCCCTAGAGTGAGAAGGATTTTCTTGGAACGGAGTAGGGACAGTGGAGGATTAGCGCTACCCAATCTTTCCGGATACTACTGGGCGGCGAACGCATCGATGGTGCGCAAGTGGGTGATGGAGGGGGAGGGGGCAGCTTGGAAACGTATGGAGAGGGCGTCCTGCGGCAATACAAGCCTGGGGGCGCTAGTAACGGCACCATGGCCGCTCCCCCCCACAAGGTATACCACGAGTCCGGTAGTGGCAGCCACCCTTAAAATCTGGGGGCAGTGGAGGCGACACAGGGGGGAAGTGGGGGGTCTGATGGCGGCGCCACTGAAAGGGAACCACAGATTTGTCCCGGGGAACACTGGCGGGGGATTCCAGAGCTGGCACAGGGCGGGCATCAGGCAACTGAGGGACATGTTCATAGAGGGGAGGTTTGCGAGCCTGGGAGAGCTGGAGGAGAAATTTGAACTCCCCCCGGGGAACACGTTTAGATACCTGCAGGTGAAGGCATTTGCCAGACGACAGGTGGAAGGATTCCCCATGCTTCCCGATGGAGGGGCGAGTGATAGGGTGCTGTCAGGGGCCTGGGTCGGAGAAGGGAAGGTCTCGGACATCTACAGAATAATGCAGGAGGTGGAGGAGGTACCGATAGAGGAGCTGAAAGACAAGTGGGAAGCGGAGCTGGGAGAGCAGATAGAAGATGGGACATGGGCGGATGCCCTAGAGAGGGTCAATTCGTCGTCGTCGTGCGCAAAGTTGGGCCTCATCCAATTTAAGGTGCTGCACAGAGCCCATATGACGGGGACTAGGATGAGTCGGTTCTTCGGGGGTGAGGACAGGTGTGTTAGGTGTTCGGGAAGCCCTGCGAACCATGTACATATGTTCTGGATGTGTCCGGCACTGGAGGAGTTCTGGGAGGGGGTGGCGGGGACGGTATCGAGAGTGGTGGGAACCAGGGTCAAACCAGGGTGGGGGCTAGCGATTTTTGGGGTTGGGGTGGAGCCAGGAGTACAGGAGGCAAGGGAGGCCGGAATATTGGCCTTTGCGTCCTTGGTAGCTCGGAGAAGGATCTTGATTCAGTGGAGGGACACAAGGCCACCAAGTGTTAACACCTGGTTAAACGACATGGCAAGCTTCATCCAATTGGAAAGAATCAAATTCGCCCTGAGAGGGTCGGTACAGGGGTTCTTCCGGCGGTGGCAGCCCTTCCTTGACTTTCTGGATCAGAGATAGGAACTGGAGGCCGAAACAGCAGCAACCCGGGGAGAAAAGGGGGGGGGGGGGGGGGGGAAGGGAGGGGGGGGGGGGGATAGCAACGAAGGGAGCACGTCAGCGGGGGGTCGCGGGCAATTACTGCCCGAGGCCATCGGCAGGAAGGGAAAAACGGTTTGGTTGCTAGACTGATAGCGCGGGGGGGGGGGGGGGGGGGGGGGAGGGAGGGAGGGGGGGGGCGCGCGGGGGAGGGCGTGGGGAGGTTTTTCCAGGGGGGACTGGTGGTGTTATAATTTAAAATATAATAGGGGTAAATGTTTGTATCGAAAAATTTCAATAAAAATTATTTAAAAAAAAAAAAATAGTTTTAAGTAGGTTATCCTCTTTTCCATTCCATTTTTTAAAAATGTTTTCGAGTACCAAATTCTTTTTTTTCCCAATTAAGGGGCAATTTAGTGTGGCTAATCCACCTATCCTGCACATCTTTGGGTTGTGGGGGTGAGACCCACGCAGACACTGGGAGAATGTGCGACTCCACAGGGGTAGCGACCTGGGCTGGGATTGAACCAGGGTCATTGGTGCCATGAGGCAGCAATGCTAACCACTGCGCCACCATGCCGCCCTTTTTTTTCCATTCTTTAGTATTGAACTTCTCTTTGTTGATTCAGCAGTTCTGGTAACAGTAGTTGTTGTTCCATATCATGTTATGCTCATCTCCATGTCATTTTTTTCTTTTTCTTTTCTCGTTTGGGTCATTGCAATGTCGTCTGTGACAGAAGATGGCTTTTCCTGTTTATAGGGTTTTTTTAGTCATCTCGCGTTTGCATTTAGCTGTGTGGTGTGCTGTTGGCAATGGGTGGCTGCTACTTGGTTCGGCATTATCTGTGACACTGTCATACTGACTGGGATTTGCAGAGTTGACCTCATCAGTAGCCAGAGCCAGAGATTGAGTCTGTTCTCGTTAGAACCATAGAATTCCTACAGTGCAGAGTCTGCACTTAACCTCTGAAAGAGCACCCTACCTGGGCCCATTCCCCTGCCCTATCCTTGTAACTCCATCTAACCTGCACTTCTTTGGACTGTGGGAGGAAACTGCAGCACTCTAAGAGAACCCACACAGACACAGGAGCGAGTGCAAATTCCACATAGACAAGTTACTCAAGGTTGGAATTGAACCCGGGTGTCTGGTGCTGTGAGGCAGCAGTGCTAACCATTGTTCCGCCGTGCTGTGTAGTCTATTCTCCACTGGAGCCTTCGTGGTAACAATCTCAGCGGTTGGCTGGTCTGACCAAGACGGATTTGTGACACTGGCAATGAAAATGGATAAACCTGCTATGCAGCGGGAAGATGGTTTAGAGCTGAAGTCCCAGTTAGGATATTCTTTCTTGTTTGAGCTCTCAGATAGATGCAGTTGCGTATAATTAATGGCGGTGATTGTCTCAATATCTTCTGCCCTTTTTTGGACTTTTAGGGCTAAACAGGCATTTCTGCTTGAGTGAAAAAGACTTGTTATGGATGACGTACAGAAAGATTTGTATGCTGTCATACCTTAGTGATTCCAAAATCATGCCTTTGTCCAGAAGTTGAATTCCTTCAGGCTCACTGAGTGCTGTGTCTGTTGTTCGAAGCCAGAGGTGTCCCAGCCACAGTTCTTTGACCAGTAGGACCGTAATGTGGGCTCCCTTTCCCAATTCAAAGATTGTGAAATGCCATTACCAAAATGTCCGCATTCCAACACACAATTCCAGATTCTTTGACCTCATGCGAGAAGCATGGTTGTGTCTCCCCTTGGTGTCCAGTCTCGATCTCATGAATCATTTTTGGGTCTTTTGTGGATTTCGATATTTTGGTCTTGCAGAGTTTGCTGAAGTGTCCAATTATGTGACAATGAAAACTTGGACTGAAATTGCAGGACATTGATCTTGCCTGAGGGAGTTGCTTTTCTCCACAGCACTGACATGGTTGCTCTATTACACAGGTTAGGGCATTGCTTCCTATGACCTGGAATGCCCCTGTTTCTGTGCTGTTTAACAAACTGGACTGTGCTGTTTAACAAACTGGACTGTGGGATTTTCTTTGTACCATGGTTTACTTTCCCCTCTTAAACTGGACCTGCGCTGCTCATGGAATTCAGACTGCCTAACAATCTGGATACTTCCTTGAGAGTTATATCTTCCTTCATTTGTAGCATGTTGTTATGATAGGAGATATTCGGAACTTGGGTCCAGAAATGGGGTCCAAGATGTAGTAGATAATTTAGGGCAGGGGTGGGCAAACTTTTCCGTGCAAGGGCCACATTCAGAAATTCACAATTCACAAAGGGCCGCATAGTATATTAAGTAAATAATTACTTCACCCGGTTATGATTCTGGGCGCCTCATATAGAACATAGAACAGTACAGCACAGAACAGGCCCTTCGTCCCTCGACGTTGTGCCGAGCAATGATCACCCTACTCAAGTCAACATATCCACCCTATACCAGTAAGTAACCCAACAGCCCCCCCCATTAGCCTTAAAAAAAAATTTTAAAAAAAAAAAAAAATTAAAAAAAAAAAAAATTTTTTTTTTTTTTTTAATGACTTGGTGGGCCGCAGAAATACCTTGGCCCGCGGGCCGTAGTTTGCCCACCCCTGATTTAGGGGTTAAACAAAATGAGGGAAAAGACTGCTAGCAGCATAGTCAGAGGGATGTGGCCACAGCCTGAGTTACCTTGTGAGAGAGAGGTATTAATGGGAACTAATGTATTAAGGTTAAGAAACTGCATGTAATCTGTCAGTGTTAAAGCTGAAGTAAAAGTTTAAATATTGTTTTCTCTTTTGTTTTAATAAAGTTTGTTTATAAAATAACCAAGTCCTATCACTCCTGGAACGAATCAATCTTTCCGCATTGCACTAAAACTTCCGTTATGGCATCTCTTCAGCCTGTCTCTTAGCCACTGTTGAGAGCTAACCAGGCAACGGTAACAATGTCTAAGAGCGCGTTGCCTGCTGCCCCTGCAACTATTCTATTCCTGATAAGTTCAGATTTTCGGATTCTGTATTCACAGCAATCCTGAGTAGAGTGTTAATGAATGAGTGAACAGGTTCTCCTGGTTGCTGGATACGTTCATTAAATTTAGCCCTTTTGAGGATTTTCTTACTTAGTAGGTTAAAATAAACAGTGAATGATTTTAGCTATTTTAGTACTCCTTCAAATTTAGCAGATGATTTGTTAATTCCTTGTCGAACAATGATATTGTCTGCTATCAGGATCACCGAATAAAACATGTGTTTCTCGTTGAGCTTCTGTTTTTTTACCTGACCTGAAGCAATCCTGTACTTAAGGAACCTTTTTCTCCAAGCTTCGCAATCGTGTGATTGATCTGGGCCTTGGGTAAGCCCAAATTGATCTGCAAGAGTGGACTTCTGATCCATTTTAAATTGTAGGTCCAGCTTTAGGAAGTTGCTGAAATTCAAGATGGTGCTGCTTTTTGTTTGAGGACAAAAGGTTCACCTGTGCCTGTAGCCCTGGCAGGCTCCCGCTGTGGTGGCATGTATGCTCAGTCGTGAAACAAATATTAAAAAATGGTGTGTTCAAGCACTGCCTCAAGAATCTAGCTGGCCATGGTACATTGGAAAGCTGCTATTCTGACTTTTTAAAGACTGAAAATTTTTTTTTATTAGTTCTGGCCAAGAACTTAATTTTTTAGCTCAACTCTGCTAGCTCCTTTAACTCTGCAACCCATGAGTATTCAAACAGCACTTCCACACAATTTCTCGAGTCCTCAGCTGCACAATAGAATTTGTTTTCTTCTGCCCTTTGCATCCAGTTCTGCTATGGAGTTTATCAATCTCTCTCTGTGTCTTCATTTCAGTTGCTTTCATTCAGGTGAGAATGCTGCTTCTTTAATTCTCCGGCTTTGAATATCTGCTCCAGCTTCTGAAGTTTGGGTTTTTTCCAAGACTGCAACCATGTTGTAGGGTATAGGATACCGTTCGGTAGATTTTAATGAAGTCTCTGTCATGGCGGAGACAGTGCTGGCCATTATTGCAATGCTCATTTCTGGGGTCATACTCAGTAGCAGGTTTGAAACAATCAAGAGAATGATATCCGTATACCTAATCCTCCTCACCACATTCCATTTCTCCACGTCAAACACTCTATTTTCTGATTTATAAACTGCAGCTGGCGTAAAGCTCACTTATTTTCCTTCCTCGCCTCTTTTCAAAACTTTACCTTTGTGCCTTTTCCATTTCAGATACCCAAGAGATCTAAACTGATTGGGCAGCATCAGAACACTATGCAGGGAGTATTGATGAAGACACCATCACTTGCTTTCACACTTGTAACCTTTAGCTCAGATACTGACACTGCACATTTCTTAGACAATAGGTTAGATCCAGAATCTGCATATGGTGCAACACCAGGCATGAGTCGCTTGCAACCAGGGCAAGAATAGCACAGGTGCCAGCTTGCTGGTGGGTGAGGTAATACACTGGTTCTGCTGCTATAACGGAATCAGACTGGGACTTTAATGAAGTGTGTCATGGAAGAACGCTGATGGGCAAGTACAACAAAATATTTAGTGCATTGGTGCGCCTGTCAGGCTATCTGCAGTTGATGTTAGCATCAACGTGGCACTGGGCTTTTCACAGAGCCCATCCTTTCCTAGGAAGAGATGGTGGCCAATTCCATTAATAATGACTACCAAATTGTAGTCTGGTGACCAATGTTGAGGCTTCCATTATAGCACAAGCAGAAGCCACCCAAATCACAGACCATCGACTTTGCACCGACACATGTAAAAAACCTGACCTACCTACCTAATCCTATTTGCCAGCACTTCGCTCATAGCCATGTTATGACGTGCCAAGTGCTCATCCAGGTACTTTTTAAAGGATGTGAGGCAACCCACCTCTACCACTCTCCCAGGCAGTGCATTGCACCGTCACCACCCTCTAGGTAAAAATGTTTTTCCACAAACTCCCCTCCCCCCCCATAACCTCTTGCCCCTCACCTTGAACTTTGTCCCCTAGTGACTGACCCTTCAACAAAGTGAACCACTCCTCCCTATCTACCCTGTCCATGCCCTTCATAATCCTGTACACCTCGATCAGGTCACCCCTCAATCTTCTCTGCTCCAACAAAAGCAACCAAAGCCTTTCCAACCTCTCTTCATAACTGAAATGTTCCATCAAGACAACATCCTGGTGAATCTCCCCTGCACCCCTTCCAGTGCAATCATATCCATTGTTTAATATGGTGAACAGAATTGCACACAGTATTCCCACTTTCAGAGATCTATGGCCTTGGATTGAATTTACCCAAGGTCATCTTGCTGCCACATAAACATTGACTGCTCTCGTGTAAGCTAGACTTCAAAGGAGTTTACAGGGTATCACAACTGTCCAGCCATGTGACCTTCAACACGGTTACCAGGATTGTTGAGGGGCCTGCTCTAAGGAATGAATGTGGCCACACAAAACTGCTGTCTCTCAGGAAGACTGCATTTGGCCTCCTGCCGCTGCTATTCCACCAATGCCCTTGCTGTTGCCTGTCAGCCAGCCAGCCCATATTGCTGGCACCAATGTTGTGATGGTGAAGTCTGAAACTGTACATTCTATAGAACAGCTCAAGGTCATCCTGTAAGACTATCTGCTGAATTCCCCCCCCCCATAGAAACTTACCACCAACTTTCCAACAGCCATGCGACAGCCGCTGGGATCACACTGCATATGTGCACAAAGGAAGGAAAAGGCACACACAAGTCAGGTATTGGGGAATGCTCAATGGTGTTTAGTTGATTTTTGTATGCCAAATGGCATGATGTCATTTGTAAATTTAGTTTGGAATATATATGATTATAGAAAACAACAAACCTTTAAGTTGATGATCTCGTCAAATAATGCTGGTGGAGGGGTCCTTCTTCCTGCTGAATGTGTATGCAAGATTAAGAGAGGCGGTTGACTGGAGCATTGAACTCAAAAATGATACTGCTGGCATCAAATATGTCATGTTTTGCATACTTCTGGCAGCCATTCACTGTGTACACACCAATGTGGGATCAAGCGTGGTTCACCCCGAAAGTGTGCATGTGTGCTATGGAGGGCATTTTGAAGTTTCAAGGACATTCTCCATCTCAAAAAAAATAGGCAGTAACAAGTTCAATTTCTCACCCTATGCATTTAGAGCCTTGCATTTAGTTGGGAGTTGTCGACTTCATTTCCTTGCTGCCAAGATTGCTTCACTTTAGTGTTTTTCAACTACTAACCGATTCTCCAGTGGGAGTCATTTTCAAAGACTGTGTTCCCAGGCAAAAATATAAGTTGTATATAAACTCGAAGCACGTCTCCAATCTTTCATTGCAGTGAGGAAGGTGATTTAGGGAAACAAAGGGAGAAGAGAAGAAATATTTAAAGAAAATCAGTGACATATCATCAAAACTGTAATTTGCATACCTGAGGATTTCTGCAGTTATGGCTAATTTATGCGTGTTAATTTATGGAAGTATTGGCATTGGGCTGCCAGCCGTGTAATTTCCTGATTGATATGCAGCACTAGGATATTTTTGTGTAAGTCACATTTGCCGAGTGTATTTTTCCTTTATCCAATGTTGTAAAATACAGTTCAAGAAATGAGGTCACATTTGATGTAATCTCATTGTGTGATTTTAAAAAAACTTTCCTACGGATACGGATTCCTTTCCATGACAATCTGATGTTCAATTGGTCACTCATAAACAAGAGCATTTGATTACCAGTCTCTGAATTATGGCGCAACATGGGGATATTATGTTTGACGTAACAACTGGCTGACGATTAATGAACAAATTTAAGCTACTTCCCATGATCAACAATTCTTTTTACCACATTTACAGCTTTCTTGTTTGATTTGGCCACTTGCCTTTTTGCTACGGATAACTTCTGTCTTGTTGACAGGTATATGTTTCTACCCAGGGGAGAACTACTGCAGGCTCGCAAGAAGTGAGTAGAATCATTTTTTTGTTAATGACTGAATTTCAGAATTTAAATTCCAATATTTAAAATCTCTTTCTTAAGTTGTCAACATATTGTTTCAACAATTCCCGACGAGGGTACTGACTATCTTACTTTGCATGATTTATAATCTGGGCTCCTTTGTAAATTTAGCAAATCATGTAACGTTTATAAATCTTACAATAGAAGACAGCAGATTTCGGGGCAGCCTATGGCACAGTGGTTAGCACTGCTGCCTCAATCCGCTGAGGACCCATGTTCGATCCTGTCCCCGGGTCACTGTCTGTGTGGAGTTTGCACATTCTCCCCGTGTTTGAGTGAGTCTCACCCCCACAACCCAAAGATGTGCAGGGTGGGTGGATTGGCCACGCTAAATTGCCCCTTAATCGGGAAAAAATTAGAATCGGGTACCCTAAATTTAAAAAAAGACTGGGAAGATTTTAATGCCACAAATTGCGCAGAAAATTCAATATAAAACAAAATAAAACATTTTCCCCCTTGTCCAAGACTTTCGTTAGGTCTAACTTGGATAACCATGTCCAGCTTTGTTCCCCTTAGCGTGGTTACTGGAGACGTCTTGAAAAGGGTTCAAAGGAGAGTGACAAAAACGACAGACAGCTTAATACACCACAACTACCCCGATACGCTTATAAAGCCACGTCTACTTGTGTGGTTATAAATGTTCAGGGACAATTTGTTGAAGTATTTAAGAATATTATGGAACTTGACTATATTAATATTCACAGATTATTTCAATTGATTGGTTGGGTGGGCGGGTGGAGTGGCAGACGTTTTCCTACAAGTTACGTGAGGACAGAACTATCTTGGGAGGTTCTTCTTTTCCCAGAGGACCATACACCCACGGAAAATGTTGCTAGTTTATGTTGATTTGCACTTTCAAAAGAGAGCTGAACTAATTTCTGCCGATGGCAGAGAGCACGGCAAAGAAAAGGGAGGTGGAATGATAAATAATATACATTCTGGTCAATGTGGTCTCCTCAACTAGTGTCAGTCATCTAAATGGTTCTGACTGTTGCCTGGATGAGTGCAGCTCCAACAACACTCAAAAAAGCTTAACACCATCCAGGAAAAAACAGCCCACTTGATTGGCACCCCATCCGCCATCTTAATCATTCATTCTCTCCACCACCATTGGTGCATGGTGGCAGCAGTGTGTACCATCTACAAGATACACTGCAATGACACACTAAGGCTCCTTCAACGGCACTTTTCCAAACCTGTGACCTCTACTCCTTAGAATGCCAAGGCAGCAGATGATGGGAACACATTACCTTCATATTCCCTCCAAGTCGCGCGCCATCCTGACTTGGAACTATTTTGCTGTTCCTTCACTGTCACTGGGTCAAAGTAGTGAACACCACTGTGGGGGTGTATTTACACCACATGGGACTGCAGCAGTTCAAGAAGGCACCATCACCTACTTACAGTCAATTAGGATGGGCAGTAATTCTGGTGTAGTCAATGATGCCTGCATCCCATGCATGCTTACATTTTTTAAAAAAACTGTACTAGCTTCAGGTGCATTTTTAAAGTTTGATCGTGATGTTACCTCTCCATGGAGAAGTTCCACCTCTGCAGTGGTACTTGCACCTCACCATGTTAGGTAGAGATTATTAGTACTGATTTTGGAAACATTGAACGCCTGCCGCCAAACTGGAACTTGGCTCTCACTTGTCTGCTGGCATATGCACGGTCTCTCCCAATGCTGAAGTCATTGTGTGGTCCCTTCCTGCCATCCACTTTCCTAAACCTCCCACTCCTTACCGTCAGCTTTGTGCTTCCTTCCACTTCATGCCATCCATTCTGCCACTTCCTGCTCCCAGCTGTCTCTCCTGCCATTCCTTGCAGGATGTGGGCATTGTTGGCTAGGCCAGCATTTACTGTCATCTCTAATTGTCTTTGAGAAAGTGGTGGTGAGTCCACCACCTTGAACCACTGGAGTACATGTGTTGGTACACCAGCAGCGCTGTTCGGGAGGGTAGTTCCAGGATTTTGTCCCCATGACTGTGAAGGTACAGTGTTCCAAGTCAGGATGGTATGTGACTTGGAGGGGAACTTCCAGTTTGTGGTATTCCCATGCATCTGATGCTGTTTTCCTTTGAAGTGGTTGCGGCTGTTGGTTTGGAAGGTGCTGTCAAAGGAGCCTTGATGATTTGCTGTTTTGCATCTTGTATGTGGTACACACTGCTGTCACTGTGGTGGAGGGAGTGAATGTTTAAGGTGGTGGTGGTCCCAGTCAAGCAGTTGCTTTCCCCTGGTTGGTTTCTTCTTGAGTATTATTGCAGCTGCACTCATCCAGGCAAGTGAAGAGTATTCTATTCAATAGCTTGACGCCTGCTTGATAATTTTCAATGCATATAGCAAAACAAATAAATTAAATTTTACATTGTGGGATTGCCATCAATTCCCAGGCTTACATTATTGATGCATGACCAAAGATGATTTTTGTTCCTGTCACAAGCTCAATAGTAACAGTCACGTGGTTCGTTGTGTCTCCAGATTGTTTTGCAGTTCCATTGGTAAACATACACTCATGAATCTAATGAATTTGTTTAATATCATTACTTTGACGATTTACTCAATTATGCATCAAAATGGCAAAGGTCACATGATTACTGATTCTATGTCAAGGCTGGCTCACTTTAATACGAGAGAACAATGCTAGTAGGTTGATCTTCCCGGATCTCTATCCTCCTATAATGTAAAGACATCATAACATAGTTCTGTTAGTGCAAACACATTCCATCAAGTGTATTGTGTTTAGTGATCTAGATTTTGGATTCTTTCATGGGATGTGAGCATTGCTGGCAAGGTCAGCATTTGTTGCCCATACCTAATTTCCCTTGAGAATGATCTGCTGTTATTCCCTTAACTGTTGACAATTCTGTGTTTCCATGTTAATATCTTGAATACTTATAGCCAAATGGTCTGTCTTTCTGTTTCAGATACTGGTTGATCTACTCTTCATTTTCAGTATCTTGTGTGTTTATGTTTTGTTTTCATAAATTGAACATTTACCTTTATCCAAGTCTTTTAAAAGTACACTTAAAAGTAGACTTTGTCTCAAACTGCCAACATGATTGACAAGGTATTGTCTAATCTGTGGTTAGAGCCAACCTGGTGGGCCCCAGGTCAATACAGTATATGTCTTCCCTCGGCAGCGTTAAATCGTGTTTTCTAATCCCAGCCTATACAAGACCTTTGCTGTGTATCTTTTGTCTTGATTGAGGAATGGTAAGCTTCATGAGGTCTGTATATCTTTCAGTAGGTCAAACCAGATGTAACACCTTTGTGACTTTATCGCTGTTATGATATTTGAGTTAATCTCGCAAGATGTCCTGTCTGTTTCTGCAGGTATTGAAAACGATTTTTAAGATTATTCAGAAATATACTAGTACGGTTTAAATGTTCCCATTTCCCCTGTAGTGTTTCTCACGTCCAAAGACGCCAACTCCATTCTGAAGCGGTTTCCAAGAGCAAATGGTTTTCTCGAAGAGATCCGACAAGGGAACATTGAGCGGGAGTGTATGGAGGAGATCTGTGTGTATGAAGAGGCAAGGGAAGTGTTTGAGAACAATGAGCAAACGGTAAGTATATTCTTCTGATTACATTACCTTGCTCGACATGAGTAACATTGAATTAGTACTTCATGTACAAGTCTTTATCGTGAACATGCACAACTTGCTTTTTCTCTTCAGATTCCATACCGATAACAGGTATTGTTTCCGGCACTGCTGGGGATATACTGATTTGGATGGAAATGCACCACCTAAAGTGGTACTAATTCATACAGTTTAATAATGTCGGAAATTTGATTCCCAGTTTCTGCTGAGCTGAACTAATCCAAGGAGTCATTGATAGGGAGACTACAATTCACCTCCGAACCCTTTGATTGGGAATAGAAAAAATCAATCAACATTTGCCTTACCAATTACTATAAAGACAGGCAGCTGGGAAATTCAGGTGTTTGAATGTCAATTAAAGGCAGGATTCAAATTGTCTCTGATGTTCTTCATGGTTCAATAGTCTACTACTGCTAATTGTCAAGGTTATTTATACGAAAAATGACTAGCGGTACTCTTGGGCTGCTGACACAATTGCGAGCATATGCTAGCGTGAGTCGGTGCTTTAGGAGAAGAAAGCTGACACAACAAATAAAAATTTAAGATCAGCGTTTGTTGTCTAGTTTCTCCTGTCACCTGTATCTGTTTCTACTTTCAAACATCATTAATCTAAATTGATAAATTATTCCATCTATTCCCGAGCATTATTTTTAGTCATTCTCAGAGGAATTTGATTTTAGTAAAACAATATGTTTTGCTGTATCAGCTTTTGTGCTTTAGAAGCAATTTTTAGTAGTTTTAGTCTTCTGAGGCATTGCAGTTGTTGGAAAGTCACCAGGATAATTTTGTAATGAGGTTTATTAACAAGCTTGCAATGTCAATGCCTCTTTCCAAAATGCCACTGAGCACAAAAAAAATGTAATATTACATTATGCCTTTTGTTATCTGTAATGGTTATCAATTGAGTGGGATGAGTTGGGGCTTGAGGTGATATTTGTTGCAGTAAAATACTGTTTAGCAATATTTATTGGGGCGGCACTGGCGCTGTGGTTGCACTGCTGCCTCACGGCGCTGAGGATCCAGGTTCGATCCCGGCCCTGGCTCACTGCCGGGTGGAGTTTGCACATTCTCCCCGTGTCTGCATGGGTCTCACCCCCACAGCGCAAAGACGTGCAGGGTAGATGGATTGGCCATACTAAATTGCCCCTTAATTTTCAGGAAAAAAATAATTGGGTACTCTAAATTTATTTTAAAAAAGCAATATTTATGACTTTGTAATCTGACAAAAAAATCCAGTGTGAACAAGATGTCTAAAGATGTTTTTAGGTTGAACTTTGCATATTGCAGGGCTGCTTTGCATATTGTCTTTGCATCTCTGCAAAATCTATTGGAATCTGACACAGATTAATGAAATAAATACTGCTCTCCAATCGTTGGTAAAGATTGTAGAAAATAATTACTAATGAGCATAAGGTTACAGCTATTATTTTGGCGCAAACTGCAGACCTACTCAGGAACTTGTATATGAAATGAAAATGGCACTGTTACACATTGAAGGGGCAAGGGAGATTTTCTCAGTTTGTACTAAGACTATTGTGGGGCAAAGTTGAAGGAGTTTTATCTAGTACATATAGAAACATGAGAAGGTAACTCAGCCCCTCAAGCCTGATACGCTATTTAGTGGGATAATGATTGATCAGTACCGTAACACCCTCCACCTGCTGTGGCTCCCTTATCTTTTAATACATTTGGTTAACAAAAATGCATCAATCTCACATTTAGAAATATAAATTGAGCCAGAATCCACTAAAAGTATTCCTAACATCTCTCCTGAAAATTCTGGCTTTAATTTTTAGATTTGCTCCCCATGTTCCAGACTCTCAATAGTGAAATAAGTATCTCTCCAAACAATCTCTTTCAAACTACGAACAATGACAATCAAATCATTTCTTGACCTTCTATATTACGGAATACAAGCCTAGCTTATGCAATTTCTCATCATAATTGATGGGTAGGATGCGTATAGAGGGATACGGCACAAGGAAGTGCTGAGGGTTTTGGCAAAGGTTGGTATCATGACCGGTACAGGCTTGGAAGGCCGAAGGGCCTGTTCCTGTGCTGTATTGTTCTTTGTTCTCTTTGTAATTTAACACTGGGAATTCTGGAAACATTCTGATGAATTTGCATTGCACTCCTTCCAAGGCCAATACATCTTTTCTACCATGGTCTCCAACTTTGTCATCAAACCTCGTACAACCAACCGTTGCTTCCAAAATTGTCATTGATCTTCTTTCTATGGCCTCCAACATCATGATTCTTCCAACCTTGAGCAGTCTACTTTTGTCTCCTGCTCAAGATCTTGTAGACACATTGATTCAACGCGTTCGCCCCACAAACCTGATTTCTTCCTGTCTTGACTCAGTTCTCATTCCCCTTGTACAGTCTCTTCCCACCTATATATGCCACTCTTCCAGTGCCCTCTGCTGCATTAATAATTTCCAGTTTCTTAACCATAGCTATCTAATTTTCACCATGGTCACACAATACCCCCCCCCCCTCCCCCCGCGTCAAACAGATCTTCCAATAAAGTCATGATCCCAACCATGTTTCGAGTCCTCCCTCTGACCCCCTTGACTCAAATTATATCTTTTCCAAAAATGAAAAATCACACAGATCCCCAAACCAGGCTGCCACTCCTGGTGGCGTGGCTGTCACTCCTGGTGGCATGTCCGCCTTCCAATTTAACAAAATCCTCTGCTGGGCAATTAGGGAAACAAAAGCAAAACATCAGTCTTTTACCCTCCCATCAGGTCCAGCACCTCCGAGACCCCAAAAATCACCCACTGAGTCCAGCCTGATCTTAGACAATGTCCCAAACACCACTTCCCAGCACCTTGCCAGCTTCGCACACACCCAGAACATGTGCACATGGTTCATCGGCCCCTGCCGACATTTTTTACACACGTCTGTCACCCCACGAAAGAACCCACTCAGTCATGCACGAGTCATGTGCACCCTGTGCACCATCTTAAACGAGATTAGGCACATCCATGCACAAGAAGTGGCATTCACCCTATGCATAGCTTCGCACCACAGACCTCAATTTATTTCCTTCCCCAACTCCTCCTTCCATTTAAATTTAATCCTTCCCACTTGCGTCTCCCCCAGCTCCCTGAGCAACACATACATGGCCCCAATTTTCCCTTTCCAAGCTCGTCTGGGAGTATCAATTGTTCCAGCACATTATACCCAGGCAGAATGGGAAACATCCTCCACTCTTTTTGTTTACAAAGTCCCGTACCTACAGGTACCTAACCTCACTCCCTCTTGGCAGCTTGAACCTTTCCCGTAATTCATCTAAACTTGCAAATTGCCCTTCCAGCCAGGTCCCTCACCGTCTCCAGTCCCACCTCCCTCCATCTTCTATACATCCCATCTATCTCCCCAGGCAAAATTCTATGGTTCCTACACAGTGGTGTCAACATCGATATCCCCTCCAATTTAAAGTGCCTCTTTAGTTGGTTCCATATATTAACCTTCGATTGCATCGCCGGGCTCACCGAGTACTTCCTTTGGGCAAACGGCGGTGGGGCCGTCACCAAGGCTCTCAGGCTGGATCCCCTGTAGGACTCCTCTTTCATCCTCACTCACTCTACACCCTCCTCTCCCCACCACCGCCTCATCTTCTCCACATTAACTGCCCAGTAATAGTGTAACAGGTTCGGCAGTGCCAACCCCCCTTTCTGTCTCCGGCTCTGTAGCAGGGCCTTGTTTACCCTTGGCACCTTTCCTGCCCGTACAAATTCTGAGATTATTGCCTCTAATTTCTGAAAGAAAGATCGGGAGGGCCTGGAAGACGAATAAGAACCTTTGTAACATTCTCCTTGCCAACGTCAAATGCAATGTATCCCATCTCTTAAGGTTCCCCTTAACCTCTTCCACCAGTGTTGTCATGTTCCACTTCTGCATCATGGCCCATTCTCTTGTCAGCTGTATCCCTAGCTCTCTAAACCCTTCCCCTGGCCACTTTGAATGGCAGCATCTTAAGTTGGCCTTCAGCCCCACCTCGTTCACTGGGAATATCTCATCCTTCCCTACATTTAATCAATGTCCTGAGAAGACCCCAAATCTCTCCAGTATTCCCATGATCCTGCCCATGCTCTCCAGTGAGTGTGACACAAACAAGTTGTCCACATATAGCAATACCCAATGTTCTTTACTCCCCCTCACAATCCCCTGCAACTCCGTAGACCCCCTCAGGGCTGTCACCAGGGGTTCAATTGCCAACACAAATAGCAAGTGTTGGCGACAGTGGACATCCCTTTCTCCTACCTCTACATAGCTCAAAAGTTTGTGAATTCATTCCATTCGTGGCATCACCTGCCACTGGGGCTGTATGTAACAAGTGCATCCACGCCACAAACTTCGATCCAAATCTAAACCTGTCCAAAGTTTCAATTAAGTACCTCCACTCCACCCGGTCGAAGGCTTTTTCCGCATCCATGGAGACAACAGCCTCCGGCACCTGCCCTCTTGATGGAGCCATTATCACATTCAAAAGTATCCTAATATTATTGGAAAGCTGTCTTCCTTTTACAAAACCCGTTTGGTCATCTGCTACCAACTCTGGTACTCATTCCTCCATCCTTCACGTCAGTATTTAACAACAAAATAGGCCTATATGACCCACACTCCAATGAATCTTTCCCACTTTTCGGGATTAATGTAATTAGCGCCTGTGTTAATCTTTCCCTTCTCCACAGCTTTGTTTAAAATCCCCAACAAGTGTGGAGCCAATTCTGTCAGACACCTTGTCGAACTCCGTCAGAAAACCATCGGGCTCCGGTGCTTTCCCTCACTTTATTACCCTAATACTTTCAATCACCTCTCTTCGTCTCAGTGGTTCTTCCGACGTTTTCCTCTTCTCCTCCTCCAACCTCGGGAATTCCATTCAGGAACCTTCCTATGTCCCCTCCCGTTCCATCTGGTGCTGCCCTATATTACTTCACATTGTATCTCTGAAATGAAACGCATTGTTTAATTTTCCTAATTCTGATACAACCTCTCCTTCTTCTGTTCTTACTTTTAAAATTTCTCTGGACGCAGCATGCTTTCTTAGCTGCTGGGCCAGCATGCAGCTCGCATTCTCACTGTACTTATATTGCATCCCTCTTGCCCTTCTTTTTTTAAAAAATAATTTTCATTGGAATTTTTTGAAAAATATATCAACAAAACAATAATAGCAATAATAATAATAAACACCCCCCGGCACCCATAACAACGCATATAATAAACCCCCCCCAACCCCAATAAACAACAAAATAAATTAACAATAAGCAAATTAACTTAAACACTATCCCCCCAAACCCCCCCCCCCCCCGGTTGCTGCTGCTGCTGACCTAGTACCTTATCGTTGAGCCAGAAATTCGAGGAAAGGCTGCCACCTCCTAAAGAACCCTTGTACCGACCCCGTCAGGGCGAACTTGACCCTCTCCAACTTAATGAATCCCGCCATGTCATTAATCCAGGTCTCCACACTCGGAGGTCTCGCATCTTTCCACTGCAGCAAGATCCTCCGCCAGGCTATTAGGGACGCAAAGGACAAGACATCGGCCTCTTTTGCCTCCTGCACTCCCGGCTCCACCCCAACCCCAAATATCACTAGTCCCCAGCCTGGCTTGACCCTGGATCCCACCACCCTCGATACCGTCCCCGCCACCCCCTTCCAGAACTCCTCCACTGCCGGGCATGCCCAGAACATATGGGTATGGTTCGCTGGACTCCCCGAACACCTGACGCACCTGTCTTCGCCCCCAAAGAACCTACTCATCCTAGATCCGGACATGTGGGCCCGGTGCAGCACCTTGAACTGTATGAGACTAAGCCTCGCACATGAAGAGGAGGAGTTCACCCTCTCCAGGGTGTCCGCGCATGTCCCCTCCTCAATCTGCTCCCCCAGTTCCACCTCCCACTTAGCCTTCAGCTCCTCTACCGATGCCTCCCCCACCTCCTGCATTACCTGGTAGATGTCAGACACCTTCCCATCCCCGACCCACACCCCCGAAAGCACCCTATCCCTTACCCACCGCGGGGGCAGCAAACGGAACCCCTCCACCTGTAGCCTAGCAAATGCCTTGACCTGAAGGTACCTGAACATATTCCCCGGGGGGAGCTCAAACTTCTCCTCCAGTTCACCAAGGCTCGCGAACCTCCTGGACTTCCTAATGCCCGCCCTGTGCCACCCCAGGAACCTGCCATCCATGTTCCCTGGGACAAACCGGTGGTTCCCCCGCAGCGGGGCTTCCACCGAGCCCCCCACTTCCCCCCTGTGTCGCCTCCACTGCCCCCAAATTTTGAGGGTGGCCGCCACCACTGGGCTCGTGGTGTACCTCGTTGGAGGGAGCGGCAACTGAGCCGTTACCAGTGCCTTCAGGCTCGTGCCTCCGCAGGACGCCATCTCCATCCTTTTCCATGCTGCCCCCTCCCCCTCCATTACCCACTTGCGTACCATCGAGACATTAGCCGCCCAATAGTACCCAGAGAGGTTGGGCAGCGCCAGCCCCCCTCTATCCCTGCCCCGCTCCAAAAAGACCCTCCTTACCCTCGGAGTCCCGTGCGCCCAAACAAATCCAGAATGCTGCTGTTCACCCTCCTAAAAAAGGCCCTCGGAACGAAAATGGGGAGGCACTGAAACAAAAACAAAAACCTCGGGAGCACCGTCATTTTAACAGACTGTACTCTACCCGCCAACGACAACGGCAGTATGTCCCACCTTTTAAATTCCTCCTCCATCTGCTCCACCAACTTAGTAAAATTGAGCTTGTGCAGAGTCCCCCAGCTCCTAGCCACCTGAACCCCCAGGTACCTAAAACTCCTCACTGCCTTCTTTAGCGGGAGCCTACCAATCCCCTCCTCCTGATCTCCCGGGTGTACGACAAACAGCTCACTCTTGCCCAGGTTCAATTTATATCCTGAGAAACTCCCAAACTCAGCAAGAATCTCCATCACCGGGCATTCCCCCCACCGGGTCTGCTACATACAACAGCAAGTCGTCCGCATTCAGCGACACTCGGTGCTCCTCCCCACCTCGCACCAAACCCCTCCACCTCCTCGACTCCCTAAGAGCCATGGCAAGAGGCTCAATTGCCAGCGCAAAAAGCAAGGGGGACAGGGGGCACCCCTGCCTCGTCCCACGGTGGAGCCTGAAGTACTCGGACCTCCTCCCATTTGTCGCTACGCTCGCCATCGGGGCCTCGTACAGCAACCTCACCCAATTAATAAACCCCACCCCAAACCCAAACCTCTCCAACACCTCCCACAAGTACCCCCACTCAACCCTGTCAAAGGCCTTCTCCGCATCCAATACCACCACAGTCTCCGCCTCTCCATCTGCTGCCGGCATCATTATCACATTTAGCAGCCTTCGCACGTTAGTGTTCAGCTGCCTCCCCTTCACAAAACCATGCCCCTCGCCACCAGCTCCACCCCCTCATCCCGCAGCGCGGGAAACCAGAGAAAAGCCCGTGCTTTCACACTGCCCCACCCCACCAATGCAGCTCCCAAACCGCAGTCCCAACCCAACCACCAACTCCATACAAACAAAGACAGATCAACCACAAACCCCAGTACCCCCCTTAGAACACAGAACCATAACCCACATCGTCCGAAAGCGAGAGAAAAAATAAAAACAAACAGAATAACCCGCTACAGCATAAACAGTGAAAAGAATAGAAAAACTCCCATAGCCCCCAATCTCTAGTTCGAGTCCAGCATTTCAGCCTGCACAAAGGCCCACGCTTCCTCCGGGGACTCAAAGTAGTGATGGCGGTCCTTGTAGGTGACCCACAGGCGCGCAGGCGGCTGTTGGAACCAACAATTCTACGGACACGTGCTTGTAGGATTAGAATAGCGGTTTTAATATACTCACAACAGAGCCAGCCTATTAGCCATTGAACTTTCGGTGAACTGGCCGGCTGACCATGTGGCACTGATCCTTTATACAGCAGCTCCCGGGGGACAGGTAGTGCAACTGCACTTACAATACAGACACATGTATATACAGATTATAATCCGGTGTGAATCACATTCACCACAGCGGCAACATGCCGAACTTCACCTGCTTCCCATGAGCACCGCCTTCGTCCGGTTAAACCCGGCTCTCCGCTTGGCCACCTCCGCACTCCAGTCCTGGTAGATACGCACTACCGAATTCTCCCACTTACGACTCCTCACCTTCTTGGCCCATCGGAGAACACACTCCCGGTCACTGAACCGATGGAACCGCACCAGCACCGCCCGCGGGGGTTCATTCGCCTTAGGCCGCCTGGCCAGTACTCTATGGGCCTCCTCCAGCTCCAGGGGCAGATGGAAGGATCCTGCCCCCACCAGTGAGTTCAACATCACGGCCACATAGGCCGGCAGGTCCGACCCCTCCAGCCCCTCCTCGAGGCCCAGGATCCGCAGGTTCTTCCTCCGTGACCGAAGCTCCATCTCCTCGAACCGATCTTGCCACTTTTTATGAAGTGCCTCGTGTATCTCCACCTCCCCCACTAGGGCCGAAACCTCCTCCTCGCGCTCAGAGGCCTGCTGCTGCAACTCAAGTATCGCTGCACCCTGGGTTGTCTGGGTCTCCAGCAGCTTACTCGTCGTCACCTTCAGGGATTCCAACAACTCCCCTTTCAGCTCCGTGAAATAGCGCAGAAGGGCCGTCTGCTGCTCCTCAGCCCACTGCCTCCACTCCTCAGGGGCTCCACCGGCTGCCATTTTGTCCACCTTCCCCCGCTTTTCCAGGGGAGCTGCTGCCGTTTTTCCCCTCGCCCCACTTCGAGTCCGAACCATAAATCCCGGGGGGTTTTGCTCCAGACCCCTTTATCCACCGGGAATCGTCGAATCAGCGCCGTTTTGGGCCCTTAAAAGAGCCCACAAGTCCTTTTAAAGCGGGAGCTGCCGAACGTGCGGCTTAGCTCCGCATAGCGCAACCGGAAGTCCCCCTCTTGCCCTTCTTAACTGCCCTACTGCCTTCCTTGTTGTCAGCCTATCAAACTGCCCCTGCAATCTTTTTCTCACCACTAACAGCTCCTTTGTTGGGGCCCCTACATATCTCTTGTCCATCTCAATTATCTCCTCCAACAACTGTCCATACTCTTCCCTCCGCTTCCTGTCTCTATGCGCTTTTAATAAAATAATCTACCCTCAGGCCACTGCCTTCAGTGCCTCCCAAAAAGTGGCTGCTGACACTTCCCCATTCTGGTTAATCTCCACATACTCCTCAATTGCTGACCTCACCTTTTCACAAAAACCCTTGTCTGCCAAAAGATTCGAGTCAAATCTCCAATCCGGCCTCTGACTCGCCCCTCACTGAGTCTTACCTCTATCCAATGTGGCGCATGGTTGGATATTACAACCCCTGCGTATTCTGCCACCAAACACCCCCCCCCCCCCCCCCCCCCCCCAACCTGGCTCACCACAAAGAAATCAATCCTCGAGTGTGCCTTATGTACATGTGAGAAGAAGGAATATTCCTTCCCCGGATTCCTAAACCTCCACGGTCAAACATTCCCATTCGTTCCATAAACCCTCACAGCTCCTTTGCCATTTTCAGCCTTTCCATTGATTTGGAGCACGACCTGCCCACCCTCTGCTCCATCACACAATTGAAATCTCCGCCCATAAACAACTGGTGTGTATCTAGATTTGGGATCACTCAGCAGACTCCTCATAAACCCCGCATCATTGGTGCTTATACTTTTACTAGCACCCTTCCCGGGTCCCTTACTTCCCCAGCTCCCACAAACTACAATTTCTTATTTATCAAAATGGCCCACGCCTTTGAGTCAAACCCCGCAATGAATACTTGCCCCAACCATCTCTTCCTCAGCCTAATCTGAACCTTAACTCGAATGTGGGACTGCTGTGAGAAGATCACCTCCACCTTCAAACCCTTCAGGTGTGCAAAGGCCCGGGATCTCTTAACCGGCCCATTTAGCCAACGAACATTCAACATCCTCAATCAGCACAGTCTTACCTAATACCACCCTATATCGGGCCCATTCAAGATGCCCTCCCTCTTTGTCTGCAACCATATTTGGTCTCCACCTCCATCGCCTCGCAATTTTCTCTTTCTCCCCTCCTTCCCGCCTCATATTTCCCCCCCCCCCCCCACAAACACTCCTCTCAGCCTCCTTCCCCATCACACCTCAGTTTGCTAACATTGCCTGCTCGCGTGACAACTTCCACGTGGTCCATTGTTACCTGCAAAGGCGCCAATACACCCTTGATGGCTCTCGACCAGTCCACTTGCATTTTTTTCTGTGGTCCATCCTTCATAAAAGCCATTAACTGTTCCGTCTGAGCTTTTCACTCAGGCTTCAGTCCTCTCTCTCTGCTGCCATTTTAACAGAGTTTGCAGTGCCTTGAGTTCCCTCCACTTTTTGGGCTGAGATTTTAAGTGATTTCTGCCGGGTCCGATAAGTTACCGGCATAACGGGCGCTCGCGAGTGGAGTGGCTGCATTAAGAAGAGGGTCCCGCCGGTCCACGATATCCCGGTCATTTTCAGGGGTTTCCCCGTTGTCTGTTCAATCCAAATTTCTTAGGCCTTTGGGGCCTGAGGGACGGGTGGCGGGTCGAGTCAGTTTGGAGCCGGTGAGGAGACCTGCGGGAGTGTCCGGCAGCTGGAGCGGGGGGTCATCAAGCCCAAAGTGAGCGGCGGGAGCTGAGCTCGGCACGAGGCGAGGCCCGAATCCAGGACGCGATGTAGAGGGGGAGCAGAGCACATCGGGTGGCTCCTGCTGAAAATGGATGTTTGAGGAGTTTGAAGTCCGGTTCTGGGGGAAGAGATATTTTTGAATTTGTGAATTGTATTATTTATTTATTTTAAGATTGAAAAAAGAATGGGAAAAATAATAAGTTGTTAAAGGATACCAATAATAGCTGTGAAGAAGGGAGGAAATGCGGGTTCACCGTTGAATGAGAGGACCACTAAAAGCACAGACATGATGGTGGATGCCGAACTGCGTGCTGGGGCCACACCACTTATGGTGGAAAAGATGACCGAGGTGATGGCTGTGGAACTGGCGAAGCAGTTTGCGAGGTGTTGAGGAAGGAGATGGCTGTCGCACTGAAATCACTGGTGGAGGATGAGCTGCGGAGAGTGTTCAACAAAGGACTCCGAGCAAAGCTCGAGGACTTGGAGAACCGCTCGAGGCGGGACAATCTGAGAATTGTGGGCTTGCCCGAAGGGCCAGAGGGCTCTAGGCCAACAGAGTACTTTGTTAAGATGCCAGTGGAGTTGATGGGGGAGAGTAAAGACCCTTCCCGGTATGAACTGGACCGAGCTCATCGGTCGTTAAGGCTGAAACCAAAGTAAATGAGCCGCCAAGAGTGGAAATTATCTGCTTCCATAAATACCACAAGAAGAAGAAGGTGTTAAGCTGGGCGAAGCAGCAGCGGGAGGTGCAGTGGGATGGTGCTAGAGTTTGGATTTACCAGAACTTGACGATGGAGTTGGCGAAGAGACGAGCGGCGTTCACCGAGTGATGGCGGCAAAGTACAAGGGGGTGCGATTTGGTATGGTATACCCGGCAAAGCTGAGGGTGACATACAACACCAAAGATTTTTATTTCGAAACGGTGAAGGCGGCTGAGGTGTTCATTAAGGCAGAAGGCGGGGCAGCACGGTGGCGCAGTGGGTTAGCCCTGCGGCCTCACGGCGCCGAGGTCCCAGGTTCAATCCCGGCTCTGGGTCACTGTCCGTGTGGAGTTTGCACATTCTCCCCGTGTTTGCGTGGGTTTCGCCCCCACAACCCAAAAATGTGTAAGCTAGGTGGATTGGACACGCTAAATTGCCTCTTAATTGGAAAAAATTAATTGGATACTCTAAATTTATAAAAAAAAAAAAAAAAAAATTAAGGCAGAAGGCTTGGGAGCTTGAGGAGTGGAGCTGGAAGAGAGGTCGTGGACTGTGACTGGGGAGCTGGAAAATGTATAAATGTTATAACTTTTTTTTCATTGACCTGTATTGTAACATACTTGACTTCACATTGGTATAGAGTTTAAGTTTTTGTTTTGTTACTCCCGAGGGAGCGGGAGTACTCGTTTTTCTCAGTGGTCCATAAGGAATCGACTTATTCATGGTAGGGAAGACGCTAATGGCTAGGGTTAAGGGGTCAGAGTACTTGGCAATTGCAATATCAGATCATGTTCCGCACTGGGTATGGTACTGGAGAAGGTTGTGGTAGAGAGACCAGGGTGGAAATTAGATGTGGGACTGTTGGGGGACCGAAGGATCTGTGACAAAATTGAAAAAGTAATCGACGAATATGTAGGTTTCAACTGCATGGGTGAGGTGTCGAAGGCGGTTGTCTGGGAGGCTCTAAAGATGGTGGCGAGGGGTGAGGTGACCTCATTCAAGGCCAGGCTAGGCAAAGAGGAGAGGTTGGAGAGTCAGAGGGTAATAGATGAGATGCTGGAGGTAGATGGAAGGTATGCAGAATATGGGGACCCAGCGAAGTTGGGGAAGAGGAAGGAACTACAGGCGAGCTTTGACTGTCTATATACCAGGAAGGCGGTACGCCAATTGAGAAGAGCAAGGTGTGCAGTTTACAAGCATGGAGAGAAGGCATGGAGGCGGGTCAGCTCCGGAGGGAAGCTGCAGCAAGGGAAATTGTCCAGGTGCAGGACAGGGCAGGGAAGTTGGTGGCAGCTCCAGATCAGATTTAAAAGATCTTTAAGGATTTCTATGAGCGGTTTTACAAGTCAGAGTCACCTGGGGGAGGTCGGGAGATGCAGGAATTTCCAGATGTGCTGGAGTACCCAAGGTTAGGGGAGGGGGGACAGGGCTACATTAGAAGATGCAATTGTGGAGCAGGAGATAAAAGATGCGATTGGGAGGATGCAGTCCAGGAAAGTTGCAGGGCCGTATGGGTTTCCGGTGGAATATTATAAAAAATTCAAAGATAAGCTGATACCGCTGATGGTGGGGATGTTTGATGAGGCGATAGGGAAGGGGGTGTTACCACAAACTTTGGGGCAAGCACGATTTCCCTGTTGCTTAAAAGAGATAAGGATCCGACTGAGTGTGGGTCGTATAGGTCCATATCACTTTTAAACATGGACGCAAAGATATTCGCAAAGGTACTGGCAGTTAGGCTGGAGGAGTCCCTCCCGAAGGTGATAGGTGAAGATCAGACGGGGTGTGTGAGAGGGTGGCAGCTCTTTTCGAACATTAGGAGAGTAGTGAACGTGGTTATGGCACCGGCGGAGGGGAAGGAAACAGAGGTGGTTGTGTCATTGAACGCTGAGAAAGCGTTTGACCGGGTAGAATGGGGGTACTTGATGGCAGTTCTGGAGCGGTTTGGGAATGGACCAAGATTTGTGGACTGGGTAAAGCTACTGTATAAGGAGCAGGGGGCGAGAATCTGCAAAAATAACATTAGCTCAAAATACTTTTCTCTCCATTGTGGGACTAGGCAGGGATGCCCAATGTCCCCCCTGCTGTTTGCACTCGTGATTGAGCCATTGGCCATCGCGTTAAGAAGTTCGAGGGCGATAGAGCACAAGGTGTCTTTATATGCCTATGACTTATTATATGTGTCGGAACCGGGTGTGTCAATAGGGGGAATATTGGAGCTGCTTCGGGTGTTTGGGTCTTTCCGGGATACAAATTAAATCTAGACAAGACTGAATATTTTGTGCTGTTTTGGCCAGGGTGGGGGGGGGGCAGCCATTCCGTAGGGCATGGACTCACTTTAGATACCCTGGGGCTGCAGGTTTCTCGGGATTGGGGGGGGCTCCGTAGGTATAACATTTCTAGTTTAGTGGGGAGGGTGAAAGCTGATCTGGGATGGTCTCTCTCTGTCAATGGTGGGTCGGATACAGGCGGTTAAGCTGAACGTGTTGCCGCAATTTCTGTTTATTTTCCAAAGCCTACTGATTTTCCTGCCAAAGGCATTTTTGAAGAGAGGGAAGTTCATATGGGGAGGGAAGGTGGCCAGAATTAGAAAGGTGCTACTACTGTACAGAGAGGAAGGCAGACAAGGGGTTTGGCTCTTCCAAACCTGATGTATTATTACTGGGTGGCGAATGTAGAGAAGATACAGAGCTGAGTCAGAGGGGTTGACACCCAGTGGGTCAGAATGGAGGAGAATTTGTGTAGGGGGTCGGGAGTGAAGGCACTAGCAACAGCGCCGCTCCCGATGGCCCCGGGGAAATACTCAGAGAGTCCGTCCGGTAGTAATAGCTTTGATGAAGATTTGGAGGCCGTTTCGCCAGCACTTCAGTCGGGGGCAGGGTCAAGGGAAATGCCGATTCAGGGGAACCATAGATTTGAGCCAGGGAAGTGGGATGGAAATTTTCGGTGGTTGGAGGAGAAAGGAATTGGGTCATGAAAAGATTTGTTTCTTGGGGATCGGTTTGCAGGATTGAAGGAGCTAGGAGCGAAGTATGGGCTGCAGCAGGAGGAAATATTAAGATACATGCAGGTTCGAGTCTTTGCCAGAAAGGAGATAGAGCTTCCCAGTAGAGCCGGCCACCACATTGCTGGAGGAGGTGCTGATGACAGGGGGCTGGAGAAGAGGGTAGTGTCGGCAGTTTATGGGGCTATTTTGGAAGAGGAGAGAAGGCACCGCTGGATGAGATCAAAGCAAAGTGGGAGGAAGAGTTGGGAGAGGGTATGGAGGAGGTGTTCTCCATAGCCTTGTGAGGTGCTCCGGATGGTGAACGCCTCCGCCTCCACGTCGTGCGCGAGGTTGGGGCTGATACAGCTGAAGGTGGTATGTGGGGCACACCTCACAAGGCGAGGATAAGCCGGCTCTTTGAAGGGGGAGCGGCCGCAAAACACATTCATATGTTATTAGTCCTGTCCAAAGCTGGAGGTTTACTGGAAGGAGGTTTTTAGGATAATCTCTAAAGTGGTGCACGTGAAACTGGACCCGGGCCTTCGGGAGGCCATGGGGGGAGTTCTCTGAAAATGAGGCTATGTCGCCAAGCCCGCAGGGCCCCGGAGTACTCCACGCAGCTCTGGCTGCCGAAACTGGGCCCTGCACTTCCGTCCGCACATGCGCACGGCGGCCGCCTGCGGCGGCGGCGGCTCTGCGCATCATGGCGTCCCATGCAGCAAGCCGGCCCCCACAATCTAGCCCCCCCCCCCTCCCCCAACAACGTGTGCCTGCCGATCGGTGGCCCCTGATCGGGACGCTGGCCATGCTGGAGGACCCCCTCTCCGGCAACGGATTCCCCCCCCCCGCCCCCCATCAGGGCGGCTGCGGCCCCACTCAGAGCCCCCGCCGGGTGAGACCATGAGGGATACATGGCAGCGGGAACATGGCTAGCTGCCGGCAGAGAATCGCCGCAGGGGCCTCTTTCAATGGCCCCGACCAGCGCAAGGTCAATCATGCGCAACTGCCGGCGATTCTTTCTGTGGAGAACCGTGGGAAGACGTCGGATCCGATCGCGGATCAGACGCCCTATTCTCCGCGACCGCTCCAAGCGCGAATTCGGCACAAAGGCTCGGAGAACCCCGCCCCATATTCAGGGTGTCGGACCAGCCAGGGTTGGAAACGGGTGCGGAGGCAGCCTTCGCTTCGTTGATCTCCCGAAGGCAGATCCTGTTGGGATGGAGATCAACCTCTCCAGCCTGTGCCCTGGCGTGGTGGGGGGACCTACTGGAATTCTTGACTCTTGAGAAGGTCACATTTGAACTGAGGGGAAGGATGGAGGGGTTCTACAATTCATGGGCATTATACATTATACACTTTTGTGAATTGGATAACATCGAATATGCTGGGGGACTGTATGTGTTAATGGTGACTATGGGTGATTCTTGATTCCTCTTTGTTATTTGTTTATGTTAACATGCGGACTGCTGTCTGGGGGTTTGGTGGGAGGTTGGGATTGTTGTTATTGATATGGGGATTGACATTGCATTTGTTACTGATTATTGTATATTGCTGGTGCGTGTAAATTTGGGAGAAAATGTGAAAAAGGAGAATAAAAATATATTTTTTAAAAGTTACCGGCATAACAGTTCCGGGGCGGATTCACTGTTCTACAACTTTTTGTCCCCTTTTTTTCATCAAAGTCAACCCGTTTTAGGGGTTTAAATTGCCAAAATCTTCGTTCCTAAGATGGAGCTGTCCTGTGTGCGGGCACTACATCATGGCTGTCACCAGAAGTCGATGCTGTGCTATTGGATATCACGGAGGGCAGTTTGTTAATTAGAAATAAAGGGATTTTACTGGTGGGGCTGGTGAAAGCTGATCTGGCATGGTAGGATGGTCTCCCTCTGTCACTAGCGCATCGGGTACAGGTGGTTAAACTGAACATGTTGCCACGATTTCTGTTTATTTTCCGATACCTGCTGATTTTCCTGCCAACGGCATTTTTTAGAGAGATTGCAGGGATGATTACCTCATCCATATGGGGAGGGAAGGTGGCCAGAATTAAAATGGTGCTACTGCAGAGAGGAAGGCAGGCAGGGGGTTTGGGTCTTCCAAACCTGATTTATTATTACTGGGCAGTGAATGTGGAGAAGGTACGGAGCTGGGTCAGAGGGGTTGACTCCCAATGGGTCAGAATGGAGGAGAGTTTGGGTAGGGGGGTGGGATTGAAGGCGCTAGCGACAGCGCCGCTCCCGACGGCCCCGGGGAGATACTCGGGGAGTCCGGGAGTAATAGCTTTGTTGAAAATTTGGAGGCAGTTTCGACAGCACTTTGGGTTGGGGGCAGGGTCAAAGGAAATGCCGATTCGGGGGAACCATAGATTTGAGCCAGGGAAGTAGAATGGAAATTTTCGGAGATGGGACGAGAAAGTAATTAGGACACTAAAAGATTTGATTTTTAGGTGTCGTTTTGTGGGATTGAAGGAGCTGGGAGCGAAGTATGGGCTGGAGCAGGGGGAAATATTTAGATACATACAGGTTCGAGACTTTGCCAGAAGGAAGTACAGAGCTTCCCAGTAGAGCCAGCTTCCACATTGCTGGAGGAGGTGCTGACGACAGGGGGACTGGAGAAGGGGGTAGTGTTGGCGGTTTACAGGGCTATTTTGCACGAGGAGAAGGCGCCGCCGCCAGAAGGGATCAAGGCAAAGTGGTAGGAAGAGTTGGGAGAGGGTATGGAGGAGGGGTTCTGGTGTGAGGTGCTCCGGAGGGTGAACGCCTCCACCTCATGTGCGAGGTTGGGGCTGATACAGCTGAAGGTGGTGTATAGAGCTCACCTTACAAGGGCGAGGATGAGCCCATTCTTTGAGGGGGTAGAAGATGTATGTGAACGTTGCGGCGGGGGGGGGGGGGGGGGGGGGGGGTACGTTGATATGTTTTGGTCCTGTCCAAAGCTGGAGGTTTACTGGAAGGAGATGTTCAGGGTAATCTCTAAAGTGGTCAAATTTGAACTGAGTGGAAGGATGGAGGGACTCTACAATTCATGGGCGTTATTCATTGTGCACATTCACGAATTGCATCACATCGAGCATTAGGGGTTTGGGGGCTGGGAGAGTTGGGGGGAGAGGGACTAACCAATGTGTTATTGGTGACTGTGGGTGATTCTATGGGCCATTTGTTTATGTTAAAATGGGGGCTAATGTTTGGGGGTTTGGTGGGAGGATGGGATTGTTGTTATTGATATGGGGATTGACATTACATTTGTCAGTGATTATTGTTTATTGTTGGGTGTAAATTTGGGAGAAAATGTGAAAAAGGAAAATAAAAATATTTAAAAAAAAGAAATAGGGGGATTTAGTGTGCAGAAATAGATACTTGGGAAACACCAGAGGTAATGATGTGGGAGTGGTAAGAGAAGCCATTGCAGGTGATTCTCTGCCTATGACTTGATAGATAAGAATACAATTGGGTGTGGTCCGTGGTTTTCCGTTGGAAAATGATGCAAAATTGTGAAAGGTGGATGGTGGGGTCAACTTTGTCAAAGGCGATTTCTGGTGACGGGGATGTGCTGAGCAGGTGCAAGAAATGTGGCTTTCTTCCTGCAAATCAGAAATTATGCACTTTTAGACCAAAATGGACTGCTAAACCTGGGGTGGGGGCTGGACACACGAACGAAGCATGCCAGGCAACAACCTGAGGAGCTGCAAAGACTGCCGAATCACTGAAAATCTGGAGAGGAAGATTGGGGCAATGACTAACATGCTGGGCGATCTGGTTCCGGCCACACCCGAATGGGATGCCATATCTGCCGAGCCGGAGAGCTGCATGCCAGATGTAGTCGCGGAGGACCAGACGGGCTTTGTCAAAGGCTTTGTCAGGCACATGCTGAACCTGATAATGACCCCATCCGGGCCGAGATGGAGTCGAATGGAAGTACTTCATAGAGGTACTGGAAACATTTGGGTTCAGATCAGGGTTCACTTCCTGGGTGAAACTACTGTACCGTGTCCCCATGGTGAGTGTACGGAGAAACATCACCAACTCTTAAATACTTCTGGCTGCACAGAGACACGAGACAAGGATGCCTGCTATCACCACTGCTATTTGCTCTGGCATTCAAGCCACTGGCGCTTGCCTTCAGAGCGGCAAAGGGGTGGAGAGGGATCCAAAGGGGAGACAGAGAGCATAGAGTTCCACTCCATGTGGATGACCTGCTCTTCTATATCTTGTACCCCTGGACCAGCATGGACGGGATAATGAAACTCCTAAAGGAGTTTGGAGCTTTCTAGGGTTACAAGCTTAACCTGAGCAAGAGCGAGATCTTCCCTGTGAACCCGCAGGGGGAAGGGCCAGAGCTGGAAAGCTGCCGTTAAAGCAAACTCAGACCAAATTCCGCTACTTGGGGATCCAAATAGCCTGTGACTGGACACGGATCCCCAAATGGAACCTGACGAGACTGGTGGAGGAAGTCAAAGGGACCTGCAGAGGTGGGGCCCATTCCCACTCTCGCTCACAGGGAGAATACAGCGATCAAAATAAACATACTGCCCAGGTTTCTCCTCCTGTTTAGATCCTTCCCGCACTGCATTCCCAAGGCCTTTTTCAACACAGTCATGCCATTTGTTTGCTGAGAGGGTGGGGGGGGGGGGGGGGGGGGGGGGGGGGTTGATGAGGATCCAGAAGAAGGTCCTACAAAAGAAAAGAAACATGGGAGGCTTGGCCCTCCTGAACCTACAGTTCTACCACTGGCAGCCACCGCTGAAAGAGGATGGGGATGGGTGAAGGAAGTTAAATGGCAAAGCCTAATCTTTTTCTGCCCATTCTTTCCTTCTCCTGAAGGTTCTGGTCCTTGTCACTCCTTGCAGCATCTCATCCAGATGAAGATACTTTGTGTGTCAATCTGAAGTTAGATTGTAGGTTATTAACTGCTGGAGATATCCAAACCATGCCTGATCCTATTCAGTCAATGTCTAAACGTCCACACTATCAGCAGGGATCACTGAATTGTGATTGAGAGCAGGAAGTCTGGATGATTTTGCCTCCATCTCCTAATCCAGAAATGCCAAAGCTAATTAGTGTTCCATGTGCATTCCTAACTGAGAGAGACCAATCAGTACAGGCTAGGACATTGAACTTGTGATCTTGTTGATCTGTGTTTTTTTATTCATTCATGGAATATGGGTATTGCTGTCAAGGTAAGAATTTATTGCTCATCTCGAGTTGCTGTTGAGAAGGTGGTAGTAAGTTTTTTTTGTTGCAAAAATATACTTTATTCATAAAATATCTGAAAGAATATTACAAACATTTCAAAATGCCCATAATATTCAAGTTTTTTACATAGATCACGCATCTGAGGTGCTTTAATACAGCCAAAAGAAATTACAGACATTTAATAAGTTGCCTTCTTCGCAATGGAGTGGGTCGCTTGGCTATTTCAGAGGGCAGTTAAGACTTAACCTGTGATTTTTGAGTCACTTGTAGGTCAGACCAGGTAAGGACAGCAGATTTCCTTCCTGCAAAAGTGCATTAGGGAATCAGATGGTTTTTATGACAATCTGGTAATGAAATGGTCACCATTTATATTCCAGATTATGTTTTTTAACGGAACTAAAATTCTTCAGTTGCTATAATGGAATTTAAACTCAACTCTGATCATTGGTCCAAGTGGTTATGTTATTGGATTGCTCGACCTGTATCGTAACCACAATGCTACCATACCCAATTTAGCTCAGCAACTCACTGGGTTAACTTTCTGAGCCTGTGGCAGAATCCATTTTTTTCCTCCTCGTTTGTGGATTCACACATATAAGCATGTGGACACTTACACTATCGAAAACAACCAATGGAGGAAGACACATGCATCTCCTGTTCAGTATTCCTGTAATTTTAAAAATACCTTTAGAGCAGTTTGGGAGTAATGACTTTTTCCTTGCTTACTTGTGGGGAAATAACTAGCCGTTGATTTGTGTTTTCCTGCAGTGTTAACACCTCTGATCAGGAACAAGTGTGATTTCATTGATTCGAACAGTAGGCTTACTTAGAACACTTGGTCAGCTAACGTGGAGAAGGTGCTTGGGTGGTGTGGGGACCCTGGGCTGTCTGGTTTCAAGTGGAGTTGGAGTCCTGTAGGGGGACAAGTTTGGGGGCACTGGCAATGGCACCATTTCTGTTGGCACCAACAAAGTACTCAACAAATCCAGTGGTGCAGGTCATGTTAAAAATATCGAGACAACTCCGCCAACATTTTAAGTTGGGGGCAGTTTCAAGACTGGCCTCCATTTGTGCTAACCATCAGTTTCAGCTGGCATGGCTAGATGCCTAATTTTGTGCATGGAGGGAGAGAGGGTTGGAGAGAGTGTGGATTTACTTTTGGAAGGGGGGTTTGCCAGCTTGGAGGAGCTGAAGGAAAAGTTTGGACAGGTTTAGATAACTCCAGGTGCTGGATTTTGTTCAAAGGTTTTTTCTGGCTTGTCCAGTGGTGCAGCCATCTTCCTTACTGGAGCGGATTCTCTCCTAAGCAGGATCAGAGGAGGGTAGGACGTCTGCCATATAAGTGCGGATAGTGGGGGAAGAGCTGGTTTCGGTGGAAGGGGTGAAGGGGAAATGGGTGTAGGAACTATGGCCACGACTGGAGGAGGGGGTGTGGAATGAGGCACTGCTGGGGGTGGATGTTACGTCTTCGAGTGCGCGAACGAGCGTTATTCAGTGAGGGTGAGCCCATTTTTTGAGGGGTGGAAGATAGTTGAGAGCGCTGTTCAAGGGGGCCCGCACACCACATGTTCTGGTCGTGTTCTAAGCTGGTGTGTTTCTGGAACTCTTTTTGATATGTCGGCGATGCTAAATATGGAGCTGGCAGCTATTTTGGGGTTTTAAAACGTTTTGGAGCTGCGGATGGGTGAGGGGCAGATGATTTGGCCGTCACCTTGTTGGTGGCTCGCAGGAGGATTCTGTTGAGTTGGAGATTGGCAACGCCTCCGAGTGCCTCGGCATGGCTGGGGGATTCTTCGGGAGTTTTTGCACCTCGAGAAAGTCAAGTACACTGTAAGGGGCTCAATTGATGGGTTCTATCAGAAATGGCAGCCATTTATATTGTATTTCAGAGAGTTGATCCTGTTAGCTGTTTCCGGGAGGGGGAGGCGGGAGTTTCTGGTCTTTTTTTTGTGTTTTGTTTCTCTTATTTTCTTACAGTATTTGTTGTGTGTTTGGTAATTGTGTATAAAATGTTAAAAACTTAATTGAAACATTAAAACATTAAAAAACATTTTTAAAAAAAATTTAAACATGTGGCATATTAGATGATGAGTCTTTTCTGGTTTGCTAAAATTTGCAGTATGTAATAATTGTAACATGTGACCTTAATAAAATTGAGGACTGATTTCAAATCTGCAATTTTTCTTTCTCTTTTTTTAAAGATGGAGTTCTGGAAGGGATATACCAGCAATTTGTACACAACTCCCAGCAACAACTCTGGCCTACGTGTGGAACGCACTGATGCAATCTATGTTGTTGTTCCTCTCCTCGGTGTAGCATTATTAATTGTTATTGCACTCTTTGTGATCTGGAGATGTCAACTGCAAAAGGCGACTCGACGTCGACCAACATACTCTCAAAGCAGGTACCTGACGAGCCGCACGACACGGAGCCTGCCTCGGGTCCTTGTGCATCGGGAGACGTCACATGCTCAGACAGACCCATCTCACCACGAGCAGGGTACCAGACCTATTTTAGACCGCAGTGAACCCAGTGGCCCACCATCAAACAGAACTCTATATGTGCAGGAACAATCTGCATCTGTCTCTTCTAGACTATCCAATGCTACACCCCCACCTTCATATGAAGAGGTCACTGGACATGTGGAAAGTAGTGGGGAGGAGACAATTACACCATACAGTGATCCACCACCAAAATACGAAGAGATTGTTAGAGTGCATCCTGCTGTATCACGCCAGAACACCACCAACAAGTAACTGGCTGAGGATTGAGAGAACTTAATTGGTGATGATAGCATGTTGATGTGAGAGACCTCTTACTTTCAGACAACAGTCTCTACCTGTGGTTACTTGGGTAAAATTTACTTCCAGAAACCGTGCAAATGTCCAGGTGGCCCATAGTATTCAAGTAAAGCAAACGTTTAGTTAGATGAGGAGGTCGATGGAAATCGGTTACTTTTTAAAAACAAAATTGGGTTGTACTTTCTCATTCTGGAATGCCTTGCAGAGACAGTAATGAATTTACTTTGTAGTTCATTATGCAGGGTAAAGGAGGTGCTTACCCCCTTGAATACGTGAAAAATACCCGAATTGTAGCCAAATTAAATTGGAAAAATAGTCAGAATCAGCAGTGTGACTCCGTGTTACCACTGTGTTGAGGGCCAATGCCAGGTTGATATTTGCTATATGTGGTTCTATTTCTTTGTTAGTACAGCACCACTGCCAGTTGTCATGTTTTCACATTACTCACAAGGCTTGTGCGCAAGCACGGAGAGTAAATGCTGTAAGAGTCTTAAAATGCAGTGGCCTTGATCAACCCTTTGTTTATTGGGATCTGCAATGTATTTTTAATTTAAGCACAGAAGAGAAGGACTGCCTTATAAGCAGACTTCTGCTTCCTCAGTTTATACTTGAAGTAAACTTCAGGGAACGGGACATAGCTTATGCTATTGGTCAAGAAATCTGCAATTCTAAAACTTGCCACTGCCACCAGATTGCAAGATGCCCAGCCCCCAGTTCCAGGTCTGGGGGTGAGGATGGGGGAGGGGTTGCAGCTGGGATCCTCCCCCACACGCCTGTTCTTTGCTCTAATCAGCTGTGTTTTGAAGTTCAGAACAGTTTAAGAAGTCATTGCAACTGAGTGCAAGTTCGCAGCTTAATTTGTGCTAATGTTGACTACAAATGTACGAATCTGACAAATATAAGTACTTGCTGGGATATTCAATGTGTTGTTTGGAAAATAAATGGCAAGTGAATTAGAAGTTTAAAGGAAACATATTAATAGTAATATATTAATAATTTCTTTATCTAAATGGGAAACCATCTCCATCTCAAATTTTGTTATGTTGCGTTTTTATTGAATTTTCTAAAAACTGAACGTGTAAATGTCTGCTTATTAAGCATTGAGGTAATGGAAATGGACGATTGCATGTTTCACACAAAGGTAATAATGAAGTGCTATACAATCTTGTTGCTGAAGAGTGTAAGTACTGATGATGCCTAGGTTTTCCACGACTTATCCTGGAATCCTAATTGATCTAAATGCTTTAGAGGTTGAATTTCACATGGTTTGGGCCAATAATATTTATCATTTTGAGTCAGTAAATTGTTTGCTGAAGGATTATGATTTTTTTTTTCTTACTAATCCACTATGGCTTTCTTGAGCATTTAATAATGATTTTACCACAAGCTTACTTTTGATTACATCATCAAGCAAATGTTCAGGTGGGCAATTTTTATCAAGGTAGGAAAAATCTTTCAACCAGTGATTACAGCCATGTAAAATATGGCTTTAGAATACTTGGAAAGATCTTTACTTTACATTATATTTAGTATTTAATAGAGAGAGCCTCTTCCCATTTAATAAGGATTCCATTGGGGCAGCTGAAATGGTTCTTTTCATCCAAGCTTCATATTGTCTTGGATTCTTTCATTGCCCAGTTACCACCCTTGTTCAGCAGTTGAGGGTCTTAAATCATGTTTTTCCACACCCTTGTTCATCTGATCTGATTTATTTTAGGAATGTATTATAAGTTTAAAGTATAACAACCCCCAAAAAAGGTGGCAATTTGACTATCAGTAAAATTCTTACCTTCATGTTTAAACCCTTTTTAGTCTGACCACTCCCTACCTTGGAAGCCAGTCCTATAACTTTGCCGTTCTCTGTACTGTCCCAACTTTTATACATTCTAGCTTGCCTTAGTCCCACTCTTGGCAGAGCGCCTGGGTTCCATGCTTTAGAATTCCCTCCCTAAACTTTTCCAACTTCCTCTCTTACTTTAAGACATTCCTCAAAATCCACCTCCTTGACAAAGCTTTTGGTCGTCCGTTGTCCTGTCCACCATCCCCCCAACATCTCCTTCTTTGGCTTGACATTCACTGTTTGTCTGTTTACACTTTTGTGATGCGCCTTGTATTTTTTCTTGCATTAAAATATGCTAGATACATGCAAATGTTGCATTTGTGAGGGTGCATCTATGATATATTTCTTTATAAGAGCAGTTGATGTTTTTGTTCTTATTTCAGTTCTAAAATTATTTTCCCACGCTCACCCTGCCTGGTTGACTGAACTGTGTTGCAACTTGCATTATTACCCTCTTATTACCCTTCGCGAAACCACTGCATTCTTGTTGATTGGAAAAAAGTTTTAATAATTGTGGAAAATTGATGACTGCACTAATAAATATAAAAATGCAAACTTTAAACAATGTAACCTATGCTTTTTTATCCACTCCAGCACTGAATTCAAATGCTTTTGGATTGGACGGTGGCTGGGCTACCTTCCTCCCTCATTGCATTCATTAGAAAAATATAACTAAACTTTAACTTACTTTCACAACTAATTTGTTAGTGCTTTGTGGATTGTAAAACAACTGGAATGCGCAATGCTTCAAACACGAAATATCCAGTGGATTTTTGATGGCAGTAATCACCTGAGGCGATTCCTTTCTTGAATTGTGTTGTGTGGATCAATAAAGTTGTTTTTAAAAAAAAAAAGGTTTTGAGATTCAGTAATACTGCGCAGAAGTCAACTGAATGCTAATAAAATGAATTAAGGCATCACAGATGCAATCTCTTGTACTTGATCTTTTGCGCTACTTTAGACCGAATTAGGGGAGACAGTGGCCTTGTGATATTGTCGCTGGGGACCCAGGTTTGAATCTCACAATGGCAGATGGTGAAATTTGAATTCAATAAAAATCTGGAATTAAAAGTCTAACGATGACCATGAAACTACTGTTGACTATCATAAACACCTATTTGGTTCACTAATGTCCTTTAGGGGAAGGAAATCTGTTGTCTTTACCTGGTCTGGCTTAAATGTGACTCCAGAACCATAGCAATGTGGTTGACTCTTAACTGCCCCCAGGGTGGGCAATAAATGCAGGCCATGAACAAATTTTTAAAAAACTTTATAATGTTGTAAATATACACACCTGCTCCACCTTGAACAGCTGAAAAGAAATATTTTTCTTTTAATTTTTGCGCTGCTAATTCAATGGCTGTAGTACTAAATTTGAACAAAAAACATTTGAACATGGGCCTAAAAAGAATGGGATTAGCAGCATAGTCATCCTTGTTTGAGAGGTGACATCTTTCTGGGTCTGAGGTTAAAGAGGTGAATGGTGGATCTGAGATTTGCTTCTTTGTTCAAGGGAAAGTTATCAGTTAATTGCAAACACACAATCCGATTAATGGAAGTGACCAAAGGCATTTAACAATTTTCAGATTAATTAATTATCCTTTTGAAATAAGGAGGAATTGGGAATAAGAATAAGTTGGCACTAGAATTTTTTTGAGCAAAGACAGCGAGCAAGTTAATGTAAAGCAGAGGCATCAAGGTGGCGCAGTGGTTAGCATTGCTGCCTCACAGCGCCGAGATCCCAGGTTCGATCCCGGCTCTGGGTCACTGTCCATGTGGAGTTTGCACATTCTCCCCGTGTTTGTGTGGGTTTCACCCCCACAACCTAAAGATGTGCATGCTGGGTGGTTTGGCCATATCTTTTTATTAAAACAGTAAAACATATATACAAGACCAAACGGTACAAACACTGAATTTGTGTTGGAGAAACAGGGTACCCTCCCCTCAGTACCAACACATGGGGAGGGGGGTAGAATACTCTGATTAAAACAGTTCACAACACAGTTGTACAGAAAACAAACGGTACAAACACTAAACTTTGCGCTGGAGAGTCCAGATACCAACAGGAAGAAAGGAAGGGGGGGGGCGGAGTCAGGGTGTTGGCAGAGAGGGACGGCAATAGGAAATTGCCTGAACTATATACGGAGGCAGAAAAACATAAGAATTTTCAATTATGATGTGCCAGATTCCGGGAGTCCCCCAGAGGGGGTATGGGGCAACACAGTGTCAGGCACGAGTGAGCCCTGCACCCCGCTGCAGAGAGCCTCACGTGCACCTTGGAAAAATGAATTGGGTACACCATATTCATTTTTTAAAAAGTTAATGTAAAGTATAAAAGATGGTGCTTCACTGTCTACTTTGAATCAGCGGGACTTTTTTTATTTGTTCATGGGACATGGGCGTCGCAGACTGGCAGCATTTATTGCCCATCCCTAATTGCCCTTGAGGGGGCAATTAAGAGTCAACCACATTGCTGTGGGTCTGGAGTCACGGAGGCCAAACCGGATAAGGCAGATATCCTTCCTTCAACGACATTTGTCTTTCAGTGAACTTGGGTTTTTACGACAATGGTTTTATGGTCATCATTAGACTTTTAATTCCAGATTTTAATTGAAATCAAATTTCACCATCTGCAATGGTGGCATTCGAACCAAGTTCCCACAGCATTACCCTAGGTTTCTGGTTTATTAGTCCAGTGACAATCCTCCTACGGCACCACTTCCCCAATGCATTTATAGTGTAGAGATACTTCAGACTTGTTTTCCTTTGAAGATTTCTGCAGCAAGTTACTTCACAAATTCTGTTTTATGCCTATTTGTTACAAACCACAATACATATACATCCACTACAGATGGGTTATATTTAGCAACCGGGACCCCTAAATAACGCTTTATGTCTGGTATGTTATCCTTTATGTTGAGTAAGTAATCTGGAAGACGGGCGGCATTTGGCGCAGTGGTTAGCACTGAGGCTGCGGCGCTGAGGACCCAGCTTGGAATCCTGGCCCTGGGTCACTGTCCGTATAGAGTTTGCACATTCTCCCCGTGTCTGCATGGGTTTTACTCCCACAATCCAAAGATGCGTAGGTTAGGTGGATTGGCCACGCTAAATTGCCCATGAATTGGAAATAAAAAAAACTAATTGGTACTCTAAAATTTAAAAAAAAATTAATTTGGAAGACATGCATGTTGAGTTCATGTTCTTTGATGGTAAGCACCAGAAATAATTTGTAAAGTTTCCTCATGTTCAATTAAATCCTGTTAGATTTTATTTCTATTAGTCATCATGAATAAGTATGTTCTAATTTACCAGTGGGTCAATGCTAGACTCTTCATCAAGTTCCATATGTAATACCCATTTATGAAGATAATATGTGCAGCAAAATATTATTTGTGAGGTCCAGTGTCCCTGGGCGGGACTCTCCGAGCCAAAATCACGCCCCCGGAGAATTGTTCAATATTTGTGCGCGAACTACGTGGTGCGGGTAGGGGGCCATTGACAGAAGGCCTCCCCCCCCCCCCCCCGCCCGCGATTCTCCGCACGCAACTGGCCGAGTTCCTGACAGCATGCTTCTAACCACCTATCGGCTGTCGGGAACGTCGGGTGGCGGCTGCGGACTCTGTCCACGGCCGCCCTGCTGGGGGGGCCTCATGGACGGCCAGGCAAGCGATCGGGCGGCACCGACCTGTGCACGATCTCGGGGGAGAGGGGGGGCTACTTTTTCCACCACGGTCCGCAGTGCAAGTCCGCCATATCGTATGGGGCAACTGCCGCCATGCGCATGCGCGAACTCCCGACCAGAAGTGCAGCCCCATATCCACAGTCAGAGCTGTGAGAACCACTCCGGGGCCCTGCCAGCCCCCTGCAGGTAGGAGAATCACTCAGGACTTAAGGAAAGTGCAGAGTGAAACGCCAGCGTTTTACACTGGCGTGGGGACATAGCCCCATTATTGGAGAATCCAGCCCAGTATCTCTGCAGGTGCAGTATTTGGAAAAAGTCCTGCCCTTTCGTGATGTCCACCTTTCTAATCTGAGACCATTTCAAAACATTTTGTACTAAAATGTGAGATCAGCAACATCAAATCACAGTGATATTGGCGAGATTATGTGGATTAACTGAATAAGATTGATTAATTGACTAAAGAGCCATATGTCCTTAAGGTTGCATTTATCCAATTGCTGTTCTAACAAAGACATTGAACACAAACCAATGAAATCTATTCCACAGAGCGATAGCACTATTCCATCATTTCTCCTTTTAATTGCTGAAAACCGATAATCTCCCACTTCACAGCGGTTTTGCACTGTTCATTTCCATACAGTAGCCAAAGCAAATTTACCAACACTTGCATTGTTACAATGTTATAGAATCATTGGCTACAAATTCTAGCTTCATACTTCTGCCGGTGTCAGCACTGTCCTGGAAATGACAACTGGTCTGCTGGCGACCACTTTGGTGTGTCATGTTTGAAAGGGGGGCTAGTGGGAATACACTCTGCATGTGACCGAAGCAGAATGGGGAGATTGTAAAGTCATTCAGTAGCAAATGCTGATTTAGTGCACAACCTGCCAATTTGAACTTTATGGTCTCTGTTGATGTCCTCTCTTAATTCAGTGAGCACATAGGGACATCACTGCGAGTGCTATTGTAGGACTTTTAGGTGAGGTGCTTTTGATTTTGTTTTGATGCTGCTGAGTTAGGGGAAGTATGGAGTTGAAGTCCGGTGAAGTGATGTTGGACTTATCTAAGGTATTTGAAGGCAAAGAACGTGCTATCCCTCATGCAAGTTTTTGTTGTAGCCTGTCTTGGGCTGCAATACAACAGGGGTGTGGAATGCAGGCAGCATAACATGGAGATTTTGCGCAGAGGGAGGGGGAGAGCTTTTAATAAAAAGCTATAGTCACCTGGGGTTTTCAGGGAAAATTCCATCTCAATCAGTGACATTGAAGCAGTTACGATAATGAGTAAGTACTAGTGGGATGTGACTAGTTGTATATCACAAGGATCTGTGTTAGGGTGTCAATTATTCACATTATTCATTAACGACTTAGATGATGGCATATAAAGCCATATACAAATTTGCTGATGATACAAAGTTAGGTGGCATTGTAGACCGTCGGGCTGATGAATTACAGGGAGATATTGACAGAATAGGTGAATGGACAAAGTTGTGGCAGATGGAATTCACTGTAAGCAAGTGTCAGGTTATCTATTTTGGACCAAAAAAGGATAGAGCAGAGTACTTTCTAAATGGGAAGAGGTTAAATCCAGTGGATGTCCAAATAGACTTGGGGGTTCAGGTGCCTAGATCTTTAAAATGCAATGAACAATTGCAGAAAATAATTAAAAAGGCTAATGGAATGCTAGACTTTATATCTAGAGGATTGGAGTATAAATGCACAGAAGTTATACTGCAGCTATACAAAAACCTGGTTCGACCCCACCTTGAGCAGTTCTGGACACCACACCTTAGGAAGGATATATTGATCTTGGAGGGAGTGCAACATAAATTTCCAAAAGGAGGGATTACACAAATTAGGTCTATTTTCACTAACATTTAGAAGGTTAAGGGGTGATTTGATCCAAATCTTCAAGGCAAAGGGATAGGTTCATAAAGATAAACTATTTCCACTGGTTGGAGATTCTAAAACTAGGGCATGTAGTCTAAAAATTAGGGCCAGACCGTTCAGGAGAGATGTTAGGATACACTTTTTCACACAAAGGGTGGTGGAGGTTTGAACTCTCTCCCACAAACAACCGTTGAAGCTAGAACAGTTGTTAATTTTAAATCTGAGACAGATTTTTGTTCAGCAAAGATATTAAGGCATATGGGCTAAAGGAGTTAGGCCATATGGAGTTAGGCCACAGATTATGCATGATTTAATTGAATGGCAGAGCAGGCTTGAGGGGCGAAATGGGCTACTCCTGTTGTTCCTATGATTCACCAAGAAGATGATTGCTGTACCATCTCCAATCAAATCTGTAGCTGCACAGTGAAGCAAGGACAGTGCTATAAGCGACTATGAAGATCACCATGGCCTTCGACTTCCACATCAACAAATCATTCCTGGCTGGAGCTAGTGACATTGCCAGCATCTTGAGGTTTGCCCTTCTGCACCAGATGGGTAACAAATCCAAATGAAAGGAGAGGCAACTTCACTGTCTTCTCTTTAACCACTCTAACCAGAAGGAAGTAGGAGGAGCCGGCACTTAACTTTTTCCATGATAGTGAGGTTCCCAGTCATGTAGGAAGCTATCGACTGCACTCTAGGCACCATGACTCAACTGGAAAATATACTGGAACCAAAGAAAGATAGGAGTAGGAGGAGGCCGTTTGTCCCTTTGAGCCTGATCTGCCATTTATTATGATCATGGCTGATCATCAAGGTCAATACCCTGAACCCACCTCTTTCCACCCCCCCCCCCCCCCCACATATCCCTTGATCTCTTTAGCCCCAAGTACTATAACTAATTCCTTCTTGAAATTATACAGCATTTTGGCCTCAACAACTTTCTGTGGATAGCGAATTCCACAGATCCACCACTCTGAGTGAAGAAATTTCTCCTCATCTCAGTCCTCAAACTATGACCCCCCTTGTTCTGGACTCCTGCCACCATTGTGAACATTCTTTCTAAATTTATCCTGTCTAATCCTGTTAGAATTTTGTAAGTTTCTGTGAGTTCCCTCTCACTCCTCTAAACTCCAATAAATATAATCTTAACCGATTTAGTCTCTCCTCATATGACAGTCCCACCATCCCAGGAATGAGCCTGGTAAACCTTTGCTGCACTCCCTCCATAGCAAGAACATCCTTCCTCAGATAAGGACACCAAAACTGCATACAATACTCCAGGTGTGACCTCACCAATGCCCTATACAATTGTAGTAAAACATCCCTATTCCTATACTCAAATCCTCTCGCTCTGAAGGCCATCATAGCATTTGCCTTCTTTACTGCCTGCTGTACCTGCGCACTTACTTTCAGCGACTGATGCAGGTGGACACCAAGGTCTTGCTGAGTGTCTAACTCTCAATTTACACCCACCCAAATAATAATCGGCCTTCCTATTTTTGCTACCGAAGAGGATAACCTCACATTTATCCACATTATAAGGCATCTGCCATGCATATACCCATTCACTCAGCCTGCTCGTATCCTGTGAAGCATCTTTGCATCCTCCTCACAGCTCACTCTCCCATCCAACTTTGTATCATCTACAAATTTGGAGATAATGCATTTAGTATCCCTGTCCTAATCATTACTATATAAAGTGATAAGTGGTACTACTCCCTTAACATGCAATTGGGGAATGGAACCATGCACAGAGCAATATATCAGTGAATGCCTGCTGTCCTGCACTAGTCAGCCATTTCTATCATATTTGAGCATTGTGACTAGGGCTACCGGCTCTACACATTGCTCATGTTCCCCTATGCTACCTGCCCATACATGAACATAACATTTATAATCAAAATCATGCATGTGCAAACTCACTGGATCCTCCAAATCTTTGTGATCTGAGGCATGCTGCACAACTTGATGCTCATAAGGGTGCAGGTTTTACCACCAGGTCTTCTGTGGGAACCTCAAGAGCTGGAAGAGGAGCAACTTAGGAGGTATCCGGGATCCCTCTGGGGTCCCATTGCTCTAAACAGGCTGTCCTTAAGAGGTTAATCAGGCTCTGGTTTCCTGAAACCACTCCCATGGCACTGCTGCTCCACAATTCTCTACAAATCCATCCCTTTGCTACAGACCATCACAATGCCCCTTTCCAGAATTTTGAACTAAAAGTTACCCCAAACAATCAAGTCTATAACAACTTTATCTAAAGACACTTCCAACAATACACAGAAAACTAACTCTTTTCCCTTACGCATTCCGTAAATCACAGATTCACAGAATAATGCAATGCAGAAGAGACCCTTCCAGCCCATCGAGTCTGCACCAACACATAAAAAACACCTGACCTGTCTCATTTGCCAGCACTTGGACCATAGCCTTGAACGTTATGACCTGCCAAGTGCTCATCCAGGTACTTTTTAAAGGATATGAGACAACCCCCCTCTACCACCCTCCCAGGCAGTGCATTCCAGACTGTCACCACCCTCTGGGTAAAAAAGTTTTCCTTAAATCCTCCTTGAACCTCCTTCCCCTCATCTTGAATTTGTGTCCCCTCGTAATTGACCCTTCAACTAAGGGGAACAGCTGCTCCCTATCCACCCTGTCCATGCTCCTCATAATCTTGCGCCCCTCAATCAGGTCACCCCCCAGTCTTCTCTGGTCCGGCAAAAACAACCCAAGCCTATCAAACCTCTCTTCATAACTTAACTGTTCCGTCCAAGGCAATGTCCTGGTAAATCATTCCTGCACCCTCTCCAGTGCAATCACATCCTTCCTATAATATGGTGACCAAAATTGCACACCAGCTGTGGTCTCATACATGACATCCCTGCTTTTGTAATCTATGCCTCGATTGAAAAAGGCAAGTGCCCTAATTGCCTTTTTCTTTAAAAAAATTTTTTTTTTTAAATTTAGAGTACCCAATTCATTTTTTTCCAATTAAGGGGCAATTTAGCATGGCCAATCCACCTACCCTGCTCATTTTTTGGGTTGTGGGAGCAGAACCCACACAAACACGGGGAGAATGTGCACCATTTTCCTTTATCCCCACCCGATTAACCTGCCCTCTTTTTGCTTAGCCTGGTGTTACTCCAGTAGCTGTGTATGTTTGGTGGAAGACTGGTGACCTTTAGAGGGGAAGATTGTTGTAGATTTGCACGATGCATTCAAGTAACTATGTGCCTTGAGGGCCAAGACTGTAGATTCTAGAATATTTTCAGTGGGTTGGAAGATAACAAATGTAACACCACAATCGAGAAAGGAGGGAGAGTGAAAACCGAGAACTACAGTTCAGTTTGCCTGACATCAATATAGAATCATAGAATCCCTACAGTACAGAAAGAGGCCATGCAAACATGTTGGCCTTTCACCTCTTGCAGACAATGGCTTTCGGACACCAACCGTAGCGATGGCCACAGCTCTGCATGATGCCCTGTGGCAGCGTGAGCGGAGGCCGCTCAGAGATGAGGCTGCAGCAGAGGAACGGGCTGCAGAGGGGCAGGTGGCAGCCGCACAGGCTGGAGGGTCAGCTGGCCAGCAGGCCGAGGGGGCACCAGATGAGGCCCCGCGTGTACCGCAACTGCATGTTGTTTGAGGACCTGCCGGACCAGGCATGCAGACGGAGGCTGCAGATGAGCAGAGAGTCTGTCAGACATATCTGCCAGATAATGGCACACCTGGCACTGCGGGGGTATGGGAGAGGACACCCACTCCCGGTGACTGTCAAGGTGATGATCACTCTTAACCTTTATGCCATGGGTCCTTCCAGTCGCCGAGTAGGGACCTGTTCGGGATTTCACAGACATCGGCGCACAGGTGTATCTGTGCCATCACGGCTGCCCTATATGCACAGGCGGACAGTACCACGAGAACTGCGCCCACTAGGATGCACGGGCAGCGGGGTTTGCTGCCATCGCCGGGAACCAGGAGGTGATCGATGGCATGCATGTCGCCCAACGGTGGCTGACAGGCCACTATACACCAACAGAAAGGGCAACCACTCCATGAACATCCAGCTAGTCTGCGACCAACAGATACGCATTATGCACATCTGTGGCGGATATCAGGGCAGTGTGCACGACTCCTTCATACGGGCACACTTGGTGATCCCCAACATGTTTGAGGGGCACCCCCCTCGGCTGCGGGGCTGGCTGCTGGGCATCAGTTGTTATCCACTGCGACTGTGGCTGATGACGCCTATCCGGAGGCCACAGCCTGATGCGGAGTCCCGATAAAACAATGCCCATACAGCTGCCAGGGGTGTGGTCGAGCGGTGCTTCGGAGTCCTGAAGATGCGGTTCAGGTGCCTGGACCGCTCTGGAGGGGCCTTCCGGTACGAGGCTAGGAGTGTCGCCCGCATCGTGGTTGCCTGCTGCATCCTCCACAACATCGCGCATCAGAGGGGCGATGTGCTGGATGAAGATAAGGAGCAAGGGCAGGCCTCATCAGACAAGGAGGATGAGGGGGGAGGGGGACAATGAGCGGGACATGGGGCCTGGGCAGGCACGGGAGGACACACAACACCATCGCCAGGGCCAGCGCGCACGGGACGCCCTCGTTGCCTCAGGTTTCACCGACTGGGGGGGAGGGAGGTTGCTGGCCAGGGGCACGGACATCACTTTCCCAGACCCACAACCCCTCACCACCAAACCACCCGCATGCACACCCCCTCCACAACACATACCTGCAGTGTGACGAGGAGGGAAGTTTTAGGGTGTTGGAGGAGGAGAGTGGATGACGGTAGCTGCAGGGAGGTGGCGGGCCAGGTGGGGTGCGGGCCACATGCCGAGGAAGGGTCATGGCTGATTGACAGTGGAGGGGGGTAGGGTGCCCCCCCAACCTGGCTGGTCATGTTCATGGACTGACTGGGCCCGTCAAAAGAGTCCAGGTGTTCGCACACTTGAGGCAGCTGAAAGCGGACGTAGCCATGTTGCAAGCGGACGTAGCCATGTTGCAAGCGGACGTAGCCATGTTGCAAGAGACGCACTTGAAGTTGGGAGACCAAGTTAGACTGAAGAAGGGATAGGTCGGACAGGTGTTTCATTTGGGATTGGACTTTAAAACAAGGGGCATGGCAATTCTGGTTAATAAAAAGGTGGCATTTGAGGTGGGAAAGATAGACGCAGACCCAGGGTGTAGATTTATTATGGTTAGTGGGAAGCTGGAAGGAATGGCTGTGGTGTTCGTGAATATATACACCCCAAACTGGGATAATGTCATGTCTGTTAGGAGGGTGCTGGGGAAGATTCTGGACCTCGACTCGCACCGGCTGACTATGGGGGGGTGGGGCGATTTTAACACGGTTCTGGATCCAAGATTAGACCGGTCGTGTTCCAGGTCAGGAAAAGTAACAGCAATGGCGAAAGAGTTGCAGGGGTTTATGGAGCTCATGGGGGGCGGGGGTGGATCCGTGGAGATTTGGGAGGCCAAGGAGTAAGGAGTATTCATTTTATTCCCACGTGCACAAAGTGTATTCCAGGATAGACTTTTTCGTACTTGACAAAACGCTGTTAGCGGGGATGGAGGGCACTGAATACTCAGCAATCATGGAGTCAGATCGTGCCCCAATTGGATAGACCTACAGGTGAGCACAGGAAAGATCCAGTGCCGGCAGTGGAGGTTAGATGTAGGGATGTTAGCGGAGGGTGAGATCTGTAAGCGGGTGAAAAAGTCCATTCGAGGGTACATAAAGAGCAACTACACTGGCGAGACCGTGGGAGGGGTAGTTGGGAAGTAGGTTATCAGAGGGGAATTTATCTCTATTCGGGCCCACAGGGAGAAGGCTGAACGGGCGGAGTTCGATAGGCTGGTAGGTGAAATCTTACAGGAGATATGCGGAGTATCCGGGTGAGGAGCTCCTGAAGTAGTGTCAAAGACTTCAAATGGAATTTGGGTTCCTGTCCACAGATAAGGCAGAGGGGCAGCTGAGGAGGATAAAAGGGGCGATATACGAATACGGGGAGAAAGCTAGTAAGATGCTAGCACATCAGCTGAGGAAGCAGGAGGCAGCGAGAGAAATTGGGAAAGTAAAGGATGAGGGGGAAGGTGGTGGTGGACCCGGGGGTGGTAAATGATGGGCGAGATTCTCCGCACTCCCGACGGTGCGGAGAATAGCGTGGCTCGTAAAATTTTACGGCCACGCTGTTCCGACGCCCTCCCGCTATTCTCCCCCCCCCCACGCCCGACACGAATCGCTGCCGCCGTTTTTTTACGGCCGGCAGCGATTCTCAGCTGATCGATGGGCCGAGTTCCCAGCCCTTTACGGCTGTTTTTACGAACGGCAAACACACCTGGTCTGGCCATTCGTAAAAACGGCCGTAAACTCTCAATTTTTAAAACCATGGCACCGATTGGCACGGCAGTACCACGGCCGTGCCAAGGGTGCCATGGGCCCGCGATCGGTGGGCACCAATCGCGGGCAGCGGGCCCGATGCCCGCGCACTCTTTGTCCTTCCGCCGCCCCGCAGTATCCATTCGCGGGGCGGCTGAGGGGCATCCCGGCCCGCGCATGCGTGGGTTTCGCGCAAATGCGCGATGACGTCATCCGCGTATGCGCGGGTTGGAGTCTTCCAATCCGCGCATGCGCGGCTGACGTCATATGACGCGTCAGCCGGCGCTAACTCTGGCAAGTGGGCTTAACGAAATTCGTTAAGCCCGCGATGCCGGAGTTTACGGCGTCGGGATGCTAGCCCCGACCGGGGACCAGAATCGGTTCCCGGTCGGGAAGGGGGGGGGGGCTGGCATCAAACCCGCCCGGATTTGACGCCAGCCTTACGATTTCTCCCCATATGGGAGAATCTCGCCCGATGTATTTTGCGAATTCTATAGTCGACTTTATAAATCAGAACCCCCAGCCGGGAGGAGGGTATGAATTGCTTTTTTTGGGGGGTGTCCCCAAAGGTAGATGAGGAGCTGGTGGAGGGCCTGGGGGGCCCAATTGCACTCGGGGAGGTGATAGACGAATTGAGGGTGATGCAATTGAGTGAGGCCCCGGGACCTGATGGATACCCAATGGAGTTTTATAAAAAGTTTTCTGGGTTACTGGGGCTGCTCCTGGTTAAGACCTTTAATGAATATAAGGAGCTGGGAGTGCTCCCCCCAACGTCATCACAGGCATCGATCTCTGTCATCTTGAAGCGGGATAAGGACCCAGAGAGCTGCGGATCATATAGGCCGATATCTCTTTTGAATGTACATGTTAAATTGCTGGCAAAGATCATGGTCACACATATCGGGGACTGTAGCCCGGACGTAATCGTGGAGGAGCAGATGGGATTTGTGAAGGGCAGGCACCTGACGTCCAACATTTGACGGCTTTTAAATATTATAATGATGCCAGCAGAAGGGGGCGAGGTTGAGGTGGTAGTAGTCATAGATGCAGAAACGGTCTTTGACCGGGTGGAGTTGAAGTACCTATGGGCTTTTCTAGGCAGGTTCAGGTTTGGGCAGGGATTTGTGGATTGGGTCCAGTTGCTATATCAAGCTTCGGTGGCGAACGTAAGAACCAACCGGGTCCGGTCAGAATATTTTAGTCTTTGTAGGGGGACAAGACAGGGATGCCCGCTCTCCCCACCCCTGTTTGCCCTGGCCATAGAGCCCTTGGCAATGGCCCTTAGGTCATCGAATGTCTGGCGGGGGATAGTGAGAGGTGGGGGGTGAAGCATAGGGTCTCGCTCTCTGTGAACTATTTTATATCACAGACCCATTGAGGGGAATGGCTGGAATCATGGAGATGCTGAAAGAATTTGGGCGGTTTTCAGGCTACAAGATAAATATGGGAAAGAGCGAGGCGTTTGCGATTCAGGCACGGGGTCAGGAAAGGAGACTGAGGGAGTTACCTTTTAAAGTGGTGGGGCCACCCCTTGAGGTCCATCCGTCACCTGGCGCTGCCAGTCCTGGAGGCTTTCTCTGGCCTCGACCAGGGTCTGCATGTTCGTGGCCATGGAGCCTAGGGAGTGGACCATCTTCATCTGGGACTGTGCCACCACACTGAGGGTTCGTGCCACATCAGCCAGTGACTGGGCCATGTCCCTCTGGGTATGGGCCACCTCCTTCTGAGTCTGCGCCACGTCGGCCAGCGCCTGGGCAATGCAGCTGACATTCTCAGCAATGGCCTGCTGTGACTGCGCCACACTGAGGAGCACCGCTGCGATATCCAGGTATTATGGCACATGGCTGCCTGTGAGAGGCTGCCTGCCTGTACAGAATGCCCCAGGCCTTACACACGCTGACCCATAACGATACCATCGGCCCCATTGTTTCCACTGTGGACACCACCTGTTCAGTGTCGGCCTGGGTGGCACGCATGACCGGCACCGCCCCCCTGCTCCTGCACGCGGATGGACTCCTCCACCTGCGCCTTCCTGTGCCAGGTCTGCACATGTTCAATTGTGAAAATAGCATGTTTGCAATGGGTAATTGGTGGTTGACAGAATGCCAAGTGATACATAACAGAAGAGTAAATGACGTTGATAGTAGAAAGATCTTGAAGTCCTGATGTTAGTTCAGTTTACAATCCAAAAAACAACTCAGAATACAACTTTTCATGCTTTAACTACAGCAATGTCTTGCATCATTTTTTAAGTGTTTCAAATGAAAGTCAAGTGTTATTGAAATTGCTGCTAAGCTATTTAAATGTTCTCTTGACATGGTGAACTCTGAAGGGTTCTTGATCAATTTCAGTCAGGAAAAGCCTTTTCTGTCTCATGCAACTGTTATAGACAGCGTCAACAGCAATCTGAACACCATATGGAGGTGAGGATAAAGGTTCAGCAGTTTTTCTTTCTAAATATATTTAAGCAGTTCAAATGCTATTTTGGAAAGCTTCACAGGGAAAACATCAATAACTACCAATTTCAAATGCCACATCAGAAAGATCAATATCACCCATCTTGAGCACTAGATTATTCTATCAATCGTCATGGGTAGCTTCTTTCACAGCATTCTTCATTTCTTTGAAGGTAAAAAAATCAATTAGAGGGTAGAAACATTCAATCTGACTAACTGTTCAGTGTAGCTGAACAACATTGCATCCATTACAGGAAGAAATCTTTGGATTTGTTTTTGCAGGGTTGGCTTGTGCCTGTATCTTTTGTCTTTGTGTTTCCTGAGGGAGTTACATTACTGCCTGTATTTGTTCTGATATTTTTTACAGATTGCCCTTCAGAGATGTGAACCCTTTTCCTCTTTAAAAAAAAAATAATTCAAGAGATGTGGGCATTGCTGACTAGGCCAACATTTGTTGCCTTTCCCTAACTGCCCTTGAGGAGCTGCCTTCTGGAACTGCTGCAGTCCACGTGGTATAGCTACACCCACAGTGCTGTTGGGGAGGGAGTTCTAGGATTTTGACCCAGCAATAGTGAACAAACTATGAAATATTTCCAAGTCAGGATGGTGAGTAGCTTGGAGGGAAACTTCTAGATGGTGGTGTTCCCATTTTTCGGCTGTCGTTTGTTGCTCGTTGTGTTCTCTCTTTAATTGGTTCTGTTTATGGTGGTTAATATGGTCGCCGTCCTTAATTCCAGTTATGTTTGCTCAAGAGTCGCCAGGTATCTTTCGACTCCGCTACAAGGTTCAAAACCGAATACTGATAAAAGACTCGATACACCAGTTAGTAAGTTCAAAATCAATGCTCATTTATTTACACACAGTTAATTATACTCATGCACGAACTCTACCAACTGAACTATTACTACTACTAAAGCCTATACTTAGCTTCGGGCGCCCACTCAGTCAGAGGAACAATGGCCATTGTCCAGTTCTGAGGCTGCTGGGTCGAACTGGTACGGAATAGTAGCTCGGAGCGTCTATCTCGTAGCGTGCATTGACTGTGGACTTACTTGTTCTGGTGCAGCTGTTAGGCTGGTCTCTCGTCGCTGAGAGCCAAGGCCAAGAAAAGCGATTCTCTCTTGGAGGTTTCTTCTTATACCCAAAGGGGGCTTTGCGCGCTTTTGGGCGGTCCTTGAACTTGGTCCCAACTAATTGGACCATATCCTGATCATTGGTATCGATTTCCTCCAATAAAGGGGTGGCTGCCCTGATTGCTGGGCGGGCCCTAGGCCTGCTTTGTTCTAGTCTCCTCTGGCGCCGGGGTGGCTGCTTTGGTATCGTTTACCTAAATGTTTCTCTTTTGTCCCCAGAGATGGGTCATTGGTATGCTAATGGTTTTGCAGTATCGGTCTTATCTGGGAGCTGCAAACTCCAATCAACAGACAAACCTTGCACCTGCTTGCTTTCTCAGCATTGTCCATTTTTCCCTTCATTCTCTGCAAGTGTCCATTTTGTAATCGGGACGTGGCCACCCCAGGTGGCTACACTCCCTCCTTGTGATCCTCAACGCGAAGCGTGAAGGATCACATTACCGCGTCATCTTCGTTCTCTGTCCAAGCGGGGCACCCATGACTAGGCTCTACACTGTCCTGTACTATGCAACACAATTTTACCTAAAATCAGTTTAAATACATACATTATTTAAAAAAACTCTACGGCACGACACTGCAAAGTATCGCCAGTGCTAAGAGGGCTTCCACTACGTATGAAAGTGAATACCAAGTGATAAACTTTTCACACCAGGTCGGGTATTGTTAACTGTCGCTGGGCTCTGTGTATTGCAGGGGTGGGAATCATTGACGGCCTGTGAGGTAGGGGTGAGGGGATCCCATTAAGATCCATGTGAAAAGATGGAGGTCGTCTTCATCTTTCTTCTTTCTTTCTCTTCCTCTTTTCTTCTTGTTGCTTTCTGAGGTTTCGGAATCCTGTGAACACAAGCATTATACCTATTATTATCTTGCTTAAGATCTCGTGTGTTTGTCTGTCTGTCCTTTATTGCCAATTACCCTTTATAATTGGTCACCATCTGTGACTCCCTCATTTTAAAAAAAACCTAATTGCTGGACAAGACATCCTAGAAAAATACTGACACAGTGCGAGCCGTCTCGCAGCCTGTGCAATTTACCATCCCAATGTTTGAGGATGTAAATAGCATATGGAGAGCAACCTAAGGGTCACCATGAAACAAACAAAAAAATTTTGAACTAAAAATGCTAAAATGGGGTGCATATGGGCCGCGGCTGGTAAGAAATGAATGGAATCCCCGGGTAGGACGGTGATCAGTGCCGTATGTGCTCTACCCGAGCCCAGCTGACCAGAGGGGGGGGGGGGGTCCTCAGGCAGGGCGGGGATTAGTGCCGTTTCTCCACTGCCTGAGCAACCGGCAAGAATGGGTATGAATGTGGTCGTCGTAGGGGTTTCAGTAATGCCTCTTCTCTCTCGAAGCAGAAGAGCAGTTACGAAAGGTGTCTGGCCAAATGTTTAACTTCTGAAAGGTTTCTGCAGACAAACTAGTTCCTCTGAACGGTCGTCTGTGGACAAACTTGTTCCATTAACTGCCAGGGGGCGTTAACGGAGTGGTGGCGTGGGGCCGTCAAAATGTGCAAATTCTCACAATCAACACTTAACAGTAGCACTAACAAACAAACATACAACAAATATGGTGCAGGTTCCATCAGAAAGGACACTGTAAATCACATTTGGCTTGGGGTGTAACTAGCATATGGAGTCAGTGTAGTGTGACCGAAGAAGTGAGGAAGGAGAGAAACAAAAATGAAGTGGCATTGCTGAAGTGTCCCTGCCATGAAAAGTGGCGCGTAAGCACTCAAATTTTGCATGGGTCAGCTGGGACCTTGTAGCTGCTGTGAGTGATGTTCTCTTTCATATCTGGGGGCGAGTCTAGCTGGTGGTGGGGGGTCTCCTGCAATCTCGGGCGAAGTGTCCTGGCTGCCCACAGTTGTAACATGACCCCTGGGGCACATAAGGTGGAGCAGGCTCTCTGGTGCATTGCTCCCTTGGGTATGGTTTCCTGGGTGGGGGGGTCGGGGCTGTTGGTGTCGTTGCTGGTTCGGGGGGCATTGGTGGGCTGATTCCATTGCTGTTTCAGGTGGGCTTGACATTCTCGTGTGTAATGTCCTAACTGTCCGCAATGGTAACATTCGTGGGATTTAGCTGCTGTGGGCTATTTATTCCCTTGTTTACCCATGCGGGGTTCTGATGTGTCCTAACTGGATGCATGTTAGCATCTGCATGTTCTTCCTCTGCATTACCATACACTGATTTACCTTGGATGGACTGCTCCCAAGTGCGGGACAATCTTTTCAAAACCCATTTCTCGTTGTGGGCCCTGTCTGAGGGGTAGTAATTTGCGCAAGCTCTCTGTCCTGCCTCTGTCGCATGAGAGACTAGATTCGAGTCCATTTGGCCATGTTATCTGGGGACAAATAGGCTCGAGCTAACTCTCCGAACACCGCAGTAAAATGTATCCACAAGCGTCCAGCAAACGCTGTGGGGTGCTATGTTTTCTTTTGCCTACACTTGTTTAGGCCTTCTACTGGATCTCCTCTGTTATAGCCGATCGTATCTAGGATCGCTGTGCGCATTTCTTGGAGTGTGCCTCCTCCTACATTCTGTGGGTCGGGAAGGGCTGCCATGACTGAAGGGCCGAGGCTTAAAACTGAGAGCTTTACCTGCTCTCTCTCATCCAGGCCGTACATGGTGACCTGCTGTTTAACTTTCGCGAAAAACTGGTGGGGGTCTGATGTGGGGTGTAATTTTTCCACATGCGTCCCGTAATTGGGTTACGGTTAACGGGGTTGTGTAAAGGAAATCTGTGTCTCCTTCTGCTGCGGCCCTGCGGTGTGTGGTTACAGGGTTCATGTACATGGGGGTATGTTCTGCCTGTTCAGTGGGGGGTTGTGGTGCTCTCCTTTTCTGGGGTTTTTCCTGCGTACATGTTCCATGTTCGTATCCATGGGCCGTTTCATTCAATTCCTTCCAATCAGGGCTGTTTTCCTGACCTAATTGGGGTCTGAATGTACTCTGAAATCTATTTTGAACGGAAAGCAGAGATTGCAATTCTGCAATTTGCTTCCGGCACTTTGCGTGGTCTACGGAGCTTTGTTCCGTTGTGGAAGTATGGAGTGCTCTCAGGGCTGCTTTTAAATCATTGCACTGTTTCTGCAATTTCTCTACCTGTTGCTTGGTCTCTTGTCTTGCCAAGACTGCACGTTGTGTGTCCTGGTAGGCCTTATCATACTGCGTCTGGAAGCTACTTAAGTGTGCAAGACAAGACTGGTGTGCCCTCTTGGCATTGTCCACCTCTCTGTTCTTTGCTGCTAACTGCTCTCTCAACTCTTTATTCTCCTTCTCTATCTCACTCATGTCTACCTCACTGGTTCTATCTCTCTCCTCTATCTCTCTATGGAGCGCCCAAACAACCTCCTCTGTGCCTCGCAATTGTGTCAGACAGGACACGATTGCCATCGGCTTACGAGCTTTTCCCAAGCTCTTCTTGTGGATCTCTGACAGGTTCTCCCACCAAGTATGTCCTATACTCCCGGGACCTGTTTCCACATTAGCGCAGAATTCACTCCAAAGGGGCCATTCTTTCCCTTTGAGATATTTCCTGATCTCATCTTCCCAAACGGGACACTGTCCTACTCTACTGGTCGCTGCGACCTCGAATTCCTGGGGGTTCATAAGGCGTTCCATTGCCTTCATTGCCATCTTTCTATCTCTGGGTTCTCTACTGAATTTGGAACAGGGGGTGATAAAGCGGTGATGTAAACACGGGTACGGCTTACGCTATTTTCCGGCCTACAAAACTGCCGACAGTTTTACGCAACAAAATCTCTCAGGTTCACCTTATATACCTGTTAGTACGCATGCATTAACACACTTCCGAATTTCAAAGGCTTGATCAGTATTGAACTCTTGTGGTTTTTCTGTTTCTAATTGGATTCTCAATTCAAATTTGGGTTCTCTCGGAGTAGTTAGGTCACTTCTAAATCGAATCCCACGAGAGTCACCAGTAAATGTTGCTCGTTGTGTTCTCTCTTTAATTGGCTCTCTTTATGGTGGTTAATATGGTCGCCGTCCTTAATTCTAATTACGTTTGCTCAAGAGTCGCCAGGTATCTTTCGATACCACCACAAGGTTCAAAACCGAATACTGATCAAAGGCTCGATACACCAGTTAGTAAGTTCGAAATCAATGCTCATTTATTTACACACAGTCTGGGAGCTGCAAACTCCAATCAACAGACAAACCTTACACCTGCTTGCTTTCTCAGCATTGTCTATTTTTCCCTTCATTCTCTGCAAGTGTCCATTTTGTATTCGGGACGTGGCCACCCCAGGTGGCTACACCGTGTCCTTCTAGATCAGTGTTTTACAAACTTTTTTAGCCGGGACCCATTTTTAACAACCCATTTTCGTGACCCGCTCTGGTCAACCATTGTGACCCACCATTTTCACTTACCTTTAATGTGACAGGTGAGCCTGCTCGGTCCTCAAGATCTCATTTCATAGAATCATAAAATCCCTACAATGTAGAAGGAGCCATTTGTTCCATCGAGTCTGCACCGACCCTTAGAAAGAGCACTCTGCCTAGGCCCAATCCCCCATCTAATCCCGTAACCCCACCTAAGGGCAATTTAGCATGTCCACCTAACCTGCACATCTTTAGATTGTGGGAGGAAATCAGAGCACCCAGGGGCAACCCACGCAGACATAGGAAGGATGTGCAAACTCCACTTTGTTATTCAATGTTACATTTCTAATAATGACTTCAGCTGACGAGTTAAGATCTCACTGCATCTGTTAAAAAAATCAAAAGGTTTGTCCGCGAACTCGCCATGTTTAGTCTTCAAATGTTTTTGAAGTTTTGAGGGTTTGAAACTTTCATTTGCCAGTGCTTCCCTGCATATAACACAACCTTTAACCCTAGTTTGCAGTGGAACAATTAATAAACCCACACCTCAAGTAATCATCCCTAGGCTGTTCTGTTCCTGTTTTCAGCTTCTTCAATAATAAGTTGTTCACCAGAGGCCCTGGAGTTCACACCAGCACTGCTGGCAGTTGCAAAATGGTAGAATCTCTCTCGCATCCAGAACACGCGATGTGAACGTATTTGACCTGCACTCTTCCACCACTCCAGGCAGGAAGACTCCAGCGATTTAACAAAGAAACATCTGGTGCTGGGTCAGTGCACTGATGTCAGGAGGCATTCTGCCACGCTGGGTTCCAGGCCTGCGAACTGCTGAGGGGGCATGCATGTGCAGAATGGCCGGCATTCTGAGAGCCGGTTGTGTCTGGCATATTTAAAATCACCATTGTGCCATTTGGGCACTATTCTGCACAATTGGGAACGCCCACGACCCTGGGTTTTAAAATGACTGTTCTAGATTGTAGTGGTCATGGGTTTGGAAGGTGTTGCCTAAGGAACCTTATCCAGCATTATTTTTCATCACTTGGCTGTCTTTCATGTTATGTCCATTGTTGTATGATTGTCCTCTCCAATTCTTGCTCTTTGAGGTGATCTGTTTGGACTTTAGAACGACTCTCTAATATCAAAGCCTTGAATGGTGCGAAAATTAATGAAGAGTTCTGTTACGAATGGACGCACATAAAGCTTGCAGGTAACTTTGTGAAGTGAGAAATATGTAGTTATTTGGTGTAATACAGTCCGTAATCACAGTAAAATATTTGACCACAGCTCAAGGTTATAACTTTAAATTTGTTCAATCAATTTGTTCTGTATATTCTTGCTGAGATAATGACCAGCAATACCCTTCCTCTAATTGCAACCAAGAGGTTTGCTCATTATTGGGTGGAACTTCATGGGAGTTTCAATCTACTCAAGAAATCGTCCCATGGAAAACCAGGTTTCATTCAGTAAGATAACGAGCAATAAACCTTGCAGTACAGCTGTTCTGGCAAAATGAGTTCTATATTGGTTTGGTCATTAGTGGTTTTGTTATTTATTTCTGAGCTCAGGTTCCATCACCTTTCCATGTTATGCATGTGAGCCACTGAATGGTCATGATCATTGTGACATACGGTGACAGGGCTTGAAATCATATTTTAAGGTTGCATGTTTATCAAACAGAGTGCGGCAAAGCCAGAATATCTTACTATAAGAAGTAGAGTAAAAGAGCCACTTTTGTAGGAATCTTTAGCTTTTGGATGTAGTAATTCTCCTTTGTAAAGTGGCATGGATTTTTAAATATTATTCTGAATAAAGCATATTCATAATCTGTTTTGGACCTTGCATTGCATCCTCACGTCACTGAGTGTCTATCATCTTGCCTGCTAGTAGATTGTCATTGCTGAATGTGTACCGTCAGTTTCAACATTTGAGTCAGTGACAGATTTCAATTAAACATGTTTTTATTTGCTTCAGATATTGTTTCCATAGTTCAGAGGGATATTCATTTTGAGCAGACTGGTATGAAAAATTATGTGAACACTAGGTATGATGCCAAATATTTATTTCTTTCATTCAGTGTCTTTTCACTTCTTTGTACCAGGGTATAATTTTCTCATTATATAGTTTGTGTTTAATCCTTCATCATTGGAAAGGGGTGTTGTATAAATGACTCCCATTATCACTGCTATATTTATTTAAAGAGTAATCAATGTAATTTATTTTGATACTATATACATCCTGGCCTGACAGTCAATAGCAGAAACAAACAAAAGCATGTTCATAGAGCAGGCTAGCTGAATTAATATCCATTCTTTTCAATTGTTAACAGTTGTTCCAGTCAAATAAGTCACTGCTGAAGCTGCTGTAGCCACCTGGGTTGGCCACTTCCCGACTTTAAAATGGAGATTTGCTAAGAACGCAGGGAAAAATGGACAGGTACAGGGAAGCAAGCAGAATGCAAAGCTTCCTGTATATTAAGACTCGCAGAAAGCAGACAGCACTGAAACTGACGACCATCTGCATATTGATGAGCGATCCCCGGGAACAATAGCAACAGTTAAGATGATCGAGGCAAAGCCAGACTCCTCGGCGCCAGCAGGAACCAAAACAAAAGCCAATGGACACTTAGGAACCGCCCAGCGATCAGGGAACAGCCCCATTATTGGGGAAATCAAACCAATCGATTGGAACATGGTCCAATCAATTGGAAACAGGTACGGGGTCCGCCCAAAAGGGCGCAAAGCCCCTGGGGACTATAGAGTCCAAGTTCAAGTTCAATTCGGTCTCTTGGCAAGTCTTCTTAGCAGCCCACAAAGAACTCGACCGTGACTCTCAACTCGGAGAGACTTGCCTAGCAGCTGCACCAACAAGTAAGTGTCCAGTCAACGCACGCTACGAGATAGGCGCTCCTAACCCTTAGTCCATACCAGCTGGAAGCCTGCAGTCTCAGGATCGAACGAGAGGCCATTGTTCCCTGACCCAGTGGGTTCCTTTTCCAAAGCTAAGTATTGGCCTTTAGTGGTAGAAATAGTCTAGTTCTGTAGTATTTTGTGCATGAGTAGTGATTGACTGCGTATATAATAAATGTGTTTTGATTTGAATCTTACTAACTGGTGTATTGAGTTATTGATCAGCACTTGAACTTGAACCTCGTGGTGGTATCATAAAGATACCTGGCGACTCTAGAGCAAGGTTATAAAACAGAGCAATTAAGTGTAAAGCACACTTAGCAAAATGAGCAACACTGCAAAGTTGCTAAAGATCAACAAGGTCAAGGTTGATTTACCTACCACCTTAAACTTATCACTGGATGTTCTTGGGGCCCCTGTCATTTTGCACGATCCTAACCTTGGCCCTGCAGTACTGGTCAATAACCATCCCACACAACCTGTTCAAGCTAGAGTTACATTTTGTTGAAATCTTAGTGAGACAGCACTGATTTTACAGTAATGTTGTTAGTCACTGCACACAGGGTGGCATGGCGACATGGTAGCACAGTGGTTAGCACAGTTGCTTCACATTGAATCTCCAGGGACATCTGAAGCTAACAAGAAACTTGAAATATTTTTTATATATTAGAAAGAATGTTTAATACTTTGTGCTGTACATTTATGTTGTAATACTTTCACTCCTGTGTTCATGAAAAATGGAGACGTTAAATCACTGGACGATCACACAGCTGGTCAGCAGAATTTAAACAGACAAGCTTGATACATTTTTGCAGAACACAAATTAGTTAAGCAATTGACTAAAAATGAAATTTAAACGTTTGTTTATCGAGCTGAATGGCTTTATTTGGCCTGAGGAACAAGATTGTTTTTGAAACAAGAAACAATGTTGAATAAATCATTACCACAAGACCAAGCTCAGTTGAAGAACATACAAAAATGTTTTGGAGAAACAATCAAAATTATTCACCACTATTGAAAACTACAATCATTTGTTAACTAAAAATACTTTGATTTCTTTTTACATATTTGGAATAGCTAAACTTCATATTGTTTCATTATGAATTCAAACCTATTCAACATGTAAACTGCTTAGTGTCAAATGAAGCTTCTGCAATCTTACTTCTGATGAGGGCCAGTTGTGCCAGATACCAGAAGTGAAGCTCTCACAACTGCAGATGCCACACCAGTATCAAATTTGCTCTTAGTCATTGAAAATTGATTTTCTTTTTATATGATTACCGCTGAACAAAAATCCCTTTCGTCATTCCCCTTATATTGCATCATGCTCCACTGAGTGACCCTTTTCAAAATGAATCTGATTTTAAGATGATTTAAAATACAAGCTAAACCAATCCCACGGATGTAGACAGCAAACTGCATTTAAAAAATAAATTAGTTTTCAAAACATAAAAATAGTCGTCAACACTGGTTGCTTTGGTATATTGTCAACTTTTGATTTCAACATAAACTGAGGCTGGAATGGATGCTTGAAACAAAAGAAAAAGGTGGCACCTTGCCACTCTGAAGAGGAATTTTCACTCCAGCAAAAAAAAGGACAACTTGCATTTCACAAAAATGGATAACAAACATGTCCAATTCTTCGAGCATACTAAGCAGTGTCAACAGGGGAAGCTGTTTGTATAGACCAGTTAGCTTCCAGCTCGTGTCATTTAGGCAAATGGTTGTACTCCTCTCGCCTTTCTAAGAACTCAGCCTGCAGCCTCTGACGTTCCCTTAACAGCTCCACCCCCGGGGTCGCCCCATACGTCCTATCTATCTGCAAGATCTCAATCAGTCGGTCCATCTCTGCCCTATCCGTCCTGTCCCTATGAGCCCGGATCGAAATCAGCTCCCCTCTCACCACTGCTTTCAGCACCTCCCAGACCACCGCTTCTGAGACTTCCCCCGTGTCATTGACCTGTAGGTAGTACTGCATGCACTTCCTTACCCTCTCGCACACCGCCTTGTCCGCCAACAAGCCCACATCCAATCTCCATTGCGGGTGCTGGAAGCTCTCCTCACTAACCTGCAGTTCCATGATCTGAAATAGTGATGGCCGGGTACCCCGTGTCCACCACCCCCGCCAGCAAATCCCTGCTCCAATCGCATCTTTTATCTCCTGCTCCCCTATTGCCCCTTCTAATGTAGCCCTGTCCCCCTCCCCTAACCTGGGTACTCCAGCCAATCTAGAAATTCCTGCATCTCCCGGCCTCCCCCAGGTGGCTCTGACCTGTACAACCTCTCATAGAATTCCTTAAGGACCTTGTTAATCTGATCTGGAGCTACCACCAACTTCCCTGCCCTGCCCCGCACCTGGACAATTTCGCTTGTCGCAGCCTCCCTCTGGAGCTGACCCGCCAACATACAGCCTCGCCTTCTCTCCATGCTTGGAAACTGCACTCTTGCTCGCCTCAATTTGCATGCTGCCATCCTGGATAATAGGTCAAAGCTCGCCTGTAGTTCCTTCCTCTTTTCCAACTTCGCTGGGTCCCCATCTTCTGCAAACTTCCTATCTACCTCCAGCATTTCATCTATTGCTCTCTGACGCTTCAACCTTTCCTCTTTATCTAGCCTAGCCTAGCCTCGAACGAGATCACCTCACCCGTGCCAGACAACCGCCTTCAACACCTCACCCGTGCAGTTGAAACCTACATATTCCTCGCTTGCTTTTTCAATTTTGTCACAGAACCCTCGGTCCCCCAACAGTCCCACATCTAATTTCTACCCTGGTACCACCCCCTTCTCCAGTACCATATCCACCCAATCCAGAGCATGATCTGACATTGCAATTGCCGAGTACTCCGACCACTTAACCCCAGCCAGCAGCACCTTCCCCACCATGAAAAAGTCGATCCGCGAGTAAACGTTATGGACCGCTGAGAAAAACAAGTACTCCCGCTCCCTCGAGTGCAGAAACCTCCAAGGGTCCACCCCTCCCATTCCCACCATTAGCCCAGCAATTGCCTTTGCTTCCCCCCCCCCCCCCCCCCGACAGGATGGGACCAGCGAGCGCAGCTGTGACCTGTCCAACCTTGGCTCCTGCACAAAGTTCCCTAGTTTGTGAGTCCAAGTCGGAGATGGCCACACACCTTCTTTGTGAATCCTACATCTTCCCAATTGGCACCATATACACTTACCAGCGCCACTAGCCTCCCCTCCAGCGCCCCTGTCACAATCACATACCTACCCCCCTGAACTGCAACCATCTTCTCCATCTGGAACCGTACCCTTTTGCTGACCATTACCGCTACCCCTCGAGCCCTTCCGACAAATCCAGAGTGAAACACCTGACTAATCCAGCCCTTTTTATGTTTCACCGAATCCTTCACCCCCAAGTGAGTCTCCTGCAGCATTGCTACATTGACCATCAAACTTTTAAGATGCGCAAGCACCCTTTACTTCTTGACTGAACCTCCCTCACGTTCCACGTTCTATTTTTAACTTAAAAAATATATGTTTCTGGTCCAGGCTCTTAGCCATTGTTGAGAGCAGACCAGGCATCCGTAACAAACAATATGAGGAAAGAACAGGGAAATAAGAACAAGTGGGTGTTGGTGTGGGCAGAATATACCAAAGCAAAATTCCGTAATGTAAAAATCAAGTTCTTAAAGTGAAACTTGAAGTTACTACTCAATGATTAAAAATTTATAAACAAAATGGTACTTCCCTAAACATTTTTGTATACATTTCAAATGTCTCTCTTCTCCCTCCCACAAATATGAGGCTAGATTACACGCTGAAGATGAGTTACCCACACCCCAGAATAAAAGTTGGTGTTAAGCTCATGTTGTTATATGTTTTCACCCAACGAGCCTTTAATTGTTACAGAGCATGACCTCTGCCACTTTCTGGGAGGAAGTCTGCCTCATAGAGCTGCTGGCTAATCAGAGGCCAGCACCTCTGTAGTACTGGCAGTGCCACCAGGAAGTGGCCATGACTGGTGTTTTAGGAGGTTCAGGAGGAAGTGCAACCACAGATGCCCGGGAACCCAGCTAAGTCTGGGATATTGCCAGGTCGAGCTGGCAAGATCCAGCGAGAGCGATGGAGGACATGTTGCAAATGGCAGATTGACATGAGGAGGGAAAACTGTGAAGGGGGAGTTTCTGATTCATATCAGGAACCTGAAAAGAAGACATCTTTCACTGGCTGGTACACTGCAGGGAGAAATCTTTCAGGTTTCATGCTGGGGCCTCTTCCCTTCCCATTAAATCTGAATGGAGATGGGTCATTAAGTGCCCACTTAAGGGCATCAATTAGGCCATGAGTAGGCTTGTAAAATTGCAGCAGCAGCGGGGTTGGGGTTGGGGTTGGGGTTGGGGTTGGGGGGGGGGGGGGGGGGGGGGAGGAGGAGGAGGAACAATGTCGATGGCAAAGCACCTGGGAGCACTGTTGCTTCACAGTGTTAGGTTCGATTCCAGCTTGAGTCACTGTCTGTGAGGATTCTGCATGTTCTCCCCGTGTCTGCATGGGTTTCCTCCGGATGCTCCTGTTTTCCTCCCACAAGTCCCGAAAGACGCGCTCGTTAGGTGAATTGGACATTTTGAATTCTCCCTCTGTGTACACTAACAGGCGCTGGAATGTGACGTCACAGTAACTTCATTGCAGTGTTAATGTAAACCTAATTGTGACAATAATAAAAAAAGATTATCAAAGATTATTTCATTGATCACAGGTGATCCATAAAATCCAGACCAAGTTGTGGGAAGTGGAGGATTATAGTAGTGATAAACCCTCACTCAATGAATGCTAAAGTGATCATCTCATAATTCAAACCTTTTCATTTTGCTGATCATAATTTGGTTAAATTCATGTCATTAGATTCCTAGCTGCATCTTACATTCAATATGTTTAGAAATCTCCATTCTAACAAATCATTGGATTCTCTGTCTTTATCTTAGTTTTGCTAGTTCAACACAGGCCAATAAGGATTATTTGACCTAAATCTCAGACACAGTGGAAGTCACTCTACACTGCACACAACTGTTTTTTTCAGCATCCTCACTATTTATTTGCAGACACAAAGTAACTCACCATGTTTTAAGGAATGATCGCTATCACTGCAAACGTTGCAGCCTTGTTTGGCAGCTTGCTTTTCAACAACTTATTATCTGGCATTGGTACTATAAACACTTTGCAGCACTACTGTAGAAGGCAGTAGTTGAGCAACAAGTTACAATCTAACTTCAGTAAAGATAACAGTCACAACAAATGTAGGTACAGTAATTCAAATTAAATGTAAGTAAAGTAAAATCAGGATTGCCTGCTCATGCATAAAACATGAAAAAATAAGAATGATGTTGTGCATTTATCTCTGTCTGGCTGGAAAAGTCAGCCAATTGTAGACAGCCAAATCCATTTCTAATTTATTACTCAGATCAAACAATTGATTGCTTTTGAAAAAACTGCATATGTATCGGATTAGAAAATGGGCTGGATTTTGCTGTCATTTGCAAAGCAATGGTATTCAATGTTGACCTTGCAAGATGCCCACAAAGATCTAGAGGTCTCTGTGACCTGGATTTTCTCTTTTCCAATGGCAGTTTAAATCTGGTGCCAAGTCAAAGAATCTCTAGGAATCTAGCAGAAATGAAGTAGGCAGGCAGGGTAACCAGCCAATCACTTTTAAGTATTCTCACAGGCTGAAAGTCAGGAAGTTAAACTGAATCTCTTTATTTGATCATTAATTTTGTTATCTGAAAGCTTACATTTAAAGATTGCTTACACAAATCTGTTTTAAGCTTTAAAAATGTATTTTTTATCATTATGGAGAAAAAGTACATTACACAAATGTACAAAATAACTTTTCAGGGCCACTGGGGATGTTTAGTAGTAATTTTGAACTTTAGCTTTTAAAAAGTCAAGTTTACCTCATTCAACAAACAACTCATTGAAGGGTTTTGACAGTGAACCGAAAAACCTAAGAGTGGAGTTTTGGTCATTTCACTGAATATTTAGGGATTGCATTCTGGGGATCCTCAACAGTACATTCCTTGGAGCATAGCATACTGTCTGGACTTCTGCCTTATTCTATGCATGTGCAGACTCCTGAAGTGGCTGTTGGTTTTGCCATCATTGCCACTGGAAGATTTAGGCCAATGTTTTGTTTTATACAACACTAATATTGTTCCAACATCTCTTAATATCTTAAATGTGTTTCCTTGCAAAATGTTTCAACAATGAATTTATTGGCAGATTGAGACTAATTGAAAACAGTGGTGATTGATCTGGCAAGCCTGATACTGGGTTGGGGCGATTCTTCACACCTACAAACAGATGCTTGAATTAGTATTTAATTCTAATTAGGGGATGGAGGCAAGGGCAGGCATTTTGTCAGTAAGCAGCAAATTGTTTAAACATAAGGAACCATGTGCATAACTCTTGAATCTGCATTAAAATATGTCCCCAATGAGCCTCAGAATCATAGTCCAAGAGCTTTACAGCACAGAAAGAGGGCCTTCACACCGGTCATAAAGCACCGATCTACTCTAATCCCATTTTACTGCACTTGGCCGGTAGCCTTGTATGCTATGGCATTTCACATGCTCATCTAAATACCTCTTAAATGTTGTGATGGTTCCCACCTCTACTTCCCTTTCAGGTAACAGGTTCCAGATTCCAATCACCTCTGGGTGAAAAAGATTTTCCTCACATCCCCTGTGCACTTTTCTTGGGCAAATTCCTTGCTAGCTTGATTGATGACCTTTAACCAGAATGAAAGGTTTCCACGTGTGTCTGACGACAATCAAAGGGGATTCTTACTTCTGACCCCATGTTTTGAATTTATGCCAAGTGCTGCCAGGGTTTCTTTTTCCATTTGGGAGGACACACTCGCCTCTCTCAATGGTTAAGGCCCAGACTCGATACACCGAGAGATAAACCAGAAAGTGCTCTCCATGCTGGGATCTATCCAAATGTCACAGCACTCTGGAAGTGTGTGACCCTCATCCTCCTCCAGGTTTATATTGCTGTCTGCTGTGGAGCTGCAGTGACCCAACGCACGCTCACTCCCGGGCGTACCGCTCACATCAAAGCGGCCGCAGCGTCAAAGTCGAAGCTGCCCGAGGCCGGCCAAACTTTTTCAAACCCAACGGACACTTTAACCACGCGCTCGGCGCCGCACGGTCACATGATCATGTCTCTCTCCCCCCTGCGCGGGAGGGGGAGGGGCTTCCTGGCATCCACGTGGGCGCGCCAGGGCCAATCGGATGGCGGCAAATGAGTGGCTAGAAAGCGCTGGGTGTGTGACGTCACGATCCAGGAATGGGGCCACTGAAACGGTGTTTGTGAGGGGGGCTGGAAGAGGTGAGTAATGTGAGGGCCTGTTCCCCCTCTTCCCGACTTGAGAGGTATGGCATGTATAATATCACTCACTCCTAAGGAGCCATGGTTGAGTCTGGGGAATGGCCAGGGTCCATATAGCTTAAGCTACATACCCTGGCGTGCCTCGGACAACTCTTGTCTGCAGGCGTCAAACAACCGACTGACTTGAACTGTCACTGCGGCTGGGCCAGCAACAGGTGCTGCTGCGTCCATCCCAGGGGCGCCGGAGTTTCACACACCAGACCCGAGAGACCTCCAACTTTGTAGAGTGTGGTTGGGCCTGGAGTCTCATCGCCAGTTACACCAGTCAATCAATCAATAGCAAATGTAACCTACCCGGCAGAATGGATTCTGCACTGACAAAACGGTGCTGCCCGCCCCAGAAGAGACTGGTCAGTATGTGTCCGATGGAACATTTATTGTGGCTGTTGTGCTGAGGCGATGTCAAACTCCAGGGAAACGAGGTTGCCTTCCCAGGGGCTTTGTTTCTATGGTGAGAAGGGTGAGGTTGTCATTTGATTGCTCAAAGTGGAAACATCTTGACAGCGATGCACAGGGCCACAATATAACGGGGGGGGGGGGGGGGGGGTCTGTGAGATCAGGTTGGACAGTACACGTTGATCTGCAATGCATGTCAGTTCTATACACTTTTCAGGTATTGAAAACTGCTTTGGACTCCATCCGAGAGGTTGGGTTGATGTGTGCCTCTATCTTTGGGGCATCCTCCCAGTACTTTCAAAAAAGTCCTCTGCTGTGGCTTCTTTTTGTATTAAAATTCGGCTGAAAAGAGTGGTGTAACAATAAATGTATATCAATGAGCAAATAAATGTTGAGTGGTAGTACCAATGGAGTTTTTTTTTTGCAGTTTCACTTTAGAAAGTTACAAAGGAGAGCCATATGAAATTACTTTCTATTAAAACTGCTTGAAGATACCATCTATTCAAGGGAGGCAGAGTGGTGAGAGGTATGGATATAGATCCTCGATATAACTGCTCACAGAAAAATGTGTGAACATCGATTCTAGAACATACCTGCATGTACTATACCTCAAAATCTCCACATCTTTTTCCCTTTGTACCGATCGACTTTTGGTGAAAGATGCCAGAAAGACACACTCCTATACATATGCTTGATAAACTCCTGCTTCTGCTATTCCAGGTAGCAGTTCAGCTCCCAAGACCATGAATGATCTTACACTGAGAGGCCCCAAAATGAAATGTTGACTGGGTCTGCCAGCTGAAGAGCGAGAGCCCGCTGTAATCAGTAGACTATCAGGAGCTGTGTTTTCCTGTTGCCCATGCAGCCTTCCCCAGACCGCTTGCCTGAAACACAAACACATGTAGGGTAGTAACATGGGGTCAGTATCTCTGCTTTGAGACCTGCCCGGCACAAACTGCCCACAACTCCACAAAGGTAACCCACAAACAACCCAGAAAGATATGACCATGAATAGGCAGGGATTCCATCCCTGGAGGCTCCCTAGCGGCCAAAACTAAAACTGCCTCAGATCCCTGACTTGTAATGTACCAAATGCAAGCACAATCATGCCAAGAAATCTATATGTACTAATGCTTCTCCTGCAATTAAAAGGTAAAACATATAGATGTGGAAATGCACAATGGCTTTTTATCAGTATATATTTGTGCACTTTTTAAAATGATCAATATAAAACAATTGCAAGAAGGGGAGTTGGAGGCTGGCTGATACTCTATTCTTTTTTTAAAATTTAGAGTACCCAATTAATTTTTTCCAATTAAGGGGCAATTTAGCATGGTCAATCTGCCTAGTCTGCACATCTTTGGGCTGTGGGGGCAAAACCCACGCAAACACGGGGAGAATGTTCAAACTCCACACGGGCAGTGACCCAGAGCCGGGATCGAACCACCATGCTGCCCCTGATACTCTGTTCCTGATTCTGTTGATCAAACTAACATACATTAAAACACTTCATGTTCTGCACCTCAACTGAGTGAATAGGCTAGAGACCTGCTCTCAGGCTTCCATTAATCAAGTTCCCTTAACTGGCTGCAATTCGATAGGTTAATAATGACCATTCAGTTCTGTCTTCTGTATGCACAGGAAAGGCACTTGCCATCCACTCACCCCCTCCCCAAACAGAGAGTTGAAATTACTGGCAAGAAATTTGGGCATAATTCTATTTTGCTTGCTTTTGATTTGATGGAATTGCCTTTGTTATTGTGGCTATGTGGTAACACATAATTAGTCAATATTTGTTACAACATTATGCATCCCATAATTGGCAATTTTGCTAGCTGTTAAAAATTTCCTATAAGAAATAACATGAATTAAATGAGTGAATGTATTTACATTAGTGGTTTTGCTTTGCATGACTCAACAATTAATATAAATATAGTCTGAACCCAGAGCCAAAGCCAACCTGTCACAGGGTTAATGTAGAGTGAGAGATCTTGGATTTAATCCATATTTACAATACAAAACCCAATACAATTACAGTGCAAATGCAGTTGGACCTCTGTATACCTTGGCATAGGTCCCTATGGAGGCCAACAGTCATTTGGCGATTTAAATAAAATTCTACAGCAACTTGCCAAAATTATTACTGATCATTAGAATACAAAATGTTGCTATATCACTTTATTTTTACTAGAATCTGCTAGCATGTTAACCACATCCATCATAATCCAGCACACTTTAAACAAGAAACAAATCTTGTGTCAAAAAATGAGCACCAATTTTGATTTTAAAAATTAAAGAAATATTAGGTATCCAAAGATTGGCTTTGGGAATTTAAATATGTACTTAAAAACTTCTGTCAGCTTTTGGCTAAACTGGCTGCTTGGGCTATGTGTAAGAATGGTTGATAATGGACCAAATCTTCCTCATTCACTGTTTGATAGCCGCTGCTTTACAATTGTCACTTGTTCAACCTGGTGAGGATTTGAAATTAAGTATTAGTGATGATTATTGATTATTTATCAGTCTTTATTTCATTTGAAAAATAAAGTTTATCTTGATTCTTCAGCTGCCATGGCAGAACCAGCATTTGCAGTACCTTCTGATCTGATGGATTCCGGTTCAGCTCCTTGTGACCTAGGTTTCATGGAGGTTATTGGTCAGAAGATGAGAATTCCTAATAGACTAAAAGTGACCGAGGAGCAAGGGGATGAAGATAAAGTAGAAGATATTCCGCTATCAACACTGCAGATGCAGATTCCTGAACGAATATCGATGGGAGGTAAATTGAATTAACATCAATAAACGACTGTCAGGAATACAGTTTTCTATATTCATACCCATGGATTGATCCAGGTCTATATATCGTTTAGCTGAAGAATCCTTGCAATGAAATTAAAATGAACTACTTTACATACAATGTACAGCTTAGAAAGTGACTAATAGTGGTTAGTACTGCTGCTTCACAGCGCCAGGGACCCAAGTTCAATTCCAGCCTTGGGTTACTGTCTGTGTGGAATTTGCATGTTCTCCCCATGTCTGTGTGGGTTTCCTCCAGATGTTCCGGTTTCTCCCGCAGGTCAGGTAGATTGGCCATGCTAAATTGCCCCTTAGTGTCCAGGGATGTGCAGGTTAGGTAGGGTTACGGAGATAGGGGGGTGGGCCTAGGTAGGGTGCCCTTTCGTAGGATCGGTGCAGACTTGATGGGCTGAATGGCCTCCTTCTGCACTGTAGGGATTCTATGGGATTCTATTACGCCCAAACAGTCCATTTTTATACTCCGTACGACCCTCCTCATAACTCTTAATTTAACCCTATTAGCATAACCTTCTATTCCTTTTGCTCTTATGTATTTATCTAACTTCTTGCTAAATGTATCTGCTATTTGCCTCCACTGTTCCTTGTGGTAATGATGCCCACCTGAATGCCTACTTGACCTTTTAGTACCCCACCTGCAATGACTCTATTTAAAATGTTTTGAAAAGAGAATATTCTTGAGATATGGGCAATGAGTAAGACTGTATTTATTGCCTATCCCTAGTTGCTTTGAAACTGTACTGGCGGACATCTGATTGAAGGACTTGTAGTAATGGTGTTCCCACAATGGCATTAACCCCTGGATGTTAAGCCAGTAATGATGACTGAACAATGAAATATGTCTAACTTACAATTGTGAGAGACTTGGGAACTGTGATGTGGGGGTATTCCTAAGGCATTTCTTTCTTTCTCCTTGTTGATAAACATTACAGGGGAGAAAGCTGCTGTTGGAGTAACCTTGGTGAGGTCATTGTAGTGCATTCTGTAAGCATTCTGTAAACATTGAATACTGTGGGCGAGATTCTCTGGCCTCCGTGTGGCGTGTTTCTCGGCAGTGGCAGGATCTTCTGGTTCCGTCTCTGTCACGTGGATTTCCCATTGAATCCACACCACACTATCTGTTAGGGTGCACAGAGGGAGAATTCAGAATATCCAATTCACCTAACAGCATGTCTTTCTGGATTTAATAGCAGCAATAACGGCAGAATCCAACCCCTGTAATCGCCTGTGAACTCGTTGATGTCTCAGCAGGTTGATTAGAGCATTGTAGATGGTTTAACATAGGAGTTCCCAAACTTCAGGGTCGCTGTCCCTCAAAAAGGGAAGCAGCAGTCACATTTGGGGTCGCAAGCTTCCACTCCAACAAGGCAGAAATAGTGACCGAGGAGGATACTGCCCAGCCCGAAGGCTCTGGCAGGACAGCCGTGAGCCCACTGGATGCCGCCAAACAGCAATAGGTGGAGCATGAGTCCAAAGCACCGTTTAACATCAGAGACCACTTTTAGCTGTGAATTTGAATAGGATGTTTATGTGCCAGTTTGACGCAGGAAGAGACTGACAAGCACAACTTAGTCACTGATGGCAAGAAAAAACTGAGGTCATGCAGCTGAGCCAAAAAGGAGAGTGGCAATTTCGGTCTTTTCTGTGTTTCTGCTCCTGTCTGCTTGTTATACAGACTCTTTACCCTAGAACAGTGACTGTGCTTCTCAGCCACCGATAACCTGACCAAAAGAGGGGGAAAGGTGAGAGGTGCTGCTGAGTGAGTCCATGTCATGTGGAGGGCGGGATGGGGGCGGTGGCGGAAGGAGGTGAATTGGGAAGCAGAGCTGCTGACTGAGTGGGGGTGAGGTGGGGTTGGGAAGAAGGTCTGTTCAGTGAGTGGTGGGAGATGGAGCTAGGAAGAGGGGCTGCCAAGTGAGTGGGAGGAAGTGGGTTGGGAAGAGGTGCTGCTGAGTGATAGTTGGAGGAGAAAGGGAATTGGAAAGGGGGCAGATGAGTGAGATGGGGAGAAGGGTTGAGAAGCAGGGCAGGTGTATGTATAGAGCGGAATAGGGTGTGAAAGCTGCTTACAATGCAGGGGACTGTTGGGGGAAGAGTGGCTTCATTGAGTTTCCTGTCACTGGAGTATATGACGAGTTGGTTGAAACCTTTGTGAGTATATAAATAATCTTTTTACGAAGTACTTTAAAAATTTCGTTTTGTATCTATATGATGTATTATTCTGTGCTGATCTACAATTCACAAAATTTAATATTTTAAGACTGAATGTTACCATGCTGCTTTATTGCTTTTTATTTTTACTGGCGTATGGGGTCACGTTAATTTCTAAGTGTTAAAATGGGGTCACATTGAAATATAGTTTGGGAAGCACAGCTTTAGAAGCTTTGAGAATCATAAGGTGGTGCTACTTGCCAGATCACCAAGACACTGCTGTGGCCTTGTAGCCAAGGTTTTTTCTTATAAATTTAGAGTACTCAATTTGTTTTTCTCCAGTTAAGGGGCAATTTAACATGGCCAATCCACCTAACCACATCTTTTGGGTTGTGGGCGAGAAACCCACACAGACATGGGAAGAATGTGCAAACTCCACATGGACAGCGACCCAGGGTCGGGATTCGAACCCGGTCCTCAGCGCCGCAGTCCCAGTGCTAACCACTGTGCCACATGCCGCACTCTTGTAGCCAAGGTTTAAGTAGATTATTCCAGTTGTAACCTTTGACAATGGTGTCTTCCAAGATTTTGACAGTTGGAGACTTGATATCAGTGGTAACAGGGAAGGTTGGATGCTGCTGGGAATTTTCTTGTTGGAGATTGGATTGTGTGACTTGGAACACAAATGCAGCACAAATGTTACCTTGTACATGACAGCCCAAGCCTGGATATTATTGTTGATTGCATTAATAATAATAATCTTTATTAGTGTCACAAGTAGGCTTACATTAATGCTGCAATGAAGTTACTATGAAAAGCCCCTAGTCACCACACTATGGCACCTGTTCGGGTACACTGAGGGAGCATTTAGAATATCCAATTCACCTAACAGCACATCTTTCAGGACTTGTGGGAGGAAACCGGAGCATCTGGAGGAAACCCACGCAGACACGGGGAGAACATGCAGACTCTGCATAGACAGTGACCCAAGCCGAGAATCAAACGTGGAACCCTGGCGCTGTGAAGCAACAGTGTTAACCACTCTGTACCGTGCCACTCTGCTCATTGACCTACATTGGCTCTTGGTTAAACAGTGCTTCAAATCTAAAATTCACATTCTTGTTTTCAAATCCCTCCATTGCCTCAGTCCTCCCTATTATGTAATCTCTACCAGTTCCACAGCCATATGACATCTGTGCTCCTCTAATTCTGTCTGTTTGAGAATTAACAGTTTTAATTGCTCCACCATTGGTGGGCCTACCTTTAGCTGCTTAGGCAAAGTCATCGACAGTGCTATAAAGTAGCACTTGGTCAACCAATAGCCTGTGCAACAGTGTTAAGTTTGGGTTCTGTCAGAACTATTTGGTTCCAGACCTCTGAGCTGAATTCTAAAGGTGAAGTTAATGTAACTGCCCTTATCATCAAGGCAGTATTTGACCAAATGTTACTTTAAGGAGCTCCACTAAAATTGAAATCAACAGGAAATGCATAAAACTCTCCTCTGGCTGGCGTCCATACCTAGCACAAAGGTAATGATTGTAGTAATTGGACAGCAACCAACGCAGCCCTAGGACATTGTCGTAGGAGTTGCTCAGGACAGTGTCCTGGCCCATCTTATGTATTAATGACCTCTCTCTCATAAAACTGGACGGACCACCTGGCATTGACCTAGGTACTGGAAGAAACAAAGACATGCCCTGCTCAGTCAAACGGCTGTTGTGTCAATATGTCATGGAATAAATGTGAAACTTTATGTATCAAAACTTGTTAGTTTTAAAATGGGCTTACTGCGTAACCAAAGGAAGATGGCTGCTACAAGTCACATAACCACAGAATTGGCCCTTTTTTTTGGAAGTTACCAACAAGAGTTAAAAGAACAAAAGAATCCTCTCAACATCATGGAATCTCACACCCAGTTGTAGCAACATTGCAATCACGAAACCAGGAAATGCTTCACAGCTCCAGGGTCCCAGGTTCGATTCTCGGCTGGGTCACTGTCTGTGCGGAGTCTGCACGTCCTCCCCGTGTGTGCGTGGGTTTCCTCCGGGTGCTCTGGTTTCCTCCCACAGTCCAAAGATGTGTGGGTTAGGTGGATTGGCCATGCTAAATTGCCCGTAGTGTCCTAAAAAGTAAGGTTAAGGGGGGGTTGTTGGGTTACGGGTATAGGGTGGATACGTGGGTTTGAGTAGGGTGATCATTGCTCGGCACAACATCGAGGGCCGAAGGGCCTGTTCTGTGCTGTACTGTTCTATGTTCTATGCTAAAGGTTGTTGTGCCTGGAAAATTGTTAATAAACCTATCTCTTACCTGGGACTCCCCAAGTCCATTTCAAAATGTATCTTGAACAACTTACCCCTCCAGCAGAGTCAAAGGGTCTGCCTATAGAATGCTTCCTGACGTAAGAAACTCAATATGGATAGCTACTCTTTCAAAAGCTAATAACTGGGATATTATCAATCCTTAAATCAAAACCAATTCCAGATGCGAGATAAACATCGCTTTTGAAATCATTGTGGTGAAAGAAGTTCACATGACTTAAGCAACCATTTTGAAATCTCTATATTCCTTTGAGATTTGAGAACTCCTCAGTCTACTGTTTAACATCCAGCCAGTGAACACCAAGAACCTGAACTCCTGTATCTTGGAGCATGAATCTGCTGGTAGATTTCCCACCAGTGTATGCAGAACTAATCCAGTGTCTGTGTACCAACTTCATCTTGCAGTATCAGTACAAATTGTAAAGAGAACTCTACAACTTTGGTCTTCAGAACTCTTCAGTGAAATATCTCCTCAATGGACTCTGATAATTATGTAAACCAATATTCATTTCTGTGGTTCTTTTATTGTTACTATCCATAGCTCTAAACCTTTTTTCTTTAAAAAAATAAATAAGTTTAGAGTACCCAATTATTTTTTCCAATTAAGGGGCAATTTAGTGTGGCCAGTCCAACAACTCTGCACATCTTTGGGTTTTGGGTGAGACCCATGCAGACACGGGGTGGAATGTGCAAATTCCACACGGACAGTGTTCTGGGGCCAGGATCGAACCTTGTTTTCGTTGAAAATTCACAGGTCTGATGCAGCATGTTGGGAGGAGCTGGTTTAGCTCACTGGGCTAAATCGCTGGCTTTTAAAGCAGGCCAGCAGCACGGTTCGGTTCCCGTACCAGCCTCCCCGGACAGGCGCCGGAATGTGGCGACTAGGGGCTTTTCACAGTAACTTCATTGCAGCCTACTCGTGACAATAAACAATTTTCATTTTCATTTCAAAATGTTGTTTATAACAATCACAACCGTTTGCTGTGTGATTTAGACAGTCTTACTCTGCTGCTGAGATGCTTCTTTAAGGTCACAATCTCAAACTGCTGTAAATTCTGAAGTCAGTTCAAGGTTTATTGCTGTTTAAGGTAAGTTTACAGATTGATAGATGCTTGAAAATGTTCCACTCTGGTAAAATGAACCAGTCTGAAATGACTGCTTTTCCTTGTTTTTGATACTTTGAATTGCGATAAGTATGCAATTGATCTAAGACTTTTTAATGTATAGTTAAAAAAATAATAATAGGCAACAGCAATAATTTTTGTTTCAAATGAGAGAATTTGTTAATTGTTTGAAGAATGCACTTTTCTCTTCAGAAACAGAAATGCAGGATATTGGTGCAAGACCGTACTTATATGGTTGGTTCCACAACAACCCATCAATAACGGATCCTCCACCACTCAGCATCTCTCCTAACCTAATGTTTGGAGCAACCCATGCTTTGAATGTGGACCGACCCGAGAGTCCATTACAGGTGCATTAACATTAACAATGTGTCCTTTCATAAAGTATAGATGTACGTTGACTATTGACAATTTAATTCTATTATGCCCTTCCAATCTCCCCACTGAAGGCAAAGACTTTAAGAATAGAAAGAAGAACGTGCATTTGTATAATGCCTTTCATAACCTCAGGATAACCCAAAATGCTTTATAGCTAATGAAATACTTCTGACATGTACTTACTGTTGAAATGTAGGTATACATTGTATCCAATTTTCACACAATAAAGTTTGACAAATATCAATCAAGACAATTGAGCAGATAATTTATTTTAGTTGTGTCATTTGAGGAATCAATATTGGCTGCAATAACAGAAGAATTCCTATGCTCATGGTTGAATAGTGCCATTGGATCTTCTATATTCACCTGAGATGAGGTCTTGTTTTAACATCACTGAAACACAAGGTCCGCAACAGTGTAGCATTCCCTTCGTACTGCACTGGATTATCTGCTCAAATTTGTGGATTTGGACCTGAATGCATGACCTGCTGTCTCCGAGCTAAGCTAGCTGTTGAGCTTTTGAATTCAGTTGGATAGGTTTAGTCAGTTCTTGGTTGTAAAGTATTCATTGGAGTTTTGAGGTGGGAGGGAGGAGAAAGAATATTCTGTGAACTCCCCTTAGTCTAGCATGTGCTGCCTGAAGGAAGTTATGTGGTGGCCAATGACTACAGAGTAGAAATTAGTGAAATGTTCAAGAGTTATTGTTATAAATTAATTCTGGAGATATCCATGTGGTCTACCTTTTGGAAAAACTACTTTCTTCAGGAAACAGTGCATTTAACTTTTAAAATGAATAACCTGAATTTATTTTGTAGAGATCTCCTTTATAAAAAAATTAATTCATAGGAGGTGGGTGTCATTGGTGAGGCCGGATTGTTATTATTTAACCCTGTTTACCCTGATTAGTTGATGTAATTTCTACTTTTGAATTGAATTCACCGGAGTAAGAAGGAAGCACTCATCATTATATGTTGTTTTGTCACAGATGGCTACCTCCCAACATTCTAGTAGACCGCGAACACTAAGTGAGAATGAAATTTGTCTAGCAAGTGTATCCAGGCGGCAGAGGAATTTGTAAGTACAAAATGTTGACCGTGTCTGTTTGTTGTCCTATCATGCAGCCAAATCTGCACAGCTGCAATAATAATGACGTCTACCATGCTCAGAGACTGGAATGGAGGGTAGTCTAATATGGAAAGGAAAATTTGACAACCATACTGAAACCAGTTATTTTAGAAGTTGGACACTCAGCTATTAGAGAAGGTCTCAAGTGGTTTATGAATATTTTACTCATGGGTGGAATAAACCTTATCAGACTGTTCTTCCGTATATGCAGATTTAAAGTGATTGGAAGAAGGATTGGAGGGATTTTAAGAAAACCATTTTCACCCAGAGGGTGGAATTTGCTGCCCCAATTGTTGGTTGAGGTAGAAATCCTCAACTCATTTAAAAGGTATTTGGATCTACACCTGAAGTGCTGTAACCTGCAAGACTACGGACTGGGTGCTGGAGGTTGGAATTGGAATGGATGGCTGATTATTTTCAGCAGGTGCAGTCATGGTGGGCTGAATGGTCCCTTTTTGTGCCTTAACTTTTCTATGGTTCAATAGTTCTATATACCCCCTTAATATTGCAAATAGATTGAGTGTGAGAGTAGCTCAGCACATCATTATTTTACATCAGTGAGTGTACCTCGTGCCCAGACTGTAAGTACAAATGCAAAATGAGTTTGACCTAGATTTTCGTTGGCATGGCCCACAATAAACATTTCACAGATAATCTGAGTCTAAAAGGACGATTAGTGTGGGATTTGAAAATGCTACATTCAAGAGCTGCTCTTTTGCACTCGGAGTTAGGAATATTGATGGGAGTGTAGAGATAAAACCAGCTCAAAATGCCAAAATTATCCCATTCTCTATCAAAAGCAATCCTCCATTTTATGAACACAAAACATTTATCATAAAATTAACTCTGCAGGCAAACAATATTAGCGGGAGATGGTGGTGTAGTGGTCACTGGACTAGTAATCCAGAGACACAGGGTAATGCCGGCAGATGGTAAAATTTAAATTCAATTTAGAAAAATATGGAATTAAAAGTCTAACGATGACCATTGTCAATTATCATAAAAACCCATTTGGTTCACCAAAACATGTAGGGAAGGAAATCTGCTATCCTTACCTGGTCTGTTCTACATGTGACTCCAGGTCCACAGCAATGTTGCTGACTCTTTATATGCCCTCTGAAATGGCCAAGTAAACCACTCCGGTCAAGGGCAACAAATGCTGGCCTAGCCAGCAGTGCCCACATCCCATGAATTAGTGGGCAGCACGGTAGCACAGTTGGTTCACAGTTTCAGGGTTCCAGGTTCGATTCCTGGCTTGGGTCACTGTCTGTGCGGAGTCTGCACGTTCTCCCCGTGTCTGCGTGGATTTCCTCCGGGTGCTCTGGTTTCCTCCCACAGTCCAAAGATGTGCAGGTTAGGTGGGTTGGCCATGCTAAATTGCCCTCGTGTTAGATGGGGTTACTGGCTATGGGGATGTGTGGGCTTAAGTGGGGTACTCTTTCCAAGAGCTGGTGCAGACTCGATGGGCCGAATGGCCTCCTTCTGCACTGTAAATTCTATGATAATTTCGAAACAAAATTACCACCAAGTTCTGACAGTATGGCCATTGAGAATTCCACCAATTAAAGACCCAGAGAACCATGATTTTGGATATAAAGAAAAGATAGAAGTCTTTTGAGGCACCAATAAATTTGAAATTTCCATATTTGTCACGAGATTACCCGTTGGCCATCGAACAGCACAATCTCAATTTTCCCTTCCTTCAATGTGCTGATAATCTTTGAAGCCTGCCTTGATAACTCCTCTTATCCTCTGGTAGTTCTTTTTTTTTACAGCAGTCTTCTTTATAATTGTTGCTGTATGCCTCACTGCTAAACCCTATAAATAATGTATTTTTAAATAACTGTCATATCTAACATCATAGCTATGAGCATTAACTCCCAAGCAACTGCTACTGTGCACATGTCTTTCTAATCCAAAATAGAATTTTGGATAGATATGTACAATGCATGCGTTAACAAGTCTGTGGTATTGTGCAAAGCAAATAATGGCATGATGGGAAAACTAGTCAAGTCTTCTTGGTACAATTGAATTTAAACTGACTTCACATAACCTAAGGCACAGATACAAACAGCCAAGGTCAACTTGACCTGAGAACTGGCTGACTCTGAAACTCTAGGATAAGGCGTGTTCGTCATGAGACTAGAGCAGTCTCAATACATACCAAGCTAAAAAACTGTCTCTTCCTGTACGTAAACAAATTTGTCCATTTCTTAAAACAAAGACAAGATAATGATATGAGACCCCAGTCCCCGAAAGGTCAGCAAGGTGACGCCATTGTAATGATTATTACTTATGTTTTACTTTCGATCAAATTCCTGACCAAGCTGTATTCATGTTGTCTTGATCCTATACTGTATAAAAATCATCTTATTCTTCTGTGATATTGCAGACTTGGGACGGACCAGCAGTTTGTACTTGACTGCCTTCTGACTCCAAGTCTCAGCCATACTGCTAGCAGTTCTAATTCGTAAATAAAGTTCAGTTTTGCTTACCTAATGAATGCTGTTTGAATTTCTCTATCACAGACAGACGCGGGGAAAATATTGACTACGACAAGTCTATATTGTGCAAAAAGAAATATTTGCATTTATATAGTGTCTTTCATGATCTTTCTCACAACCACTGGATGTATCAAAGTGCTTTACAGCTAATTAATTATTTTTCAAAGGTAGTCACTATTGTAATGTACGAAATAGCTAGTTTACATACAGAATGTTCACTCAAACAGCCATGTGATAATGGTCAGATAATTTGTTTTTGAACTTCCGGTGATGGGGATGTGCTGAGCAGCCGCAGGAAAATTGGCTCTCCTCCTGGAAGTTTGAATTTGGCACTTTTACCCTAAAATAGGCTACTAAGAATGGAAAAAAACCCTATTCCCCCTCCAAGACCGCAGTTACCAAAAATGACCGCAAATTATTCTAGGGACCGAAAAGACGGCAGGATCACTAAGAGCCTGGATAAGAAATACGGGTCGACAACGAGCATGCGGAATGGGATGGAACTGGCTGTACCTGAACACGTCGAATCGCTTAGGCACATGTCGGACTACCCTCCGATAAGAGAATGGATGGACCTCCTAATGCAGGAGCTGTTAAAGCACAGAGATGCCATCAAACTAGAGATGATGGCAACAGTGACGGCGGTGGTCACAGATGCCCTGGCCCCTTAAAGGTGGCAGTGGAAAAGATGTAGCAATGACTGGAGGCACAGGAGGCAAGGACCTGGAGAAGACAGCAATCGACCAGAGTGACCGGATTGCCTCGTCAGAGACAGAAGTGTCAAGGTTGCTGTTGACCCAGGGGACTCTGAAAGGGAAGATCGAGGACCAGGAGAACCGATCGTGACGCCAGCATCTCTGCATTGTGGAGAGGACATCGAGGGCAGGAGCCCCATGGAGTAGGTGGTCCAAATGCTGAGTAAACTGATCAGGGGGGAAAACTTCCCCAAACGGCCAGTGGTAGACAGAGCCCACTGATCACTCTGGCCAAGGTCCAAAACGGAGGAGGTGCCCGGGCCATCATCATGAAGCTATACCAGAGAAGATCCTGAACTGGGCAAGACACACATGATCCTGTAAGTGGGAGGGGCACTCAATCCATGTGAGCAAAGACATCGGCGCAGACCTCGCCAGGCTGAATACAATGCAGCCCTCTACAAGAGCAAGGTGCAGTTAGGGATGCTGTACCTGGCTAAGCTCTGGGTGACCTTCCAGGGGAGGGAGTGTTACTTCACCGCAACGGCCGAAGGAGACAAATTCATACTCGAGCATGGGCTCGGAAGGCACCAGCAACAGCACTGAACACAAACTTTAAAAATAAAGAAACAGTTGCACAGGATAGAACTGCCTCATTTTTGATCTGCTATCAGACCCAGGAAGGAGGGGGTGAGAGCGGTGAGATGCGGAAACATGTGGGGTGAAGGAGGAGGATGGGAAGGAACATGGTGGGTAGGGGAAGGTGAAGATGGCTCTTGCTGGCTTGGGGGAGCACCACACCAGCGAACGGACAAGCTAGAGTTGGGAAGTACTGGGGGAGTATTGTGGGGAATAATGGGGGGGGGGGGGAAAGTGGGGGTCAGGAGGGGAAACGGGGAGTAGACAAGCCCAGGAGGGAACCGAGAGGAAGGAGAGGGGTGGCTAGAACGCTGGCTACCACAGGGTGCACATAGGAACAACAGAAGCAAGTGCACCAGGAACGGCCGTCTTGGATGGCTCCCTGGATGAAGGGAAACACTGTAGTGCAGGGGCGCATCCATAAGTTAAGTATGGTTGACCCCGCAGGAGGGGGTGGCGGTCAGAACTCCCCACCAGGGTAGTCACCTGCAACATCAGGGAACTTAACGGCCCAGTGAAAAGATCCAGATTCTTCGTTCATCTAAAAAGTGTGAGGGCCGATGTTGACTTCCTCCAAGAGACATAACTGAGTGAGAACGATTGACTGTGGGTAAGAAAGAACTGGGTGGGACAGACTTGCCAATTGCACTATGGGACGAGGGCTGGGGGGTGGCCATACTGCTCAACAAGAGGACAGCCTTCACGACGACAAAGAATGTCACGGGGAACGGTATGTCATGGTTAATGGTGTCCTGGAAGGGGCACCAGTGGTCCTCAAATGTGTACGCTCCAAATTGGGCAACACGGAATTCATAAAACCACAACAGAAATCCCCAACATAGACTCACATCGACTCATTATGGGCGGTCTTTAACTGTACAGGACCAACTGACAAACAGATCCAATTCCAAATCAGGGAATCTATCAAACATGGCGAGAGAGTTGAACAGTTTCATGGAGTAGAGGGGGCAGTGGAACCTGGAGGTTCTCGTGCCCATGGGAGATGGAGTTCTCCTTCTCCAAGGTACACAGGGTCTACACCAGGATCGACTTCTTCGCAGTGGGGAGAGCGGTGCTTCCAGGGATAGTAGGAGTAGAGTACTCCCCAATCGTAATCTGCAACCGCGCGCCACACTTCTTGGATGTGTGGTTGGAGATGAGCTGGGCACAACGCCACTCCATGGGGGCTGGACACAGTCCTCCTTGTCGACAAGGCATACTGTCAACAGATATCACAAGCCATATACTAACAACCAGAATGGTGAGATCTCGCCGTCCACGTTCTGGGAGACATTGAAAGCGTAGAAAAAAGGGAAATATTTGCGTACAAGGCAGGGAAAGATCGGAAGGAGAGGGTGCTGGGCAACAGCTGGTCGACTCCATACTGGAGTTGGACCAGTGGTACTCTTCGTCCTTGACCGTGGAAACTACAGGCGGAGCGGAAATGGCTAGAAATGTACTTTGACCTGCTCTCCACTGGGAAAGCAGTGCCCCAGCTCCGCCAGGCATGGGAGACCTTTTACGAGCATGAAGACAAAGCCAGCCGCCTGTTGGCCGACCAGCTGAGAAAGCAGGCAGCCAGGAGGGAAATGTCCCAGGTAAAAGACATGGAGGTAAGCTAGTTGCAGCACCAGAACAGATAAATGAAGCCTTTGTAACCTTCTATCGGGAGCTCGAAGATGAAGCAGTTCCTCGACGAACGGGACATGCTGGTCTAGTGGGGAAAATATAGGAAGGGGCCTGGAAGCACCATTAGAACTGAGGGAAGTCATGGGGAGCATTAATTCCATGTAGGCGGGAAAGGCGCCGGGGGAGGTGCCGGGGCTGGATGGATTCCCGGTGGACTTCTATAAAAAATACGCGCCAGCACTTAAAAAATTCATGCCAGCGCTGGCCCTGCATCTGCGGGTGATGTTCCAAGACTCACTAGCAAGGGGCCCCCTGCTGCCAACGTTGGCTCAGGCCTCAATATCACCGATGCCCAGAAAAGACAAAGACCCGATGGAGTGTGGGTCCTACAGACCCATCTCACTCCTTAACACTGATGCTAATATCCTGGTGAACGACCTGGCCAAGTGGCTGGAGAGCTGCGCTCCAGAGGTAGTCATGGAAGATCAGACGGGTTTTGTCAAGGGCAGGCAGCTAGCAGAAAACACCAGGCAGCTGCTGAACATGATCATGACCCCATCCAGGGAGAGAACACCAGAAGTGATCATCTCCCAGGATGCAGAAAAGGCCTTCCACAGGGTCGAAGTACCTCATAGATGTACTGAATCGGTTTGGATTCGGGCCAGGGTTCACCTGGGTGGAACTACTGTACAGTGTTCCCATGGCAGCGTATGCACAAAAACTACAAACTCTGGATCCGACTACACAGGCATGAGGCAGGAATACCCACTGTCCCCATTGCTGTTTTCCCTGATGATTGCCATTAGTGCAGCAAAAGGGTGAAGTATCCAAAGGGCAGACGGAGAGCATAGAGTCTCACTCTATGCAGATGACCTGCTCCTTTACATCTTGAACCTCTTGGTCAGCAAGGAAGGAATAATGAAACTCCTGAAAGAATTCAAGCTTTCTCAGGTTACAAGCTTAAACTGAGTGAGAGCAAAATGATTCCTGTGAACCTGCAGGGGGAAGCTGTAGAGCTGGGAGTTCAAACTGGCTCAGACCAAATTCTACTACCTGGGATCCAAATAGCCCATGATTGGGCACGGATCCACAAGTGGAACCTGAAACTGGTAGAGGAAGTGGGGGGGAGGGGGAGGTGGGTGGGAGGTGGGGGGAGGGGGAGGTGGGTGGGAGGTGGGGGGAGGGGTGGGGTGGGGATGAGGGGGTGGGGTGGGGATGGGGGGGATGAGGGGGTGGGGATGGGGGGGGATGAGGGGGTGGGGATGGGGGGGGATGAGGGGGTGGGGATGAGGGATGAGGGGGGGAGGGGGGGCGCGAGGACTGGGGGGGGCGCGAGGACGGGGGGGGGCGCGAGGACTGGGGGGGGGGGCGCGAGGACTGGAGGGGGGGGCGCGAGGACTGGAGGGGGGGGCGCGAGGACCGGAGTGGGGGGCGCGAGGACCGGAGTGGAGGGGGCGCGAGGACCGGAAGGGGGGGGGGGGCGCGAGGACCGGAGGGGGGGGGGGGGGGCGCGAGGACCAGGCTGAAGGTCCTGCAAAGGAGGATGAATGTGTCAGGCCTGGCCCGGCCCTTCTGAACCTCCACTTCTACCACTGGGCGGCTTCTGCAGAAAGAGCAAGAGAATGAGTCAAGGAACTGAGATTGAAGTGGGTGAGGATGGAGGAATGTTCTTGCACAGGGATATCCATCCGCGCTAACCACAACAGCACTCCCATCCCTCCCAGCCAGACACTCAAAATCCAGTGGTAGTAGCCACGCTCCGAACGTGGCAGCACTTGGGCCTAACTTCCGTTCATACAGGTCCAAAACGTCCTCTGCAAGAAAATGACGACGTATCCCCAGATACCTGAACATTCACTATTAAAAAGACTACTGAACCTGGGCGACTCTGGGAGGGGAACAATGCGGACATGTACGGACAACTGCTAGAAGAGGTATACTTACTCCTGGATGAGACTAGGAAAAGTGGGAGGAGGACTAGGCAGGGAGATAGGCAGAGGATCCTGGATCGAAGCACTGCAGAGGGCAAATTTGACTTCCACATACGCAGGGCTGAGTCTAACGCGAATAAAAGTGGTGCACAGAGCGCACCTACCGAGAACACGAATGAGTGGGTTCTTTCCGGAGGTAGAAGACAAATGCAAACGATGTCAGGGAGGCCCGGCTAACCACACCACATGTTCTGGGCGTTCCCCAGCCTTGTCGGGTCCTGGACATCCTTCTTTGAATGTTGTGTGAGTGAGGGTGAAGACATGCTCACTAGTGGCAGTCTTCGGGTTATCAGAGCAGCCAGAACTCTTCATAAGGTGGGGTGGGAGGGAGCTGACACCCGAGCCTTATTGCCTACCGGGGACCTCTGCTCGGCTGGCGATCAGCTGCACCACCCAAGGCTGCAGACTGGCTGTCCGACCTGGCGGAAGTTCTGAGGCTGAGAAATGTTGTCATCTGTGGGTTGCAAGAAGGCTTTCACAGGATTTGGAAGCGGTTCACCAACTTGTTTCAAGACCTGTACGTGGCCAGCACCAATAAAGTAGAGGAGGGGTGGGGTGGTGGAGACACAGAGCAAGTCACGGAGCAAGGAAGAGAAAGAAAGGTGGGGGGGTGGGAGGGAGAGAACGGGATGAATGCACCCAAGGGAAACACGGGAGACAGGTAGAAGGGAAGAAAACTATAAAAGACCGGTTTGCTGGCAAATTAATGCTTGAGTCACAATGTACATAAACCACTGTAAATACACGTTTCGGCCAAGTCTGGCAATGTAAAGTCTGCAAGAGAAGTATTTTCATTAAGGAGGGTATGTTACAGTTGTTGTTTATTATGTGTTGGTCTTATTTAGCCCTGTGAATGTGTGATATAAATGTGAAAAGCTCAATACAAATGCTTTAAAAACCAATCATTTTTTTGTGTGTGGTTAATTTGGAATAATTAGCGGCTAGGATACCAGGGATATCTATCCCGCACCTCTGCAAAATGGTCCCTTGAGAACCTTTTAAATCCACCTGTGAGAGCCTCAGTTTAATGTCTCATCTGAAAGGCAGCACCAGCAACAGAGCAGCTCTCTCGCAGTACGGCACTGGAGTGCCAACCTTGATTTTTGTGTTCCAGTCCTGGGGGGGAGGTGGCCTGTTGGCCGGCGACAGGATCTTTTGTTTCTGCTGCTGTCAATGGGATTTCCCATTAAATCCATCGGCAGGCCCAGAAGATCCTACCAGCATTACAGTCTCGAAAAGTCCGCCCCTGAAGTGGGACTCACACCTAGAATCTTTTGACTGAGGGGAGAGTGCTACCAATTGAGGCCAGTTGGTCGTTGCACCTTCTTTTGTCATTCACAGCAACCTCACAGTCTCGGGAGCCATGTTATTGTTGACTGTTTTGTTAATAAATATGATATAAACTTAACACAAAACTCTGTTCTCCTGTCCGCTGATGAAAAATATGTATATAGCCATTTTCTTAATGCATCAATGAGAAATGTTGCAAATATACTTTAATCCTCAATTAATTGTGATAGTTATCAATTCTTTTTAATGGTGTAAATTGGCTGCAGAACAACTATTTTCTCTGAGAACAAGCTTTGTAAATCCATCCCAAGCCGCAAAGTCAAAACAGACAGCAGAGAAATGAAAGACTGAACAATCTGAATGTCCTTTTCCTATTCCTAGCATTTATTTTTAAATATATGTCAACCATCTTTTATACAGTTTATATCAGAAATGTTTTGGTATGTCCCTTAATGGAATATTTTATAGCAAATTACTTGAACTATATATGGGGATATGAAATATATCCCTGTACAATTCAAACGTTTGCTTTAACAATGCTTTACTTCTATCCATTCTGTAGGATTGATCATTCCAGTGGTCCAAAACATTCCTTCCCTTCACCTGGACCTGGCCAGGCATCCTTTTCAATTCATAATGTATGTAATGTATTAATTTATGCTGGACACAAACTGTCAGAATACTTAACGGAAACAGTCAATCAGAAAATGCGAAGAAGGTGACCAGAACTGGCATATGTAACATCAATATTTTATGTCCGTTTGTTATTGAGCTATGCACAAAGTGCATCACTTTGAAGCCTGTTAGATGTTAACAGTTTTCCAGTAACTATGCATCTGATTTATGCTTTGCTATCAATACTTGTCTGACTAATGAAGCACCTTGAGTCAGGTATTTGCTCTGATTGTTCACAATTAACTATTCTGCTGTTGTTGGATATTGTTATCTGTCATAACCCTGTTTTATTAAGTACATGATCATTTGAGGGAAGTTTTGTGCTTCTGAGTGTTATAAGGTTTAGAGCACAGTTATACTTACGCTATTTTTTAGCATTAAATACCCCTAAGTACAGCATGAGCTATTTGCACTCTTGATCTTTCTCTACATTAGTAGGCCAAAATTACTCTCTCACCAGTCATCCTTAATTTTTGAGTATTTTAAAACTTTATGACAAATGGAGGGTTTTAGGAATATTGGCTTCTAAATGTTGAGACAATTTAGGGTTAAAGCCTTGGTTATTGTGTGACTGTAGTGGTCATGTTTTAAAAATAATTCTGTTTTGTAAAGGCCCGGGAACATCTTGGACACAGTTGGTGAAATTGACCAGAGGAATGTGGTTTGACTGAGGAAGGCCCCGAGGAGTTGATGTGCTTTGCAACCTCCTGAGATCATTTGTTTTTCAGCTTGGGGAGATGTCATTGCTGGTTGGAGCCCAGGAATGCAGAGAGGCAGCTAGGTTTTGGAAAAGCTTAGGGAGAGAGGAGCTGAATTCTGATCTGATTTAGTCCACAATTTTCTCACAGTGGGATAGTTATAAAAGAGTAATAAACTGTAAAGCCGAGCAGTCATGTCTGGCGACAAGGAGGAAGCTGAAACAAGCCAGGTGAACCAGCTTTTTGAAAACATTCAGCCCGAGTCTGAAGGCGTTCCAACAAGAAGAAGCCAAATAAGTTTTATAAAGCAAGTATTACTCCAGGCCATGCTAATTTTAAGATGGATTGAGAGCTGCATGTTTCTTATTGTTTAAAGGGAAATTGAGTAGTAGTGTTAATGGGTAATTGTAAGCTCTTTTTTGTTGTGTGTGTGAAGTTAAAAAGTTTAATATTGCATTCATAATAAAGTTTTGTTTTAGGAATACCAAAGCTCTATTTCTTCATGTAGTCACACCTGGAATGAATCATTCTTTCCGCACATTCTTACAAATAAATAAAATATTGGGGTTTTGGTTCAGTATCCTAGCCACTGTTGAGATCTGGTCTTGGATCATAATAACTTACAGAACGCAACAGCATTGGCATGCTGTGTAATATAACATGACTTAGAATTTCAGTAGTATGTTTCATATGGTCAATATCACAAATCAAAATAAACAGTTCTATTACGCATGTTGCAGATTAATGTTTTTTAGTGTGGAGATTAAAATATTTCTTCCCTTTTGGTGGAGGAAAAGAATGTCATGTGAACATCTAAGACCAAGAGCCCGCTTGATTGGCATCCCATTCACCACCTTAAACGTTCACTCCCTCCACCACAATGACAGCAGTTTGCACCTATACAAGATGCCCTGTAGCAACTTATCATTGCTCCATCAATAGCATCTTCCAAACCAGTGACCTCAGCCACCTCGAAGGACAACGGCAGCAGATCCATGGGAACACCACCACCAGCAAGTTCTGCTCCAAATAACACCCCATCCTCACTTGTTCCTTCATGTCACTGCGTCAAAATCCTGGAACTACCTCCCTAACAGCACTGGGTGTACTTGCACCACATGGATTACAGTGGTTCAAGATGATTGCTCACCACTTTCTCAAGTGAAATTAGGGATGGGTAAAAATGTGGCCCAGCCAGTGACACTCACAACTGGTGAATGAATCAATGAAAAAAGTGACCCAATGGTGCCTTTCTAGTGGAGCTTAATATAATTCATTATCTACACCAATTTCAATCAGTGGGAAATTGAGAAAGGAAGGAATTTGGAGACAATGGCGAATAATTAATTAATTCAAAACTCATTCACAGAGTTAAAATAGGATCCGATGTCAGCAAACCACCTGGCTGAGGCAGTTAACCTAATGCGCAGCATGTAGTTTACACTGGAACCGCTTAAATCAGCAAAGTGTTTCAAACTCTTTATGCACTGCAGTTATCATTGTGGAAATTGGTGAAAGGACTAACTCTTCTGCATGTCTGATGCAAGAACGTACTGTCTGCTAACTGTCATGTTAACTTAGTTGTGGTTCTAATAGTTTGCCCGTACGTATTTTTAGGTTGCAGCCTTTAAAGTTTATAGTGAGATTTTTTTAAATCTGGGCTTTCAGATGGATGATTATTAAAAAAAATATTTTATGTATATCCTGAAAAGAAAATATTTGAATTGCTTTGAGTGATATAAAGTATGACATAATCCATCTGTGATCTGATTTTTGCATGTGATGACACAAATAGGTTGAACACTGTTGAATTCCTGGCATTCTGCTGGGTTTTAGAAATCATACTTTAAAATAGATGTAGGTTTTGTGTCGGTGATGGAGGTACCTTAGTCATTTGTAAGGTATTATCCCTAGGTATCCTTACATACTTCTTGATATTCTGATGTGAACTACATTGATAGAAGCCTGAGAGCAAAACAGCTTCTGCATCCTTCCTGTGGGGAAACCAAAAACGCTGAGGACATGTTCTCAGTTAATGAAAATTTGATGCCTTTAGCACTTTGTGCCAAATAAGGACTGTTGTTCTCAGTATTACATAGAAGATAGGAGCAGGAGGAGGCCTTTTGGCCCTTCGAGCCTGCTCCGTCATTTATCACGATCATGGCTGATCATCCAACTCAATAGCCTAATCCTGCTTTCTCCCCATAGCCTTTGATCCCATTCTCCCCAAGTGCTATATCCAGCCGCCTCTTGAATATATTCAAAGTTTTAGCATCAACTACTTACTGTGGTAATGAATTCCACAGGCTCACACTCTTTGGGTGAAGAAATGTCTCCTTATCTCTGTCCAAAATGGTTTACCCTGAATCCTCAGACTGTGACCCCTGTTTATGGACACACCTATCATTGGTAACATCTTCCCTGCATCTACCCTGTCTAGTCCTGTTAGAATTCCTGTCTAGTCCTGTTAGAATTACTCAATAATACATGAATTACTTGATACTCAATAAACATTAAGTGGAGTACTTTTCTACCTTGAGTTTCACTGAATGCTTAGTTTTTTTTAAACTGTGGAGCAAGTGATGGGACTGCCAATACTTTTGTAGCAATAATATTAGTGATATAATGTGGGGGAGTGTCCATTTCAGTAACTTCCTACACGGGTCATATGAGTGCCTGCTAGAGAAAGTGTAGGGCACAGGAAATTCTGTAAGATAAAGCAGAAAAAAACAGAGCAATGTTTAAATTCCACAGGGACTTTGTGATATTTAGATTGCTGTGACTCAATATGGTATTTCTGTGACCAATTCATTTTTTCCCTCCATTTTAAGGAGTCGGTTCCATAGCCAACCCCTTTCTAGCAGCCTATATCTGGATGGGACCAATCAAACAAGGAATCAAAGGTGATTATCATGTTTACTTTTTTGAAGCACTTGCATTTGTTTTAACTGTGATATTAGTTTTACTTTTACTGTCTCAAACTTTTATATCCTGCTGTAAATACTTTGTTTGAAATAACTGAAAAACTCAGTATATAGTGCTTGCAATTCTGTCACAATAAAGTGCATGCACTAGTTGTACGTTGGGGAAATGCTAGGGCATTATTCTTCACTTTATCAAAAACGGTTTCCCCCTGTGGGAGGGGAAGGGAAAGGAAGCCTGTGCCCTCTTTGTGAATTTGTGAATAAACCCAGCTTCAGGAAAGACTGACTCCAGAATCCTCTTTAATAATAATCTTTATTCTTGTCACAAGTAGGCCTACATTAAAACTGCAATAAAGTTACTGTGAAAAATTCCTTAGTCGCCACACTCTGGCACCTGTTCGGGTACACAGAGGGAGAATTCAGAATGTCCAATTCACCTGACAAGCATGTCTTTCGGGACTTGTGGGAGGAAACCGGAGGAAACCCACACAGACACGGGGAGAACAAGCAGACTCTGCACAAACAGTGACCCAAGCGGGAATTGAACCTGGGACCCTAGCGCTGTGAAGTAACAGTGCTAATTACTGGGCTATAATGATTGAGCAATTAATTATAACACTCATATCGGTCTACTGCACTCAGATTGGGCTGAAATGCTCGCTTCCATTCAAATTAGTAAAGTTGCTTTGGGATACAGGTATGCTGTCTGCAAAATATGTCTTGAGAGGTTGAAGAAGGTAGTAAAAATGCAAATCTTCAATTGTTCGGGAGCAAAAGTAAGCTGTAAAAATAAGGATATTCATTAAAAAAGTATGTTGAGTGTTGGGCATGAGACAGATTAGAAGACTTGTACAGAAAATATTTTCCTGCTCCCTTTCCCATTTCTGGATTTTTCTTTGTCCTCTGTTATTCTTTGCTACATTTTGCCTCCATCCTATTTCAGCTCTGCATCTGAATTAACATGTTTTATAACTATAGGTTGTTGGATTCATAAATGATTTTAATTATACTATTAAATTTGCCAATGCCACCAAGAATATAAAAACATCAATGGCAGCTGGAACCGATGAGTTGGGGTAAAGAATAATTAATCTAATTTGATGTAATCAACGGTTATAGCTTTGTATACATTGGAAGGAAAACTGGTTCATGATAAAAGGATGCCCATTAATGAAAAAAACATGTGAATATTAACCATTTAGTGACGTTTTCAATCAATATGAAGCTGTTGCCAGTAACACTAAATTTCAGTAACTGTTTATACATTTCAAGGGCTACACGTCCTATATCTGTAACATAGATTTGGTTTGTTTCTTACTGGCCTAAATCTCAACATTTTATTACAAGACCTGGGGCGGGATTCTCCGACCCCCCGCCGGAGTGGAGAATTGTCGGGGGCCGGCGTCAATCGCCCTCCGCTGTGCCCAAAGTCTCCGGCACCGGAGATTCGGCGGGGGTGGGAATAGCGCCGGTCGGCGGCCCCCTCCCCCCAGTGATTCTCCGGCCCGCGATGGGCCGAAGTCCCGCCGCTGTCATGCTGGTCCTGCCGGCGTGGATCAAACCACCTACCTTTCCGGTGGGACCAGGCGGCGCGAGCGGGCTCCAGGGTCCTGGGGGGGGCGCGGGGCGATCTGGCCCCCCGGGGGCCTGGCCCGCGATCGGGGCCCACCGATAGGCGGGTGGGCTTGTGCCGTGGGGGCACTCTTTTCCTTCCGCCTTCGCCATGGTCTTCACGATGGCGGAGGCGGAAATGACCCCCTCTCCTGTGCATGCGCGGGGATGACGTCAGCAGCCGCTGGTGCTCCGGCGCATGCGCGGACTGGCGAAGTCCCTTAGGCCCCGGCTGGCATGGCGCCAAAGGCTGTTCCCATCAGCCGGCAGAGCGCCAACCACTCCGGCGTGGGCCTAGCCCCTCAATGTTAGGGCTTAGCCCCTAAAGGTGCGGAGACTTCCGCACCTTTGGGGCGGCCAGACGCCGGAGTGGTTCACGCCACTTCATCACGCCGGGACCCCCCGCCCCACCAGGTAGGGGAGAATCCCGGCGCTGGTGTGCCAGATTTGTGGTGACTTGCGAACGGTCCCTGCATTTTTTTTTTTTGAAAAATACAGCACAGATCGGGCCCTTCGGCCCACGAATTGCCGAACCTGTGTCCTAGAATAATCATAGATTATCATAGAATTTACAGTGCAGAAGGAGGCCATTCGGCCCATTGAGTCTGCACCGGCTCTTGGAAAGAGCACCCTACCCAAGGTCAACACCTCCACCCTATCCCCATAACCCAGTAACCCCACTAAGGCACTAAGGGCAATTTTGGACACTAAGGGCAATTTATCATGGCCAATCAACTTAACCTGCACATCTTTGGACTGTGGGAGGAAACCGGAGCACCCGGAGGAAACCCACGCACACACGGGGAGGATGTGCAGACTCCGCACAGACAGTGACCCAAGCCGGAATCGAACCTAGTACCCTGGAACTGTGAAGCAATTGTGCTATCCACAATGCTACCGTGCTGCCCATCTGACCATTCTGTTTGGGAAAGTCTCTGCTGACTTGATTTCTCTGTATTGGGGAGAATCCACATCACAGGTGACCCACCTTTATTCAGATGGATTCTTCTCCTGACTACCTCGCGTTTGTTTCATTCCAGACTACCGAATGTTTCTATCACGCCAGACTACCGAACGTTTGTTTCACTCAGACTACTGAACTCTTCCCCCCCCACATCGCCCCTTCCCCTGCCCCCACATCTCCATCTGTCACAGTTTAACCTCTGATAGTTTCGCTTCTGTTTTGCCTCTCACACTTTTTGTTCCCTCTGGGGACTGCCATTAGCACTCTTTTCCCTTGGTCTCTGTGGCTATTAGCACCCCGTTTCCCTGCGTTTCTGTGGCTATGACTCATCTTTCATTCTCACTCCACAGTACAAATATTCCCCAGATTCTCTGCCTGTTAGCTTTGACAAAGAGTCAATGGACTCGAAGCGTTAGCTCTTTTCTCTTCCTACAGATGCTGCCAGACCTGCTGAGATTTTCCAGCATGTTCTCTTTCGTTACCGAACGTCTGTTTTACTCCAGACTACCCAACATTTGTTGCACTCCAGACGACTGAATATTTGTTGCACTCCCTCTAGGGCAAGTATGTCCTTCCTTAGGTAAGGAGACCAAAACTTTACAGCCTGTCCTCACCAATTCCCTGTGGTAGTAAAATGTCTTTATACTCTAATCCCTTTGCAGCAAAAGCTAATGTATAATTAGTCTTGTCAATTTTGCTGTAACTGCATGTTAACTTCCTACACAAGGACACCTAAGTCCTCTGAATTTTTTCCACCAAAGTGGATAACTTTACACTTTTCTGCATGGCATTCCATCTGCCATATTTAGGCCTATTTACCCAACATGTTCATATCCCTCTGCTGCTTCTTTACATCCTTCCCATCTCCTACTTTCCCACCTCACTCTGTGTCAGTAAACATGAATACGTAACATTCAACTCCCTCATCTAAGGAATGGGTGAATTGGAATCTGTGGAGTAGGATATGGGCAACAGAGTTCTCATTGAGCAGATTTATGGCGAGCAAATATCATTTGTGGTATTAAGCATTCCAGGGGAAAACTATTGGTGCTGGATAAAGTATTTTCTAGTGGTTAATATGATGCCATACTCCAAGGGCTAAAATCCAAAGAGGTCTGTTCCATACAGTAATAAGAGTGCTTTTATAAAACCAGTATTGGAAATAAACAAGGATTATATTTGTCTTTTAATTTTTCAGCATGACCCATGAATACACAATACCTGAGGGAGTCCTTGAAAATTTCAGTGTAATGGAAATTGTAACACTCCGGCGTCAGGTAAGAACTTTTGACTGGCAACATTTACATGTATAAATATGGTAAGTGCAGTAAACCTTTCTGGGGTTGGAGTTCAATTATAGTATCAGAGCAGTGCGTATCATTACCTGGAAAAACTGAATGTCTTCAGTTACATAGCATGAAGTATGGTTGTTGGACATTTGATTCTAACTTTTACGTCAAAGTGCTAAATAAAATACAATCTTATTTTAATATTACACTGTCTTCCCTGCAAATGCCTCAGTCCATAGAGGTATATTTTCCATCTGATTCAAACCCTTGAGAGAAATAAAAATTAATAGATGTTCAAGTTTTTGTTTTGGCATTGAGCTCCTTTGCACAATGTGGTACAACCTTTCTCTCTTACAGTTGAACAAGTTGAATCGGCGCCTACAATTATTGGAACAGGAAAGCCGGGACCATGCTCGAAAGGAATTTGTCCTCTACTCCATTATCATTGCAGCTTGCTTTGTCAACAGTTGGCTCTGGCTGAGGAAGTAAATTCGTTTTAACTGCACAACGTTGCTACAAACCGACAGAGTGAGACCATCTTCTGAATGCAACATGGCGGGGCATTATTGTTTCTTTTGTGAAGCAATCTGTATCATTACTGAAATACAAGTGAATGATGTCCTTTAGAATGGTTTACTAACATCATTTTAACAGCACTGTGATATGAGTTTGGGAAAAGTTGTATTGCAAGTGTTACAGTGTAATGCATTCAAAACCTGATTGATTGCTTTAAAGCTAGATAACAGTTTTTAAATTTTATTTTACACTACATGAAGAGACGGTTAATCCAAACTGCAATAATAGGGATTTTAGGTAATTTTATCCACAACGTTTAAATTGACAAACCAGCAAGTTTGAAAAAAGATAGCTTCTGGTGGCAAGCAAAATTGCTCCTGTGTTTTGTTTTCTCACTAGTGACTACCTCTGCTGTTTGTTCATGGGAAGAGAGCATCACTGGCAATTCCTGCATTTATTGCCCATCCCTAATTTTCCTTGAACATTTGTGCAGAGATGTCTGTGATTTGACTGTCCTAGCCTTCATTATTGTTCAACCCTAATTTCCCTTGAGAATCTATGCTGGAATGTCTGTGATTTGACTGTCCTAGCCTGCATTTATTGCCTAACCCTAATTGCCCTTGAGAATTTGTGCCGGACTGTCTGACATTTGACTGTCCTTTTTTCCTTTTGTTCCAATGGAAATGTGCCTGGTCTCTGCTTGATTTCTCCTCAAAATGTCTCAACTACATATGTTACATTGCTCAGTGGAAAATCACAGGCAATCAAGTTAGTTCCTGAACTTCTATTTCAAATGTCATATTTTTTTATTATAGAGTTGCAATAACATATGTCTGCCCAATGGTTGAGGATGAAACCTTGCATGCAAATACTAAAGAGTTTTACCTCCAAAGTTGCATATTAACGCAATATATTTAATCACAGTGGCACAATGGCTAGCACTGCTGCCTCACAGCACCAGGGACCCACCCAGGTTCAATTCTGGCCTTGGGTGACTTTCTGTGGAGTTTGCACATTCTACCCATGTCTCCATGAATTTCCTAAGGGTGCTCCGGTTTCATCCCATAGTCCAAAGAAATACAGATTAGGTGGATTGGCCATGCTAAATTGCCCTTTAATGCCCAAAATGTTTGGTGGGTTATGGGGCTACGGCAGGGGTGTGGGCCTAGGTAGGGTGCTCTTTTTAAGTCGGTGCAGACTTAATGGGCTGAATGGCCTCCTGCCCTGTAGGGATTCTGCCATTCTATATGACGATATCTAGCCCAATACTGACTCGTATACTTGCCATGTGAGCAGGTATATTTTAATTTTAGACTTTTACTCTTGCTATGTACTGCATGAGACTCAACCATCTAATGTGTTATAGCCAGAGAAAGCTAAATTCTCAGTAACTCAAGGCTGCTGTTTGAATTTCTGCAATTAAATTATTAGAAACAGAATGCTGCCCATTATTATGATATGAAAAGACTGATAATTCATGTTATTTCTGATTTTTATATTAACATATGCTAGATCAATGGTTTTTAAGAATGGAAACGTGTGCTTGAGGGACATATATAAATGCAGTCTACTGTTGAATTAAAGCTGTTTCTATTGAGATTAAACTGTGCATGATGTAACATAGCAGTACTTGTGAGGATCAAGTCATCCAGTTGGACAGCTTAAATGTGCACATTTATTTAGTAACTAAAAGTGTAACTGTACGATAGGATCGTGAGTCCAGCAGGATTTCAATTTGAAATAAGAGAACATTCTCTCCTGATGGATAAAACATAGTGCAATGTTAAAGTGAATACTACAAATTGGGAGATGTGAGCTGGCATTGGCCAAAGAACAATTTGGGAAAAAGATTGAAACAATTCCAATGCAATGCACGGAAGATCCAGGTGATAAATGTTCAATCTAAGGTCATGTTTGTGAGTAATGAATAAGTCCAGGTAAGACAAGCAAATTTGAGATAAAAAATAAAATAAAAGAATGTCTATTCCTGTATATGCTTTAGATATAAACAGTTTCCGACAAAAATTGTTTTCTAACAGATGGAAGTTGCTGTTCTCTCTTTCAGTGCAATACAAAATAGTCGAGAAGTTTATTCCTTTGAATTTAAACCTCACAAGTCTAATTTTAACTGCGCTGTACTGAACCATCCAAGTTTTGATAATCTAAATACACGCCTCTATAACTTGGTATTTTTATATTATTTCCTCATGTATTTTGAAAAATGTAAACAATACTTTAATCTTCCAGCGCGGTGGCAGAATGACAATTTTGTATGGAGAAATCTATTTCTCTAAATTCCATTTAAAAATGAGTTTAAAAAAACATCTGAATTTAAGTGCAGGTTTAAAATTGGACAAGTGGGGCGGCATTCTCCCCAGCCCGGCGTGACGGAGGGTCCTGGAGTAGGGGAGTGGCGCCAACCACTCAGGGGTCGCGCCTCTCACCGCCCTACTCCGGAGCGGTTGCCACCAGAAGACCGGCACAAAAAACCGGCGCCCCCGGCAGCGGGGCTGGCCGAAAGGCTTTCGCCGGCCCGCGCATGCGCCGGCAGTGACGTCAGCAGCAGCTGGCCGCTGATGTCACTGCAGGCGCATGCGCGATCTGGGGTTCGCTTCCGCCATGGCGGAGGCCGTGACGGACGCGGAAGAAAATAGTGCAGCCAGGGCACTGACCCGGAGTCTGAGCGGGGGGCCCCGATCGTGGGCCAGGCCACCGTGGGGGCACCCCCCGGGGTTCGATCGCCCCCCCCAGGACCCCGGGGGCCTGCTCGCGCCGCTGATCCCGCCGTTCCAGAGGTGGTTTAAACCTCGGCGGTGGGAGAGGCCTCCCAGCGGCGGGACTTTGGCCCATCCGGGCCGGAGAATCACCGCAGGGGCCTCTCCGATCGGAGTGGCGAGATTCCCGCCACCGCCACTTCCCGGGTGGCGGAGAATCTCTGCCACGGCGGGGGCGGGATTTTAGGCGCCCCCAGGCGATTCTCCGACCCTGCTGGGGGTCGGAGAATTTTGCCCCTGGTAAGTAGAAAGTCGATAGAACAGTATAAACACCGATAGAGGTGTATGTTGTGAAGTCAAATCTATGTGCAGAAACACTGAATTGCGCAGAGATTCAACAAATTAGCAGTTATTAGAATCTGATCATCCTGTTTAGTTTTGCACTTTAGGAATAGGAATGAACATTGAAATATGTTCTTGTCAATTGTACATGTATTTATGTGTATAATATTTAAATATATACCCAGTGTGGGCTCTCAAACACAAAGGAATGTTTGTTGGTTCAGCTGTAGCATTTTTATCCTTCCCAAAAGTGTCCAAGCCCTTGGTTTGCGGAAAATCTTGGCCAAACATTTACAGGACCTTTTGGTGACCCATATAATGAAAACAAATTCTTTTGTACATTATTTTTCTGTTTTATATCTTCAAAATCTATCCAGGTCTCATTAATTTAACTGTGAGCCGATTTCTAATTTAATCTGTACAAAAATAAGTCCATGTAATATTTATGAGAAATAGTCACAAAAATATATGGAACTGAAGGAATTTCCTCCAAATTCATGCTGTTCTTGGAACAACTTAAACATTTTAAATGTTATTTATTTGTTTTTGGCACAGTGCAACTACATTTCTTGAAAGCCTTTTAAAATATTCCTTCTTTCCCAGTTTCAAGATAACTATTCCAGACTTTAGTATCTGGAATGAGGATTGGTATTACATTTTTCATTGGTGTAACCCTCTTCATAGAGAGTTGATTTCCATGTGCCCCACCTCTGTCTGTCTTGTGCTGGTTTTACACATTCCACATCATTCAACTGCATCCAGTTCTTAATAGCCATCATCTATTTTCTCCTCTGCTCCCCTGTCCTACATTTTCTGTTGATTTTTCCTTCCAATAATTGTTCCCGACAACCCTCTGCAATAATGATGTCATCAAAATATTGCATCTTTGTGCTTGATGTTATTCATTAATTTCTCCTATTCTCCAGCCACTTCCGGCACTTCCTCATTAGTCTTTTTGTCTGTGTAGGATATGTGGAATAATCTCCTACATGGCCATATGTGGAATGCACTCAGTTTATCAATAGTTTATTTGTTTATTATCCATGTCTCCGAGGCACATAATACAGATGGTAAGACATAGCACCTCAGCCTTATTTTCTTAAGATTAGGTTCAGTTTATTTTACGTTAATATGTCCGTCATTCTGATAAAACTGTTTTTGGCTATCTGGGTTCTCCTCCGGATCTCACAATCACATCTCCCATTGTCTGTGATAATCTGCCCAAAGTATGTGAAACCTTTTAACTTATTCCAGGACTTGTTTATTTACTTCACTTCGGGGTTAGGTATCTGCATATCACTATTGTCTTGATCATCTTTACATTCATTCTTAATCCATGTTCCACTCCCTGATTTCACATAATTTAAAATTTCCTGTAGTCCTCTTCTGATTTTGCAATCTGCGTATCTCAAGTTGTTGACCTGTAACCCAGCAATGTTGTGACCTGCGGAAATCATCTGTGTTTTTCAAGATAGACTGATTGAACAGTTTTGGGAACGTAACACTTCCCTGATGCTCATCTTTTTATGATTGAGAAAGTGTTTGACCAGGCACTACCAAGGCTTATCACTGCTGATTGATTGCAATTGAACAGGCGCCATAGTGTGATGACTAGGGGCTTTTCATAGTAACTTCATTGCAGTAAGCCTACTTGTGACACTAATAAATATTATAGATTCAGAATGATCCTCAATTTTTAGTTTGTTTAAGCACTCCATTAATTTTTGATGGTAGACTTTGTCAAATGCTTTCTCAGTCTATAAAGCATAAAACTCATTCAAAAACACTAGATTTGCCAAATGGAGCCCGGAGTTTGTAACTCAGAAATTGAGATAACCATAATCTGTAAAAGTGCATTATCATATCTGTATATAATCTTTTGTGTGGGTGATAGAGTATGTGTGTGAGACATATTGTTTAATTCTGGGTAAGTCTGAGAGAATAAATAACATTTATTTTTAAACTCACAAAAGCTTGCTGCTGAATTTTTAAAATTGGGAGCGGCATGGTAGTACGGTGGTTAGCACTGCTACTTTACAGCACCAGCGTCCCAGGTTCGATTCCCGGTTTGGGTCACTGTCTGTGCGGAGTCTGCATGTTCTCCCTGTGTTTGCGTGGGTTTCCTCCCACAAGGCCCGAAAGATGTGCTGTTAGGTAATTTGGACGTTGAATTCTCCCTCCATATACCCGAATAGGGGCTGGAATGTGGTGACTAGGGGCTTTTCACAGTAACTTCATAGCAGTGTTAATGTGAGCCTACTTGTGACAATAAAGATTATTATTATAATTATAAGGGTAAGAAGATACACCTCCTTCATACAAACATAGTGCTCACGGGCAATAACACTGTCTATAATGTTACATATTGTAGTGCCAAGGTAGAATGTGGTTATAGATTCAATGCCCGACAAAGGAAACCTCAGATAAAACTGAGAACGAGATTGCTTTCTTCTCTAGAGAAATTCCCCGAGGATCTTGGCTTTTACAGTATCTTCTTTTTAAAAAAATGCATTTTATTACAAACGTGCATCAAAACAGGTTACAATGAATAAACACCCCAGGAAACATACATCCCAACAATCAACTATACAGTCTGTACAGATTGTTCCCCTTTTTCACCTCCTCCCTTCCCCGCGATGAACAGCCCCCCAAATATAGTCACAAACATCCCCCACCTTTCCTCAAACCTCGCTGAAGAGCCCTTTAACTCATACTTTATTATCTTCTCTAATCGCTTGAAGTCGTACAGGTCACCCAACCAAACCGCTACCCCTGGTGGCGATGCCGACCGTCACTCCAGCAAAATTCACCGCCGTGCAATCAGAGCGGTGAAGGCCAAGACACGGCCTTCCTCCTCTGAAACCCCAAATATCGTCACCAAAGGGTCTGGGTCCATCTTCTCTATTATCCTGGCTAGGACTGCAAACACTCACGCCCAGAATCATCCCAATTTTTCGCAACCCCAAAACGTGTGCACATGATTCACTGTCCCCCGCCCACACCTCTCACACTCATCTGCTACCTCCTGAAAGACCCCATACATTCTCACCCAAATCATGTGCACCACCTTAAACTGTATCAGGCTCATTCTTGCACAAGAGGAGGTCCCATTTACCCTACGCAGTGCCTCACTCCATACTACCCAAATGATCTCCCCTTCCACATCCGGAAGCAACAGTCGCTCCAGCAGGGTGTATCCCGGCATCCGAGGGAATCCCTCCAGACCTTTCACGCAAAGTCCCTAACCTGCAGATACCTGAACTCACTCCCCCTCGACAGCTCCAACCTCTCCCTTAGCTCCTTCAAACTGGCGAACTCCAAATACAGATCCCTCACCTTGACCAGCGCCACTTCCCTTCACCTCCTGTGTACATTATCCATTCCCCCCTCCCCCGACTCAAACCCATGATTCCCATAGTGGCGTTAGCACTGACATCCCTTCCACCCTAAAATGTCTCAACTGATTCCATATCTTCAGTGTGGACTGCACCACCGGGCTCCTTGAATACCTACTCGGAGCCATTGTCAACGCTGCCATCACCATTGCCCTCAGGTTGGTATCTAATCAACACTCTAGGTAAGAGATTAGCTTTCATATGTATGCCAACTTTACCTTTCACTGTCTATCATTATCTCGACCTCTCAATTCCCTCTTTGAAATCTGACTGCCTTTCTGACAGTGATGGATGAATCTGAATTTCCTCCAGTTCAACATCAGGAAATTCGAAATAGTAATTTTCTGCCATCACAATGTCTGTTCCCTTGCCATTGACTTCATCCCATTCCTCATCACTTTCTCAGGTTGAACTAGATGATAACTTTAGTGCCATGCTTAATCCTGTACTGTGCCTCAATTCCCATAACCATTGGGTATATGAGATAGTGTGCCATTGGAAAAAGATTGAACTTTCTGCCAGTGGGTTATGCACCAGATATAAGATGCAAATTCTTCGACATCATGCAGACAAACATGTATCTTGGGCTAAAACTACTAAATAACTTTATTGTAAGTAAAATTATATAGTCAAAAAAGGTCAATCAGAACTTTTTATGGTCAACATGAATAACATAAACCCTAAAGTCGTTTTCCAGCATCCATGGGCTGGATTCTCTGATTCTGAGACTAAGTGCTGACTCAGGCGTGGTAAAGGTGGTCTTCTACGACCGTAAAAACAGCCACCGATCCCCCTAGCAAGCATGCAGCGTAGAGCACCAGGCTCTAGCTGCTGATACAGCTGGAGAATTGCTAGGTCCATGGCCGTGTATGCGCATGGCGGCGACTTGCAGCAGTCGCGCCGTGCAACATGCTGCCGGCTGTGCGCGGGCTAGGCCTGCCAAATAGTGTCCCTCTTTTGCCAGGCTCGCACCCCCGGACCACCCCCCCACTAGTGCCCCCAGCCCCTGCCAAAGCCCCACCTGCCTGCAGATCGGCTCTCCCCCAACTCTGGTGGTGTTGGATTCAGTCTGCAGCCGCCACACCGAGTTCCTGACAAAAAATAGCCCGAGAGACCCACGTTGTCAGGAACTCAGCCCGTTAGGGGCGGAGCATCGGGGGAGAGGGGTGGGGAAGGCCTCAGGTAACGTCCTGAAGCCGTCCATATAGTGTGTGGCGTACTCTTGAGGGGGTGGAGCATTGCAACAGCAGGGCCGTCCCGATTTCGGTGCCAACGGGGATTCTCTTGCCAAACACGATTTCGGCATCGGAGACCGATGTGATTGTTTCAGGAACTGTACAATTAACAGTGGCCTGAATTATCAGGCCGTTCGCCCGCTGCAGGATTCTCTTGTCTCGCCGGCAATGGAACTTCACCCACGGGTTTCCTGGTGGCATGTGGTGACTTAAATGAGAATTCCCGTTGACAGCAGCAGGAACAGAATCCCATCATCTGCGAACAGAATCCCATCATCTGCGAACAGGGTGCCGCCTCACGCAGCTGAGAAACACGTGGCTGGAAGGTCAAGAGAGTCCCACCCAGTATTTCAGCCTCAGCAGAGTTATGCCACATCACTACCTAGTTAAAATCACACAAACTGGAGAATGCAGAATGCCCTGTTACGTGTCTGTATGAAGTCCAAGGTGGCAGAAAGGAAGATAAAAAGACATCTTGCCCGAATTTTCTGGGCAGCACGGTAGCACTGTGTTAGTAGTTAGCACTGTTGCTTCACAGCGCCAGGGACCCTTGTTTGAGTCCCAGTTTGAGTCACTGTGCGGAGTCTGCACGTTCTTCCCGTGTCTGCTTGGGTTTCCTCCCACAAGTCATGAAAGAAGTGCTTGTTAGGTGAATTGGACAATCTGAATTCTCCCTCTGTACCCGAACAGGTGCCAGAGCATGGCGACTAGGGGATTTTCACAGTAACTTAATTGCAGTGTCAATGTAAGCCTACTTATGACACCAATAAAGATTATTATTATTATAACTGAAATTGCGGTTCAAAATGCTTCTTGAAGTGATGGAGAAATGTAAAGATATCAACAACTCCAACTGCACCAAACAAAATTTTAATTTATCATTAATATACAATTTGTTTCCAGATATATATGTGCATATTCTGCTTTGCCTGTCGGCCTTCGAGGCTTATGCAATAAAACTTTAGCACAGAAGCCAATACTTAGTCTATGCTTTAAAAGATTTAAAGTTTGAGTAACAAATTTGTATGAAATATAACAGCCACACCCAGGTATTCATCACATTTCCATCCTAACAGATCAGTGAACTCTACACTGAGTAGAGACCGCACTGGACTATATGGATCAGCTACTCACTGAAGTAAAGCATTGATTGAAATTAGGTGGTGAAACTACCCACTGCACTGAAGCACGACGGGCTGTTTAGCACAGGGCTAAATCGCTGGCTTTGAAGGCAGGCCAGCAGCACGGTTCGATTCCTGTAACAGCCTCCCCGAACAGGTGCCGGAATGTGGCGACTAGGGGCTTTTCACAGTAACTTAATTGAAGCCTACTCGTGACAGTAAGCGATTTTCATTTCATTTCATATTATTTCATTCCCCAATCAGTTTCACCACTGGATGGAATTGAAACAAATGCTTATTGTTTGGCACCCAACATTGACCATCATTCATGCACAATATCCTTAATCTATAAATCTCACATTAACTTCAATGTCAAGATATCAATAAAAGCCAAGTAATATAAACTAACAACGAACCCACAAAAAGAAATGGCAAGCAAAGTCTGAGGGTTTAATATTTGCTGACAATATTAAGTTTTATTTCAAAGATCAAAATTAGATTCAGACGAACTAAAGCCTCGAGTTGAACAAATTATATTCACTGACAACGTAGAAGCCATTTGTTGAATCAATATACTTTCACCTAGGAGATAAACTACATAAAATGGGGAGAAATAAACCCCCTTCTGGAGTGTGTGCAAATTCAACATGATATTCATAATCCATATATTTTGAATAATGTTTAACTTTGCTTAGATCTTTAGTTTACCCAATGAGACAATGTAACCTGCTTCTACTTGCTAGAAAATTGTATGGAATCCCCTCTGCTTCAGAGTTTAGAACCGTTCAAAACTTGTATTCAAAGGATTTCTTTTTTTTAAAAAAGGAAAACATAAAAATGTACTTAAGTAATTACTGTTGTTAGGAAGGCCTAAAAAATTGTCAGTTACTCTTTTAGCCAGTCAAGAGTTGGTTAAATAATAGTATTATAATTAAATTACACTTTTGAAACATACAGGGCACGGTTTTTCAGGCCTATTGGAAGTGCACGCAAATCCCGTTATAGCCATCACTTTGTGAAAGGGCCATAAGGGGATTTCCTGCAGCGAGGTCTCTGTTTGAAACATTACCTGCCCCATGCCGGTGCCGTGATCAGGTTCATGTCCCTGATTTCCATTAATTTAAATGTCATTAAATAGCTTTACACTGTACCCTCCACCTCCATGTGATGTTCCCTCCCACCTCCATGTGATGTTCCCTCCCACCTGGTGACGAGATGTCAAAATTGAAAACCAGTCGTGATGACCATGCTGGGGGTGCAGATCTGCCTGGAGGCCCTGGATTGAGGGCTGCCACTGGGCAATGCCTCTTATTGAGAGAGGGCAAACCCTTCATTGGGGTAGAGGGGCTTCCCCTTATATGTGTTTTTGGGGTAGGGGGGGGGGAGAAAGAGAGAGAGAGAGAAGAGGGGTGCATGCATAAATCCAGAGGTCGGGAGGGGGGGCATGACCGAGTTCAGTGTTGTCGCTGATCAGGGTGCCCGTTAAAGATTGTGCCCCAATCTTTCCGTAGCTGGGCTTGCCGGCTCTATGAGACCCTGCCCACCAGAGTGTTGGCGTGAAACACACCCACCAATTTTTTTCTGACAAAGGGTCAGAACATCTGTGCAGAAAGCCTGGTTGTGTTTCTGGGAAGAAACACGCAGTTCTAATTCGGAACCTGTCACTTTACCAAATTAAGCCCATAGGCTGGATTTTTCCAGCCGTTCGCTGGTGACAGCATACTCTGGTCACGATGGCAGCGTACCCCTGCCCGTGTGTTTTATGGCAGTGTGGGTTGGCTTCAATGGGAATTGCCAATGACAGCGACGGGAGCAGAGAATCCTGCTGCCAGCGAACGGCGCCACCTCCCGAAAAACACAGCTGGGAGGCCGGAGAACCCTGCCCATAGTGTTTAATATCTCCTATCTTGTAGCACAGGAGCTGTTGGTAACTGTTGTCAATAAAAATAACATGACGTGTATCACGTGTACTTTCTGTTAAACCTATCTTCAAATTTATCTGCTTCAATAAGTTTGTAGGCCTGAACAAAAATCATGGGCGCGATTCTCCTAAAAGGGAACAAAGTCCGCTAGCGAACGGGTTTAGTTGCGTGTTTCCTGGCGCTTGCAGTGCCGAGAGACACATGGCTATTCAACATGACTCACCTTGAATAAGGGGCATGAACGGGAAACTCACATAGCCCCGTTTTGTACAGTGGGGAGCCCCGCTCCTGGAACTTCCCACTGTAGTGAGAGATAGGGACTCCATTGAAACATGGTGTTCCAATCTCCAAGGCCCCTGAAACAATCAGTGCTGAACGGCGCCCGCCCGAGATCTCTGTGGCGAAGGGGTTAAATCAGAAAGCCTCAGGTACTTACTGCCTCGCTCTAATATACAGATTTGCCAAAAAGTGATCCTACCCATTGTGGGCGGGATTCACATCGCAATGTCTCAGGAGATCTCTGGATCTTGCGAGGCGTGGCGAGCCGGGTAGATCCTGGGAGCTGGATTTCCCGGTTTTCAACCGCCATGCTGCACTGCAGAGAGCCACCTTTTGGCCGCAGCGTGGCCGTTGGATCGTGCGCCATATCTAGCAACCAGTTGCTGAAAGGCAAAATCAGTATGCTAGTGATGTTATGAAGTTGCTCATGTAAGACAATGTGCTAATGATGGGTATAAAACTGCTTCTGGTTTTAGTCCCCAATTTCTGAGTTTCTGTTTTTGTAGGTTTGCAGTAGGGAACTATGAAGCACAAGTGAGATAGTCTCTGCAGTGTTAGAAATGGCAGGAGGGAACAAATACAAAACAAATTATGTCAGACTATCCCAATATCAAGGCTTGGGAGTTGACCATGGGCCTGACTATTAGCCAGGAAAGTGTACAACACTCGTAGTGAGACTTGGAAAAGATGGTAAAATCTTAGGGGAAAAGTCACAAGATAACAAAAGAAATCCATTCAATATGAAAGTCCTTTGCCAGGTATTTTGACAAAAGCAGCAATGATAGCTGGGAAGTGGAGGAAATAACATATTCTGGATTTTCTAATCTGATAACAAATAGTGATAGTAAGGGAACTCTTAGGCTATCATTCCACTATTGTGCGCAGGTAATATATTGCTTTCTGTTAAAGCAGAGAATGTCACTGACAAAAAGATTCCAGCTACAAATTTTGCACCACAAAAATGAAACAGCAATAATTTGAATGAGAAGCAAAAGAGTTCATATCTGAATGTAAAATGCCTTTCCAAAGATTAAACTAAATAAGGAACGTGGTACTAAATTCACTATCGTCATTTCCATTGATTGGCACTGCTGTGGGGGGTTGGGGGGGGGGGGGGGAGTTATTAAACAATAGAAGCAATGAGCCGAGTGAAAACAGGCTGTGAGAGAAGCATTTTTAACATGCACTTACATCAGTTCTCTTAACGTATAATTTCCTCTTTATTTTCTCCTTCACTCCTTGACAGTCAGATCTCAGCCTAATACAAGCTGCCATTCTTGTTCCTGCAAATTCATGGAGCTAATCATATCTATTTCTAATCAAAAATATTCACTCCATTCCATAGGTAGATTTTGGTATGAATGAATATATGGAACTTTTGTTGTTTTGGGTATGAAACACTGCTGCCTCACAGCAGCAGGGAGCCGGGTTGAATTCCAACCTTCGGTGACTGTCTGTGTAGAGTTTGCACATTCTCCCTGTGCCTGCGTGGGTTTCCTCCCATAGTCTAAGAATGTGCAGGCTAGGTGGATTGGCCATGCTAACTTGTACCTTGGTGTCCAAAAATGGATTACGGGGATGGGCGGGGGAGTGGGTCGAGGTAGGGTGCATTTTCAGAGGGTCGGTTCTGACTTGATAGGTCAAATGGCCTCCTTCGGCACTGTCGGGGTTCTATGATACTTTCATATGTATTTTGGTGCTAGAGAACTTGACCAGTTTTCAGTTTGCAATATATTAATTTGGGGTGTACTCTTTGAACGCTTAGTCCTCTGACTAAATGTGTCCAGTCATATTTGGACGAAGCAACAGTGTTCCTTCAACCCAGGAGCCAGGATACTGGGTCATCCTCCGCCAAATATTCCTCTCCTCTTCTGCGGAATCCATCCATTCCACTTGTTGTCCATTGCTCACCCCTGGAACAAAATGCAAAAAATGAGTGAGTACATGTGTGTCACAAGTTACAACACCAAAACGTGAGAGCAAATCTACAATGTGGATTTTAGCAATTAAGGTTGTAAGCTAATAGGCCACAATTTCCTGAAGTCCGTGACTGTAGACTTGCTATTGCCCATTTCAATTCTATGAACATTTGCATTGGAAGTTGCTGTAAGCTACAGATCCAAATGACACCCTCTCCAGGGTATATGGGGCAGGTGTAATTGGTGAAGAGACATGGTGGCTTGTCGTAAGAATTTGAGGTGTTGCTTCTGAATAATGCAGGCCCTGAATCAGGAAGCACTAAATAGAATGTGGTGATATGCATCACTGCAGATACACAAGGGGTTAATGTAAGTACACGTAGACTAGCTAGACACTAGATGGAGCACCAGAGACATGAAACACAGACACTCAACCAATAGGTCAATTAGATAGGACACGACCAATGGGCATTCACGATACACAGAGGTGACACTACCACAGGGGGGCATTACACCAACCCATAGTTAAAGGACAAAGCACACATGATCTTCCTCTTTCCAGTGGAGACACTCCGAGTACAGACACAGGATTGATTCAACATCACACCCATCACGTGGATTGTAGCAGATTGGTTCATCAGTCTGAGTAGCTATAGAAGGATTAACAGTAGTGGCGAATCCGAGTAGAGAATTGTAAATAGTTTAATAAACATGTTGAAGTTATCTCCACGTCTGAACCTTCCTTTGTCAGAGGGAACATCAAGGAAGCAGCTTATGCTACGCCAAAGGCATAACAAGACATAGAACAGTCACAGTGCCAAATCAGCAACATGACAATTCGAGGCAAAGTAAAATTGGATTAAGGGAGATAGAAAAACATTTTTAAAACTCCAACAATTAAAATCTGAAAGAATAAAACTTCACACATTTAACAATTAATTTTCAATGTCACAGAGGTTATTTGGCAGTAAGTAAGACACATCATGTCATTGAAAAATACTGACATGATCAAAGTCCTAACTTTCTGTAGTGAGTTTAGATCACATCCACCATGGAAGTACAGGAACTTCATGGCATTCAATACATTTGAATACGGAGCCAGATAGAGAGCAGCTTATGGAGAAGTGGTGTGTCTGGCTCAGCAATGTTTTTGATTTTCATGTCTACTTGTTCCTGTCTGAAGTTTCTGTTAGCTTTGCACATCAAACATGGTGAGCACCATTACCCACACACCTTATTCTTTCTATAAACTCTGACTGTTACCCATACTGAAAATTTCAGCTGAAATCTATAAAGTCCAATTTATTGGACTGAAGCTTGGGTCAGCTTCTTCCCTGCTTCCTCTTTCCCCACCATATATTCTTTCCTTACCATTTCCAAATCCAAGGCGGACTCCTCCGAGAAAATCATTGCTGGACAAAGGCTCTCTATCCCAGATGGTCAGCTCCAGACAGACGTGCTGCAAGTCCTCAAGCTTCACACCACTGTACACAAAGGTATAGTTGTAGTGAGGGTTCAATGTCTTCTTCACTACAGGAGTTTTCCGTTTCGATGTTTTGGTTCTGAATGGTAGCAGGTACCTGAAACACACACGGATTTGTATGGCCGTTAGTTTAAACTAGCAATTCTCCTTAAGGAAAATTACTATAGATCTTTCTCACTCTTTTGAGCCAAAAAAAAATTGATAAAATAGAGCCATATTTTTAAACCAATCTGAATAGGAAATCTCAGTTTGCAATTGTCACTAACTTTAAAAAAAGAAGTATTTGACAGTTCCGAATTTAGTTTCTCCCATGGATCTTACTGCTTTGAAGATGTATGTTCTTCAGAGAATAAACTTTAAGAATCAATTAAGTGGGAATAAAATAGTGGTGTGTGGTCTGAAATTCTGTGAAGTTATTTATTTATTTAAATTTAGAGTAACCAATTATTTTTTTTCCAATTAAGGAACAATTTAGTGTGGCCAATCTACACCTGCACATTTTTGGATTGTGGGGGTGAAACGCATGCAGACACGGGGAGAATGTGCAAACTTCACAAGACAATGACCCGGGGCCGATATCGAACCTGGGTCCTCAGCGCAGTAGGCAGCAGTGCTAACCACTGCGCCGCCCTCTGTGAAGTAATTTATGCTGAAGGAGAACACTTCCAACAAATAATCTTCCTCAACAATAAATTACATTGTCAATTTATTTACATATAATTTGGCATTACTCAAGTGCAACAATTGGATTGGGGAAATTACAAATTCAGGCCTTCAAAGAGCTGAGAATGGTTGAAGATTGCATCGGGAGACACTGTGAGGTTAGTGTGGTTAATGACTCATGGATTTTGTGGCATTTTTGAAACATGCTTTCATGTGAGAGGCCTGGCAGAGACACCTAAAGAAAAAAATGGGACAAAAGGCAAAAAACAAAATTTCAATGAAACCACCCTATAAACACTTTTGCAAGACATGCAACACAAGAGAGAAAGATTACTATGATTCTATGGTAGGAAGCTACATAAAAATCTCATGTTTTATGGGAGGACGTGATAGAGTGCCACATCTCATCACATGAATTGCAGACCAATGCTAGAAAAGGTATAGCAAACGTAACGCACCAGCAACCTCCCTTTTCTTCCTTGGATATCATGGGTGTTGTGATGAATTATCTGTATATATATAAAGAGACCCAATTCATTTTTTTTCAATTAAGGGGCAATTTAGCATGGCTAATCCACCTACCCTGCACATCTTTGGGTTGTGAGGGTGAAACCCACGCAAATACAGAGAAAATTTTCAAACTCTACACGGACAGTGACCCAGAGCTGGGATCGAACCTGGGACCTCAACGATGTGAGGCAGCACTGCTAACCATTGCGCCACCATGCTGCCCATCTGTATATAATATGAGTAATTCATCATCATCTGTATGTGTATTAGAAGTTATATGTTTTACTGTTGTAGTTCTAGCATCCAACCAGCAGGTGAGGCGAATATGCAGGCACGAGACCCGGATGCACCATGTGTTCCATCAGTAGGTGTTTGTAAGGAGTGGATAGCAGTCGCATATTAGAGTAGCTCTGTAGTATCTTAGTGAAAGTTAGTGTTAGACATTAGTTTCCAACTGTATTCATCTTAGACATTTTAGTTATTCATTAGGGTAGTGTTAGTAATAAATAACCTTGTTTATAAAACAAAATCTAATGTTCTTTGTTCACATGGCAAAATCGAGATTCCACATCAGCCCAATCAAAGACGATTACAAGTGTTATTAAATGTTTACTGTCAAAGCTTCATAAGCCATCCATCACACTGCACTGTGTTTAAAGTTTTAAGTAATTTTGGACCTGAAAATAAATGTCACCGTTTTCCCTCACCCATACCAAGCTTTTTCATTTGCATTATCAGGGTTCCAACTAAATCTTTCTGGTACTGTACTCGGCAGTCTACAAACTACTTTAGCACTACATTGTTGTCAAATGGCAGCTTGTATTTAAAAATTCAAAGTTGTGAATTAAGGGGAATATTGTTATCCTCCCTTTGTCCTATTCTCTTCAAAGGATCCATCCTTTCCACCTTTCAGAACTAATTATTATAGCTTATATTATACTTTCATTCTCACTGTGTTTTAGAGGCTGTTAAAACCTATCTCTCTGATTAGGCTTTTGTTTCTATCTGTAGCAACTATTGCTGTTGTTCCCATACGGTCTCTCTCCACAGCTCTCATTTCTCTACTTGCTCCATTTGCCACTCCTTCCGTGTGATCCATTTCCCTACTCCATCATCCATTCTACTTTTCACATGTTCCATCCTTACTCCCTGCTCATTGATAGTTCGTCCTCTCTTCATAGCTTCCATTCCACCCCTTGTCACATCTGACTAATTCTGCATCTCCCCACACAATGAACAAGTAAATGGCCAGCAAGACTTTCAGGAGGGCAAATGAAGCATGCTAGGAACAGGAAGCTTGCACGGAGCTTGAAAATTTGATATTAGATCATAAACAACCTGAAAGATACATTGCTAAACAGTGAAAGGAAACTACATACTCTGGTTTCTTATCCATTATCCTAGTCAGCTTCAATTAACCTTCAATTTCCAAACTGGAATATGTGGCTTGGTTGATACTAATTGGCATGGTCCATGTACATGAATAGTAACACGATCTGCATCAGAGAGCTGCCAGTTGTAAAACCGAAGATGCTCTTTGAGACTTTATCCATTGATCAGCTTCACCCCAGATTATGTGTGTTTATCTGGGTTGTGTCACCGGTTGGTGACCTTTAGCTGTTGTGGGTCATTCAACTCCAGCTTGAATCTCATGTCATTAAGAGCTTGAACAGGGAGCACTCCCGAATCTCCCTCTAGAGCTGGTAACCAGATACAGACTCCATCATTTTCATCTGGCTCAGCCACTCTGCCACAAATCCCCCACCGCCCTGACAGACTGACCTGCTAATGGGGGTATTTTCTTCCTCTCACAAGCCTCCGATGAACTAGAGCACACTCACATTCTGAAGCCCGTTATCTCCCAAGACTCTAAAGCCATGTCTGGCACCTCGTCTCCCACCCTGCTCATTGTGCACTACTCACTTCTGCAGACACCCCTGGAGTTCTCCACTCCAATCACAGATCCCTCTCTCCCAAGCTGGCTGCTCCTCCAATTGCATTAATCCCACTACCTCTATCCACCTGCTTTTGCCATTGAGATTTGCTGTTTGGGCCTATGTTCCATCTCAAGCCTGTTCATTACAATACACCAAATATTCCAGATTGCTGTGTGGACACACACACACACACAAACACCCCAGAGTCGATAATGGCCATAATTTATTTCACTAAATATTGTGATAGGAGGAATGCGTACAATGCCAGTGAAAGGTAAGGAACCAGAGGAGGAATTCCAGACAGAGCTAACGCTATATGAGAAGCAAGCCATAGATCTGTTGGGTAGACACTTCACTCAACTGTGGCAGGTGGTTAGATCAGTTAAGGCCCTGCAGGTAACCAGGTGCACACTTAGACTGTAGCCACGGTGTAACACCAACATTTTCATTTTGTTATAGAGCATCCAAAGATGATTCTCATCATTCTGACTTTCTAAAAAAATTAAACTAGTGACTTGGTTTTAGACACATATAAAAAATGAAGTCAAGCAACACATATATAAGCACATTCACTTTACACCCACCAGTGTTTATAATTGTCATGTTTAAGTTTCAAAAGTTAATCTGTACATTTATGCACAACTACACTTTACATTTTTAATGCAGTAAAACAGAATACGTTGCCATTTAGTTAATTAAGGGTTTCAAATCCATAAAATGTACTGGGAATTTAAGTGGGTGCGATATGTATTAAAATTAGTTAAGGCATCTAGATTGCACCTTCTCAATGTTACTTGCACCGATCTACTTTGTATGCCTGAATTGTATTAAATCACGCCTGCAAAAGCAGCACACTGCACATATGCAACAGGTCATAGGGCATGAGAATTTCAATAACTAGTGATTAGTAACACTAGTCACACCTTTATCCCTTAATGGGTTATGATCAGCCAGTCTTGGGGTATGCCCTCCATTCCTACAGACCCTTCACGTCAACTGGGTGCAGAAGAAGAAGAAGATGATGATGAGAAGTCGAGAGACAGAAATGTCTTCCGTGTTAACTGACGAGGATGTTGACAATGGTGAGTAGGATGCTGAAGAAAACATCACACAACTGTCCCTGTAGCTCTCTTCTGCCCATGTGGCACTGCCACAATCTCCTTGGTATCGACGTTTGTTTTCTCCTCGCATGCACTAGCTCAGATACTGGGGGCTTTGGGCAGTGAGGTGACAACAGGTGATTCACAGCAAATGAGAACTTGGGTAGTGGATGAGGAGATGGCATCTTACCTGGTTGTTACCTGGTTGTGGGGGCCATGATTCAAAAACACTCTCCTGAAAAGACTGTTTGAGGAACATGCAACCCATGAGCAGGCTCTGAGAGTGCAGTAATTGATGACTGACTCAGGAGTCTATTGTGTTACCATCTTTTACTTTAGTGTAGCTACCAATAAGTATCTGGTGGTTTATTGCAATCTGCTGAAGCCACCCATCTCTTCCCCCTACCTGACCCACTCCCCCCATCAAAGGTGGCCTTCAACTAGTTTGTGACTTTTCCTGAATGGAAACACAGACTGCTGCTCTAGTGACAGTAGGGGACAAATAAGACACCATCATTCAGCTACTAGGGTTTGGCATGAATGCAGCTGTCTCTGTTGGCTTTCATGATCTAAGAGCAGCAATAGGCCAGTCAGTTTCCTGATCAAGGACTAGTTGAATAAAAGTAAGTAAAGTCGCCGTAGTCTCAGGTGACCATAAGCTGCTTTCCCCTCGAGGGTGGTAATTCAACCTGAGGGTCACCACACCTCAGGTGGGGGAGGGGGGGGGCAAGGTTGAGAAGTTGGGATTTTCATGAATAATCTCAGCTGGTACAGGAATTGAACCCACACTGTTGGCCCACTCTGCATCACAAACCAGCTGACCAGCCAACTGAGCTAAACCGGCCTCCATTCGTTGAATAGTGACAGCTGGATTGCAACTACACAAGGTTGTTTCTTAGGACAGTAACACAAGGCATCCTGGCTATATCCTAGCGCCTGCAAGTGGCATTTAGGAGGTGATGACAGGCTGCCAAGCACAAGCTCCAGACATGTGGCAATTGCTCCATGTGAAGTCAAAATGTCCGAGTGGCTTTATAGGCTGTCAGCTCTGACCATGTGTAAAGTTAAATGCTTTAACTCATTTTAGATATCTGGGGGGTGCAGGTGGCACGGGATTGGGGGGGGGGGGGGGGGGGGGGGGCTCCGTAGGTATACCATTACTAGTCTGGTGGGGAGGGTGAAAGCGGATTTGACAATGTGGGATGGTCTTCCTCTGTCGCTGGCAGATCGGATACAGGCAATTCAAATGAACGCATTGCCGCAATTCTTGTTTACTTTTTAGTGTCTGCTGATCTTCTTGCCAAAGGCATTTTTTAAGGAGGTTGAAAAGATGATTACCTTTTTTATACGGCTTGGGGGGGGGGTTTGGATTAGGAAGGTGTTGTTACAGAGAGGATGGTAGTCAGGGGGGTTGGGTCTTCTGAATTTACTATATTATTACCGGGGCAGCAAATGCAGAGAAGGTGAGGAGCTGGGTTAGAGGGGGGCGACTCCCAGTGGGTTAGATTGGAGGAAAGTCTGTGTCGGGGGCGGGGCTGAGGGCATTGGCAGCAGCGCCACTCCCGATTGTTATATTATGTTGTGTAATATCTTGTTACTCATTTACATTCTGCCAGAATGATCATATGTGTGATGTTCAGTAACACTCAAACTCTTCAAATAAAGCAAATACTGTTTATTGAGTAAAGCTAATAAATTAACTATGAGTTTGTTCACTCTTCAATAACTAAAAATGTAGATTAGAGTAACAAGACTAAATATATATAGAATAATGATTAACTGCACCTGCACACTAAGCTATCTCTCTCTAACTCTGTTCACGAGTCACTCCTAACACGAAGAGACGGGAACTCTCTCAGTTTATATTTTATACCGATATCTGGTTCTGCCATCTAGTAGTTATCTAGCTCTTACGTATGTTAACCCTTTACATACACTCAGATATACAGATCACTACACCAATGGCCCTGGGGAAATACTAAGAGAGTCTGGTAGTAGTAGCGATGTTGAAAATCTGGAGGCAGTTGCGCCTGCACTTTTGACTGGGGGGGGCGAGGTCAAGGGAAATGCCGATTTGGGAGAATTACAGATTTGAGCCGGAGAAGTGGGATGGGAGTTTTCGGAGACGGGAGGAGAAGGGAGTCAGGGCATTAAAGGAATTGTTTCTAGGGGGACAGTTGTGTGATTAAAGGAGCTGGGGGCGAAATATGGGTTGGGGCAGGGGAAAATGTTTAGCTATATGCAGGTCCGTGATTTCGCGAAGAAGGAGGTACAGAGCTTTCCGGTGGCCTGTGTATGTTGTTGGTGACTATATATGGGTGGATGGTAGATTCCTGAATCTTTTTCTTTGATGTTTGTATTTAAAATGTTGAGGGTTGTTTGGGGGCTGGTGGGACTGAGGAATTGTTGGCTAGGGCATTGACATTGTATTTGTTACTATTGATTGTTGGTGGGTTTAAATTTGGATGAAAATGCGAAAAAGGAGAATAAAAATATTTTTTAAAAAAGTTAAATGCTTTAAAAGTTCCAGCAAACACTTTTCAAAGTTTATTCAGCTTGCAGACTCCAATTCTTCCAACTGAGTACATTCAGAGAAAGCCATAGATCATGATGGAAGCAATGTCAATATCTTTATTTATTCTTTCCTGGAAAGGAAGATTGCTGGTTAGGCCAGCATTCATTTCCCATCCTAATTGCCCATCAGATGGTAGTGACCTGCTCTTATGGCTATATTTATGGCAGTATTAATGGAGCATTTGCCTAGCAAACTGAGTCCCGTTCGAGCAATCACTTCCAGTAATGCTACTATGGTCACTTTAAGCCACAGATTTGCCAGAAATGGCAGGTAAATCTGAGGCCCTAATTTAAGATACAGTATGCAAGTGGGAAACTTTTTCTCACTCTCCAAATATTCCATGTTCTGTTTCATATTTCAGTCACTGTTCTCTCTCGTCCACAAATTCACAGAGGGCATGGGGAGATACTCCTGATTAAAATACTGATATTTCATGATAGTTACTTGTTCAGAAACACACTGCTAACTCTTACCCTTTGACAAAAGAGTCTGACGTTCCTCCTACTTTCATTGGTGTAAGGTTCTTGGCTTCCTTAATCCATACTTGTAGCTCCCCACCCTCTAGTGGCCTTGAGCCCTTCTTTCCTGTCAGAGACAAAGCAGTTATAAGATTTGACTTTCAGTTGCAGCATGCTGATAAAGATCATGTTGGCTACAGTACAGTAGCTCAACCTTCCGGAATTTTCAACATTTTCCAACTTTTTTCAACTTTTAACCATAATGATTCTTATGCGTATTACACAACTATGTTCAAGGGAACAACACTGCCCATGGAATGATTTGGTGGCACAGGGGATACACAAAAACAGGTTATTATTCATATTTTTGTAATTGTGTCATATGTGGAGATTGAAAGCTAATTGAGTACCCACAACGAAGAAACGGAGGGAGAAAATAAAGTCAATGGGCGCCGAAAAGACTGCTGCGCTCCAGTCCCTCGTTGCCGGCAGGATCGGGCAGGAGGATGCTATCTCCACTTAGAGAGCAGTCCAGACAGGGCAGTGAAAATAATTGCCTGGTAGTGGGCTGTGATTGACAGCCTCTACAAAACAGCATTTAGTCTTTCGTCATTCATCCTCTTCACACTAAGTGCTGTAACTACAATGCTTACAAACATCAACCACATCAAAGAGAGAGTTAAGTGCATTCCAATCACACTCCTTCATGCTTGAGTGATTTTGAAGTGCAGATCTGGAAATTGACAGCACTTAACTCTCTTAGGATTTCCCTATTTAGGGGGTCCGGGGGGGGGGGGGGGACACTCAGAAAACCGGGGTGGGTGGGAGGCAGCTTCACGATGTGGGGGGCTGATTTGCAGTGTTTTGGGGGGCGGGGGGTTAGCCGCGGGACTTTGCTATCAGGCCACCCACTCAAAATGGCAGCCTGATAGCGGGATTCCCTCGGGGATCCTTCGTATTCCTTGCCATACATGCAATTGCAAGGTGAAGGATACTGAATTACTTTGTAATCGCGTAATTCAGTAGCAATTCTCCTCTGGCGGAAGGACATAGGGCGGGATTCTCCGTTGCCCGGCGCCGATATTGTAATCGGCGATCGGGCAGAGAATCCCTTCCGATGTCCAAATTGGGGGCGGCGCAGGTTTGGTGCTTGTTTTCTGGTCTCTGCCCCCTCCAAAATGGCGACAAGATGGTTGGCAGTAAGCCATCTACCTGCTTCATTGCATTACAATGGTGCCAGGCACTAAAATGGCATCCACTGTTGTGCATTGTCCTATTCAACTCAAACTATTACAGAAATTGGAGTAAAGGATTTCTAATTCTTTCCGTTCCTTTTTTTGGGTTAAATATGTGCGACCAATAGTAACACTCAGGTGTTGTTAAAAATGGGACTGTGCATAATTAAGTCTTATCTACTTGATAGACACATCCTCTTGGATATTAAGTGTCTTGTTCATAATAGATTACAGCCCAGGTGAGAAAATTCATAGCTTGCTGAATTAATTAGAGATAAATGAACAAACTACCGTTGTTATAATCTTACCTTTACCCTTGTCCGCAGAGGCTGTCGGAATGTATTTTATTGAAAGTACCAATTCCCCTTTATATGGAGAGATACCACCAGTTTCTTCATTTGCCTGCAACATCAAAGCAGAATTAAAACAGAATAAACCTACTTTCAAACTACCTCTCCATTAACTTTTATAAAGGTGGAGACATTTTTGAAATATATGTCTGTAATTCTTAGGTCAGGAGTAATGAGTTCTGTCCCTATACTTGTGGCTTGTGCTCAATGCAAAAAGACCCATTTAGTTCAACTCTTTGGTTCCTGTCTGCTAACCAGCTTTCAATCCATCTGAAGACACAACCCGCAATCCCATGCACTTTGAGAACTTGTCGAAAGCCATATCCACCAGTTCTCCCGAATCAACTCTACTAGTTACAACTTCAAAAAATTTCAGTAGATTTGTCAATCATGATTTTCCTTTCATAAATACATGCGGGCCATGACTGATTATACCACTGCTTTCCAAATGACAATGGACTCCAGCAACTTCCCTACTGCCGACGTCAAGCTCACTGGTCTATAGTTCCCTGTTTTCACTCTACCTCCCTTTTTGAATAGCGGGCTTATATTAGCTACCCTCCAATCTGTAGGAATCAATCCAGAATCCAAAGAATTTTGGAAAATGACCATCAATGGATCTACTATTTTTAGGGCCACTTTCTTAAGTATCCTGGAATGAAGATTAACAAGCCCTGGAGATTTAGTCACCTTCAATACCATTAATTTCTCCAAAACTATTTCTCTACGAATACTGATTTCCTTCAGCTCCTCACTAAAATTAGTGTTTCACAGAACTTCAGGTACATTATTCATGTCTTCCTTTGTGAAGACAGGAGCCAATCACGAATGTAGTTCCTCAGCCATTTCTTTGTTCCCCATTATGAATTCCCCCATTTCTGACTATAGGGGGCCTACATTAATTTTTGTCAATCTTTTTCCCTTTACATATCTATAGAAACTTTTACAGTTAGTTTTTATGTTCCATACCTATCGAAACCTTTACAGTCAATATTTTTGTTCCCCCACTAGTTACTTTCATATTTTATTTTCCCCTTCTTAATCAATCCCTTGGTCTGCCTTTGCTGAATTTTAAACTTTCAAATCCTCAGGTATATTGCTTTTTCTTGCTAATTTGCATGGTTCTTCTTTGAATCTAATACTATTTCAAATGTTCTTCGCAAGCCATAGTTTGGCCACAGTTCTCTTTCTACTTTTGCATCAAATAGGAATAAACAACTTTTGCAGTTCACCTACTCGTTCTTTGAATGCCTGCCATTGCCTGTCCACTGTCCTTCCTTTCAGTAACATTTCCCAGTCTATCACAGCCAACTCATGCCTCATACAATCATAATTACCTTTATTGAGATTCAGGACCCTGGTCTAAGAATCAACTACTTCACTATCCACCTTGATAAAAAATTCTTTCATATATGGTCACTCATCCCCAAGGGTTCTCTTACAACTAGATTGCCAACTAATCCTTTCTCCTTGCACAACACCCAGTCCTAAATGATCTGTTCCCTTGTTAGTTCTTCAATGTATTGGTCCAGAAAACCATCCCGTATGCACTCCAGAAATTCCTCCTCTATTGTACTGTGACTAATTTAACTCACCCAATCTATTTGTAGATTAAAGTCACCATAATCAGATGTTCCTTTATCACATGAATCTCTGATTTCCTGGCTAATGCTATTCCCAACATTATCACTACAGCTTGGTGGTCTATATGCCACCCCTATAAATGTTTTTTGCCCCTTGCTGTTTCTTAACTCGACCCACACAGGTACTACATTGTCTGTGCTAATACCTTTACTCAAAATTATATCAATATCTTTTTAAATCAACAATGCAACTCTACCACCTTTTCCTTTCGGTCTGTCCTTCCTAAAAACTGAATATCCCTCAATGTTTAGTTTCCATACTTGGTCACCTTGGAGCCATGTCTCCCTAGACGTCTGCGGCTGACTAGGGAATCCATCACCAACAGTTGCCACCAACTGCAACCACACTAAGTGGAAGGCGGTGCCATGCCTGTGGTACTACAGATCACGGGCATTTATCTTCTTCATGACTGGATCCTTTCATGTACGGTATCTCCCAAGTGGCCACCCACAAGTGCATTAGAGAATTTATAGCTGTCCGTTTCAGGAAAGCACATAAGTTTGTGCCATACACCAATGACCCAGTGAGATAAGCTACCTGAACCATGAGATTTCTCTTCCTCTCTACAAATCTCTTCCAGCAGGGAAGCATTTCTCGGGCTCTCCCATGGAAAACTTGAATATTAACTTCTTACAGTATTTGAAATGTATTAAAAATTACCGCATGGAGCATAAGCAGCTCCGTGATTTGTAATTTTGTGCCTTGCTTTTTTGTTTTCGTGATGATGGATATACGTGCAAAGAAATGTAACATTTTTATACCTTCACCACATAGCTCACACCCTTTTTGGTGTACAATGGTTTGGAATGAGAGTAAACCTTTTAACAACATACCCTACAAATCTCCCATTGTGCAAGGTGATATTTTTATTTCCCACACCAACCATATAAAGATTGCTGAATCAGGTTATTCATTAGTGTTTTATGATGAACAGTTTTGTGCTTTGTTGAGAGCTATCTAAAGTAATTTTGCATACAATAGTTACAACTAGCAGAAAATAATCTTTTAGAGAATTGGTTGAAGTCGAATTCAAACTTTGTGTCTGCACCTGCAATTTTAAAGGGCACTCTTTTTACCGATATCCTTGTAATTTTGTTCACAATGAAGTATTTAACCAATTCCCTTTTGAATGTTGATATCGAATCTGTTTCCAATACAGTGCATTCTGAATTCTAATGAGTTGTTCTGTAAAAATGCTTTTTCCATATGTGCCTTCACGTTCTTTTGTCAATCACCTTAAATCTCTGGTTGTTGACCCTTTAGCCATTGGAAACAATCACTCTATCTAAACACTTGATGAGTTTAAACACCCCCAATAAATTTCCTCTTGGCCTTTGCTGCTTGAAGTACAGCTCCAGTTCCACCAGTCTATCCACGTAACTGTAACCCCTTGTCCCCTCACTGCACCATCAGAAGAACAAGGCCCTGGAGAGAGAGCAGTCCAGAAGAGATTTCCTGGAACAGTTCCAGGAATGAGGGATTACAGCCAATTGGACAGACTGGAGAAATGGGAGTTGTTACTCTTAGAGCAGAGAAGGCCAAGAGGGGATTTGATGGAGGTGGTTAAACTCACGAAGAGTGTGAATAGATAAATAAAAATAAACTGTTTTGAGTGTTTGAATTTACAAATTTGACCCAGAAAGTTTCCTTGCTCCTTTAAGACCTGGCGATATAGAGGGAAAAGTTGGACTCATGACCCATCAGGAATGTTTTGACAGAGTTCTGAACATGGAGTACAGGACTTGTGTTAGTTAAATCATTTATGCTGGCACTCAGAAGAACTTTAAAGTGGATCCAGCCTTGACTACCGCCGGGATTTTCCTTTGGCTTGTCCACTGTGGGTCCCGCTGTGGAAGGGCATGAAAATCCCAACCTCTTATTCTACTGCAAATAAAATAGAAATGCATCTCTCTCCAACAATTAACAGCAACAAAAGCATTCAGATTCATTCCCTGTGCCTGACAGAGGCGGTCTAGAATTCTAGGCTGAATTGATAAGAAAGCAAACAATCCAGAAAATCAGTTTTCTGCTTTTGTACTGTTTAAATGCGGTTTATAAAAGAGTCTTACCTTACCGTGAAGGGGAAGGCACTCCTCACACTCACTGTTGAAGTTCCAAATATCTAGCGAGATGTCCACCTCTCCCAGAAAAGCATTCCTTCCAAAGCGGTCATAGTGCCAGACAGAAAGTTGCAATGTCCTCATAATTAACTGTGACTCATTGATGTCATACTGATTGGAGGAATAAAAACAAAACACTCAGCAAGGTCCATAAAAACAGATTTATCTTCTTTGAACATTGATAGAGAAAATTGTGTAAATCGCTGAAGTAATAACCTCTCCTGTCCAATTAAGCAGTTCCAGGTCAGATATAACATTGGCTATATGCAGGTTAAAGCTGCTTCCTCACTGTCCCAATTACAAACCTCAGAATAACATCCCCTACTACACCTAGATCCTAGAGGTAAAAAGCAGTGCTGTCACCTGCTGGGCCTGGGACTGGTCACCAACCACCCTTTTAGTTTGCGAGTGATATTTGGTGCAGGGAATTAAAGATGATAAAAATGATGCCAATAATAAATAAGTATACAATAAGATGTTATTTTGAGGATTCAGCTGAGGCTTGTTATGTCTTCATTTTGAATGAGAGATGTGGGGGGCGATTCTCCAATATTGGGCCCAAGAATTCGCGCCGTCGTGAACGGCGTTAACCGGGCTCGTTTACGTACGATTCCGGTTACGAGTGGTTCACGCCGCTCCAGCCTCCTTTCACAGCGCCCACCCGTGCATGCGCAGTTGGGCCAGCTCCATCCTGCACATGCACAGTTGGGCCATGCCATCCTGCACGTGCTGGCCCTGACTCAATATGGAGTCGGTGTTCAGGGGCCGGCTGCACCAGAAAGTAGGCCCGGGGGGAGGCGGGGAAGAGGCTGGCCCGCCGATTGGTGGGCACATCCGGGCCGGGCCGGAGAATCGGCGGCTTTGCCGATTCCAGCGGCCGGCGCAGCGCAAAACGCGCCGGCGCAAATGGCACCGATTCTCCGCACCTCGCAGAATCGTGCGCCGGCGTCGGGGTGTCATGGCGCGGTTGCAGCAATTCTATGGCCCGGCGCGGGGCTTGGAGAATCGCCCCCGTGGGGTTTGTGCATCCAAAACTAAAAAGAAAGTGTGTTCCCACTGCATTTAATGTTAAGTTATTTCTAAATTTGAATATAATGCACCAGAAATTGTTAATCAATTTAAGAGGTCTTAAATCTGATGATTGAAAATTCACCGTTTCTTGCTGCATCCATGTCGACGCTACCACCAAGAAAGCACAAAAGCACCTATACTTCCTCAGGAAGCTAAGGAAATTTGGCATGTCCACATTAACCCTTACCAACATTTATAGATGTACCATAGAAAGCATCCTATCTGGCTGCATCACTGCCTGGTATGGCAACTGCTTGGCCCAGGACCGCAAGAATCTTCAAAGAGTCGTGAACACTTCCCAGTCCATCACATAAACCTGCCTCCCATCCATTGACTCCATCTACACTTCCCGCTGCCTGGGGAAAAAGGGCAGCATAATCAAGGATCCCTCCCACCCGGCTTACTCACTCTTCCAACTTCTTCCATCGGGCAGGAGAGAAGTCTGATAAGATGCACGAACAGACTCAATAACAGTTTCTTTCCCGCTGTTACCAGACTCCTAAATGACCCTCTTATGGACTGACCTCATTAACACTACACCCTGTATGCTTCATCCAATGCCGGTGCTTATGTGGTTACATTGTATACCTTGTGTTGCCCTATTATGTATTTTCTTTTATTCCCTTTTCGTCCCATGCACTTAATGATCTGTTGAGCTGCTCGCAGAAAAATACTTTTCGCTGTACCTCGGTACACGTGACAATAAACAAATCCAATCCAATCCAATCTGTAGTTAATGTGGGAAGCCTGTAAATGGGAGAATTTCCAACATAGATGGCCATTGTATCCCCTGCTCTCTACAAATCCCACAAACTCCTTTTATTCAGTGCTAATTGCAAAGACAAACATATGCTTTTTGAGCCTTACCTTTAGGGTTTCATTGTAGACTGGGTCAGTTGTGTTACGTTTAATTGTAGTCTTTCGTTTACCGTGTCGTGATTTATCTGGCAACAGATAAGACTTCACATAGCTGCAGGAAAAAAGATTTTTTTAAACAAAATATTATGTACTAATGATACTATTTTTGGAGAATTGGTTGCTGGGAATGAATTGGAACAGGATAGCATCTGTGCTGTCAGCTATCCTGGGCCCCGGTTAACCTTTCTTCCCACCAACAGCAGCGTGTTATTTAAGTCTAGTGCACCTGGTTTTTAGAGATTGATAAAGAGCCCTTCTGGCATAGTAACACTGAACAAATGTTCACCAAAGGCAAGTTTGGTAACAATGGAAGATGGGATTAGATTTCACATTTACATTCTAAAAGATTAATTTATGAAATAAAGGCAATTAAGAGTAACTCCGGAGAAGATTAGTTCAGTTAAGGGAAGATTAAAAAGAAAGACAGTGGCCTGGATTCTCTGCCACTCACCACCGATTGTGGGATCCCCGATGCGGCAGAGAAACAAAAAGTTGGGATTGGCAGGCACCGATCCAAACGTGATGCTCTGACCCCCCTACTGGCAGCGGGTTCGGGGTTCATGCCTGTGCTCCAGTGGGAGAATGCAAATGAAAGAAAATGGGTCTTAATGACCCTTTTGTATCCATTTAGCAGGCCCAGCACTCTGTTCTCCGCCCTCCGTGATTCTCCGGTCTCCTGGGCCAGGAATCACATGGGCGAGGAATACTAACAGATCTCACCAAATGTGAGCCTGATATGGTGGACCTTGCGGTGGGCCAAGGGGGTAATTCCTTTGGAGATTTGCCTCCAAAATCCATCCAGGGTCCCTCAACAAAGCACTACCTGCGCACCCCATGCTCACCCTCCAGAGTTGTCCCCAAAAGGGAGACACCCCAGGTACGCCCTTAATGGGGAGATGCCCCACCAGAGACCTCCTTAACAAGGAGACCCCCCAGTGACCCATTTAATTGGGAGGTCCCCCCCCCCACAACACACAGAGACCCCGCAACTAGAGGAACCCCCACACAGAGACACTCTAACTAAAGGAACCCCCTCATAGACTACCCTCCCAGAAAAAAGACTCTTGTCTGGAAGCTAGAGGCAGAGACAGTGAAACAAATTATAGCTGTAAAACTTACCTGGAAACATTCTCGGAAGGAGCACAGTTATGACCTGTGCTAAACCCCTCAGATCCATTAGCTGCAAGCCATTCATTCATTTCTACTAGTGGGCTATGATTGACAGCTTCCACAAAACAGCTGCAGCCTTGATTTATTCATCTCCCTTCATGGATAAGTGGCTCTAAGTGTTGAAACCCCAATGTTTACAAACGATCAACCACATTAGGGGCTAGTTTAGCACAGTGGGCTAAATAGCTGACTTGTAAAGCAGACCAAGGCCAGCAGCAGTTTAATTCCCATACCAGCCTCCCCAAACAGAAGCCAGAATGTGGTGACTAGGGGCTTTTCGCAGTAACTTCATTTGAAGCCTACTTGTGACAATAAGCGATTTTCATTTCATTTCATCAAAGAGCAGTAAGTGCATTGAGATCATAGGCTTGAGTGATTGGAATGCACTTACTCTGACGTGTTGGTGTTTGAATAAATGTGCATGGCAAGGGATATTGAATTGCTTCCTGATTTGTGCTCCCAGGGGGAGAGTAAATTGGTAGCAATTCTCCTCCGGAAGGAGAACATAGGGCGGGATTCACCGTCGGCCAATGCTGTACACGCGAAACCCGATTGGGGAGAGAATAGCCTCCGACCAGGGCCACACCCACCCCAATGAGGACAGTGCCAGCCAACGGTACCCCTGGCATCCACGGACGGGCGCTGGGACCAGGGGCCCCCATGGTGTCGGACACTGACGGGACAGGAGTGAGGATGTGGTGGGGGGGGGGGGGGGGGGGAAGAGACATGTAGGGGCAGAGTCCGCACTGCCAACCGGAGCCACTGTGGGGCCTATGGAACGTGGTTGGGCATGGGAGTATGCACCATGCTAACATGTTGGTCTTGCATCCCCTGCATACAGGGCCAGGTTACGGGTGTGTGTGTGTGTGTGTGTGGGGGGAGGGGGAGTTAGTGCCAGGGGCACGGAGCAGCCAACTCACCCTCGCCACCCTGAGAAAATCGTGGAGTTTCTTCCGGCACTGCATGCCAATCCAGGCGACATTGTCCACGGCACTGAATGCCTATGCCACCTGCATCCAGGGATGGCGAAGGGCGGCGCCTTGCGCCTTCCTCACGGGCAGGGGTAAAGGGTCATCCGCTCCTCCTCCATCACGTCCAGGAGGGATTCCAACTATGCGTCCCTAAACCGTGGCAGTGCTTTCCTTCAAGCCATCTTGTTGGTTGGGACAGTGTGTGTGGGCGAAGGACTGTTTAAGTGCATTAGCGTGTGAACCTCATGACTGCCAATCATGGACCCGATGTATCCAGCACTGTTTTTCCTGGAACTGATCGTGTTCCACCTGGTGCTGGTGCTATCCCATTGTCCCATTAAAAGTGGGTGGTCTTTCGAAGGGTCGGTGCAGACTCGATGTGCTGAATGGCCTCCTTCTGCACTGTAGGATTCTATGATTGGCTTAAATTCCTTCCATTCTCTCTCCTATCACTTTCCTTTAGTTCGAACAAAGAACTAATAATTCAAGAATCCAATGTCTTAAATAGGATCTATAACTATTCTTAAGGTACCTTGGAGGGAACCTTTTGGCCAATTAATTCAGTGTTATTTGAGTTCTGGAATATAAATTCAAAATCTAGCCCCAGCTGATGGGATTAAATCTAATTTTTCTCCTGATTTCAAGGACCCTATGTGAGCATGAATGAAATGAAATGAAAATCGCTTATTGTCACGAGTAGACTTCAATGAAGTTACTGTGAAAAGCCCCTAGTCGCCACATTCCGGCGCCTGTCCGGGGAGGCTGGTACGAGAATCGAACCGTGCTGCTGGCCTGCTTGGTCTGCTTTAAAAGCCAGCGATTTAGCATGATCGAACAGCGCAGAACTATCTTTAATTTAGCAAGACAGGTTGAGTATCCTTTATCTGAAGCCCTTGGGGGCAATTGCATTTTGGATTTCAGATAATTTTGCTTTTTCGAAACTGCATATAAACATACATTAAAATAGCCTAGGCTAACTTTAGTCTAAAGGAAATAAAATGACTAGAAAAGTAATAAGTGTCACTCAATAATAAATACAGGGCACCTGTAATGAGTTTATTTTTGACATATTCACCACAAACACTGCAAGGTAAACAGTGCAGGCAAACAACATGTCTTCTTGCACAAAAGGTTGATGTGATTCAAAAAAGGTGTTCGGATTTTGGATATACGGATAAATTAAAGGGGACTTATAATAAACAATTACACTTAGAGATGTCAAAGGTTAACTGATAGGTGTACTGAAAAGCAGATCAGATTGGTACAGTTGGAGGGGTTGTGAGACTGCTGAAGCATGTAGTGTTGCTGCAGAGTAGAGGGATCATTTTATTATATAATCACACCCAGCTAATATCCATAAAGAGGAATGAATCAAATTTGTTCCAGTAACTGTATCGGTGTTACATATCCAAAATTAACTTTTAGTTCAATTTTTTCTGTAGAGACAAATCCTTACTAACCCATTATGCAGTCTTTGCACGCCATTAACATTGTAGCCACCTGGGGTGGCTACTGCCCAACACAAAATGGAAGATTGCAAGGAATGCAGGGAAAATGGACATGTTGGAAAGCAAGCAGTTTGCTTGCCCAAAGGGGCGCGGACCTCCTGGGGCCTATAAAAGAAAGGTCCCACACATGGTTCAGTCTCCTGTCTCCTGGCTCCTGTCTCCTACTCCAGCCGTCGAGCAGCAGCCACCAACAAGTAAGTGCCTAACGACGACCGCTACTCGAAATAGGCACTCCTGACCCCCTTTTCAATTGATAACAATCTGAAGTCTGCAGACCAGAGCAGAGCAAGAGGCCTTGTTCCCTGACCCAGCAGTTCCTTCGAGATAAGTATTAGTTGTTTAGCGGTAGGAGTAAGTTTAATCCTTTTAGCGTGTGCATGGGTAGTTATTATAATTGTATTATAATAAACTCTAGTTGTTTGGACTTACTAATTGGTGTACGGTTTTATTGCTTTGAACTTCACCTTGAAGCCTGTGGCGGTGTCTTAACGGCACCTGCCGACTCCAGAGCTTAAAACAAGAAACAGAGCCAAATTGAGTGTTAAGCACACTCACCCAGAATGAGCAACAACATGCTCTGAATAGCTCAACACACTGCCAGAATTAGGGTTTTGACATTATTATGTGAACCCAGCATCCAACGTATGTGCTAACCTTCAAGTAAACATCATAAAATATTCAATTCATTGAATATTTGCAGTGGAATACGCTATCCACTAATCTCCAGCCCATGAGAAATTATTTAACTCAAACCTTTAATGACAAACCCTTCAACTGAACAATGGCCTGCATTTTGCTGTCAAATTTACATGAGGTGTATTTGCTTCAATATGCAGAGTATTTTTTTTAGAAACAGGCACACTTACGGGCTTGACTTCTTCTTGTTCTCATCTCCATAAGCCAGATTACGACATTCCTTCACATGTACATTAAGTCCTTGTTTCTTTTGATCATAATTCAGAAGGAAGATGATTTCCCCAGTAACTGTGACATTGCCATAGTCACCGGCCTCACTGTAGATGCTGGTCATGCTGCCTATTGTACTCTGAAAGGAAAGTGCTGTAATTTTAGTCTGAAAGTTAATTAACAGAGCAAACTACAAATCCCAGTTTATTAAATTGATTTCATGCAATTTATAATGAGGGATCCTCAATATCATTCATGTAATCTTAATATATTCACCATCTACAAGATGCATGCAGGAACTCACCTAGGCTCCTGAGGCAGCACCTTCCAAACCCATGACCACTACCATCTAGAATAGAAGAAGCAGACACATAGGAACACCACCACCTGACAAGTTCCCTCCAAGCCATTCACCATCCTGACTTGGAAATATGTTGCTGTTCCTTCACTGTAGCTGGCTCAAAATCCTAGACCTCCCTCCCTTAAGCAGCGGCTCAAGAATGCAGCTCACCATCACCTCCTGAAGGGAAATTAGGGATGGGCAATGAAGCCCATATCCCTTGAATGATAACAAATGTACTTAAAAGAGTCAATACCATTTCCTAAGAGGCTTCAAACTATTTTTCTTCAGGTAAGGAATTGGTGGAATGTTTTATGCTCTCCAAGGTGATGAATGCCAGGGTTGAGGAATCATCTACCACTTATGATATTCAGTATCACCATAACATACAGATTATGGTATAGATTTAATAGAGAAAAATAATCTCATTTTATTTACTTGGGTATAGGTATGCCAAAATATTAGAGAAGTGACATTTATGATCAGAAAAAGTTGGCTTAACACATGGAACAGTGTAATAAGAGATGCATCAAAATAAGTTAAACGTTATGTCAAAATATTTGCTTACTCTGGAGTTAACAGACCTGGATAGAGGAAATAGACATTAGGCAGCTAATGGGAACAGGTTCATTTTGAGAATCGTATGTTGATGATTTCTTTAAACAATAACATTTTTCTCCCTGAATGGTTAGTGAGTTTATCCAGTGAGTAGTGGAGCCAAACAGAACATTGAGATCCAGGGGTTCAAACCTCAAGCTTTGCTAAGTTAGCTGATGATAATAAGACCAGTCCAATTGGATTGACTGGCCCTGAGCTTTTGAGGGCAATTTGATGGCATTTCTGTTCCTGGTAGCCACCCGGTGACCCCTGTTGAGGATGTACATGCATGAATGTTTTGAGAGGATGGACCAAACTTTTCAGAATCAAAGATTGTATTTGAGTAAAGACCGCTGTAGTAACTGACACTCACTGGAATCATACCCGAGCAAGGAATCAGTGCTTTCAGGAGAGGCGGGAACGAGACTTCCGGTGGAGGCCATGGTGTGAGTGGTCGCACATTTGGCAGCTCCTGCTCGAGGCAGATCTTTGGACAATTTCCCTGTTTGTAGAGTGGATGTTTTATGGAAAAAGATGTAGGGGTGACTGGAGAGAAGTTTGACTCCACTGGTGGGTGGATCCACGGAGCAGAAGCGGGTTGAAAGGGAGCAGTTGGAGCAGGAGAATATTCATGCGACACATGTTAAGATGGCGGAGGGTAAAGGGTTTGCCTTGCCTGTCCAATGGTCAATGGACCAACTGGTGGACTTTTTAAACTGAAAAGTTCAGGAGGGAGGCCCAGGAGGACCTAGCAAAGGCGGTGGAACCGTTAAAAGCGGGAATTGACTGTGTGTAGCAGAGGCTGGAGTCCCAGGGCCAGCCTTTTCGGAAAGTGAAGGAAGTGGTGGGGGAGCATGAGGAGCAGCTCACCTTGTTGTTAGCTGAAATAGGTGTAATGCAGGAGACTCAGAAGCGGTTAACTGAGAAGGTGGAGGACTTGGAGAACCGCTCCCGGAGGCAGAACCTAAGAATCGTGGGGATGCTTGAAGGCATCGAGGGAATGGACACTGGTGTGTATGTAGCCAAGATGTTGGAGACGTTGATAGGGGAGAGGGCCCTTGACCGGCCCCTGGAGGTCGACCGAGTGCACAGGGCGCTGATGAGAAAGCTGCAGGCGAATGAGCCGCCGAGGGTAATGGTGGTGCGTCTTCACCGGTTCCTGGACAATGGAGAAAATATTAAGTTGGGCGAGGCAGACGAGGAGATGCACTTGAGGGGAGCGAGCTTCAGGTGTACCAAGACCTAGGCGCGGACCTGGTGAAGAGGAGAGGAGCGTTTAATCGGATGAAGACTGCCTTCTTTAAAAAGGAGGTGAAGTTTGGGATGTTGTACCCGCCTCGCTTCTGGGTAGCTTTTCATAGCCGAGAACATTATTTTGGAACACCAAGGGAGGGGATGGAGTTTTTAAAGAGACAATGGACTGGCAGGAGAAGGAGGACATTAAACTGTGGAGGTGGTGTGAGGAGATGGGTGCTTTTTCTGTCCGTTTTTTTCCTATATATTTCTTTTTTGTTGTTTACTGAGATCCTTTCTCCTTCGCGATGTTTTGTTGCGATTGAGGGTAAGTGCACCTTTTTTTTCCTGTTGTATTGTTGTTTGTGAGATGTGCGAACGCGGCGGCCGGGGAGGGGAGAATCAGCGGGGGATAGGAGGCTTAGGCGCTATAGGCGGGGGCTTCCAGGCTAGCTGGGAGTGCTAGTTAACGCGGGCGCAGTGGAGGGTGATCAGGTGGTCAGTGAACCAGAGAGGGATGGGGTAGTTGATTTGTTTAAGGGAAAGGTGGGAGGGGGACTGCTGTCAAAGGTGTTGCTGTGGATTAGCATGGGAGGGAGTGGTGATGGTGGACATCCGAGGGAGGGCCGGGATGGTCGCGTGGCATGGGCTGGGCCCGGGCCTAAGAAGGGTTATGGTTGATCGGCAAATGAGGCGGAGTGGGGTGCGCTCTGACTAAGCTGGTCACATGGAATGTGAAGGAGCTGAATGGGCCAGTTAAATGGTTGCGTGTTTTCACTCACCCGATGAGCTTGAAGGCGGACGTGGCCTTTTTACAAGAATCACATTTACAGATTAGGGATCAGACAAGGCTAAGGAAAGGATGCGTAGGGCAAGTTTCCATTTGGGATTAGAAATGAAGACGTGGAAGGGGGGGTGGCGGTGCTGGTAAATAAATGTTTAGCATTTGAAGTGGGGAATATAGTAGCAGATTCAGGGGGAAGGTTTGTGATGGTCAGTGGGAAGCTGGAGGGGATGCCAATGGTCCTGGTAAATGTTATGCTCCAAACTGGGACTATGTGGAGTTTATGAGGCGAGTGTTGGTGAAGATGCCGGACCGGGGGGGGGGGGGGGGGGGGGGGGGGGCAGTGCCCGCAGTGTGGAGGCTGGTGTTAGGGTGTTAGGGCTGTTAGCGGATGAGGAGGTGTGTGGAACTCAACGATACAGGTGAGGTCTCGGCTGCCATGCTGTGGGAGGCAATCAAGGCAGTGATTAGGAGGGAGTTTATATCGATGCAGGCACAGAGGGAGAAGGAGGGGCTAGCAGAGATGTCAAGTTGGTGGACGAGATTCTGCGGATAGACAGGAGGCACTCGGAGGCAGGATTGTTGAAGGAGAGGCAAAAGCTTCAGATGGAGTTCGGACTCGTATCCACGGGGAAGACAGTAGGGCAGCTGCGGTGAGGGAGCAGTGTATGAATACGGGGAGAAATCAGTAGGATGCTGGCCCACCAACTCAGGAAGCGGTGAGGGAGTTTGGAAGGGTAAAGGATGGCAAGGGTGGAGTGGTATTGGACCCGGTGGAGGTGAATGGGGTATTTGAAGAGTTGTACAGGAGGCTTTATAAATTGGAGCCCCCGACCTGGGAGGGGAGGGAATGCGGCGATTCCTTTATGGGTTGGAGTTCCCGAAGGTGGGGAGGGCTGGGAGCACCATTGGACTGATGGAAGTGATGGACGACATGGGGGCAATGCAGGCAGGGTTTTCCGGTCGAATTCTATAAAAGGGTTTTGGGAGACCTGGGGTCCCAAGGGCATTTAATGAGGCGAGGGAGAAGGGGGGAGAAGGGGGGAGAAGGGGGATTTCCCCCCCCCCCTCCCACCAAGTTATCGCAGGCCTCAATATCTTCAATCTTGAAGATGGGCATGGATCCAGAGCATTGTGGGTCCTACCGCCCAAAATCACTGCTGAAAGTAGATGCCAAGTTGTTGGCAAAGATCTTGGCCCCGCGGATTGAGGACTGTCTGTTGGTTGATAGGGGAAGACCAGATTGTGTTCGTAAAGGGGAGGCATCTGTCAGTTAATGTTAGGCGTTTGTTGAAATTCATAATGATGCCCTCGGAGAGATGGAATGTGGAGGTGGCGGTCGCTATGGACGCAGAGAAGACCTTTGATCGGGTGGAACGGGAATATTTGTGGGAGGTGCTTGAGCGGTTTGGGTGCGGGCAGAAGTTTGTGGATTGGGTCCGGTTGTTGTATCAAGCGGCGGCAGCTTGCGTAAGATCAATACACTGATCTTGGGGTTTGTGTGGGTGGGGAAAGCCCCATGGAGAACAGGGGTGGTGAGGGCAGGGTGTCGGAGATTTATAAAGAATTAGTACACTAGGAGGGTGCCCCAATAGGAGAAGTTGAGCAGAAGTGGTAGGAGGAGCTGGGGAGGGTGCTGGAGGCTGGATTATGGAGAAGGTCTGAGAAGGGTGAATGCACCCTCTTTGTGCGCTAGGCTTAGCCTCATTCAATTTGGGGTGAGTTTGGGGTATTTTAGGCTACATCGTAGGACGAGGCAGAGATGCCCACTCTCCCCATTGCTCTTTGTCTTGGTGATAGAGCCACTGGCAATGACGCTTAGAGCGTCAAGGGGTTGGCAGGGGATAGTGTGGGAGATGGTGGAGCATAGGGTCTTTCTACATGCGGACAAACTGTTGCTCTACATATGGAGCCATTGGAAAGTATTGGAGGGATCATGGACACTTTGGTGGAATTCCATCGGTTCTCTGGGTATAAGTTGAACATGGGGAAGAGCGAGGTCTTTCCGATCCAGGTGAGGGGGCAGGAAAGGAGGCTGAACGAGCTGCTGTTTAAAGTAGTGGGGGCGAGTTTTAGGTATCTGAAACCATGTCCACATGCTTTGGGCCTGTCTGAAACCGAAGGGATTTTGGCACGGGTGCGCTGACGTGATGTCCGAGGTGCTGAGGGTGAAGGTGGTCCAGAGTCCAGAATTGGCAATTTTTGCAGTGTCGGCAGACCCGGGAGTCCAGTGGGTGAGAGTGGCTGACATTTTGCCCTTTATGTCTCTCATGGCCCGGAGACGGATCATGTTGGGATGGGGGAACTTGGAGCTGCCGAACACAGGGGGGGGGGGGGGGGGGGGGGGGTGAGCGACCTCGCAGAATTCCTTATGCTGGAAAAAAAATCAAGTTCGCCTTGAGAGGGTCTGTGGGGGGTGAGTTTGTCCAGAGATGGAAGCCGTTTATTGATTTCTTCCAGGATAGTTAAGTAAGCAGGGAAACGGATGGGGGGAGACTTGGCAGTTAAAAAAGTTGGCAGAGTGGGTGGGGTGTGGTTGTTCATTTGTTATGAAATTTTCTGTTTGTTCTCTTCTTGCTTTTGGTTGTTTTTGATGTATATATAAACGCCTTAATAAAAACAATTTATAATAAAAAAGGAGGCGGGAACAAAGGAAATATGCATTTCTCCCCAGAGTGAACGACTCAATAAATGCTAAAACAAGAACTGGAGTGACCTTGAAAGCAACAAGTAATACTTTTGCCAACAGAAATAAAACAGCAACTTTCATGGGCAGATTCAGTTGCTTTTCCCACACCATTTAGTCCCAGTCTCAGGAGATACAAAGGACACAAGTCAGAGCACTGAAATGAAATCAAACCAAGATCTGCTGGATTAGGATATAATGGAGGCCGAGAAGGGCATTGGCCATTTGATTAACTCGGCTTGAGAAAGAAAAACACAAAATAAGACATGTCACAAGAATTTATCATCATACTATGACACATCGGGGGGGGGGGGGGGGGGGGGGGGGTAGTGATTTTCAGCCCGGATTCGCAGTCAGTGATGCGGGCAGCAAATCCCGAGAGAATAGAGAAACACAATTCTCTCAGAGAGATCCCATTACCCATTTATCCACACCCCTCACCGATGACATCAGGAGGTTCATGCCAACAAAGGGCAAGAACCTCATTTTTATGGATTTCAATAAATTTTATATTATTAGCCAGCCACCTTGCCACAGCAAACCCCCCCCCCCCCCCCCCCCCCCCCCCCACTGAAGATTCAAACCTCACAACAGGTTTTGAAAGATGAGATTCAGTTGAGAGGATCCCTCGGAGACACAGCCACTGTTCCCCCACACCCCAGCACTGCCAACCTGTCAAGGGGCAGTATCAGGAGGAGGCACTCTTGGGAGCCCAGGGGGGTTCCTATTATCTAAGGGGGGTGGGGGTCAGAGTGGGTGCTATCTGTGGAGCATGTTGATGGACGTGAACTAACTGTGTGGAGCCGGCCTTGCTAGTTCTATCAGGTTCCCGCCCCGTCTAAGTGATGCCGTAAAATCTGATTTTATTTTACTCAGAGGCTCATGAGAGAAAATGTCTGTGCAGCTGGAAATCTGACCCAGTTTTCAGTCGGGACCTGACCCTTTGAAAAAATTTGGTAAGGTTTCGCCCGTGGAGAGAGCTCCAGTATCATTTCAATCAGCCTGTACCAGCAAATACAGCCCGATAGTGGAACATCTTGGTGAAGCATCTATGTTCACAATGGTACTATGGGCTAGATTTTCTCCCTGTTCGGACTATGAACGAGCAATAAATTTAGCTTATATTGGTTTCTATGCATGCACCTTATGGATGAGGAATTATATTACAGTATTTTGCTGAGTCACTTACGACAGAATTGCCACTTTTGAGGCTTTGGCGAGCACTTGCCAGCCGGTGAATTTTCACCAATTTATCAATGTCCTCTTCCTCCTCCTCCTGTCAAAAGGCAGAAATTACAAGGATTAGAGCAGTAAAACCCAATGTGGATCATTTGCTTCTGTAACATGCTGTGGCTTACTTCTTCCAAATTCACAAAAACGTTATCTGTCCACTTCTCATAGTTTTCAGCAATCAGACAGTCCGAGTGCTCTACAGTGACCTTGCACTACCACCATCTCTCTTTAGGAAAGCAAGCAGCACTAAGCTTGGTTTCTTCTTCGAAGTAACACATATGAAAAGCACAATTCAGCATCTTGAACTGCTGCCATTAACTGTTGGTCCACTGCTTTGGCAATCCTTGTGCCAACATGCTATGATATGGTACGAATAAAGGTAGCTTCAGTGTTCCCTGGGATGTCCTTTATGGGAGGCTGAATAAATTGGGCCTATAGTCTCTGAAATTTAGAAGAACAAGAGGGTATCCCACTGAAACATACAAGATTCTCAAGGAGCTTGACAGTGTAGGCACCGAGGGGTTGTTTTTGCTGGCTGGGGAAGGTAGAACGCGGGGACACAGTGTCAGGATAAGGGGCAATCATGTTGGGCTGAGATGAGGAGAAATTCTTTCACTCAAAGGGCTGTGAATCTTTGGAATTCTCTATGCCAGGGTATCGCGGATGGTCCTTCACTGTCTATATTTAAGGCTGTGATAGACAGATTTTAGGTCTCTCAGGGAATAAATAGATATTGGGAATAGGCAGAAAAATGGAATTGAAGGCCAAGATCAGTTATGATCATATGGAATGGCGGAGTAGGCTTGGTTTGCTGTTGCTCCTAATTCTGGTGTTTGGTTGACTTATTCAGAGGAGAGCGATTTGACAAGCAGAGCCTAACCTGACGCTCCATTCAAAGTGCAAATGAAGGTTTCAGAAGGCTTTGTGTTCACACTCCACTGAACTCGAATCTTCCATTTACATGGAAGAACTAGTTCATTCAGCCTCTTTAAGCCTGTTCCTGCCACTAAACCACGGCTAAGCCATGCCTCACTCAATTTACCCACCTTTGGAAAATTTCAATTATTCAGCTAGACTTTTGGGGGAGAATATTCCAGGTTTCTACCACTCTTTGTGTTTCTGGATTTCACTACTGAAAGGTCTAACTCAAATTTGATGATTATTCCCTCTTGTTCCACGTAGCCCTACCAAAGGAAATAGCTTCTCTGTATCTACCATATTGTATCCTTTATCAGTTTTAACACCTCAATTAGATCAGCCAATCCAACTTCTGAACTAATTCAGTGAGTGGGAAGAACTGTGGCAGATAGTGTTCAATGTGGACAAGTGTGAGGACATCCGCTTTGAATCCTTTGCAACTATCTGCTCCCATTTACAAAGCATACTGGGCGAGATCGTACACCTGTCCACGGGGCGTGATTTTCCGGTCCTACTGCTGGCGCACCCCTGCTGCAGGGTCTCCTGTCAGAATGGGATGAATTCAATGGGAAATCCCAATGACAGTAGTGGGACCAGGGCGGGCTACCGAGTAACACGCCAGACGGGGGAGGCCAGAGAATATCGCCTACTGTGTTTCCTAACTTGGTGTAATCTGCAAACTTCAAAATACAATTTGCTATTTATCCATACATCGTTGATATGTATGGCAAAAAGCTGAAGCCGTTGTGGAGATTCTTTGGGGACACCAGTTGTCATATTCCATCAATCATAACCCGTCTCGCTACTCTCTGTCTTCTACCTTCCAATGAAATACCAGCCAATGTTTCAAAGTTACCTCCAATTCCATGCACGCATATTGTTGCTAATAATTTCTTCCCCTACTGAAAACAGATACCAAAGTATTAAATTAAGAGTGACATTTCCTATTGTTCATTCATGGCTCACCTGCATTTGTTTTCAAAGGTTCACATTCCCAATTCCTTTCTTTTAATATACTGATACAAACTTTTGCTCTTAGCTTTTATATCTATTGCATATTATTCTTATATCCTCTTTTTATTACTTGCTTTGTATCCCTCGGTTTCTTTTTCTACCTCTTCCAATTGTCTTAGACTTTTCTTTTAGTTTGATTTTGACTCTCGTCACTCAATTCTATTAACTTTGGGTGTTTAACTGTGCAAGTGGAGCTTCTGCATTTTAGAGGAATGCACTGGTTTTATATTTCCTCAAATACCTATTCAATATCTTACACTGTTCATCTGTAGGTTTACCAGTTTACAATTCAGCCCTGTTGTGTTTAGTTTATTTCCCAACAATATTTCTGAATGTGAGCTTGAGCGGGGAGAAACTTGTTTCTGATGGTAACAAAGATCTCAGCAATGGCAAAGGAGAGGGAGAGGTGTAAGTAAGCAATGTTCTGAAAGTGGAAGGTGGTGATCACTGAATTAGATGCAGCGTAAAAAGTTCACATGTAAACATACACATACAGACCTGCTCCACATTGAGACCTGGAACTGAATGACTACGGTCTCCCATGGAATCACCTGTGTTCGTAGAATCCGATACGCGAAGATCCATCACAGATTTACTATAATCTAACAGGGGATTTAAATATAAAATAATTATTTCAAAAGCACAGATTGGGGTAAAATTGCACCTGGTGGATGCCTCTATATCTTAATTTTATGGAGCTTGACAGAGGTTGACACTGAATTTTGATGGAGACACTGGTTAGACAGCCTCTGTTAACCAAATCTCAGCAAAAAACAGCCCACATACCTGAAACACCATGTACACTTAAATGTACACTATTAAATACAGCTATTCATGTGATTGTGTGGGTAAATGATAGTCTCATATTTCACAATGTGCACACAGATAAACAAGCAACTGGAGAGCAACAATAGCTTTTGCCAAAGGCATTCTGTGATTAGTTAAGAAAATGCCGATGCACAAATCAAGGTAGAACCCCAATTGAAGCCCTGGCTAAAATCACTGCATTGTGAATGGCAGCTGAAGTCAGCATATTGGTCTGGGTTTACATCTCTGGTGGAGCACACAAACATTGCTTATTCTTTTGAGAGTTGTGACTTTTTAAAAATATTTTTGAGAGTGAGATTCTGGGCGTGATTCAGCTGCAGTGTTGCACCCGGTTCAACGGGTGAATCCAGTGAGAGCCCCAAATCGGGCTTCATGCTGATCGCGAGTCACCCGACGCACTCTGCCCGGTGCAATCTAGATCACGCCAAATAATGATATTTAAGTAAGCTGTTAGGCTAATTTAATACCCAATCACCGCATTTATTCGCCGTCCGGGAGTCAATGATCGCGCCTGCGCAACCTCAACTGGGCATCATTTAGTATTGGTTTCACATACGTGGACCACACGTGATGGCAACACGCGGGGTCTAACAGGCCAGTAGAGACCCCCGGACAGTCGGAGTCAGGGCAGGGTAGTACCTTGGCACTCCCCTTGGCACCCAGGCACCACCAGCCTGACACCCTGGCAGCACAACACTGGCACTGCCAAGGAACCGTGGTGGCACTGCCATGGCACCAGACTGGAAGTACCAAGGTGCCCAGGTGCCAGGCCTGGGAGGCCTTGCCATGGGGGACCAGGAAAAGGTTGGTGGTGGGAGGGTGTTAATTAGAAGGGTGAGTCTTGACATTGCCGCTGTGAAACACCCCACCAAATACGCCCGAAAGCGGACTTGGATTTATTTCCACTGAATCGCACCCTCCGCCTTTTTAAGATTCAATCTCATTCTCCACTGATGGCCACCTCCCCAGTTCTCACACCGTGACATGACTAATATGGCTGATATTTGATTGTGGTTCCATGGTCCATGACTGCCACTATAACACCTTATCAAAGGTCTATTGTTAATGAGTGACTTTCGGCAGGAAATGCTATCATGGTGAAGATTTACAGCCAAGCTTGATGATCAAAAGCATTTATCAGTGTAGGCGGCTGGATATCAATCAGGATCAGGAACCTTGGCTGATTTTTCTCTATATTGGACAAGGGATTCAGAGGCCACGTCTAGTTCCCCCACCCTTCCATCACCAAGAACAGTTAATTCAATGCTGGTGAGAGATTGAACATTCCTTAGTCTCCCTTGTGCCATGCATTATCTTTTGCCATGTGACAAAATGATCTATATTTATGTGCCTGCGAGGTTTTCTCTGAAACTGGCATTTTTATGCGCACAAATGTGGCATGGATTGAATTTTCCTCCTTCTCAGGAAGCTTCTAGACTCCCCTTTGGTACGGTGGGGTGTGGAACATCTTCAAAATGCTTTAAATAAACTTTAGATTGAATTAAGTTCAAGAGACATTGATGTGCCAAAGCTCACCTGTGGGCTTCAGAATGCTTTTTGAACTCTTTTTAAACACGTCCTCGGAAACATTTTCACCCACTGAAACTCTGCTGTGTTTTTCTGTGTGAGGTTCCTGACGAAAAGATTAAAGCATTCCATAAGCTTTAGAATTATATCCGAGTAGCTTGAGCTATATAGTTGTTTTATATAGTTATATTATATATGTAGTTATTTTATTTTTTATATCTAATACAGTACCACCATCATATGAATATTATACCACTTAATGACTGATTTGTTGAGAAAGTATGCATTATAAAATCCATTAATCACATCCAGCTCATTACTTCCAATGCCCATATACATTCAACTCTTTCCATGTACTTTATCTTCTGAAGGAGCTACAAGTTCAAACGTGAGATTCAACACTTGTCCCTCACCTTTTTTGCTTTCCAGGTAGAAATACCAAACTGTTATTTAGAGGCAGCATTTTCCTTTCCTCATATTTCATGATAAGGCATGTTAGTTTATTTCTGATCATGGTCAACAAAACACTGCTCTATATCAATCCTTGTAACTTTCAATTTATTCCCAATCATATTTATTTAGGTCGCCTTTGAAGGGGTTAATCCACCCAACTGATTTTCCTGAGAGTTCAATCCCCATTTCCACTAATGTCTGTGGAAAATAATTATTCTCCCTTGACTGAGGTTTGTTCATTTGGAAGCTATGTATTGTAGTTTTGTGTATTGTAGTTTGGTTATATCTGAGCCTCTCAGCATTTGAAACCCCTAGATTATTCATCAAAATTTGAACTATACAGAACCAGGACCGATCTCTGCAAACGCCATTGGCCATTAATTCCACAGTTAGTTTACGTGGTTGTCTCTTAATATTTTCTGAAATGGCTAATCAGCTACATTGAAAAAAAAACTGGGGTGGCCAAATGATGCAGCCTTACTAGCTATACCTACGTACTAGCAACAAGTAAAACATAACGAGTGTATTGCCATACGTTGTCTAAAGCAGTTTGCATTTTGCTTTTGCTCATGGTGGATGTCTTCGATGCAGCTGGAAGAGTCATGCTGCCTGTGTTCACAGGTTTGGGAATGGGAAGTTCATTCATAGTACTGCTCTCTGTTAAGGAACTCCGCCTGAAAAATATCGAAGCAGGAAGGTCACAACGTTTGCTGAAGCTTCACCAATGCATAGGGGGCGCTATTCCCCAGTTCCTGTTTATCCATGGGCCTTGGAAGCCCTGGAGAACTGAACAAATGGCAATCTGGGGTTATCATGGCTCTTCCACCAAACTTTTGGCAGACAAGGCAGGTGGGGGGGGGGGGGGGGGGTGTCTCAGAGAAATGTACCCACATAATTTAGATAGAAGTGATACAGAAAATTTGACAGAATACTCAGGTCCCCCGATGGTCTCAGTCTGAGGTAGTCATGGGAAGGATTCTTCTCATCAAAGGATTTTAAAAAATCCGCATAAATAATATACATACATATATATGCACATCATTTTGAACTATCAGTGTTTAACTTACTCCCACAAAATTTGGATCATTTTCTAAGTGTGCGTTGATTTCCTGAAAGGAAGTCCAACTGATGGGAAGGTCGCCACATGGTCTCACACTTTATGAAAAAAAACCTTCCAGTGGCCAAATCCTGATCCACAGAACATTTATATCAGTTGATTACAACGTTTAGCAAATGAGTGAACACCAGCAAACAGCAGATGACAAGTGACATTGACAAAGGTTTGCTCAAAGAAACCCACCTCACGTGATAAATATTGTGCATAGCAAGTGCCTAGCTTCTGTTTACATCAAACTCACTGATAATGTACAGCTCCCTTGTTAGGAAAGAGTTAATGTTCCATAGTGCAAGTTGGAATTGGGGTTTTAATTGTTTAATAGATTGCACTTATTGTTTAATACACTGCACCAATATATAAAGGAGATACAGGTAGCGCTGTTTTGTTGTGGGAGAAGGGATTACTGAACACAATTAACTTGGAATCGAAGAAGCTTCCTTGTTCTTATCATACAGGAGTTATTGTTATAAACCCCCCCCCCCCCTGCCTCCCGCCAATGGGGACGACCCAATTAATCTCCCATAAGCTTTGTGGAGTACAAGCTCCCCTGCTGCGGGGCGGTGATCCATGAGCAGACTTAGTAATTCTACATGATGCAACCCGGCCCAGGGAGGAGATGGGGTTCCAGAATGGTATCGGTTGGGTGTTAAACTGTTACCTGTATATATTTTTCCTAAACCAAGGGTTAAAAATAAACCACTTGTGACTCTCTTTTCCGGATTCCTCCTTGACTTCCATAGTTACCATCGGAGCTTAACATTTCTAAGAATTACTAATTGTCACTAAAGAAGATGAGAAGATCTATTGTTTGCATTCATTAGTTGCAAAGAAATGCACATGTCAGAGAGAGATTTTAGCTGCCCTGACAGCTCAGTTCATAAAGATGGTGAGTTACTGAGTAAGGATGGCCCCAGGTTTAATTCCTAGTATTGAACTAACTGATCTCAGCTTGACTATTGGATCAGTACAACAGGCCTCAGTGCCTGTGTCCCAAGGAAGAGAAGATTCCGCCAGGTTTCCTTTTTAAAAAAAATAAATATTTTATTCCAAACATATACAACATTGACAAAATACAGTCCATCAAAGCAAAATCAAAAGTTTGTACAGTTTTTCCCTCTTTATTCCCCCGACCCCAGGATGAACAACTCCTTAAATAACATCAGAACTGGCCTCCAGCATTCCTCAAAACCCTCCTCTGACCTCCTCAACTCGAACTTGATCTCCTCCAGCCGGAGGAAATCGTACGTGTCCCTCAGCCAGGCCGCCTTCCATAAAGATTCTTCGCCGGGCAATTAGAGAGGCGAAGGCCGCATCGGCCCCCTTCCCCTCCAGCAGCTCCGGCACCTCCGAGACTCCAAAGATCACACTATAGGGTCCGGCCTAACCTCCAACTCCGCTATCCTGGACAGCATCCCAAACACCACCTCCCAAAAGCTCGCCAGCTTCTCGCAGCCCCAGAGCACGTGAGCATGATTTGCCAGCCCCCGTCTGCACTTCTCACACCCATCGGTCACTCCCTGGAAGAAACCAATCACCTGCGCCCGAGTCATGTGTACTCTATGCACCACCTTAAACTGAATCAAGCTCACCCCGTGCAGGAGGAGGTAGAGTTCACCCGCCTCATCGCCTCACACTAGAGCCCCTAACCTATTTCCCACCCCAACTCCTCCTCCCACTTACGCTTTATCCTCCCACCTGTGTCCCACCCTGCTCCTCCAACCACCCGTATATATCCCTAATTCTATCCTCCCCCAAGTCGTCAGGAAGCAGCAATTGCTCCAAACAACGTGTACTCCGGTAGCCTGGAAAACGTCCACCACTCCTTTTGCGCAAAGTCCCGCACCTGCATATGCCTAAACTCACTGCCCCTCAGCAGCTCAAACCTCTCCTGCAACTAATCCAGTCCCACAAACTTCCCCTCCAAGAATATATCCCTAACCTGCTCCAACCCTGCCTCCACTTTCCATACATCCCGGCCATCCCCACCGGCTTAAACCTATGGTTCCCACACAGTGACGTCAGCAATAACATTCTCTCTAGTTTGAAATGCCTGCTCAACTGATTCCATATCCTGATCAACGACAGCACCACTCGATTCCCCGCTAAAGGCAATGGGGCCATCACCAGGGCCCTCAGACTAGAAGGACTCCTCCTCCAGCCTGATCCACTCTGCCTGTGTTCCCCCCCACCCCACACCAACACCTCACCTTCTCCATCAGCCCAGTAATAATATATCAGGTTCGGGAGCGCCAACCTCCCCTTTCTGTCTCTGCCGCTGTAACAGAGCCCTCTTCATCCTCGGTACCCCCCCCACCCATATAAACTCCGAGATCAGCGCCTCCACCCTCTGGAAGAAGTCCTTAGGGAGAAAGGTGTGGAGGGTCTGAAAGTCAAATAGTAACCTTGGCAGTACATTCATCTTTACCACCTGCACCCTCCCTGCCAATGTCAAATGCAAAGTATCCCACCTCTTGAGATCCCCTTTCACATCCTCCACTAACCCCGTCACGTTCCACCTACGCATCGTGGCCCACTCATGAGTTACCTGAATCCCCAAATACCTAAACCTCTCTCTCACCATCTTAAACGGTAGTGCCCCAAAACTGCCCCTCCCCCCACCCTGTCACATTCACTGGAAACACTTCGCTGTTCCCTATATTCAGCTTATACCCGGAGAAGGCCACAAATCTCTCCAACAGGCCCATGATTCTGCCCATACGCTTCAGCGGATCCGTCACGAAGAACAGCAGGTCGTCTGTGTACAATGACATCCAGTGCTCCCTGCTGCCCCCCCCCCCCCACCCCCCCCACCCCACCACTCCCCCTCACAATCTGTCGCCATCGCCGAGGGCACGATTGCCAGCGCAAATAACATTGGCGACAGTGGGCACCCCTGCATCGTTCCCTGTGCAATCCAAAATACGCTGAACTGGTTTCATTCTTACATACGCTTGCCACCAGGGATGCACACAAAAGGCGCACCCACACCACAAACTTTGGCCCAAACCTTCCCAGAATTTCAAACAGGTACCTCCACTCTATCTATTCAAAGGCCTTCTCCACATCCATAGATTTAATGACCTCCTGTGCCCGCCCCTCCTGAAGGAGTCATAACTACAATTAACAGCCTCCTAATGTTCCTAGAGAGCTGTCTACCCTTCACAAAGCCTGTTTGATCCTTGGAGACCACCTCTGGTATGTACCCCTCCATCCTATACACCAACATCTTCACCAGTAGTTTACCAAAGAGATAGGCCTGTACGACCCACACTCCCGATTGATCCTTTCCCTTTTTTGGGATCAAAAGAAATCAGCGCCTGTGACATGGTCCCCTCCTATCCGCAATAATCCCTCCTCTCCGCTGCCTCAGTGAACATCCCCAACAAATGGGGGGCCAACTCTGTCCCAAAACAGCTTATAAAACTCTGCCGGAAAACCATCAAGCCCGGGGCCTTCCCCGACTGCATTCCCCGGATACTATCCATCACTTCCCTCAGCCCAATGGTTCCTCCAATGCCTGTCTCTTCTCTTTCACCAGGTCTGGGAAATCCAATCTGTCCAGAAACCATTCCATATCCCTCACCTCTCCCGCCGGCTCGGCCTTATACAACTTCTCGTAATATCCCCTGAACATCTAATTTATCTTTTCCGGCTCCGACGCCACCTCCCCCTTTTCACCCTCACTCTTAAAATCTCCCTGGACGCTGCCTGCCACCGCAATTGGTGGGCCAACATATGACTTGCCTTCTCTCCATACTCAATGTGCCCCTCCTCGCCCTCCACAGTTTCCTCCCGCCTTGTCCGTCATCAACCTGCCCCTGCAACTTCTTCCTCTCTGCCAATAACTCCTGCATGTCACCCCCCTCCCTGAGTATCTCCTATCCACCTTGACTATCTTGCCCAACAGCCTCCTGTGCTTTACCTTCCTCCTCCTATCCCTATCAGCCTTAAACAAAATGATCCCACCACGAACCGCGTCTTCAAAGCTTCCCAAAACGACACCTCCATTCTGATTAAGTGCCACATAATTCCTAATCACCAGTCTCACCTTTTCACAAAACGCCTTATCCGCCAGAATTCCCCAATCCACCGTCCATCCTGGCACGGCACCTACCACAAACTAAGCCTGACATCTAGCCAATATGATACATAGTCTGAAATCACAATTCCCACATACTCCACCCCTACCACCTCCATCCGGCTCACCACAAAAAAAATTGATTCAGGAGTACACCTTATATACTTGCGGAAAGCAATAATCCCTCCCACCCGGATTCCTAAACCTCCACGGATTCACCATCCCCATACACTCCATAAACCATCACAGCTCCTTCGTCATCCTCGACCTTCTCATTGACTTGGGGCTCGACTGGTCCACCTTCGGCTCCATTACACAATTGAAATCCCCTCCCATGATCGACTGGTGCATATCCAAGTCTGGAATCGCCCCCTGTAACCTCTTGACAAACCCCGCATTGTCCCAATTAGGTGCGCATACATTGACTAACACTACCGGTGTCTCCTCTAACGTTCCCCTCATCATCACAAACCAACCCCGCCCCGGTTGTCAAACCTCCCTGGCTCTCCCACAAACCCAGTTTTTTTGCTCAACAAAATGGGCACCCTCCTGTATCGTTCATCATTGTCCCCCATCGGTTCTGCCTCACCCAATCCCACTCTCAACCGGGCCCAAGCAAGATGGCTCCCCTCTCCGCTCATGACCGTGTTCAACCTCCAACCTGCCACATCCCTCCTCTCCCCCAACCTGGCCATCCCACGCGACCTCCTCCCACACCTCACTTCATTCACTAGCATTGCTTGCTAGCGTGGCAACTCCAGTCTGAAAAAACACTGCACACCCTCCCACTCCTTCCCCCACCAGTTCCTCCTAAACCTGCGCAACCGGCCCCTAACCACCTTGAATAACGACAAAACCGTCAACACCACCCAAAGGGTCCCATCCAACATACCCCTTGCATTAAAAAAACACCAAAATTCATAAACTACCTCCTCCCAAAAAACAAAATATTGGGGGGGGGGGGTGGGGGGAGCAATGCGCCATCCCCCTTACAAACTTACAGCTTCTAAAGATCCCCTCCCTTCGGCACACAAAACAGCATTAACACACAACCTCCATCTCACACCGCTCCTCAGTTCTCTCCCAACTTAGAAAAAATAAATTTAGAGTACCCAATTAATTTTTTCCAATTAAGGGGCAATTTAGCGTGACCAATCCACCTACCCTGCACATCTTTGGGTTGTGGGGGTGAAACCCATGCAAACACTGGGAGAATGTGCAAATTCCACACGGACAATGACCCAGAGCCGCAATTGAACCTGGGACCTCAGGTCTGTTGAGGCAGTAGTGTTAACCACTGCGCCTCCATGCTGCCTCTTGTTCTCCTCAAACTTATGGTCCTTTATAAAATCATTCATCTCCTCCGGAGTCTCAAAATAGTACTCCTTACCCAGAGTCTGGATATGGGTACAGCCCCCAATCGAATCCGTCGTCTGCAACACCGCTTTGGCCTTGTTGAATCTCATTTGCCTTTTTGCCAGCTCCTGCCAATGTCCTGGTAAATTCAGACTCAATTACCGTCCCATTCACAAACTCGCTTTGCCCTGGCCCATCTGAGAATCTTCTCCTTGTCCAAGAAATTATGCATCCGCGCAATCACTAGCCATGGTGGCTCCCCTGTTCTTGGCTTCTGCCTCAAGTGTCCATTGGCCTGATCCACCTCTGGGGCCTTATCCAAGACCTTCTTCCCCACCAACCTGGCCAGCATTCTCAAAACGCACTTTGTGGCTTTCATTCCCTCCACACCATCCAGCAGACCCACAACCACAAATTCTGTTGTCTGGACCGGTTCTCCTGCTCCTCCACCTTCGACCGCAGTGACTTGCATTGATCCGCCAGGATCCCCACCTCCGTTTCCAAAGACACAATACGGTCTGGGGTTGGACACCACCTTCTCCACCTCGTGTATCGTCGTACCTCGTGTTTAGAGGTACTTTTCCACCCGATCCAACAACCCGCGAAGAGGTGCCACCATTCCCTCAATCGCCCTCGACCAGTCACAGTGCATCTCTTTCATCTGCTGCCTTCATCCTCCTTGGTGAAGCTCAGCAATTGCTCCATCTGAAGCTTTCCCACTGACGGCGACTATTCCTCCTCCACCATTCTCGAAACTGGTGCTGCACCACAGGTGACCCCCAACTCCTTAGCCACGTCCTTCACTGTCTTCTGCCGGGTCTGATAGCCAGTAGAAATGCCAATCCATGGGAGTACCTCTTCTCCTACACCTTCGGCTCCACATTTTTGCCGAAACTACGCACTAATGGGTAGAAAATGCCAAAACCAATTACTTTGAGCCGGAGCTGCCCTGCTGCGACCACTCACTCCATGGCTGCCACCGGAAATCATTCCGCAAGGTTTCCTAATTTACGATCTGTTGATTCCTGTCAGGAAGTGCATGTGTGTGGATACCAGGCAGGGGCAGGATCAGTCTTGGCTGCAAAATTGCCTGCTGACATCCATATTCCAAACCCCCAACAGCCCAGAGGGTGACCATAGAAATGCATTGAATTATGATAAAAAATTCCAGTCAGTATCATAGTAACAATGGCCTTAATAATAATAATCTTTATTAGTGTCACAAGTAGGCTTACTGCAATTAAGTTAGTTTGAAAATCCCCTGGTCGCCACACTACAGCATTTGTTCGGGTACACGGAGGGAGAATTCAGAATGTCCAATTGACCTAACAAGCACGTCTTTCGGGACTTTGTAGGAGGAAACTCCTGGAGGAAGCCCACGCAGACACGGGGAGAACGTGCAAACTCCGCACAGACAGTGATCCAAGCTGGGAATTGAGGCCGGGTCCCTGGTGCTGTGAAGCAACAATGCTAACCATTAATCTATTCACTTTAAACCAAGTTTCTTAAATTCTCTTTTTGGCAGTGGCTCTTACATTAGAAACTATACATTGTTGCAGAGCTTATGGAGGTGGCACTCCATTCTCTTGCAGTGCTTAAAAATAGTATGGTCACAGTTAATAGAGGAAACTGAATTCTTCCTCTCCATGTTTATATTTAACACTAAAACAGAAATATCATCACTTTCTATCAAATCATTGGAATTTATGGCTGGAATTCTCCGTTTAGGAGAGGCTGTGTAAGGCTCTGTTCAGACCCCATTTGGAATATTGTGAGCAGTTTTGGGCCCTGCATCTAAGGAAGGATGTGCTGACCTTGGAGGGGGTCCAGAGGATGTTCACAACAATTATCCTCAAAATGAAAGGCTCGCCATATGAGGAGTGGTTGAGGACTCTGCGTCTGTACTCAGAATTTAGAAGGCTGAGGGGGGATCTCATTGAAATTTACAGAATTCTGAGAGGCCCAGATAGAGCGGATGTGGAGATGTTTCCACTAGTAGGAGAGACTAGAACCCGACAGCACAGCCTCAGACTGAAGGGCTGATCCTTTAAAACTTAGATGAGGTGGAATGTCTTCAGCCAGAGGGTGGTAATCTGTGTAACTCATTGCCGCAGAAAGATGTGGAGGCCAAATCATTGAGTGTCTTTAAGACAGAGATATCTATGTTCTTGATTGATAAGGGATCTGGGGTTACAGGGAGAAGGCAGAGGAATGGAGATAAGAAACATATCAGCAATGATCGAATGGCAGAGCAGACCCGATGGGCCAAATTGCCTAATTATGCTCCTATATCTTATGGTAACTGCTGGAGCTAGAATTAGCACTAAACAGCTGGAGCTATTTTTAAGCGCTCCACTTACCGCACATTCACTGCAGCCACCAAGATGGCTCACAGAAGACCTGTACCCGGATTTCGGGGTGGACTAGGGGGATGACCTACCAGGGAAAAACAACAACAGCTGCCAGAGCGGTAGCACTATGGCTGGCTCTGTTGTTCGGCATGGAGGATCAAAATGAAGAGCAGTAGTTATAGGGGACTCGATAGTCAGGGGCACAGATAGGCACTTCTGTGGCCGTGAAAGAAACTCCAGGATGGTATGTTCGCCTTCTTGGTATCAGGGTCAAGGATGTCTCTGAATGGGCACAGGGCTTTCTGAAGGGGAGGGTGAACAGCCAGAGGTACTGATACACATTGGTACTAGTGACATAGGCAGTAAGAGTGATGAAGTCCTGCAGGGGAAATTTAGGAAGTTATGTAGTACTTAGTACTAAGATAGGTAGTAAGTTAGAAAACAGGACCTCTAGGGTTGCAATCTCAGGATTACACCCTGTGCCATGTGCAGGTGAGGCTTGGTACATAGGCGAGACAATGCAGACGCTGCGACAACGGATGAACGGGCATTGCGTGACAATCGCCAGGCAGGAATGTTCCCTTCCAGTCGGGGAACACTTCAGCAGTCAAGGGCATTGAGGCTCTGATCTTCGGGTAAGCATTCTCCAAGGCGGCCTTCAGGACGCGCAATAACACAGAATCGCCGAGCAGAAACTGATAGCCAAGTTCCACACACATGAGTACGGCCTCAAACGGGACCTTGGATTCATGTTGCATTACATTCACCCCCCCACCATCTGACCTGGGCTTGCAAAATCCTACCAACTGTAATGGCTTGAGACAATTCACACCTCTTTAACCTGTGATCATCCCTCTCTCCAGTCATACTGTCTGGATCTGTAAAGACTTAATTACCTGCAAAGACTCGCATTCAAAGAATCATCTTGCAACATTGAATTTGTCTATGGAATCCAGTTCTTCATTCACCTGAGGTAGGAGCTGCGTTCCGAAAGTTAGTGATTCGAAATAAACCTGTTGGACTTTGATCTGGTGTTGTAAGACTTCTTACCGTGCCCACCCCAGTCCAACGCCCGCATCTCCGCATCACATATTTTTGGTAGGAATGTTGACGATAGCCTCTACTTTAAATATGCTGGAGAAAATGAATTTAGGTTTCTACAAATAGTTTCCTGGCTGATTATTTAAAGCATTTTTAAAAACCTCAGTCCACATAAATTATGAATAATTTTGTATTCAGTGTTTATAGTGAATACAGACCTCAATGACAAATGGCAACCATTTTAGTGTTTTAGGGGGCTCAATAAAAGATATGTTGACCTCGATTTTACAGTTTTAATGAGTCGCAGAACTGTCAGTAACTGCTGTCATTACTGTCATATGGACTGTACATGCACAATTAAACATGAATATCCATAAGTCACTATCAATGATTCATCACACCTTCATATGGTGTGCTGTTGAAGTCCTTTCAAGTCGAAATCATTTAGAAATCACTGATTTGACCAGAGCATCCACTTTTTCCACTACTGACACTGCTGTAAAAAAGAGTGTGTGCCTTGTGGAATTAGGTGTATGTGAGTTTTGACAATGTACTAACTTATAATTACTGTGCATCTTGCCTGGCCTTGAAAAACTAATTTTATATTTGTGGAATGTTAAGGAAAATTATAAAAGAAATCATAGATTTTTAACAGGTCAAAAATATTTCTTCAAATTTGTTTCTGATATTTCAATTCCATGTCACAATCTTTATTTTGTACTTTGTAAAATGATTAAAAGGTGAAGGAAAATCAGTTCTTTTTGCTTCCTAGTTTGCAGTCTGTGAGAATCCATCAATGTGATTGGCTGATATTAGCCTGCTTGATGGCATCACTGTTTCTGGCATTGGAGAATCCCTGAAGTGGGCACCAGAATTAAATGAACAGAAGGAAAAGTAGAATCCAAACTACAGTGATCACTAGATTTTTAAAAAATATTTCCTCATCTAAGATCCCTCAGCCCGTCAACCTCATTTCAACCTGCCATGCCAACACTGAGTATTTCTCAATCGTTTCTTCACTGGCCAAGTCCTTTGTGCAGCAAATCGGCACAGGCGGGGCCTTTCAGGGAACGTGGACTGCAGCTGTGATGAACGTCAATGACTCACATCATTGAAGACAGCTTTCCATTGAAGGCTCCCCCTGACAAATTTCAGTGGAGGGCTCTATTTAGCTATTGCGGAAGCTATTGTCTGGCTTGGTGATAACTGCACATGTTACAAAAAATTCTAGGGAAAGCTTTTTTCAAGGTCAGCAACGATTGCCATCATTTTGATGTTGACCGTGATATCCAGGTCATTGTGATAGACATACGCCAAACAGACCTTGCTGAAGGATGAAGACACAGTAACAAGACAGAACCATTCATGTATTAGGAACATAATTAGAATATCTTGCACGTAGCACCAATGGATTGGAACAATATGGGACATTGCCTGCAATCCCCCATGTGCCGAATAACCATTATCCCCCTCCCCCACCCCTCCATGCAGTTACAGAGGAAGGTTAAATGGATGTCAGTCACTTCCTCAGAGCAAGAAATCAGCACATGAAATTGTTGCCAATGTGGACCAACGAGTACTTTGAATCGCCGTTTTCAACTTAGCATTTTTAGAAACCTAGCAGAACGTCACAAACTCATCTCTTCACCTAATGAGGGTGCATGGTTCGAGCAAGTTCAGGGAGAGAAAAAAAAGAGGTTAAACACAGTTGCATGATAGCCAATTATTTCAACAGCAGCTTGTTTAAATGTAGCACCTTTAATGCACTAAAATATCCCAAGACACTTCACAATAGCATTATCAAGTAAAATTTGATACTGAGCTACGTAGGAGATATTAGGGCAGATGAAAGATGTAGGTTTGAAGGGAATATATGGTCTGAGTCACATTAATGTCCAGATTTCCATTTGGTGACAGGAATTTCAGACAGTATTCTCCCCAGATCTCTCACCTGGAATTGTTAGGTGTGTTGTGTTTGGAGGGAGATTGCGAGTTGCTCTTGTAGCTGCTGATACTCGCGCGTCCAGTAGACTCTGTGTCACTTGGCTGCTCAGAACTCTCTTGGGATTCAGACAGGATGCTATCAAACCACAAATCACAGGCATGGTTTAGTTATTTTACTGCTATTTCAGGAGAAATAAGTTGGTCCACATTCCTCATTCCAATCTTCCAAAATAGTTCAAAATTATCAGAATGTTTCAGAAATTAAAATTTTTAAAATGCCTATCGATTTACTTATAGTTTCCAATAATCAAATTGATTGATTTATTGTCCATCTCTAATTGGATAGTGAGCCGCCTTCTTGAACCACTGCTGATCATGTGGAGTAGGTACACCCACAGTGCTAGCAGGAAAGGAATTCCAGGATTTTGACCCAGTGAAGGAATGGCGATATATTTCCGAGACAGGACGGTGTGTGGCTTGGAGGGGAATTTGCATCTGCTGCCCTTGTCCTTCCAGGTGGTGGAGGTCGTGGATTTGGACGGTACTGTTGGCCTCAGTGATTGCTGCAGTGCATCTTGTAGATTGTACACATTGCCGCCACTGTGTGTCAGTGGTGGAGTGAATGAATGTTTAAGGTGGTGGATGGGGTGCCACTCAAGCAGGCTGCTATGTCCTGAAAAATATTTTGCTCCTTCAGTGTTGTTGGAGCTGCAGTCATCCAGGCAACTGAGAGAGTATTCCAACACATTCCTGACTCGTGCCTTGTACATGTGGACAGGTTTTAGGGAGTCAGGAGGTCAGTTTCCAACCTCTGACTTGTTTTTGTAGTCAAAGTATATATGACTTGTCCAGTTCAGTTTCTGGTCAATGGTAACTCCCAGGATGGTGACAGTAGGGGATTCAGCGATGCTAATGCTGAATGTCAAGGGGAGATGGTTAGATTCTCTCTTGTTGGAGATGATCATTGCCTGACACTTGTTACTTGTTATTTATCAGTCCAAGCTTGAATATTGCTCAGGTTTTGCTGCAGGTGAACACAGATGGCTTCAGTATCTGACAAGTCCATTACCTTCCTTTTGTTTGTAAAGAGCCATTAAAAAAACTCAAAGGAGGGCATCATGACCATAGATCAATATCCCTGCACTGAATACTGCATATTCTGTATGTTCTTTCCTTATGTGTGCCAAGATTAGAAAGAGTTCAATGGTACAGGAACCCCTTAAATACCCAACCAATAAATTCAAGTTTTTCTGTAAAGACCTTGGTCAGGTTTTCTTGCTCCTGAACATAGAGGAAAATTGAGCCAGAAGGATTGCAAAAAAGGAAGCCTGCTTGATGTTTACACCAAATTCGGCTTTGGCCTTTTCTATGTTTTTTTTTAATGTGATGTATCAAAGTGATCGAATTCCCTCAGCTGCAGGACCTTGAAAACCGGTCCCCGTATATTCTCAAGGGTTAGTGTTCTCTTAAGATGTAATGACTAAATCACAACCTGATCTCTATAAAATCTCCCCATGTCCTTCAAGAAGGAAATTAAAAATTAGTTCATTCAATTTAATGGCGGGAAGGCAAAACTTTCATGGGGGCTCTCCTGGAGTTACAGAGCAAAGCAAGTGGAATATCAGTGGAATCTCAGCTGCAATAGCCATCAAACATCCACCGTGTCTTTTACATCTAACCAACTTGTTTCCATTGATATTTCCATTCTTAGTCCCAGTGCAAATACCGAGGTTCTCAGTCTTACTATCCCTCCTGACCTCATAGAACTCCCAAATCTCCACACTGGCCAGAAATACTTTCAAGAAACTTTGCTTCCTTCTTTGAGACAAATTATCCTTTTTACACTCTCAATCGAGCTGAAGTTGGTCCAAGAATTCAGTCTGCTCCCATTCACAGTCAGGAACCAAGCAGGATCTGTCCTTCAACTTCTCATTCCCTTTTTGTTTTAAAAATCTATTTTATTACAAACATGTATCAAAAGAGGTTATAATACATAAACACCCCGGGAAACGTACTTCCCAGCAATCGACTACACCGTCTGTACAGATTTTTCTCCCTTTCTCACCCTTCCCCCACCCCGGACGAACAGATCCTCAAACATAGTCACAAACATCCCCCACCTTTTCTCAAACCCCTCTGCAGAGCTCCTCAACTCGTATCTTATCTTCTGAAGTTGTACAGGTCACCCAACCAATCTGCTACCCCTGGTGGCGATGCCGACCGCCACTCCAGCAAAATTTGCCGCCGTTCAATCAGAGAGGCGAAGGCCATGACATCGGCCGTCCTCCTTTCCATGAGCTCCGGCTTCTCCGAAATCCCAAATATCGCCACCAAAGGGTCCAGGTCCACCTTCTTCGCCACTATCCTGGCTAAGACCACGAACACTCTTAATTTTTCTCAACCTTGATTCGCTGGTCCCCGCCCACACCTCCCACTCATCTGCTACCCCACTGGAAGAACCCACTCATTCTCGCCCGAGTCATATGTACCCTGTGCAGACTGTGTAGTTGATTGCTGGGAAGTATGTTTCCCGGGATGTTTATGTATTGTAACCTGTTTTGATACATGTTTGTAATAAATCTTAAACAGTATCAGGCTCATCCTTGAACAGGAGGAGGTCTTGTTTACCCTACGCAATGCCTCACTCCATACTCCCCCATTGATCACCTCTCCCAACTCCCCTTTCCATTTCTCCTTGATCTTAACTTCTCTTTCTCAACTGCAAATTTTCTGGTATTTCTCGATTTTTCCATTCTTCCTTCCCAGATCCAAACACATTGTGCTATATCCTCTTTCCACCTGTATTGCAATGAAAACTCATTCTTTAATTGATTCTTTTATAAAATTTCAAGTTGTAGATTTCCTACCTTCAGTTTTTTCCATTCCTCTTACAATCTCCATTTTGAAAAGAACTCATCTTAATCATTAGTTTCCAATTGATTTGTTCTATACCATATGGCAGCCATATAGGTCCAAAACTCTGGAATTCCCTTCTTAAATGTTGCTGCCTTTCTTTCCTCCTTTCAAAATGCTTCTTAAAACGTATCCATTTAGGGTGGCATGGTGGTGCAGTGGTTAGCACTGCTGCCTCATGGCACCGAAGTCCCGGGTTCGATCCTGGTCCTGGGTCACCGTCCATGTGGACTTTGCACATTCTCCCTGTGTCTGCATGGGACCTCCTCCTGTTCAAGGATGAGGGGCTGGTTTAGCACACTGGGCTAAATCGCTGGCTTTTAAAGCAGACCAAGGCAGGCCAGCAGCACGGTTCAATTCCCGTACCAGCCTCCCCGAACAGGCGCCGGAATGTGGCGACTAGGGGCTTTTCACAGTAACTTCATTGAAGCCTACTTGTGACAATAAGCGATTTTCATTTCATTTCATTTCATTTCCTTTGTCTAATCTTGCTTATGCCCTGTATTTTAGCCTTTGCCCTTCATTTTGGTCTCTCGCCAACAAAATGAAACAAAAGAATTAGCCAAATTATTTAAAATAATAACTAAAGTTTACAATATACAGGTCAATATACAGAAACCAAAATTAATGATGCAAAAAACTGTTGAGCTATATGATCACACTCACCGAGAAACCCTGCCTTCATCTTGAGATGTCTTCTGCTTTGTCTTTGCTGTAGTACTTGCTTTTGCATCGTTGGCCAGTGCCTTCTGTAGCAATGCCTGTCCTGCGGTCTCTCGCTTATTCACTACACAGCAAGAGAAATGTTAGCAGGTATTTACTGGATTTTATTAGATATTGTCCACTCCTTCCCCAGTCCTCTCAATTCATCACTAACTCCTCTGTGCATTAGAGAATGGGAATTTGAAAGCTAATCTGTAATAACTAAGAGAAACATTCATTCCTCAGCAATCAGACAACAGCTTGCATTAATATAGCACCTTTAATACAGTCAAATGTCCCAAGGCGCTTCACAGCAGTGTTACCAAACAGAATTTGGCACTGACCCACGTACAGAGATGTGGTGACCAAAAGTGGACCAAACTGGTAGGCTTTTTTAAAATGTAAATTTCTGGTACCCAATTATTTTTTCCAATTAAAGAGCAATTTAGCATGGCCAATCCACCTACCCTGCACATCTTAAGAGTTGTGGGGGTGAGACCCATGCAAACACAGGGAGAATGTGCAAAGTCCACATGGACGGTGACCCAGGACCAGGATCGAACCCGGGACTTCGGCGCCGTGAGGCAGAAGTGCTTACCACTGCACCACCATGCCACCCTAAATAGGTAAGTTTTAAGAAGCATTTTGAAAGGAGGAAAGAAAGGCAATAACATTTAAGGAGGGAATTCCAGAGTTTTGGACCTATATGGCTGCCATATGGTATAGCAATTAAAATCAGGAATGTGAGAGAAGCCAGATATGGAGAAGCAAAGAGATCTTGTTGGGCACTGAAGGAGATTACAGAGATTGGGGCGGCCAGGTGAAAATAAGGTTGAGAATTTTCAACCGAGGCATTGCCTGATTGGAAGAATGTAGGCCAGCAAACAGTGCATGGATGGATGAATGAGACTTGGTGCAAGTCAGGATATAAGCATCAAAAATAGGTAGAAGTTTATGGAGGGTACAAGATGGGAGGCAAGCCAGGAGAGCATTGGAATGGCCGAGTTGGGAGGGAACAAAAGCATGGATGAGAATTTCAGCAAGAAACAAACAGGTAACAAAACTTCTTTTCCTTAATGGATAAATGTATAATATTCATGAATTTCAGGCATATAGACTATAATTGAAAATATGCAGTGCTCAGCTACTTACAGACAAGTTTCCTCTTCAATGATGCTCTGATTATATCACTCCCAAAATCAATAGTGTGCCGTTTTGCTCGGTGTTCAAAGAACCAATCTCCAGTTTCTTTCTTTAGCTTTCTAGTGAAGAACATAGGATTTTAGTAATTGTGTGGAATTGCACTTTTTTTGATTTTTTAACTATGAAAGTTTGTTTGAAGGTTTAATCTGGTACTTTACAAACTGAAATCATTCTTGCTGATATTGGCTTAAACTCTAAAATCAACTCCCTGTTGCAGCTCTAACTTTTATTTTCTCATCCTTAGTTCATGTTGACATTGGGCAATCCATTCAAGTCTTGTCCCAGAACCTTCCAGAAAATGGCTCCTGGAGTTCTTGTTAATAATGAATGAAAAACTCAGGAGCATTATTCAAAAGCCACACTGAGGAAGTTGGGTTCCGTAAAGATTTTGGAAATGCCATAGGTTTATTATTGCTGTATAGGAGGAAGGCGTCCTCAGTCTACACAAAGTAATACTGTCAATTTGTGCCCCATCTCTCAATTGCTTCGGGATTAAGAGAAAACCAAGGATTGCATGAAGGAAATTCCTTGGGACAAAAAGACTATTCAGGATCAACGCAATCCAAGCAAGCAAGGCATTGACCTCTGTCCTTTTCCTACCACTTGCCAAAGGTTCATAAATTCAATATCAATGTTGAGAAGGTTTTCCATCTTGATATCTATATCTTTGGACTAATTTTATAAATGTATATTAGAACATAGAACATAGAACAGTACAGCACAGAACAGGCCCTTCGGCCCTCAATGTTGTGCCGAGCCATGATCACCCTACTCAAACCCGCGTATCCACCCTATACCCGTAACCCAACAACCCCCCCCCTTAACCTTACTTTTATTAGGACACTACGGGCAATTTAGCATGGCCAATCCACCTAACCCGCAGATCTTTGGACTGTGGGAGGAAACCGGAGCACCCGGAGGAAACCCACGCACACAGGGGGAGGACGTGCAGACTCCACACAGACAGTGACCCAGCCGGGAATCGAACCTGGGACCGTGAAGCATTTATGCTAACCACCATGCTACCCTGCTGCCCCTAAATATTATGAGCCATGACAAAGACACTCCCCATGATTTGTCAGTAAGTGCTCCCTGTGGCTCAGACTCTCTTCCAGAAGTGTGCTTTGGCAAAGATCCCAGGATTTTGTGTGCCTGAATTTCTCTGTATCTCTTTATCATGGCTTTCTCTGTTTATAAGGTATAAAATGGCCCTGAAGCTTTAGGGTGCAATTTAACCTGTCTCCCTGATCCTGATGTTCCAGTACACCGGTATCTTAGAAAAAATTGTCATCTTTCCAGCTACTGAAAAGGAAGGAAACAGCAACAGCAGCCTCCAGGCATTTACAGCCACAAGCTGGAGAAAGCAGCTACTGTTGCTGTTTCCTTCCTTTTCAGTAGCTGGAAAGATGACAATTTTTTCTAAGATACCGGTGTACTGGAACATCAGGATCAGGGAGACATACGAGTCCAGAAGGCAATCCGGTTTGAAGCAAGAAGACACTGTGGGACCTGGTGCATCACATTGATCCAAATGGGTCACCTGATGACACCATTGACAAAGTGCTTTGACAGATTGCTGATGCTTTTGTTGCTGGTGTGGCGAGTGCTGCTTGTAACTGGCACGTAAACTCAGGTTAAACATGCTGTAAGTCAAGGATGTTCAACTGCACCTTGAGTGCCAGTGGAATATGTAGTTGCCAGGATTTGGTTCCGGTCAGATTGGGCCATGTGGGAGGACCTGCACAGCTGCGGCTCCTGGATTGAGAATTATATTGATAGGTGGAACAAGTAACACATTGATGGACAGATCATTTCTACGACAAAGTTCTGGACATAATGGCACATTCTCAGGATTATCCTCTATTTCTGTTGAGAGGTGATGCTATGTGTTGGGCTTTTTTGTGTGGAAATTAGCTGATATAACTTTGTATTGGTACCAATATGGAACGGTGATGATTCCTTGTTGATATCTGGAATGTTACCGAGTTTGCTTGCAACCACTTCTTTTCCTTCTGTGGCCTGGGCATGACCAAGGTCAGGATGGGAGTTCAGGTGACCTGCTGCCAGTGCTTCTAAATGGGAACGGTGGTGGCCCGATTTAACTGAGCAACCAGCTGAAGGACCTGCTCTTACAGTTTCATAGTATCATAGAATCCCAACAGTGCAGAAGGAGGCTATTTGGCCCATCGAGTCTGCCTCTGCAATCTGCAAAGACATTTCTTCAAGACCAACCCTCTGAAAGAGTACCCTACCTAGGCCCAGTCTCCTGCCCTATCCTGGTAACCCCATAATCTCACCTTTCTGGACATCAAGGGGAAAGTTTTATCATAGCCAATCCACCTAACCTGCACATCTTTGGACTGTGGGAGCAAACCGGAGCACCCGGAGGAAACTCACGCAGACACGCGGAGAATGTGCAAACTCCACATAGATCGTTTCCTGGAATTGAACCCAGATCTCTAGCGCTGTGAGGCAGCAGTGCCAATCACTGTGCCTCCGTGCGATTGTTGGCGACTTTATTTGTATTGCTGACTGTTCAATATTTAATCTCTGGAAGTCAAGTATTTGCTTGGTATCGCCTCTTTTACTTCTGTGGCCAGGAACAAGGACAGGGTGGAAGGCTGGTGACGTGCTGCTGGTACTGCAGGAGGGGAAGGGTGGAGGCCCGATTCCACTGAGCAACTTGGGGGTCTTGAAGAAATTGCTGGTGGCTTCATTTTGCTGGTGACTGTTCACTGTTTAATGTCCGGACTCTTACTGGTGACTTTTTGTACTGTTGCCTGTTTATGTTTAATGTCCGGAGCCCGTGTGCTTGCTATTGTACTGTTGACTGGGTGATGTACGGAAGACATGTGTTTGTCTGTTGCAGTCCTTTTTCCCCTCTCTAGCTTGTAGTCCAGAACCTACTGTCAGTGCTGGAGCGGGGGAAGGACTACTCTCTCAATCTTCCAGCATGCTCTGTGTCGGTGTGGTGTTTCCAATGTATTGTTGTGCTCACCTCTGAGCGGCTTTCCACTGATGCAGGTCCACTGCTGGAGCTGTGGGCGGTGGGGAGAGTTATTGTAGTATTTACTGTTTGATGTCTGGAGGCTGTGAACTTGTCTCCTGCAGCCTCTTTTGTCGGAGGCCTGCAGTCCGGAAAGATATGCTCACTCGCTCTGCTGCCATGCTCTGTGTCAATGTGGGTTTCAAGTGTATTGTTGCGTAACCCCCAAGCGACTTTCTACTAATGCAAGTCTTCTGCTGGGAGGTGCAGGAGGGGGAAGAGAGCAACGGGTTGATGTGGATCCTGGTAACTTCATTGTACTGTTGAGTTTTTAATGTTTAACGTGTATTTGGTTTTCTTTTTATAAATTCACTGTTGTGGCTTTGTATTTGTATCGATATTCTGTTGTGAACAGGTGCCTGTGAGTGATACAGTGCATTTTCCTTGTTGCTTAATGATTAATGTGGTATGTGCACTGTTAAGTAGCTTGTTTTTATCTTTTTTGTATAAAGGTATTGTTAACTGTTAATAAACAAAATATTCTCAATTGATGCTGCAGGTTGTTTACTGCTTGCTGCTGCTGTTTCCTTAATTTTCTGTAGCTTAGAGTAAGGAAAGGGAGGATGGGAGATGATCTGCTGCCTGCACTGGAGAAGAGGAAGGGAAGCTCTTTCTCTCTTCTGGCGTACTCTAGGTTGGTGCGACTTTCCACTTCTGAGGAGTCTATTGCTGGGAGCTGCGAGAGGGGGGACAGATAGGTGGATTGATCCGAAAGAACGGTGTTTGCAGCTTGAGTTGCAGCTGCCTAGAGGATGTGTGTTTATTTTGCTGCCGCCTCTTTGCTTTTGTGGTCTGGAGTAAGGAAAGGGAGGATGGTAAGATGTTCCGCTGCCTGGGCTGGAGAAGGGGAAGGTGAACTCTTTCTCTCTTCTGGCATGCTCTGGGTCGGTGAGATTTTCAACTGTTCAGGAAAGTACTGCTGGGAACTGCAGAACAGAGTGACAGAGGCAGATTGATTCGAGTGAGCTTAAGGTGTCGAAGAAATGCTTTTGCAGATTGCTGGTGATTTCATTGTACATGTGGCGAGTGATGCATGTTGATTAGCACGTTGTTCGAGTCCAACACGCTGGACATCAAGATTATTTTGTTGTACGTTGAATGCCAGGTGAACATGTGGATACCGAGTTTTGGTTCCAATGAAATTAGGACATACGGGAAGGCTTGTGCAGCAGAGGCTCATGAACAGAGAGTGATATGTAAAACTACCGAACACCAAGGATCCTCCATTCTGTTGAGGATCTGCAAGGGGTGATACAGTATCTTTGGTTTTCTTTGTACAAATAAATTGTTGTAGCTTTGGGTTTGTACTGAAATTCTGTAGCGAAAAAGGCTAATTTGTGGCATGCATGTCACCTTGTGCTCACCGGGGTGTCAGGGAGTACCCTTCATTGAAAGGAAGGGGTTCCACTCCTTGAATGTTCAACTCATGTGCGACCACCACCTCCGCATCATGCACATGTGTGCATGCTTCCCAGGGAACATGCATGACAGCTACATCCTGGGACATTCAGAGATCCCCGGCATCTTCGAGGAACACCCAGGATGACAAGTGACTCTTTTTTTTATAAATGTTTTTATTCAGTTTTCATATTTTATATTGAACAAATTACAAATTGTTAGGAGAAAGAAAAAAGAAAAAAAACAAACACGCAAAAATTAACATACATATTTACAGGTAAGCATCTTCGTAGTAGTAACTGCGCCCCCCCCCCCCCCCCCCCCCCCTCAACATGTTTATTTAGTTTGGTTTTGGGCTTTAGCTAGCCATCGAACCCCCGTAACGAACCTGTAGCCCCCCCCCCCCCCCCTCCCGCTACCTTCCCCCGACTATTCTTCCTCTTGTACATTGGCCACAAATAGGTCCCGGAACAGTTGCATGAATGGCTCCCACGTTCTGTGGAAGCCGTCGTCCGACCCTCGGATGGCAAATTTGATTTTCTCCATTTGGAGAGATTCCGAGAGGTCGGACAGCCAGTCCGCAGCTCTGGGCGGTGCTGCTGACCGCCAGCCAAACAGGATTCTACGGCGGGCGATCAGGGAGGCAAAGGCAAGGGCGTCTGCCCTCCTCCCCAGGAATAGATCTGGCTGTTCTGAAACCCCGAAGACCGCCACTATCGGGCATGGCTCCACCCTCACTCCCACCACTTTGGACATTACCTCGAAGAAGGCTGTCCAGTACTCCACGAGTCTGGGGCAAGACCAGAACATGTGGGCGTGGTTGGCCGGGCCTCTTTGGCACCGTTCACATCTGTCTTCCACCTCCGGGAAGAACCTACTCATACGGGTTCTTGTTAAGTGGGCTCTATGTACCACTTTTAGTTGCGTCAGGCTGAGCCTTGCGCACGTGGAGGTGGAGTTGACCCTATGCAGTGCTTCGCTCCAGAGTCCCCACCCGATCTCCATCCCCAGGTCGTCCTCCCATTTCCTCCTTGTTGCGTCCAGTACGGTGTCGTCCCTATCTACCAGTCGGTCATACATGTCACTACAGTTCCCTTTCTCTAGGATACTTGCGTCCAGTAGGTCTTCCAGTAGTGTCTGTCGTGGCGGTTGTGGGTACGTCCTTGTCTCCTTTCGTAGGAAGTTTTTGAGCTGCAGGTACCGTAGCTCGTTCCCCCCAGCTAGCTGAAATTTCTCTGTCAGTTCGTCCAGTGTTGCGATCCTGTCGTCCGTGTATAGGTCCCTGACTGTCAGTGTCCCCCCGTCCTGCCTCCACCTTTTGAAGGTGGCGTCGGTCAGTGCTGGTTTGAACCTATGGTTGTTGCAGATGGGAGCCCTGTTCGACATTTTGGTCAGGCCAAGTTGCTGCCGCAGTTGGTTCCAGGATTGGAGGGTGGCTGTCACCACTGGGCTGCTGGAGTGTTTTTTGGGTGGGGATGGGAGTGCTGCCGTGGCGAGGGCCCGGAGGGAGGTTCCCATGCAGGAGGCCTCCTCCGCACGCACCCACTCAGCTTCTGGCTCCTGGATCCATCCCCTTACTCGCTCGGCTGTTGCTGCCCAGTGGTAGAATTGTAGATTCGGGAGGGCTAACCCTCCCCTGGTTTTTGTTTTTTGTAAGACCTTCTTTGGGATCCTAGCATTTTTACCCCCCCATACGAACGCCATGATGAGTTTGTCCAGCGCTTTGAAAAAGGCCTTGGGGATGTAGATCGGAATGGATCTAAACAGGAAGAGGAACCTGGGCAGTACGTTCATTTTGATCGTCTGAACTCTCCCCGCGAGGGAGAGCGGGAGTGTGTTCCATCTTTGCAGGTCCTTTTTAACTTCCTCCGTCAGGCTGGTGAGGTTCCATTTGTGGATCCCTTTCCAGTCATGGGCTATTTGGATCCCCAGGTAGCGGAATTTATGTCGGGCTTGTTTGAACGGCAGCCCCTTTAGTGCTGCCCCCCCCCCCCCCCCCCCCCCCCCCCCCCCCTCCCCTCCCTTGCGGGTGTACTGGGAAGATCTCACTTTTGCTCATGTTGAGTTTGTAGCCCGAGAAGGCTCCAAACTCTTTCAGGAGCGCGATGATTCCGTCCATGCTGCTTTGTGGGTCCGAGATATAGAGGAGCAGATCATCCGCATAGAGTGAGACTCTGTGCTCTCTACCTCCCCTTCGGATCCCCCTCCAATTTTTTGCTGCCCTGAGCGCGATTGCTAGCGGTTCAATTGCTAGTGCGAACAGCAGCGGGGACAGTGGGCATCCTTGTCTGGTGCCCCTGTGCAGCTGGAAGTATTGGGAGTTGGTATTGTTGGTCTGTACACTCGCCATGGGAGCGTTGTACAGGAGCTTTACCCAAGCGGTGAACCCTGTTCCAAGCCCGAACCGCTCCAGTACCTCTATGAGGTATTTCCACTCGACTCTGTCGAAGGCCTTTTCTGCGTCCAGGGAGACGATCACCTCTTGTGTTCTCTCCCCGGAGGGGGTCATTATCACGTTCAGCAGGCGCCTGATGTTCGCGGTCAGCTGTCTACCTTTGACAAAGCCCGTCTGGTCCTCTGTGACCACCGACAAGTGACTCTTGGGGGAATAAGGGGTACCTGCTGAGATCCTGGCTGATGACGCTAGTGTGGAGGTCTGAGACCAAGGTGGAGGCCCGATATAATGAGGTCCCATCTTCACCCCTGTGATGCCCCCTCCCCCAGTGCCCACACTATGTTCCTCAATCTTCTCGATCTTACGTGGTCTACTGCTACGTTTAGGTGTGTCCCCAGGATGCACATCAGAGATAGAGGCAGCCTGCTGCTCTTCGCACACTGTGGTTTTGGATGTCTTTGGTGGATGTCCTCTGGAGTGCTGGGAGTTGGAGTTACTGGGCCGAGTTAACGGTGTCACCTGCTTTGCCATGTCACCCTGTTCTGTCTGCTGCCCTTGACATCCGCTGGTATCAGGAGGGGGGAGGGGGGTAATTCGGAAGAACTGGAGACCACCGTCATCTTCTTGGTGACAGGCTTCTAGAATGAGCTCCAGAGGCTTCTGCGTCATCTGGCTCAACCAATGCTCAAGTCGCTGACCTTGTGCTCCAGGCTTTCCACTGCGTTCACCACCCTTGCAATGTTGGCCTCGGTGCATGATCTTCTGCGCCCGTTGCCTTTGGGACTCCTCCAAATGACTATACACTCGCTGAAATGTTGCTTACATCTCCTCCTGAATCTCACGGCCATGTCTTAGCATCTGCACCAGCTTTGGGATAACTTGGTCCAGAGGCTCGACATCTGACTAGGACTCGGCTGAATCCTGGGATCCATAGACCTTCGACTGCTGTCTCTCTTGGATGTTTCTGCCTCCACCTGATGTGCATAAGCTACAGTGTGGTGCTCACCAGATTGTTGGTACACTGCCCCTCCTCCCTTCTTTGGTCCTTTCCTGCTTATTATGGGCTATCTTCTCCAGTGGGACAAAGAGAGGGCATGAGGGCCGCACACTTGAAGTGTCGAGGGGGTCTATAGCAGGTGGCATGATTGGGCACCACACCTGGACATGAAGGCTTTGTTCTGTTGGGTATCAGTGGGTTCTGAGGAGCAAGAATGAAGATTGAATGTGGTAAGCGTGTGAGGTGTCAGACAATGATTTGTCAGGGGGAGGGGTGTGCAGTAATTTGAGCGGTGGCTGGTGGAACTGATGCCAGGAGGTGGTAACTTACCCTTGCAGCTCGGTAGAGGTCTTCTAACGTTCGTCACTAATCCTCCTGGTCATGTTGCCTGCACTGCCACTGACTCCCAGGCGATATTGGTGGCCCTGTTGCTGGCCCTCCGAACCCCTTGGGGGAGGGGGAAAGGATGCCCCGTCACAGCATCGAGAGGCCTGCCCAGGTTACAAAATCCCCAATGCAAGGGTCAGATCTGAGTGCTGCCATGCTTGTGTGTTGACTGGTGAATTAGATGGCGAGACAGGCAGCAACGGCAAGTTGTTCATGGTGGCTCATTTCTGACACTAAATGCCATTAAATACAGACCGCCATCTTGCCAAGGTGGCTGTCAAGAAGTATCCCACCAATCACGCCCAAAATGACACTTAGAACTTTTTTTGGTTAAATCGCACCCGTTGTGCCAGTCAAATTAACCGGAGTTCAGTCTTGTCGATTTTCCAGCATTTTTAGTGCAAGGTATTTGCAACTTTCTGGATCAAAGTACTTCTCTGATGTCTAAATTGAAAAGTACCAAATGTGAATCTCTCCATTATTCCAGGTATTTTCTTGGGTGTCCCTTGTGGCATGGCCTTGGATCTCATGCCGTGGTTCCATTCATTGGAGTGAGAGCCCTGACGCAGGCCAAGCATACAGGTGATCCAGTGACACTCACCTCCATAAAATATATTTACAGACTTATGCCACCTGCAAAAAATATCCTCCCTAGTTTTTCCTTTCTTCAAACAAAATACTAAGTGGAAGTAACACTCACGCCTCCTTGATGCACACATTGCATTTCCATCTTCCATCTACATCAGAAACGCCACATGGTTGACACACCAGGTGGTTACACTGCTTGCACACACTTCCACTTTTAACAAAGCGACCCAGAGTCTGCTGGCATCGTGCACAAGTCTTATTGCTGTAGTCTTGACTGCCACGTTTCGCTCCCTTACGCCGTATTTCCAACAGTTCATTCTTCAACTTCCTTTAAATAAAGTCAAACAATGTGTTATTTGGGCCTGCACCAGCACAAACCCTGCACCTATTCAATACGAAGTAAATAGCAATGATAGGTGACATCAATTATATTATTAGACTCTACTAAGAATATCAGCCGAATCAACCTAATTATCATTATTTTTTAATGTTCTCCAGATTTGGGTAACTCTCACAAGGGTGCATTTACAGTCCATCCCAAGTTGCCTAATGGGACAGTGTTGGTGTAAACTGCTGTAATTCTCATTAATGAAATCACAGAACCAAAAGTGAATGAATCATCTAGGGGCACAATTAACAGAGGCTTCCTTCTGGTGGTAGACACAGGATTTTTAATAATTAATTTACTGGATGTGGGCGTCTCTGACTGGGCCAGCATTTATTGCCCATCTCTAATTGCCCTCTATTTCAGAGGGCATTTGAGAATCAACCAAATGACCACATTGCTGTGGGTCTGGAGATCAGGTAAGGATGGCAGAATTCCCTCCCTGAAGGACATTTGTGATCCAGGTGGTTGATTCATGGTCATCATCAGAGTTTTAAGTCCGGATTTTTATGGAACTCGGGTCTACCATGGTGGGGTTTGAACCCTGACCCTCAGATCTTGCTGGGTCTCTGGATTGCTAGTCCAGTGACAATATTACTTTGACACCGCCTCCCCCGCTCCCAAATTGAACTGCTCAGCAAGGAACACAGGGATTGAGGACAGGCTGACTGAGAAGGAGAGCCATCGATTCAATCTGAGGTGATACAGAAGTCTGAATTTCTACTTTTTAAATTCGAATTATTGTCAAGGAAAATCACAGCCCAGCATGGCATCAGATGTATGAATTCACACTGTTTCTAAAAATGGAAGTTGGTCTGATCAGAGTTGTTTCTGGTACATCGTCATCAATTACTACAAATCAGAAACAGCTCTGTTTTGTCTAAGCTTTGCACAAAATCCAACAGAATGTTTTCCTGAAAGAGAGAACATAGATCAAAATTCATCTTCGAGGACTAGACCAAAAGGTGCGTCTAATGGTTCAATAGTTCATCAATAGTTCTGGTGACTCTGTCTGGGTAAACAATCAATGCCTCTCATTTCAAAAAGAGTTTCCCCAAGTTCTCTGAAAGAGCCGCTCGAATGCATGCCCACTTGCCTCCATATATCTGCATACAATGCGTTCATTTATGTTACATCAAAAACAAATATGGAAGTAACTACAATTTAGAGGTCGATTTGCAAATGACCCTCCAAAATCAATCTTAGATTGCACTAATAAATAGGTTCATCCCATTCACTGATATATGGGTGAGTCATCAAGTGTTGCTTTATGTTCATATTTATTCAGCTGTGTAATATTGGCACTGTGTTTTCTGTCTTAAGCAGTAGGCTATGCTAATTTGTAGAATAAAATCCTCTTGTGTACAAATATTGGAGCTGGTGTTATTGGTCTTTACCAGAAGCTTGAAGCAGGCCAATTGTTTTAGACGTGGACCTGATTTCTGGAAAACAAATTGCATGCCTGTAAAATGGATTGCCAATTCTTTACTGTCCATCCCTTGCTACTTTCAAAGACTAGCTTCATTCCTTCTGCGCCTTAAACAGAGGGATGTGCACACGACGCCAAAGTGGTTGCTTAGCAAAAATAAGTTTGGGAACCTCTGATCTAAGTACAAGGACGCGGTTGAACTCTGTACCATTGCTCCTGTTGAACATTTACAATACAACCTAATATTCATGCATGTATGGTAAAAAAAACTTTTTACTTTAAAAGCATTTTCCCATTAACATATTGTCAAGGGAGATAGCTGAAATTATCATTCATATGCAAATCTTGTTAACTTTGGGTCCTCATGGTTTAAAACTGTGGGTCGGGGTTGCTGGGAGAGGGCATTGTGTGTGGAATGCCGCTTGATGTGTCATTACAAATGGAAGAATTTAGAAACAATCGCAGTCAGGAATTTTGTCCAACATCTTCTCTCCCCTCATTACCGTATTCGCTGTTCCTCAGACATACGCAACTTCTCATCTCGGAGGAGAACTTCCATGATTTCTTCCTTCTCTTTGTCTGACAGGAATGACAAGTTGATCACCTCCATTTGTTTTGGCATTATGCCACAATCCCCAAAGGTTTGATGCCTGTACAAACAGCAACAACCTCTTTCTTTGTGGGCAATAAATAGACTTCAGATGTTCAATGCTGAAACAGAGAATTGGAGCATGAATTTAAAACATTTGATATTAACAAGAAATTGATTTTATTAAAAGGAAATTTATAGATAAGACTGCATATTCACCAACCACAATGGTTTTGGGTTATCTCAGTGTTAAGCCTTTGGTTCATGAAGTTGTCCAATCTGACATTGTGTTTTGTCTATCCACTGGAGGAACTCATTTAACAGGCTTACCAGTTTGGAAACAACCTTTTAAACATTTCACCAGATTAGATCCTAGAAATGAAACAAACGCAGAACTATTACAAATGCAGAATGGAAAACAAATGTGGAATGTTGAAATATGCTATTGTGAAGACCGAGGAAAAAAAAACATGTTAACCTGATTAATGTAGTCATAGACAGCACGGTGGCACAGTGGTTAGCATTGCTGCCTCACGGCGCCAAGGCCCCAGGTTCGATCCCGGCTCTGGGTCACTGTCCGTGTGGAGTTTGCACATTCACCCTGCCACATATCGCCCCCACAACCCAAAGATGTGCCGGGTAGGTGGATTGGCCATGCTAAATTGCCCCTTAATTGGAAAAAATGAATTGGGTACTCTAAATTTAAAAAAATAATTTTAAAAAACTCATCAGACTGTCAAATTAAGGATCCAATATAAGGTACGGTGATGCTAATAAAGTCAGATAGATGGTGCCTTATAAAAATTAGAATGCCTCATCAATAAACAGAGCTAACCAGTAAAGCATCTTGATACACAACACACCTTTGAGACCTTTGGGTAAATCTCCAATTGCTTGGCCACTGAATTTTCTTGGAATCCGCAGTTCAGAATGTTTTTGGAAATACCTTGAACAAGATGCTTGGGCTGATGTTTTGTCCAACAGCTGCTCTGAAAACACACAAAAGTATTGCATTTTGCTTTTTAAACTTGCAGAATGTACAGTGACTTCAATATTGACGAACTGCGCATATGGGAACCTTTGTCATAATTATCACACCCACCCCACCCCACCTGCCACCCCAGATATCTACATTCCAGTTTAGCATTGCCATTTTTAAAGGACACTCAAAATATTTTTTGCTAGTTGTGATTAACTAGCACAAGGGACAATGCAAACTGCACGAACAGGGAATGGCCTTGCCCAACCCACTGAGCTAAATCTCAATCATTCTTCTTGGTTTCTCCTAAGCCAAGATTAGAACAAGATAAATATGTTTAACAAGTAAGGCCTTTGATGACAGCTGGGCCCCACCTCTTACAAACACCTTGCCTGCTTATTCTACACAGAATACTTGAAACACCTAAACCAGTGGATGTCAAGTACAGAGTTCAGTAATCGGTGCTGTGCCCTTAACAAATGCACGTACCTCATGATGTTGTAACAAGAATACCAAAACTGTGATAAGAGAGCCCAATTTGTAAGGATCTTCCATGTCATGTCAAACTCAGCAAATTAGGAGGTGATTGCAGGTCTTTAGGGATTTGTACTCACTCAGTAAATAATAGGTCACATAAAACTGGAACCTTTGTTTATTTGTACAGGACAAAGTAAAGGTTAACAAATCAGGGTGCAGCTGATTCGACCGAACTGTCCACAAGTAGTGGCAACACTACGTTGTTGCAGAATACATACGGCCAGCCTGACAGCAGCTGACTTGTGGGGAGTTAAACCTGGTAGCCCATGACAACAGGCACAGTGATTGCAATTCGTGAATAACATGCACCTGTTTACTGCAGCAGAAGCAACGTGGCAACGTTGTGCTGCCTGCTGTCTTAAATCATTTCAGCATCCAGCCAGGCCTAATAGAGTTGTTGATTGGCTAGATGTTTGAACACCGTCATCATCGTGTAAGGCTTGTATCACCAAGAGCTAGCTTGCACCCATTAAAGAGAAGGTACATTGAGGCAGAAGCAGGTGCTGGAAGTCATGCAGGAAGTGAATCCAATCTATGAAATATTGAATGATATCATGTGGGAAAGTGAGGGTTCCTAGATTTTCAGACATAGTGCCAGAGTTCTAGATGAATGAAGTGGAACGGGGCGATGTCCTGTTTTCGCAAGGGCCCAGGAGGCCCTCCATAACACATGCACAGAAAGCTGATGGACCAGATTGTCAAGTGAGGGCCAGAGTACCTCTGAATGCAATTTAATGACCTAACAGAAATGGCAAAAGTTTGTGAATCCATCTTCAAATGTCATATATGACCAACTGCACCACTGGTCTCAGACATTTCTCAATCTACCACAGCTCCATTGCTCATCTACCAGCGATCCATATAATCAGAACTCATATTTAACATTCATACACTTCACGCTTAGCACTGCTGGCAGCCTCACACCCACATTTCAATTTGCACATAACAGGACCTATTGAACCATTGCCAAACCACATCACCCAACAGATTGCACGACACTCACTCTTCCAATGAAGGGTGTTGCACAACCAGAGGCTGAGGGAGTTACCGAGAGGGAAAGGTGTAGCTGCTAACCCTACACCAAAGGGCGGGAGGGCATATTGGCAATTATTGGGATGCCCATTGCTTAGGTTATGGCAAGCAGCACAGCTGAAACAATTGAAGTTGATGGTCTACTTATATCTCACATCCCACCTCTTCATCCCATAATCTTTAGGATTTACAAGCTGCACATGGTCAAGCCTGTAGATGTACTTTTCTCCATGTTATGCACCACAATCTTATGCTCATATCTTTCTCCTTTCAAATAGTCAAAAACTGCAACCAGCCAGATAGAGGAGGAACAGAAAGAAGACAGGGTTGATGAAGATTCTCCGTCACTTGATTCCACATTTGCAGCCACCAGTTCAGATGCTAATACTGTGCACATTTAACAGAAAGTGCAAGAGGCGAGGGCTGCACATGGTGAGAACCCAGGCACAAGTGACCTGCAACAAAAGTAGCACAGGTGCCAGCTCACCCAAAGGAGAGGTCATAAGTTCTGATGCATGGGAGTCAGCTGAGGACTTTGATGGGAAGACTACAGAGGAATGCTGCTCATTACGCACAATGAAATGCTTGGGACGTTGGGAAGCCTGCCAGAAAGGCCACTCAATCTCATGGAGCATGGGGGAGTTGACACATAGCTCTGCCCGGAGCTTGGAGCTTAACCTTTTCAACATAGCAATGCTGACCAACTTCATCAGCACACTTGTGGACCCAACTATGATACATGGTGCAGTGGTCAATATCTCAGCTTGCGTTGTAACACAAGCAGCTTCCATCAGAAGTCGGATTGATGTATAAAATGTTCAGGAGGAAGTCATTCAAGGTTAGCTTGCTACCATCATGGCTGCGAATTGTACCATGCAAAACGGTCTAGAGGGTATCTAGGAACCCAACAATCTGTCCGGCATTCCCACGAAGCTGCACAGCTATGCAGCAACCCTCACGATCCCACACAGGCAGCACACAAGTTGCTCCCTTTAAATTATCATGGATACATGGCCATGCAAAAAAAAAAATGCTGTGCCCTTAAACAAACCATACATACACTCCAAAAATACATTAGAGGGGCTGTTCAATCTGTCCCCCAAAAGGTTACTAGGCTTGCTGAGGCACTGTCCCGGGGGTGTGGTAGTGGCTACATGGAGCACAAACTGCTATCCCCCTCTTAGAAAGCAGCATCCGCCCTGCCATTCAGCCAATGCACTTGATGTTGCCCGTCAGCCAGCCATCCCAGGCTGCCCATGCTGAACTGAGGCCGACTAAAGCTGACCAAGTTCGTCCTCCAAGTTCGTTTGAAATCTCCACAAGTAAAAGTCAGCACCCTTTCACCAGCCATGCAGCAGCCACAGGGCAGCACTGCACTGGAGCAGCAGGACAGACAAAGGCAGCTGTAAAACAGAGTGTATGGGAATGCACAAGGGTGATTAGTTGGCTTTTGTATATAATTTGGAATTATTTCATTTCCACATTAGGTTTGGTATGTTTATTTTGCCTGGCATTTATTTTTGCATTATGGCTAAGCGGATTCTGTGATGGTCACCAACAGAAGGTAAGATGTGGGGCTGTTGGTGATTGGGAATTGAAGATGCAGTTATGGTGTTATATTCGAGTTTTTATTACAGGCAGAAAGGAGCTGTCTAAGCTGCCTCCTTTCTGTCATTTCCTTCTCCTCACACTCCTATTTCTCAGATGCTTGTTGTATAGCTGGTGGTTAAGACAGTGCTCCAAATTTGGCAAGTATTTGACGGGGAGACAGTGGCATAGTGGTATTGTCACTGGACTGTGTTGTGTTCTTTGTATTGTTCTTCAGGCTGGTGAAGGTAGTAGTGTTGACAAAGAACAACACACAGTGTTAAACAAACAAAGCTAATTTATTATGCTACACTTAATTAGATTTTACCATTTGCAAAGGTATTAGATAAGTAAAGAATTCACGACACTTCTACAATACTAAACTATGCTATCAACTAAATATCTCACACCTACTCAGTATGGCTCCCTTCCACTCTCTCCCAGAGGTCAAGGAAGCATGTGATATTTATATGGTTGCTCTATAGCACCATCTAGTGACTAGAGTAGTAACATTACGTTAACCCTTTATGTTCCTTACAATATCCACATTTTAGACTAGTTAACCAGAGACCCAGAGTAATGCTCTGGGGACCCAAGTTCAAATCCCTCCACTGCAGTTGGCGAAATTTGAATTCAATAAAAAAAATCTGGAATTACAAGTCTAATAATGACCATGAAACCGTTGCCGATTGTCGTAAAAATCCATCTGGTTCACTAATGTCGTTTAGGGAAGGAAATCTGCCATCCTTACTTGACCTGGCCTACATGTGACTCCAGACAACAATGTGGTTGACTCTTAACTGGCCCCCTCAAGGTCAATTAAAGATGGTGGCACAGCCTGCGACACCCACGTCCTATGATCGAATTAAAAAAAGATTGTTGCAACAAACACTCCAAAGACTGCTGGCCTCAGGGCCCTTCAAAGGGTCTCCTTTCAACCTCTCCTGCCCCAAAGGTTGCTACCAGCAACTACACACCAGCCCCCCCCAGGTTAAGCGACTCCCCGCTATGTAGACCCCAAATTCCATCCCCTCTCAACCCCCCCCCCCTTCAATGCCACCCCACTCAATCAGCTCCCTTCATGGCCACACCTCTGTGACCATGCCTACTTCATGGCACATACATTGTGCCTCACTAAGGTTCAAGCAGGAGAATTGCTCTCTGAGCACCTTGGATGGATATGGCCTCCTGCTAAGAGTCCTTCTCCCCACTCCTGCTCCCTCCAGCAGCACTTCCTGCTTTGTAGCCTTGGTTTATTATTCAAGTTAGGAGGAATTCCAAGGGGAATGTCTACTAGTGCATCCATGTCTGGGTGCAGCTGGTTTGTGCAGAAGCCTTGAAGCCAGCAAAAACCTCTTGAGAACTTTGGCAACTTAAAACAACAATAGAAAGCATCAAACACTTGCAGAAGAGAAGCAACAACTGGAAGAAATTAAACAGAAACAAGCCTTCTAAGCAGTTGATAATCCTTTCCTTGGATTACCATTTTGGCATGGTGGAGAGGCTTGAACACTCCGTTGATCCCGAGAACAATGCAATCGGGAGCCTTCAGCTCCAGTCAAAGCCCAATCCAAAACAAGTCCTGAGATTTGGAAGGCGGAAGATCCTCGGATGGTACCAACGGCTTCAATGGCGGAAGGCGGCTGCAGGAATAGGAAGACCCCAATCGTAACGGTTCCCTTGCCACTGGAACTGGATCGACCCTCTGTCAAGGACTGTTGGCAGGATTCTCCGTCCTACTGCACCATGCCCCCGGCAGCAGCGGGATACTCCGTCCTGGCAGTTGGCCAATGTTCCCATTATGGGCACCCCCACACCGTCAGGAAATCCCCGGGCGAGAGTAGGCTGCCGGCGAAATGGAGAATCCGGCTGACAGAGAATCCAGTCTGCTGATATAAAAGATATCCCGTACTAGGTGTCTACCTAGAGGAAACCAGTGCACTGCCCAGTGGTCAGTAACACAAGTTTCTTAGGTGGACAATACTCGTTAGCGAGTGATTGCCAAAGAAGATCTTTTAAAAGTGGGCCCTACCTTCTGCTAAACATAACTTAATCTGTTTGAAATTGAGAGATCATTAATTGAGCATTGAGCTCAAAATTACAACAGAAGAGGGGAGGGACACCGACAGGCAGAAAGTATGCAAGCTTCAGTGGAAAGTGAGAAGCACAGGAATCTATGATACACATTAAATTCACTTCAAGAATTGCCACTATACTATTGTTTATTCTTTAATACATTACTTTACGACATGTTGCTTGAATTTAATGCAAGCTCACAAAGGGTTCAAGCTATGTTGCATTCAATACCTCATTAATGATGCAACGGTTATATGGGAGAGTCACTAAAGTGGAATCTGGACAGTCTAGTTGGGCAACACAACTCAGTATGCAAATTACATAGGTATCAAAATGTAAGCAGAACCATATCCAACCTCGCCAAAACACAAAAGAAGCTGATCAGATTTCTGAACTTTTCCAAACATATCTCACTTTCAATAAAGGTGAGGAAAAGTTGCTGATAGATACACAGAAAGGGGCAAGCGGGCAAAAACTACGACCCGAGGGGAGCCAGCAGGATAAAAGAGCACAAGAAAGAGCAAGACTGAGAGTGTAGCCAGAAGGATAAAACAGCACAAGAAAGAAGAAGACTTGAGTGTGGAGCTGTGTAGAAGTCAGGTATTTTAAATACACTTAATATAGGTAAAAAAAAAAGCTGTTTAAAGCATAAATATTAAATCCCAGTTTTAAAATGAAAGAAACATACAATTTCCAAACTCAGACATGAGTTTGGGAAACACAGAACCACTGATAAAAACATCACATTCTTTCAAGGACAGGGGCTGAATCCCATCGCAATAAGTTGGAAGCATTAAAGGCTCCATTGTTCTGATTTCAGGCCACTTGTGATAACAGCCTGAACCACATTCCATAACGTATGCAAGCCGAAACATTTTAGACTGTGTCAAAAAACAGTTTCAATTATATTTTCGAAATTATAGTATGATGAGATGACATAACGTCTCAATTGTTGCAGATAAGCAACAATTGGAAGTGGCGTTGCATCGTGAGGATGGACGGCTTGTTATCAAATCAAATGTGTTTTGAATATAGCTTAAACCAATTAGGATTATATTGGGGTGTGATCGGATCGCTTAAGACAGATATGAAATAGTATGTCCATGGATGATTTGGCCACCATTTTAGACAGAAAGAGACAGAAAGAGAAAGAGACAGAATGAAAGAGAAATAGACAGAAAGAGACAGAAAGAGAAAGAGAAAGAAAGGAAGAAAGAGACAGAGAGAAAGAGACAGGAAAGAGACAAAGAGAAGAAAGACAGAAAGAGAGAGAGAGAAAGTAAAGGAAGAGAATTAGAAAAGAGTTCTGTATTCCTATTTCATTTTCATACTTTGACTTCAGCCGTTGACTTTTAAAGTTGTGTTCAGGCTATTGTCTCAGAAGATGGTGGAAGCTGCTCCACCTAGAAGAGGGACAGCTGCCCATACAGCCAAAGTGCTATGCAAAGACTTTATTCCCAGATGGGGAGTACCAGCTAGCATTGACTCAGACAATGGAACCCACTTTACAGGAGCTGTTTGTAGGGAAGTCTGTAAACTACTAAACATTAACTGGAATTTACACTGTCCTTATCATCCACAATCATCAGGACAAGTGGAACGTATGAATCGAACTTTGAAAGAAAGACTGTCTAAATACAGCCAGGAAGGCATGAATCGGGTCCAAGCTTTGCCAATAGTATTATGCAGCATTAGAGCAACACCAAATAGAACAACGGGCCTGAGCCCTTTTGAAATCATCACAGGCAGACCAATGTCTCTGCCAGGAACTATTGACTTGAGGAAAGCAGACTGTCATTTAACGAGTGATGCTTTGCTGTCTTACTGTCAAAATCTAACAAATGCTGTTAGCTCTGCTTCTCAACAGGTGTTAGTTGCGTGGGGTGATCCTCCGGAGGGTGGACACGACCTGGTGCCCGGTGAAGAAGTGTACGTCAAAAAGCTGCAAAAGGAACCTTTGGGATCAAAGTGGGAAGGTCCTTTCGTAATCCTTCTCACCACCCAATCCGCTGTTAAGTTAAAAGGAAAGAAAAGTTGGATTCACGCATCGCACGTGAAGCGCGCGTACAAGTAAAATGTTTGCCGCAATTTTAATTTTCAGTTATTTGATTGACTTTGTGAATGTTGTATCAGAAATGAATAAGAACACATTCCTTTACACAGCTAAGATATATGCTGAAAACTTTAACATTTCTAATTGTTGGGTATGCATTGCAACCCCTACTAACTCAGGGGAGGGTATTCCCTTTCTAACTATTCCCTTTAATGCTTCAGAAACAGCAGAATGGTACATCTATCAAAGTGTCCCTCGCTCTGTGGTGACCCGTTCTGGAGCATATACATGTGAAAATGGGAGGTACCAGGTTGACATCCAAAAATCTATTAACTTATGGAAATCTGCAGGCTATCCACTAAACACTTTTTCAGGATGGCACCAACTTCAATTTAACCCTGACAAAAGACCTCAACATCTTAACCTCCCAACTAATATTAAACAAAAAGGATCAATTTGCCTCATCAGTAAGGACCCTAAAGGGATACCAATGGGAAATAGTAATTGAACTAACTATGTAGATGTTAACACAGCTTTTAAATGTACAAACAACCGCTTAGAAAGAGTTATGCGGTTCTCAAGGATAACAGGCATACCTAACCTCAGAAATAATAAAACATTCGAAGACCAATGGCTCTTAGAATATATTTACTCATATTCTGCTTATAGAGAAATACAGCACAGAACAGGCCCTTCGGCCCACGATGTTGCGCCGAACTTTTGTCCTAGGTTAATCATAGAATTTTGGACAATTTTTCATGGCCAATCCACCCAACCTGCACATCTTTGGACTGTGGGAGGAAACCGGAGTACCCGGAGGAAACCCACGCAGTCACGGGGAGGATGTGCAGACTCCACACAGACAGTGACCCAAGTCGAAATCGAACTTGGGACCCTGGAGCTGTGAAGCAATTGTGCTATCCACAATGCTACCGTGCTGCCCTTAAGAAGTTAACCTACACTCCCTTATTCTACCCTAATCCAAGTACCTATCCAATAGCCGCTTGAAGGTCCATAAATTTTCCGACTCAACTACTACCACAGGCAGTGCATTCCATGCCCCCACTACTCTCTGGGTAAAGAACCTACCTCTGACATCCCCTCTATATCTTCCACCATTTATCTTAAATTTATGTCCCCTTGTAATGGTGTGTTCCACCCAGGGAAAAAGTCTCTGACTGTCTACTCTATCTATTCCCCATATCATCTTATAAACCTCTATCAAGTCGCCCCTCATCCTTCTCCGTTCTAATGAGAAAAGGCCTAGCACCCTCAACCTTTCCTCGTATGACCTACTCTCCATTCCAGGCAACATCCTGGTAAATCTCCTTTGCACCTTTTCCAAAGCTTCCACATCCTTCCTAAAATGAGGTGACCAGAACTGCACACAGTACTCCAAATGTGGCCTGACCAAGGTTTTGTACAGCTGCATCATCACCTCACGGCTCTTAAATTCAATCCCTCTGCTAATGAACGCTAGCACACCATAGGCCTTCTTCACAGCTCTATCCACTTGAGTGGCAACTTTCAAAGAACTATGAACATAGACCCCAAGATCTCTCTGCTCCTCCACATTGCCAAGAACCCTACCATTAACCCTGTATTCCGCATTCAGATTTGTCCTACCAAAATGGAACTTATTTTATTTGTGATGATAAAGCATATCCCTGGCTCCCAAGATCCTGGTCAGGATCTTGCTATTTAGGATACATGGTACCTGCCATTCGTCATGTGACTAATCTCCTGCATATTTCAGAAATGACTGTTCAAAGAAAAAAACGTTCTATCATCTTTAGAGATGCAATTTTTGCTAGAATCATTCCTTTCTATTGGGAAGTAAGGATGGAGAATGAGTTAAATAAAATAACAACCATCATACAAGATGTGGCAGAATACACTCCCACTGCCCTAGACAAAATCTCTGACGAAATGCGAACAATTCTAACCGTGGTATTGCAAAATCGAATGGCACTTGACTATGTGCTAGCCGAAAACGGTGGCACGTGTGCCCTGATTGGTGCAGAATGTTGCACTTTCATTCCTGATAACTCTGAAGAAGTTAAAGATTTGGTATTACATATCCAAAAAGAAATAAAAAAACTTGATCCATCCCAAGTTCTCTCTCTCTGGGATAGAATTTGCAGGCGGTTTGGACACACAGGAATGTCCATAATGAGAATAATCCTATTCTCCTGTGCAGCTGGATTCATCATTTATATGACATACCAATGTGCTACGTGCATCAAAGAACTATTCGCTAAGCGCAGGGGACCAACTGTCAGAATGATTCACACTAACCCTACTGCACCCCCAATTGATGAATTTGAGGTGAAATACTTTTGTTGAAATGTTAACCGTAATATTATCAATTATTTGTATAATCTATTAATACTGAATCTGTAGCATCAAATTTGACTAATTCATTAATTTATATTTTGTAATAATGATTCTTTAAGAATTTTAATGATTATTGTTGAAATACTTGTTGCAATGCTAAGTTTCCATTCTATTGTTTAAATCTGCAATGACAATATGAATGAATTATTCTTTGCGCTTTTACCTATCCTATCGCTTTAATGATATATTTTATCTTATTCTGATATATCTCACTTGATCTTTCGATTTATCAAAGGGGCGACTGTAGAAGTCAGGTATTTTAAATACACTTAATATAGGTAAAAAAAAAAAGCTGTTTAAAGCATAAATATTAAATCCCAGTTTTAAAATGAAAGAAACATACAATTTCCAAACTCAGACATGAGTTTGGGAAACACAGAACCACTGATAAAAACATCACATTCTTTCAAGGACAGGGGCTGAATCCCATCGCAATAAGTTGGAAGCATTAAAGGCTCCATTGTTCTGATTTCAGGCCACTTGTGATAACAGCCTGAACCACATTCCATAACGTATGCAAGCCGAAACATTTTAGACTGTCAAAAAACAGTTTCAATTACATTTTCGAAATTATAGTATGATGAGATGACATAACGTCTCAATTGTTGCAGATAAGCAACAATTGGAAGTGGCGTTGCATCGTGAGGATGGACGGCTTGTTATCAAATCAAATGTGTTTTGAATATAGCTTAAACCAATTAGGATTATATTGGGGTGTGATCGGATCGCTTAAGACAGATATGAAATAGTATATCCATGGATGATTTGGCCACCATTTTAGACAGAAAGAGACAGAAAGAGACAGAAAGTGAAAGAGACAGAAAGAGACAGAAAGAGAAAGAGACAGAAAGAGACAGAAAGAGAAAGAGAAAGAAAGGAAGAAAGAGACAGAGAGAAAGAGACAGGAAAGAGACAAAGAGAAGAAAGACAGAAAGAGAGAGAGAGAAAGTAAAGGAAGAGAATTAGAAAAAAGTTCTGTATTCCTATTTCATTTTCATACTTTGACTTCAGCCTTTGACTTTTAAAGTTGTGTTCAGGCTATTGTCTCAGAAGATAATTCCTGTGATTGTTTGAAGAAAATCAAATTGTCTACAAACTACCTTTTAAATGAAATTCAAGTTGTAACCAATGAACTTCAAATAAAACAATTCTTATTTGCACCTGACAAGTTTTTAAACTTGAATTTCTACTGAGTTTCAACAATGTCTCAAGAACAACCGGTAAATTGAATAAAACTTCACAATTACAAGATACTACAAGCTGGGAGGTAAAAGTGCCAGATTGAGAGCGGAACCAGGGAGACAAAAGAGCATGAGAAAGGGAGAGATGAAAACAGAGCCAGGGAGATAATAGAGCATGAGAAAGAGCGATACTGAGAGCAGAACCAGGGAGAAAAAAGTGCGCGAGAAAGAGTGAGACTGTGAACAAATCTGGAGGGGATAAAAGAACGCTAGGAAGAACGATACTGAGAGCAGAGCCTGGGTGATAAAAGTCTGTGAAAAAGAGCGATACTGAGAGCAAAGTCAGATAGATAAAAGAGTGTGAGAAAGAGCGATACTGAGAGCGGAGTCAGGGTGATAAAAGTCTGTGAGAAAGAGCGATACTGAGAGCAAAGTCAGAGAGATAAAAGAGTGCGAGAAAGAGCGATACTGAGAGTGGAGTCAGGGAGATAAAAGAGTGTGAGAAAGAGCGATACTGAGAGTGGAGTCAGGGAGATAAAAGAGTGTGAGAAAGGGCGAGACTGAGAGTGGAGTCAGGGAGATAAGAGAATGTGAGAAGGACGATACAGAGTGCAGAGCCTGGGAGATAAAACAGTGCGGGAAAGAGTGAGACTGAGAGCAGAGCCAGGGAGATAAAAGAGTGTGAGAAAGAGCGATACAGAGTGCAGAGCCTGGGTGATAAAAGAGTGTGAGAAAGAGCGATACAGAGTGCAGAGCCTGGGTGATAAAAGAGTGTGAGAAAGAGCGATACAGAGTGCAGAGCCTGGGTGATAAAAGCATGAGAAAGAGCGATACAGAGTGCAGAGCCTGGGTGATAAAAAAGTGTGAGAAAGGGCGAGACTGAGAGCGAAGCTGGAGATTTAAAAGAGCGTGACAAAGAGCGATACTGAGAGCAGAGCCTGGGAGATAAAAGAGCTTCCTTTGCTGGCAGCAAGTCCAGTGAAGATCTTTAATTCTAACCGCGCATTCATATGAGATCAAATACCATCAGTCATAGAGCCATACTAATCCTGATGCACTGTCACATTTGCATTTGCCTGCTGGTCAGACAACACCCAGTAGTGCAAATATTTTCTACTGTGCACAGATAGAACACATTACGGTGACTGCAGCTCAAGTTGAACGACATACCAGAAATGTTCCCATGATGGGGAACGTACAAGAAATGGTGTTCAAGGGGAGGATAGCAAGAACGCATAATAAATTAAATAATATTTCCAGAAAACACAATTTGACAGTACAAGTGCCTGTTGTGGGGGATGAGAGTAATAATCCCTCCAAATTTACAAAAAGAGTATTGGAACAATTACATGAAGAACACCCAGGTATAGTTTGAATGAAGGAACGTGCACAGAGCTACGTTTGGTGGCCAAGAATCGATGTCCAGATAGAGGAAAAAGCTGGACTATGCTAGTCATGTGTATGGGAAAGGAATGCACCCCCATTGCATCCTTCGGAGTGGCCTAAAATGCCTTGGCAATGTCTACACATTGACTTTGCAGGTTCATACAAGGGGCACATGCTCATGGTCATAGTAGACACACACTCCAGATAGCCTGAGGTGGTCCTGACGAAATAAACGATCTCAGAACAACCCATTTGAGATTTTCACCAGATTTGGGAAACAAGAACAAATCATGGGCGACAACGGTCTACAGTTAACAGCTAGGAGTTTGAGGGGATTACTAAAAGATGATTGGTATTCAACATATAAAATCAACACCTTACCACCCATCTACAAACAATTTAGCTGAAAGGTTTATTCAGCCTTTGAAGCATGCACGGATAGCTTCTAAGGATCTTCATTACATTACTGCTTAAACAGTTTCTTGGCGATGCATCGGAGCGCCATATATGCAACTAAACAGAGCTCCCCAGTTTTATTACTAACTATCTTTGATTTACTCTTACCACAGGAGATGTCCAGGATAGCAGAACGCAATCAGTAGTTGCAGATCATGGGCGAAATTCTCCGACCCCACGCAGGGTCGGAAAATCGCCCGGGGCCGCCGGAAATCCCGCCCCCGCCGTGGCAGAAAGTCTCCGCCACCCGGGAATTGGCGGGGGCGGGAATCACCCCCCGCCGATCGGCGAGGCCCCTGCGGCGATTCTCCGGCCCGTGATGGGCCGAAGTCCCGCTGCTGGGAGGCCTCTCCCGCCGCCGAGGTTTGAACCACCTCTGGTGACGGCGGGATCGGCGGCGCGAGCGGGCCCCTGGGGTCTTGGGGGGGGGGGTTTGCGGGGCGATCAGACCCCGGGGGGCACCCCCACGGTGGCCAGGCCCGCGATCGGGGCCCACCGAAGCCAGAGTGCTAATCACTTGTGCTACTGTACTGCCCAAAATTAGGATATCAGGGAATTAGAACATCAGACTTCAGTGCATTTGGGATGCATCTGCCTGATAGTCACTCTCACGGAATCCAGATACACGCATGCCTTGAAGACACTCAATCTGTTGTTTCCCATTTGCAGGTGACAACAGCCCAAAATACAAGGGATGGGGAAAAGGAGAGGCCTGGATGTGGTCATTATGAAATGAACAGCTTGCACCTGCAGACCTACAGAGGGGAACCTGCAATGATAAGCAGCATATCAGCAGCTTTGGCCACTGGAGATAGTCAGACTTGGATCTTGCGTCCACATGGCAAGTGATTAAAAAATCTCCATCCCACATCTCAAACAAGACAAAAGCCCGTTTGGCTTGACTTCAGCAATGAATGACAGATGTTACCTTAATTTATTTGCTTGTATAATTAATTGACACCACTTTCCCTGCTCACCATTCTTACATGGGCGTATGCCAATTATACTTTTCAGTTGTTTGGTAATGAATGCAAACACATTAATTGACTGAGTAAATGGTGCAAGTGTAATGAGTAGATGCTTGGTTAGATGACTGTTTTGTGTCAGGCAGTTTGGGTTGGGGTGGGGTAGGAAGGGGCAAGGTACGTGATTGCTACTTTGGTCTAGTGAGAGTGACTAATTAAACCTTTGAGCTATTAGAACACAGAACAAAGAACAAAGAAAATTACAGCACAGGAACAGGCCCTTCGGCCCTCCCAGACTGCGCCAATCCAGATCCTGTATCTAAACCGGCCCCCTATTTTCCAAGGATCTACTTCCCTCTGTTCCCCGCCCGTTCATACATCTGTCTAGATGCATCTTAAATGATGCTACCGCCTCTACCACCTCCGCTGGCAAAGTGTTCCAGGCACCCACCACCCTCTGCGTAAAAAACTTTCCATGCACATCTCCCTTAAACTTTCCCCCTCTCACCTTGAAATCGTGACCCCTTATAATTGACACCCCCACTCTTGGAAAAAGCTTGTTGCTATCCACCCTGTCCGTACCTCTCATAATTTTGTAGACCTCAATCAGGTCCCCCTCAACCTTCGTCTTTCCAACGAAAACAATCCTAATCTACTCAACCTTTCTTCATAGCCAGCACCCTCCATAACAGGCAACATCCTGCTGAACCTCCTCTGCACACTCTCTAAAGCACCCACATCCTTCTGGTAATGTGACGACCAGAACTGCACGCAGTATTCCAAACGTGGCCTAACCAAAGTCCTATACAACTGTAACATGACCTGCCGACTCTTGTACTCGATACCCCATCCAATGAAGGCAAGCATGCTGTATGCCTTCTTGACCACTCTATCCACCTGCGTTGCCACCTTCAGGGTACAATGGACCTGAACTCCCTGATCTCTCAGGTCATCAATTTTCCCCAGGACTCTTACATTGACCATATAGGCCGCTCTTGAATTGGATCTTCCAAAATGCATCACCTGGCATTTGCCTGGATTGAACTCCATCTGCCATTTCTCTGCCCAACTCTCCAACTATCTATATTTTGCTGTATTCTCTGACAGTCCCCCTCGCTATCTGCAACTCCACCAATCTTAGTATCATCTGCAAACTTGCTAATCAGACCATCTATACCTTCGTCCAGATCATTTATGTATATCACAAACAACAGTGGTCCGAGCACGGATCCCTGTAGAACACCACTAGTCACCTTTCTCCATTTTGAGACACTCCCTTCCACCACTACTCTCTGTCTCCTGTTGCCCAGCCAGTTCTTTATCCATCTAGCTCATACATCCTGAACCCCATGCAACTTCACTTTTTCCATCAACCTGCCATGGGAAACTTTATCAAACAGGTAGGGTAACAGTGACATCACAAGTAGTAATCCAAGTGGTTGACCTGGGCAACGTGGGTCCCATCTTCATCATCATCCTCTCTCTCTCCTTCCTTCTCTTTGGAATCTAATGAAAAATTAAATGAAAATCGCTTATTGTCACGAGTAGGCTTCAATGAAGTTACTGTGAAAAGCCCCTAGCCGCCACATTCCGGCGCCTGTTCGGGGAGGCTGTTACGGGAATCGAACCGTGCTGCTGACCTGCTTGGTGTGCTTTCAAAACCAGCGACTTAGCCCTGTGCTAAACAGCCTCTCTACATCAGATGAAGAGCGCTGCATGGCTGGTTCCTTCTGCATTGCTGGTCTTCATAGCTTGTCATGTTGTGCAGAATCCAGTACATCATGATTGGCCTAGAAACCCTCATTGGGAAATACTGACGGGAGCCTCAAGACCTGTCTAGGCACTTGAAGCACACCTGGGACATGCCAAAACCTGTTCGATGACACATCAGGTTATCATATGACTCATTGTTCATTAGTGGAATTTCTAGTGGTATTGTCAGGCAGGTTTGAAATCTTTGTTGCCTAGCATTCATCCCTTACGGCTTCCAGGCATGGACAGATTTGGACTGCCGCAGTATTGAAGCATCAAGGCAGCTCCCAGGGGCTCTGGTGCAGATGTGCATGGAGCTTTAATGGTGCTGCACACCTCCTGAACGTTAATGGAATTAAATTTCTTGCAGTTGACGCAGACACCTGGTTGATCTGGTGTTGCTTGGCTGGAATTCTGCAAATGTTAATCTGATTTCTCGCTCATTCTGTTGTTATCACAGGGGAACTTTACATAATTCCCACGACTGGCAAACAATCCATCTGTCACCTGCCTCTGTTATGCCTCAATGTGCAGCGGGACTGCGGGTCCCTCAAAATGGTCCCTCAATAGGGGCAGGTTTAGCACAGGGTTAAATCGCTGGCCTTGAAAGCAGACCAAAGCAGGCCAGCAGCACGGTTCAATTCCAGTACCAGCCTCCCCGAACAGGCGCCGGAATGTGGCGACTAGGGGCTTTTCACAGTAACTTCATTTGAAGCCTACTTGTGACAATAAGCGATTTTCATTTCATTTCATGTTCCTGGTAGTGCGCTGGAAGGAAGCAAAGATGAAAAGGTGGAGGATGGTAGCGACTTTTACAGTCACTGCCAATACGTGTTCTACAGGTAGATGGTCTTCTTTTCGGAGGCTGATGATGTCTGTGATCACTGGACATGACAATCTCAGATTGTGGAAATAGGTCTGATAGGTCAAGGAAGCTGTGTTTCTGCCTGTACACCCTGTTAGATGGATAGTGCCGCCTGTGAGCTCGCCCATTCTGTTGTTCATTTGAAGCTCTCTCTTCAACATGCCCTGCCTGCTAAGGATACTGATCTTCTCCATCTGAAGTCCAATCAAAGCAGTCATGATGCGATACATTCATAGAATCCCTGCAGTGTCTGTCGGCACCAAATTTCCAAATAGTTGTGCAACAAATACTTTCACCAACCATTCCTCAAAAGTACCTGAGAGAGGTAGCTCTGGGCACTGAGCCTTTATTCCTCTCAGAACTCGAGTCTGCACGTTCTCCCCGTGTCTGCGTGGGTTTCCTCCGGGTGCTCCGGTTTCCTCCCACAAGTCCCGAAAAATGTGCTGTTAGGTAATTTGGAAATTCCGAATTCTCCCTCCGTGTACCCGAACAGGTGCCGGAATGTGGCGACTAGGGGCTTTCACAGTACCTTCATTGCCATGTTAATGTAAGCCGATTTGTAACAATATTAAAGATTATTATTATGATTATGCCACTCAATGCTAACCTCCAAGGGGCAGCACAGTGGCTACTTAGCACTGCTGCCTCATAGTGCCAGGGTCCCAGGACGTTTCTGGCCTTGAGTGCTGTCTGTGTGGAATTTTTATGTTCTCCCCTTGTCTACATTGGTTTTTTCTGGCTGCTCCAGTTTCCTCCCACAGTCAAAAGGTGTGCAGGTTAGGTGGATTGGCCATGCTAAATTATTCCTTAGTGTCCAGGGATAGGGCAGGGAGTAGGCCGAGATAGGGTGCTTATTTGTAGGGTTGGTGCAGACTCGATGGGCCGAATGGCCTCCTTCGGCACTGTGGGGATTCTATGGAATTTACTGAGGAGCTCTTGAATTCAGTGGAACTCAAGAAGGAGGTATTTAATTTCAAATTGGTGCCATAATCTCTGCAAAAGAGCTATGTTTACATACATTAATGCCACACCAGTGTAGGTTACTTGGATGTTTGGCTGTGAATTGCTACCTTGACTTGGTGGAACTGCTTGTGCTCTCCAATGATCTCATGCATGATGCCATTGGGAGATCCTTCCTCCTGGTAGGGTCACCAATGGCAACAATTGGGACGTGCCAGACAATGTGTGATCTAAAAATTCCTCAATGGAAAAACAGGTGATGGAAAACTGTGCATCTCACCCACTATGGGCACTTTTGGTCCCAGTCATCATGGTTTAATACATCACCAGAAGCTGATCAACAGCCCATCAAGATGATTTGACGAAGTGCCACCACAAGGCCCCCATGTTAAAGCCAGGATTCTACCATTTTCCAAGTCCTGTGGTGATGGAGCATTGCAGCAGGAACAGGGCTGTGAACCTGGGAATACCTAGCCAAGAATCTGCTCACAAGAGACAGATGAATGAAGGGCATTGGACGCCCGAGTTGGGACAACTGAGTAAATAGTGCAACTTTGTGCATTGTCCTCAAAGATTTGATACCCAAGATATGCCATCCCAATCCTGAAACTGTTCCATAATGACATGACTGCAAAAGCCTCATGTCGGAGTGGCTATTCATCTCATCAAATGTCAACTGACCTCTACTGTCAGTATTAAATATTGTCTGGATGGAAAACTCTTTAACCTCAGTCACCTCTCTGATCAAACTAAATTGACCACCATAGACATACATGATTTACAGTTTGCAATGACTACAGTATAATTGCCCATTCTGCACCACATTTTAAACCACTCTGTCTCTTCAATTCAATACAAGAAATTTGGCCTGTCTTTGAATGTTGCCAAAACAAAAGTCATATCAACCCACACATCGTCAGCCAAACATTCCACCTCCCACATATGTTGAAGTGAGACTTTGGAATCTGTTGAGGCAACCTCTCTCTAAAGGCCACCATTGACGAGGAGGTCCAACACCAGATCAATTTTCTTTTATGATTCATTTTCAGGATGTGGGTGGATCTGGTTAGCCAACATCTATTGCCCTCTTGGGGGAGTAGTGCTCTTGATGTGCAAAGGACATTCCCTAAATGAAAATCTACCCGGGGGAGGGGCTGTAACATTCCACCCATGGCCTTCTTCCCAAGGCCCCTAGTGTACAGATCAATTGTCATCACCATACTCCTGTACTACAGTGAAACCTGGACTATATATCAGCGACATATAAGAGCACTAGAGACGTTCCATCAGTAATGCCTCTACCGTATCCAATGGATTCAATAGGAGTACCGTCAAACAACACTAGTTTCCATCATGAAGCCATATTCACAAACATTTGGTTAAAAACTCCTGCAAAATCAACTTTGATGGGCTGGTCACCATGTCCAGATGGTCAAAAAGCATTTCCTTGCCAGATGCAGTTTTTCCCAACTCTCAAATGGCCAACTTTCAAAGAGAGGACAAAGTAAACACATCAAAGCCCCATTGAAGCTCTCCTTGAAGCATGACAGCATCTGCCTGGGAGGAGTTTGCAATCAATCATTCAGAATGGTAATTGATCCATTAAACTGTGTCACGCTTTGTCTCAACATCTTACTGATCAGGCAAAGCGGTGGCAGGTCAGGAAAGAAAAGGAAGTAAATCCTGCACTCTGGATCCTACTACCTCATGGGACATCCTCCCCACATGCCCAAAGATCAGAGTCGAGAATTGGCCGAGACAGAAATTTGCAACAGAGTAGATGTCAACCTCAAATTGAGGGACAGCCATCAGCAATGACTTAAAACAGAAATGGGCATGTTCACATGGATCAGGGTCAAATTTTGGAAACTGATTACCTCCATGTCTCTGCGAGGAGGGTGGGATAAGGAGGTTTAAAATTCCCTCCTCTGGGTCGTGTTGTGATTTCTAACCTTAAGAAATGAAATAACTTGGCTAACATTAGTCAGTGTGCAAATATTTTTGTTAATCTCCTAACTTTTCTTTTTTCCTTCCCTGAAGATTGTGACTCGGGGCGAGACATAGGTTTTCACATGTACCGGCAGTACTCTGGGAACCACACCCAATGGCAATTCTGTATTTTCAGCCTTGGCAGTGAAAGTCAGCTGGCTATGGAACTGAGGTGGGCATGGGGGTATCCCTTTTGTATTGTTCAATTTTAAATCTTGTACCATCTGCTGAGCTTGTAGGAACTTGTCAGGTCTGCCAGTCTATTTACTTTGGGGTCAGGGGACAGGGTGCAAAGAGGTAGCAGAAGAGGAAAAACACTTCATACAGAGGGGAAAAGGTTACGTGCTGAAGAGTTAAGATTTTGTTGTCACAGTTGGAGAGAATGCCTTGAACTTTGCTGCACCATTCTGGCAGTGAGAAATATTTTGTTCTGTGGACATCTTTACTTGGCCTTTAGTCAAAGTCAACAAAGTTCTTTCCTGGTCCACCAGGTGAGAGGTTAACTCAATAATTTTCTAACTGTAGCATTATGCATGCAATGAAGTATTAAATAATATCAACTTCTAAGACAGTAAAACTTTCTATTCACATGTTACTGATAAGCAACGTGTACAGACTTCATGTGGCTAAAATCTTTTACCCATTAAATATTACTTGAATTGGTTTATTACTTCACAGATGAGGTGGTAATTGATGATGTTTTCCCTTGTCATGATCTGCTACTGGGCAGCACTTGAATAGAGTGTGGAGGTTTTGTTCATATTCATTTTACCATTAAGCAGAACGATGGGAAGGAGGCAAAAAAGATATAAAAATAACTTACAAAACAGAGAGGAGATGCCATTGAGGTATTATGGGACACAGCATTATAAGGTGAAAGAGAATATGCTTTAGGAATAGCATACTGGCCACTGGGAAAATCCAACAAGTGATGAAGTTCATACTTAGAATCCAGAGAAGGCCTTCAGTGCAGAAGGAGGCCATTCAGCCCATCGAGCCTCAACGGAACCTCCGAAAGAGCACTCTATCTAGGTTCACTCATCCGCCCTACCCCCATAACTCCACCTAATCCAATCCACCTAACCTGCACATTATTGTCAGTAAGGGGCAATTTGGCATGGCCAATCCACCTAACTTCTTTGGACTGTGGAAGGAAACCGGAGCACCCGATGTAATGAAGGAACTGAGTTAAAAGAGAATTGGAAATATGAGTTATGGATGATCTGATGATTGACAGGATAGATAAGGAACAATTGTTCCATCTTTTTGGATAAGCTAGAACAAGGGGCAATATTTGATAGAGGCAATGGGGGGATTTGGCTGCCAATTGGAGAGCCAGCAGCCGACTTGACCTGTTTTAGTGAAGACCCACTGTATTAAGTCCACTCAGGCACTTGACTGGACAGTGGTGGTCCTTCCCAGAGGTCAAGGACCTCAGAGGCGCAAGTCTCACTCACTAAGATTTGTCAGAGGCCAGCAGCTATATTGAATGGCATTGATTGGGCAACACGGTAGCACAGTGGTTAGAACAGTTGCTTCACAGCTCCAGGGTCCCAGGTTCGATTCCTGGATTGGGTCATTGTCTGTGCGGAGTCCAGGTTTCCTCCCACAGTCGAAGATGTGCAGGTTAGATGGTTTGACCATGCTACATTGCTCTTAGTATCCAAAAAGGTGTGGTGGGGTTTCTGGATTACAGGGATAGGGTGGAGCTATGTGCTTGGGTAGGGTGCTCTTTCCAAGGGCCAGTGCAGACTTGATGGGCCGAATGGCCTCCTTCTGCACTGTAAATTCTATGATTCTACGATTGGGAAGGCGGTGATTGCTGCCAGTATGACATCCACCCGAGGGATAGGATTGTTGCTGGATCACAGGCCACTGGGATGATGGGAGAGGCATGATGGAGTGGAGGGTCAGCAGTAAGGGCAGGGTCCCTCCATACACCCTCAAAAGCCCGTAAGCAACCCTATACTGGTTTGTTTATCGTGCTTCCCTGCATGGTGAGTCCCCATCCTGCTGCTGAATGAATACCAGCATAGAGCATATAAAAATTGGCCATGCTAAATTGCCCGTAGTGTAAGGTTAATGGGGGGATTGTTGGGTTACGGGTATACGGGTTACGTGGGTTTAAGTAGGGTGATCATTGCTCGGCACAACATCGAGGGCTGAAGGGCCTGTTCTGTGCTGCACTGTTCTAGAACAGGCCCTTTGGTCCACGATGTTGTGCGCAGCAGCTGGTTGGATCCTTAAGTGGGTATCAATTGCCCACTTAAGTGCCTCAACTGGCAAAGTAGCAGAAAGTCCATCCATCAGCCTTCCTGCCACAGACTTCATAGAATTTACAGTGCAGAAGGAGGCCATTCGGCCCATCGAGTCTGCACCGGCTCTTGGAAAGAGCACCCTACCCAAGGTCAACACCTCCACCCTATCCCCATAAACCAGTAACCCCACCCAACACTAAGGCCAATTTCGGACACTAAGGGCAATTTATCATGGCCAATTCACCTAACCTGCACATCTTTGGACTGTGGGAGGAAACCGGAGCACCCGGAGGAAACCCACGCACACACGGGGAGGATGTGCAGACTCCGCACAGACAGTGACCCAAGCCGGAATCAAACCTGGGACACTGGAGCTGTGAAGCGATTGTGCTATCCACAATGCTACCGTGTTGCCCACTTAATTGGGGTGGTGGAGGTAAGGCAGCAGTATCCCCACCTTTCACCCTCTTGTCTGATTAAATGTTCCCCCCCACCACAAAACTGGCTGTGGCGGTAGAAATTAAATTCCACCCAAATAGATATAATCTATAATATGAGCTAAGGTGGTCAAAACATATTTATGAAAACATCCGAGCCATGAAGCAATGTCAGAACATGGAAAACATTTACACAGGCATCGATAGAGGTGTATTGATCTACAAAGTTAATTGAGTTGTTCAAAAGGAAGATGGATAATTCCTGGAAAATTAAGGGATGAGCAGTCTAAATGAGCTAAATGACATACACTGTCCTCATGTTACTTTAGAAGCCACCCAGCCTTTATCAACTCGACGATAAGACCGTTTGTGTTTCTACATGTATCGTGCCTTCAATGTCGTAAAATATCCAAAGTCGCTTCACAGAAGCACATTCAAACTAAATCAGCCACAAAAAGCAATACCAGTACAAATAACCAAAAGCTAGCTTGATAGTTAAGGAGAAAGGGAAGAGAGGGAGAGAAGTGAAGAAGTTTCAGGGAGGGAATTCCAGAGTTTAGCGCCGAGGCAACTCTACAACATTTCACAAATAATTTCTCTTTCTTATTTCTCTGGCATAAATAACATTCAACTTAAAGGATTCACTTGTTTTGATTCATTTTAGCCTGTCTAAATCTATTAATATATGTTGGCTAGATGTGTTATGGCCGGGATTCTCCGGTATCCGGCGCCAAAGAGTGACGTGAGCCACTCCGGTGTCGGGCCGCCCGGAAGGTGCGGAATCCTCCGCACCTTCGGGGGATAGGTCGGCGCTGGAGTGGTTGGCGCTGTGCCAACCGGCGCCGAAGGGCCTCCGCCGGCCGGCACGAGTTGGCACATGCGCAGGAGTGCCAGTGTGTTCTGCCGCATGAGCAGAACCGCTGCCGTGTTTCCTGCGCATGCAGGGGGTTTCTTCTCCGCACCTGCCATGGCGGCGCTTTACACAGGCTGGCACGGAGGTGAAGAGTGCCCCCACGGCACAGGCCAGCCCGCAGATCGGTGTGTCCCGACCGCGGGCCAGGCCACCGTGCCCCCCCCCCCCCCCCCCCCGGGGGGCCGGGTCCCCCCGCGCGCGCACCCCCCGGACACTCCCCAGCCCCCGAGGACTCCGCAGGCTGCCCTCAAGAGCCAGGTCCCGGCGGTACGGACCTGGCCTAATCCACGCCGGCGCGACTAGCTGAAAACGGGCAGCCGCTCGGCCCATTGGGGACCGGAGAATCGCTGGGAGGGGGGGCCACTGCTGACCGGCGAGGCGCGATCCCCACCCCGCCAAAAGAAACGGCGCCAGAGTATTCGGCAGCTGCGCCAGGGCAGCGAGGCGGGATTCACGCCGCCCTCCTGCCGATTCTCCGACCCGGCAGGGGGTCGGAGAATCCCGCCCAATGTGTTCATTTAGTAGAGGGAACTGCATAGCTTATACTACATGGAATGGAGTTGATTCAAAACCTTGTTTTCACTTTGTGACCTTGGGACGTCTGGCTGGATGAAGTATTATATGCGCAAGGTCCGACAACAGACACCCTCACCTCAACAACAGGCAACAATATCCACCCTACAGAAAACTGCCTCCTTTACTCGCACCATGAACCTGATTCCCATAATTCACCTGCAATAACAGCATCAATGCACGCTGCCCTCGGAGTGGATGTGGGGGAAATGAGACAGTCACACACCTCCTTGTGGAATGTACCTTTGCAAAGCAGGTCTGGAGTGAGATGCAGTGGTATCTGTCAAGGTTCATCCCGAGCAGCTCTGTAACACAGCTCTACGGACTGTTTCCAGGGACACACACCAAAACAAATATCAACTGCTGCTGGAAGGTCATCAACTCGGTGAAAGACGCTCTTTGGTCTGCCCGAAACTTGCTGATCTTCCAGTGCAAAGAACTGTCCTCGACCGAGTGTTGCAGACTGGCACATTCCAAGGTCCAGGACTACGTGCTGAGGGACGCACTCAAGCTTGGGGCAGCTGCCGCCAAGGCGCAATGGGGAAAGACCACAGTGTAAGGTCTTACCACCAAATGTACACCGAGGGGTGGGTAACAGTGTAAAGCCCCTCGGCCCGGGTCTTCAATACCACAATGTATGAAAGAAGCAAAACAATGTAAATATTTAAGAAAGAACTGTAACTTATTGTAGGATACGTGTGTAACGTTATCCCAATTGAATTGAAGAAAGACAAATGAATGTAACTCGGATGGAAATGCACAGTCAAGACAATTTGAAATGTTCTGTAAAGTTTATGATAAATTTTATGAATAAAGTATATTTTTTGAAACAAAAACAGACCTGAACACAGTTTGGTAACCTGGACTGTCTGAAATGTCTGATAAGGCGACTTCAGGACCAAAACATCAAGGCTGTTTACATTGGATAGGAAACGGAAAATGCTGCTCATAAAATTGGCAGGCAGTGGTCTTTCATTAATTGATTGAAAACATGGCTTGGAAATTCCTATTGCTTGCTTGTTTCTAGCATTTCAGTTTGCAACGGCAGTACGGAGTTGGACGACAGGAAATAACATATAAAGTTTTTTTAAAATTGCTATACCATGTGAATATCGTTGATTGATGAGACAAATAAAACAATGTAATTAGAAATTAAAGTTGGAAAAGAGCATTACATTTTTTGGGACTGGTATGTCAACTCCTGCCTTGCTGGCCAAATGGAACCTTGGTGCAATTGAATAGCTAAGTAATTCTTTGTGGTGAATAAACAGTTACATACGTGGTGTAGAACCTTCATTCTGTAAAATAATCTGCAAATCTGTACTTCTGAGTATTCCGTGATCAATTTGGCTCTCTTTCAGTGTACTTCTTACAAACTAAGCAAACTACAACTCTGCTGCAGGACAACTCTTCCTACTCTATACAGTTTCATAACGAACAACGAATATCTTGCAGAATAAACAAGAGTGCTGTGCAGCAGATTTTCAAATGTATCTCTGATGTAAACATGAAATGATCATGCTGCAACGATAGGCAGGCGACACCCTTTATTTAGTCCCATTCAATGGTATGCTTTTTGTATGCGTTCATGGGATGTGGGCGTCGCAGGCTGTGCCAGCATTTATTGCCCATCCCTAATTGCCCTTGAGGGGTCAGTTAAGAGTCAACCGTATTGCTGTGGGTCTGGAGTCACATGCAGGCCAGACCAGGTAAGGATGGCAGGTTTCCTTCCCTTAAAGGACATTCGTGAACCAGATGTTTTTTACGACAATCGACAATAGTTTCATGGTCATCATTAGACTTTTAATGCCAGATTTTTACTGGATTCAAATTTCACCATCTGCAGTGGCGGGATTTGAACCTGGGTTGCCAGCGCGTTACTCTGGGTCTCTGGGTTACTAGTCCAGTGACAATACCACAACGCCACCGCCTCCCCCACTGAAATAAAAACACAGTGTGCTATAAATTATTAAGTTGATCAGGGTCTAAAAGAAAATGTTGGGTTAACATTGAAAGATTGCACCGGAAATACTGGGCAAAATTTTAATGTTTGCAACACGGATTTTGCCCATGGGCTGGAGAACAGGTGGGAGCCCTGAGGAATTCAGTGCCCATCAGGCACTTAAGTGGCCAGCATCGGCTTTCCAAAGGATTAAGGACAGCAGAAATCCCACCCCATTCCCCGTGAGCTGCCAGCCATTGCCATCAGGAACAATGGCACCTGCTGCCAATGCACTCTCCAGAGAACCAGGATCAACAAGGGACCCCACACTGGATCGCAGTTGTACCCCCCACTTCCCAATGTCGAGCAAAGTCCAACAGTGCTTTAAAAGATTTTCAGGCTCATCCCAACAGCAGCAGGATGAGTCCCTTATGCGAGCATTAGTTGCTCACTTAAGGGCTTCAATTAGCATCCGGGCAGGAAGACTGTCCATTTGTCTTCTTGCCTAGGATGTCATTGGATGGAGGTAAGGAGGTGTCAAGAGTCCCCACCCTGCACCCTCCCACCTAATTAAAAGTATAGGTTTCCCACCTCCATATTCACCACTGGGGTGGTGGCATTAAATTCCACCCATTATCTTCATCTATGAAACATTGATCAACTTGCTAAGCATTTCCAGTACTGAGATTTAAATTCATAACTTTCAGCCAAACCTAGTTCTGTGATTATCATGGCTGGGCATATCTGACTATAATCTATCTGCATGGGCCTCGAATATTGACTCAACAAACCAGATGGGAACTTTGTTCTAACTTGTTGTTTTATGTTGTCAAAGGACTACTTTACAGTGAATGATGGATCCAAGTCTTTTAGGTGTTTATTCACAACAGCGATAATCCAAATAACTTAATAACTGAAACTCAATAATGCAGTTAGTGTTAAACATAAATGCACCAAGTGATAAGATATGGTTTTCCTTCCCTCAAACAGATGATTGTCTCTGAAGGCGGTAACTGGTGTCAAGGTCCATTTCTACAATCAATTAATTAAACAGGTGACAAATTCCTCCAAGTTAAAGTCTGAGTGTTTCTCATTTAAGATGGAGATGTGAAGGCATTTCTCCCCTTACAGGTTGTGAATCTTTGAAATTCTCTACCCTAGAGAGCAGTAGAGACTGGATCATTAAATGTACTCGGGGTTGAATTGGACAGAATTCAATCTACAAGGGAGGGCTATAAAGCGAAGGCAGGCAAATGGTGTTGAGGCCAAGATCACACCAGCCATAATCTGATTGAATGGCACCACAGGCCAGAAAGACGGAATTCCCCTCCTGCTCCTATTTCATTCTTATAAAAATATTCTTGTATTCTAAGTGAGGCTTATAGTTAAGAGGCATGCTTTGCCTGAATAGGGTTCTCAAGTCATAAACGGACTATTTAACCTGAGCCATTTTCCAGGGGCAGGATTCAATTTTTTTTCAACTTCTCCTAAATCATGCAATATAGAGCTTCACTAATGGCACACTTGGGCAGCACATTGCAATTCCAAAATTGGAGCTTAAACAAACACCTCCCCCCCCCCCCCCCCCTCCCGCAGGCAGCAATTGGGAAAAAAATGTTTTCAACTCATAATTGTTCAGACATAGTCAGCAAGACTACAGTTTTCTAAGATTTGCATTACAGTACAAGTCCTTTACACATTTCTAGAGTACATCTAACTATCTGGGCAACAAATCAAAGCTACTCATATATATCAACAATGAACCCATGGGCACGATTCAGCAGACTCAAGTTAAAGTTTAGCGGGGTGTTTCTTGGCGCAGGTACTTTGCCGTTTTATTTGGCCTCAGTAAGGAAATCCCTGTCGAAGTGACTCTTTAAGTCACTACTTGGAGATCGGAGCGTCATTATTTAAGGCAGCCCAGATCTTTTGACTCCTCTCTGTCCCCCACTGTGGCTTCAGGACCCCCCACTTCACTCAACGTACCTTTTCCGGGGTCCTTGAGCATCCCTTCATCCCACCTATTATGGGCAAGGCCCCCCAGGCCGGACCCTTGGCATAGGCAACCTGGAACTTGGCACCTTGGCACTGCCAGCCTTGCACCTTGGTAGTGCCTCTCCCAGCTTGGCAGTGCTATCTGGGTGGGGCAGTCAGGGTGCCAAGTTCATAGTGCCAGGCTGTCTGTGGCAGGGGAGCACCAGAATACCACCATGCCCAGTGCCCAACTACCCAGGGGCCTCAACTCCCCAGCAAGCCCCCCTCCCCTCGAGATGCCATCATGGCTTTGTGAACCAGTACCAAATGGTGCCCGGTTGAGGCCATCCTGGCTCATTTAAACATGCACACCTGGAAATTGTGCAGTTAGATCAAGATCGCGACGCTCCGCAAGATTCCACTGAATCTCCCGCGATGTTTTGAGCATCGGGAATCTCAATCCAGGCCTCTCGAGAGATTCAGCGGACTCGTCTCAACACAAAGCCAGTTGCGATAAAGTTGCTGAATTGCACCCCATAATTATCCATGGTGGCTCAAGAGCTTCTTGTGGCACTGGTGGCTTTCATACCTCTTGCTCTATGAGTTAGACATTTTGCGTATCCTTGGCCCAGCCAGAATATTGCTGTCAACTTAGATTAACAAATTTGATCTAAGGTGTCAGAAATTGGCAATATGCCTGATGTGAGTCAAATAGGTAAAGGAATAGGTTGGTGCTGAAAGTTTCATTTCACAGGAAACCGCCTGAGGTTTTGTTTCTGAAACAAACTGGTGGAATGACTTAGGTGATGACAGCTCTAGCTCGCCTGTAAGAGCACCATGGCCTGGCAGGGTGTGGCAGTAGCAGGATAGCAACTGGATTTATACATAAGACAAATGTCCATTGTACAAAACTGTGTAAGCCTCCTAGTTCAACTAATAAGTTACGCGCTGGAATGAGAAACTTTTCTTGCATGTGGAAGTAGAGTGAAAGTGATTTTAGAGAATCACTCAAAGGTTCAATAGCCTGATCAAGAATTAGAACAGATAGACTGTATAGACAATATGAAAAGCTTCTAACTGGAATTATGAACAATTCCGAGCAAAAATGACTGCTAACAGACAAATACAATCAATCAAGTCTCTGAAAGTTAGTTTAAAGGGAGAAGATGAGGAGGCAGTATTCTGTTGGTCAATGGAGAATCGGTTTTGACGCCAAAATTGTGGCGGAACCCGGTTTCACGGCAAATCACAATTCTCCAGTGCCTTGACACTGGCTTCAACGCACGTACATTAAACACCGCAGCAATATCATTAGCGGTCCTGACCTGGTATATTCTAGGGCCTCCGCGATGTTCCGCCTCCACTGGGGTAAATTCCCGCTGGCGAGGTTCACTTGTGCTTTTAAAAATCGTGAAACAGGCGCCGTAGCCGTTTGGGGGGGGGGTACGGAAAGTGTCCAACATCACCATAGTTTGCTGAAAGTTGTGTTGCTGGTCAGGGCGCTTCTCCCAGGGCTGGGAGGAGTAGTGGGGGTAGCCAGGAGGTGGGCTACGAGGCCAGGGTGGATGGGCACAGAGCACCATTGCCGTGGCCTGCAAGGCAGCCATGTGGCTACTCATGCCGCTGCCTGCTCGCTGTGAACTGGGCCACAGGCCTTATGGGTGCTCCCCTGGGACGCTCCCCTCTGGCCTCAGCCGATCCATCAGCGGGATGGGTGTGCTCCAGCTTAACCAGTGCCAACTTGTTGGTTGGGATCAGTGTGTGGGGAGTGTAATGTGCATATGCGGCTACAGCTCATCAACCTCCCAAGTATTAATCACAGACCTGGCATAACCCGTGCCATTTCTCATCAGACTAGATCAGGGGTGGGCAAACTACGGGCCGCAGGCCGCATGCGGCCCACCAAAGGTCTTTATGCGGCCCACCAAGTCATTAAAAAAAAAACATTAAAAAAAAAATAATTTTTTTAAAAAATTTTTTATTATTCTTTTTTAAGGTTAATGGCTGTTGGGTTACTTACTGGTATAGGGTGGATACGTTGACTTGAGTAGGGTGATCATTGCTCGGCACAACGTCGAGGGCTGAAGGGCCTGTTCTGTGCTGTACTGTTCTATGTTCTATATGAGGCGCCCAGAATCATAACCGGGTGAAGTAATTATTTTACTTAATATACCATGCGGCCCTTTAAAATTGTGAATTTCTGAATGTGGCCCTTGCACGGAAAAGTTTGCCCACCTCTGGACTAGGTTGTGTTCCACATGGTGCTGATGCTAGCCCCTGAACAGTCGGTGAATTAGTCCAGGTGCGGCACAGTTTTGCTGTTGTAGAAATCCTCGAATTCTGTCCCGGCGCCAGCACTTAGAAAACTTTCCGAGGAATCGTACCCAAGTGTTGTAGCTAGGGGGAATTGCCACAAGTTTCCCGGTGCTCAGCCCAGCGAGGCTGGCAACGCAATTCAACGTTAATTGGTCCATTTAGCGAGGCCTCACAGGCTCCTCGCTGTAAACGAAGGCTGTAAACAGTTGATTCGCCAGGACCGGCTTGTCAGCCCCGCTAACTGGTCGAACTGCACTTGCTCAGCCAACCCCAGCCAGCTCGCAACAATGGCGCTGAGGATACCAGCCCCAAGGTTCGGGGACACTGACCTGGGGAGGCTGTTAGACGCTGTGGAGGCCAGGAGGGGTGTCCTGTGTCCCTGAAGGTCCTAGAGGGTCAGCCATAGGGCAGCCAGTGCTGCCTAGACAAGGTGGAAGTGGCAGTGAGCTTGGGGAGTGTGACCAGGCGGACTGGCCTCCAGTGCAGGAAGACGCTGGGGGTTATCGTAGAATTTACAGTGCAGGAGGAGGCCAATTGGCCCATCGAGTCTGCACTGCCCTTTGGAAAGATTACCCTACTTAAGCCCACACCTCCACCCTATCCCCATAAACCAGTAACCTCACCTAACTCAAAAAGGAGCAATTTAGCATGGCCAATCCACCTAATTGGCACATCTTTGGACTGTGGGAGGAAACCCGAGTACCCGGAGGAAACCCACGCACACACGGGGAGAAAGTGCAAACTCCACAACAGACCGTCACCCGAGGCTGGAACTGAACCCGGGACCCTGGAGCTGTGATACAGCAGTGCTAACCACTGCACCACCGTGCCGCTGTCGTGGATGGTCGTTGGGACAAACAGGCAGGGACAAGGGTTGCCCCAGGAACTGGTACGCACAATTCAGGGGTTGGCATGGTGTGCCACACGCGGTTGCCCCCCCCCCCCCCCCCCCCCCCCACCCCCTCAGTAGGTACATTTGAAAGCTCTAGAATTTCATGCAAGGTGGAAATATGAGTGGGCTCTTATTCCATGCTTTAAACAAAGAACTCAACAAATTATTCGATATTCTGTATTGAAGAAAATGTTTTTAGAACAATGTGGCCTTAATAATACATCTGAGCCCACCCCTGTAACACAGGAGCAGGAGTAGACCATTCAGCCCTTCAAGCCTGCTCTTCCATTCATTATGATCAAGGCTGATCATCCAACTCAGTAATCTGTTTCCGCTTTCCTCCATATAGTTTGATCCCTTTAGCCCCAAGCGTTATATCTAACACCTACTTGAAAACAGACAGGGTGGAATATAATGGAAAAATTCATTTACGGCTGATTTTGCAGGGGGCTTCCCGCAGGCTCGGCCAGCGAGGTCCCCATCGCTACCAAAGGACACTGAGTCACTATTTGGGGCCCTGGGGAGTTTCTCTCCGGTTTAGCCCACACTTCAAATTTTTATCACCACTGGGCAGCTGAACTCAGAGATCGTATTGCCATTTTGAAAGGGTGCCCCGATCTCTATATGACCTTGTGGTCTCCCACACCCTCCATCCATGGGTAATGTCACACTCACACATATGGGCATTACCCCACCCTGCTATGGAGTCCCTGCCCCCCCCTTCGGCCCCCTGCAGGCCCACCCTGGAACCCCAAACCCACCCTCCATCCTCCTTTCATGGGCATGGCCCTCCTCAGGCCCTGACCCTTGGCAGTCCATCTGTGGTACCTGGGCACCCTTGCACTGCCACCCTGGCAGTACTCCTGCCAGCTTGGCAGTGCCAAGGTGCCTGTATTCAGCAGGGAGGGCCAGTGAGCCACCCTGCCTTATCCCTGACCACCCATGGGCTTCCAATCGACAGGGAGACCCCTGGGTGCCATTCCACCTGGTCCACGTTTGTGTGGACAAGTACTGAATGTCGTCGGCTGCGGCCTCGCTGGGGAGGCCGATCAATCCAGGGAGGCCACTAGACCCCGGTGAAGCCTGCCTAAGTAAGTTTAAAACCTATTTGAAGTGCGTGCCGTTTGGTCACGCCCCCTTTGGGATTCTGGTATATCCTGCGAGGCATAAGGTTACCTCCGGATGCACCCAGTTTCCTCCCACAGTCCAAAGATGTGCAGGTTAGGTGGATTGGCCATGATAAATTGCCCATTAGTGCCCAAAAAGGTTAGGTGGTGTTACTGGGTTACGGGGATAAGGTGGAGGCATGGGCTTAAGTAGGGTGCTCTTTTCAAGAGCTGGCGCAGACTTGATGGGCCAAATGGCCTCCTTTTGCACTGTAAACTCTATGATTCTATCAAACCCGTGGAAGCCCTCTCCCAGCAACGTTGCACTCATCCACATCCACAATGTTTTGTCCTCAATTGCTTTCTGTGGTAACAAATTCTACAGGCTCACACCTCTGGGGGAAGCAATTTCTCCTCATCTCAGTAGTAAATGGTTTATTCCTGATTCTGGACTCCCCTGCTATCGGGAACATCCTTCCTGCATCTATCCAGTCTAGTCCTGTTAGAATTTTTTAGGTTTCTATGACATGCTCCCTCATTCTTTTAAACTTCTAAATAATCCAAACCGACTCAATTTCTCCTCATAACTCAGTCCCACCATCGCAGAATCAATCTGGTAAACATTCGTTGCATTCCCTCTTCACCCAGAACACAAATCCTCAGATAAGTAGCCCAGAACTGCACACAATATTCCAGGACGGCAAGGTAGCACAGTGGTTAGCACTGTTGCATCACCGTTCCAGGGTCCTAGATTCGATTCTGTCATGCAAGAGTACCTTTAAAAAATGAGTGTTTTAAAAATGTACCGTTAAGAAATGGGTGTTTATCAGTGATGTCAGAGTGTGGGTGGAGTTGGGCTGTGTCAGCTTTTTACTTTTGTTTTAGGCTGTTTGCTGCAGGGTGTGTTTTAGTTTCGTTTTCAGAGCTGGATAGCTGCAGTCACAGGCAGAAGGTGTCGGAGTCTCTCTATGTAATCTAAAGACTGTAATGTGATCCTTTGGTGATTTAAAACTAATAGCTGCTCTCCGCAGTGACTTTAACCTGATGTGCTTCGGTTTAAAGGTTTTTTAAAAGTCTTATGGATGTTAAAAGGACAGCTTAAGGATTACTTAGTGTTGTATTCTTTGGGGGTTATATTTTAATTGATGGTTGCTAAGATGTTCACTGTATGTTTTAAAAAGGTTAACTTGAGTTCATAGAAAAAACATGGTTTTGCTTTAAAAAATACTTCTCCATTTCTGCTGTACCATTCCTGTAGAGTGGGCCGTGTGCTCCCCATACCACAATCTATTAAAAGTTGTGGGTCAGGTGAACTCCATGATACACTTTGGGGTTCTGTAAACCCTGGCCCATAACAATTCTCAGCATCGGTCACTGTCTGTGAGGAGTGTGCATATTCTCACTGTCTGCGTGGGTTTCCTCCGGGCACTCCGGTTTCCTCCCACAAGTCCCGAAAGATATGCTGTTAGATAATTTGGACATTCTGAATTCTGAGGGGGCGCCGGAATGTGGCGACCAGGGGCTCTTCACAGTAACTTCATTGCAATGTTAATGTAAGCCTATTTCTGACAATAAAGATTATCATCAGGTGTGGCCCCACCAAGGCTCTGTATAACCACAACTGGATGTCCGTTTTCCTGTACTCAAATCCTCTCGCTATGAAAGCCTCAACGCCAGTTTTTGTTGCTGAGATTCCTTCGCAGCCAGCTCTCGCTCTATTGAAACAGCAATTTCCGTGGCCTTTTTCAGAGTACGGTTACTCTTGGTTATCAACCATTTTTCTATTGCTCACTTTGCAGGCCACAGACCAATTTGTCCCATTGTATCATTCAGCACATTAGCGAACTTACAGTACTCTACAAAACCTTTTAATAGTCACGAATTTTGATCCCCCTCTCCACGATGGCTTTTGTGGAATGAAACGCTCTGCACCACGAAAGGCTTTGGTGAAGTCTACTTGCAGAATTTCTACAATTTGTTCATATGCTTTGGTACCTGGCTTCTCTGGTTGCACTAAATTTCTGGGGAGATTGAACATTCCACCCCCCCCCCCCCCACCATCACGCTCAGCAACGTGGGAACCCTAATATTTTTGGCATTTTGTTTGCCTGCGCAAAATGGTCCAAACACTTCGTATAGGAACCCCATTGTTCCACATTTTCATGGAAGGGTCCCACGGCGCTGTAAACCTCTGCCGTTTTCTCCCTAATGGAGGTTCCCCATATGTACACTTTGCAACACGTTTTCAGCAGCTACCTTGCTTTTTCCATTTAAACAAGGCAACAACTCGAGCTTCAACTTCTTTTTTTAAACACCCGCACCTCTATAAATGCTCTGCAGAAGATTGCTACTCACCTCCACCCCGCCGGTTAAGTTTGGAGCACATACGAGAACTTTTCTTCTAAGTCTTCTTTCCTGACTTTGGTTAATTCCCCCCACTCCACACCCATCCCCTTCCCCCGGGTGGCTACAAGTGCCATTTGAAAACCTCAACGCCAGTTTTTGTGCTGTATTTTATGGAGAACTGATGCTAGGAAGCACGAACAGGAGTTTTATTGGCAAGGTGTGCTCACTATTGGCTGCGGCTTCACTCTGGCAGTTTCTCATGCTAGCAGCCTGTGGCATCACTTCCGGAAATGACATGCACATACACAGTGCTTGCTGTAGCTACTAAGATTCAATATAAATATATAACACCCTCCAATCTATAGGAACTGTTGCAGAGTTTTAAAAATCTTGAAGATGATCACCAATGCTATTTCTAGGCCACTTTGTTGAGTAACCCGGGATGTAGATCATCACGCCCTGGAGATTCAATCCCATCAATTTCCTCCACACCATTTCCCTACTGATACTGATATCCTTCAATTCCTTCCTCTCACTACACCTTGTGCTCTCCAATATTTCTAGTATTTTATTTGTGTCCTCCTTTGTGAAGACAGAACCAATGTCTGTATTTAATTGGTCAGCCATGCTTTGTTCCCGGTTAGAAATGTTACATACAAATGTTTCTGACTTACATTTGTCCTCACTAAATGGAAGCTATTACAGTCAGTTTTTATGTTCCCCGCAAGCTTCGTCTCTTAATTTATTTTTCCCTTCTTAATCAATCTCTTTGTTCTCCTTTGCTGAATTCAAAACTGCTCCCAATCTTTAGGTCTGGTGTTGTTTCTGGCCAATTTGTATGCCTGTTCCCTGGATCTAAACTCTAATCTCCCTTGTAAGCCATGGTCTGGCCACATTTTACTGCTTTATCTTTGTGACAGACAGCTGTTGCAGTTCACCCATGCGCTCCTTGGAAGTTTACTATTGCCTATCCACCATAATGCATTTAAGTAACATCGCCAATTCACCATAATCAACTTGTGTCTCATATCATCGTAGTTTCCTTTGTTTAGATCCAGGACCCTAGTCTCAGAAACAACTACGTCACTATCCACCATGATGAAGAATTCTATCATATTATGATCATTCCTCCCAGAGAGGCCTCTCACAACTAAATTACTAATTATTCCTTTCTCATTATACAAACCCAGTCTAGGATAGCCTATTCTCTAGTTAGTTCCTCAATGTATTGGTCCAGAAAACCATCTTGTATACACTCCAGGAATTCCTCCTCTTCCATATTGTTACTAATTTAATTTGCCCAATCGATATGCAGATTAAAGTCACCTACAATTACAGATGTTCCTTTGTCACATTCGTCTCTAATTTCCTGTTTAATGCCATTCCAAAGATCACCACAACAGTTTGGGGGTCTATATACAACCCCCCATTAATGTTTTTGCTCCTTGCTGTTTCTCCGCTCTACCCATACAGATTCCACATCATCAGAGCTAAGGGTGGGATTCTGCAGTCCGCCAGTTGCGTTTTTTTCGGTGCGGCAGCCCCCGCCAGCAGCGGGATTCTCTGTTCCCGCAGCCGGACAATAGGATTTCCCATTGTGGGCATCCCACGCCTTCAGGAAACCCGCGGGAGAGCGTGCGCTACCGGCTGACCAGAGGATCCCGCCGATGAAACATTCCGCTGAATATCTTTGCTCTATTATGTTAATTTGCTTTCTAACCAGCAATGCAACCCACCAACCTTTCCTTTTTGTCTGTCCTTCCTAAATACTGATTATCCCTGGATGTTCAGATCCCATCCCTGGTCACCCTGCAGCCATGTCTCCATCATCCCTATTATATCATACCCATTTACATCTACTTGTGCAATTAATTCATCTACTTTACTGCAAATGTTCCACACACTTTTTTTTAAAAACATCCCTTGTCACTGTGGCCCCGTTTAATTCTCATCCTTGATTTCTCTGCCTATCACTTTTCTTATTCCCCTTTCTGCCCTTTATTCTTCTCTGTGCTTCCCCTTCCTCTGACCCCTTGCATAGGTTCCCATCCCCTGTCATTAAACCCTCCCCAACCACTCTCGCAAATCCTCCCCTGGGAAATGAGTTCCAGTCATGCCCAGATGTAACCCGTCTAGTTTGTACTGGTCCCACCTCCCCAGAACTGATATCTCTGGAATCTGAAAACCTCCCCCTCGCATCATCCCTTCAGCCACGTAATAATCTGATATTTTCTGTTACTTCTGTTCTGACTAGCACATGGCACTGCGTGTAATCCTGAGATCAATACCTTTGAGGTCCTACTTTTCAACTTACTTCCAAACTGCTTATATTCTGCTTTCAAGACCGCATCCTTTTTTTTTTACTTATGCCATTTGTCCCAATGTGTACCATGGCCACTTGCTTTTCACCCTCAACCTCCAAAGTGTCCTGTAGCCTCTTGGAGACATCCTTGACCCGAGCACTAAGGAGGCAGCATACTATCCTGGAGTCTTTTTTGTGGCCACAGAAATGCCTATCTATTCCCTTTAAAATTGAATCCCTTATAACTATTGCATTCCAACACTGTTTAGTCATTCCCTCTGCTGCAGAGCCAACCATACTACAATAAATTTGTCTGTTGCTGCTTTCCCCTGAGAGGTCATTCCTCCTCAACTGTATATCTGCTTTTCAGGCGATTCCTGCACTGCTTGCCTAGTCTTCTTGCTCTGCCTGGCGGTTGTCCATTCCCTTCCTGTCTGTGGTGTCTTAGCATGTGTGTGACTACCTCTCCATACCTGGTATCCACGATGCTCTCAGTCTCTTGAATGCTTCACAGTATCCCAACCACTCCAGCTCTGAAACCCACACTTCCAGGAGCTACAGCTGGAGACACTTTCCTGCAAACAAGCTGGCCCCGGTGCACTGGAAATGTTCCCAGCTTCCCGCATATGGTAGGAGGAGCACACCACAGCTTTAAGCTCTCCTGCCATGACTTACCCCTTTAAATTAAACCTCTTGAAAATACTTAAAATCAAATAATATCAATTACTCTCGGATTCCTCTTCCTTGGTCCTCGTTACTGCAGAAAATAACCCTTACAAACTATAGACCACAAAATATAGACTGTACAAACTTTAAGTGATAAAAGTATTCAATATTTACCTGACCATACTCATCCAATCAGCTGCTCCCAATTGCCCTGCATCACTTTTGAATCCGGATGTCACCTCAAGAGCTCAAAACTCCAAGCTAGCCCTCCGCTCTCAGTCTCACTCTTTCTCGTGCTCTTTTATCTCCCCAGCTCCGCTCTCTGTCTTGCTCTCTTTTATCTCCACGGCTTCACTCTCCAAAAGGGTACAAAGTAACAGATATAGGAATCAGGCTGAAGAACTCTGGAGGATGACCCTAGTCTGACACTCCTGGCTAGTCCGAGAAATCGTGAGAACACAAGGCACGGAGGTAAGAAATGGAGAAAGAAGAAAAAGTAGTTTGCGTGTGCCAATCACTGCCTGACCCAGACCAATAAGTTTGGTGATGAACATTGTACATGGAACAGCTACTCGTGTGAGCCAACGGTCAGAATAAAGATGCGTGATGAGTTCTATTACAAGTGCAAGAAAGGTAAAAAACAAATGTTACTATTGCATCCCCGTTAGCAAGTACATCCATAGAATTCCTACAGTGCAGAAGGAGGACATTCGGCCCATCGAGTCTCACCGACCCTCTGAAAGGCACCCTACATAGGCTCACTCCCCCACAATATCGCCACAACCCATCCCTATCCTTCACATCAATTTCTTCCATTTCTCAGGATTATATTGTTCAACGTATACTTTTGTCAGAAAACCTCCCCTCAGCAGAGTTTTATTTCAGAATTTAGTCTTGTTTCAGGAAAACGTGGCACTAAGGACAGGAAAATGATGGGTAGACAAATGGCAAATGACAGACCCGAGGACATGCCTGTTCTAATGAGCTGGGAGAGGTGGAATGGAACTTAGAGAAGTAAGAAGTGCGTAAGATTGCACAATAGCATTTATAAAGTTAAATATCCATCTGAAGTTATATTAAATACCCAAAAAGTACGAGGAAGCTATTTTTCAGAAATTGGTATCTTGGCTCAGATTTTTCTGTGAGCACCAAAAGAATGGCTTTTGTCATTCATCCTGCACATGCCTCTACAGGGGACCAATGGTTTCTGTTGGAACGCAAGCAGCAAAGAAGCTCTTCAAATAATCAGGCGGAAGAATCCTCAATGAGGCATGCAGACTACAATGCAATGCGACACACAAACCTGCCCCACTATCATGGAGATATCTGTACCACAACTCAAGTGTCCCAGTTAACTCATGTTCCTGGATTTTTTAACTTTAAAATTGCTGTTGAAAATAAACTTGGTAGCGGATTTTTAAGCAGTATTACACTTCCTCTACGGATATAGGAGAAACTTTGATGTGTGTTCATATGTGATGGGAGGTGGGTTTAGATGATGGGCTGGGGTGTTGGCGGTCTGCGGCTAATTAGAATGATCTGTAGTGCCCAACACCAGTTAATACTCATTTGTACTATCACATTTAGTTCAGGGGCTGGTTTAGCACAGGGCTAAATAGCTGGCTTTTAAAGCAGACCAAGGCAACCAGCAGCGTGGGTTCAATTCCCATACCAGCCTCCCTAAACAGGCGCCGGAGTGTGGCGACCCGGGGCTTTTCACAGTAACTTCATTTGAAGCCTACATGTGACAATAAGCGATTTTCATTTCATTTTTCATTTTATGGATCATTTAGGTAATTTCAGAACAGCAGTCTGACAGTAAAGTACATTTATTTATGTCATAATATGCGCTGAGAAACTTTCAATTAGCCTGCACTCAAAATGTCACCATTTCTAATCAGAAACTGGAAACATCATGGAATGTCCCCACAGCCCAGACCTGTGCTATGGAAATTAAGAGTTGTGGAAAAGAATAAATTACTTGGTTAAAACGATCTAATCATAAACAAAACAGATACCAAGCGTGATTAGAATAGCATTTTTCAAACTTTTCCTAGGCGACCCACTTTTACAAAATGGCTGACTCTCGCGACTCAAGCTACATTCACAATAGATGTTCCATAATTACTTTTTAAAATGTCACATTCATTGCTGGCACTTCTGTATGTTCAAATGTAAAAATTGCAAATAAAAATATATTTTCTATCTTTTGTTATTTTGAGATCCAAATAACTTGTAATAGAAATCTCTGAACAGATGCATTTGTCCCCTTACTGGGATGGATGGAGTTCCCAAACCCACACCCAACACCCCAGATCAGAGTTCAGAATGGGGTAAACATGAATCAGCTTCATAACATTGCCCAATTGAAAGGCGAGGAGAATCCCACAGGATACTCAGGAATTCTCTGCTAAATCTTGTATATGGGAGTCCTCAGACGACGGGTTGCTGACTGGGGCACTTGTGGAAACATATTCCAGTAAGCAGTCATTTGGATTTAGGTGGGAGATGCAGAGTTGCCATAAAAGAGTGTGATGCATTACTGGAAACTAACTCTGTGCAGAAAGGGTACTTTCGGGAAAGAAATTCAAAGAGAATTGATTTTTCTTTTAAACTCTTCAATTTTGATTGCAGGTGCTGACTAACCTGGCCGATAAGCTGCTGCAGAAATCAGAGTCGCTGCTGGAGACTGTGTCGGTTGCGGTTGTAAAAGTGACCCCAGGAGGCAAGAACGGCTTCGACATCAGCCTCTTGTGGTCATACACTGTACTGTGGCCAGAATTTACCCAGAGAGAAATGGAAAAAACAATCAGGCAATCTTTGGGGGGTCATTTTTTGGCGACCTTTTGGTAACCCATTTTGCACCATCCCGTGACCCGCCCACAGGTCACAAGCCCCACTTTGACAAACACTGGATTAGAGAGAGAAAGGTAAGGATTGAAGCATTGAAATTGTTTTCTGAGCATCCAGATGCTCGTTCGAAATTCTCCTCTCTTCTATTTTAGTGCGGGCATTTGCTAGCTATTACATACAAATTAACACAAGAACAGCTTATTTAGCCAAATTAGTGTGTCTCAGCATTTACCACGAGCAAATCATAGAATTTACAGTGCAGAAAGAGGCCATTCGGCCAATCGGGTCTATACCGGCTCTTCGAAAGAGCACCCTACTTAAGCCCACACCTCCACCCTATCCCCGTAACACCACATAACCTGTTTGGACACTAAGGGCAATTTAGCATGGTCAATCCATCTAACCTGCACATCTTTGGACTGTGGGAGGAAACCAGAGCACCCGGAGGAAACCCACGCAGACACGGGGAGAACGTGCAGACCCCTCACAGACAGTGACCCAAGCCAGGAATCGAACCTGGGACCATAGAGGTGTGAAGCAACTGTGCTAGCCACTGTGATACCGTGCTGCCCTGTTCTATATCAAATAGTTCTAATCATGCTTACCCCCGCCCTGTTTCTATACCCTTTGAACCCCCTTGCCTTCCTCTTATCGGCCAATCTAATCTTGAATGCTGGCATAGTTTTTCCCATTACTACTTAACCCTGGAAATGAATTCATTGTAACCTCAGGAATCTCTTGCTTTCCGTTCTAAATCTCATTTACTCTTTTATCTTGCTTTTTATTCATGATCCTTAAACAACTGGAAACAATTTGCTTCCTCCAAAACAATGGCTGCCATCCTGGATGTCCTAACTGTACTGGAATTCTCTGGCCTGAGAGCGAGGTCAGTGAGACTTTAAAAATGCCACTTTTTGGAGGGCTAGGGGCCTTTAACACAGGTGTAGGAGACTGGGCCCAGTATGCCGAATGGATTGGTATTTCTTCCAGGCAAATGGTGCTGTTGCAGTCAACTGACAAAAGGTAATATTCCTGACCGCCTGCGGGGCCCCGACGTTCAGCGTAGTCAAGAGCCTCGCTTACCTGGCATCCCCAGACTCGGGAACCTTTAGCGAATGTGTTGTGAATCATTTCAATCATAAGCTGTCGATAATAATGCAGAGATACCAGTTCAATATGTCAGGCGAACATCTGGCACGCCTTCACAAGTTAGCTGAACATTGTGACTTTGGCCCATCCCCCTCTAAGACATTGAGAGATCGATTGGTGTGCGGCATTAACAATATGGCAACTCAAAGGGAAGCTGTTAGCGGAAGCAGCCTTGGATCTGAAAAGGGCCATAGAACTGTCGCTCTTCCACGAGAACATGGATAAGGGGGTCCAGGTGCTCCAGGCATCCGTGGATTACGTGTACACAGCATTGGCTGGCCCCTATTGTGAGGCGCGGCATCCCCCAAGAGTAGGACTTACGTGACCCAGCCATCACCAAACCAAATTGGTGGTGAGAGCCGATGGCTAAGAGCCACCACAGCCCTTGGGACATCACCACAGTGGACAGAGGTGTAGCCACAACAGTGCTGTACATGCGGTCACCAAAACTGTGGCGGTTGAAACTACCAGAGTTAACAGTGGCCCTGGCCAGGTTACACAAGTCGTCTTCCTCGGGCAGAGCAGTTAAATTGCATTACGGTTCCCAAAGTAGCCCAATAAGAATAAAGTTCCAGGTTAACAGTCACCCCATCAAAATGGAAATCATCATGGGGGCTACTATCTCTATTATCGGACAACAAAAGTTCCACAAGCTCGTTTTGGGAATTCAGCACGTGGTCTTGAAGGACACCAAGGCCCTGCTGGCAACATATACAGGGGAACCACTGACCACCACTGGGACCACGGTAACCCCGGTTACCCATGGACAACAGTCGATCAGGCTACCACTGGTAGTGTACAAGGATCCAGTCCCAACTTCCTAGGACATGAGTGGTTACAAAGACTGCGTGCACTGTCAATAAATCTTTCGGATGGGTACTGGTGGTTTGTTCAAAGTCCTTGAAAAGTATTTGGAGGTTTTCCAGGAGGGCCTGGGAAAAATAAAGGGGGCCAAAGCAAACATCTATGTTGACCCAGAGGCCCAACCCAGATATTGTAGGGTTCAACCAGTCCCAAATGCCCTGCTGAGGAAGGTAGATGATGAACTGAGCTGGCTGAAGACCTTGGACACCATAGGCCCAGTCCAGTTCACACACGCAGCGTCAGTGGTCCCGGTGCTGAAGCCAGATAAGTCAGTTCACCTGTGTGATGATTACAAGAGGACAGTAAACAGGGCCTCCAGCTTGGACAGGTACTCCATGTCACGTATCGATGAACTATTCATGAAATTGTCCGGCGGTCACTCATTCATGAAGCTGGATATGAGCCACGCGTACCTCCAGTTGGAGTTGGACACGGCAAAATACGTTACCATTAACACCCATAGGGGGTTGTACGAGTACATCCGACTTCCATTCAGAGTGTCGTCAGCGAGTGCGATTTTCCAGCGGGTAATGGAAAACATCCTGCAAAGGCTCTCCAGGGCGGTTGTCTACCTGGGTGATGTATAGGAACCACATGGAAAGGAACACCTGGGCAAACTAGAAGAGGTCATCCGACGATTTTCTGATATGGGTGTCCACCTGAAGAGGGGCAAGTGCGTCTTCCAGGTGAAAGAGCTCACATACCTGGGATACCACGTCGATAAGGACAGGTTGCAATGGTGGAGCAAAAAGCCCAGGCTATCACTCATCCTCACGTGTGATGCCTCTCCATATGGCATTGGGGCAGTGCTGTCCCATCGGTGCAACAATGGGATGGAGCGGCTGATAGCTACTGCGTCCAGACATCTGACTGACGCAGAGCACCGCTAAGCACAGGTTGAAAAGGAAGGACTGACCATGATTGTTGCAGTTAAGAAATTCCGTCATTTCATCTAAGGTTATCATTTTACAGTAATCATGGACCATAAGCCCTCACTTGACCTTTTTAGGGAAGATAAAATGCTACCGCCAATAGCTTCGGTCAGAATCCAATAGTGGGCATTCCTGTTGGCAGTGTACGAATACACTATTTAATATCATCCAGGCACATAGATTGCACACACAGATGTCCTCAGCTGCCTCTCACTGTCTGTCAGCAACCCCAACACCCACCTGTCCCCCGCCAGTGGCAGACAAAGTCATTAAAAAATGTTTTTTTACTTTAGAGTACCCAATTCATTTTTTCCAATTAAGGGGCAATTTAGCGTGGCCAATCCACCTAACGTGCACATCCCATGCAAACACGGGAAGAATGTGCAAACTCCACATGGACAGTGAGCCAGGGCCGGTATCGAACCTGGGACCTCGGCGCCGTGAGGCAGCAGTGCTAACCACTACACCATCATGCTGCCCGACAAAGTCATTTTAGCATTAAATTTATAGACACATTACCCACCACAGCTGCACAAATCCACACCATGACCCAAAAGGACGCTATGTTTGCAAAGCTCCGCCATATCTTCCTACATGGTGACTACAAGGGAAACTCCCAGAGGCACTGTTGGCCTGTCTGACTAAAGAGCAGGATCTCAATGTGGATGATAGCCTCCTCCTGTGGGGAGCCTGTACGGTTATCCCTGTCCAGGTCAGAGAACCATCTTACAGGACGTGCACAGCTTACACCCAGATGTTTCCAAGATAAAAATGCTTGCTCGGAGTATTCGACTGCGACATTGAGCGAGTGGTGCAGCAATGTGCGGCTTGCCTGGAGCATCAGAAGTTCGGTCTGTCAGCCTCGCTCACCCTTGGGAGTGACCAGGACATGTCGGGTACGCTTGTGTGCTGACTTCACCAGGCCCTTCATGGGGTCAATGTTTTTGCTCCTGATCAATGCACACTCATAGTGGATGCATGTGCACCGAATGTCTTCCACCACTTTGCGAATCACTGTGGAGAAGCTGCACCAATCCTTCAGCACCGGCGCGATTCCAGAGGTAGTTGTCAATGGTACCACCTTCAAAGTGAGAGATTTCAGGAGTTTATGTGCACTAATGGGGTGAAACACATCTGAACTTCCCCATATTCATTATTCCTGATAGTCCGATGACTCCCGAACCGTGGCGGGAAGGTGGAAAGGAAGCAGGACCTCCAAAAGAGGTATCGTCAACACCGAATATTCAGACAATCCATGTTTGGAATTTTGGGGATGGCGCCTATTGGTTCCCACGGACCATAATGGAGAGAACGGGGCCAGTCTCATACTAGAGAACGGACTGTGCGAAAACACATGGACCACATGAAGGGCAGGGAGGCTTCCCCAGAGAGAGCCATGTCGAGCTAATCGGTCCCTCAAACCCCCATCCTTTAGCCAAGAAGTACTTCCCATAGGAACCTGTGCCCACCCCGACATGATACACACCCTTCGGTCCGACCCACTGCTGCTAGAGGTACAGCCACCGGGAAAATGTTCAGGAGACCCATGGGATCATCAATTGATTTCCCTGTGGGACACATGGAATATGAGCTCCCCTGCTAATGGGCAGAAGCTCAGCAGCTGGGGCTCGTAAAAATCACCTTAGAAAAGCCAGCCTGGACTGGGACCGGTGTGTGAATGGTAGTCTAGGTTGGGACCTTTGGATTTAAGTCCCTTTGCTTTTGTTGTTGAATTAATCTTGGTTTTGTAATTGAAAATATGGAAAGATGTGTCATTTGCAACATGGAAGTCTGGTAATACCTGATTTAAGAAACATGAGAGAATGTAGGGAAAAATCCCATGAAGGGTTGACAGCAGCTGCAGAAGAGGACTGTGAAATGCAGATAGATAGCCTTGGTTAAACAGGCTTAGCAAACTAAACAGCTGGGGCGAAATTCTCCGCCCCCAACGACGGGTGGGAGAATAGCGGGAGGGCCTTCCCGACATTTTTGCCGCCCTCCCGCTATTCTCCCACCCCCCCGCCGAAGTCCCGACCCGAATCGCTGCCGCTGTTTTTTTACGGCCGGCAGCGATTCTCAGCTGTTCGATGGGCCGAAGTCCCAGCCCTTTCCGCCGTTTTTACGAACGGCAAACACACCTGGTCTTGCCGTTCGTAAAACCGGCGTCACAAACTCGCTATTAATAACCATGGCACCGATTGGCACGGCAGTACCACGGCCGTGCCAAGGGTGCCATGGGCCCGCGATCGGTGGGCACCGATCGTGGGCAGCGGGCCCGATGCCCGCGCACTACTTGACCTTCCGCCGCCCCGCAGTATCCATTCGCGGGGCGGCTGAGGGGCAACCCGGCCCGCGCATGCGCGGGTTTCGCGCAAAAACGCGATGACGTCACCCGCGCATGCGCGGGTTGGAGTCTTCCAAACTGCGCATGCGCGGCTGACATCATATGACGCGTCAGCCGGCACTAACTCCGGCAAGCGGGCTTAACGATTTTCGTTAAGCCCGTCTTGCCGGAGCCTACGGCGTCGGGCTGCTAGCCCCGACCGGGGACCAGAATCGGTCCCCGGTCGGGAAGGGGCGCGCTGCCGTAAAACCCGCCCGGGTTTTACGGCAGCTTTACGATTTCTCCCGTTTTGGGAGAATCTCGCCCCTGGTCTTTCAAGTCACAATCGAGTATACAGCTAAAAGCAATGTTGTTTTTCAGTTGAATTAGGTGATAAATGTTTAAGTGTGAGGCAAGTCTTTTTAACTCACCACCAATTGAATCTTTAGTATAAAGCCAAAAGCAAGAGTTCACACCTTCATTGAAGTTAAGTAAGCAGCTGGAAAAGAATGGATGAGGTTCAGTTGAATTAGGTGACAAATCTAGGTGTGAGATTTTGCTGACACCAGGTGAATATGGAAAGTTGGAGACAACGTGTCTACGAGAACACAAATAAGACCCAAATCAAAGTCAAAATTATGAGCTGGGGACATAATTTGATAGTAATAAAACTATAGAAATGACAGGAATCAAAAGTAACACCCCTTTGAAATCAAAGCATTTTTGAACATCACAAAGAAAACAACGAAATCAGAGATCTATGAACTAAAGTCATGCTCAAAATGAATACTTAGCCGTGTTAGAAAAATTCAGATTAAAGGTACCTTTTACAATCCAAGTGAAATAAAAGTTACTTTACAATAAAGTCATAAAAACTTAATAACTGTTAGAAAGATATATAAACACTGACAAAGGGGCAGAGAAGCAGAAAAGGAACAAGAGAAGGAATCAGTCAGCTCAGAGTCAGCTCTCATAGCTCGGTCATGGGAAAGGGACAGAGCAAAGCAGCCGAGCCAAAACAGCTAATACATCTAAGGAAGACCAGAATTTAAAGAGGAGGCAGAGCCACCTTAGAGTCAGTGCAGAGCCAGCTCTCATAACTCGGTACATGGGAAAGATAGAATATAGCAACCGAGCAGAACAGCAAATACATCTAAAGAAGACCAGATTTTAAAAAGAAGATTGATTGTCAAATTGTGCCTGAAGGTCCCTTCAACCAACCAGAAGGATCCAGAAGCAAGATATTTTTACTTTTCTGTAAAGACAGTGATTGCATCTTTTAAAAGAAAAAAATATAATAATAAAATAACTTAAAAGTTTTAACCTGAAACAGTGGTTATTACAAAGCCTACTTTATTTACTTAGCATTGCAGGACCCAGGATATCGATGCTACTAAGTGGTAAGTAGGTAAAATTCTTCTGTGAACGTATGAGTTATACCAGGGGATAACTTGAAACATAGTTTGACCTGAAAAGCACCCACCTAAGCCTGCACAGGAGTCAGGTAGTGAGAATCCCTGTTCACCATTTAGAATGTCGGCCTTTTTTGGTATGGGGAATTCTAAGAATAGTGGTGAGTTTTCAACTTCAGTTTGAATTTACCTTCTCAGGTCTGCTGAGCTTTTATGCTCTCATAATCCTAAAGACCAGTATGAGGTCAATTCCCTCCAACTTTCTTGGCTCTAATGAAAAAACCCTAGTTTCCCAGACCTCTTTCTGAATTGTCGCCCATTATTGCTAGTATTATAAAGAGAGAGGGGAAAGGGAAAGAAATTGTAATTCAATCTCAGGGCTTGAGTGACGCTTTAAAATTTTACGATTTCATGCTCAAGGTTTGTGATATAACCTGGATCCCTCATTATATTACAGCCTTGTATCTCGACACAAGAATCCAAATTTATGTGGTTTATAATTCTGACTGAACTTACACAAGGTCATTCTGTTCGGCTGAATCACAATTTCCAGGCTTAAGTGAAACTGTTAATGATAATACCTCAGCAGACAGTGTTCACACAGACTATTAAGTGAGTAGTGATGCATAAATGTTTTATTACTTCTGTAGTTTAGAATTGTTGTTCGAATGCGGTTTTGGGCCCCGTATCTAAGGAAGGATGTGCTGGCCTTGGAAAGGGTACAGAGGAGGTTCACAAGAATGATTCCTGGAATGAAGAGCTTGTAGTATGAGGAACGGTTGAGGATTCTGGGTCTGTACTCGTTGGAGTTTAGAATGGTGAAAGGGGGATATTATTGAAACTTACAGGATACTGCGAGGCCTGGATAGAGTGGACATGGAGAGGATGATTCCACTTGTAGGAAAAACTAGAAACAGAGGAAATAATCTAAGTCTAAAGGGACATCCTTTAAAACAGAGCTAAGGAGGAATTTCTTCAACCAGAGGGTGGTGAATCTGTGGAACTCTTTGCCGCAGAAGGCTGTGGAGGCCAAATCACTGAGTGTCTTTAAGACAGAGATAGATAGGTTCTTGATTAATAAGGGGATCAGGGGTTATGGGGAGAAGGCAGAAGAATGGGGATGAGAAAATTATCACCCATGATTGAATGGCGGAGCAGATTCGATAGGCCGAGCGGTCTAATTCTGCTCTCTATGACTTATGGTCTTATCAGAGATTTTTGACCTTCCAAATAATATTAGTGTGAGAAGTAGGCTTCCATTAACACTGCAATGAAGTTACTATGAAAATCCCCTCATCACCACATTGCGGCACCTGTTCGGGTACATTGAGGGAGAATTCAAAATGTTCAACTGACCTAACAAGCATGTCTTTCGGAAATTATGGGAGGAAACCGGAGCACCCGGAGGAAACCCACGCAGAGAACGTGCAGCCTCCGCACAGACAGTGACCCAAGCTGGGAATCGAACCCGGATCCCTGGTGCTGTGAAGCATCAGTGCTAACCACTGTGCTACCGTGCCGCCCGGATGATGACATTTTGAAACACATAACAAATTTATCACTCCAATCGTTACCAGAAAAGGATCACGATAAGCAGAATAAAGTAATTAGGGAGGGTCAAAACCTGACAGGCAATTAAGTGGTTACTCTTGCTGCCAAAATCTTGCATAATATTTATTCCATGAATGTACGATTAGCAAGGAGGAGTTAGGAAAAGTGGAGGAGGGAATAGATATATGATCAAATTATTAATCGTTCATTTAAAGTTTCTAGTTTATTAGAAGTGACTATTAAATAAGTGAATCAAATACTTGGTTATATTTTGAGAGCATTTGATATAGATAGGGCAAGTGATTTGAAATGACACAGCATTCTGCAATACAATCTGAGTTTCTACACTAATCGCTCACAACATGACTTGTTACCCGAGCGTCTTAATTTTACATCAAGTCGAGAGACAACGAATATTGCAGTACCTGGGTAGGTGTTAAACTGAAAACCTTAATTATAAGCCAAAAGTAATTATTCTAACCCTCCATAGTTTATTAGGATTGGCATATTTGTAACATTTGCAGATGGCATAAATGATTCTGGGTTTCAGAGCTCCAAATTATGAGGAAGCTCATTAAGGTGAAAGAGTTTTCACTGGAAATATGACTCTCAGAGAATAACGGCTTTGAAAATGCTCAGAAGTCATAGATGATGCAGCTGTTCATTGGCCATATTGAGTCATAAAAGCAAATGATACAGCTTTAAAAAATTACAAGTATCACACAAGAGAAGACAGCAGAAGTCGCTTCTCTCCCCATACAGGATAACAGGTATGTGGAACAGACCCCCCACAAAAAAGCACTTGTGGCTAAAGCAATTAGCTTCACTGAAGTAGAATTGAATAAATATTTGGTTGCGAACATGATTTGAAACTAAAGTGACGGTAAAATATTGCAGGTGCTGGAAAAGCTCACCGGCGCTGGCAGCCACCGTGGAGTGAGAAACAGAGATATGTCTGGAGTCAAAAATGAATCTCCATGAAGGGTCATGCTGCCAAACCAGCAGAGTATTTCCAGCACTGGCGGCACGATAGCACATTGGTTAGCACTGTCGCTTCACAGCGCTAGGGTCCCAGGTTAGATTCCTGGCTTGGGTCACTATCTGCGCGGAGTCTGCACGTTTGCCATGTCTGCATGGGTTTCCTCTGGGTGCTTCGGTTTCCTCCCACAAGTCCCGAAAGATGTGCTGTTAGGTAATTTGGACATTCTGAATTCTCCCTCCATGTACCCGAACAGGTGCCGGAATATGGCAACTAGGGGCTTTTCACAGTAACTTAACTGCAGTGTTAGTGTAAGCCTACTTGTGACAATAAAGATTATTATTTCTATTATTGAAGGAGATAGTTCAAGGAATAAGAGAAACAATCAAATATTTTACGGGTTCTAATAGTCCTTTCTCCTGGGACAGTGAAGCACAAAAGCTTGCATTTAAATAGAACATTCCAGAATTCAGGGCATCACAAACTGCTTCAAAGCGACTGCTTTTCTCTTGTGTAGTCATTTGTTGTGTATACAACTGTAGCAGTCAATTTGCACACTTCGAGGTCACAGAAATAGCAGTGAGATGAATAACTAGTTTAATGTGCTTTGGCTGGGACTCCGGAAGAACTCAACTTCAAAGAACGTCACAAAAGTGGCACAAGGCCTTTTTTCGAGTTAATTTAAACAGGCAGATAGTGCTTCGGTCTAACGTCACATCTGAAAGATATTGGCACTGACAACCTAGCACCAACCTCCTCAGTAGTACAATGAAGTGAATTTTGTTCAATGCTAGGGGTGGATATTTGACCCACAAGCCTCCCGAATCAGACACAATATTAATTCAACTGAAGCAAACTGACATTTAATCTGAAGAGAGAAAGGAGAGATAGTGCAAATGTGATAGGACAAATGTTTGGGAATTTAATTTTTAACAATTGGATGATTGGGAACATTGATGCAGAACCTGAAGAGATTAAATGAACGGGTAAAGAACAGATTCTACATTGTGGAAAGGGTAGGGTTAATTGTTTCAGTGGAATTTTGTTCCATGTCTTATGTGTCACACTCTGACTCGACTTAGAATAAAATAGTGCATTGCACAGTGAAAACTTGAGTAATGGATTTTTAAATGAATAAGAATTTAATGTGGTACAATCAGTGTTCCAATACACTGGGGTACAGAGAAATAGAATGTGGAGCTGTGCCTCTAAATTCTCATGCTGATGCTGCAGGAAGGCTCTGAGTGGAGGCCATAGGTGTTTCTAGACAGTAAGGGAGGGACAAAATAGAAAATTGAAGAGAGAGTTATGTTTGCTACAGCCTGATGCAAGGCAACAATGGCAGGCATATCTCCGACTGTCTTCCAAGTCATAAAAGTTGCCAGCCTGTGTATAAATCAGAAGAAAAAAGTTAGAGAATCTTCTTTTCAATAATTCTCAGTCTCTGTTTATCGAGATTGTTTTGATTGGTCAGTTTAAGGGGGCGGTTCTGCTGGTGACTGGTGCTTGACATATGAAAAAAAAATGAAAATCGCTTATTGTCACAAGTAGGCTTCAAATGAAGTTACTGTGAAAAGCCCCTAGTCGCCACATTCCGGCGCCTGTTCAGGGAGGCTGGTACAGGAATGCGGAGACACATGAGGCATGCAAAGGACTGAAGCGCATGATGTGTGTGCAGCTGTCAACATTAGATGACGATGGTGGGTAGGGAGGCTGCTATAGGTAGAGAAATAAAACAACAGAAGGTAAGGGCAGCCCAAAAGCAAAGTTACCCTGGCTGGAGAGATTGTTTTCGTGAGGGAAGGGATGGGATTGATGAGTAGGTTGGGATGGAAAGAGTAGAATGGGGATGACATGGTAAAGATGGGAGGAATGAGATGGGGAGTGCCACCTATGATTTACTGTGCTCATGATTTCCTAGGTTTAAAAGAAAAGTTTTAGAAAAGCTTGCGGGTGAATTTAAAGAACACATCAATGTTGATTCTGTAGACAAAGAGGGTGATAACAGTCTATATCAGGGGTGGGCAAACTTTTCCGTGCAAGGGCCACATTCAGAAATTCACAATTTTAAAGGGCCGCATAGTATATTAATTAATAGTCCCGGTTGTAACCAATTAGCGTGCGGCATATACCTCAGCGCTTCCCCCGGCGGCATCCTGCATTTAGCCCTCTTTTTCTCTACTTTTCAAAAATGGCGCTTCACCCGGTTATGATTCTGGGCGCCTCATATAGAACATAGAACAGTACAGCACAGAACAGGCCCTTCGGCCCTCGATGTTGTGCCGAGCAATGATCACCCTACTCAAGTCAACGTATCCACCCCATACCAGTAACCCAACAGCCCCCCCCCCCATTAACCTTATATTAAAAAAAATATTTAAAAAAATTAATTAAAAAAATTTTTTTTTAATGACTTGATCTTGGTGGGCCGCATAAAGACCTTTGGCGGGCCGCATGCGGCCCGCGGGCCGTAGTTTGCCCACCCCTGGTCTATATCCTCCAGAATTTCTACAGGGCCTAACTCCAATGGGAAGGCTACTGCACAAACGTAGACTCGAGGAAGGAGCAGTAATAATGTTGCTATGCAACTTGAATCCTAAACAAGGACTTTGTCAAGGAAAAATATTTGTAGTCAGGAAGCAGTTTTCTTCGGTGATCGATGCTGAAAATAAATCAAGCGGATTTCAAGGAAGTAATGTTTATTCTTCAAATAATATTCAGCCCTGTCTTCACAACTCAAGAGAAAAGAGTTAGCAATTAGACCTTCATTTTCTAGGAATATGAACTCCAGCCTTAGGTGACTGTCCGTGTGGAGTCTGCACGTTCTCCCTGTGTCTGTGTGAGTTTCCTCTGGGTGCTCCGGTTTCCTCCCACAGTCCAAAGATGTGCAGGTTAGGTGGACTTCCCATGCTAAATTGCCCATTAGTGTCCAGGGATTTGCAGGTAGGGTTATGGGGATAGGGTGGGTGAGTGGGCCTGGGGGGAGTGATGTCTTGGGTGGAGTGATGGGCCAAATGGCCTCCTTCTGCACTGTAGGGATTCTATGATTCTATAAACAAATCACAAGGCCAGAATCTTGACAAGATTTGTATTTATACTTCTCGGTCTGTTTTTACACACTGCTTCATGTACTCTTTTTCCCTTACGAGTGAGCAGTTTTGATTTTGTTTTCCATGAAGGAATAACTAAAAATGAACACAGCCCAGTCCATCACGCGAACCCGCGTCTCATCCATTGACTCTGTCCACACCTCCCACTGCTTTGGGAAAGCAGGCAGCATAATCAAAGACCCCTCCCACCCGGGTTATTCTCTCTTCCATCGGGTAGGAGATACAAGTCTCAGAACCACATTAACAGGTTCAATAACAGCTTCTTCTCCGCTGTTACCAGACCCCTGAATGACCCTCTTATGGGCTCAACTCCACGCATCTTCTCTACTGAGTAGTATTACACTCCATATGCTCCACTCGATGTCCATGTCTATGTACTTACATGTGTATCTATTGTATGTCCTATGTTTTCATGTAAGGAACGATCTGTCTCGACTGTACGCAGAACAGTACTTTTCACTGTATCTCAGTACACGTGACAACAAACCCAAATCCAAATGCTATATTTAAAGAAGTACCGATGCAATACATTTATTAATTTAACTGCAAATGTATTGCGAGTCTCTGCTGGTTCCTGCTAATATTTCATCGCAATATGAAGCCCTAATAAATACGAGAAATCTCAAACTGAGCTCTAAGCTTCTTTTAATCGTTTGTAGCACCGTGATACTCAATGTTTTTTAATAAAATATTTTTATTAAAGAATTTCCATGTATGTCAAACAAAATACACGATAACATGGAAAAATTACAAAGTAGCCTTAAAAAAAAAACTATGCAAAACTCACCCAGGAAAGAAACACACTTTCCTCAACAATGAGAACGAACAGCTAACCCCCTCTATCCCCTACCCGCCTCCCCTCCTAACAGCTGATGATGGTTAGTTATTTTAAGTAGAAAATGAATACCTCAGGTAGAATCTCTCGGCTGAGCCCTTGACAGTGTACCTGACCTTCTCTAGATGCAGAAATTCCATAAGGTCACCCAACCAGACCGAGGCACTGGGGGGAGCAGCAGATCTCCATCCCAGCAGAACTTGCCTCTAGGCTATTAGCAAGGCAAAGGCGAGAATATCCAACTTCACCCCTACCCGTAACCCCAGCGAGTCTGATACCCCGAAAATGGCCACCGAAGGACAAGGCTCCAGGTCAATGTTAAGAATCATCAACATGGTGCTAAAGAATGAGATCCAAAAGCTTGCCACCCTGGGACACGACCAGAACATATGGGTGTGATTAGTAGATCCCCACGAACACCGCTCACACATGTCTTCCACTCCCAAAAACAAACTGCACAACAGAGCTTTAGTTAGGTGAGCTCTATGTACTACCTTGAGCTGGATTAGACCAAGTTGTGCACAGGAAGACGTGGGGTTCACCCTACGAAGGGCCTCACACCACAGGTCTTCATCTAAAAATAGTTCCAGTTCTCCCTCCCATTTTGCCCATACCTCGTCTAGTGGGGCCACCTCCATCGTTAAGATTTGCTCTTGGATGCTGGAAATGCTTCCCCCACCAGACCCTGCAAGCAGTAGGATCATACTCAACAAGGAGGGTTGCAGAGCCATGGGGAATGTGGGAAAAGCCTTTCAAACAAAATCATGTACTTGGGAGTTAATGGAACAAGTTTGTCCAGGAAGTTGAAACCTTGTTGATAATAACTCCAAACTAGCAAACCATCCCTTCACAAATAGATCCCTCAAACTTAAGATATGGAATCAATTGAGGAGGCATATTAAGGTGGAAGGGACGTCGGTGCTAACGCTATGCGTGAATCATGGGTTTGAGTGGGGGGGGGGGGGGGGGGGGGGGGGGTCTAGTGTATACAGGAGGTGGAGGGAAGTGGGGTTGGTCAAGGTGAGGGATCTGTATTTGGAGGAAGGGTTCGCCAGTCTGGAGGAGCTAAGGGAGAGGATAGAGCTGCCGAGGGGGAGTGAGTTCAGGTATCTGCAGGTTAGGGACTTCGCTCAAAAGGTCTGGAGGGGATTCCCTAGGTTGCTGGGATATACCCTGCTGGAACGACTGCTGCTTCCGGATGTGGAAGTGGAGGGAAGAATTGGGGATATACACAAGTGGCTGGGGGAGCAGGGAGGCGAGCAGTTGGTGAAGATCAAGGCGAAACGGGAAGCGGAGTTTGGAGGGCAGATCAATAGGGGAGTATGGAATGAGGCACTGCATAGGGTAAACGGGACCTCCTCTTGTGCAAGGATGAGCCTGATACAGTTTAAGATGGTGCACAGGGTGCATATAATTCAGGCGAAAATGAGTGGGTTCTTTCATTGAGTAAGAGATAAGTGCGAGAGGTGTGGGTGGAGGGCAGCGAATCCCGTGCACATGTTTTGGGGTTGCGAAAAATTGGGAAGATTCTGGGTGGGAGTATTTGCAGTCTTAGCCAGGATAGTGGAGGAGGAGGTGGACGCAGACCCTTTAGTGGCAATATTTGGGGTTTCAGAGAAGCCGGAGCTCATGGAGAGGAGGAAGCCCAATGTCTTGGCCTTTACCTCTCTGATTGCACGGCGGCGAATTTTACTGGAGTGGCGGTCGGTATCGCCACCAGGGGTAGCGGCTTGGTTGGGTGATCTGTACGACTTCCTGCGATTAGAGAAAGTATCAGTTAAGGGGCTTTTCAGGGAGGTTTGAGGAAAGGTGTGGGATGTTTGTGACCGTGTTTGAGGGGCTGTTCATCGCGGGGGAGGGTGAAAATTAGGATAAATCTGTACAGACTGTATAGTTGATTGTTGGGAAGTATGTTTCCCGGGATGTTTATTTGCTGTAACCTATTTTGATACATGTATGTAATTAAATACATTAAAAAAAATAGATCCCTCAAACGTCCAAGGCCCTTCCCCTCCCATGACCTAAACATCACATCTAAACCTGACGGAGCAAATAGGTGCTTGCCACACATAGGGTCCAGCAAATAATATGGACCCCAATTTGTAATGATGCTTAAATTGCCTCCATATTTTAAAGTGGACACCTCATCGGGTTAGAAGAGAACCTTGTCGGAGAGAAGCCCCCCAAAATCTCGCTCTGTAAACTAGCTAAATTTTAAAGCTAGCGGGGCAGTCCTCCCCCAGGATAGAGAAAAAAAACACAACTTTATCACACTTTTTATAGATAAAACAAACCTCTCAACACCAATACAAAATGGAGTTTCCATCCGGGGGAATATAACACCAGTTCAAGAGACAAGAAACAACACTGTTCATCAAAGTTAGCCCCCCAACAGTAACCAAACCATATGTGAGCAAAAATTACCGTCATCTGATAGAAGAGAAAACATAGAAAGATAAGAATAATTTCACCCTCAAACAACAATATTTAGGATACCCCAATATTCATGCAATAATAGACAAAGACCAAACAAACATCATAAATTTGCACCGAGTCCATGCTTCTTAATGAAGGCGTCCATCTCCTCCAGTGTATCGAAATAAAAGTTCCTTGATTCGTAAGTAACCCGCAGGCTCCCACTCACCCTGGCCTCTCTGTAATTTTACGATGGGACCGGGGAGCAGAGGGGTTGAGCCCGGAAAGTGATGCTGTCCATGCCTCAGGTGGGAAGGGTAAGGTCTTCCCCTGTGGGTATCTCCCCACCCCCCTTGGCCTCTCTACCAACATCCCCTCTGCCTACCTTCCCTCCCCAAGACCGCCCACATTTGCCTGGTTCTGAACTCCTAGGACTAAGATTCGGGGGGGGGGGGGGGGGGGGGGGGGGGGGGAAGAGAGAGAGAGAGAGGAGTGTGAGAGTGGAGAGAGAGAGAGAGAGAGAGAGAGAGAGAGAGACCTGTCCATTGCAGCTTCTGGTGCTGCTGGAATGAGAGAGATAGTGGACATCAAACAGCTGGCAGCTCTCGGAGGCAGGCCTGTCTCAAGTGAGAGGCAGAAAACTCATCTCCAGCCAATTAACATTTCTTGGAACCATTAAGTGGCTGAGGGCAGCCAGTATCGGCACTGATGCATTCTCCACAGACACTTCAGCTGGCGTGTTAGAAAACTCTTCATCCCAAAAATCCTGGCCATGATTTCATATCTGTCACTCCAACTAATCCAAAGGAGACAGAACCATCTGGATTAGTACTGTATTATTGTCATTAATAAATTGTTGATGTTTCAGAGATATAAATATAGGAGTCTTCAAAGTTGAGAATCTAAAAAGGGCAAATGAGATTCTGGATTTTATTCTTTGTGACATTGAAAATAAAAGCAAGGAGGTGATATTGAATTTGTACAAGACATTAGTTAATCCACAGTGGCAGTGTGGAAATGTAGTACTGGCAACTTATTACACCAAAGCTTTTAGAGTCAGGAAAAGTGAGTGGCAAATATTCATTAGAATCATAGAATTCCTACACTGCAGAAGGAGATGATTTGGCCCATTGAGTCTTCACTGACCCTCTGAAGGAGCACCCTACCCAGGTCCATTCCCCCGCCCTATTCCCGTAACCCCATCTAACCTACACATCTTGGAACACTAAGGGGCAATTTAGAATGGCCAAACCACCTAACCTGCACATCTTTGGACTGTGGGAGGAAACCGGAGCACCGACAGGAAACCCACGCATGCATGGGGAGAATGTGCAAACTCCACAGAGACAGTCACCCAAGGCTGGAATTGAACCCAATTCCTGTTGCTGTGAGGCAGCAGTGCTAACCACTGTGCCACCATGATATAGGAATGAGCTAGTATAGTTGTGAAGAATCATTTCCGAAAATAGCTTCTGCTCACTGAAACAGAAAAGGCTACGGCAGTATCATTTGCAGGATAAGGTTATGGAGAAAAAATAAGAGATTATTTCCAATTTGTAAATTGGTAATCAGGAGGCTTAGGCTCAAGATTAATGCTGGAATAAAGGTGGTTTTTTTTTTTTTTAAATAATTTTTATTGAATTTTTCAAAATACAAACATTTTAACCCCCCCTACATTCACATTTTAAATTATAACCAAACAAAGTCAAACCCCCCCTACTTAACAAGAAAAGTAAAAACAATGCCACACCCCCCCCCCCTACCCACGTCCCCCCACCCCCCCCCCCCCCCCTCCCCCCCCCACCTCCCCCCCACCCCCCCCCCCCCCCCCCCCCCCGCCGGCGAAAACCGACAGTCAGACCAACTTATCATTCCTAGCCAGCGTCCTCGGGCAGGCCTTGCCCGTGCCACCACCGCTACCGTACTTCCTTCGTCTTTGTCCCCCCTCCCCCCCCCCCCCCCCCCCCCCCCTCACTCCCCCCCTCCCCCTCCCCCGCCCTCCCCTCCCCTCCCGGGTTGCTGCTGTCACGGCCTCCAGTTTCTATCTCTGATCCAAGAGGTCTAGGAAGGGTTGCCATCGCCTGGAAAAACCCTGCACCGACCCTCTCAGGGCGAATTTGATCCTTTCCAATTGGATGAAGTTTGCCATGTCGTTTAACCAGGTGTTAACACTCGGAGGCCTTTCGTCCCTCCACTGAATCAGGATCCTCCTCCGAGCCACCAAGGACGCAAAGGCTAATATTCCAGCCTCCCTCGCCTCCTGTACCCCCGGTTCCACCCCAACCCCGAAGATCGCAAGTCCCATCCTGGCTTGACCCTGGACCCCACCACTCTCGACACCGTCCCTGCCACCCCCTTCCAGAACTCCTCCAGTGCCGGACATGCCCAAAACATATGTGCATGATTCGCAGGGCTTCCCGAACATCTAATACACCTGTCTTCACCCCCGAAAAACCGACTCATCCTTGTCCCCGTCATGTGGGCTCTATGCAGTACCTTAAATTGAATGAGACTTAGTCTCGCACATGACGACGACGAGTTGACCCTCTCCAGGGCGTCTGCCCATGTCCCGTCCTCTATCTGTTCCCCCAGCTCTAACTCCCACTTATCTTTCAGCTCCTCTACTGGTACCTCCTCCACCTCCTGCATAATCTTATAGATGTCCGAGATCTTCCCCTCCCCGACCCAGACCCCTGATAGCACCCTATCACTCACCCCCCTGTCGGGGAGCGCGGGGAACCCCGCTACCTGTCGTCTGGCAAATGCCTTCACTTGGAGGTACCTGAACGTGTTCCCCGGGGGGAGCCCAAATTTCTCCTCCAGCTCTCCCAGGCTCGCAAACCTCCCCTCTATAAACAAGTCCCTCAGTTGTCTAATACCCGCCCTCTGCCAGCTCTGGAATCCCCCTCCTGTGTTTCCCGGCGCAAATCTGTGGTTCCCTCTTAGTGGTGCCCCTATCAGACCTCCCACTTCCCCCCTGTGTCGCCTCCACTGCCCCCAGATCTTGAGGGTGGCCGCCACCACCGGGCTCGTGGTATACCTCGTGGGAGGGAGCGGCCATGGTGCCGTTACCAGTGCCCCTAAGCTTATGTTGCCGCAGGACGCCCTCTCCATGCGCTTCCAGGCTGCCCCCTCCCCTTCCATCATCCACTTTCGTACCATCGATGTATTTGCCGCCCAGTAATATCCTGAAAGGTTGGGTAACGCCAGCCCTCCACTATCCCTACTCCGCTCCAAAAAGACCCTTCTAACTCTCGGGGTGCCATGTGCCCACACATACCCCATGATACTACTCGTTACCTTCTTGAAAAAGGCCCTGGGGAGGAAGATGGGCAGACACTGGAACAAAAACAAGAACCTCGGGAGGACCGTCATTTTAACTGACTGCACCCTCCCTGCCAGCGACAGCGGCACCATGTCCCACCTCTTAAACTCCTCCTCCATCTGTTCCACCAGTCTGGAAAAGTTCAACTTGTGGAGGGTCCCCCAGTTCTTTGCCACCTGCACCCCCAAATACCTAAAACTTTTAACTGCTCTTTTGAAGGGGAGCCTCCCAATTCCCTCCCCTTGGTCTCTCGGGTGTATTACAAAGACCTCACTTTTCCCCAGATTTAACTTATATCCCGAAAAGTCCCCGAACTCCGCTAGTATCCCCATTACCTCCGGCATTCCCCCCTCCGGGTCTGCCACATACAACAACAAATCATCCGCATAGAGCGAGACCCGATGTTCCTCCCCTCCCCTTGTCAGTCCTCTCCACCCCCCTGAACCCCTCAGTGCCATCGCCAACAGCTCAATCGCTAATGCAAAGAGTAAGGGAGATAGGGGACATCCCTGCCTAATACCTCAATGGAGCCCAAAATATTCTGACTTCCTCCCGTTTGTTACCACACTTGCCATCGGAGCTGAATAGAGCAGTTTTACCCACTTGATAAATCCCTCCCCAAACCCAAACCTTTCCAACGTCTCCCACAAGTATTCCCACTCCACCCTGTCAAATGCCTTCTCCGCGTCCAGCGCTACCACTATCTCCGCCTCCCCTTCCACTGCTGGCATCATAATCACATTTAACAATCTCCGGACATTTGTGTTAAGTTGGCGTCCCTTCACGAACCCCGTCTGGTCTTCATGGACTACCCCTGGCACACAGTCCTCTATCCTGGTTGCCAGGACCTTTGCTAACAGCTTGGCGTCAACATTCAGGAGGGAGATGGGCCTGTAGGACCCGCACTGGACCGGGTCCTTGTCCCGCTTCAAAATCAAGGAGATCAGGGCCTGCGACATTGTTGGGGGCAGTACCCCCCCCTCGCGCGCCTCATTGAAGGCTCGCACCAGCACTGGACCCACCAAGTCCACAAATTTCATCCGGCCCCGGCGCCTTCCCCGCCTGCATCTGGCCTATCCCTTTAATTAGCTCCTGCAGCTCTATCGGCGCCCCCAACCCTTCCACCAGCTCCTCCTGTACCTTTGGGAACCCCAATTTGTCGAGAAAGTTCTTCATTCCCCCTCTCCTCTTCGGCGGTTCAGACCTATACAATTCCCTATAGAAGTCCCTAAAGACCCTATTCACCTCTTGCCCCTTCTGCACTACGTCCCCACCCCTCTCTCTCACTCCCCCAATCTCTCTGGCTGCATCTCGCTTACGAAGCTGGTGTGCCAGCATCCTGCTCGCCTTTTCCCCGTACTCATATGCCGCACCCTGCGCCCTTCTCCACTGCATTTCCGCCTTCCTAGTGGTCAGTAGGTCGAACCTGGCCTGCAAGCTACGCCGCTCCCTTAATAGCCCTTCCTCTGGCGCCGCCGCATATTTCCTATCTACTTCTAGGAGCTCCCCCACCAGCCTCTCCCTTTCCTGCCTCTCCTTCCTCTCTCTGTGTGCCCTTATGGAGATCAGCTCTCCTCTAATCACTGCTTTCAAGGCCTCCCAGACCGTCCCCACCTGCACCTCACCTGTGTCATTCGTACCCAGATAGTTCTCAATGCCCGTTCTCACCCTTCTGCACACCTCTTCGTCCGCCAACAGCCCTACATCCAGGCGCCACAACGGGCGTTGGTCCCGCGCCTCCCCCATGTCCACGTCCACCCAATGTGGTGCATGGTCCGATATCGCAATGGCCGAGTACTCCGTGTCCTGCACTCTCGGTATCAGCCCCCTGTTCAATACGAAAAAAATCGATCCTAGAGTACACTCTGTGGACGTGGGAGAAAAAAGAATACTCCCTCGCCCTAGGCCTACCAAATCTCCATGGGTCTACCCCTCCCATCTGCTCCATGAACCCCCTTAACACCTCTGCCGCTGCCGGCCTCCTATTCGTCCTGGAACTCGATCTATCCAGCCCAGGGTCTAACACCGTATTAAAGTCCCCTCCCATGATCAGGCCCCCTGCCTCCAGTCCCGGGATGAGGCCCAGCAGGCGCCTCATAAAGCCCGCGTCGTCCCAGTTCGGGGCATACACATTTACCAGTACCACATTCTCTCCCTGCAGCCTACCCCTCACCATCACGTACCTGCCCTCCTTGCCTGCCACCACCTCTGCCGCCACAAACGACACCCTCTTTCCCACCAAAATCGCCACCCCCCGGTTCTTGATATCCAAGCCTGAGTGGAACACCTGTCCCACCCACCCCCTTCTCAGGCGGACCTGATCTGCTACCCTCAAATGAGTCTCCTGCAGCATTGCTACATCAGCCTTCAGTCCCTTCAGGTGTGAGAAGACCCTTGATCTTTTGACCGGCCCATTCAGCCCCCTTACGTTCCACGTGATCAATCGGGTCGCAGAGCGACCCTTCCCTACTCCCTGTCGATTAGCCATGTCTTGTCCCTTGCTCGCCCCGGGTCATCCCTTCTTTTCTGACCCGCTTCCCATAGCGATGGCCCCCCCCCCCCCCACCCCCCCCGGCTCTCCCCTTCTCGTCCCTGGTCTTTCCAGCAGCAACCCGGTGTCCCCCCCCCAGCCCCCCCCCTTTCCCCCCCCCCTTCCCCCCCCAGCCCCCCCCCCCCTCCCCTGGCTAGGACCCCTCCTAGCCGCGATGTACCCCACATCGTACTCCCGAGAGTCAGCTGGTCTCCGCTGACCCGGCTGCTCCTGCCACATTCCAACTCCTCCCGGTTCACCCCATCTGCGCCCGTGAAAGATCCCCTTAAAACCCCCGAGAAAGACCCGCATAATCAACCCGCTCCCCCCCGTCCCGTCTCCCCAACTTAACGATATAAATACAAATACCCAATGGCAACTAAATACATAAATACTTAACTACCTACTTAAATAACAAAATAATTAACTAACTATCAACTAACAGTGTGCCCAACCATCACCCTCCATCAAACAGTATAAATAACCGCAGATAACCATAACCCGAAAAGAAAAAAGAACAAAAAACCCCCCCAAGCACCCAAAGAAAAAGGGTAAGAGGGGTAAATAACTAAGGGAAATTGGAAACGGGAAAAAACACCCCATAAGAAGCCAACGACCCACAATAGAAATTTCAACAGTACAAATATACAGAAACACCCAACAACTCGAAACCTTCAAAATATTCAGAAAAGTCAACCGTTCGAGAAAAAACACCCCAAACAATCCACGAAACTGTTACCCAGTTCCGACCTGGCCTGAAAAAGAAAAGGGCCACTTGCTCAATCAAGAGTCCCCCGGCGGCTACGACCGCCGGTGCTCCCAGGTTTTAGTTCGTGTCCAACTTTTCCTCTTGTACAAAGGTCCAGGCCTCCTCTGGGGACTCGAAATAATGATGTTGGTCCTTGTAGGTGACCCACAAGCGCGCCGGTTGCAGCATTCCAAATTTGATCTTTTTCGCGTGTAGCACCGCCTTTGTCCGGTTGTACCGGGCCCGCCGCTTTGCCACCTCCGCACTCCAGTCCTGGTACACCCTTACCGTCGAGTTCTGCCACTTGCTGCTTTTCTCCCTTTTAGCCCACCTCAGGACTTTCTCTCGATCACTTAGCCGCTGGAACCGCACCAGCACCGCCCTCGGGGGCTCGTTTGCCCTAGGCCTCCTGGCCATGACCCGGTATGCCTCTTCCAATTCCAGGGGCGCCGGACCGGCCCCTTCCCCCATCAGGGAGCTCAACATCTCCGCCACATATCCCGGGAGATCCGACCCCTCCAGGCCTTCTTCCAGGCCCAGGATCCTCAAATTTTTCCTCCTCATCCGAGTGTCCAGCTCCTCGAAGCGGCTGTGCCACTTCATGTGGAGTGCCTCGTGCACCTCCACCTTTGCCCTGATGACTGTGGCCTCCTCCTCCCTCGCGGTCATCTCCTGCTGCAGATCTTTAATCGACGCCTCTTGGATCGCCTGGGCTCCCACCAACCTGGTGGCCGTCGCGTTCATGGACTCTAAGAGCTCCACTTTCATCTCCGTGAAAAAACGGAGGAGAGCGGCCTGCTGCTCCTCCGCCCATTTCTTCCACTCCTCCGATACACCTCCGGCCGCCATTTTGATTTTCTTCCCCCGCTTTTATAAAGGTGGTTTTTAATTGATACGCAAACATATTAGAACATGGAGGTTTTACTAAAGTTGCTATTGAAAAGGAAGTGCACGAAAGGATCTGGGGGAAAAGTTGAGGCCAGTTAGCACACTTGGCTAGATGGCTCGCGTATAGTTCAGAGTAACACAAACTGTGTGGGGTTGATACCTGCTTTGGCTGAGGTAGAGTGGAATCTGCCTCCTTGACCTACCCCTGAGAGTGGAAGGCAATGGCAAACCAGCACTGAAAAAAGCTGCGAAGAAAACACCTCAGTATGAAGCATTAGCAGACAATGAACCAAGGGCCTGCCTTCAGGTAGAGTGCATACCACTGAATGAATGGGGAGAGAATTCCAATTCAAAAGTTAATATTTGTACAGCCTTGATGGGTCAAGTAGTCTCCAAATTTCTGTGATTCACTTCTCAGACCTTGGCTTGAATTCAGCTCCGACTTTCCTTTACTTCAGTTGTAAGGGGCCATGTGAAAAAATTTGGAAAGGTCGAAATCCAACTTCCAACCAGCACGGGCCCACAGCACAAACCTGGCCCAGAGTGGCAGCAGGATGGTTAGCACAATAAAGGCTGCGTTTCTAACATGAGAGTTCGGACACATTGATGGGTCAGTTGGAAATGAACCTCCAACTAACCAATATTAATCAAAACGGGGATTGGCCACCTCCTCCACTTTTCAAGTCTTTAAATCCCAAGTTGAGCATTACCTATCAGCAGCTCCTGATCCCCCTTGTTATACGAAGATGGGAGCAGGAGTAGGCCATTCAGCCCCTGGAGCCTGCTCCACCGTTCAATAAGATCTGATTGTAACGTCAAATCTGCAATCCACTTTCTCTTGATAACCTATCACCCTCTTACTTACCAAGAAACTACCTTAATAATATTCAAAGACTCTGTTTTCACAACCTTTTCAGGAAGGGAATTCCAAAGACTCACAACTCTCTATTGTTTTGAATCTGGTGGATGGGCCTTAGTTTGATGCAATTCAAGTGTCCCATTTTCCAGCATTAACATCCCTCATTTTATGGATACAGTATGCAACATAACCGCTTAAAATACACATAATTACCAGCAAAAACTTCAGGAAAAACCTGGAAATATTAATTTTTATTTTATTCAGAATATTGAAGTATAGTATTTTTGAAACAACAAAACATTTTCACATTTTGACTCCTAATTTTGCCATTCGTCTAAAGGTGGTGCCGTCCTTGAATTCCAAATTCCTTCACAGTAATTAGAGCAGGGGTGGGCAAACTTTTCCGTGCAAGGGCCACATTCAGAAATTCACAATTTTAAAGGGCCGCATAGTATATTAAGTAAAATAATTACTTCACCCGGTTATGATTCTGGGTGCCTCATATAGAACATAGAACAGTACAGCACAGAACAGGCCCTTCGGCCCTCGATGTTGTGCCGAGCAATTATCACCCTACTCAAGTCAACGTATCCACCCTATACCAGTAAGTAACCCAACAGCCCCCCCCCATTAACCTTAAAAAAAAATAATTAAAAATTTTTAAAAAAAAATTTAAAAAGAATTTTTTTTTTTTTTTTTTTAATGACTTGGCGGGCCGCATAAAGACCTTTGGCGGGCCGCATGCGGCCCGCGGGCCATAGTTTGCCCACCCCTGAATTAGAGGGAGTTCTTCTATTTTTCTCCCATTTCACATGTTTTCATGCATTCTCTCTGTATGATGTGGAGATGCCGGCGTTGAACTGGGGTGAGCACAGTAAGGAGTCTTACAACACCAAGTTAAAGTCCAACAGGTTTGTTTCGAATCACTAGCTCTCAGAAGGAGCAGTGGTCCGAAAGCTAGTGATTCGAAACAAATCTGCTGGACTTTAACCCAGTGTTCTTCAAATTCGGGGGCGCGACCCACAGGCGGGTGTCGGAAGGGTCGCGGAGCTGTTGTCCGCGGCGCTCCCGATCGCGCAAATCCCCGCGCAGCAGCCAGCTTTTCATAACGCCGGCTGCAAGCGGCCGCGAATGCATTTAAAAAAAAAAATTCGGATGCATTGCACATGCGCGATTATCTGAGCGCATGCGTATTCCGCGAACATGTCAAAAAAAAAATTCGCCCGCACTCCGCATGCGCCCACGATGATCGGTGCGCAAATGCACATGCGCGCCAATAATCGGGCACGCATGCGCAGTGTGGCCGCTATTTTTAAAAACGGTTGCAGCTTTTTGTTTTACAAGTTCTGTATTGGTTTTTATTCATTTATTTTATTCATTTAATTTTTATCTTTTTCATTTATTTTATTCATTTTTTTTACAAGTTCCAGAGGGGGGTTTATTCATTTTTTTCATTCTTTTTTTTTACAAGTTCGGGGGGGGGGGGGGGGGGAGGGGGGGGGTTTATTCATTTTTTTTTCATTTATTTTACTCATTTTATTTTTTATTACAAGTTTGGAGGGGGGGGGGGGGTTATTTGATAAGATTTTACAGGAAAAAAATTCAGAACTTTGGACAGATGGAGACTCCATACTTTCCGACACAGGAAGGCTTCTCCTTCATCCAACAGGTTCCATTGGAGGAGCGTGTACGAGGGCCAAAGGGACCCAAAACCATTTCCTCCATTTTTGTCAGCAGCAAACAAGGTAAGAGAAAATGGTGGGTCGCACAGGTCGGCCGGCGTGGGTCGCGAAGGTTCGCTGGGTTGGGTCCTGAAGGTTGGCCGGTTGGTAAAAAAGGGTCCCCGGAAAAAAGTTTGAAAAACACTGCTTTAACCTAGTGTTGTAAGACTTCTTACTTCTCTCTCTGTATGCCCTTCTAACGGAGTTAGAAGTCAACCTTTGACTGAATAGACAGGCAGCTTTCTACTTATAAAGATTACATCCATTTAACTGGCACACACCCTGCATGTCAGTGAGACAATTCCCAATCAAACTCATTCTCGCCCCATCCATCTTTGCTTTCCTTTTAAGCGCTTAAAAGTCATTATTTGCCTATCAGGATGACAACAATTTTTTTTAAAGATTGTGTTCATAAGTAAAATCACTGAAATGTCTTTACAGCAATATGAAAGTCTGACATCAAAAAATAAATAGTAGATGGTTAATACCTGAATGGGACACTGGACATTCTCAGTGCCCAGGTTGGGAGGTGGGGATTAAAAGACCCTGGCCTGGGTGGCATGTGACACAGTGGTTTGCACTGGGACTGCGGCGCTGAGGACCTGGGTTCAATCCCGGCCCTGGGTCACTGTCCGTGTGGAGTTTGCACATTCTCCCCATGTCTGCGTGGGTTTCACCCCCACAACCCAAATATGTGCAGGTTAGATGGATTGGCCATGCTAAATTGTCCCTTAATTGGAAAAATATTGGGTACTCTAAATTTATTAAAAAGAGACCCCGGTCGTTCGGCCTGCTCTTCAGTGCCCTCCTCGCACTGAACCCGCCGTCCTGGTTGACCAGTTGTCCCTTCCGCAAAACTCCCACTCACACTATTCCTTTTATTATCCCTTTTACGTTTGTATCCTCCTGGCAGCCGCTCTTCGAATTATATACACAGATCATTTTCTGACATCCTGACCTTCGAGCCATGTGAATTAACTAAACCTACAGTCCAGAGTGAGAGTTTCTGGTGGAAACGACCCTGTTGCGGGACTCCTCCGCCGCTGTCCCCGTTGAAAAGTTAGAAGATAGTTTCAGTTGCTGCCACAGACCCCGAGAATGACAATGTGAACCAACTCAGGTAGACTGGGGGCAGGTCCCTCAACATCACACACGTACAATCAGCCACTTGAAAGAAGTTTCACTTACTTCAGGATACAGGGCACAACCGAATCTCTTTCTCTCTCGCTCTCGGGAAGGACTTTTCTAATCCTTTCTCTCGGATTCCTGGCTTCTTTCTTCCGCTGGTTCCGGAAGCGAAAGTTTGAGGAACTCTTCGGCTGGAGGCTCGGCAAAGCGATCCAGCCGGCGGCACGCCCTCCCAATCCCGCTGCTCCCTATAGACTCCGGCCCAGTCTTTGCACCGTCCCCATTGGCCCTCCTCTTTGATCAATGGCTAAGCCATACACACATCACTAAATCCCCTGCTCGTGGGTAAAGGTGTGACCGGCACTCATAAATCTGTGCCATACATAACACGGAAAGTGGAGAAAAGGCACAACCAACGCAGCTGCAATCAGAACATTGCCACCTGTGGGAGAAAGTGTTTTTTTTTGCCGAGCAACCCACGGGTCAAAGTGAATGTAAATTTACATATTTTGAAAATGATACCTTTGCAACTAGCTATCAGCGAAGGTTCTAAAGTCACCCAGAAGTTGATCCACATACAGCACAGAAACAGGCCATTTGGCCAAACTAATCTGTGCTAATGTTTGTAAGCCACACCAGTGTTTCCATCTCTCATCTCAGTATTTTAGTTGTCCTTTCTCTATTTTCCTTTTGAAAGCACCCATGCCATTTGCCTCCACCAGGTCTTGTGATGGAGGCATTCTCACCATGCTTGGAGTACAATTTCTCCAATTTCCTGGTTAAATTAATTTGCGAATACTTTGAATTTACAGAACTTGAATATTGCAGAAGAGGCGTTCTGAAGCTTTTTTGTATTGATCACGAGGACAAACCCTAGAATGCCAAATTTCAAACAATCACAACTTATAGAAAAGGGTGCCAATTAGTTGGCAAGTCAACTGATTGGCCAACATTATACCATGGAGAAAACAATGGGTAATGATCACCCAGATAATTTTTAAAAAATGGATTGTTTGAACATATTCCTCTGGTTTTCAAAGAATGGGTCAACACATATGAATGTCACTTCTAGTAGGCATAGGACGCTACAGGCCTGACTAATTATTTAAGATTGGTTGTTAGTGTAGGTAAGGATTGTTCAGTAAATGTTGCTCAATCACAACATTTAAGCTTAATTTTGTGTTTCTCTATTTATAGGTTAAGAAAGGCTTAATAACTTCAGTTCAGTTGCCTGCATTGTAATGAGGGTTTTACGACATCAGGATTTAAAGAAAAACTAGGCTGTTGCTTAGCAACCTGGGGCCACCTTGAGACAGCAAGAGCTTTTGAGATAGTTCTAAGCTTGTGCCAAGAGAAACACAGGACAGGGAACTGCAGAGAGCAGATTTCCCAAAAGAACAAAGGAATGTCCCAAAAACCAGAGAATATGGCAAAATGATCTCCCAGGAAGACAGTTAAGTCAAAGTAACAAAGAACAGGAATCTGAGCAAGGTTGAGAAGGCGGGTCCTTCATGAATAACCTCAGCCGGAATGGGAATTGAACCCACGCTGTTGGTGTCACTCCGCATCACGAACCAGCCATCTCGCCAACTGTGCTGATTATTATTAAGAGTTACACTGATAAATTTAGATGAAAACGTTTGAGTGCACCATGAATGCTGGCATTCATATGATGGCCTGTTTCTGTGCTGTGTTTCTGATATAATCCAACTAACAATTATACAAAGGGAAATATGTCATTATACAAAGGTGATTCAGAATATCATGACAGTATTTTCTGTTCCTCTCGTGTCTTCTATGCATGTATATGAGAGCCTGAGGCTGAGCTGCTTACAGTTAGCTGTTTCTTCCTTCAACATTCGCAAAAGTTTGGCAACCTTGGCAATTAGCAGCAATAAAGCAAATTTATAGAGTTCAAGGGAGATTGTAGAGAAGTCAGCAGCCTAGCAATTACAACTCAGACTTGCAGAGAAGGATGAAAATGAAAATCCAGCAAACTATTTGCAATGCAGTGGAGCAGCTAGCCATCTGAGTGAATGTGAGACATTGTGTGAAAGAGGAGGTGACAAAGCCAACGAACAAGTACAAAGACAGACACAGATGTCCAAGATGAAGCATGAATCATCACATCTCGCCATTCAGGATTCGAAATAGCACCAGGATGGTGAGTAATAATCACCACCATTCTCAAAGTTTAGCAAATGTTCTCAATTTAATAGGTTTGAAGGATGCAAGGATATTTGTTTGACTACTCAAGCATTGTTGGAGACATTCAAAATATCTGTACCTGTTAACAAAATAGATTTGTGAGGTCCGATTTACTTAATGTCTTTGTTTTTGTTTTACTTCTCCACTTGAATCCAGATGAGCATCATTGGTTGGCAGGGTTAGGAATAAATCTAATCTATTCCTTGGTTGATCCAGTTGAAGACAAATTCTAACAGCACCAGCAGGATGCTAATGAGATGGCAAATAACATGCTCCCAGACCTCTGCCATTCCAAACTCACCGGAGACGTAAACCACATCACAACACTGGGATTTACAACTTTGTTTTTAAAAGGAGATTAAAAGCTGCTTAAACCCCCTTTATAACATGGACAAACACATGAACAGATATTTCCAGATTCTCAACCTTAACTGTGTGAAAAGACCTGCACTTGCAGGATATTAAGTCTCATCACATGGCCTACATTCCAAGTCCAGTACAACATGATCAATGTGTGGTGCATAAGACTTCACATGCTCAATATGCAAGATGTTTGTTCGCCATTGCTTTTGATGGAGAATTTCTAATAAATTCTTAATCCTTAATGCCACTGATTTTGCCCAAGCTTGCCATTCCGGATGGATAAATATCCTCTTTTCACAACATGACCCACAGTTTGTTTCAACTTTTAACCTGTTGCCTGGTCCCTTCCACCTCGAGTTGAGTATGCTTTCTTTAGTACATGAACATGTGAATGCTGGAGTTGTAGAGTCGGAGCTAGACTTAGACCTCTCAGTCCATGAAGCTGGAAGCACTGCTGTTAAACTCTGTTCCTGTTCTTGACAATGGCCTTCATCAAGATTCTTCCTGTCAAAGGCTGCACCTCTGTTCTCAGCATACAGGCTGATATTATGGTGAATGTGGAAAATTCCTCCTCTATCCTCTCTCAACAATTGGCATGCTATAGGCCATCCCTCTTCTGAACTTGGAATGAGTCCTAAATTCACTCGGTCAGCCAGATTACGTAGAGGGAGCTAAAAACAGAAAGGAGTTCAGTTATGGATTTATAGCCAAGGAAAAATTCAAACATCTCATTATATATATGAAAATTAGAATCGAAACAAAGATCATCATTAAGCTGATCGAACCCACCTTACAGTAGCAGACTTGGGAGCCCAAGATGGATACGCTGGAACAGATTGCTTTTCTACTTTTATGGGTCCAGGTGACCACTAAGATGGAAGGAGAATTATGCGGCAAAACTCACTCTCAATAGTAGCAGAAAGGATGAGGATTCCAGCTTGAACATTGGTGAGCTAGTGGCAGAGGAAACTTGGGAATGAATGAGGAGGAGAGTATGGCCACCACCATACAGCTTCAGTCAAGACTATCAAATTAATCCATTCATACCAATGACCTCAGCTATATGAGAGAGTCAAACACGATGATCATATAAGTGCCTGATCTTCACCAAGCTGGTCCGTAGCAGTGTTGGAGTGATATAGCACTAGCTCAGGAGAGGGACGATGGTGAATGAGAGCTTGAAAGTGGGGACTTGACTCAAAGTGCCAGTACCCAACAAACTGCCTTATGTCCAGATGGTAAGTTCCTGGTGTTAGGAGCAGACCGCAGGATTTTATTTGTTAACCTTTTACATTAGGTGAAACTTCATGACATTAGGATTTTCCTTGGCAGCAATGTTCGCATTTGGTCTGGCCCCACTTCATCCTCCTCCTCTACAATCTCCTCATCATAACGAGACTAATTACCTTCTTTGTCCTGCTCAATTTGCAATCCTTTCTGTTGTGCAATGCTGTACACACCCCTATTGGTGAATACTAGAGGTCGTTTCTAGATCTCTCCAGTCTCCTGAAGCGCACCGTCAACATTTAGATGGCTCGCTTGGTGACACAACTGGTGGTCACGTAACATGATCCTGTGTCTCATTGGTGGAATTTTTCAGAGGTGTTATGAACAAATTAGAGGGGGGTACAGCCCTTTTCTCCAAAGCCATAACTTTCTCCAACTCAAAATTCCGTCTTGGCTCCAGCTTCACAACAATGTCAATGCTTTTCTACGACACTGATGTGTAATGCTTCCTTTTCTCACACAACCGATTGATTGTATGGCCTATGTAACTGAGATTGACCATATGTACAAAATTATCAAAAACTTTGGAACGGAATATAGGACAGAGAAAGTAGACTTTTATTCCATCAGTCCGGGCTGCCCAGGTCCAATTATATAAAAAAACAGTTTTGACAGTAATTAGCAAATATGTTTCAGAAAATATAATGCCCTTTGTATACTGCAGTGAGATTAAACTGTCACAGTAAAAAATATTTCTTGTTCGTCTATGACATTGTGTAAAAATGTTTAGCATTTTGAAATTGAACTTTTTATATACTGCAAAAGAAATTTACAAAATAATACATTGTTACACAAACACTATAGTTGATAATGGGCATTCAACAGGATAATCAGAATTAAGGACGGTATTGTTCTCAGAGTTGCTGCAGTGACTCTTGAAGAATGCAACTGTCAGGGTTGGTGAAGTAACTATTAAAGAATGTAACTGCAAGGGTCAGTGAAATTACTATTAAAGGAGTCATAAATTCTAATTGTGGTAGTTAAGAATAATCCTTGCATCTCTTCAATGTTGATCTTTCTTTCCTCCTCTCCATTCCCTAAATTCAGATTTATAGCAATTCCTCATGGGTTTTAAAAGCGCAAGTGGCGGCTTACAATTGGTCTGAAATTTGGTCAGACACACCAACATCAAAGCCAGGAATGGATGTACTTGTGGGGAATTGTCGTTGGGGTGTTGTTTATGTAAGCCATGTTGGCTGTCTTTTGTTTTTCTTGGTGTGTGGTTGCTTATTCTGTTAAAATTTATAATATAAATGCCTCAATAAAATATTTTTCAAAAAAAAGAAAGAATATACTTAGGGGTCCCTGCAGCTTAGTTTCACTACAGGGTTTAGACAGGAACTTAGGAAAACATAAAACAAAGGATACATTTGACCTACCTAGCCCACTCGAGTCCATTGATCATGTATAAACTACCTATCATTAACTTCATTACACCCAATAAACCTCCTCAATGAGAATCTACATAAAATCTCCCTGAGCCCCAAAAGGCAAAAGTTAAAAATATTACCTCAATATGTCACCCCCAGTTAATAAGCTCTTGATCTTTTGTGCTTATCACCGCCATCACACACACCCCATGCACTCCTGGCCCGCTGTACAGAAGCACCATTCTGTCATATGGAACATTAGATTAACCTAGTAAATGCCAATCCCTATTATTACCAATCCTATTTTCAACTAGATATTTCATCAACTGAACTCCTGCCTGAGCCTCAACCTGTTCTACACTTCTTGGGAATAGGAGGTCAAAGAGTTCCGACCGAACGCATCTCACTTATAGCATGTTAAATTTAAATGCATACCTTCCATTCTGAGTTATTAATAATAATAATAATCTTTATTATTGTCACAAGTAGGCTTACACTAACACTGCAATGAAGTTACTGTGAAGAGCCCCTATCGCCACATTCCAGCGCCTGTTCGGGTACACAGAGGAGAATTCAGAATGTCCAATTCACCTAACAGCTCGTCTTTTGGGACTTGTGGGAGGAAACCGGAGCACCCGGAGGAAACCCATGCAGACACGGGGAGAACGTGCAGACTCCACACAGGCAGTAAACCAAGTGGGAATCGAACCTGGGGCCCTGGTGCTGTGAAACAACAGTGTTAACCACTGTGCTACCGTGCCTCAAGTCAAATAATCTATATCTATCACCTATGCATCAGAGTTTTAAAGATAGAAGGCACCTGGAACTAGGTCTAGGATAAATATTTGGGAGAGACACCCATTAGCTTTATCCTTGTGTTCAGTGACTCTTCAAGATTTATCTTGCTGTGGCTGCCCAAACACTGAAAACACTAAGATTCAAACAGTGGGCATATCAAACAGTACCTGCTGGTTGTCACCTTTGTGGATTTTACAGCGATGTGACACTTTGTTCAAGTCCAGATTCTTTACTAGTGCAGCAACTGCATGTGGGTTCCACTCACAGGCATGGACAAATGCTGCACCTGCATGCATCAAAAATGGTAACGTAAAATAACCAATACCTGCAGAGATAAGAGTTAACAGAGGGAGATTATCATTATCTGCCACATTCGTACTAAACTAATGAGACCAAATTACTAGTACACAATTCACAAATATGAAGCTATTTTATGGAACTTATATTTTTGATGCCAGTGCATTATGTGCATGATTTCCCTTTCTGAGTATCATAACAGTTACTTTTCAATTGAAATACTCATATCCAGAGCCCCACATGACAAGAGTGACTACACTTCAATGACTAATCATTAAATGAGTTGATGAAATGGATATGGTTTTCCTTCAAATTACCTGTAATGTTGCAGAAATAGAAGGGACCTTCCCTCGTTACAAATGTTAAGACATTGTAGAATCATACAGCACAGACAGCGGCCATTTGGCCCATTGTGTCTGTGCCAGTAACACTCAGTTACCTGCATACAGGTCCACAACCACCTCCCCTGTGCAGTCAAAAGAGCTGACCCGAAGCTTCTCGGTGATATTTCCTGATGAGAACATGCACTTGGTGACATCAAATGTGTACCTGGTAAGAGAACATGAGGCTTGAGCATTAGGAGTTCGCTTTTATGCGATTAGAATGATCGCTTTAAGAGCAAAAAATATTTTCCAGAAAAGAATACAACTGCAAAGATTACAACATATCCCCACATATCACAAAGCACAGATAACATCAGACCCAAATCACTTGACCAGGAAAATATACCAAGTTGCAGCAATGCAGAAAAAGACTCCATGGACAATGCCATCACTCCAATAGGCAGCCATCATTAACATAATACCCATCAGAGCAAATATTTCCATCTAAATAAAGCTTACTATGTAAGGATAATTTCACACCACTTGATGTCTTGATTTCCAGCATGCATTTTTGAAATCTGCCAATAACTGGGTCCCAGGCCTAAAAGATCAACAACCCCAAAGTAGTCACAGAATCACAGAGTTATTACAGCGCAGGAGGCCACCGAGACCATCATGTCTGCACAGGCTCTCCAAACAAGCATCATGACTTAGTGCCATTCCCCTGTCTTACTCCATACCCTTACACATTGAAGTAATCATCCAAAGTCCTCTTGAATGCCTCGATTGGGGTGACATGGTGGCACAGTCATTAGCACTGCTGCATCACAGCTCCAGAGACCTGGGTTCAATTCCGACCTCGGGTGATTGTCTGCTGGAATTTGCACTTGCTCCCCATGTCTGTGTGGGTTTCCTCCGGGAGCTCGGGTTTCCTCCTACAGTCCAAAGATGTACAGCTTAGGTGGATTGGCCATGCTCAATTACCACTTAGTGTTCAAAAGGGTTACTGGATTACAGGGATAGGGTGGAGGTGCTCTTTCCAAAGGCCGGTACAGACTGGACGGGCCAAATGGCTTCCATCTACACTGTATGGATTCTATGATTGAACCTGCCTCCAGTCAATGCCTTCCAGACCCAAACAATTTGCTGTGTGAAAAGGTTTTGCTCACATCACATTTGCTTCTTTTGCAAATCACTTTAAATCTGTGCTCTCTCATTCTTGGTCCTTTTATGAATTTCCCACGGCATGGTGGCACAGTGGTTAGCACTGCTGCCTCACAGTGCCAGAGACCTGGGTTCAATCCTGGTCTCGGGTGACTGTCTGTATGTCCGTGTGTTTACACTTTCTCCTTGTGTCTGCGTGGATTTGCACCAGGTGCTCCAGTTTCCGCCCACAGTCCTCGCTCCCATAGTCCAAGGATGTGGATAGGCCATGCTAAATTGCCTTAGTGTCCAAAAGGACAGATGGGGTTACTGGGTTACGGGATAGGGTGGGGGCCTGACCCTAGGTGGGGTGCACATTCAGAGGTTCAGTTCAGACTTGATGGCTGAACGGTCTCCTTCTGCACCATACGGATTCTATGAACTCCCTAACTACTCTGTCCAGCCACCTCATGATTTGGAACATCTGTGTCAAATCTGCCCCTTAACCTCTACAAGGAGATCAATCCCAACCTCGCCAATCTATCTTCATAATTGAAGTTTCTCATCCCTGGAACCATTCTTGTAAACCTCTTCTGCATCCTCTCCAATGTGTTCACATCCTTCCTATAGTGTGGCACCCAGAACTGTACACAATATTCCAGCTGGACTGGAAGGGGCTGATTTAGCACAGTGGGCTAAATAGCTGGCTTTAAAAGCAGACCCAGGCAGGCCAGCAGCACGGGTTCGATTCCCGCACCAGTCTCCTCGAACAGGTGCCGGAACGTGGCTAAGAGGGTAACTTCATTTAAAGCCTACTTGTGACAATAAGCGATTTTCATTTCAGCTGAGGCGTAAATAGTGTCTTGTCTAAGTTCAGCATAACAACTTGTATAAATTCAGATTAACCTCCTTGCTCTTGTACTCTATGCCACTATCAATAAAGTCCAGAGTACTTTATTAACTGCTCTCTCTACCAGTCCTGCCACCTTCAGTGATCTATGAACATATTCAACCTAGTCCCTCTGCTTCTGGTGCCCCTAAGAATTTTACCCCTTTTTTATATTGCCTCTCCATGTTCTTCCTACCAAAATGCATCATCTCACACTTATCTGCTTGAACATCATCTGTCACCTATCTGCCCACTCCACCAACTTGTCTCTGTCCTTTTGAAGTTCTACATTGTTCTTCACTGTTTACAATACTTTCAAGGTTTGTGTTATCCTGTTGAATGAAACATATTTAGATGAGACATTAAATTGAGCCTCCATCTGCTTAGATGAACATTAAAGATCCCATGCCAATATTAAAAAAGGGGCAAGGAGATTCCCAATACCCTGGCCAACAATCACAGAAAACAGATCATCTGATCAATCATTAGCTTGCTTTTTCTAGGTCTTGCAGTGTGAAAGTGGTTCTCCAATTTGTTTAGCTAACAGTAACTATATTTCAAAAGTACTTACCGTAATTTCCGGACTATAAAGCGCACCTGACTATAAGCCGCACCCACTGATTTTGAAATTTTTTTTTATTTTGAACATAAATAAGCCGCACACGTATATAAGCCGCAGGTGCTTACCGGTACATTGAAACAAATGAGCTTTACACAGGCTTTAACGAAATACGGCTTGTAACAAAAATAAAAAATTAGCGGTAAAGAATAGCCTACCAAGAAAGTCATTGGTCACTGTGGAGCGAAATCAATCCGATTAAGCTCTTAAGATTAACATAGAATCATCAGTTTGAAACATTAAAAATAAATAAATCATGTGTAAAAAGAAGTATTTTATTACTGATCGTAATCAAGATATCACCAACCCAGGTGATCAGAGTCACTATCCTCCTCTTGGGCACTGAAACCACTGAAGTCATCTCCTTCAGTGTCAGAGTTGAATAGCCTCAGAATTGCTTCATCCGATGTTGGATTGTTTTCATTGTCGCTCTCATCACTTTCATCCGGAGGCAAATTTCCCGCTGAGCTCATGCTGCCCTCTTCAACATGCAGCAATCCAGCTTTTCGAAACCCGTTGATGATAGTGGATTTTTTAACAATGCTCCACGCTGTCAGGACCCACTGGCAGACTTGACCATAAGTTGCTCTTCGCATGCGGCCCGTTTTAGTGAAGGATTTCTCCCCACTTGTCATCCAAGCCTCCCACTGAACACGAAGCGCCACCTTAAATGCACGATTTAAACTGATGTCGAGTGGCTGTAAATACTTTGTTGTGCCCCCAGGAATCACAGCTGGAATTGAGTTTGTCCTCTTGATGGCTTCTTTCACAGAATCTGTTATGTGGGCCCTCATGCTGTCCAAAACGAGCAATGCCTTGTTCCTGTGAAAGAATCCTCCCGGTCGCTTGCCGTAGCACTCCGTATGCCATTCATGCATTAGGCTTTCCGTCATCCATCCTTTCTTGTTGACTTTCACAACAATTCCTGTAGGGAATTTTTCTTTTGGTATCGTCGTGCGTTTAAAAATCACCATCGGTGGAAGCTTTTCTCCCGATGCCGTGCAACTCAGAACACAGGTGAAGTGTGTTTTTTCATGCCCAGTTGTTTTCAGCATGACGGATGATTCACCTTTCCTGTTGACAGTCCGAGTGAGAGGCAGGTCAAATGTCAGAGGAACCTCATCCATATTTATGATATTGTGCGGGCCAATGGAATGCTCTGCTATCTTTGCATCAGTGAATTTGCGGAAGTTTGAAATTTTTTCCTCGTAGTCGGGAGGGAGCTGCTGACACAAACTCGTCCGTACCCTGATGGACAGGCCTTTACGTCTCATAAATCTGAGACACCACGATGGTCCACCTCTAAAATTCTCAAACTTCATTGCGGTGGCGATTGTTTTGGCTTTCAGTCGGATCTGTACAGTTGAAACACCTCGGCCATCTGCTCTCTGCATGTTGACCCAGTCTTCGAGCTCATTTTCTAGTTCGGGCCATCTGCTTTTCTTCCCTCTGAAAGCTTTAGTTGTCTTTTTGCACTGAGTCAATTCCTCACGCTGCTGTTTCCAACGTCTTATCATCGACTCATTAAGACCAAGCTCTAGTGCAGCAGCTCTATTTCCTTTCCCAACAGCCAGATCGATCGCCTTCAACTTGAAAGCTGCATCATATGCATTTCTCCGTGTCTTTGCCATGATGAGGGTGACAAAATGACTACCGTAATCAGAATGATGGGATGTTTGAGCGCGCTCGATTTAATCTAAACAGTAAACTAAAAAGTTACATTGTTTTACCTTGACCCGTTACTCAATTTCATTGGTTTAGTGAAAAGAAAGCGGGAAAAATCCATAAATAAGCCGCGTCGTTGTATAAGCCGCGAGGTTCGAAACGTGTGAAATAAGTCGCGGCTTATAGTCCGGAAACTACGGTAATTGAATGTGAAGCAGCTTGGGTATTTTGAGAATGTGAAAATCATTAAATGTAAGCTTTTTTTCAAATTATCATGCGAGGTACTAAATGAATACTTTGCATCAGTATTCACCAAAGAGAAGGAATTGGTGGATGTTGAGTCTGGAGAAGGGTGTGTAGATAGCCTGGTTCACATTGAGATCCAAAAAGACGAGGTGTTGGGCGTCTTGAAAAATATTAAAGTAGATAAGTCCCCAGGGCCTGATGGGATCTACCCCAGAATACTGAAGGAGGCTAGAGAGGAAATTGTTGAGGTGTTGACAGAAATCTTTGGATCCTCACTGTCTTCAGGTGATGTCCCGGAGGACTGGAGAATAGCCAATGTTGTTCTTTTGTTTAAGAAGGGTAGCAAGGATAATCCAGGGAACTACAGGCCGGCGAGCCTTACATCAATGGTAGGGAAATTACTGGAGAGAATTCTTCGAGACAGGATCTACTCCCATTTGGAAGCAAATGGACGTATTAGCGAGAGGCAACACGGTTTTGTGAAGGGGAGGTCGTGTCTCACTACCTTGATAGAGTTTTTCGAAGAGGTCATAAAGATGATTAATGCAGGTAGGGCAGTGGATGTTGTCTATATGGACTTCAGTAAGGCCTTTGACAAGGTCCCTCATGGCAGACTGATACAAAAGGTGAAGTCACACGGGATCAGGGGTGAGCTGGCAAGATGTATACAGAACTGGCTAGGTCATAGAAGGCAGAGACTAGCAATGGAAGGGTGCTTTTCTGATTGGAGGGCTGTGAATAGTGTTGTTCCGCAGGGATCAGTGTTGGGACCTTTGCTGTTCGTAGTATATATAATGATTTGGAGGAAAATGTAATTGGTCTGATTAGTAAGTTTGTAGACGATATAAAGATTGGTGGAATTGCAGATAGCGATGAGGACTGTCAGAGGATACAGCAGGATTTAAATTGTTTGGCAACTTGGGCGGAGAGATGGCAGATGGAGTTTAATCTGGACAAATGTGAGGTAATGCATTTTGGAAGGTCTAATGCAGGTAGGGAATATACAGTGAATGGTAGAACCCTCAAGAGTATTGACAGTCAGAGAGATCTAGGTATACAGGTCCACAAGTCACTGAAAGGGGCAACACAGGTGGAGAAGGTAGTCAAGAAGGCATACGGCATGCTTGCCTTCATTGACCGGGGCATTGGGTATAAGAATTGGCAAGTTATGTTGCAGCTGTATAGAACCTTAGTTAGGCCACACTTGGAGTATAGTGTTCAATTCTGGTCGCCACACTACCAGAAGGATGTGGAGGCTTTACAGAGGGTGCAGCAGAGATTTACCAGGATGTTGCCTGGTATGGAGGGCATTAGCTATGAGGAGCGATTGAATAAACTCGGTTTGTTCTCACTGGAACGACGGAGGTTGAGGGACGACCTGATAGAGGTCTACAAAATTATGAGGGGCTTAGACAGAGTGGATAGTCAGAGACTTTTCCCCAGGGTAGAGAGGTTAATTACTAGGGAGCATAGGTTTAAGGTGCGAGGGGCAAGGTAGAGAGATGTACGAGTCAGGTTTTTTTTATACAGAGGGTAGTGGGTGCCTGGAACTCGTCAGCCTTGGACTGATATGTGGCAAGTGTGATTTCTGCCACAAAAGTGCCAGTCCATGATTATCTCCAGCAAGAGAGTTTAATCACCTCTGTTTCACATTAAATTGACACTCAACGGCATTATCATCATTGAATTCCCACACTATCAACATCGTGAGAGTTATCACTGATGGAGGCGGGGAAGTAGCATAGTAGTATTGTCACTGGACTAGTAATCCAGAGACCCAAGGCAGTGCTCTGGGGACTCAGGTTCAAATCCCACCACCGCAGATGGTGAAATTTGAATTCAATAAAAATCTGGAATTAAAATTCAAACGATGACCATTAAATCATTGTTGATTGTTGTAAAACCCCATCTGGTTCATTAACGTCCCTTCCTTTAGGAAGGAAAATGCCATTGTTAACTTTCCTGGTCTAGTCTTCATGTGACTTCAGATCCACAGCAATGTGGTTGACTCTTAATTGCCCCCTCCAGGGAAATTAGGGAACAACAATAAATGCTGGCCCAACCAGCGACATCCATAACCCATGAACAAATTTTAAAAAGTGACCAGTAGCCCAACTGGATACTCTTGCTACAACAGCAGGTCAGAGATTGGAAATTCTATGGCGAGTACCTCACCCCCTGACTCCCCAGTGCCTTGCCACTCTCTACAAGGCACAGGTCAATAGTGTGATGGAAAACTCGGCACTTGCTTAGATGTGTGTAGTCCCAAAAATATATAAGGTCTCAATCAGGCCACAGTAATCTGCTTGATCGGAACCACATCCAGCACCTTAAACATTCACTCCCTTCATCTCATTCACTCCATGGCTATAGTGTGCATCACTTATGAAATGCACTGCAGGAGCAGGAGGCCTTGTGGCACAGTGTTAGCACCCCTATTGCTGAACCAGAAGCTCCGGATTCAAGTCCAACACCAGGACTTGTTGGCCACCGAAGGAGCGTCATAACACGGTTAATAATCGGCTTGGGAATCCTTGAACTACTTCCCCCACTGTTCCCCAAAGGGAAAAACAATATGGGAGTGAAGACACAATTCAATAATACCTCCCAAATCTGTAACTGTTACCACCTAGAAGGATAAAGGCAGCATGCACATCTCCAAACTCCCTTCCAAGTCATACGATGTCCTGACTTGGAAATATATTATCATTCCTTCACTGTCACTGGGTTAGAATCTTGGAACTCCCTACCTAATATCACTGTGGGAGTACCTTCACCAAGTGGACTGTAATTGTTCAAGAAGGTGGCAATAAACGGAAAGCAATAAATATTGACTTTTCCAGCAATGCCACATCCCGTTGACTTGAAGAAAAAAGGATGTTAATACAAGACTTACATCTTTGCTTATCATTTCTGGTATAAATTTTTCTTAAGCATACGGTCTCAGGTTCAGGATCATGTTTCTCCATGATCAGTCTGACTCACTGCTGGAGGATAGACAAATTGTCCATCTGCTTACTTGACATTATCTAATTTTTTTTCTGCTGCATTTATTCACTTATGGTCATGCACAGTCCAACTGTACACTGGAGCACATGAAAAAACAACTTACATCCCAAATCTACCATTGCAGAAACTGGCTATAAGGCAAGAGGGCTGGAGATGACCCTCACTCGCTTCCTGATAGTAAGGAAACATTTGGCTGTTGCATTAGATCTTATCAAAATCATAACCCAATGTGTGAAATTGAACTTTTACTGCATTGCTACATGGCACCATACATTAATGCTGAATCACACTGCCAACTTTGAACAATTGGCCCATTTATTTCTCCACCGCATTATATTGTATAATGGAACACAGTTTGTATGGTTGTGCTACTTAAAGAATCAATTTTCTATTTTGTGTCCTGTGTCTAACTACACTTGTACCATACTGTGCTATTCTCAACTTTTGGCTACAAGTTAACATAATATAGGTGAAAAGTGAGTCACTGTACGACTATTGTCTTTCCCATTGTAGGAATTTCTCGCCCCCCAATTCATAGTCTCTCCTTAAAGACACAGGGGTGGATTTGGTCAACATGTCAGCATCACACAGCGAATCAGCAGCTGATTTTTCACTGCGCCAACCTTCTTTCTACTGAAGTTCACAATGATAATTCAAACACTTTTTGGAAATAATTTCCTCGCCCAATGGTCACGTTTACTTGGTTTGTAATTAAAGGTCTTGGCAAACATTTTCCAAATCAATGAATAATAATAACTGGCATGTTGAAAAATCCATCACCAATTTGCTATGTGCCTGCTTCGAAGTCCAAGTATGTGATAGTCAGGGGCACATAGAGGCGTTTCTGTGGCCACCAGCGGAACTCTAGGATGGTGTGTTGCCTCCCTGGTGACAGGGTCATGGATGTCTCTAAATGGCTACAAGGCACCCTGAAGCAGGAGAGTAAACAGACAGATTTCATTGTGCACACTGGTACTAATGACAAATGCAGGAAGAGGGAAGAGGTCCTGCAAAGACAGTTCAGGGAGTTAGGTCGGGAGCAAAAAAGCAGGACCTCTAGGGTAGTCATCTCAGGATTACTCCCTGTGCCACGTGCTAGTGAGGCTTGGAACAGGGAGATAGTACAATTGAACATGTGGCTAAAGAGCTGGTGTAGGAGGGAGGGCTTTAGATATATGGATCACTGGAATGTCTTCTGGGGAAGGTGGGACCTGTAAAAGGAGGACGGGTTTCACCTGAACTGGAGGGGCAGCAATATCTTGGGTGGAAAGTTTGCTAGTGTTGTTCGGGAGGGTGGCAGGGGAGTGGGAACTGGAACAGCAGACCAGTAAGTGTAGAGACTGGGGGAAAAGTGAGACTGCGATAAACATAGTGCAGAGTAAGAGCAGGCAGAGGGAAGCTGAAGGGCTCAGCGGGACTGTAGGTCTGGAGTGTGTTTACTTCAATCCAAGAGGAATAAGAGGCAAAACAGACAAACTGAGAGCCTGGATCACTGCATGGAACTATGATGTAATTGCAATTACGGTGAACATGGTTAAAGGAGGCGCAGGACTGGCAGCTTAACATTCTGGGATATCGTTGTTTCAGAGGGGACAGAAGGGGAAACAAAAGAGGTGGGGGAGTTGCATTGCTGATTAGGTAGCAGTTCACAGCTGTGTTGAGGGAGGACACATTGGAGGGTTCTTGTAGTGAGGCAATATGGGTGGAGCTCAGGATCAAGAAGGGTGAAATCGCAATCTTGGGAGTATACTATAGACCCCTCAATAGGCCGTAGGAGACAGAGAAGCAGTTGTGTAGTCAGATACTGAAACGGTGTGAAAAAAGCAGGGTAGTTGTGATGGGTGACTTTAACTTCTCCCATATTGAAAATTACAGCCAGTGGACTCGGATGGAGAGCAATGTATTAGATGTGTCCAGGAGGGCTTTTTGATACAGTAGGTTGACAATCCAACCAGGGAGGAGGCCATACTAGACTTGTTATTGGGGAATGAGCCATGCCAGGTGATTGATGTTTCACTGGGGAAGCATTTTGGATTTAGCGACTATAATTCTATAAGATTTTGGGTAGTCATGGATAAGGACAGGAGTGGCCCGCGGGTCATGCACCTGCAAATACCTAAAACTATTCCCTGCTGGCAATTTAAATTTATCCTCCAAAGCTTTCAAGCTGGGAAAGCTCCCATCTATAAATATATCCCCCATCATTCTAATTCCTGCCCTCCGCAAACTCCGGAACCCGCCATCTATCCTACCCGGTACAAACCTCTGTTAGTTATAAATCGGGGTCCAAATCGATGCTCCCTCCACTCTCTTATATCTCCTCCACTGCCCCCAGATCCTCAGAGCCGCCACTACCACCAGACTTGTGGAGTATTGGGCCGGCGAGAATGACAGAGGTGCCGTTACCAATGCTCCCAGACTGGTGTCTTTACATGACGCCGCCTCCATTCACTCCCATGCCGACCCCTTCCCCACTACCCACTTCCTGATCATGGCTATATTAGCCGCCCAGTAGTAATTGCAGAAGTTTGGCAGAGCCAACCCACCCTCCTCCCGACTGCGCTCCAGTAATACTTTCTTCACTCACGGGGGTTTTACTCGCCCACACAAAGCCCAAAATAATCTTATTCACCCGCTTGAAAAAGGCCTTAGGGATGAAGATGGGGAGGCATTGAAAGACAAACAGAAATCTGGGGAGAACCGTCATTTTCACGGTCAGTACCCTCCCCGCCAGTGATAACGGGAGCATGTCCCATCTCTTAAAGTCCCATTCCATTTGTTCTACCAACCGGGATAGGTTTAACTTGTGTAGTACCTCCCATTTCCGGCCACCTGGATTCCCAGATATCGAAAGCTCTTCCCTACCATTCTAAGCGGCAGCTCTCCCAGTCTCTTCTGCCCTTTTGCTTGAATCGCAAACATCTCCCTTTTCCCCATGTTCAATTGATACCCCGCAAAATTGCCAAATTCCCCAAGATTCGCATTACTTCCCCTATCCCCTCCAAAATGTACAAGAGCAGGTCATCTGCGTAGAGCGAGACCCGGTGCTCCCCCCGATTTCCGTCACCCCCCCGAACCAGCCCTTTCTAGTTCTTAGAGGCTCTTAACGTCATGGACAATTGCTCTATGGCCAGAGCAAACAGTAACGGGGAGAGGGGGCACCCTTGCCTCGCCCCTCGGTGTAGTTCAAAATACCCCGACCTCAGCTGGTTCGTACACACACTCGCTACTGGTGCCTGATAGAGCAACCGCACCCAGTCAATAAAGCCCTCACCAAACCCAAATCTTCCCAGCGCCTCCAACAGGTAATTCCACTCCACCCGATCAAGACTTCTCCGCGTCCATCGCTACCACCACTTCCACCTCCTCTTTTTCTGAGAGCATCATAATAACATTTAGAAACCTTCGAACATTGGCCTTGAGTTGCCTACCTTTAACAAATCCCGTCTGGTCTTCCCCTATCATCCCTGGGACACAGTCCTCTATCCTTGAGGCCAGTATCTGAGCCAACAGTTTGGCATCCACATTCAGTAGAGAAATCGGCCTGCATGACCCGCATTGCTCTGGATCCTTCTCCCATTTCAAGATCGATGAAATTGAGGCCTGCGACATTGTTGGGGGGAGGACTCCCTTCTCTCTTGCTTCGTTAAATGTCCTCACCAGCAGTGGGCTCAATATCTCTGAAAACTTCTTATAGAATTCCACCGGGTAGCCGTCAGGGCCCAGGGCCTTGCCCGGCTGAATGCCCTCCAGCCCCTTGATTATTTCCTCAATCTCAATTGGGGCTCCGAGCCCCTCCACCAGGTCCTCCTCCACCCTCGGGAACCTCAACTGATCCAGAAATTGCCTCATCCCCTCCACTCCAGCCGGGGATTCCGACTCATATAATTTACTATAAAAAAGTCCATAAACACCTCGTTCATCCTCGCTGGGTCCAGGACAGTATTACCGTCTCTACTCTTTACTTTACCTATCTCCCTGGCCGCCTCTTTTTTCCTGAGCTGGTGTTGCCTTTTCCCCATACTCATAGATCCCCCCCCCCATGCCTTCCTCAACTGTTCCACTGCTTTCCCTGTGGTCAACAGCCCAAACTCCACCTGTAACCTCCGCCGCTCCCTCAGTAGCCCTGCGTCCGGGGCCTCAGAGTATCTCTTGTTCACCTGGAGTATCTCGTCCACTAACCAATCTCTCTCAGCCCATTCCACCTTTTCTCTGTGGGCCCGTATCAAGATTAATCCCCCTCTGACTTCTGCCTTCAAAGCTTCCCAGACCGTCGCTGCAGAGACCTCCCCGTATCATTTGTTTCCAGATAGTTCTGGAGTGACTTGTTAACCCGCCCACAAACCGCCTCGTCCGCTAGCAACCCCACATCCAGTCTCCACAGCGGGCGTTGCCCTCTCTCCACACTAACCCGTAGATCCACTCAATGTGTGGCATGATCCGACACTGCAATTGCCGAGTACTCAGTGTCCACCATCTTCGGCATTAACACCCCGCTCAAAACAAAAAAGTCAATGTGAGAGTATACCTTGTGGACATGTGAAAAAAAGGAAAACTCCTTTGTCCTCGGCCATGCAAACCTCCATGGGTCTACTCCCCCGATCTGTTCCATAAAACCCTTCAATTCCTTTGCCGCAGCCGGCCTCCTCCCTGTCCTGGATTTTGACCGGTACAATTCTGGATCAATGACAGTGTTGAAGCCCCTCCCATGATCAGGTTATGTGACTCTAAGTCTTGGATCTTACCTAACACCCGCCTCATAAATTCCACATCGTCCCAATTTGGAGCATATATGTTCACAAGTACCACTCGAACCCCTCCAGCTTCCCACTCACCGTTATGTACCTACCCCCCTTGTCTGACACGATTCTCCCTGCCTCGAATGCCACTCGTTTGCTGATCAAGATCGCTACCCCCCCTGGACTTTGAGTCTAGTCCCAAGTTAACACTTGGCTGACCCACCCCTTCCTCAATCTCGTCTGGTCTGTAACCTTTAGGTGTGTCTCTTGTAGCGTTGCCATGTCCGCCTTCAGTTCCCTCAAGTGTGCGAACACGCGAGCCCTCTTGACCGGCCTATTCAGTCCTCTCACGTTCCATGTGATCAGCCTGGACGGGGGGGCTTCCAACCCCCCCTCCACCTGCCGACTAGCCATCACCCTTTTTAGGCCAGGCTCGAGCTCACGCCCTCCGCTTCCTCGAGTCCCCACTCGGGCTGTGGCCGTTTCCAACCTCCCATTTGTCCCCTAGTAACAGTTCCCCTCCTGTCAGCAAAGCAGCTCCCCCCAACCCCCCCCACCAACAACACTAAAAACCCAATCCCCAAGTCAAGCTCTAGCTTAACATCCGTCCAGCCCCCACTGCGCTTCCGAGAGTCAGCTGACCCATGCTGACTCGATAGAACATAGAACATTACAGCGCAGTACAGGCCCTTCGGCCCACGATGTTGCACCGTCCTGTGAAACCCTTCTAAAGTCCCTCTACACTATTCCCTTATCATCCATATGCCTATCCAATGACCATTTGAATGCGTTTAGTGTTGGCGAGTCCACTACTGTTGCAGGCAGGGCATTCCACGCCCTTACTACTCTGAGTAAAGAACCTACCTCTGACATCTGTCCTATATCTATCTCCCCTCAATTTAAAGCTATGTCCCCTCGTGCTGGACATCACCATCCGAGGAAAAAGGCTCTCAATGTCCACCCTATCTAATCCACTGATCATCTTGTATGCCTCAATTAAGTCACCTCTTAACCTTCTTCTCTCTAACGAAAACAGCCTCAAGTCCTTCAGCCTTTCCTCATATGATCTTCCCTCCATACCAGGCAACATTCTTGTAAATCTCCTCTGTACCCTTTCCAATGCTTCCACATCCTTCCTATAATGTGGCGACCAGAACTGCACACAATACTCCAAATGCGGCCGCACCAGAGTTTTGTACAACTGCAACATGACCTCATGGCTCCGAAACTCAATTCCTCTACCAATAAAATCTAACACACCGTACGCCTTCCTAACAACCCTCTCAACCTGGGTGGCAACTTTCAGTGATCTATGGACATGGACACCGAGATCTCTCTGCTCGTCCACACTACCAAGAATCTTACCATTAGCCCAGTACTGGGCAGCATGGTAGCACTGGGCAGCATGGTAGCATGGTGGTTAGCATCAATGCTTCACAGCTCCAGGGTCCCAGGTTCGATTCCCGGCTGGGGCACTGTCTGTGCGGAGTCTGCACGTCCCCCCCGTGTATGCGTGGGTTTCCTCCGGGTGCTCCGGTTTCCTCCCACAGTCCAAAGATGTGCGCGTTAGGTGGATTGACCAGGCTAAATTGCCCTTAGTGTCCTAAAAAATAATGTTAATGGGGGTTGTTGGGTTACTGGTATAGGGTGGATACGTGGGCGTGAGTAGGGTGATCATTGCTCGGCAACATTGAGGGCCGAAGGGCCTGTTCTGTGCTGTACTGTTCTAATTCTAATACTCTGCCTTCCTGTTATTCCTTCCAAAATGAATCACCTCACACTTTTCTGCATTAAACTCCATTTGCCACCTGTCAGCCCAGCTCTGCAGCTTATCTATGTCCCTCTGTAACTTGTAACATCCTTCTGCACTGTCCACAACTCCACCGACTTTAGTGTCATCTGCAAATTTACTCACCCATCCTTCTACGCCCTCCTCCAGGTCATTTATAAAAATGACAAACAGCAACGGCCCCAAAACAGATCCTTGTGGCACACCACTAGTAACTGGACACCAGTCAGAGCATTTCCCATCAACCACCACTCTTTGTCTTCTATCAGCTAGCCAATTTCTGATCCAAACTGCTAAATCACCCTAAATCCCATGCCTCTGTATTTTCTGCAATAGCCTACCGTGGGGAACCTTATCAAATGCTTTACTGAAATCCATATACACCACACCAACTGCTTTACCCTCATCCACCTGTTTGGTCACCATCTCGAAGAACTCAATGAGGTTTGTGAGGCACGACCTACCCTTCACAAAACCATGTTGGCCATCTCTAATCAAATTATTCCTTTCCAGATGATTATACATCCTATCTCTTATAAACCTTTCCAAGACTTTTCCCACAACAGAAGTAAGGCTCACTGGTCTATAGTTACCGGGGTTATCTCTACCCCCCTTCTTGTACAAGGGGACAACATTTGCTATCCTCCAGTCCTCTGGCACTATTCCTGTAGACAAAGATTGGTGCTGAAGTGGTGCTCCCACTTCAGCACCAAGCAGTCTGTCTCCCTATTGTACTCGCCTCTCTCCCCCCGACCCCCACATGAATAAATATTTTAAAAGCATCAAATTCCCCAGTAAACAAACAGAAAAAACAGTGAAGAAACAATCACTTTAGAAAAATAGTCACCCAAAAAGCAAAACTAAATTCAAAGCCCATCCCCCCCCCTCCAAGGTCAAGACAGATCAACCTTTAACCATCCACACAGCCCATTATTTCACATAGAGCTACTTACATTTTTACAATCCAGCACCACAAATCGCCGCCACAGTACTTCTCCAAGGCTTAAGTGTCTTTTAATTCACCTCCAGCTTCATTTCTTTTATAAAGGTCCATACTTCGTCTGTTGTTTCAAAGTAGAACTCCCGTTCCTAATGTGTGACCCATAGGTGGGCCGAGTACAGTATCCCGAACTTCACCCCCTTCTTAAAGAGGGTTGTTTTTGCCCGATTGAACCCAACTCGCCTCTTGGCCAAATCCACTCCCAGGTCCTGATAAATGCGCAACTCAAAGTTCTCCTACTTGCTGCTTCCTTCTTTCTTGGCCCACCGCAAAACGTGTTCCTTGTCTATGAAACGGTGAAAATGTACCACCATGGCCCTCGGTGGCTCGTTCACGCTGGGCTTCCTCGCGAGAGCTCTGTGCGCTCTGTCCAATTCCATGGGCCGAGGGAACGCCCCAGCCCCCATCAACTTCTCCAACATGTCCGTCATATAGGCCCTTGCATCCGATCCCTTACTGCCTTCAGGGAGGTCAACAATTCTGAGATTCTGCCTCCTGGACCTCTTCTCCAGCCTCTCCTGCATTCTTTTCTGGCGGTCGTTTATCATCCCCACCTGCTTTCCAGCACAGTTATATACTCCTCGTGCTCGGACAACGTTTGTTCGACCTCCTGGATCGCTCTCCCATGGGTTTCCTGATTCTGAACCACTTGATCAATCGAAGCCTTAATCGGGACCAGCATGTTCTTCTTCAGCTTGGCGAGGCAATCCTCAAAAAACTTCACCAGCTGCTCCGTCGACCACTGTGCCGTCTCCCCGCGGTCCTTGCCCTCCGCCATGCTGTCCCGTGTTACCAGCTCTGCTTGCGTCTCCCTTATAGGACTTTGCAGTGGCGTGCAGAAGGGGGGCCGACGGTGCGTTGGCCCCGGGCATCCATTGGATGGGGGCATCAATCAGAGGCTATTGCTCTCCCCAATGTCACCCAGATGCCTAAATTTTTCCACCTGAATTTAACAAATTGTTTTGCTGGGGCGGGGGGGGGGGGGGGCCTCACAATCAAATCCAGTGACTACCGACATGTACCTTGTGTCAGGGTGAGGTGACTGCGCTCCCAGACTCCCCCGCGGTGGGGAAACCGCTCTATCCGCCGCGTGGGCGGGCGGCCCGGGACTGCGCATGTCCAAGGGAGGAGGAGCTCCTCACATGCAGGGAAAGGCCCCGCCCCCTGATCTGCGTGCTGAGATGTTGACCAATGAAAAAAGATTGAGGACCGGAGGGACTGTGGTTCTCCAGCCAATCAGAGCACGGGCTTTGTGCGAGTGATAATTGAGCTTTCACACCGACGGAATCTTCCTCCTGTCTCCAACATCTGTGAGTAAAACACTTTCTTTTCTCCCCCTTTCCATTTCTTTTTTCATTCTGACCATCAATTGGTCACTTGCAGCAACTGAAGGGAAAGGAAGTGAATCCAGGGAGGGTTCAGACTCTGGAAAGCTTGGCCCAGGTCTCTCTCTTAAAAATATTGACATCCTTTGCTCCCTCAGTTTGACACATGAAATGAAATGAAAATCGCTTATTGTCAGGGGCTGTTTAGCACAGGGCTACATTGCTGGCTTTGAAAGCAGACCAAGGCAAGCCAGCAGCACGATTCGATTCCTGCAACAGCCTCCCCAAACAGGCGCTGGAATGTGGCGAATGCAGAATGTGACAATAAGCGATTTTCATTTCATAAGTAGGCTTCAAATGAAGTTACTGTGAAAAGCCCCTAGTATTGACCAGGACACGGGGGTAACTCCCCTGCTCTTCTTCAAAATAGTGGCTGTGGGATCTTCAACATCCACCTAATAGGGACAGACAGAGCCTCAGTTTAACAACTTATTTGAAAGAAGGCTGTTCTGACAGTGCAGCACTCCCTCAGTTCTGAGTGTGATTAGGGATTCAGTCATTCACCCCAACTGCTGACACACCAGCGAGTTCACTCTGGGGAGAGGCTGTTCACCTGCTCTGTGTGTGGGAAGAGATTCTCTCAATTAACCAACCTGCTGACACACCAGAGAGTTCACTCCGGGAAGAGGCCGTTCACCTGCAGTGTGTGTGGGAGGGGATTCACTCAGCCATCCATCCTGCTGAGACATCAGTGAGTTCATACACGTGAGAAGACATTGACCTGCCCTCTGTGTGGTAAGGGATTCAGTCATTCATCCCAACTGCTGAGACACCAGCGAGTTCACACTGGGGAGAGACCATTCACTGCTCTCTGCACACAGCGGTTTAGAACATCATCTACACTGAAATGAAAATCACTTATTGTCACAAGTAGGCTTCACTGAAGTTACTGTGAAAAGCCCCTAGTCGCCACATTCCGGCGCCTGTTCAGGAGGCTGATACGGGAAGTTGTATTCAAAATGTTTTCCTTTCTCATAATATTTCTCAGTATTAGGCCTTATACTTGAGTCTTTGGGGCATACAATCAAGATTTGCCCCGGGCATCACCAGACCTTTGCACGCCACTGGGACTTTGTCATCTCACACGGCTACTTCTGGTCCAATTCTCCATGCACCGGAGGGGGATTTCTCCTTACTGTCTCACTCTTCACTGCTTTATCCCATAAAGTACAAAAAAAATGGGGCAAAAAGGTCCAAAAGTCCGTTATAAGCGGGAGCTATCAAATGTGCCACCTACGCCTCCATGGACACCACCGGAAGTCAAGGTAGGCCCATTCAAGGACAATGGAGGGAAGTTATACGTGGAACCACAGGAAGTGGGTGAAATCCTTAATAAGTACTTTGTATCGGTATTCCCCAGTGAGAAGGACATTACGGATGTTGAGGTCAGGGACAGGCGTGTGAACGATCTTGAGAACGTCAATATATCAAAGAAGGAAGTGTTGAGTATCCTAAATTGCTAAAGTAGGCAAGTTGCCAGGGCCAGATGGGATCTATCCCAGGTTACTGTGGGAGGCAAAGGGAGAAATAGCTGGGGCCTTAACAGATATCTTCACAACTTCTCTGACCACAGGTGAAGTTCTAGAGGTCTGGAGAATAGCCAATGTCGTTCCCTTGTTTAAGAAAGGAAGCCGGAAAAATCCAGCAAATTATAGGCCGGTGAGCCTATAGACAGAGAGTAGCGGTGGAAGGTGTTTTGCAGTATGGAGATCTCTAGCTAGTTGTGTTCTGCAGGGATCAGTGCTGGGACCATTGTTGTTTGTAGTATATTTAAATAATCTGGAATAAAATGTGGGTGGTCCGATTAGTAAATTTGCGGATGACACAAAGGTTGGCGGAGTTGTTGATAGTGCCAAGGATTGTCAGAGGATACAACAGGATATAGGTAGTTTGGAGACTTGGGCACAGAAATAGCAGATGGAGTTTAATCCAGACAAATGCGAGGTGATGCATTTTGAAGGATCAAATCTAGGTATGAATTATGCTGTAAATGGCAGAACCCTTATGAACATTAACATACAGAGAAATCTGGGTGTGCAGGTCCACAGTTCCCTAAAAGTGGCAACAGAGGTGGTCACGGTGATTAAGAAGGCATATGGCATACTTGCCTTCATCAGCCGGGGTATCATGTTGCAGCTATATAAAACCTTGCTTTGGCCACATTTGGAGTGTTGCGTGCAGTTCTGGTCACCACATTATCAGAAGGACGTGGAAGCTTTGGGGAAGAGTGTAAAGAAGGTTCACCAGGATGTTGCATGGTCTCGAGGGTGTTGGCTATGGGGTAAGATGGAATCAACTAGGATTGTTTTCACTGGAAAGATGGAGGGGAGACCTGATAAGAGGTCTACAAAATTATAAGAGGCATAGACAGGATGAACAGTCAGAGGATTTTTCCAAGGGTGGAAGTGTCAATTACAAGGGGGCACAGGTTCAAGGCGAGAGGGGGAAAGTTTAAGGGAGATGTGTGGGGTACGTTTTTCATGCAGAGAGTGGTGGATGCCTGGAACGCGCTGCCAGAGGATGTGTTGAAGCAGGCACATTAGCAGCATTCAAGACGCATCTGGATGGTTACGTGAATAGGGAAGAAATAGAAGGGTATGGCGAGTAAGGGCGAAGGCTTTCGTTTTTAGTTAAGGCATCATGATCGGCACAGATTTGGAGGGCCGAAGGGCCCATTCCTGTGCTGTACTTTTCTTTGTTCTTCTTTGCTTTGTGCTGCTGGCATGGACCATTTTCACCTCCACATTTGAGATAAAGAAGTCAGAGAAATATCAGCTTAAATCTATGTCCTGTCTCTGTGAAGTGTAAGACATTATGCTGTGCCACAATTACTAATATTTGTTTACTTTAATGGAAGAAATTTAATACTCATACATAAAGATCATCAGAGAGAAAGTGTCAATCAGCCACTTACTCATCAACAATGTTGCCTGTGCATACTGTGAATTTTTAAGTTCTTTGGGAGCTGGGTTGTAATTTGAGTCTATTCATTCTGTTCTCACCTGATACCATTGTCAATGTGGTGAACCCAGGCATCATCACCCAGCAGTAACGTCACCTTTGGAGTCCGAAAGCCATCAGCAGATACTCTGCCGGCTTTTGCAATTCGTTTTACTCCGAGTGCATTCGCAACCACCAGCCATACTTCTGGTTCTACAACACAAGGAACAAAGATAAAACCGGAACATTTTTTAAAGTTAACTCAGTTGTATACCAAGGATGGATAAAAATAACAGCTTGTGATTTTCATGTTACTCAACTCTTTTTGCCTCCCTTCTTAGCCATGTGATGAATCATTCTGCAGCTAAGAGAAAGACAGAGCACATGGAGACTTTACCTGATTTTATTTTCTCTGCCTCTCTGTTCGGCCAGACCCTGTTTAAATTATGTCCCTTGAGTGGAATAGCACAGTATTTTAAACATCTATCATGCCCAGGACAGACATGAAGATATATGTTTTAAAATTATATTTATTTATTGTTAAGTATATTTTGAGTAGCATTTTTCCATTTTTCCAAATAACACAACAAACCCTCAAAACTGTACAGTACAGCGTGAATATTTCTCCATATACGTACGAATACAGAAAATGACAGGATGACACCAACGTAGTTGGTTCAGCTTAATCATTATGCCTGGCGTTTCCATTTATATAAAAAGGAACATCGAAAGGACAAGCAAGAGGATGGTCTAAAAGGATAAAGCCGGGAAAACATGGCAAAATGGTGCACATCCTCGGGTAGAGTGCGCTGAAGGCAGTGCACGTTTTGCACAGTGAGGAAATGGTAGGGTAAAACTGTGTCTTAAGTTTGGCATGATATGCAGGCGGTATAATATTTTAAACTGAGCCTCCTTCGTTCTATTACAGACTTAGATTTTATTGGCATTTTCCTAAATATTGCCTCAAGTCTCCTCAGCAATATTCACTGCAAAGTCTTTTTCTCAAGACTGTAACGGCTCTAATGCATTCACACAGGATCGAGATCATAAAGTGTTATAAAGCTTGCTGATTAATTGCTTAGGTTCCATGGATATCAAGGTATTTTCCACTGGGGAGACACTAGCATTGAGACATAGAGATGTCTTAATAAGGATAAAGTCTCTGAATTGTAGATAACTGAAAAAGGGGTACCTTGGGACATCAAATTATTGACATAATTGCTCAAAACTTAACAAGGAAGCAGCACTAAACATATTTCCCAGCCTACAAAGACCTCTATTCCTCCAGATATCAAATCCGTCATCCACAAGACCTGGCGGGATATTTGGATTTCCCTGAATGCGACAGGGAGCGAAAGTTAAATTAGATCTCCCTTCAGCCCATGGGCCATCCTCCATGCTGTCAAAGTATTAATGATTAAAGGAATTTCACACTTGACAGACACAGGCTTGAAATCCCGGAGAAACAACAGGGCCTGTAAGGATTTTACAGACTGGCCAGCTTCAATATCGAGCCAAATGGTGGAAGGGTCCTCATTGACCCATTCTCGTATGAATCTAAGATGAGAAGCTAACTGATGTATTTTAATATTCGGCATCTCTAACCCCCCCCCCCCCCCCCCCCCCCCCCCCCCCCCCCCCTCCATCTCCCCATTTGAACTGGGAAGCTGCAGTATGGCTAGTTTTAGCATGTTTTTGTTTTGTTCTATATAAAAGAATTGAGGGGCCGAGGACCCGGGTTCGATCCCGGCCCTGGGTCGCTTTCCGTGTGGAGTTTGCTCATTCTTCCCGTGTCTGCGTGGGTCTCACCCCCGCAACCCAAAAAGATGTGCAGGATAGGTGAATTGGCCACACTAAATTGCCCCTTAATTGGAAGAAAAATAAAAGAATTGAGCACCCCATTAATTTCTTTCAGGACCTTAGCAGAAAGCAAGATTGGCAGCATCTGTAGAGGATATAATAACCTAGGCAGCACATTCACCTAAATCAGTGCTATCCTGCCCAGTTATCGGTAAGAGGACCAACAATGTAGGTTCCACTTGATGGACGCCGAAGAGTTTGCCCCATACAAATGTCTGAAAGAGTGGCTAACAAAAATACCCAAATAGGTAAACCCTGAGGGGGGACCATCTACATGGGAAATTAGCAAAGGGTCGAGGTCTCCCTCTAAGCCTTCCGAGAGGCATAGCCTCAGCTTTCATAAAATTGATTTTATAACCCAAGGAAAGACGGAGTCTACCCACCACATCAATAATAGTGGAACAGAAACATCAGGTTTAGATACAAATAGCAACATGTCATCCACGTATATTTTAATTTTATGTTGCTTTCCTCCAAAAATAATCCAAATACCAAAGCATCATGTCTAATTGCTTGCGCGAGGGGCTCAATAGCTATTGCGAACAAAAACGGGGATAACCCTGCACAGACCCTCGCTGGAGACTAAAATTATCAGATCTATAAGTTAGTAAGAACTGCCGCCAGTGGATTTTTATAAAACACGTGTATCCACTTAACAAACTCCCCTCCCAAACCAAACCTCTGCAACTTATAGAATAAATAATACCATTCCACCCGACCAAAAGCTTTCTCTGCATCCAGAGTTCACTTAACTATCTACCGCCTGCATTTGAAAGACCTGAATGATATTTAATAACCTGACATTGTTAAATAAATTCCGGCCCTTTTTGAACCCAGTCTGATCACCCTCGATAGTCAGGAGGAGGAATCTTTCTCGGCACAGCACCAGCACTTTAGACAACATTTTTGTGCGGGTTTGGCCTATTGCATGCACACACTTCAGGATGCTTGCCTGCCTTGAAAATTAAGGAAATATTCACTTCACAAAGCGACTGCGGCAACAGAACTGCTTCAAATGAGTGGTTATACATACCAAAGGATTCACTGGCAAGTCTTTAAATTCCTTTTAAATGGATTATTAATATCCTCCATCTTAATCACCCTGTTATCCTTGGAGTCGAGCAGGAGGGAATAGCCCTGGAGATTGCCGTTTTCCTGGTAAGTAAAGCTAGATATCTACTCGGTTTGTTTCCAAACTCGTATAGCTTTTGTTTGGTAAACTTTATACTCCTCTCAGCAATGAATGGTTAGGTTTCCTGCCATACTGCCTCTCTCTTTCAATAAATTTTACTTCGAGCTGGCGCATTCGCTTTTTCATTTACATTTTTTGTTGGCTGTATACGAGATGACCAAAACCCGAGCACAAGCCTCACAGGTTTCCCACAGGACTTTTCTTTTTATAAATTTAGATTACCCTATTTATTTTTTCCAATTAAGAGGCAATTTAGCGTGGCCAGTCCACCTACCCTGCGCATCTTTGGGTTGCGGGGGTGAAACCCACCATTATAAGTAATGAATAATAGATCAGAAGAAAAGATGGATATTTATCACACAGCCCTAGCGACATACAACCTGCACAGTGCACTCCTTAACTAGATGCAACATGCTGAGGGGTGTTTTCCATTCAAGACAAATTGGTGCCCTTGGTATTCTTAAGGATAAAACATTCATTGTGGTGCTCAATCGCTAGATCAGTCCAATCAGCATGATAAATAATTACACAGAATCAGGAAGGAATTATAATGACAAGGGATGGAGTCCAGATTTTACAGTGAACTGCAAATTGTTACTCCAAAGTATTGTCTTTCACAGAGTTCACAAAGGCCATGGCCTTAGCTGGACTGTCAAGCATTTTTACAGAGTTGTCAAACGTCATTCTCAAGTGTAGCAGGATACAGTAGGTAATATCGCACTCTGATACCCTTCAGCCATTTTCTAACTTAATTGAAACACTTGCGCCTCTGTTGTATTGCCGCCAAAAATCTTGGAAGAAAGAGACCCTTGCTCCATCATAGCTTGGCTCTATTATGTCTAGCTGCCTTCAAAACTCTTTGGTGATCTACAAAGTTATGAAAACGCATATAAACAGGTGAATGCCCCGAGGCCTCATGGACAAGATACGATGTGCTGCCATATTAAGAAAACATGGTAGCAAGTTCTCAAAGAATTTAACTGGGAGCTTATCCTCAACTCCCCCCTGGTAAACTGACAACCCGGACATTTTCCCTCTTGCCTCAGTTTCCCAGATCGTCCAAGAATTCTGACATACTATGTATCTACTTTTCCAAGGATTGCAAGGGAGCCTCAACCGAGAAAGTTGCATTTCAACAGGAAAGATTCTCTCCTCCGCCTCATTGACCCCTTAATCAGTATTCCGTAGTTCTATAGAATGAATCACTAATATTCTGTGCTAATAAGCGGGGTTTCTCATCAATGACCTTCATAACATTAGCAGTCATCAGCTGGAATGCCCTCGAGAGTGCAGGATCAAGAGCCTCTTTGAAGATTAAGTCACCATGTTGAGAAGCTAGCTCCACCCAGTTGCTTCTGACTACTCTCTTTCATCAATGATTTTCTTAGGATTTCTCGGCATTGTCACCAATATTTAGCCAGAAATCTTCTAGGGATATTATATGGAAGTCTCACTCCCGGATTATAGGATTAAAGAATGAGTAGCGCCAGATCCCACGGAAATACAGCTATTCCCGCACTCGCATCACGTGACCTCCTATACTTTTTTTAAACTGGCACCACAATTTTAAGATGTCATATGATTTTGGCATTATCGACTCCAGACAGAAGTGAAACTCAAGTAAATAGTTAATTAAAATATGAACAATCCCAGCCACTTGTGAAACTCACAGTCCTTTTGTCAAGGATGAAATGAAAGTTGCCGTCGTCCCCGAGGACCATAGGCTGCATCCTCTTTTGACAGAGAAAGCTGACTGGTGGTGACCCCTGAGGGTCACTACATCGCAAGCGAGGGACAAGGTTGAGAAGGCGGAGCCTTCGTGAATAACCTCAGTCGGTACAGGAATTGAACCCGCGCTCTTGGTGACACTCTGCATCACAAACCAGCCGTTCAGACAACTGAGTAACTGTAAACAGAACACAATGGGAAACCCTATTGGCCAGCTGCGGGAATGGAGAATCCCACTGCCAGCGAGGCGTGCTGGGTCGGTAAACGTGGCTGGCAGACGGGAGAATCCCGCCCATCATTTTCTTTTCTCACCATTTCTTGAGTTGTATACCTTTCAAGCTCTATCTGGGCTGCTCAAGAATCCTTATGAAATGGTCAACATCAATTTAATCATAATCTGGACTGTGATCTTAATTTCATCATTGCAACAACGCACCTGGACATGCATCTTCCACCCTTCATTACTGTTTGTGAAAATAAATAGATACAAGTATAAAACATGGATCCATACCATATACCATAGTCTACACTTGGCCAAATTACCGGATTTGAAAAATACAGGCCGGAATTGTCTGTTAATCGGGATTCACTTTTCCTGCTGGCAGTGTATCCCTGCCAGCAGGTTTCACAGTGGCGTCGGGTGGTTACAACGGGAAATCCCATTGACAAGCAGCAGAAATATAGAATCCCACCGCCCAGCAATGGTGCGCCACCAAGAAACACATGGCTGGTGTACTGGAGAATCCCGTCCACAATATACTCTTTGTTCACCATGTGATAACCTCTGAGGCAGTGCATCCGAGACATTGGGCGGGATTCTCCGGCTGTGTTCGCCCAGTGACCGGAGAATCCCTCCAAAGTCAATGGATTTTTCCATTGTCGCCGTCTCGCCCATGCCGTTCTTGTGGCGGGCAGGACGTGAGAATCCAGCCCTTAATATTTGTCCAAATATTCCGCACCTTCCTTATGTGATTGCATTATTTTTGTACTCAACTGGATGCACAATGCAGTAAAAAAAAATAATAGTGCACCAAGCCACACACTCTAACCTTTTGCAATTCCAAAGCATGAGAAAAGGCAAGTAAATATATTTGTGCAAATTATTCAATTGAGACTGTGTTTTACATTTTTATAAATTTGCTCATGTAGCTTTGACAATGGTTTAATCATTCATTACTGCTCTCTGCTACATAGCAATGCAGAGATCCCTCAAGAAAGAAAAACATATTGGCAGATTCCTGGGCAGCACGCCGATGATTAATTCAGAAAGGCTTTGGTGGAAACTATTATTGACCTTGGCGAGTGAATGAATTGAGGCGGAGGGAAAATATACTAAGTTAGCCAAAAGATAATCCAGAGGAAAAGCACAATAAATCCCAAGGACTGAGGTTACCAAAAGAATTTGTGCTGAAATATTCTCTACAAACAGTTTGTGCCTTAAGTCTTACCCAATGTTTTCCAGATATCTGCCTGGAGTGCATTTTCATTTAGAACAATCATATCGTCATGCCTTTTCCATACTTGAGGCAGGTCACGACTCAGTTGGTCATTCCACAGCACTCCACTAAGCTTCACCAACGCATGGAGCTCCTCCTGCAGTCTCTGGTGGCATGATTTTACTGAAGACTTTTTGGACAATATTGGGTTCTGAAAGGTTAAGAAACAGTACTGAGAGAAAAGCCGATGCACATAACAATTGATTATAGGAGCTATATTTGAAAAAATGAAAATCGCTTATTGTCACAAGTAGGCTTCAAATGAAGTTACTGTGAAAAGCCCCTAGTCGCCACATTCCGGCGCCTGTTCGGGGAGGCTGGTACAGGAATCGAACCATTCTCTGGACTGCTTTCAAAGCCAGCGATTTAGCCCTGTGCTAAACAGCCCCAGCTAATTTAAAATAGAAGTGAAATTACTGAAAGAGGTTAGTTATTTATTGTAATGTAATTGACTGCTGTCCACTAGGTGGGAAATTGGTTAGAGATGGTTCTGGCCATCCTTGCATGCCTTCATTCATGCTGCTTTCCTGTTAACTAATACTCTATTAAATGAAGAATTTTTATGCCAGATATGTTTTATTCTGGAAGGTACTGTCTCTTATCTGGGTACAATTCCATAGTTTTATGTAGCACTCCAATGTCATTTTTCTTGTGTGAATATAAACAGGGAATACCAACAGGAATTCAACTACTGGGGGCATCACGATCAGTCGAGCCTGTTCATATTCTCATCTGATATTCTTACTTAACAATCGATTACCATCAAGATGTTGCAGATACAAATCAGGAGTTTAAACCATTCCTCGCCCATTGTTGAGGATAATTGCAGGAACTCAGTTACTAGCCCAGCTGTGATCAGAGAACACAACTCAGTTTGAGATTGATCTAATAATCTGTGTGAGTTAGTGACAAACTTCAATAAGACACTGAAGTAACTGAGAGTATGTATTGACAAGGAGGTAGACCAGCTTGTGTTTTCTTCATGGCAAATCAAGTGGTGTTTCCACTACAGTCTATACCGACAAGAATTCCAGGTTTAGGCAGCAAGGTGGCGCAGTGGTTAGCACGGCTGCCTCACGGCGCCAAGGTCCCAGGTTCAATCCCGGCTCTAGGTCACTGTCCATGTGGAGTTTGCACATTCTCCCCATGTTTGCGTGGGTTTCACCCCCACAACCCAGAAGATGTGCAAGGTAGCTGGATTGGCTAAATTGCCCCTTAATTGGAAAAAATGAATTGGGTACTCAAAATTTTAAAATAAATGAGTTCCAGGTTCAGAACATTTGCCATAATTGAAAATAACCAATACATTAATTTTTCTTTATTCTGAACAAATCAAATTAATGTTGTTACATATATGATGCCAATAGTGAAAAGCAAGAACTAAATCAAAGCAAAAAATATTGGACAATCTCAGCAGGTCTGACAGCATCTGTGGAGAGAGGTGGGAACTAATGTTTCGAGTGTGGATGACTCTCTGTCAGAGCAAAGTAATTTTGTTTTATTTTAGGAACTAAATCATCCACTTTTCACCAATTTCACCACTTTTCACGCAAACTTTGTAATTTGTGGGCTGCAACGTGTGCACTAGTGCACTTATAGAACAGTACAGCACAGAACAGGCCCTTCGGCCCTCGATGTTGTGCCGAGCAATGATCACCCTACTTAAACCCACGTAACCCGTATCCCAACAATCCCCCCCATTAACCTTACACTACGGGCAATTTAGCATGGCCAATCCACCTAACCCGCACATCTTTGGACTGTGGGAGGAAACCGGAGCACCCGGAGGAAACCCACGCACACACGGGGAGGACGTGCAGACTCCACACAGACAGTGACCCAGCCGGGAATCAAACCTGGGACCCTGGAGCTGTGAAGCATTGATGCTAACCACCATGCTACCGTGAGGCCCCAAATTGTATTGTATGCTGTGCATAAATGTATCTTGCTTAAATTATTTCTCAAAGCAATGTCAAATTATACACCAGTTCTTGGCTTTTCCAAGCCTTTGCTAATCCAGCATTGTGTGAAATCTCAAATACTCAAGCTGTTGGTGTGCCAGTGGGGAAGGAAATCTTACCTTCAGCTGTGTGAAAGTACAGGTACTTCCTGGAGCCACAGTATCACACAGGTTGGGAAGGTGGAGCTGACTGAGTTTATTGCAAAGCACAGGCAAAGCCACTGAGCCACCGGGTTGCTTCTGGAGGCGATAGGCTGAGTCCAAAATACCATTCGTCTCCAAATACTGTCTGTTCGGAGGAAATAAAAATTAAAGGAGGTTAACAATACCTTCTGATGTCAGGGTGAAGAAAAATTGTAGATTTGATGGGCTAACACCTCTCTGCAATTCTTAATGTTTAATGGCTCTCTTTTTAATCACTTGATGAAGAAGCTACGCTCCGAAAGCTAGTGATTCCAAATAAACCTGTTGAACTTTAACCTGCTGCTGTAAGACTTCTTACTGTGTCCACCCCAGTCCAACACTGGCATCTCCACATCATCCAATATGAAGGTCAATTCAAATAATGTATCATTTTTATTTGTCCCATTGAACTCCACCTTGTTGTCAAGTAATGTTCATAGAATAATCAGCTAGGTGCCAAAGTATGGCATATGAGCAGTGCCATTGGAAAATTGTCAGAGATGGTGACAAAAAATACAGGAATACTGAGGGGACATTTTGGCTCTGTTGCTATACATCTACTTGTTAAATTGTTTCAATGAGTTTTCCTTTTTAATTCTTTCTCCACCGTTACTTCCTGCTGTCACTCAAATTTATTCTGCACTTCATTTCTTGACACTCTTCTCCATTTCCCCTCCTTAGTCCTTTCCATGTTTATTCCTTTCAAGAGATCAGAAATACTGCCTGAAGCAGCAACACCGACATGCAGGAGCTGAGAGGAAGAATTCAGGAAACGGAGTCAGTAATAATAATAATAATAATAATAATAATAATAATAATCGCTTATTGTCACACGTAGGCTTCAATGAAGTTATTTTGAAAAGCCCCTAGTCGCCACATTCTGGCGCCTGTTCAGGGAGGCCGATATGGGAATTGAACCCGCACTGCTGGCATTGTTCTACATTACAAGCCAGCTGTTTAGCCCACTGAGCTAAACCAGCCCCTATCAGGGGCTTTTTTCAATAAGAATGTGGACACACATTTCTAGATTCCAGGCTGAAGACATCAGTAGAAACAGTTTATTTCTTAACAAGAGAAGAAACATATTTAAAAATGAAATTTGAAGCATATTCCTCAACTACAGATATATATATCTCACAGATTCACATTAAGATGACTGGCCTGTCCTATATCGGTTTTCTACCTTGAGACGTACATAAATTACATTTATTTATTTTTCTAACTTTTCAAACTCCCAATTTATGGGGTTTCTCTGCAGATTGTTTCACTTGGTATCCATCTGCTCAGCCAAAGGCTGACCTGAATGAATTAAGGTGCCATGTGTCTATGTGGAGGAGGGAAAAGAATTGGTGCGAAATTATGGGGTAATATATTCTTGAAGCATCTTTTCTTTTTAACAGTGGAACTAATCCATTCCTATCACTCAAGAAATTATTCATGTGAACAGTCTGGGTGACTCATCCCCTGGTTTAAAGAGGAATTATTTTAATGACCCTCAACAAATGGAAGTTTCAGACAATCAAAGGTACAATTTGAAAGTAAACAGCAATTCAAGAAAGACTGACACAAATGTTGTTGGATGTAAAATATTGTATATTATTAGAGAAATTCTAACAATTTCTATCAACTAGGAAAAACTAAGAAAATCTTCTAAACCGGTTTCCCTCTTGATGAGCATGAAATTTACACATCTATAAAACTTGATGCCTCACCTGTATTGCTGTGCGAACTGAGCCGCAGTCACAATTGCAGGAACTTCAGTCTGCATTCTCCGTCTTCTATAAAACTATCTTACTATCTGAAAAAAACACATTCAATTATCAGCTAATTAGTTACCTCTAATGCAGCAAATAGGAAAACAGAGGTAGTTTTAAAGGATTTATATTTAGATTATTAAACATTAGAAATAAGTTATAGTTTTAAGTGTGTTTTAATTTAATTTAATGTTTCATAACCTGGAATTGTAAAACCTATAGTTAGATTAATTCCGGACAAAGGTGTGTGTATGTGTAGAGGTTGGTTGAGTTTCAACTGGGTTTCTAATGTGGCTGCGGTGTGAAAAATTAACAAAAAGTCCAATGCATGTGGGCGTTGCTTAGTAACTGGAGGTCCTTGTAAGGTAAAAAGCTTTTTCGTTTCAGTTTAGGCATTTTGAGAGCACTTGGATCTCGGGGAGTGAACATCGCTCAACTCTGCCAGAAGACTGGACAGGACGGGAGCTGCGAAGAGACAGACGTCCTAAACTACAAGTTATGGAACAAAGAAAAGTACAGCACAGGAACAGGCCCTTCGGCCCTCCAAGCCTGCGCCGACCATGCTGCCCGTCCAAACTAAAATCTTCTACACTTCGGGGGTCCGTATCCTTCTATTCCCATCCTACTCATGTATTTGTCAAGATGCCTCTTAAATGTCACTATCTTCCCTGCTTCCACCACCTCCTCCGGCAGTGAGTTCCAGGCACCCACTACCCTCTGTGTAAAAAACGCCTCGTACATCTCCTCTAAACCTTGCCCCTCGCACCTTAAACCTATGCCCCCTAGTAATTGACCCCTCTACCCTGGGAAAAAGTCTCTGACTCTCCACTCTGTCTATGCCCCTCATAATTTTGCAGACCTCTATCAGGTCGCCCCTCAACCTCCTTTGGTCGCCCTCAACCTTTCATTCCAGCGAGAACAAACAGCCTCTCCTCATAGCTAATGCCCTCCATACCAGGCAACATCCTGGTAACCTCTTCTGCACCCTCTGTAAAGCCTCCACATCCTTCTGGTAGTGTGGCGACCAGAATTGAACACTATACTCCAAGTGTGGCCTAACTAAGGTTCTATACAGCTGAAACCTGACTTGCCAATTTCTATACTCAATGCCCCGGTCAATGAAGGCAAGCATGCCGTATGCCTTCTTGACTACCATCTCCACCTGTGTTGCCCCTTTCAGTGACCTGTGGACCTGTACACCAAGATCTCTCTGACTTTCAATACACTTGAGGGTTCTACCATTCACTGTATATTCCCTACCTGTATTAGACCTTCCAAAATGCATTACCTCACATTTGTCCGGATTAAACTCCATCTGCCATCTCGCCGCCCAAGTCTCCAAACGATCCAAATCTTGCTGTATCCTCGGAGTCCTCATCGCTATCCGCAATTCCACCAACCTTTGTCATCCGCAAACTTACTAATCAGACCAGTTACATTTTCCTCCAAATCATTTATATATACACTATGAACAGCAAAGGTCCCAACACTGATCCCTGCGGAACAACACTAGTCACAGCCCTCCAATCAGAAAAGCACCCTTCCGTTGCTACTCTCTGCCTTCTATGACCTAGCCAGTTCTGTATCCATCTTGCCAGCTCGCCTCTGATCCCATGTGACTTCACCTTTTGTATCAGTCTGCCACGAGCGAGCATGTCAAAGGCCTTACTGAAGTCCATATAGACAAAATCCACTGCCCAACCTGCATCAATCATCTTTGTGACCTCCTCGAAAAATTCTATCAAGTTAGCGAGACACGACCTCCCCTTCACAAAACCATGCTGCCTCGCGCTAATACGACCACTTGCTTCCAAATGGGAGTAGATCCTGTCTCGAAGAATTCTCTCCAGTAATTTCCCTACCACTGACGTAAGGCTCACCGGCCTGTAATTCCCCGGATTATCCTTGCTACCCTTCTTAAACAAAGGAACAACATTGGCTATTCTCCAGTCCTCCAGGACATCAACTGAAGACAGTGAGGATCCAAAGATTTATGTCAAGGCCTCAGCACTTTCCTCTCTTGCCTCCTTCAGTATCCTGGGGTAGATCCCATCAGGCCCTGGGAACCTATCCACCTTATTATTTTTCATGCTGCTGAACACCTCGTCTTTTTGGATCTCAATGTGACCCAGGCTATTTAGATACGCTTCTCCAGACTCAATATCCACCAATTCCTTCTCTTTGGTGAATACTGATGCAAAGTATTCATTTAGTACCTCTGGCTCCACACACAGATTCCCTCCCCTGTCCTTCAGAGGGCCAACCCTTTTCCTGGCTACCCTCTTGCTTTTTATGTGCATGTACAAAGCCTTGGAATTTTCCTTAACCCTATTTGCCAACGGCTTTTCGTGACCCCTTTTAGCCCTCGTGATTCCTTACTTAAGTTCGTTCCTACTTTCCTTATATTCCACACAGGTTTTGTCTGTTCCCAGCCTTCTAGCTCTGACAAATACCGTCTTTTTCTTTTTGACGAGGCCTACAATATCTCTTGTTATCCAAGGTTCCCGAAATTTGCCATATTTATCCTTCTTCCTCACAGGAACATGCCGGTCCTGAATTCCTTTCAACTGACATTTGAAAGCCTCCCACATGTCAGATGTTGATTTACTCTCAAACATCCGCCCCCAATCCATGTTCTTCAGTTCCCGCCTAACATTGTTATAATTAGCCTTCCGCAATTTAGCACATTCACCCGAGGACCACTCTTATCTTTGTCCACCAGCACTTTAAAGCTTACTGAATTATGGTTACTTTTCCCGAAATGCTCCCCTACTGAAACTTCTACCACCTGGCCGGGCTCATTCCCCAATACCAGGTCCAGTACAGCCCTTTTCCTAGTTGGACTGTCTACATATTGTTTTAAGAAGCCCTCCTGGATGCTGCTTACAAACTCTGCCCCGTCTAAGCCCCTAGCACTAAGTGAGTCCCAGTCAATATTGTGGAAGTTGAAGTCTCCCATCACAATTTACTCCTTTCCAAAATCTGTCTACCTATGTGCTCCTCTAGCTCCTGCTGGCTGTTGGGAGCCTGTAGTAAACCCCCAAAATTGTGACTGCACCCTTCTTATTCCTTATCTCTACCCATATAGCCTCGCTGCCCTCTGAGGTGTCCTCCCGCAGTACAGCTGTGATATTCTCCCGAACCAGTAGTGTAACTCCTCCGCCCCTTTTACATCCCCCTCTATTCCGCCTGAAACATCTAAATCCTGGAACGTTTAGCTGCCAATCATGTCCTTCCCTCAACCGGGTCTCTGTATTGGCAACAACATCATAGTTCCAAGTCTTAATCCAAGCTCGAAGTTTATCTGCCTTACCTGTTATACTTCTTGCATTAAGACATATACACTTCAGGCCACCAGTACCGCTGTTTTCAGCAACATTTCCCTGTCCAGATAACCAGGAAATTGGGACAGAAGAGTGTTTAAGAAGTCTGGAGTTAAGTGAACAGAGACCAAGGCACTGTTCAGAAGAATTCAAGGAAGAGTAAACAAAGTTTTCTGAGTTAAAGAGACAATCGCAGTAACTGGATTTAAAGTGGAACAAAAGACTTCAGACTCAGATGAAACGTTTGATATAATTTTAATATAATCTGCGAGTTGAATGCTAAAGCAATTATGAGCAGTTTGCACAGCAATCAAGACATAGGTGAGACTTTCTGGCCGTTCACACTGGCGGGCTCTTCCAGTCCTGTCGAAGGCGCAATCCAGCCGTGGGTTTTATGGTAGGGAGGAGTGTGTTCAACAGCAAATCCCGTTAACAGCAGCCTTGATCTTGAAGATTTCTATCTTATTTCTGGGTGGTGAGGACTATTGCCGACATCTTGTCATGGATGAAGAGGATAATGCTGATGGATTTCTCTGGACAGCCGGCCTTTGACAGGATCTTCCATAGCACTATCCGATTGACTGAGTCAAAAGAGTTGGTCAGATCGATGAAGGCTATGTAGGGTGGTTGATGCGGTTTCTGACATTTCTCTGGAGGTTGTTGAGCAGTGAAAGTCATGTCCATTGTTCCAAGGTTTGGTTGAAGGCCACATTGGCTTTCCAGAAGAATTTCTTCAGACAGAGAAGGTGGCTAGCGAGGATTCAGGGGATGATCTTCCCGGCGATGGAGAATAGGGAGATTCTTTGCTAGTTCCCACAGTCGGCTTTGTCTCCTACTTTGAAGATAGTGGTGATGACATCATCCCGGAGGTCGGCAGGGATTTCTTCCCTGTCCCAGATTTTCAGGATCAACTTATGGAAATGACCGATGATGTCTTCTCCAACTTTGAAAGCCTCCACTTGAATCCTGTCCAATCCTTTTCCATTTTTCATGCGTTTAATGGCGGCTTTGACTTCATTCACGCTTGGTGGGAGTCCAAGATCAACTTTGATGGGGAGTTAGGCATTTCCTCGAATGCATCGTCGTATCATGGTTTAGGAGTTCTTTGAAGTGATCTCTCCATCGAAGACTGACGTTATCCCGGTCTCTCAAAAGGGTTCTATCCTTACTCCACACTGGTTTGAGGGGTAACGTATTCGGCCCATATATTGTCTTGGTGGCACTGAAGCCCAGGTGTTGTGCTGTCAGCGAGGAATTGTAGCTCCTTAGCTTTCTCAGTCCACCATTGGTTCTGGATTGCCATAGTTTTTCTTTGTACCTCTGCCTGCTGTCTGATGAATTCTCCTCTTTGCCTTGCTGGTGATGTCATTTTGCCAGGCACGGAGAGCTTTCCTCTTCTTGCCGATGAGGTCTTAGATGGTGTGGTTATTCTCATCAAACCAATCTTGGTGTTTCCTGGTCTTGTAGCCGATGGTTTCTTAACAGCGTGATATGATGACTGTCTTCAGTTCTTTCCAGTTTCCCCTGAATAAACACTTTGGGGATTTTAGTGACGACTTAGTTGGAGGTTTACTGGCATGCTTAGTTCTTGAAGCCACTCAACGTCAATCTTTTATTTGATCTGGTTCTTCATCTTCCGGGCTTCTGATGGAGTTTGATGGACATAGAGGAGCAGATGAGCTGGTGGTCTGTCCAGCAGTCGCCTGCACTGGTCATCACTTTGGCGATGAGGGCATCCTTTTGCTCTCGGACCCGGGATTGGATGATGATGTAGATGATTATGTGCCAGTGCTTTGATTGTGGATGTCTCACGGAAATTTTGAGATTGGCTTTTTTGGCAGAACAGTGTGTTAGTGATAAGAAGCAGGTGTTCCGTGCGTTTGATGAGCAGGAGAACCCCACTGGAGTTTCAATTCCCAACTCCAGAGTTGGGAGTACTTTCCCACCCTGGCATTGAAATCCCCAAGGAGGATGATCATATCTTCCTTCGAAGAAATGTTGGAGATTATGGTGTCCAGGGTGGAGTAGAAACCTTTGGACTCATCAATTAGGGGTTGGGATGTAAGCACTCACGGCCATTGCCTACTGGTTCTTGGCAGGTTGAGGGGTTCGCTGATGCCGACAGGGAGCTCAGAGAGTCAGTTGACTAGTTTGTTCTTGATGGCAAATCCACTTCCATGCATCCTGAGCTGTTCCTTTGGTTTTACTCTCCAGAAGAAGGTGCAATCACCATCATCTGCCCTGAGCTGCCCTTCATCTGCTCTTTGGGTCTCTTGCAGGGCAGTGATGTCAATGTTGAAGTGTCTGAGTTCACGAGCAACAAGGAAAGTTTTCTACTGGGTTAATTATTTTGCTTATTATGCATGAGGGATCTTACATTCCAGGTTCAGAAATTGAGTTTAACTTTGATTTTCTGACCGCAGGTAGATAAGCCCGCTGGCCGCAGTTTTCCAGCCAGATTGGAGATTGAACAGACTATTTCTAGGGCACTGTTTCTAGCCCTTTCCCCATGCGGGGTGAGCAGAGTGGATTGTGAAGAGCACTGCTCAGTTGTGAAGAAAGTTGCTGAACTTTCTTCACAAGAGGGAAACGACTGGAGCAAACTCCACTGCCTACATGCTGGTCTGATGCTAGGGACTTGCAGACCTCATGGTCCTGTCCCCATTACCTCTCGCCAAAGGACCCGTTTGTGTTCGGGGTGTGTTGGTTACCTCCATGTGGTCGCCTTGTGTAGGACATCGTACATTAGCAGACACACAATCCTTGACAGAAAGTCAGTCCAGTTCCTGTGGTAATGGAACCTCAATGACTGGGATCTTGCCTACTCCTGCAGCCTTCATCCCCCATCACAGCCATTGATAACATAAGAACATAAGAACTAGGAGCAGGAGTAGGCCATCTGGCCCCTCGAGCCTGCTCCGCCATTCAATGAGATCATGGCTGATCTTTTGTGGACTCAGCTCCACTTTCCGGCCCGAACACCATAACCCTTAATCCCTTTATTCTTCAAAAAAACTATCTACCTTTACCTTAAAAACATGTAATGAAGGAGCCTCAACTGCTTCACTGGGCAAGGAATTCCATAGATTCACAACCCTTTGGGTGAAGAAGTTCCTCCTAAACTCAGTTCTAAATCTACTTCCCCTTATTTTGAGGCTATGCCCCCTAGTTCTGCTGTCACCCGCCAGTGGAAACAACCTGCCCGCATCTATCCTATCTATTCCCTTCATAATTTTAAATGTTTCTATAAGATCCCCCCTCATCCTTCTAAATTCCAACGAGTACAGTCCCAGTCTACTCAACCTCTCCTCATAATCCAACCCCTTCAGCTCTGGGATTAACCTAGTGAATCTCCTCTGCACACCCTCCAGCGCCAGTACGTCCTTTCTCAAGTAAGGAGACCAAAACTGAACACAATACTCCAGGTGTGGCCGCACTAACAGCTTATACAATTGCAACATAACCTCCCTAGTCTTAAACTCCATCCCTCTAGCAATGAAGGACAAAATTCCATTTGCCTTCTTAATCACCTGTTGCACTTGTAAACCAACCTTCTGTGACTCATGCACTAGCACACCCAAGTCTCTCTGAACAGCGGCATGCTTTAATATTTTATCGTTTAAATAATAATCCCGTTTGCTGTTATTCCTACCAAAATGGATAACCTCACATTTGTCAACATTGTATTCCATCTGCCAGACCTGAGCCCATTCACTTAACCTATCCAAATCCCTCTGCAGACTTCCAGTATCCTCTGCACTTTTCGCTTTACCACTCATCTTAGTGTCATCTGCAAACTTGGACACATTGCCCTTGGTCCCCAACTCCAAATCATCAATGTAATAACGTATGAGTATCTCCTGCCTGACCCGTCATTGAGGACTTGTTTTGGATTGCGACCTTCCAACCTTACTGTCATGGGTGACCCTGCCAGGAGTTTAAGACTCCCGATGGCATCGCTCTCGGGATCAACGGACTGCTCAAGCCTCTCCACCACGGCAAGGTGGCAATCCATGGAATAGAAATAAGCTAACGTTAATTGTTAGCTGTGCAAAATGGCACTTTGGCATAACTGCATCATCAAGCAGAGAGACACAAATCAGATTGAGTCAAAATTCTTAAGTCAGGCATGGGAGGGGAAAATAAAATAAGCAAGTGTGCCTGTTTCTAATTTATTAACTCTTTCATTATCCTGTCCAATACTTATCTCAGAACACCATTAAAACAGATGCTTGTTGCATGTCAATTAGTCTACCCTGACTGAAGTTCAAAATTACAAAACCACAATGCTGCAGATACTGGTTATCCGAAATGCTATCTGTTTTCTCTCCCTTTACAGATACTTCCTTTCAGCATTTTGTTCAGTTTTATTTCAAAAGTAATTAATTGGCCGCGAAGTACTTTGGGACATTCTGACATTAAGACAGGGGCAATACAAATTCAAGTTCTTCCTTTGGCGACGATTTAAAAGTGCATATCTGCGGATGCCAGTTGAGGAGGGTGACAGTCGGTTTCTGTATGAGGAACTGCCATAAATCCAGCACACTAACATCTTCAGGACATTCATCAAACTCGTCCTCCACAAAACATAATCTTACTTGTGAAAGTTTAGGTGAGCAAGTGTGCAGTAGGGGTCGTGGGACACGAAATTAATTCCATGAGTTGACTAAAACTAAAGCCCAGACTTGTCTAATCTGTACTTCGTTTCTCTCCAGGTCCACACTCTATTCTTGAGGAGGATACCTCTCCCCCACCCTAACGTCAGAAAACTCCAACCTGATCTTAACACCGCCTTACCTTCAAACCTGGGTCTCCTTTCCGCCACTGATTTTTTTTAACACCCAACAAACAGAATCCAAGGCTGAACGCCAGCTTCGGGCGGAACCTCTGAGCTCGGGCCGCAGGCGGACCGGTTATCGAGTCGGTTTCCGGTCTGTCGCCGGAAGCGGCGGCGCGGATAGCGGTAGCTATGGCGAGCTTGGTGCGGGACCCGGCGATTGACCGCTCGCTCCGCTCCGTGTTCGGTAAGGGTCCTTGGGGAGGAGGCTTCTCGGATCCGCTGGTGGGCCCTGGGGGAATTCGGCGGTGGCTTGGAGTTGCCAGGGCCGACCGTGGACTGATGGAGGAGGGTTAGGGAGAGCGCGGCCACCGTGCTGCACGCTGAGCTGGACAGCGGCCCTGAGGGCAGCTGCAAAGCAACTGCGTGGGAACCATAGTCAGTGTGGACGCCTAGATAGTCTGGGCAAAGAAATACAGGGATGTTGTACATTTTGTAAAGAAATACGGGCTTCGAGGTACCAATTGTAACCCATGAAAGCGAGTAGCCCCCCGCCCGCCCCCAGTACATGGGTCAAGGAGCTGCTGGGGCGATCAAAACATGTAAAAACAAAGAACTGGAAATGTTCAAAACATGCAGTACATTTCCTAGCACACGTGGAGAGAAAAGACTGTTTAGGTTTTTAGTTCTGGACTGCCTGAGGAATGAATGGATGAATAATCCAAAATACTTTTTTTACCTTTCACCTTGGGGTAGCATAGTGGTTAGCGCTGTTGCTTCACAGTGCCAGGATCCCAGGTTCCATTTCCGGCTTGGGTCACTGTGCGGAGTCTGCACGTTCTCCCTGTTCCCTGCGTGGGCTTCCTCCGGGTGCTCCGGTTTCCTCCCACAAGTCCTGAAAAAGGTGCTTACTAAGTGAATTGGACATTCTTAATTCTCCCTGTGCACCAAACAGGCACCGGAGTGTGATGATTAGGGGCTTTTCACAGTAACTTCATTGCAGTGTACGCCTACTAATGACAATAATGAAGATTAGGATAGCACAGGCCCTTTGGCCCATGATGTTGTGCTGGCCATTTACCCTAATCTAAGATAAGACCATAAGACATAGGAACAGAATTAGGGCACTTGGCCCATCGAGTCTGCTCCGCCATTCAATCATGGTTGATATTTTGTCATCCCCATTCTCCTGCCTTCTCCCCATACCCCCGATCCCTTTAATAATCAAGAACCTATCTATCTCTGTCTTAAAGACACTCAGTGATTTGGCCTCCACAGCCTTCTGCGGTAAAGAGTTCCCCAGATTCACCACCCTCTGGTTGAAGAAATACCTCCTCATCTCTGTTTTAAAGTATCGTCCCTTTAGTCTGAGATAGTGTCCTCTGGTTCTAGTTGTTCCTACAAGTGGAAACATCCTCTCCACGTCCACTCTTTTCAGGCCTTGCAGTATCCTGTAAGTTTCAATAATATCCCCCCTTATCCTTCTAAACTCCAACCAGTACAGGCCCAGAGTCCTCAACCGTTCTTCATACAAAAAGCTCTTAATTCCAGGGATCATTTTTGTGAACCTCCTCCAGACTCTTTCCAAGGCCAGGACATCCTTAAATACGGGGCCCATAACTGCTCACAATACATCAACCTAACCTACACCCCTTGAATTTACTGCTGTCCATGTGCCTGTCCAAGAGTCGCTTAAATGTCCGTAATGACTCTGACTCCACCATCTCTGCTGGCAATGCATTCCATACACCCACCATTCTCTATGTAAAAAACCTACCTCTGACATCTCCCCTATACCTTCCTCCAATCACCTTAAAATTATGTCCCCTCGTGACAGCCATTTCTGCTCAGGGGAAAAGTCTTTGGCTATCCATGCCTCTCATCACCTTGTACACCTCTATCAAGTCACCTCTCTTCCTTCTTCGTTCCAGTGAGAAAACCCCTCGCTCCCTCAACCTTTCTTCATAAGACATGCCCTCCAGTCCAGGCAGCATCCTGGTAAATCTCCTCAGCACCTTCTCCAAAGCATCCACATCCTTCCTATAATGAGGCGACCAGAACTGGACACGATATCCCAAGTATGGTCTAACCAGGGTTTTATGAAGCTGCAGCAAAACCTCCAGGCTTTTAAACTTAATCCCCCCGTTAATGAAAGCCAACACACCATATGCCTTCTTAACAACCCTATCAACCTGGGTGGCAACTTTGAGGGATCTATGTACGTGGACCCCAAGATCCCTCAGTTCCTCCACACTTGCAAGAATCCTGCCTTTAACCCTGTATTCGGCATTCAAATTTGACCTTCCAAAATGAATCACTTCACAATTATCTAGGTTGAACTCTATCTGCCACTTCTCGGCCTAGCTCTGCATCATGTCAATAACCTGCAACAGCCCTCAACACTATCTACAACTCCACCAACCTTCGTGTCATCGGCAAACTTACTAACCCACCCTTCCACTCCCTCATCCAAGTCATTTATAAAAACCACAAAGAGCAGAAGTCTCAGAACAGACCCCTGCGGGACACTACTGGTCACTGACTTCCAGGCGGAATACTTTCCATCCACTACAACTCTGTCTTCTTTCGCCCAGCCAATTCTGTATCCAGACAGCAAAATTTCCCTGTATCCCATGTCCCCTAACTTTCTGAATGAACCTACCATGAGGAACCTTATCAAATGCCTTACTGAAATCCATATGCACCACATCCACTGCCTGACCTTCATCAATGTGTTTTGTCACATCCTCAATTAATTTAATGAGGCTTGTGAGGCATGACTTGCCCCTCACAAAGCCATGCTGACAATCTTTAATCAAACTATGTTTTTCTAAATAATCATAAATCCTATCTCTCAGAATCCTTTGCAATATTTTGCTGACCACAGACATAAGACTGATTGGTCTGTAATTCACAGGGATTTCCCTATTCCCTTTCTTGAACAGGGGAACAATATTCGCTTCCCTTCACTTTGTTACCAAACAGATCCTGTCTTCGTCTGCCAATATTATGTGTAGACTTTCTGCCTTGATTGTCGGATAACACTCGCGAGAGGAAGCCCTAATAAGTTAACCCCGAACTGAGAAATATTGAGGTAATTTTGCTTTCTGATCACTGCCCTGACCTAAAAGGTAGCTGAATATAGATCACAGATTGACTGTCCCAAATTGTATGGTTCTGGCTACCTGGTGCCTGTTTTGGAAGTTAATTAAATCTTGAAGTTTTTGGAGCTGACCAGTCATGCAAAACACTTTGCTGCCTTTCTCATCTTGCATTAGTGACAATGTAAACATCAGCTGAAGAAATATCAGCATTTCTATAGAGCACTGAACTCAAAAACGAATAAAGTGAAATTCAAGGTGAATACTGATTTCTAAGTTGGTTTGAAATTCTTCCTCTATTACGCCTTTTCTCGTTTGCAGTTGGGAATATTCCATATGAAGCCACAGAAGAACAGTTGAAGGATATTTTCTCTGAAGTTGGTCCAGTGTTGAGTTTCAGGTATCTTCGTCGTGACAATGTATAGTTGGCTGCTGTCACATTTCCGCACTGAACTTTTATGAGCAATACTTTGGAAGGCGTGAAGTCCCCAAGGAAGTGTCTTGTTCTCCAAATTCTTTTTTCCAGTGGAGGTTTTACTTTTTTTAACCTGCCCTCCCATTCTCCCAGAAAAAAATCTACATTTAACCTAAAAGAAAAGAAAATGTACAGAGATCTGACCACTTTTATAAGGAATCATGTGATTTTATGGAACAACTATTATGTCACAGGATGTTTCGCTGTCTTTGAATGGAAGTATTTTGTTAATCGAAAATCTTGTCTCTGATGCCTTTAAATACTATAATAAAAAAAATCCAATTCATACGGCACTTTCACATATTCAGGATATCAAGACATGCTTCACAGCTAATATATCACCTCTAAAATATAGTCACTGTTACACAGGCCAGTTCCTCAAGCCAATTTGAACATCACGTGATTCCACAAACAGGAAATTATAGAAGTGGCAACTTATTAAGAGTTAAACCACTCTGTTTAGTTATTTATGTAGTCTCATGCAATTATTTGCGTCTTTTCTTTGCCTGGTGCCATTGCTCTTAATGGAGACCAGTTGGAATCTGGGGTCCTGCCGTTCTGCTCACTAAAAGAGAGACCTCAACTTCAAATTTGTAACTTATCCAGAAACATAGACAAATCTAATCTTACTGAAATGATTATAGTTGGGTTATTTATATTTGGAAGATATTTAAATCAGACGTAGAACATCTCACAAGCTGTCCTGAGCAGTTTGACTAATGGAATTTTTCAGTAGGAGAATGCAGCTGATGAACCTTAGCTACACTAGAAATTTCAATGTAATTCTCAATATTTTCATTAACATACCTATCAAACTGTTAAACTTTCTGAAGTGGGTTATGTAGCATGTGACTAAGTTTCTTATTGCAGAATAACTAATGAAAGAAGTAACAAGCACACTGTTTGCTTGGTATGAGTGATGTATATGATGGTTCCCAGAAAATAATTGGGAATATATAATAAGCATCGGCTGCTTAGGGAACATGAAATGCATCAGAAAGTTTGTACTACTTGAAAGAAAGGTTATTTAGTTCTCAGCTTGGCTCAATGAGAGCACTCTCACCTCAGAGAAAGTTGTGGAATGGAGACCATGAGCTAAGCTGATTGTTCTTTAGAAGATGTAGGGGAATGTTGCATGTTTCAGGTGAGAGTTAAAGACAATCCCTGTCAACATGTTGAGGTGGATATAAATGATTCCATAGGATTTCTTAAAAAAAAAATGGGTGTTTTTCCAATAATTGCCCAACATTAATTTTTAGTCAGTGTGGTCTAAAATATTGAGTGATCACCCATTTAATATTTGTGGGACTTTGCTCTGAGCAAAGGCTTTACTGTGTTTAACTATAAAAGTAACTACTTGAAAAACATTTCTCTCTCCCCTTCCTGACTTGTACCATATCAATGGATGCCTTGTGATATTCTTCAAAACCCCTCTGATGGGTTCATTTCCCATTGTCCAATTTTTTTCCTGGTTAAAACTTGTTCTACTAGCACGTGATAAGCCATTTGTTAGTTTTGTTATCTTTTATTGCAGACTTGTGTATGATAGAGAAACTGGTAAACCCAAAGGATATGGCTTCTGTGAGTACCAGGATCAGGAGACTGCACTCAGTGCCATGCGCAATCTCAATGGGAGGGAATTTAATGGAAGAGCGCTGCGTGTGGACAATGCTGCTAGTGAGAAAAATAAGGAAGAGCTCAAGAGTGAGTATTAATCTATGCCGTACCAGTGCTTCTGATCTATTGTGAAACAAAATCCTTCAGTCATAAATATTTGGCGTTTGCATTTTCTGAAAAGCGTGTTTTGCTGCCTTCCATCATGCATTGTGGCACACTTAAAATAGGTCTTGAATGAGGTAGGTGCTGGATAGGATCAGGGGTATGAAGTTGGGGAAGGCCCCAGGGCCGGATAGACACCCGGCAGAATTTTATAAGGAATTTGCAATGGACCAGGCACCACATCTGTTGGGGGTGCTTAATGAAGCACTGGAGAAGGGGGAAGCTACCAAAGATGGAGCTATGCAGGCAGTGATCACGCTAATCCCAAAAATAGGGAAGATCATGTAGGCCCATATCACTACAGTAGTCCCCCGTTATACCGCGCTCAGCAATACCGCAGTTTGCGATATACGGCGGGGGGGGCTTATGGACCCCAACTGTCAGCTTCCCTCTCCGGATCAAAGTGAGCCGGCCGCTGAAATTGACACTGCCGGCTGATTGGAGGGAGATTCAGTGAGAGAGGAGCAGCGTTCCTGGTAAGTTTCTGTGGGTTTCCTAATATGAACTAAGGGAACTAGGTGGTGGGTTATGCAGATTCTATTCGTATCCAATATCCACTGCTGCATATTGGCTCTGCAACTTTTTTTTTGGACCGGAAGCATTGGATAAAACCTTCGATCAGAGTTCTGATAAGAACTTACTTTAATTTACTGCAGAATTATTACATTATGCTACCATAAGTTAAATATAAATTAAAGTAAGAAAGTAGCACTTCTAAATTTATTTAAAAATCTATGCATGCGCTTCCCATTGTGAGTCTACAGGGGTCGGGGGGAGAGATCAGACCCCCGTAGACTCACAATGGGAAGCGCATGCATAGATTTTAAAATAAATTTAGAAGTGCTACTTTCTTACTTTAACTTACATTATGCTACCATAAGTTAAATATAAGTTAAAGTAAGAAAGTAGCACTTCTAAATTTATTTAAAAATCTATGCATGCGCTTCCCATTGTGAGTCTACGGGGGTCTGATCTCTCCCCCCGCCCCCCGTAGACTCACAATGGGAAGCGCATGCATAGATTTTTAAATAAAGTTAGAAGTGCTACTTTCTTACTTTAACTTATATTTAACTTATGGTAGCACAATGTAATAATTCTGCAGTCAACTAAAGTAAGTTCTTATCAGAACTCTGATCGAAGGTTTTATCCAATGCTTCCGGTCCAAAAAAATAGTTGCAGAGCCAAAGAAACCCCATCGTGGATATCCGCGGCTCGGATGCAACGCGGGTGGCTGTCTTGGACCCCAACACCCCCGTTATAACGGGGGACTACTGTATTGAACACGGATGAGAAAGTATTGGTTAAATTGTTGGTAGGGAGGATGAATGATTGTATCCTGGAGGTGGTTGCAGAAGATCAACCACTTCGCTTTGTGAAGGGCAGGCAGCTCACGAGTAATATAAGACGACTCTTAAATGTAGTGATGAATCCATCACTCTGGTACCGGAGGTGGTGGTGTCCCTGGAAGCGGAGAAGGCATTTGATTCGGTGGAGTGACGATACTTGTTCGAGGTTTTGGGAAGGTTTGAGCCGGGATTTGTGGCGGTTGCTGTACGTGGCACCAAGGCCGAGTGTGAGGATGAATAATATGAGTTTGCAAAGCTTTGACTGACACAGGGTTGCCCGTTGTCGCCGTTACTCTTTGCGCTGGCCATAGAGCCATTGGCGATGGGGAGTGGCAGGGGATTATCAGGAGACAGGGCGCATCAGATGTCACTCTATGCCGATGACCTGTTGATGTATAATTTGGATCTGCTGGAAAGTATGGGAAGGATTATGGGCCTGATGGGGAGGTTTGGAGGATTCTCGTTGTACAGACTGAATGTAGGGAAAAGTGAATGAGCTGGCACGGTGGGCTAATTTAGGGGGGATATCATTTGCGGTAGCGAGGGATACGTTTAGATATTTGGGGATTCAGGTAGCGAGGGAATGGACGGGACTCCATAAGTGAAACCCAACAAAGCCGGTTGAGGAAGCCAGGGGGGATCTCAGGAGGTGGGATACATTGACGTTGGCGACGAGGGTCCAAGTGGTGAAAATTAATATTCTGCCGAGGTTCTTGTTTATTTTTCAGTCTCTCCAGATCTTTATACTAACTGCCTTTTTTCAGAAATTGAACATTTTAATTTCTGGCGCTGTATGGGTGGGCAAGGTGCTGAGGGTCGGGAAGACCCTGCTACGGATTCAGCAGGGGTGGTTGGCTTTGCCGAATCTGGGGAGCACTGCGTAGGGTACAAGGATCCTGTGCAAGGATGAGTCTGATGCAGTTTAAGTGCACTGGTGCACATGAGTAGGGTGAGAATCAGTGAGATCTTCCAGGGGGTTGCAGATGCGTGTGAGAGGTATGGGCGAGGGTTGGGGAATCACGTGCACGTGTTTTGGGGTTGTGAAAAATTGGGATGTTTCTGGGTAGGAGTGTTTGCGGACCTCGCCAGGATAGTGGGGGAGGAGGTGGACCCAGACCTTTTAGATATTAGGAGTTTCGGAGAAGCCAGAGCTCATGGAGAGGAGGAAGGTCGATGACGTGGCCTTTGCCTCTCTGATTGCACGGCGGCGAATTTTACTGGAGTGACGGTCGGCATCGCCACCGGGGTAGCGGCTTGGTTGGGTGACCTGTAGTACTTCCTATGCTTGGAGAAGATAAAGTATGAGCTCTCCAGATGGGTTTGAGAAAAGGTGTTGGATGTTTGTGACCATGTTTGAGGAGGGAGGGTGTAAAAAGGGATAAGATTTGTACAGACTGTATAGTTGATTGCTGGGAAGTATGTTTCCTGGGGTGTTTATTTTTTGTAACCTGTTTTGATACATGTTTGTAATAAAATACACTTTAAAAAATAGGTCTTCAAAGCATGGTAGCACAAGTGAATAGCACTGTGGCTTCACAGCGCCAGTGTCCAGGGTTTGGTTCCTGCTGGGTCACTGTCTGTGCAGAGTCTTCACGTTCTCACCGTATTTGCGTGGGTTTCCTCTGGGTGCTCCGGTTTCCTCCCACAGTCCAAAGACGTGCAGGTTAGGTGGCTTGGCCATGATGAATTTCCCTTAGTGACCAAAAAGGTTAGATGGGGTTATTGGGTTACGGGGCTTAGGGTGAGGGCTTAAGTGGGTCAGTGCAGACTTTAGATGGCCTCCTTCTGCACTGTATGTTCTATGTGAATACTTGGCTTGTAAACAAAACTGGCAAATTCAATTCGAGTCAATTCAATTTGTAAAGTTGTTCTGCACCGTTCAGTTCCTATTCCTATTTCCTGCTATGGTTAAGTTTTTACATTGATTGTCCAAATGCAAGGATTAATGATGAGCTACAAATGCTTCAAATAAAGTCTAAAAGTTCTACAATGACAAATCTTTACACGCCAAACAAACTTGCTTATTGAAGATTTCTACTGGCATTTCAGTCTCGTGTAAATATTATTGCAGGATATTTTTTAACTATGTCTATGCTGTAGACATGTTCTGTGCTGTACTGTTCTATGTTCTATGTTCTATGTTCTATCACATAGCATTTGTCAATTCAGGGAAGCCATGTAATACTTTGATTAATGTAATTTTAAAAACTATTTTGCAGAGGAGAATATGCTAGACTCCCGGACCTTTCACATTTTCACTTAGCTGGGAAACCTGACAGGTTTACTTCTGGTTATAGAGCGGGTTGAAATTTGTTGATGTGTCGAATGTCCAATATAATTAATACATTTATTAACAACTTAGGGTATTGAGATTCTTGTGATTGTTTGAGGTTTGCCATGCTCATTTTTGGCTGACTGTGGTGCCTGAAATTGAAACTGAGATACAGAAACTCGATACAGAGTACAGAAGAATTACCTGGAAGAATAGGAGCCTAACATTTGCAGTCAGCATTGAAGACAACAGAAATGGTAGTTAAAATGGTTCTCTGGCAATGTACATTTTTTGGATAATATATCAGGGATTTTTCAGTCCTGATTTTCTTCCAGGACTTTACCTTAATTTCCTTGACCCAACCTATCCTCCCATGAACCAAACCATATGCCCTGCTCTCTTTCTGTCAAGGGAATGGGTGACCACCATGCAGTGCAAGAGAGCTAAGCAGGCAGGGCAGGAATCTCCTGTGGCCATCCCCTGCAAAACAGATATACTGTTTTGGATACTGTTGATGGGAATAACCTCTCGGGGAAAGCAGCAACAGCCAAATTTGTTGCACCATGGTTGGGGAGGAGTAAAAAGTGTGAGAATGCAATAGTTATAGGGGATTCCATTGTAGGTGTTTTTGTGGCCACAAATGAGACTCCGGATGGCATGTTGCCTTCCTGGTGCTCAGGTCAAGGATGTCTCGGAGCGGTTACAGGACATTCTGGAGAGGGAGGGTGGCCAGCCAGTAGTTGTGGTACACATCGGTACCAACGACATAGGTAAAGAAAGGGATTAAGTCCTGAAAGCATAATATAGGGAGTTAGGAAGAAAGTTGAGAAGTCGAACCTCAAAGGTAGTGATCTCAGGAATACTACCAGTGTCACGTACTAGTCAGAATAGAAATGGTAGAATGTATCAGATGAATACATTGCTGAAGGGATGATGTGAGATGGAGAGTTTTACATTTCTGGGTCATTTGGACCGTGTTGGGGAAGGTGGGACCTGTACAAACTGGATGGGTTACGCCTGGCCAGCGGGTGCGGAGTGTATTTGCTAGAGTGGTTGGGGAGGGTTTAAACTAATATGGCAGGGGGTGAGAACCTATGTAAGGATTCAGAGCAGCGGGAAATCAGGAACAAGACAAAAATAGAGAAACGAGAATAAGATAAATTAATAGGCAGAAAAATCAAGGGCCCGTATCCGATAATTACACTGCAAAATAGCGGGGAGGGGACAAGGAACGTTAAAAGAACGAGCCTTAATGTTTTGTACCTGAATGTGCGCAGCATTCAAAATAAAATGGATGTATTAACAGTGCAAATAGATGTAAAAGGATATGATATAGTTGGAATTATGGAGTCATGGCTCCAAGGTGACCAAGGATGGGAACTGAACACTGAGGGTTACTCAGTTTATAGGAAGGACAGACAGAAAGGAAAATGTGATAGAGCTGCATTTTTGTTTAACAAAGCTATTGATACAATATTGAGGAAAGATATTAGTACAGATGATTTGGAATCTGTCTGGGTCGAGTTAAGAAGGGGCAAAAAACATTCAGAAAGGTGGTATACAGATCACCACACTGCAGTGGTAATGATGGGAATAGCATCAGCCAGGCAATCAGAGATGCTTGTGAGAAAGGAAGATCTGTGATTATGCGTGACTCAAATTAGTCACAGTATAAAAGTGGAGGAATTTCTGGAGTGTATATGGGATGGTTTTCTGGAACAGTATGTTGAGGAACCAACAAGGGAACACACCATCTTGCACTAGATGTTATGCAATGTGAAAGGATAAGTTAGCAATCTAATTGTGAGAGAACCCTTGGAGATGAGTGACTATTATATGGTAGAATTCTTTATCAAGGTGAATAGTGAGGTAGTTGATTCTGAAACCAGGGTTCTGAACCTCAATAAAGGTAACTATGTTGGTATGAGGCATGAGCTGACTAAGACGGACTGGGAAACATTACTGAAAGAAAAGATAGTGGACAGGCAATGGCAGGCATTCAAGGAACAAATAGGTGAACTCCAAAATTTGTTTATTCCTATTTGGCGCAAGAGTAGAAAGGGAACTGTCCATGGATTACAAGGGAAATTAGGGATAGTATTAGATTCAAAAAAGAGGCATACAAATTAGCAAGAAAAGGCTGAGGATTGGGAACAGTTTAAAATTCAGCAAAGGGAGACCAAGAGATTGATTAAGAAAGGGAAAATACAATTTAAAAATAAACTAATGGGGAATATAAAACCTGACTAAAAGTTTCTATAGGCATGTAAAGAGAAAAAGATTGATAAAAACTAATGTAGGTCCCTTGCAGTCAGAAACGGGGGAATTCATAACAGGGAACAAAGAAATGGCTGAGGGACTAAATTCGTACTTTGCTTCTGTTTTCATAAAGGAAGACATGAATAATGTACCGGAAGTTCTGAGAAACACAAGTTTCAGTGAGGAGCTGAAGGAAATTAGTGTTAGTAAAGAAATGGTTTTGGAGAAATTAATGTGATTGAAGGCGGACAAATTTCGAGGGCCTGATAATCTTGATCCCAGTGTACTTAAGGAAGTGATCCTAGAAATAGTAGATCCATTGTAATTTTCCAAAATTCTTTGGACTCTGGAATGGATCCTACAGATTGGAGGGTAACAAATGTAGCCCCTTATTCAAAAAGAGAGGTAGAAATAAAACAGCGAACTATAGACCAGTGAGCCTAACATTGGTAGTTGGGAAGTTGCTGGAGTCCATTATCAAGGATTTCATAGCACAGCATTTGGAAAGCAGTGGTGTAATCGGACAAAGTCAGCATGAATTTACGGAAAGAAAATCATGCTTGACAAATCTATTAGAATTCTTTGAAGATGTAAGTAGTTGAGTTGACCAGGACGACCGGTGGATGTGGTTTATAGATGCTTCATCGGGATTTGGACAGGCTGAGTGAGTGGGCACATGCACGGTAGGTGCAGTATAATGTGGATAAGTGTGGGTTATAGGAAGGCCGATTGTTATTTGAATGGGTGTAAATTGAGAGAGGTGGATACTCAGCGAGACCTTGGTGTCCTCGTGCATCAGTCACTAAAAGTAAGTGTGTTGGTACAGCAGGCAGAATAACGAAGGCAAATGGTATGTTAGCCTCCATAGCAAGAGGATTTGAGTACAGGAATTGGGATGTTTTACGACAATTGTATTGGGTATTGGTGAGGCGACACCTGGAGTATTATGTGCAGTTTTGGTGTCCTTATCTAAGGAAGGGTGCTCTTGCCATGGAGGGAGTGCAGCAAAGGTTTACCAGGTTGATTCCTCGAATGACTGGACAGTCATATGACAAGAGACTAAGTTGGTTAGGATTATATTCATTGGCATTTAGAAGAGTGAGAGGGGATCTCATAGGAACTTACAATACTCTGACAGGATAGAAAGAATGTTCCTGATGGTGGAGATGTCCTACTCCACAGACGCCTATCCTGTAATTTCCACTCTGATGCCATGTTTTTCTATACCTCCCACGTCAACATTTTTTCCAACTCATTGCAAAGGACAATTAGTGACAGAAGAACATTTTTTTCATGTAGCTTTGTACAGTTCAATTTGGAGCTAAAGTTGCTGTTTTCTGTTCTCCATCTTGAAATAGTGAAGTTAACCATCTTCCATTTTAGCTCTAGTTATTAAAAATATACATTTCTATTATACCAGGCTATAAAACCTTTAAGAACATTGTTATGTTAGCTGGTAATTTTAATAATCTTGTGCACCAGATCTGTGAACACTACACTCCCAGACTACCAGAGGTAATCCAATTGCATTACAGCCTTTTCAGAATGTTACATAACATTATTCTTAATTCTTTTGCAGATCTGGGTACAGCAGGCCCTGTCATGGAGTCTCCGTATGGGGATCCAGTCTCACCGGAAGATGCTCCAGAATCCATAAGTCGTGCTGTTGCCAGCCTTCCACCTGAACAAATGTTCGAACTCATGAAACAAATGAAGGTTTTATTTCCTTTTAATTCTTTGTTGAATTCAACAAAATTTTAAAACATATGTCCATTTTGATGGAAATATATTGTTGAGCGAACTTAAACTAGCAGACTTCCTGTTCCATTCCTTCCCCCACTGCAATCAGGGGAGAGTGAAGAATCAGGGTGACACTCAGTCAGGAGAGCACCATAGACTTCTGGCTAGATATAGCTATATTTTGTGGGCTCTTTGCGACAAGTTTCCGATCAACTTACTCAGCTGGAAAAGTGTGTGGTTTTGAAAGATAACAGTTCTGTAGGGAAGGAAAATAGCTACTTCATAGATCATTACAGAACATAGTTGAAACAGAATCACAAAAAGAGATATTAGATCAGATGAACAAAAGCTTGGTCAAAGAGGTTCTAAGGAGTGTTGTAAAAGAGAAAAGCGAGGTAGAGAGACAGAGATGTGTATGGTGTATCGCAGAACTTGGGGTGTAAGCATCTGATGGTGCAGACAAAATTAGTGGAGTGCATAAAATCAGGAGTGCTCAAGAGGTAAGAATTAGATGAGCAAAGATATCTAGAGAAGATTACAGGGTTTGGGAGGTTGAAGCCATGGAGTGATTTGAAAGCAAGAATGAGAATTTTAAAACCACAACATGGCTTGACTGGAAGCCAATGTAGATTACACAGCACAGAGGTGATAGGTGAATGGGATTTGTTACGAATTAAGATATTGACAGCAGAGTACCGTGTTAATGGCTTAACCGTAGGCTAACCTAAAGTATGATCTGAGGTTTATGGATTTTAGATGTGCGTAAATATTTCTGCTGTGGAAGTAGAAATCAAGTCAGTCATGCTGCAGCTGTGGCAATGCTGAGCAAGAATGGAAAATTGTTGTCTGCAAACTTTAATTTTGAATGAGAATCTCTTGTTCCAGTCATATCAGGAAAGAATATTTAGGAAATCCATAATGATCAAAGGCAAAAGATCATTCTTGTGAATAATGGTTGATTGCCAGTCATTCATCTAGTCTCCTCTATTTTGTGCTATCTTAGAAAAGGTTCAGAAAATCTTGAACCACAAAACTCCTGCAACTACATGATACCTATAATGAGAGTGAGAAGCCCTGCCATTCACAGGTGGACAATTTGGCTTGAACTACTAGATTTTCCTGGTGTGGCAGTGATTACCATTTATTCAGTGTCTCTTTGCAAGGACCTTTGTTTTCATAGTTGTGCAGCAGAAATGAAATTGGTGGTGCATAACTGAAATAAACCTGTGTACCATCACAATCTCATGTCATGTATATATATTTTTATACGTGCAGCCACATACTATCCATACAATTTGTTATAGCTAAATGTGTTCTACATGTGCAAACATTGAGCACAATGCTCTCTTTTTCAGCTCTGCATTCAGAACAGTCCTCAGGAAGCTCGTAACATGCTTTTGCAGAACCCACAACTGGCATATGCGCTCTTGCAGGCACAAGTAGTTATGAGAATTGTGGATCCTGAAATTGCCATGGTGAGTGTATGCTTTTAAAAACACTCCTTCCAGCCATTACACACTTTCAAAATGTTGATGTCAGAAGCATGCCTGAGAAAAGTTTATGCTGAACAGTTAGTATTACAACTTTATTGTGCAATAGGAGGACTTTTAAATGCAAGATCTCTTCAATCTGCTCCAATAGTTTCTGTTACTCAATTTCTGACCATGTTGGGTACCTATTACAAGTAAATGAAAAGCTGATGATGATGAACAATACTGAAATGCTTTGTTCTTTTTAGAAAATGTTACATCGACCTGCCAATGTGACGCCACTGATTTCATCTGGCCAACCTGCAGCAGGCCCGAATGCCCCACCAGTTCAAGCTGCTCCTCCAGTGTCCCAGCCCCAACCTATGGTAGGTTTCATTAGTTCGGACAACAAGCAAACCATTATTTTGTACACAGCTGATGTATGTAATACAGGAATTGAATGTTTGACCTGTTCGTTGATGCTCCAGCTATATGGTATTCGAGTTAAGTTGTGGAATTCAATACCCCTGATGCTCATAAAAATCATTAAGGTTATTAAAGTCAATTGGACAAAAGTTGAATTTGACTTATTCATTCTCCATAGACCAGTGATTCTGTGATAATGCAGATTCTTGTTTCCACTAATAGCCCCTTAGAATGTTCTGAAAAATTGCAAGTGAAATTGTCTCCAGATTTCTACCTTCACTTTCGGGTGCCAGGAATCTTGGCAGAACACAGAAACAACCATGTTCTTGCTCTGATCCCTCATCTAATTTTCAGATTTCAGTCGCATTCGCTGTCAGCAATTGAGACAAAAACTCTTTTTAAAAGCAAATTACTGCAGATGCTGGAATCTGAAACGAAAGAGAAAATGCTGAAAGAATCTCAGCAGGTCTGGCCGCATCTGTAGGGACAGAAAAGAGCTCACGTTTCGAATCCAGGTGACCCTTTGTCAAAGCCCTTTGTCAAAACCCAAAAATCTTTTTGGTGTTTTTGTTTCTGTGTTTGACCTCTCCTGTGCTCCTGGCCCTGGAGCCCATTATGATACCCTTGTTGTTTCAGCTATCTCAGCACTTCTGGAATTGGATTGAGGACTATGTACTTCATTTTAAATCTTTGATTCACTTGCACTTAAAGCCAGCAAGAGGGCTAAAATTAACAGAAGCTGAACTTCAATTTAATGAAAGTCTGTCATGGGTCAAAATATTTATTTTTCCAAGGCTTAAGGGCTACATTTTCATTCTCACTAATCACAGTGGTTAGCATTGCTGCGTCAACAGCAGGTTCAATTCCGGCCTTGGGAGACTATCTGTGTGGGGTTTGCACATTCTCCCTGTATGTGCGGAGGTTTCCTCCCACAGTCCAAAGATGTGCGAGGTGCAGTGGGATGGTGCTGGAGTTTGGATCTACCAGGTCCTGACGGTGGAGTTGGCAAAAAGACGAGCGGCATTCGGGCGAGTGAAGGCGGCACTGTACAAAAAGGGGGTATGATTTGGTATGGTATACCCGGCGAAGCGGAGGGTGACGTATGATGCCAAAGACTTTTATTTTGAGACAGCGAAGGCGCATGAGGCGTTTGTGAGAGCAGAAGGCTTGGGACAGACGTGAGGAGTGGAGCTGGACGAGAGACTGTGGACTGTGATTGGGGAGCTGGAAAATGTTTAAATGCTATAACTTTCTTTTTACTGACGTGTGTTGTAATTTACTTCTCTTCACATTGTTACAGAGTTCAAGTTATTGGTTGGGTTGATTGGCATTCTGTGTTGCGACGGTTATATATTTAGTGAATTGTATGGGTTGGATTGTTATTTTTGTTTTTTCTGTCTCTGGGACTGGGTGGGAGGGGTTGGTATATCTTGGCGGGGGGAGCCACCCGCTCTAGCTAACTACAGTTGGCTAGTGAACGGAGGTGAGGTGAGAGGGGGGCTGCGGACATTGTAGCCTTGTTAGCAGGTTTTGATAGCCTACGAGGCAAGCGAGGAGTGGGGGGAAGGGATTGATGCTGGGAGATGTTTTTTCGAGATGAAATGTAGGGGGGAGGGGGGTTTGGGAGGGGGGGGGAGGGGTTCGATGTTAATAATGGATAGGGATGGATCAGGCTCCTGGGGCAGGGTCTGATGGTATGATGATAGCAGATAAGAGGGGCGGGGGGGGAAGAGAGGGGTGAGAGACCCTCAGTTAGGATAGTCACGTGGAATGTGAGGGGGTTAGGAGGTCCGGTCAAGAGGTCAAGGGTGCTTGCACATCTTAAAAGTTTGAAAGACGATATAGCAATGCTGCAGGAGACTCACTTGAGGGCGAAGGACCAGGTGAGAATGGTTGGGTTAGTCAGGTATTTACTCTGGATTTGGTGGAATGGCTCGAGGGGTAGCTGTAATGGTCAGCAAAAGAGTACGCTTCCAGATGGAGAAGGTGGTGGCAGATCAGGGGGGTAGATATGTGATTGTGACAGGGGCGCTGGAGGGGGAGGTTAGTGGCGCTGTTAAATGTATACGATCCCAATTGGGACGATGTGGGATTCGCAAAGAAGGCGTTTGGGGCCATCCCCAACTTGGACACACACGAATTGATAGTGGAGGGGGGACTGGAACTTGTTGCAGGAGCCAAGGTGGGACAGGTCACAGCAGCGCTCGCTGGTCCCATCAGGGAGGTGACGGCGTTGGCAGGGCTAATGGTGGAAATGGGAGGGGTGGACTCTTGGAGGTTTATGCACCCGAGGGAATGGGAGTACTCGTTTTTCTCAGCAGTCTATAAGGTACACTTGTGGATCGACTTTTACGTGGTGGGGAAGGCTTTGCTAGCTGGGGTTAAGGGGTCGGAATACTCGTCAATTGTAGTGTCAGATCATGCTCCGCATTGGGTGGATATCATACTGGAGGAGCGGGTAGCGCAGAGGCAGGGGTGGAAATTTGATGTGGGACTTTTGGGGGACCAAGTGGTCTGTGACAAAATTGAAACGGTAATGGAGGAATATGTAGGTTTCAACTGTACGGATGAGGTGTCGAAGGCCGTTGTCTGGGAGGCTTTAACAGCGGTGGTGAGGGCTGAGGTGATTTTGTTTAAGGTCAGGGTGGACAAAGAGGAGAGGTTGGAGCAGCAGAGGGTAATAGATGAGATTTTGGAGGTAGATAGGAGTTATGCAGAAGATGGGGACCCAGCGCAGCTGGAAAAGAGGAAGGAGCTACAGGCGAGCTTTGACCGAATATCTACCAGGAAGGCAGTGCGCCAACTGAGGTGTAGTTTACGAACATGGAGATAAGGCAGGGGGTATATTAGCAGGTCAGCTCCGGAGGGAAGCAGCGGCAAGGGTGAGGGATAGGGCAGGGAAGTTGGTGGTAGCTCCGGATCTGATTCACAAGGTTTTTGAGGAATTTTATGAGGTTGTACAGGTCAGAGCCACCGGGGGGAGACCGTGAGATGCAGGAATTTCTAGATGGGTTGGAACCGAGTGTGTCGGTAGGGGGAATATTGGATCTGCTTCAAGTGTTTGGGTCTTTCTCTGAGTACAAACTAAATTTAGACAAGAGTGAGTACTTTGTGGTGTCTCGGCAGGGGAGGGGAGGGCTGCCATTCCGTAGGTACCTGGAGGTGTAGGTTGCCTGGGAGTGAGGAGGGCTCCGCAAGTACAACATTTCTAGTTTGGTGGGGAGAGTGAAAGCTGATCTGGCAAGGTGGGATGGTCTCCCTCTATCACTGGCGGGTCGGGTACAGGCGGTTAAAATGAACGTGCTGCGCGATTTCTGTTTATTTTTCAATGCCTGCCGATTTTCCAGCCAAAGGCTTTTTTCAAGGAGATTGAGGGAAGGATTGCTTCATTCATATGGGGAGGGAAGGTGGCAAGAGTTTGAAAGGTGCTGCTACAGAGGGGAAGGCAGGCAAGGAGTTTAGGTCTTCCGAACCTGATATATCACTACTCGGCGACGAATGTGGAGAAGGTGCGGAGCTGGGTCAGAGGGATTGATTCCCAGTGGGTCAGAATGGAGGAGAGTTTGTGCAGGGGGTCGGGATTGAAAGCACTGGCAACAGCGCCGCTCCCGATAGCCCCAGGGAAGTACTCAGGGAGTCCAGTAATAATAGCTTCATTGAGAATTTGGAGGCAGTTTCGCCAACACTTTGGGTTGGGGGCAGGGTCAAGGGAAATGCCGATTCGGGGGAACCACAGATTTGAGCCAGGGAGGTGGGATGGAAATTTTCGGAAATGGGAGGAGAAGGGGATTAAGATACTAAAAGATTTGCTTCCTAGGGGTCAGTTTACAGGGCTTGAAGGAGCTGGAAGCGAAGTATGGGCTGGAGCAGGGGGAAATGTTTAGATACATGCAGGTTTGAGATTTTGCCAGAAAGGAGATACAGAGCTTCTCGGTGGAGCCGGCCTCCGCATTGCTGGAGGAAGTGCTGACGACAGGGGGACTGGAGAAGGGGCTAAAACATTCATATGTTTTGGTCCTGTCCAAAGCTAGAGGATTACCGGAAGGAGGTTTTTAGGGTAATTTCTAAAGTGGTACACGTGAAGCTGGACCCGGATGGCCATATTCGGGGTGACGGACCTGCCAGGGTTGGAAATGGGTGCAGAGGCAGATGTTGCAGCCTTCGCCTCGCTGATCGCCCGAAGGTGGATCCTGATGGGATGGAGAGCCACCTCTCCACCCTGTGCCCTGGCGTGGCGGGGGAGATACATGCAGGTTTGAGATTTTGCCAGAAAGGAGATACAGAGCTTCTCGGTGGAGCCGGCCTCCGCATTGCTGGAGGAGGTGCTGACGACAGGGGGACTGGAGAAGGGGCTAAAACGTTCATATGTTTTGGTCCTGTCCAAAGCTAGAGGAGTACCGGAAGGAGGTTTTTAGGGTAATTTCTAAAGTGGTACACGTGAAGCTGGACCCGGATGGCCATATTCGGGGTGACGGACCTGCCAGGGTTGGAAATGGGTGCAGAGGCAGATGTTGCAGCCTTCGCCTCACTGATCGCCCGAAGGTGGATCCTGATGGGATGGAGAGCCACCTCTCCACCCTGTGCCCTGGCGTGGTGGGGGGACTTTTTGAAATCTTGACTCTTGAGAAGGTTAAGTTTGAACTGAGAGAAAGAATGGGAGGGTGCTACAATTCATGGGCATTAGTCATCATGCACTTTCAAGAACTGGATAACATCGAACATTAGTTGGGGGGTGGGTGGGAGGTTTAGGGGGAGGGGGTGGTGTGTTTTGACGGTGTTATGGGCAGCACGGTAGCATAGTGGTTAGCACAATTGCTTCATAGCTCCAGGGTCCCAGGTTCGATTCCCGGCTTGGGTCACTGTCTGTGCGGAGTCTGCACGTTCTCCCTGTGCGTGCGTGGGTTTCCTCCGGGTGCTCCGGTTTCCTCCCACAGTCCAAAGATGTGCAGGTTAGGTGGATTGGCTATGCTAAATTGCCCTTAGTGTCCAAAATTGCCCTTAGTGTTGGGTGGGGTTACTGGGTTATGGGGCTAGAGTTGAGATGTGGGCTTGGGTAGGGTGCTCTTTCCAAGAGCCAGTGCAGACTCGATGGGCCGAATGGCCTCGTTTTGCACTGTAAATTCCATGAATTGGTGACTATGGGTGATTCCTGATTCCTTTTTGTCATTTGTTTATGTGAACATGCGGGCTAATGTTTGGGTTTGGTGGGAGGATGGGATCGGTGTTATTGATATAGGGATTGACATATTTGTTACTGATTATTGTTTGTTGTTGGTAGGTGTAAATTTGGGAGAAAATGTGAAAAAGGAGGAGAATAAAAAATATTTTTTTAAAAGCCGAATTAGAAGAATACATTGACATCCTCAACAATTATCACCCCAACATTAAACTTAAAGCCACAGCACACAAGAAAGTATTCATTTCCTAGACTCCACAGTATTTAAATAAAAGCAAAACACTGTGGCTGCTGGAGATCTGAAATAAAAACTAAAAATGTTGGAAAACTGCAGCAGGTGTGGCAGCATCTGTTGGGAGTCAAAGTTTTGAGTCCAATGCAATTGATTCGTCTTTGGAATTGAACTCGGTTAAGTTTTTCGTATACTTTGTTTTTGTTACCACAGTGTTCAAATTGGCATAAGAAAACAATGGGCATAAGTTACCAACAAAAGTTTTTGTTTCAGAAGAACTGACACACATTGTACACACAAAAAGCCACCACCCTAAACACACCTTCCACAGACTGATGGTCACAGCTAATGCATTTTCATTGCATGCGCACAAAGCTGGAAGATTTTAACCAGGCAGATTAAAATGTACCCTTTCTACTGCATCACAGATTTAATTTTAACAATTAATTTAGCATTGATATTGAAGTGTTGCCTAATTTCACTTCTGAAAGGTCTGGTTCTAATTTTTAAATTGTACTTCCTACTCATAGGCTCCCCTAAATTAATTGATCATTTGCCTCATGACATTTCCTTCATTACAGTGACTTCATTTTCAAAGTATTTCTTCTTTATTATTATTTAATGAGGTATGGACATCACTGGCAAGGCCCGCATTTGTTGCCCTTTATTAATTCTCTTGATTGAATAGGGTGCTAGGCCATTTCAACGGGTATTAAGAGTTAACTGTGGATCTGGACTCACATGTAGACCAGATTTCCTCCTCTAAAGGGTATTAGTGAACCAGATTTTATTTTCAAGACAAGAAAAGGAATGAAATGTGGGCATTTATACCTAAAGGAACAGAGTATAAAGGTAAGGAAGTGTTGCAACTATACAAGGCATTGGTGAGACCACACTTGGAGTGTTGTGCACAGTTTTGGTCCCCTTTTTTGAGGAAAGATGTAGTGGCATTGGAGGCAGTTTAGAGGAGGTTCACTAGATTGATCCCAGGGATGAGGGATTTGTCGTATGAAGAGAGATTGAACAGTTTAGGCCTATACTCTCTCGAGTTTAGAAGACAGTAAGAAGTCTTACAACACCAGGTTAAATTCCAACAGGTTTGTTACAAACACTAGCTTTCGGAGCACTGCTCCTTCTTCAAGTGAATGAAGAGGTTTGTTCCAGAAACATATGTATAGACAAATTCAAAGATGCCAGACAATGCTTAGAATGCGAGCATTTGCAGGTAATTGAATCTTTACAGATCCAGAGATGGGGGTTACCCCAAGTTAAAGAGGTGTGAATTGTCTCAAGCCAGGACGTTTGGTAGGATTTTGCAAGCCCAGGCCAGATGGTGGAGGATTTAATGCGACATGAATCCGAGGTCCCGGTTGAGGCTATACTCATGTGTGCGGAACTTGACTATAAGTTTCTGCTCAGCGATTCTGCGTTGTCACGCGTCCTGAAGGCCGCCTTGGAGAACGCTTACCCGGAGATCAGAAGCTGAATGCCCTTGACTGCTGAAGTGTTCCCCGACTGGAAGGGAACATTCCTGTCCGGTGATTGTCGCGCGATGTCCGTTCATTCGTTGTCGCAGCGTTTGCATGGTCTCGAGTTTAGAAGAATATGGGGCGATCAAATTGAGGTATACAAGATGGTAAAAGGTATGGATAAAGTAGACGTGGAGTGGATGCTTCCTCTTGTGGGGCATTCTAGAATGAGAGGTCATAGTCTTAGGATAAGAGGTAGCAAATTTAACACAGTTGAGAAGAAACAACTCCTCCCAAAGGGTTGTGAGTCTGTGGAATTCGCTACCCCAGAATGCGGTGGATGTGAGTAAATTTAAGGAGGATTTAGACAGATATTTATTTGGTAATGGGTTGAAGGGTTATGGAGAACGGGCAGTTCGGTGGCGTTAAGGCCAGGATGTGATCAGCCATGATCGAATGGCGGAGCAGACTTGATAGGCCAAATGGCTTAAATTCTCCTCGTACATCTTAATTGATAATTTCATGATTGCTGTTACTGTGATTGGCTTTATATTCCACATGTATTAATTGAACTTTAAATTCCATCAACTGCCATGGTGGGATTAGATCCCATGGGCGCGATTCTCCGCTCCCGGCAAAAATCGTGAAGGCCGTTGTGAACTCGGCCGAGTTTCACGACGGCCTCGGAGCCCGCTCCTCTCACCGAATTCACCCCCACCCGGGGGGGCTCCGTTATTCTCGGCCGCCGGGCCTTGACGCTTGCGTCAAGGCGGCGCGCCGAGAATGACGCGACGGCGGCGCCTATGTGACGTCAGCCGCGCATGCGCAGGTCGGCCGGCTCCAACTCGCGCATGCGTGGCTGACGTCATGACGGCTGACAGCTCGAACCCGCGCATGCGCGGTGGCCGTCTTCCCCTCAGCCACCTTGCAAGACGTGGCGGTTTGCTCTTGCGGGACGGCGGAGAGGAAATAGTGCATCCAATTGAGACGCCGGCCCGACGATCGGTGGGCACCGATCGCGGGCCTGTCCCCTCCCGAGCACAGTCGTGGTGCTCATTCCCCACCAGGCCCCCTACAAGCCCCAAAACGGGCATCTCACGACGATTTCACGACGGCAGCGACCAGGTGTGGCTGCCGCCGTCGTAAAATGGTCGCAAGCGCTAGGCCTCTGCCCATACGGGTCGGAGAATCGCCGGTCGGCGTGAAAAACGGCGAGCAGTGATTCTTCTGAGTGGGGGGGTGGGAGAATCACGGGGGGCGCCAGGGGGTCGTGAAATTAGTCGGGAGACCCTCCCGCGATTCTCCCACCCGGCGTGGGGAGCGGAGAATCGCGCCCCATGTCTCCAAAGCATTAGCCTGGGCCTCTCAATTTTGAGTTCAGTGTCATTGCCCCTGCACCACCATCTCCCGCAGCCAACTCAATATATAAGCAGCACAACTCAGATATCCTGTTGTAGTGGTCTGCTGACTGCAAAGATTTTGGGAAATCGCTCAAATTGGCATGCGATTGCGATAATAGAGAAGTAAACACAGAAATGCACATTGCACTGTGAACTTAGCCTATTTAAAGTTTACGGTAAGATCATACTTGTCCAAAACTGATCCACTACATCTAAAGTTTTCTACCATGTTTCCAGTTTTCCAATTAAATTTGTGCACCCCCCCCCAAAAAAAAACGGCGGCGGCCATTTCTTCATCACCTCTTCCACAAGTCAGTAAGCATGGAAGAGAAACAGCCTGTGATTGGAGGAGCAGCCCCCCCCCCCCCCACAGAATCTGTCATTTACATGGAGGGTTTAACCTTTCTCTGATTAGTCGCCCCTGCAATTGAATTTCTGGGGTGTTTTGGGGGTGAATTCGCCTGCCACCCATGTGTATTTTAACTGCTGGTCCTTCAACATCCTGACCTTTATAGAAATGTTTGATGTAGACAATCTGATATTAAATATTTATTTTCTTATCCGAATCGTCTGAGATGTTTAGTTATGATCAAGTCTTGTGTTGAAAGATGGGCAGCACGGTAGCATTGTGGATAGCACAATGGCTTCACAGCTCCAGGGTCCCAGGTTCGACTCCGGCTTGGGTCACTGTCTGTGCGGAGTCTGCACATCCTCCATGTGTGTGCGTGGGTTTCCTCCGGATGCTCCGGTTTCCTCCCACAGTCCAAAGATGTGCAGGTTAGGTGGATTGGCCATGATAAATTGCCCTTAGGGTTTCATACGTTAATCTTGAAGGTGAGGGTAAGCTGGCTACTTAACTAGAGTGGGAATGACAGCTAAACCAGATCTTTCAAGTTTCTGGTATAGTAATCGGGATGTATTTTAACTAATCAAGGAAAGTTGCACGGTGTAGTACATGTTCTGTAGGACATCTGAAATCCACTAACTCAGTTCTGTGGTCTTCCAAGATAAAGCTGAGCTACTCGCAGATCTTTAGAATTAGCAGTCATTATATGCCCAAAGAGTATTTATTAGGTGGGTTCCATTGTGGCTATGCTTATAACCCGGCTAGGGTCACTGTCTGTGCGGAGTCTGCACGTTCTCCCCGTGTGTGCGTGGGTTTCCTCCGTGTGCTCCGGTTTCCTCCCACGGTCTAAAGATGTGCGGGTTAGATGGATTGGCCATGCTAAATTGCCCTTAGTGTCCAAAAAGGTTAAGTGGGGTTTACTGGGTTACGGGGATGGGGTAGATACGTGGGCTTGAGTACGGTGGTCTTTGTAAGAACCGGTGCAGACTCGAAGGCCGAATGGCCTCCTGCACTGTAAATTCTATGATTCTGTGATATCTAATGGTGTAGTGATGTTTGGCAATTGCAGAGCCATTGGAAATAGATTTACAACATTCTCCTTGTACATCAAATTAAAGATCTGAACTGTCATTGGGGATGCAGTTTTAAAGTAGAGCCTGTTGCTCCTCAGTAGAGAGGCACAAACAAGTTAAGCAAAGGTTGCAAAATTACATTTTTAGAGGGTTTGTATATTTTCCTGTTTAGTAATACATTACTGAAAATGTGTTTCTACTTTCAAAAAATACCAACACGAAGACAAGGATAAATTATGACTTTTAATTAAGGGAACATTACAAGGAAGCAGTTGATTGCACTAAGGTTAAGAACAGTTTATGAACGGTATAATAACCTGTTGCTTTTTGAGCATCAGGTGACTTTTTCTGTAAGTGTATAGAAGTATAAGTTAACAATAATGTATTTGATTTGCTTTTCTTTTGCTCTCAATTAGAGTGGGATGCATGTGAATGGGGCTCCACCTATGATGCAGCAACCTATGCAGACTGTAGTGTCTGTTCCTGGGCCTGGGCCAGTACCGGGACCAGGAGGACCAGTGCCTGGACCTGGACCAGGACCGGGACCGGGACCAGTTGGACCTGGAGGTATGAAAAAAATGTAAAATATACTTTACAGAGCACCACTGAAATGTTTTATGCTTTAAGCTATATTTTGGAAATACACAGATTTCCAAGGTTCTGTCAGCACCATCTCTCAGCAGTGAAAAAACCATGAGCCCTTAAAGCCACATGCCACAGTCTTGGCATTTATATTAGGATCACATATTTATTTGCATGGATCTGGCAAGTACTAGACAACTATGGGTAAGTTCTGGATGCTTATCTACCCTCTGCTTTGGGGAGAGTGGAGTTACATGGAGCAATAGGTCAAGGTAAATTTCTTTCCATTTACTCCAATGGGGGGAGGAATGGAATTACCCTGAATGTCTTCTTGCTAATGGGGCTAATTCTAAAGTTGTTAACACTTTACAAACATATATTTTCTCAGCCTTTGGGCTCGGCTCATTTCCTGGCTACATCTGATCATACGCCCTCTCCTCACTCCTCCTCCACCCCCCCAACCCAGTCGTGGCTGAAACCTTGTTTGCTGGGGTCTGATATGCAATGCCTCTGAGCCTTACCTGACTTAAGACATAAGCTGGGTTCCTTACAATCCCCAATGTAGATACAGTCCACCCTCTAAAACAACTAGCCTGGAAATTACAATATAGAAGTAGTCTATTCAACCTTTCAAGTCTGCTGCACCATTCAGATGTGTAATTTAGTTGTATTTTCCCACCTTTGCTCCATCATCGGTAGTAAGATTTTTGAGTCCATTATTAAGGATAAGATTACGGAGTACATGGAAGTGATGTAAAATAGGGCTGAGTCAGCGCTACTTCGACAAGGAGAGGTCATGCCTGACAAATCTATTTGAATTCTTTGAGGAAGTTAGACAAAAGAGAGCCAATGGACATGATCTATTTGGATTTCCAGGAGGCAGCTAAATAAGATGAGGGCCCATGATGTTAGGGGCAAGGTACTGCCATGGATAGGGTGATTGGCTAACCGGCGGAAGGCAGAGAGCGGGGCTAAAGGGGTCTTAATCAGGATGGCAGCCGATGACTAGTAGTGTTCCACAGGCATCAGGGTTAGGGCCACAACTATTCAAGATATACATTCAGGATCTGGAAGAAAGAACTGAGTGCATTGTTGCTAAATTTACAGATGGTACAAAGATATGTAGAGGTACAGGTAGTGTTGAGGAAGCAGGGAGGCTGCAGATCGACTTGGACAGGCTCGGAGAGTGGGCAAAGAAGCGGCAGATGGAATACAATGTGGAAAAGTGTGAGGTTAAGCATTTTAGTAGGAAGAATAGAGTAATAGACTATTTTCTAAATGGGAAAAGGCTTTGGGAAAACCGAAGCACAAAGGGACTTGGGTGTCCTAGTTCAGGATTCTCTTAAGGTTAACATGCAGGCGGACGCGTTGAGTAGATTCAACGCGTCCACAACATGTGCCAGGCTCAACCTGATATAGTTTAAGGTCGTTTGCCGGGCACACAATGACAGTGGCCCGGATGAACAGGTTCTTTGGGGTAGAAGATAGGTGCACAAGGTGTGCGGGAGGGCCAGCAAACCATGTCCATATGTTCTGGGCATGCCCAAAGCTTAGGGGATTCTGGCAGGGGTTTGTGGATGTCATGTCCAAGGTGTTAAAAACAAGAGTGGCACCGAGTCCAGAGGTGGCGATTTTCTGGCCTGTGCTTCCCTGGTAGCCCGGAGATAGATATTATTAGCTTGGAGGGACTCAAAGCCCCCAAAGTCAGAGACCTGGCTATCTGATATGGCTAGCTTTCTCTGTTTGGAGAAAATCAAGTTCACCCTGAGAGGGTCACTGTTAGGGTTCGTCCGAAGGTGGCAGCTGTGTTTCGACTTTTTGGGGGGAAAATTAACAGTCAGCAGAAAGAGGGGCAGGGGGGGCTGGGGTTTAGTTTAGCTTAGAGTAGGGTGTTAGAAAAGGTGGGACCTGTGAGGGAGGAAGATGGCTTTTGCACTATATTTATATTTGTATGTATATTGTTTCTTCTGTTGTTGTTCTAAACCCATAAATACCTCAATAAAATGTTTATTAAAAAAAGGTTAACGTGCAGCTTCAGTTGGCAGTTGGGAAGGGAAATGCAATGTGAGCATTCATATCGAGAGGGCTAGAATACAAGAGCAGGGATTTACTGTAGAGGCTGTATAAGGTTCTGGTCAGACCTCATTTTAAACATTGTGAACACTTCTGGGCCCCGACCAGTAGGAGAGGTTAGAACTTGAGGGCTCAGACTCGAGGAATGATCCTTTAAAACAGAGTTGAGGGGAAATTTCTTTAGCCAGAGGGTGGTGAATCTGGAACTCGTTGCCTCGAAGGCTGTGGAGTCCAAGTGACAGATTGTCTTTAAATGAATCTTGAGATAGGTTCTTGATTATGGGATCAAGGGGTTATGGGAGAAGGCAGGAGAATGGGGATGAGAAACGTATCAGCCATGATTGAATGGCGAGCAGACTCGATGGACCTAATGGCCTAATTCTGCACCTATGTCATGCGGTATGTGGTCTCATGATTTTGAACATATGTAGGTATCCAATGTATGTAGTTTTCATCTTTTCCTTATTAATTGCTTCATGGTGAAACAACAATGTAAATTCACTGCTTTTATATTTTGAACACTTTGTTCTGAACCCCAGCTCAGTGTACAGTTGTAATACTCTATCAGTGTCACTAGATGGTAATCAAGCAATGTAGAACTTAGTAATACTACTAACAGTAACTAGTAGAAACTCAGTATTGTAAAAGTTTAATTTGTTACAGAATTTAATGAATAACTTAATTCAGTGATTTAATTAATAAATGAATTGTTTGCTGTGGCTCAGTTGGTAGCACATTCATCTCTGAATCACAAGGTTCTAGGTTCAAATCCCACTCCAGCACTTGAGCAGAACAGTCAAGACTGACACTCCAGTGTAGCTTTGAGGACGTTCTTGGAGGTGACATGTTTCTGACAATTTATAATTGTGGCCCCATCTGCTTACTCAGATAGATGTAAAAGACTCCTAGCACCATTTCAAATAAGAGTAGAAGAGTTATCCCCACTGTCTTGGCCAAAATTTATCTCCCAGTTAACATCGCATGAAAACAATACCAGGTTATTATCACATTGTTGTTTGTGGGAGTTTGCTGATAGCATATTGGTTGCCATGTTTCCTACAAAACAACAGTGACTAGACGTCAAAAAATATGTCATTGGCTGTAAAGCATTTTGAGATGTCTAATGATTGTGAAAGACTCTATAGAGCAAAAAAGGCTATTTTCAGTTGGTTCAGCTATAACTTCAGTTCTTGTTGATTTGTGTATTGTTAGCAACATTGAAAAGGTGTAAAACGTATGGGAAGTTTTTTACTGTTCAAACTGCTTCAGTCATCTGTCAGTGGTGTGCAATGCTAATCCCATTAAAGTATGAGGGATCATTGGGAGAAGTCCATTTAGTTATCAGTGTATTATGAGGCATCTTTGAAACTAGCCGAGGGCAGCACGGTGGCGCAGTGGTTAGCATTGCTGCCTCACGGCGCTGAGGTCCCAGGTTCGATCCTGGCTCTGGGTCACTGTTCATGTGCAGTTTGCAATTCTCCCCATGTTTTGGTGGGTTTCGCCCCCACAACCCAAAGATGTGCAGGGTAGATGGATTGGCTAAATTGCCCCTTAATTGGAAAAAAATAATCTAAATTTATTAAACCAAAAATTTGAAACTAGCCTACCATCTAGGCTAGGGTTAATGCCCTCTCCCTTAAGACATTGTTAACCCCTTATATCACTTTCGCTTACAAAGCAGATAGGTAGCTATTTCCTGCAAACTCTGTTTCCTCAAATGGACCATGAGATGTACCCTTCTGGAGGCCGGTATGCCGCATCTTATTGAGTATACCTAAATCAAAACCTATATTCGGTCTCTTATTTATCAGGAAAAAAATCGCAGCGTTTTACTTTGTTGTACTATTCTGTTCTGTCTATGTTACATTATGTCGTCTTATTGCCGGATGGGGAGGAGAGCCACTGCATTCTTATTGAGGAAAGGTTACACATGGTCTGCTGGATGATGTAACCGTCTTACTTCAGGAAACTTACAATTTTGTTCAAATAAGATGCTCCCTCTAGATTTTCCATCCCCCATCAACATGTAATGAAACTCTAGTCTTCAACATATTATTAATTGATTAATATTGCTTGCTTCATAACTTTAAAAAATATGTACAACACGGTTTCATCAGATTTTGCATTTATTTCTCCACAATCACGACAACTTGAGTGTAGATAGCACCGTTAACAAAATGAAATGTCCCAAGGCACTTCACAGGAAGTTATTAAACAAAGTATGACACAGAGCCACGTAGAAGCTATCAGGTCAGAGGACCAAAAGCTTGTCCAAAGAGAGAGGTTTTAAGTAGTGCCTTAAAGGAAGGTGGAAAGGTGTAGGGAGAGAGCTCCAGAACGTGAGGCCCAGGCAATAGAAAGCACAGCTACTAATGGTGGCTCAACTATTTTTTTCAAATTTAAAGTACCCAATCTTTTTCCAATTAAGGGGCAATTTAGCATGGCCAATCTAACTACCCTGCGCATCTTTAGGTTGTGGGGGTGAGATCCACACAGACACGGGGAGAATGTGCAAACTCCAGATGGACAGTGACCTGGGACTGGGATCGAACCTGGTCCTCGGCGCCGTGAGGCAGCAGTGACAACCACTACGCCGCCGTGCCACCCAGTGGCTCAACTATAACTGGGAATGCACAGGAGACCAGAATTAGGGGAAGCACAGATATCTCAGAATTGTGGGACTGGAAGAGGTTACAGAGAAACGGAGGGGCAAGGGTTTGGAGGAATTTGAAAACCAGAATCAAGACTTTAAAATCAAGCCATTGCTCAACCGGGAGCTAATATAGGTCAGTGAGGACATGGGTGATAGAGACTTGCTTCTCGTTAAGACAGCAATGTTTTTAGATTATCTCTGACATATGGAGGGAGGAATGTGGAATACCAGCCAGAAATGCATGGGAGTAGTTAAGTCTTGAGGTAATAAATGCATGGATTAGGGTTTCCGCAGCAGATAAGCTGAGGTGGAGATAAAGTTGAACAATGTTACAGAGGTGGAATTAGGCAGTCTTAGTGAATTCATGAATATTGTTACAATCTCCGTAGATGTCGATAACTTTGAAAAGGAAATTCAAACTTCCAGTTAATAGATGAAAGGATAACACACAAAATTTCATGTTTTAGACTTTTTACTGAAACAGAAGATTAAAAGTATCATTAATTAAATCATATGGCCTTGTGTCCAGGTAGAAAAAAATGATCAATTATTCTTGAAAGCTCAACTCTCTTTTAACTTGGAAGTAAATGGATAGTTCCTATTCACAACTCAACATTCTTAGCACTTTTCTCAACTCTTTGGAGACTCATAGTCCAGCCTACAGGCTGTTGCCATTTTCTTCAAGTGTGAATACTGTATCTGTTTCATAGTTAAACAATTTGGGCCTGGGCTCCCTTTAACTTTTAATAATCAAAGCATCCAGGCTTGCTGTCAGGTAGATTTCACAACATGGCACCCTAATTTACCATAAATTAATGAAACAGACCCAGAACATAATAATCTTACATTCTTACAATTCGGAGGTTTATGAGGTCAGAAACACATTAAGCCATTAAATTCTTGATCTGAAGCTTATTGTCCCAGAATAATATCAAACAGCAGTCAAGAGTCTTGATGATGTATGGGCAAGGGAGAAAAAAATCATTTTCTTTCCTTGAGGCGAATTGGATTCAGCCCAGATCAATAGGTTTGAAAACCCTCTCTTAACTGGTGATGAAGCAGGTCAGCATGGTTAGCACTGCTGCCTCATGGTGCCGAGGACCCTGGTTCAATCCCGGCCCCAAGTCACTGTCAGTGTGGAGTTTGCACATTCTCCCCCTGCCTGCATGGGTCTCACCCCCACATTTGGGGCCTCACGGTAGCATGGTGGTTAGCATCAATGCTTCACAGCTCCAGGGTCCCAGGTTCGATTCCCGGCTGGGTCACTGTCTGTGTGGAGTCTGCACGCCCTCCCCGTGTGCGCGTGGGTTTCCTCCGGGTGCTCCGGTTTCCTCCCACAGTCCAAAGATGTGTGGGTTAGGTGGATTGGCCATGCTAAATTGCCCGTAGTGTAAGGTTAATGGGGGGATTGTTGGGTTACGGGTATACGGGTTACGTGGGTTTAAGTGGGGTGATCATTGTTCGGCACAACATCGAGGGCCGAAGGGCCTGTTCTGTGCTGTACTGTTCTATGTTCTATGTTCTAACCTAAAGATGCGCAGGGTAGGTAGCTTGGCCATGCTAAATGAAATGAAAATCGCTTGTTGTCACAAGTAGGCTTCAAATGAAGTTACTGTGAAAAGCCCCTAGTCGCCACATTCCGGCGCCTGTTCGGGGAGGCTGTTACAGGAATTGAACCGTGCTGCTGGCCTGCTTTGGTCTGCTTTCAAAGCCAGCGATCTAGCCCTGTGCTAAACAGCCCCTTTACCCCTTAATTGGAAAAAAATAATTGGGCATTTTAAATTTAAAGAAACACAAAACAAACTTTTGAAAAATATATAATAATTGGTAGTGAAGCTTTCAGTAAAATCTCAACCTAGTGAATTAGTGTCATATCTAAATTGCTAGTGCAAGAAAAAGATAGGTTGGATGCTGCATTATCTGGATGTTTTGATTGTGGACATTTAGGGGATAATGTAGAAGGGGCTTGACTGCATCAAATATGTGTAATAACTAACTCTAACTTCAGGCACAAATTAATTTCTACAGGAAACATGCAGCCTCAGATGGGTCTTCCATCAGGACCGATGCCAATGGATAGAGGACAAGGTATCTGTTTTGTTATGCTCTGTATCTTTCTAATTTGTTGATTGTGCTTGGAAATGACGCGTGCCCTTTATTTGTTTCAGCGACCAATCATGGCTATTTAATTTCAAAGAAATCCTTTTGTTAATGAGGACTTCTGTTCAAATTGTAGTAATGAGTAGCAACTGAAGTTGTGTTCTGGATGAAACCAAATCACTTTCCCTGCAGTTCACTAGATACCCCTCCCCCGTTGTCTCCAAAAAGATTTTGTAGTTAAATGGAATATATCTGATATATCCAACATGTCCTTAGTTCCTGTTTCATGGAAGCACAGCATTTTGTTCTTCATTTTATGTTAGTGCGCATCTTTACTGCCTCTCTCACACTTGAGTCGGGCTGAAGGTGCAGTAATTTGAGGACCATCAGCCTGAAACCGCTCTTGCGTGTTTTCTAAATGACAGAAGTCTAGAACAAACCGGTCTCCTGTTGACGTTTATTGGTATGTAGCATTGGTTAGATCAAGGAGCCACTTTGCTGAAGAACGACTAAAGAGTCTTCCTAAAACAGAAATAAGCTTCCGACATGAGGTGTGCCCCACTGTGATGGGCTGACACTAACTGTGTACCATTCAACCAGGCCTCTGAATGAGGAACATGTTTTTCTTCCTTTACCTGAACTCATTCTAACTCCGAGCTTAAAATCCTATGGCATTTCTGTCGGACCACAATCATCATCTCCAAAAATAAATTTTAATTTGCTCAGCTGCATTCTATAAGCCTTATTTATTTTGAAGTAGAGTCCAACATAGATACGTTGCAGCAAAGTGGATTTCTATCTCATTAGATGCAAGATTAAGTAGAATATGTAGTGTCATAGATGTAATCATGCAATTCTTGATATGATTAAGAATTGTAGACAGTTCTAGTGATAATGTTTGGAATGACCTTTTAGCTTCTTCTGTGCATTCTATGCATCACTGTAGCCTTTCCCTTCCTCATTTACCATTTTAAGTTCATAAAGTTAATCACAGGCATTATTTGTTTATACATTTTTATTTTAACGGTCTTTTAGTTGTATTCATTTAGAAGATTACACTAAATTATAAGTAGAGCCTAGTGAGCAAATGCTGATGAATCATTACAGCAGAGTGGAAATACTGATAAGACCTAATACCCGATTAATAGCTTGCAAGTTTTCTTTGGATTGTGGGTGATTCAGGTGCGCAGTTGACTATTAAATGAAGACCTTAAATTGAGTAATAAACTAGGATAATCATTCAATTTTATCTTAGAAAAATGTAAGTATTCGTATTTGGACACTGAAAACAGTTGTTCACTAATATATTAGACGTTTGGTGTTATGAGAAATTCAATTCCTCGCATAGTCTCTGGCCCAATGATCTTTATTTTCCACCAACTTCAAGTTTGACACCTAATAAACAAATTATTACATTTTTATTTTATTAAATACCTTGAAGTATTTCCTGCCATGTTTCTTGGAGTCATTGGACAGTGTTCAAAGGACAACAGTATTAACTGCCAAGACAGAAAGATATTGAGCCTAATTTCTGTCTTCCTTGAGGTTTGCTCAGGACTTTTATAGTGAACTGCTGTAGATAATTTCAATGGTGCCTGCCTTTTGGCACAGATGGTTGCCAATAAACCTGGTTTTCAAAATTAAAAATGGCCAGACTTGTAACTTGCTGGAACAACAGAAATTCTTGTCAAACATTTATGCTTGATATTAGCTTTCGTATTACGTGGCATTTTGCTATGTGTCTTTTTATTTTCTTATTTCTCTTTTGAAATTCCTTTTATTTTTGTTTGCTCGCCTTATCCTTTCAAGCTTTTCATATTGATTTTTTTCTGTGATGATCTTCATGGGGTCCTTTTTCCTTGCTATTAGTGTTGGATTTTCTTAGCACTGGTCTACTCCCCACTCCCTTCCGCTGTGAAACTTTTTTCCTGTTACAGCAGCCCCTTCTTCGAATGTTTTTGGCCATACCATCCTATTCTTCTTGCAGACTAAGCAACGCTGTCTACTGCATTGTTGGTGCTTGTACTGCCATCATCAGAACCCTCCAGGGGGAGTGTTCTAAGAAAGAGGTGTTGCATGTGCTTTTGTTGCTTTTAATGCACAAACCTGAATGTTATGAAGAACGGGTTATCCACTGCAATATTCTTTATCTCGTGTTCTCACAGGAAATATGCACTCACCTGTGGCCTCCGCAGGGACTGCACAGATCGAGAGAGGACAAGGTACTACTAGTCTGATTGAATTTTTAACCTCTGATCTTACATCTAACCTGTAACAGACAGGTATAACCCTTGCCCTTTACTGGGTTGCTTTCACTTTGAGAGATGTTATTTTTGTTGAATGAGATGTAAGGGTTAAACTTGTAAAATGCAGAATGAGGTCAGAGGTTAAATAGTTGTTGGAGTTTTACTGTGGTGCACCAAAATGTAATAAACTTGTCCTAAATGTAGTCCATTGGTTACAATATATAATACTATTTCTCAGGACAAAGTTCCAGTGATCAAAAATCATAAGGAATGTGCGAGGATCTTAGTTAATGCCTTCTATATCAAGCACTTCATAGTATGTAGCAGTGGGATGACCACCATTTTAACTTTTAAGCCTATATTAGAGGACATTTAATTAGATTACAAATGGATAGGTGTGGCTACAAAATTGACTTTCATGCCAATAATGTTGACCAATTTAATGGCTACATAATGCTGTGAAATGCCATGTTGTCATAGGGATTTGGTGGTCATTACTAACAGGAACAGAGAGTATGCATAAGTGGGTCATTTTCTGGTTGGCATGATGTAGCAAGTGAAGTTCTACAGGGATCTGTGCTGGGCCCGCGATTATTTACAAACTAAACTCAATGTCTTGGATGAAGGGAACTGAATTTATGGTTGCTAAATTTGCTGATGACACATAGGTAAGTAGGAGAGTAAGTTACAAAGAGGGCATAAGGAGTCTGCAAAGGAACATGGATAGGTTAAGTGAGTAGGCAGAAGTTTGGCAATGAGTATAATGTGGGCAAATGTAAACTTGTCCACTTTGGCAGGTAGCAGAATAGAATGCCTACAGTGCAGACGGAGGCCATTTGGCCCATCAAGTCTGTACCGGCCCTCCGAGAGAGCAGGTCCACTCCCTCGCCTTGTCCCCGTAACCCCACATAACCGTTGGACACTTAAGGGGAAATTTAGCATGGCCAATCCACCTAACCTGCACATTTTTGGACTCTGGGAGGAAACCCACACAGACACTGGGAGAATGTACAAACTGCACACAATGACCCAAGGCTGGAATTGAACCTGGGTCCCTGGTGCTGTCAAGTAGCATCACTAACCACTGTGCTCCCCTTGAATAGAATAGAAAAGCACCGTATTATTGAAATTAAGAAGATTGCAGAACTCTGTGGCATGGAGGGATTATAATGGCCTGGTGCATGAATCACTAAAAGGTAGCAGGCAGATAAAGCAAATGATTAGGAAGGCAAATGAAATGTTGTCGTTGATTGCAAAAGGAATGATATATGAAAGTAGGGGGCATTTGCTACAGTTGTACAGGGCATTTTTCGGACCATAGCACTATCTGCAGTTTTGGTCTCCTTATTTAAGAAAGAGTATAATTGAATTAGAAGTAGCTCAGAGATGGTTTACTCTACTCCTGAGATTAGGGCCTGTATCTATTGAAATTTAGAATAATGAAAAACATATCCTGAGGAGACTTGACAGGATGGACCCTAAAATGGGCCAGACTAGAACTATGGAACTCAGCTTGAATAAACATAATTTAGGCCCCTCCAACCTGCTGCACGTGGGATAAGATTATAGATGATCTAATTGTGGCTTCAGTTCCACTTTCCTGCCTTCCCCTGATAACCTTTGTTAGTCAAAAGTCCATCCAACTCTGCTTCAGAAATATTTGATGATCCTGCTTCCACTGCTGTCTGGGGAAGAGCAGTCTGCAGATTCGCAACCCTCTGAGGGAAAAATTCTCCTCATATCCTTCTTAAATTAGACTATCCTTATTTTTAAGCTATGGTTTTCTTGCTTGAAGAGTTGTCCTTTTTTAAATTTAAAAGAGGCATTTAAAAATTACTTTATGGTTTAAATATGTCTATTTCTCTGTCTCCTCACTTTTCCGTTTTTCTGAATATGCACCATGTTTTGGAGAGTTCTTGGCTACTGCTGAAAGTTTCTGGGGATGGTATATATTTGGTCTTCAATTTTTCTCCTGATTCTGTTCCTGGCAGAAACTTTCTAACCTCAGTTGAATGCTTCTTGGCATTCCTGAATGGTTTGTTATTGCTGGTTTAAAGTTTTTCTTTGCTCTCTACTAGTACCAGACATGCTTGGTGCAAATTGGAGTTGAGCTTGAACTGACTGTGGAGCGAAACTGAATACAACTTCTGTCTCCAGAAATTGTGCTTCACTTCATCTTGGGGTTCGTGTAAATACCAGACTTCATTTACACTGTAACACATATTGTCATGTGAAGTAGAATCGTTTTGCTCTATGCTACAGCTGTAGTGTAAAGAACCTGAGGTAAAATGAAAACTTGACCAGCAGATGGGCTGTCTAATTCCCATCCAGCATGTATACATATCATAGATCTTTGTGAATGATAGGATCTAGTGCACCACTCTTCTGCACTACCTCTTTATTACCCGTGCTCTACTATTCTGGATTTATTGAAATAGGATTATTGATACCGGGTGTGCTCAAGACAGCACTAAACTGTTTTTTTGCAGAAACAGCCCATAGCACCTCACAAAGGTGCAATAAACAAAAAAGACATTGAACCAAAATAAGCGACATTAGAGAAGGCCTGGAGGATGTGGTGGAGGGCTGTAGAAAAAGGGATAAAAAGCCATGGATATCTAAGGAAATGAAGGAGGGTATCAAATTGAAAGAAAATTCATACAAAGTGGCAAAGGTTAGTGGGAAACTAGAGGATTGGGAAATCTTTAAAAAGTTAACAGAAAGCCACGGAAAAAAGCTATAAAGTAAGATAGATTGTAAGACTCCTGGCCCTGATGGAATGCATTCCAGGGTACTAAAAGAGATGGCGGGGGAAATAGCGAATGCGTTTATATTAAATTTACTAAAACTCGCTGGACTCTGAGGCAGTTCTGGAAGATTCGAAAACAATAAATGTGACCCCACTGATTAAAAAAAGAGGTAGACAAAAGGCGGGTAACTATAGGCCTGACTCTATCATCAAGGAAGAATTACGAGACATCTGGATAGAAATTGTGCAGACACAGCATGGGTTCATGAAAGGCAGGTCATGTCTGACTAATTTACTGGAATTCTTTGAGGACATTACGAGTGCGGTGAACAATGGGGAACTGGTGTATGTGGTATATCTGGATTTCCAGAAGGCATTCAACAAGTTGCCGTACAAAAGGCTGCTGCATAAGATAAAAGTGCATGGCGTTACGGGTAATGTGTTCCCGTAGATAGAGAATTGATTAACTGACAGAGAGCAAAGAATGGGGATAAATGGATGTTTTCCTGGTTGGCGATCAGTGGCTGGTGGTGTACCTCCGGGATCAGAGTTGGGACCACAATTGTTACAATTTGCGTAGATGATTTGGAGTTGTAATGTGTTAAACTTCGCAGATGATGCTAAGATGAGTGGTAGGGCAAAGTGTCCAGAGGCCACTGAGAGTCTGCAGAGGGGTATAGTTAGTTTAAGTGAGTGGGCAAGGGTCTGGCAGATGGAGTGCAATGTTGGTAAATGTGAGGTCATCCATTTTGATAGGAATAACAGCAAAATGGATTATTATTTAAATGGTAAAAATTGCAGCATGCTGCGGTGCAGAGGGACCAGAGTGTCCTTGAGCATTAATCGCAAAATGTTGGTTTGCAGGTGCATCAAGTAATTAAAGAAGGGAAATTGAATTTTGACCTTTGTTGCTAGAGGGGTGGAGTTTAAAAACAGGGAGTTGATGTTGCAGCTGTGTAAGTTGATGAGGCCACACCTGGTGTACTGTGTACAGTTTTAGTCTCCTTATTTGAGAGAGAAGCACTGGCACTGGAGGGGGTGCAGAGGAGATTCACTGGGTTGATTCCAGAGTTGAGAGGATTGGCTTATGTGGAGAGACTGAGTAGACTGGGACTATACTCATTGGAATTTAGAAGATTGAGGGGGGATCTTATAGAAACATATACAATTTTAAGGGAATAGATAAAATAGAAGGGTAAGAGAAAATGCTGGAAAATCTCAGCAAGTCTGGCAGCATCTGTAGGGAGAGAAAAGAGCTAATGTTTCGAGTCCGATGACTCTTTGTCAAAGCCTTTAAATAGAAGAAGGGTGGTTGTTTCAACTGGCGGGTGAAACCAGAACTAGGGGGCTTGACCTCAAAATAAGTGGGAGAAAATTTAGGGTTGAGTTGAGGAGGAACCCTTCACCCAAAGGGTTGTGAAGCAGCTGAGGCTCCCTCGTTGAATGTTTTTAAGGCAAAGAAAGATAGATTTTTGAACATTAAAGGAATTAAGGGTTATGGTGAGCAGCGGATAAGTGGAGCTGAGTCTACAAAAAGATCAGCTATGATCTTATTGAATGGTGGAAAAAGCTTGAGTGGCCAGATGGCCTGCTCTTAGTTCTTATGACCATCCTTAAAAGTTGTCAAATTTGAGAATTTTAAGGATGGTCTTAAAGAAGCAGAGAAAGTGAAGCAGCTGAGGCTACCTCGTTGAATGTTTTTAAGGCATAGAAGTGTTTCAGGTGTGTCCTAAGTTACATTTCTTTTATTCATTCACGGGATATGGGTGCCACTGGCAAGGACATTATTTTGTTGCACGTACATAATTGCATGAGAAGGAAAAGGCTACTTTAAACCTGTAGTCTGCATGATGATGTTACTTTCACAGGGCAGTTAGATGAAGTTTCATGATCTTGGGAGCATCAATGATGGATGAACGGTGACATATTTACTTAACCGGACTGTGTTTGACTTGGAGGTGGTTGGTGTTCCTCTACACAAGTTGCCTTTATCCTTCCATGTAGGAGAGATCACAGGTTTGCGAGATGCTGTTGAAAGCTTTGGGGAGTAGCTGAAGTGCATTTAGGAAATGGTAAGCACTGCAAATGTGTGTGCCAGTGCTGGAGGGAGTAATTGTTGAAAGTGGTTGATGAGGTGCCAGTCATATGGGCAGCTTTGTGCTGGATAGTATTGTGATTCTTGAGTGTTGTTGAAACTGCTCTCTTTTAAACAAATTAAGAATACTCGATCATGCTCCTGACTTCCAGCTTTTGGGTGGTGCAAATGTTTTGGAGACTCGGGAGGTAACACGTGCTCTATAGAGTACCCAGCCTCTGTAGCTAGAGCACTTATGTGGCTGGATCTATGAAGTTTCTGATCGATTAGATTAAAAAAGAGTTTTATAATGTTGCAAATAATAGCTGTAAACATGAGCGGGGATTCATAGAGGCGAATAGGACATCTGGCTTGGATAACAGGAGGGGTCAGACTGGGCATGGGATGGTAACCGGTGTAAGTTCTGAGGGGAGGAAAGGCATGTGGAGGTCGATTGGGAAAGGGTCCAGGGCAACAGGGCAGGGGAAGAAGGTAAAATGAAAATCGCTTATTATCACGAGTTGGCTTCAATGAAGTTACTGTGAAAAGCCCCTAGTCGCCACACATTCCGGCACCTGTCCGGGGAGGCCGGTACAAGAGTACAAGAGTAGTGGAAGAAAGAGGAATGGTGATCCCAAAAAGAAAATGCTGGAAAATCTCAGCAGGTCTGGCAGCATCTGTAGGGAGAGAAAAGAGCCAACGTTTCGAGTCCAGATGACCCTTTGTCAAAGCGTTTGCTCTTTTCTCTCCCTATAGATGCTGCCAGACCTGCTGAGATTTTCCAGCATTTTTTTTGGTTTTGGATTCCAGCATCCACAGTAATTTGCTTTTATCCTGAGGAATGGTGATATTGGACTGGTCTATTTTGATGGGGGAAGTTAATGGGTGACAGTGGACGGGTAGAAGGTGGTGTGAGTTTGGAGTGACGTGGACCATTTTTCCAAACTGACCTTGACCATGCAGTTAATCAGTGAGAGGAGGGTCTTTTCGGGAGGGAGGAGTTCAGGTTCAGCACAAGTGGCCAATTAAAGGCACCATGAGGTAACTGGATGTCAAAGATGCTCACTTGTGTTCCCTCCTCCACATTGCAGCAGGTTTGTTTCCAACACATGGATTTCATATCACTCAGACCCCAACAGGGTGTAGTGCTGCTGTTCGTTCTGTGTCATTTGCCATTGGCCTCAGCCAGAGGGAGGGAGGTGGAATGCCTCCATGGTGGTGGAGGGCAGCTAACTCATGACTCCAAACCTCCATCCTCCTGGATGAATAGTCATGGCTGACGAGGAATCATGGGCTGGATTCTCCGCCGGCGGGATGCTCCATTTTGCCAGAAGCCCGGGGGTTTCCCGATGGAGTGGGGCTGCCCCACAATGAGAAACCCCATTGACTAGCCGGCATAACGATCCCTTTGGCAGAGTAAAACAGGAATGTGGCGGGGCGGAGAATCCAGCCCCGTGTCTTTCTATGCTGTCATGACATTGGCCTCTCTATAGTAGAGTAGGAAAGACGAGATGAAAAGTGTCTGTGCAACGTTTCTTGCATGTGGCTCTCATCACCCTACTCAAAGAACAGTGTCATGTATGAATGGGAAGAACACCCATCTCTAGTCCTCCAGGATATCCTTTACATGGAAGGGGTGGGGTTGGAAGACGAGGTGAAGGGCTTAGCATTTGCCTGCTGGCTTTGAGATAGAGGGAAACCTGTATAGGGATATTATAACTAAATGTATCACTTCAAATCATCCACACAACTCTGAAGCATTGATGTGGGTAACCTCACATCTACAAGTTTCTCCATTTTGAACTGCTGGCACAAGGACTCGGGAGGAGTAGTGCATGCAATCAGTGAATGTGTGTGTCCGGGTGCCTTTTAAATATGGTGCCAGAATCTTAGACTCCATGACCTAATGGCAGGGCCGGCGTCCTGCCACAAGATTCACCAAGCTCCTCATTGATGCAAAATTAATGATCTGAAAAGCAGAAGATTGCATGTGTTCATATGCCCAGTAAGAATCATGCAGTAAGTGTATGTATCATGGTCTCCAGAATGGAAAATTCCACCCCAAAATTTCTGTCACCTGACCAGAATGTTTCTGTTCATTGTTCATACAAATGGTTTCTGATTACAAAACCATTGTCAAACAATGGGGTCTGTTTCACCCATTCACAAATCATTCTAAATAACTTTTTTTTTTCACACCCATTCTCTGGAATTCACTCCAAAGCTGAAAATTCTGCCCAGTTTTTAGCTGCTAAATCTGTTCTGAATTCAACCCATTTGGGATAGCACAACCATGATGACTCCTCTACCCCTGCTCAAAATAGCACCATGTGTTCCTTTTACATTTACCTGGGCAGGCAGGTGGAGCCTCAGTTTAAACTCTCAACCAAAAGACTGCACTTCAGATGGTGCAGCATTCTCTCAGTAATGCAGGGGTCAGCCTTGATTTTAGTGCTCAAGCCCTGCAATGGGAATTGAACGTTGTGACTCAGAGGCAAGAGTGCTACCTAATGAACCACAGCTAAAACTAGAATTTCTCTCCAATCGTTATTTCCTCAAATATTTTACCTCTGAGGAATTGTTAATTGTATTTGAAGTTTCCCCGACATTGATTAATTTTTATCCATTGACATTGTTTCTTTGTGATCGTAGCATTGACAGGTTCATCTGTTCTGGAAGATAGTGAATTAGAACTGTGATCCTCTATATTAGGAGCAGACTGGAGTTCATTCTGCAACTGCATCCATGTGCATTACAATCACCATTTATTTGATACAATAGGCTTGAATGGTAAAACTGGCTTTTCAAACATTGTTAAGAATTTGCTAAAGATAGTAAAACTGTGAATTTTCCCGACTGCTGGCAATGTTGCCCTAGGCCATCAATTGCTGGTCAGGAATCGGTATAAAGACTCCTGTGTCCTTGATAGTAAAGAGTCAACATTTGAATCATAGAATTGAACAATTGAATATGCTAGAACCTTGGGTTAATTGCAATCAAGACGTTTACATTTAATAAAGTGGAATGACTGCAAAAGTTAGAAATTTAAAAATGGTTAGAGACGCTTGCAGAATTGTCTAGCTGTGGGAGGGTGTCATCAGATTGATTAGTTCTCGACAGTTTCAAGTCTGCTCTATTGAGACCAAGAAAGTAAAATCTTAAAAAGTCTTTGTGAAATCAAAGAGCTGATGATGACTTGGATGAATTTTGACAGGGACATGTTGTTCCATTATACCTATATTTAACTCATTTAACTGTAAGCGTGCAGAATAAATTAAATAAATATTTCAAAACCCATATCTTGGCTGTTTTACTTTTTAAAAACTTATTAGTACTACTTTTTTAAAAGATATTTTTGAATTAATTGGATTCTCAGTATGTTGCTTAGCACTATTTGTATTGCTGTACCACGGAATGGAAAGAAACTCCATTCCTGAATATAAGCCCACAAAATAACGTGAAACAAAAAAAATGAAGTAATTACTCTCGTCTTATGTGATATTTAATGGCTATAAAACTTGAATTGAGCATCTACGTCACGTTTTGATTTTACAGTTAGAACCAAATCCAACCAATATGCAAAGTTGAGTCTTTTTAATTATTCTGTGTACAGTGGTTAAAATCTCTAAAATCAGGCAAGTGCAAATCTTGATATTTACTGCGTGAAGCAGGTTTGCAAAGAAATAGGTCATGTGATTGTGGGAAAAGCAGTGAAATGTTTGCTGATATAAAAAATATAAAATGAAACAGGCAGAGAGACTATTGTAATATTGAACAGAGATTGGTTTAAAGCTGCAAGTCATGCAGATTTAGAATGTGCTAATATTTGTGGGTTGAATAGTTAGCTTAAATATATATTTTTAATTTTGTTTTGTTTCTTAAGAAAACAAATAAGACATTCACTCAGCATTTTGCAGAGCATAAGTTATTAAAATCTCCTGAAGGATATTATGGGCTAACTATCAAAGTTGAATTTCCAATCTAGTCATCAGATGTATTATAGCTGACTGTTGCATATGAGCAGAACGGCAGAAAGGATATTAGTACCAATCGATCATTATCACAGCTGTGTTTCAGCAGGGAGACATTAATCAGGTATCAGATACTTTCCCTTCGGCCAGTTGAAACAGCCTACACTTCATTCGTGCATCACTCAGGAGTAGTTTTAATGTAGCCTGAAGGCTTGGGATCAGGCTTTCTATTCGGTCTCTTACATGTGGTGCAGGGAATAGTTTATGCTCCATGGAATAGGAAACCCTTTTTTTAAAGAATTCAGTTTTCTTCCCACCTGTCTCCTTTGTAATGTACAACTTCATTCACATACTTTACAGATCTTTTAACAGTGATTCCTTTTTCCTTTCTAGTCCCAATGCAGGATCCCAGAGGTAACATGCAGCGGGGTCCCCCAGTAGTTGGGGCTCCAGCTCCAAGAGGTTTGCTGGGAGATGCCCCAAATGATCCACGTGGAGGGACTCTGCTTTCTGTCACTGGGGAGGTGGAACCAAGGTAAGTGGTAGACTCTTCAAATATTAATCTGTAATTTGCCTAAATGTTGCCTTGCACACTTCTTGGTTGAGAAAAGGAAATTTGGTCTGTGGTTTTCTGACAGTCATTCCTTTCACGTGTATATGTTAGTATCATAGTGTGGTGGTTGGTGGGGGTGGGGTGGGGGGGAGCGGGGAGAAGAATGATTGTGTTGGCAATTTACCTCACTCTTGGACTGGCTAATGTGTGGCCAAAAAAGATGCGAATTAAATGAAAAATGCCAGTATCTAATTAGTTATTATTGCCCTTCACGTTTGCTAATCCCTTGCTGTCTAATTTGAAGATAAAATGAGAAGGATTAAACTAATTATTATTATTGGAAGCAAGAGTGTGCGATGAATCTGTTAATCAGATCGTGATGCCAACTTAATGTTGTAGGGAAATACTGCAGGTAACACATGAGATACTAATGGCAGGATATGTGGCAATTCGAATACTCAGGCATCAACAGGATTTTTTTCTGGCCAGGACTGCATAAGAATGAAGTGCAATTCTGTAGAATCTGCCATACTTGTCGGGTGATAGGTAAATCATTCTTGGATACCCATTCCAGTGTTTGAAGAACCATTTAGTCGGGTATTGGTTGATTCTGTAGGACCATTACTTAAAACAAGGGTAGAGCATCAATACATTCTTACAATCATGGATTTGACCACCTGATTTCCGGAAGCTATACCTTTAAGAACAATTACAGCTAAGGTAGTGGTGGAAAAGTTGACACAGTTCTTCACACACTTTGGTCTACTCTTAGAAGTACAGCCTGACGAGGGTTCTAAATTCATGTCTAAAATTTTCCGGGGCATAATTCGCAGTTTAAGTATCAAGCAAATAAAGTTGACTGCCTACCACCAACAAACTCGGGGAGCTTTGAAGAGACATCATCAGACTCTCAAAACCATGTTTAGGCCAAATGCCATGAATATCAAAGAGATTGGGACAAGGGATTGGATTTTTTACTATTTGCCACAAGGGATTCTCTGAACAGATCTACTGGGTTTGGCCCATTTGCATTGGTCTATGGTCAAGAGGTACGGGGCCCATTAGAGTAATAGAAGTTTTATAACAAAAAGATGAATCGTCAATGTTGGATTGTGCGTCCATGAACTGAACATAATGTAGGCAAATGTGACTCCAACCCAGTAAAACAGCATCTATATCGACTAACCCCACAGAAACAAGAAAAAAAATGGTATGGTGCGCAGAATGGCAAACAGCGATTGAGGGCCATATTGAATGTGAATGCATGTTGGCCACTCCTGATTTTTCCAAACCCTTTCAAATGGCCACGGATGCCAGCGACCTGGGGTTGTGGGCAGTGTTACTACAAGATGATGAGTCAAGAATAGAGAGGCAGGTGGGATACTTTTCAAAAAAACTAAGTCTGTGCCAAAGAAAGTATTGAGAAGGAAGCCTAAGGCACGGCCCTTTTCCCCATGTGTAGTTCAGTTGTTAGTGTTGCTGCATCACGATGCTGAGGTCCCAGGTTTGATCCTGGCCCTGGTCACTGTCCTTTGGAGTTTGCACATTCTCCCCATGTTTGCGTGGGTTTTGCCCCCACGCCCCAAAGATGTGCAGAGTAGGTGGATTGGCCACGCTAAATTGCCCCTTAATTGGAAAAAAAATTGAATTGGGTACTCTAAATTTTTTTGAAAAGATTTAAAGTTGAACCAGCCTGCTTGCCAGAATATTGTGTTCCCTGGCTTTGTATTTTGGAAAGGAGACGTCAGACTCTTTTGCACCGAGTGGATCTGGGGAACCAGTTTTGGAGGGAGTTGGTTCGATTGGTTAACTGGCAACTGGTGGGTTGGCCAGGAACAGTGTTCTGCCTGACAATGGTCAGTGATTGGTTCCTGTGGAATGCTTTCTGAGAGAACATGGCAGAAGTGTTTGGAATTTTGAAGTGACGTGAACGCTCTTATCACTATTACTCCTGCTTGCTGAAGTAAAAGAACTGCCCTATTGATCCAAAAGCATTGAGTGCCTGGCACATCCTTTGCCAGGAACCTGAAATACCGTGTAGTCTGCAGAGAAGGCAGACGACCTTGCCAAAGAAAACCATCTCAAGCCTAGAAGATAGAATTAACAAAATGAAAACCTGAACTTCAGAAAGACATTGACTGGAAGTCCTTCTAGTGCATCAGAGATCCTTACCATTTAATTTTTTAAAAATGTTTCTTTCCCTTTACACCACCCCTCTGTTGTTTATCTGTGCATATATAGAAAGTAGGGCAAGTTAAGAAGGGGGAGTTGGGAAAGGGATGGTAGATGTTCAGTTATAATACTGTACAGAATAAAAGGTTACTTGTGTTTTAAAGTTATAAATCTGGTGACTAGTTTATTGGATCTCGGGTATTTTAAATAAAATCTAGTTTCACCTGTGTTGCGACTCTGTGTCAAGTGGCGCTGGAAATGACTGCACACTCGCCCAGGGTGTCGTGACAAATTTCTCCTGCTGATACTGCACTGGTTACATCCTTTAATGAGAAATGTCCATCCACTGAGGGTGGGACGTTTTAGCCAGTATCAGAGAGCTGGCAAAAATCACAGCAGACTTTAATTTTGACACTTAAAATAACCGTTTTTTGAAAGTTGTGCGAATCTCTCATTGCTATATCCTTTGGCTCCGATTCCCGTCATTGGTTGATGGTGTCTCAGAGCTTTACAGACTACTGTTTTCAGTAGAACGATTAAGTCAGGTTTTGTTCACAGACTACAATCAAGAACAAATTCTGTTTACCAATTTCCGTGATTGTCAGTTTGGTGTTGACCTTTCTTTTGAGAATTTATTTGTGGAGCGGTGGAGAGGAGGAGAGTATAATTCAGCCCTTGTTTTTCCCTAGTTCCTTCTGTATATCCCCAGATTTTTTCCTGTTCTGAAGAGCGTGACTCATGCTAGTTATGGATTAATGGGCACTTACAATTCTCCAGTGTTTGAAACATAGTCATTTTGAGAGCTTGGTAATGAGTGTTGGCACCTAATTTAGGTCCATGTATATTTACTTTCAAGCAAAGATTACTGGAGTAATCAGGAGCAATATCCTAAGCTGATTTCTATTTTTGTTTTACACTTAAACCAATTGTTAACTTCAGTTGATTGAGTGTCAGATTGAGTGTCCTACAGTTACAGTACAGTTTGGTTTAATGAGATTGGAGGTGCAGTACACAGAGAGATTTCTACCTGAAATCGGTGTTAATTTTGACCTTGTATGAAGTAAGAGATGTGCTGTATTTCCCAACATGGTTATCACAGAAATGCTCTGGAAGAAAAAATGTCCCGTCACTAATTCATGACACATACTGTGATGGAGAAAATGTCAGATATGAATGCACTCCTTAGATATCACTGTAGTCAACTCGTTACTAGATTTGCCTATTGAGCTATCTTAAATAAAATCTATAGTCCGATTTAGTTGTATGAAATAGTACAACTTTATGATAGGAGCCAGTTTGAGATTTTCATGAAATGGCGGGAGTGTAGCCGGCGTATTATTCAGATTTCCAGTTCTCAAACCCTTTTTGTTTAGCAATTCTCTTGAAGAGCCCAATCTGCACATTTTGACTATCAGCTACTGTAAATTGTGGATTGGAGTTGTCAGTTCTTGAACTTTTTCAGGATTTTTAAAAAATCTATGCTTTCATGGGATATGGGTGTCAATGGCTAGGCCAACATTTATTGCCAATCTCCAATTGCCCTTGAGAAGGCAGTGGTAAGCCACTGCCTTCAACCATTGAAGTCCATGTGGTGTGGCATCACCCACAGAGCTGCTCAGAAGGGAGTCCCGGGATTTTATTCGACTGTGTTGGATAAACAATATACTTCCAAGTCAGGATAATGTGTGCCTTGGCGGAGACATGAGATGGTGATCATAGAATTTACAATGCAGAAGGAGGCCATTCGGCCCATCGGGTCTGCACCAGCTCTTGGAAAGAGCACCCTACCCAAGCCCACACCTCACCCTATCCCCATAACCCAGTAACCACGCCCAACACTGAGGGCAATTTTGGACACTTAAGGGCAATTTAGCATGGCCAACCCACCTAACCTGCATATCTTTGGACTGTGGGAGGAAACCGGAGCACCTGGAGGAAACCCACGCGCACACGGGGAGAACATGCAGACTCCACACAGACAGTGACCCAAGCTGGCAATCGAACCTGGGACCCTGGAGCTGTGAAGCAGTTATGCTAACCATTATCCTACCGTGCTGCACCTATGCATCTGCTGCTCTTGTCCTTCTAGGTGGTAGGCATCATGGTTTTGAAAGGTGCAGTTGAAGGAGCCTTGATGAGTTTCTGCAATGCATCTTTTGGGTGTTACACACTTTTGCCACTCTGCTCTGAGGGAGTGTTGGTGCCAATCAAGTGGTGTCATGCTCCTTCAGTGTTGTTTTGTTGCACTCATGCAATCAATTGGCAAGTATTCCACTACACTCCTGATTTGTACCTTGTAGATGGCGGGCTGGCTTTGTCAGATGGCAAGTTGCTCACTGCAGAATTCCCAGCCTATTACCTCTTGTAACCACAGTATATGTTTGATCCAATGCTGAGTTCAGTTTCTGGTGAATGGTAACCCTTACAATCCTGATGGTGAAGAATGCAGCAATGATAATACCATTGAATGTCATGGGGAAATGTTACTCTATATCACAATTGATGCGCAATTCTTTGGTTAATTATGGACCACAAATGCTGATCTTACCAGCAATATCACATTCCATGAAATAATAAAAAAAATGACTTTCATGTTTCCGATTTTATTCCCACTTTATCATTCTTTTATTGGCATATTTAATTTTCATAATTACCAGCAGTTATTTGAATCTACAGCTAATTTTTTTTTTTTTTTGCTTTTCAGAGGGTACATTGGTCCCCCACATCAAGGCCCACCCATGCATCATGTGCCTAGTCATGATGGCAGAGGACCGCCTCCCGACATGAGAAATGCCCATGAACCACGAGTAATGCAACATGACATGAGATCAGGGCCAATGGGAGAACAAAGAGGACCCATTGGTGAACAGAGGGGGCCAATGGGTGAGCCACGTGGGCCAATGGGTGAGCCACGTGGGCCAATGGGTGAGCCAAGAGGGCCCATGGGTGAGCCAAGAGGGCCCATGGGTGAGCCAAGAGGGCCCATGGGTGAGCCAAGAGGGCCCATGGGTGAGCCAAGAGGGCCCATGGGTGAGCCAAGAGGACCCATGGGTGAGCCAAGAGGGCCCATGGGTGAGCCAAGAGGGCCCATGGGTGAGCCAAGAGGGCCCATGGGCGATCCAAGAGGGATGATGGGAGATCCAAGGGGCCCAATGATGGATCAGAGAGGACCTCCCCATGAATCTCGAGGCAAGTTAGTGTGTAGCACTGTAATATGAGGGTGGCTTGGAAAATGAATTCAAAGAGAAAATGCTGGAAAATCTCAGCAGGTCTGGCAGCATCTGTAGGGAGAGAAAAGAGCTAACGTTTCGAGTCCAGATGGCCCTTTGTCAAAGCTAAAAGACAGAGAAAGTGGGAAATATTTATGCTGTTGAGTGAGAGAATGAAAGATGATTCATAGACACAGAAATGGAATGAACTGTTTTTTTATGATTTAACTATTTTCCATTCATCTATATTTAATCTTCCTGTACTTGCATGATTTGAAAACTATGCTGGAGAGCAGTAACATATCATAAAAAGCACTTGTGAAAATGTTATACTTGCAGTTAAAATTCTGTGAAACAAGTAGCTTTTAAAATGTTTCTTTTTCAAAAGCTATACTCTTCACAACACTCAGCTGTAAGGATACTTCTACACAGATGTGTGGGTTGTAGGGTCAGCAATGCTGTTGACCAGCCTGACAGTTTGCTAATAGTGTGGGAGTGTGGTTGGGAATTGATGTGGAAGAAGGAAGGAAAAAGGTTGACTACATTGATTGTGTCCTCCAGCCTGGTAATCACCTGACAGCATTGATGGCCTGCGGGTAATCACAACACATAATGGTAGTTTGTTGCAAAGGAGTCTTTTTGCCGAATTAGGCTTTGGAAAAAGAAGAGGCATTGGGTCTGGGTGGTTTGGGGAAGAATTTACTTTTCTAAAAGTGCAAAGATCCTTCTGTGATCAACATTTTCAAGGCAGATTTTCCAGCATCTTGGAAACTTTTGGAGAAGTCATTCAATGAATAAGTGCTCAGAGTACTCTCCAGTAACATTTCCCAGAAAATGATTATTGTGTCTAACTGGCAAGATAACAATTCAAAATGAAAATTAGTTTTATTAGATGCTTCAGCTATTAAATAATTATTTTGAATGTTTATGAATTGCTTAAATAGTGATTTAGGATGTTTATGAGTTGCCCAGTCACGGATAGTGCTGGTATTCTCTGATGACAGTACACAAGCATTTGCGCACCACACTTTAAGGCAGTGTTGTGTAGGTTGTCCTCCTTAGAACAGAAATGAATATTGAAGATTTGCTGGAGGTGTTTTGATAGAGTAAATAAGACACTTTCCAATGGGAGAATGGTCTGTACCAGAGGACAAAAATTAAGGTAATTGGAAAAATGGCCAAGAGGTGGCATGAAAAACAGATTTGTTCAGTGAGTTGGAATGCATAACGTGAAAGGATGGTGGAACCAAATTCAATGAAACCAACAAAAAGGTATTAGATAAACTTTTGGACGGGAAACAATTGCAGGGCTTTGGGGATTGGGAGTAATTGGATGGCTGTTTCAAAGAGCTTACACAGGCATGATTCGCTGAATGTACTCTAGCTGTATCATTCCATGATTCTACAGTTTATCAAATTCATCTTTATTCGATTTTGAAACATCGTCTTCTGAAGGCAACAATAAGGAGGTGGTAATTAAACCTGAAGGTAATTCATATTTATTGAGAAGTAAAAGTAATCCAGAGAGAGCTTTTACAAGCAAAACAGAGAGTATTTCAGGTTCTGAATATCCCCTGAATTTGTCTGTCATGATTTGTCAGTTGTAGCTCACCATCTCCTAAGTCAGTGGGAGGCAATGTCATGGAGGTATTGTCACTGGACTAATAATCCAGAGACCGTGGGTAATGCTCTGGGAATCTGAGTTCAAATCTCACCCTGACAGATGTTGAAATTTGAATTCAATAAAAAATCTGGAATTAAAAGTCTAATGATGGCCATGGAACCTCGTTGATTGTCTTGGCCTACATGTGACTCCAGATCAATGTGGATGACTCTTAAGTTCCTTCTGGACAGGCCACTCAGTTCAGGGCAATAAATGTTCGCCAGCCAGCGATGCACACATCCCATGAACAAATTTTTTAAAAGTAGGTTTTGTATTACAATCTCCACCTCGAGATTTTCTACATAGACACATCAGATCAGTACTGAGGTATGGGTGCATTGTTGGAGCTATTGTCTTTGAATGAAACAAGGCCATGTCTTTTCTCTCGGGTGGATGTAGAAGTTCTCATGGTATTATTTCATTGAAGAGCAAGGATCTTTATCTTGCGTCCAGGCTAATATATATCCCTCAGCCAACACCGGTCATTGTCACACTGCTGAATGTGGAACCTTGTTGCATGAAAATTGGCTGCTAGGCTTCTAAATTACAGCATTGTAATGCACTTCATTCGGATGTCCTGTGGACATCAATGATGGCATGTAAATGCAAGTCCTTTCTACATATTCTAGTGGATTTTTCAGCATATGTTCACAGTGAAAGATATGAAACACTAATACAGAGACCAGAAATTTGGGGTGGGGGGGCTTGTGGGTAATGTGAAGGAAATGCCTTGTGACTATTTGGGGTAATTTCATATATGTTTGTTTTTCTATTGGAGATTCATATTCTTTATGCATATTTCCTATAAACCTGATCTGTATTTATTATCAGTGAATTGGGAAGAATTAGTTATTAATCTCAGAATTGATTGATGGTTCTCACTGAACAGGACAAAAATATGTGTACCATGAGTGAAAGAGGTAGTTCTTCTGAATTTACATTCCAGTATCGAGGTTTAGGAGCACCCAAGCATAGGAACACCTCATCGAAACTGAAGTTTGCTAGATAACTCACGATCATCAAAGACAGGAAAGAAAGTTAACCTGTGTTTAGTTCTTAGGAGCTAGTCTTGTATCCAGCATCAGCTATACATGTCCCTCAGAATAGCAAGTTTCGTTAGATTGGTGAAAATAATGTAAAGCTACAATTATCTCCTATTCAGTAGGAAAGCTTTCAGGTAATTCTTTAAAATACATTTTGGCTGTTTTCTCCCCTTTGGTCACTCTTTGCTGAGATATGATTTCATGATTGATTGTCATCTTCCAGACTGTATTCACTTGGAAATTTTCATATTGCAAGCCTTTTTGGTGAGTACCAGAAAGTAGTTCAATTGTCAGCGACATCACAGATTAACCCGATCCTGCTAATACCTGAACTTCACACACATGTAAACTTCCAACAAGTCACTGGAGTAGGAGGCCATGGCTATTATCTTCCCCTCCCCTTCCTCCTCTTTATGACTCTGGTAATCATTGATTGTGGTTAACACTGAAGATGGGCAGCCCAAAATTACCTTTCTTTGGTCTCGGTCATAAGCCCTTATAAAAGTATAATTAAGTAATAAATCTAATTAATGTAAGCAGTTAGAAAATATAATGTGGAAACTAACATTAATTCAACAATATATTACATCTGAATTTAAACCAATATGGTATGAGCATTTGGTGAATTATTACCTGGCCCTTATCCCTAGAACCTAGGAGGCCACTGTGGCACAATATCTGGTAGCTGAGATTGAAAGGAGAACCATAAATCTTGGAAATAAGCAACAAAAAACAAAAATGCTGGAGTGGAGAGAACATCCCCTGAAACATTAAATAGAAGCAAATTACTGCGGATGCTGGAATCTGAAACGAAAGATGCTGCCAGACTTGCTGAGATTTTCCAGCATTTTCTCTTTTGCCCTAAAACATTAACCTGTCATTCTGTTTCAGATCCCAGAATAACCTTATTTCTCTCTGCAGTAACTTGTTTTTGTATCTAGTGATGAGGCTGTGATTTTCATTTATGTAGTTAAATGCTTGGCTGATTGCAGATATTTTAGTGACCAAAGCTATCATTGCGGGTCTATTTCATCCCAAGTAAACCTAAAGATAATGGACAATTGCCACATAATTTCATGAGTTGATGTTAATAAGGAAGAACTACTCCTTTGAAATGAATCTCCATATAGCCTCTATGCTTGCTTGTGTACCACCCTTTTGTTTTCCCCCACCTTCTCTCTCCCTGCCATCATTAGTAGTTATTTGCCTCCTAGGTTCATTTGACCCCCGCAGTATTCCATCTCATGATCCTCGATCTGGACCTCAGCATGATCCTCGCTCTCAGCCTCCTGCTGCTCAGCAAGACCCTCGAGGAGGGCCTTACCCGAACACACATCAACCAAATGCACCCATGGGTGAGGAAAACCTAGTCATCTCCATTCTTACTTCAAGGTTGGCTCACAGTGTCCAGTTATAACACCTTTCACAAAATACTGTTGAAGAGTTTGACTCCAAGCTTTTGCAGGATCACCGGATGTTTACAGGTTGGGAGAATATTGATGTAGCTTCCTTTAACCATGTATTTCTGAAGCAGCTTAACAACTACTTTGTTAGCTGAATAGAATTAACAAATGTACACAGTGGACATTCCTCCCTTCCTCAATCCCTCAAAGATATTGATCAGGATTTTTTAGCATGTTGATACTAATGGACTATAAGAAAAATGTACCAATATAATTAAATTATGTGCCAGTGGATGTATTGTCATAATCTAAATTCAATACAAACTGACCCTTCCACTACCAGAATATAGTGAAAGGGCACCTTACACACCACAAAAATCTATACGGACAAACCATCAGGTGTTCACCAGTTGGAGGGGCCAAAATACAAAGATACAAGTCCAATATCCAAAATGTATTGACAATCCTAACAGTACTTTGAAGGAAATAGTTTTTAACTACCTCTTCTCATTGCCCACTATGCCTTGTCCCCTAACCTCTAGGTAATGTCGCCAGTATGTTGCCCTTGGCTCCCAGCGTATCTCAGAATGCTTATCTTTTGGAGGACTGTTAATCATATTAGTAATGTTGTGGAAGGCTACCCAGTCGAAGACCCAAATTCAGGTAGACCGAGAAAACTGACCATCTTCATTTTGGGCTACAGCAAACCTATTGGACCCATTGGCAGAACTCTTCTTTATTTTGGTCTGTGGCCTTTGTTTAGGAAGAGTCAGATGCTGTGAGCCAACCTATAATCCTTTTGACTTGTAATTATTTTGTTCTGTGAGGCAATTCTTGTAAATTGTAAGTTATTGTTTCCTTTGAACTTGTTTCACTTTTAATTATTTAAGCAGTTTTAGTTTGAACAATATCACTGCATGTTCTAAATGAACGGGATTAATAACTTTGTGATGTGTAGCTTCTTGCTATGCTAAGGTGGACATATTGTCATTGATATAGAGGCAGCACGGTAGCATTGTGGATAGCACAATCGCTTCACAGCTCCAGGGTCCCAGGTTCGATTCCGGCTTGGGTCACTGTCTGTGCGGAGTCTGCACATCCTCCCCGTGTGTGCGTGGGTTTCCTCCGGGTGCTCCGGTTTCCTCCCACAGTCACAAAGATGTGCAGGTTAGGTGGATTGGCCATGATAAATTGCCCTTAGTGCCAAAAATTGCCCGTTGTGCCAAAAATTGCCCTTTGTGTTGGGTGGGGTTACTGGGTTATGGGGATAGGGTGGAGGTGTTGACCTTGGGTAGGGTGCTCTTTCCAAGAGCCGGTGCAGACTCGATGGGCCGAATGGCCTCCTTCTGCACTGTAAATTCTATGATAATAAGGAACTGAAGATCTTCTATAACATTGCGATGTTATTCTGTAGGAAGGTTTGTGGAATATGTTTGTAGTACACCTTTAGTGTTTAGATACATTTATTTTTAAATGATATGCCTCAGATATTGTTAAAAACATAGTATCTTTTGGTTACTGATGCCTCTTGGCCTTTATAAGTTTCTCAATTAGGTTGTTTTAATACCTAATTATCAGTTAGGTTTAGTTGATGCAGATTCGATATTCTTCCTCCGTTAAGATATAGTGGTAAATATATAGAATTCAATCAGAGGCCTTTAGGCATGCTTCAAAACAAAAATATTTTACTTTGACAATAAAAAGAAAAAGGCTATAAGCGGTGAAAAATAATCTTAAAGTTAGTCCAAACACCTTGCAGAGCATGATAGATTTGGAAGTTGAGATTTATATTTCACACAATCATTAATTTAATATGGGGTGTGGTTTAGCCCATCTATTATCACGAGACTTAGCATCTGTCAGGAGCCATTGGCTTGTTCATGGGAAATAGGCATTGCTGACGATGAAACATTTTTTACCCATATCTAACTGCTCTTGAGAAGTTGATGGGTTTCTTAAAATAAATGTAGTTCATGTGATGTGGGTATACTCAGTACAGTTTGGTAGGAAGTTTCAGTATCTTAATCCAACAATAATGATGGAATTATTGTATACTTCCAGGCCAAGATGCTGTGCGTCTTGGAAAGGAACATGATAGGTGTTTTTCATGCACTGGCTGCCCTTCAAGGTGGTAACGGTCGCAGATTTAGAAGGTGCTGTCAAAGAAACACTGTGGGTTGCTGCAAGGTATATTGTAGATGCTACACACTGCAGTCACAGAGCACCAGTGTTGGAGGTAGTGAATGTTTACGTGCCAATCAGTGGGCTGCTTTATCCTGGATGCTGTTGCGTTTGAGTGTTGTTGGAGCTATAATCATCAAGACGAATGGAGAGCATTCCATCATAATCCTGACTTATGCCTTGCAGATGGTGGAAAGGGAATCAGGTGGTGAGTTGCTCAGCACACAGTATCTTGTTTCTTGACTTACTTTTGTAGCAGCAGTATTTATGTGGTTAATGCAGGTTTCTGATCAATGTTGATGCGGAGGGATTTAGGGATGATTATGCCACTAAATGTCATGGGGAGGTAGTTTTACGTAGTCATTCCTCTCATTGCCTGCCATTTGTGTACACGAATGTTACTTGCCATCCCAAACCTGCATGTTATCCAGATCATCCTATATGGAGGCACTTTGTAATCTGAAAAGTTGCAAATGAAACAGACAATATGCAGTCATCTAAAAAAAATTCCACTTCTGACCTTACTATAGAAATATAGTGTCACAACACCCTGGGTTAGCGCACAGTCAATACCAGTTCCACTTGACCTGGAGTCACAACACAGATGAAATTAGATTTTATTTAAAATACCCAAGGTCCGTGGTTGATCCCGACATACTATAATTACCAGGTTTGTAATTTTAACACAAGTGACCTTTTATTAGATTATAATTAAACAGAGAGAAAATGTAACTGAATGTCTACTTCTACAACTACATTTTTCCCAACCCCTCCTTTCTAACTTGTCACACACTCTATGCACAGGCAAACAACACAGAGGGGAAAGGGTGGTGGAAAGGGAAATAAAATATAAATAAAAGGATAAGGATCTTTGAATCATTGGGATGACTTCCAGTCAATGTCTCCCTGAAGTTATGGTTTTGGTTTAGTACTTCTTCCCTCTAGGCTTGAGCTGGTTTCTTCTGGCGGGTTGTCTACTTTCTCTCCAGACTCAGCATGATTTCAGGTTTACAGGAAAGGATGTGTCAGACACTCAATGGTTTCAAAATAATTGAGCAGTATTTTCATTTCAGCAAGCCAGAGAGTGTTCCTTTTACTTTCAAGGTCTAAACACTTCTGTTCAGTTCTCAGAAAGAATCATGCAGGAACCAATCACTGACTGCTGTCAGGCAGAACACTGTTCCTGGCCAACCCACTGGTTATCAGTTAACCAATTAAATCAACTCTCTCCACAACCGGTTCCTATGATCCACTCCGTGCTGAAGAATCTGGCTTCTCCTTTCCAAAATGCAAAACTTGGAAACAGTGTCTTGGGAAGCAGACTGTTACGCTTTTAAGTTTTCAGCTTAAAAGTATATGTCAATTATGGGTTCACAGACCAAAATAATAAAAATAAAATAAATGTGAACAACGGAAATAAACAGGAATAACTCTTACAAAGGTCATTGATGGAGCTGCTGAAGGTAGTTGGGCCTTGGACACTATACTGAGGAATTCTTGCAGTGATATCTTGGGCTGAGACTATTGGCCTTCCAGCAGCCACAACCGTTTTCTGTTGTGCTAGGTATGACTCAACTGCTGGAGAGTTTTCCCTGATTCCCATTGACTTTAATTTAACAAAGACTGATGCCACAATTGGGCAATTCTGCCTTGATGCTAAGGGTTGTCATTCACCTCAGCTCTTGAATTCAGTTCTTTTGTCCATGTTTATATCAAGTCAGTACTGAAGTCTGGAGCTAGGTGTCCTGGTGGAACCCAACTGAGCATTGATGAACAAGTTACTGGTGAGCAATTTCTGCTTGATAACACTGTTGACAACTCCTTCCATCACACATCTGATAATTGACAGTAGTCTGATGAAGTGGTAAATTGGATGGATTGGATTTGGCCCACTTTTTGTGGACAGGACATATTTTCCAATTTGTCGAGTAGTTGTAAAATATTGTAGCAGTACGAGCACCTTGGCTAGAGTTGCAGTTGGTTCTATAGCACAAGTCCTGAGCACTACTGTCTGAAACATAGCTGTTGCTATATCCAGTGTGCTCAGATGTTTCTCAATACCACATGGAGTGGTTTGATTTGGCTGAAGACTGACATCTGGCTGTGATGGATCAACCAGGCAGCACTTACGAGTAAAGAGGGTTGCAAATTCTTGCCCTTTGCACTTGTTGATAGGGATGTTCATGAAACTTCCTCCTCCCATTCATTGCTTAATTGTCACCACTGTTTATGACTGGATGTATGGAATGGAATTTGTTAATCTGATCTTTCACTTAGACCTGTCCAAAGAATGCTTCTTTTGCTGTTTAACTTGCCATGTTGAGATTTGAATTTGGTTACTGGTCCAGTTACATGCTACTGTACCTGATGTGTGCCTACAATACCTTTTAAACCATATACACTCTTTTGCAGCACCTTTTTATATATGCTCATGCAGTAATAGATATATAGGTATTTGTATATTTACTTTTTAAAAAAATGTTTTTATTGAGTTTTCATATTTTATATCCTACAAATTAGTAGAAAAAAAAACACGCAAAAATTAACATGTATATTTACAGGTAAGCATCTTCATAATAACAACTGTGGCCGCCCCCTTTAGCCGGCATACATATTTTACATTCCCCAATATGGCCGAGGCACATGTTTATAGGCATTTATTTACAAGCGAACCCGTAGCCCCCCCCCCCCCGGCTACCTTCCCCCGATTCCCGTCCATTTTCCCCTGATTCTTGGCCACCCGACTATTCTTCCTCTTGTTCGTTGGCCACAAACAGGTCCCGGATCAATTGCATGAATGGCTCCCACGTTCTGTGGAAGCCGTCGTCTGACCCTCGGATGGCGAATTTGATTTTCTCCATTTGGAGAGATTCCGAGAGGTCGGACAGCCAGTCTGCAGCTCTGGGCGGTGCTGCTGACCGCCAGCCAAACTGGATTCTACGGCGGGCAATCAGGGAGGCAAGGGCGTCCGTCCTCCTCCCCAGGAATATATCTGGCTGGTCTGAAACCCCGAAGACCGCCACTATCGGGCATGGCTCCACCCTCACCCCCACCACTTTGGACATAGCCTCGAAGAAGGCTGTCCAGTACTCCACAAGTCTGGGGCAAGACCAGAACATGTGGGCGTGGTTGGCCGGGCCTCTTTGGCACCGTTCACATCTGTCCTCCACCTCCGGGAAGAACTTACTCATACGGTTTCTTGTTAAGTGGGCTCTATGTACAACTTTTAGTTGCGCCAGGCTGAGCCTTGCGCACGTGGAGGTGGAGTTGACCCTATGCAGTGCTTCGCTCCAGAGTCCCCACCCTATCTCAATCCCCAGGTCATCCTCCCATTTCTTTCTTGTTTGTATATTTACTTAAAGTGCATTTGCCAATATCCAGTAACCAAGGAAGGAGAGCACACAGAGCATGAATCACAAAAAGTTAGCATGCTGATAGAGCCAGTAATTAGAAAGGCAAATAGAATGTTGGCCTCTATTACAAGGAGACTAGAGTACAAAGTAGGGAAGTCTTGCTACTTCACAGGCTAAATGCTGAGAGGATGTCTGCTGGAATCTATAACTAGGGGACAGAATTTAGAAATAAATGATCTCCCATTTAAGAAGGAGACCCTCTTCCAGAGGGTCGTTAGTTTTTTTGGATTCTCTGCCTCAGAGACAGTGGAGGCTGGATCATTGAATATATTCAAGGCTGTTTAACAAATTTGTGATCTGGGGAGTCGAGGGTTATGGGGCCAGGCAGGGAAGACCACAATCTGATCAACCATAATCTTATTGAATGGTGAAGCAGGCTCAATAGGCCAAATAGCCGCCTCCTTTTCTTATTATCTATCAAAGTACTTTCGCACACTTTGCTTTTTATCTTACCATTATATCAGAGTGTACAAAAAGGATAGAATTCACATGCTGATACCATGCACATTAAACTTTTTTTTAAAAGTACTCAATTATTTTTTTCCAATTAAGGGGCAATTTAGCATGGCCAATCCACCTAACCAGCACATCTTTGGGTTGTGGGGGCGAAACCCACGCAGACATGGGGAGAATGTGCAAACTCTACACGGACAGTGACCCAGGGCTGGGGTTTGAACCCAGGTCCTCCGTGCCATAGTCCCAGTGCTACCCACTGCACCACGTGCCGCCCCACACCTTAGACTTTTGAGGTTACCAATTTATTGTCCAATCAAAAATGCAGTTTATGGGTGGCACGGCAGCACCGTGGTTAGCACTGTTGCTTCACAGCGCCAGGGTCCTAGGTTCGATTCCCGGCTTGGGTCACTGTCTGTGCGGAGTTTGCACGTTTTCCTTGTGACGGCGTGAGTTTCCTCCGGGTGCTCCGGTTTCCTCCCACAAGTCCCGAAAGACGTGCTGTTAGGTAATTTGGACATTCTGAATTCTCCCTCCATATACCCGAACAGGTGCCGGAATGTGGCAACTAGGGGCTTTTCACAGTAAATTCATTGCAGTTTTAATGTAAGCCTACTTGTGACAATAAAGATGATTATTATTACCATACTTGAAATCCCAATTAGTCATGTGTTTCTTAGAGATACTCAAGTTCTCCTGTGGATTGATGGTAATTTGCATTTAATGTTCTGTATCACTCATTGCTACCCTCTTTTAGAGTTCCCATTGAGTTCTTGTTAGTGCATATGTTGTTAAAGCTTCTGAAGCAGTGTTTGAAGTTGGTAAGCTCCCAAGAGCAAGTTACCAACAAATGCCAACCTGGCTCAGTTACTAATGAGTGATATGGTTGAAGTTAAAACCCCTGCTGTACTGACTTTGATCGATACTTCATTGAAGTATGAAACTTTTCCAGTAAATGGAAAAATAGGATAGCCTTATTTCAAGAAGAGCAAGCAGTTTACCTGGTTTTCTAAAAGCGCATTAACTGCTTGGCCTTCTGATTGCTGTTTGTGGAACCTTGCCGTGTGCAAATCAGCTGCTGTGTTTGCCTACAGAATTAACTGCACATCAAAAGCATAAAACATTTTTGGGATTACTGAGCATTTGAAACTTTGTTCTTTCTCTCTATGTTAAATGGTAGTTTGATTGCAGTAATATGAAGAATTCGGGTATGGTCGATGCAGTTTGACTTTTGTTTCTGCTGTGATTGCCTTTAATGTTAGCCCTGCAAAATCTACGTGCCAAAAATATTACCTGTAGAAATTCTTGTGCATGTTTAATTTGGGGAGATTTCTTTGAAACTGCAAGAAAATCTCTGATCAGTTTAATTGTGCATTGGTCTAACCAAGAGTAATAGATCCTCAACATGCTGGAAGTAAAATGCACTACTTAATAATTAGTGTTACACCTATAAATTATACAATGAGAAGATGGAGTCTCCAGGAAATTAGAGATGGAAAGTTATTTAAAGTCAGACTAATTTTCTAATTTCTGTTTAGGCACTAGAGACCCCAGAGGTATCGATTCAAGAGGTATTGACACCAGAGGACCAGGACCAGGTCAGGGATCAGGGCCAGGACCAGGGCCAGGGCCAGGTCCCGGACCAAACCAAGGCCCAGTATCAAATCCAAGAGGACCAATTCCTGGAGGGATCCAAGTTCCAGGCCCAGGCGCTCATCAAATTGGGAATAGTGGACCTCAGGGACCCCAACAACCTGTTCCACCTCGACAGGTAGGGGAGTTTTACTTATTGCCAGTGAACCATCTTTTAAAATGAATTAATTGCCTGTAAAAGTGATTCAAATGTATGTTTAATCTGTCATGAAAAAGAAGACTTTTCAAGCTGATACATACGGGACAAAATTCCCACGTATTTTCTTAAGATCATGATTCTCTCCCTCTCATCCTCAGCTTTAAGTTGTCTGAAGACCTCTCTTGCACCTGAGATAATAGTAGTTCTTCTGCCCTTTCCCCCGTGGGGGCAGCATGGCTTTCTCAGCATCTCCCTGCAGCAGTAGGGTTCCAGTCAGAAACCCGGGATTATCCTTCTTACTGTGCTATTGCATACCGGAGGATGAGTGTGTCAAGTTGACTGTGTTATTGCATAGATTTGTCAAGTGTTTGTGTGATTTAAACTACTCAACCACCTACAGAAGCACCTTTCTTAATACTTTACTCAACTTTATGGTAGTGTCTTAGTCAATATCACTTAATTGTTTACCTCATTTTATCAGAGTTTTAGTTTGATAGTTCCTTTGACTGTTGAATGCAGCCCAATTTGGAAATGTTCTGCTGCACGTCATGCATTTTCTTTAGTGTGGGTATGATACGAAAGTTCACAGTTGTAGATGGGAGAAAGGAATTAGGACACTAAAAGATTTGTTTCTTGGGGGTCGGTTTGCAGGATTGAAGGAGCTGGGAGCGAAGTAAGGGCTGGAGCAGGGGGAAATATTTAGGTACATGCAGGTTCGAGACTTTGCCAGAAAGGAGATACAGAGCTTTCCAGTAGAGCTGGCTTCCACATTGCTGGAGGAGGTGATGACGACAGATAAGGGGACTGGATAAGGGGATAGTATTGGTGGTTTACAGGACTATTTTGGAAGAGGAGAAGGCGTCGCTGGAAGGGATCAAGGCAAAGTGGCAGGAAGAGTTGGGAGAGGGTATGGAGGAGGGTTCTGGTGTGAGTTGCTCTGGAGGGTGAACGCCTCCACATCGTGTGCGAGATTGTGGTAGATACAGCTGAAGGTGGTGTACAGAGCATACCTTACAAGGGCGAGGATGAGCCGGCTCTCTGAGGGGGTAGAAGATGTGCGTGAACGTTGCGGGGACGGCCCTGCAAAAAGTCGGCTCATCCTCGCCCTTGTATGGTGTGCTCTACACACCACCTTCAGCTGTATCACACACGAGGTGGAGGCATTCACCCTCTGGAGCACCTCACACCAGAACTCCTCCATACCCTCTCCCAACTCTTCCTCCCACTTTGCCTTCATATGTTTTGGTCCTGTTCAAAGCTGGAGGATTACTGGAAGGAGGTTTTCAGGATAATCTCTAAAGTGGTGCACCTGAAACTGGACCCGGGCCCTCGGGAGGCTATATTCGGGGTGTCGGACCAGCCGGGGTTGGAAACGAGTGCGGAGGCAGATGTTGTAGCGTTCGCCTCATTGATCTCCTGAAGGCGGATCCTGTAAGGGTGGAGATCAACCCCTCCACCCTGTGCCCTGGTGTGGCGGGAACCTGTTGGAATTCTTGACGCTTGAGAAGGTCAAATTTGAACTGAGGGGAGGGGAAGGATGGAGGGGTTCTACAATTCATGGTTGTTATTTATTATGCACTTTCGAGAATTGGATTACATCGAACATTAGGGGTGGGGGGATACTGCGAGGGTTGAGGGGAGGAGGACTGTATGTGTTAATGGTGATTATGGGTGATTCCTGATTCCTTTTTGTCATTTGTTTATGTTAACATGCAGGCTAATGTTTGGGGATTTGGTGGCAGGATGGGATTGTTGTTATTGATACGGGGATTGATTTGCATTCGTTACTGATTATTGTTTGTTGTTGGGTGTAAATTGGGAGAAAATGTGAAAAAGGAGGAAAATAAACAATATTTTTTTTCACGTTCACAGTTGTAAAGAAACGACAATGAAATGGTAAATTTGCTGCAACAGATACAGTATAGCAGATTGCACTGCTGTGTCTTTCTGTCATATAAATAAGGGACTGAGCAAGTTGGATTGAATATTTAATCATATTAAATTCACGTTGTTAAGGAAAGCTACTGCAGGAGCTGTTTTCAGTCTTTATCTGCTGCCAATTATTGCAAGTAAATGGTTCATTGACTCTCAATGGGATATTGACAACAGAGAAGTGTTCATCTCCATGAACTGAAGCTGTCCTTTTCTTCAGAATCTATTTTCTTGGAATGTCTAGTGACATTATTGTCATTTGTGATGGTTAAGACCCTGTTGCTGAATTTATGAAGCACTTCACAAAATATATTCACAAGGTTTTTGCTTCTTACTAGTTAACATTGCACAAGGTATTTCTGTGGAAGTCTTCCAGAAGCATGCTTAGACAATTTAAAGAAGTATGTTTTGGTGTCTACCTACAGTTCTTGCACTTCTTACCTTCAGGGTCCGGCTCATGCTGTGGCTGGAGGTCAACCTGGAGGTTTCAGTCCTGCTCAGACTCAAGTGACACCACAGGACCATGAGAAGGTTTGTGCTGAAACAATGGCGGGGCGAGTTAAATGATAGAGCAGGATTTACATCTAATTAAATTTCACAAATAGGGTTTCAGTACTTAGCTTTGTGCACCAAGCAAGTGTTGACTCAATCAAATAAAGGTACGAGTTTTGTGCAGAATGGGCTACTTTTATGTTGCATCTAAACTCAACTTTGTTCATTTTGTAAAGGTAATGGGCATAATTTTTCAGGTCCATTTGCCATTGGCGCAAATTCCTTTATGGGCGCTAAATGTCACGAGAGGGCCATGATAGGATTTTCACGGGGTAGATCTCGGTTTGAGACTTTCCCATTTCTAGAACCAGATTTCCATGGATTTTAAATATTATTCCATGTTGTGCCTTCCAGCCCCGTTAATATACCCCCAGGGGGAGATTACTCCTTGTGTGGTTGGTGGGGGAGAGGGGTGCATGCTGGCGAATGCATTGCAGGGGTAGGTAGGGAAGAGGAGGTAGGGAAGAGGAGGAGAGTGTCAGTGTCAGCCGTAACATCAGTTGTGTGGGGTGGTCAACCCCCCACCTTTGCAGAGTGACAACGCAGACTGCACCCACCGATTTTATTTGATCCAGTAGTCAGGGTATTTTTGGCATAGTTTCATTCTGATTAACTCTGTGTAATGCAGTCTGTGACCGGATTTATTGAACGTGGTCTGTGGAAGGAATGGGATTAATGGACCAAATATATGTTCTCTCCAGACTTATGATTGAAACAGAAAGTAATACTGTTTTCCTCAATTTGACTTTTGTTTTCTTCTGTTTGGTGTAGGCTGCACTGATTATGCAGGTGCTCCAATTGACTCCAGAGCAAATTGCCATGCTTCCACCAGAGCAGAGACAGAGCATCCTCATCCTGAAAGAACAGATTCAGAAATCTGCAGGAGCACCTTGAGGTAAAGTGGGGAGAAGTTGCTAAATATCTGGTTAAGCTCAAAACAGAATGGAGAAAGATAATAGTGGTAATATAGTAAGGAATACCCATTCCCAACCATCCCAATACCCCCGTAAAGGAAGTAGTTCTCAGATTAAATAGCTTGAATAGAGTACAAAATCTGTGAAAGGAGTGGACTTAAAGGTGGATTGATTCTCATTCCATACTTTTTGTGATCCTCTAAAATACGGTGACTTTACTATTATCCAGAACAAGCTAAATTTGTGATGTTCATTACTTGTTCCTTGAGGACTGAAATCTGAAGTAATACTTTGCTTCAGGCACTGTAGCTTTAGCTTAATCCATAGATGCTGGGATGGCCCAGAATCTTATACCGTACCTTTGTTTTTGCCCACCACATAATGAGAGTGAATCCTAACTGAATCCTAATTCCAACCACATACACAGCGAAACTTGCCTATAAATTGTGGAAAAGAGACACATTGTAATATAAATAGTAGGGACACAGTGTGACCCTTACAGTGCTGAATTATCGTAGAGGGTTTCTCCCATGCTGCAGTATTCCAAATTGTAAGCTTTCACTTAATTAGTTTACTCTGAGATGGCTGTTAACATGTATTGAAAAAAATTAATTCAAGGGGCAGTACGGCCAGCATTTACTGTATCTCCCTAATTTCCCCATAGAAGGTGATGATGAGCTTCCGCCTTGAACGACTACAGTGTTATAGTGAAGATACTCCCAACAGGCCCCCAAAGAGTCAGTGGTAAATAGAGGAGCAGATATGTGGACAGTTTACTGAGGTGTGTAAGAATAATCGGGTAATTATACTAGGGGATTTTAACTTGCCCAATATAAATTGGGATAGTCAGTATAAAGGGTTTAGAGGAGGCAAATTTCTTGAAATGTAATCAGGAGAGCTTTTTGTATCAATATATAATTGATACAATTATATTGTATAATATACAACAAGAGATGGAGCAGTGCTGGATCTTGTTCTGGGGAACAAAGCTGGCCAAGTGTTCAAGAAATTCAACTGCGACCCTAGAGGAATATAGGAAGTGCAAGAGGGAACTTAAGTAACTAGAAGAGCAGAAAAGGGGCCATGAGAAAGGATTTGCGAATAAGATTAGGGAGAACTCCATGATTTTCTATAAATACAGTAAGGGCAAGAGGTTAACCAGGAAAAGAGTAGGGCCCATTAGAGACCAAGAGGGCAATCTATGTGTGAAGCTGCAGGTCATTGCTAGGGTATTAAATTAATATTTCTCATCAGTCTTCACTCAGGAGAAGGGGGATGTCGACACAGAATTCAGAAATGGAACTGCGAGTACCTTAAGCAGTTTGACATAGAAAGTGATGAGGTATTGGAGGCTTTGACGGGCTAACAAATCCACAGGTTGCATCCCAGGCTGCTGTGGGAGGCGAGGCAGGAAATCGTTGAGGCTTTGCTGCAAGTTTCTAATTCCTGTCTGGTCACGTGGGAAGTGCCAGAGGACTGGAGAACAACGAATGTTGTTCCACTCAAGAAGGGTGGTCGAGATAAACCAGGGAATTACAGACCGGTGACTCTCACACCAGTGATAAGGGAACTATTGGAGGGAATTCTGAAGGAGAGAATTAATTTCCACTTGCAAAGGCATGAATTGATTAGGGATAGTCAGCATGGCTTTGTCAGAGGGAGGTCATGCCAAACAAATTTGATAGAATTTTTTGATAAAATGAGCAAGTGTGTGGATAAAGGAAGCACGGTTGATTTAGTTTATATGGGTTTTAGCAAAGCCTTTAATGAGATCCCACATGGGAGACTGATTGAGAATGTTGAAGCACATGAAATTCAAGGAAACTTGTTGAGATGGATCCGAAACTGGCTCAGTAATATGACATAAAGGGTGGTGCTAGAAGGCTGTTTGAGTAACTGGAAGCTGGTGTCCAGTGGCGTTCCACAGGGATCAGTGCTGGGTCCCTTACTGTTTATTTTATATATATATATTATATATATATATATAATATAGATGAGAATGTGGGGGGAATGATAAGAAAGTTTGCAGACAACACCAAGATTGGTAGGGTGGTTAACAGTGAAGGAGAGGATCATGGGTTACGGGAAGATATAAATGAGTCAGTCAGATGGGCAGAGCAGTGGCACTTAGTATTGCTGAGTTTTTTTAAAAATGTTCCTCCTTGTCTAAAGTTTTGGCTGAATGTTCTAATATCTCATGTGATTCAATATCAAAATTTGTCTGATAAGCTTCTGTGAAGTGGGCGGCACAGTAGCACAGTGGTTAGCACTGTTGCGTCACAGCTTCAGGGTCCCAGGTTCGATTCCCGGCTTGGGTCACTGTCTGTGTGGAGTTTGCATGTTCTCCCCGTGTCTGCATGGGTTTCTTCCGGGTGCTCCGGTTTCCTCCCACAGTCCAAAGATCTGTAGGTTAGGTGGATTGGCCATGCTGAATTGCCCTTGGTGTCCAAAAAAAAGATTAGGTGGGGTTACTGGGTTACAGAGATCGGGTGGAGGTGTGAGCTTAAGTAGGGTGCTCTTTCCAAGGGCTGGTGCAGACTGATACGCCGAATAGCCTCCTTCTGCATTGTTAATTCCATGATAAGTGCAAGGGGGTTCACTTTGGAAGAAGAAATCGGACATGGGAGAATGTAATGAATGGCAGGACACTAGGAAGCTCTGAGGAACAGATGGATCTTGGGGTACTTGTTCACAGATCTCTGAATGTGATAAAGTGTTGATTCTTGGCCAATGAAGACGTTTAATTTTTGCTGGTATGGTTGTTGCAATAAAGGAAAGAGAAAATATAATAGATTAGGTGCTTTATGGACTAGTCCTGCAGTGTAAGGGGTCAGTTAGTTCAGTTGACTGGACGGTTGGTTCATAATGCGGAGTGACCCCAACAGCACGAGTTCACTTCCCTGAGGTTATTCATGAAGGCACTGCCTTCTGAACCTTGCCCGTCGCTTGAAGAGTGGTGATCCTCGGGTTAAACTCTCTATCTCTCTCTCTCTCTCTCTCAATCTAGTGTATGTTCTATGTTGGTAGAGGATACTGACTTATCAAGTCAGTGGTGTGTCTTTTGTGTATCGAAGGACAGTACTGAAGATTTTTGTGACTTATGTGATGTCATTCTAGTGGCAAAAAATTGCTGGAGAGTATAACTATTCCGAGTTGATACAGTTCTCTCCTGGTCAGTACATTGACACCCATATGACTGGATAGTTAAGCAATTGAAATACAAACATGTATCAATGTCCACTTTAGGGTGTGGCTCCTTTTCAATTTCTTCCAGACCCCAAAGGAGTTAAACCACAGAAAAGGATTGTTTTTTGCCCAACAGGTACAATCATACAAAAATAAATTTAAAAGAACCTTTTCTATTTCTTATATGTATACAGTTGTTATAATTTAAAAGTTATCTTATTCAGCAAAGTACTTAAGTTTTGCTTTTTTGTCATTTTTAATTGGAGGAGTGATGCTACTTTTGCCCTTGTTCATTTAATATTGCGCACAATTCTGGTCGCTACACCACCAGAAGGATGTAGAGGCTTTGGGGAGGGTGCAGAGGACGTTTACCAGGATGTTGCCTGGTCTGAAGCTATGTGGAGAGGCTGAATAGACTCGGACTGTTTTCATTAGAAAGGTGGAGGTTGAGTGGTGACCTGATAGAAGTCTACAAGATTATAAGGGGCATGGATAGAGTGGATGGGCAGACACTCTTTCCCAGGGTGAAGGGGTCAGTCACCAGGGATCATAGGCTTGTGGAAGCAGATACATTAACGGCGTTCAAAAGGCATCTTGACAAATACATGGATAGAATGGGTATAGAGGGATGCGGCACAAGGAAGTGCTGAGGGGTTTGGCAAAGGTTGGTATCATGACCGGTACAGGCATGGAGGACCGAGGGGCCTGTTCCTGTGCTGTATTGTTCTTTGTAATATTAGGAGTGCTGCTGGCAAGCTGTATTCTCTATTCAGATACGCACACTTACCCCGCTCTCTCTCTCTCTTTCCCTCTCTGACACACGAACACTCAACTAGGGCAGCACGATAGCTTAGTGATTAGCACAATAGCTTCACAGCTCTAGGGTCCCAGGTTCGATTCCCAGCTTATGTCACTGTTTGTGCGGAGTCTGCACGTTCTCCCCGTATGTACGTAGGTTTACTCCAGGTGCTCCGGTTTCCTCCCACAGTCAAAAGATCTGCAGGTTAGGTGGATTGGCCATGCTAAATTGCCCTTGGATAGGTCCAAAATTGCCATTATTGTTCGGTGGGGTTACTGGGTTATGGGGATAGGGTGGAGGTGTGGGCTTGGGTGGGATATTCCTTCCAAGAGCCCGTGCAGAATCGATGGGCCGAATGGCCTCCTTCTGTACAGTAAATTCTATGATTCTATGATCTCTCTCTCGCACACTGTCTCTGTCACATATACACAAACGTGTAAACCCTCCAGTGCTTGCTTGCTCACTCTCGGCTCTCACTCACCTTTCTTTCTCTCACATACTCACTCTCAACTGTCTCTTTCTCTCTACCTTTCTCACATACAAACACTCGCCTTTCTCACCCGTGGCGTCTTCCACTCCCTTGTCCTGTGACTACTGCCTACCTCTTCCGCCATATGTTTGCATTCGCTCTTGGCTTTGCCTGGGACTTTGAATACTCATTTTGCCACTGTTTCCATTTCACCCAATCAGAGGCTACCTTCTCAGTGCATTGGCTGCTGATAGTCTGACTAGTATGCCTATCAGTAAGCAACGCAGAGTAAAAACCACCTCCAATTTGCAATGGATGTTTCCTATGGAACCCAGTTCAGGAAATGTTGGAATATTCCATTCTTCATGTTCACTTAAATAATTATTTGAACAAGCCAAGAGGAAGCAAGTCTGAATAAATAAAAGGTTAAGAGACAATGTATTGCTTTGTATCATGTAAATATAGACTGAGTCAGCCTACCTACTATTTGTGTGCATGTACAATGACTTTTAAGTGTGCAATTTGTCAGAGAAACAAAGAAGTGCTTGTAATAATTTCTTTATGTGCTTTTTATGAGCAAGGTATATAAATTTCTTGAACTTGTCCCAACGGAGCTAAGTATGCCAAGTGTCTCATGTTATTGATAAGTTATTAGATTCTCATTCACTCATCCGATGAAACTTTCTGGAAAATTATACAGGTAAAGTATCCTTCATCTATAAATCTGAAATGAAATGAAAATCGCTTATTGTCACAAGTAGGCTTCAAATGAAGTTACTGTGAAAAGCCCCTAGTCGCCACATTTCGCCGCCTGTTCGGGGAGGCTGGTATGGGAATTGAACTCGCGCTGCTGGCCTGCCTTGGTCTGCTTTCAAAGCCAGCGATTTAGCCCAGTGTGCTAAACCAGCCCCTGATAAAAGTGCTTTGCAGGGCTCGTCCGGGATTTGAACTCGGGACCTGTCGCATTTTACCGCAGCAGAAGACCCTAAGCGAGAATCATACCCCTAGATCAACGAGCCAGAGTCAGAACACATCCAAAAAAACTGTATTTCCTCGTCGACCTTTAACCCGCACATCTTTGGATTGTGGGGATGAAACACACAAGACATGGAGAGAATGTGCAAACTCCACACGAAGTGTGAGCCGGGGCTGAGATCGAACCCGGGTCCTCAGCGACGTAGGCAGCAGTGCTAACGACTGCGCCACCGTGCTGCCCGTAGGCTGTAATGTAGTTTATATACAAAATCCAAAAAAACAAAATTATGTGAAAGCCGAAACGCAATTGGCCCTGAGGGTTGCAGAGAAAGGATATTTGACATGTAATGCTGAATAATCCCGATCAAGGAAGCAAAACAAAATTTAACTATTTATGGTGATGGTGTTAAATGTATTTTTTTGTTCTCAAAAGTTATTAGTTCACTTAACTAGTATTTATTTACTTAAAAATATATTTTAATAACACTCGATAAAAATATTGATTTTGTGAAATCTGCTTTTTGTGGGACTTTGCAACGTATAAATTATTTGCAGGATTTGTCTATAGAATGATAGTCACTAAACTTCAAAATTCATTGTCTCCGAAGTGTTCAGGTAAGTATTATCCTTTTGGGCAAGTGTAAAAGGTACTACAGTATAGTATTGCAAGTTATATTTTGCATACAGTAAGTTCTCATAGAATTCCTACAGTGCAGAGAGAGGCCATTCAGCCCATCAAGTCTGCACCGACCCTCTGAAAGTGCACCCAAGTTAGGCCCATTCTCCCGCCCTATCCCCGTAACCCCATAACCCAAACCTGCAAAACCATGGATACTAAGGGGCAATTTTAGCATGGTCAATCTACCTAACTTGCACACCGTTGGACTGTGGGAGGAAACCAGAGGCCCAGAGGAAGCCTGCGCAGATACGGGAGAATTGGGTTACGGGAATAGGGTGGAAATGGGTCGGTGCAGACTCGATGGGCCGAATGGCCTCCTTCTGCACTGTATGTTCTATGTTCACACAGTCACCCGAGTCCGGAATTGAAACTGGGTCACTTGCAACGCTACACATGCGCCACCATGCCGCCAATGTGGTTGCGTTCTTGAAAATTATGGCTTCAAATGAAACAACTTTACACGAATCATGGATTCCCATGAAATCAATGTTAAAGCGGAGTGGTGTCCCTTCGAAAACATTTCTTGCCTGGAAAAAGCAATGAATAAATTGAAATGCTATACATTTGCGGCACTGTGTATTCCTAGCTGGAATAACTTGCTGAATAAAATAAATCACTGAATATAACAGAAATATTCATATAAATTCAAATTAGATGATACTAATCCACCCAGACAAGCCCTGAGTAGCACAGCTTCTTGTCTCACCCACAGCACTCCGGAAAAACTCAACTCACCTTTTGCTTGCTTTTTTTCCCAGTCTGTCCCTGCCTCTCTATTTTTATTTCCAAGTTGCATACGACTAACTCCCTGCAGGTAAAGGGAAATTAAATAAAAGTGGTGGAAAATATTGGATAAAGAAGTGATGGGTTTGGATTTGAAGTGGCAGATGTAAGTAAATACAGCCTGGTAGCGTGGCCGAGCAGTCTAAAGCACTGGATTAAAGGCTCCTTCCATGGAAGTGTAGGTTTGGATCTCACCCCTGTCAAAAATTTCTCAATTATCTTCCCTAATGCTGTAGAAGTTAGGATTCCGTGCTTTCACCGCTACAGCCTGTGTTTAATTCCCAGTCAGGAAATATCTCTTTCTTGGTTGGGGGTTTCGCTCAGTGGTAGAACATTTGACTGCAAGTCATGAGGTCTCTGGTTCAAAACCAGGTGCCCCCTCCCTAATTCTAGGGCTCAAGTGCCTCCCTTAGAAATCAGTCAGTCCTTCTTTGCTGTTGGGATTGGTATTTAAATCACTGAGGTGTTACTATCCCAAATATGCTGCCCGAGAGGATGGTGAATGCAGACTCAATTTAGATTTTAAGGGCGGCACAGTTGTTAGCACTGCAGCCTCACAGTGCCAGGGACCCAGGTTGAATACCGGCCTTGGACCACTGTGTGGAATTTGCATGTTCTCTCTATGTCTGCCTGGGTTTCCTCTGAGTGCTCCGGTTTCCTGCCACAGTCCAAAGATGTGTAGGTTAGGTGGATTGGCCCTAATCAATGGTTGTGGGGATAGGGCGGAGGAGTGGATTCAGGCAGAGGGCTCTTTCAAAGGATTGGTGCAGACTTGATGGGCCTAAATGGTATCCATCTGTACTAGGTATTCTGGAATCTTCGTTGGAAATGAACAGTGGGAAAACTGCAGTTATATAGACCTGATTACATGCAATTATAAAAATATATAATATTAATCAGGGAATAGATGTGTGCGTGTGTCTGTCTATCCGTACCTTGGCTCGGCTCAGCTCCGGTTCCACCGTACCTTGGCTTACTCTGTCTTAAATGTTGCCTTTAGCTGAATACATTCACTAAGCGAAAAAGAGAATTGATGACCAAAAACTGTGTTGGTTGGTTTTGTAGCACTTGGATTGTGAATGGGTAGCTTTGGGAAAAATAGATTGCACTATAGTTGCTCAAGTTTGTACTGGTTATTCTTTCTTCTCCATAATGTGTATTATGTTTACCTACTTTTGATTAATGTACATCTTTAGAAACTTCAATATTAGGATAGGGTTGCGCCGTAGGCCTAGGTAGGGTGCTCTTTCCAAGGGTCGGTGCAGACTCGATGGGCTGAATGGCCTCCTTCTGCACTGTAGAGATTTTATAATTCTATGATTTGGTAAAAGGAAATTAGATTAAGTTCATCAAGATTTCTTTGTTCTATGGCCATATGGCACCTTTTGAGGCCATGTATTTCAGAGTATTCCCAAGTCTTATTTTTTTTGCTAAATTGTGAAAACTCCGTGGCCCTTTTTTTTAAAAAAAAGGCGGACAGGTCCCAGATTCAGATGGTATGCCCTATTTCCAACAGGTCCTATGAGAGAAACCCAAACTTAGCTGCGCCAATTTGAATAGTGCTGAACTCAAGTCAACTCAATTTCCGCTCTAGCAAGAGTGGGAGTTACAAATTTGAGTAGTCATAAATGCTCTTGAGGCAGCACGGTGGCCCAAGTGATTAGCACGGTTGCCTTATGGCACTGAGGTCCCAGGTTTGATCTCGGCCCTGGGTCACTGTCTGTATGGAGTTTGCACATTCTCCCTGTGTTTGCATGGGTTTCGCCCCCACAACCCAAAAGATGTGCAGGATAGGTGGATTGGCCAAGCTAAATTGCCCCTTCATTGGAAAAAATTAATTGGATACTTTAAATTTATAAAAAATATAATCTCCAGCCCCTTAACAGCTTGGAATAAATAGCCTGCCTGCACCAGTGAGAGATGGGAAAAAAATCTGTTAAAGCAGTTACATTAACCCAAATGTTATCATTATTAATATTTCCACAATCTACAGATATCCCATCTGGGGGAGGGGGAGGGGGGGGGGATTATAAATTCAAATTCTGATTGACAGCTCAAAGAGGTTACTAAAGGATTAGCTGTCTTTGATGTGGGGTTGTTAAACTAAACAGATTTATCTTGGGCAGCACGGTAGCATGGTGGTTAGCATAAATGCTTCACAGCTCCAGGGTCCCAGGTTTGATTCCCGGCTGGGTCGCTGTCTGTGCGGAGTCTGCACGTCCTCCCCGTGTGTGCGTGAGTTTCCTCCGGGTGCTCCGGTTTCCTCCCACAGTCCAAAGATGTGCGGGTTAGGTGGATTGGCCATGCTAAATTGCCCGTAGTGTCCTAAAAAGTAAGGTTAAGGGTGGGGGGGAGGGTTGTTGGGTTACGGGTATAGGGTGGATACGTGGGTTTGAGTAGGGTGATCATTGCTCGGCACAACATCGAGGGCCGAAGGGCCTGTTCTGTGCTGTACTGTTCTATGTTCATAAGTGGTTAAGTCTTTGCAGTTTTAAAGTTTTGGATAGGCTTTCGTGCATCTGAATTGTTATTATAGGGAAAGCTGTAATAGATACTTTGTTCTTGATTTCATCTCAACATAACTCCTGAGGTCTGCCCTTGCTCATTACTGGGCAAAATTAAATGGAGAGTGTAAGGGCAAAGGGTGATGGGTGGAGGACATGGATTGGCATTAAGTTGGCATGGTTAGGGGGCCATGGAGGTGGGTGGGAAGGTATGAGTTGCCATGAGGGCTCAGAGATTAGGGGGTGGGTAAGGGTGCATAGGTTAGTTAACATAGAACAGTACAGCACAGAACAGGCCCTTCGGCCCTCGATGTTGTGCCGAGCAATGATCACCCTACTCAAACCCACCTATACACCCTATACCCGTAACCCAACATTCCCCCCCCTTAACCTTACTTTTTAGGACACTACGGGCAATTTATCATGGCCAATCCACCTAACCCGCACATCTTTGGACAGTGGGAGGAAACCGGAGCACCCGGAGGAAACCCACACACACACGGGGAGGACGTGCAGACTCCACACAGACAGTGACCCAGCCGGGAATCGAACCTGGGACCCTGGAGCTGTGAAGCATTTATGCTAACCACCATGCTACCGTGCTACCCCTTGGTGAGGGAGTAATGGCATTTCCCACTCCCCCTGGAATGAAAATTGTGCCATTCATCCCAAGGTGAGTACTCTGAGCCAATTGATGCCCCGGCCCATATTACCCAACTCTGGATAATATTACGGGCCCTACTTTGGGAGCAATAGTAAGGTAAGTTTCAATCCCAGAAGCAAAAACTGGGAGTGGAGTAGATGTTTAACTGAAAATTATCTGGCATTATTTTTATGCCTTGTCTAACTTTGTTATTGATTAGGGCGTTTGCTATCTGCTCTCTTAGCTGTTCCTAATAATAATCTTAATGTCTTTCTCCCTCTGCCTTTCAGAATGGATATTTTGTCGGCTGCCTGTTTGAAGTTTCTATTTCCCTGGTTTCCAATTATAGTGGCAGCGTATCAAGTGGGGTCCATGGTTGTCATCCTTATTTGCTTCAACTCGATGAAGGAGGGAGAAAATATCCAAACAACTCTTATCACCAATGAAAACACTTGTTAACTGAATTAGTTTTCTTAACTTTTTGTTAAAAATGTATCATGGAATCTTTACGCATTGAAAGATATACAGTACAGGAGGCGGAAAAGAGACCATGTTTATATGGCTTGCTGTTTTCTGGATACAGTCGGGTTGAAAATTGTTTTCCATTTGAAAGTGGAAACTACGGAATATATACTGACCCCTTAGATGGTCAATAAAATTGGTAATACACCTGGGAAAAATCATCATTCAGACCCGATTTTATTTGCAAAGCAGGGGATGTTCAAATGGTCCTGCCTATTTCTTGACCACGTCAAAGTCTATTTCCTCCCAAATAGCCCAACACATCCCCAGCAAAATTTGTTCTTTTTCCGTTTCACTGCATGTTAGTACTGAGATTTTTACTGCTGCACTGTTTGTTTCTCAACCTATTTCTCCACCTTCCCCATCTTTAAATACAAGGTGCACCCACATCCAGTAAGTGTGTCTAATGTTCTTTTGGCATTAAAGGTCAGTTGAGTTTTCAATTACTGTTGAGTGTGTTGGAGAAATGTGATGTTCCTGCAGTATTTTTTACATAAAAAGATCTTTAAATGCGCCTCAGTGTTCAGACTAATTTTTCCTTCTTTATTAATAACATGTAGAGTAAACTTGCAGAATTAAAAACTCTTATACCGTCAATTCAGTGTGCATGCCTTGAGTGAGATTTCACAGTAGTCTCATTGACATAATGGGAGATGTGATTGTGAGATCTAAAGAAGACGTGAGACAGCCAAGACCAGCGTTGTCAGAATGAAGGACGTGTTAACATCAGAGATATTGAACTTGAAACTTTGGAAAAGCGTGCGGAGCTACATACCTTAGTGCCTCTGAGACATGGATAACAAAGAGACAATTGATAAACTGAATGCATTCAAATTATGGACATATAATAAATAATCTTTATTAGTGTCACATGTAAGCTTGCATTAACACTGCAATGAAGTTCTGTGAAAATCCCCTAGTCACCACACTATGGCACCTGTTCAAGTACACTGAGGGAGAATTCAGAATGTCTAGTTCACCTAACTAGCACGTTTTTCGGGATATCCAACATAGACTAAAGAGAAAGTGCTGGAGATAGTTGGAAAAATAGGAATTTAGTGTACAGTGTCTGGGTGAAAACCCCAATTTTGGTTAAGATCCCGGATTAGAACTCAACTATTTGCATTTGGTAAAACTGAGGAAATGTTACTGCACCACAGGAGTGATAACACTGATACATAGACAGCTTTTATATTAAAGCAAAACTTTAATTTGAACACAGAACTAAGCATATTAACAATGAAGAAACGGTTTTATAAATAATAGTTACAACATCTTAACTTTCTTCCTGAGACCTGCCTCTACATTCCAATTAAGCAAACCCAAACAGTGGTTAGCATTGCTCCTCACTGTGCCAGAGACCCAGCTTCTGTTCCGGCCTTGAGTGACTGTGGTGTTTGCTCTTTCTCCCCATGTCTGCGTGGGTTTCCTCCCACAGTACAAAGATGTTCTGTTTAGGTGGATTGGCCATGCTAAATTACCCCTTAGAGTCCAAAGATGTGCAGATTAGGTGGGGTTATGGGGATCGGGCAGGGGAGTGGGCCTAGGTAGGGTGCTCTTACAGAGAGTCAGTGCAGATCCAATGTGCTGAATGGCCTCCTGCACTGGAATTCTAAGTTTCAGTATATTTCAAATACCACTTATGTATACTGTTAACTATCTGATTTTACTTGGTTATCTTGGTACAGAGCCTTTAGAGAGAAACTTTTTTTTAGGACCAAGCTGAAAATCTGCTGCTCAGCTTGGAGCTTTTTTATTAGTTCATGGGATGTGGGCCTGGCTGGCTGGGCCAGCATTTATTGCCAACCCTGAGGGTACTTGAGAGTCAACCATATTGCTGTGGCTCTGGAGTCACATGTAGGCCAGACCAATTCGATCTTAAGTTTGCGGATGATACGACTGGTGGGTTGTATCTCAAACACGACGAATCAGACTACAGAAGGGAGATAGAACACTTGGTTGCATGGTGTACCGAAAACAACCTCTCCAGATGTCGGCAAGACCAAGAAGCTGATCATCGACTTTAGGAAGACTAGTACGACCTCCCCCCCCCCCCTCCCCCCCCCCCGCCGGTCTACATCAATTGCTCCGAAGTGGATGGTTGGGAGCTTTAATTTCCTGCGGGGGCACCATCACCAATCATCTGACCTGGTCTACTTGTGTTGATGTAACTCTCAAGAAAGCCCAACAATGTTTCTACTTCCTATAGAAGCTAAAGAAATTTGCATGTCTGCGTCGACTCTCAAACTTCTACAGATGTGCCATAGAGAGCATCCTATCCGGCTGCATCACAACTTGTGTGGCAACTACTCGGCTCAAGATTGCAAGAAACTGCAGAGTATGGTGAACTCAGCCCAACGCATTACACAAGCTTGCCATCCTCACATTGATTCTGTCTACACCTCCCGCAGCCTCAGGAAGGCAGACAGCATTGTCAGCGACCCCTTACACTCAGGCTTTGACCTCTTCCAGACCCTTCCAACAGGCAAAAGATACAGAAGTCTGAAGACCTGCACATCCGGACATAGGAACAGCTTCTTCCCCACAGCAACTAGACTCCTCAACGTCTCCCTCGGAATTGCCAGTTCTCTGTAAGAACACTATTTACGACGCTCTTTGCTGCACTTGCTCATGTATTTGCTTTGTATTGGCCTTTGTTCCGGACTGTAACCAAATCACTATTTGTCGATGTACTATTTGTCAGTGTACTCTGTCGATTATTCTTTTTTGTCCATTATGTACGTACTGTATACGTTCCCTTGGCTGCAGAAAAATACATTTCACTGTACTTCAGTATATCTGACAATTGATCAAACCAGGTAAGAATGACAGATTTCCTTCCCTAAAGGAGATTGGTGAACCAGATGGGTTTTTATGACAATCAACAATAGTTTCATGGTCACCTTTTAGACTTTTAATTCCAGATTTTTACTGAATTCAAATTTTGCCATCTGCCATGTTGGATTTGAACTTGGGACCCCAGAACATGACTCTGCGTCTCTGGATTGCGGGTCAGAGATAATACCATGATGCCACTGCCTCCCTTCGACGCTACTCCTTTGTCCAGACAGACCTGCGCCCTCCCAATAGTTACACCAGCTGAAGTCCTAACACACGGCATTCCTTTGTCTCTTGTGACAAGACGTGCCTTAATTTGGTTTGTTTAGCCAGGCTCCAACTGTTACATCATTAGCTGTCTTTCTGCAAACTGGTAAAATGGCTTTTAATATCTATTTGTAAAACACTTTCCCAGTAGAAATCACTGATTACCTCACTTGTAATCACACCTCTAGCAAGCACACTGTCTATAAGCATTTTAACCTAGGTTTAATAATATTACTGGAAAAATACAAACAATGAAGTATGACCATTTCTTATATTCATCACAACATAAGAGAGAGAAAGAGACAATACTTCAATCACATCATTCAAGTAGACAGACAGTTATTGGAGAAAAGAGAAAAAAGCAGAGGAGATACTGGATGGCTGATATAATGGATTGAGTGTAGTTGACTTATCCAGAACATATAAGGGCAGGACAGACAGAGGTGGAGGTCCATGGCAGCATATCTCCTGGGAAGGTGACACCAACAAACAAACGATTGGCACAGCTGCCAAGAAATAAATTGAACCATAGAAGGTGAAAATTACTAGCTAACTTTAAAACAAAAAAATACATTTGCATTTTGTGAGTAGATATTAGTGTTGCCCCAGATATGTTCTGTCGCTGTACAAGTTGTTGCGCAGTGTTTTCTCATTTTGTTGGAAAAAAGCAGGCCTTGGTTGTTACTCTAGTTCATGTGGAACAGCACTCTTCCTCCCTTGGCAGTTTCAACCTCCTGATGGGGGAGTGGGCCTAGATAGTGGTGCGCTTTCATAGAATTGGTGCAGGTTAGATGGGCCGAATGGCCTCCTTTTGCACTGCAGAGAATCTGATTCTATTGGTAACAGCCTGGTAGGTTGAGCAGTCTTAGGATTCTGGATTTCTTGAAGGCATGTACTGGACAATGCTTCAGTTTGCTGTTTTGACATTCCTGCACATGATTAGAGTGACCATTTCCAAATCTCTCAATTCGGTTAAGAACTCCGAAGCAGCCAGTCTGCTGGTTTATCTTCAACCTGCAGAACCAAGACCAGGATTGCAGGCAGACCAAACAACCAGCAACAAGTCTCAGCCCCTTGATGCCTATTTATCTGGAAGCCTCTGACCATAACATGCCAAGCAGACCAAGTCTGTGTACAGCAATCTCACTTTGCCTCACTACCATCCACTTTTAACGGAATTCTGTGCTGCTATGCAGGAACCCATTGGAATTTCTCCATTAAGGAATCTCCTAGCCTTTGACTTTCTGGACTCTGGAAATTTTGTGAACCGATATCCATTTCTTTGGTTCTTTTACTGTTAGGTTATTCATAGTTCCAAACATCTCTTTTCTATCCAACTTTGTGTGTGTGTTTGAATGCGCCTAAGCACATTGATTTAATCATAAAGAGAGTTGGCTGTGAGTCTCTTTTAAACTTGGACTTCACAAACTGGGGGTTTGGCGGAACATGCCACAATCTATCTTTAATCAATTAAAAACACCTATTTCCAGACAGATGCCCAAGATCAAGGAGTTTAGGTGTGTCCCTCTCATGTCCGTAACTGACGTTGTGTGAGTTTTCTAAATCTGGGTTGCTCTGCTATCCTAACTCGCATCAAGTCCTGGTTACTCATCACCCGAACTACATTGGCTTCTGGTCCAGTAAGGCCTTGATTATAAAATTCTCATTCTCGTTTTGCAATCCCTCTTTGGCTGCCTCACTACCTCTACCATCTCCTCCAGCCCAAAAGTGCTCTCAGTTCCTCCAGCTATGGGTTTTTGTGCATCCCCCCCCCCCCCCCCCCACACCTAGACCACCACTTGCACTGTGCCTTCAACTACCAAGCCCTTTTGCTCGGGAATTCCTTCCCCAAACCTCTCTGCAGCCACACCTTAAAATCTATCATTTTATTGTTTGGTTACATGCCCGAAAGTCTACTTTGGCTTGGTATCATGTTTTGTCTCGCTGCTCTGAAGCACCGTGGGAAATTTACTACATGTAAGGCATTTAGATATTTCCGAAGAATGCTACTGTTTGAAGTAATTGTCACCAAAAGGGAAAAGGATTCATGGCAAATGTCATCCATTATATTTGTACACCAGTAAAGTAGGTTGTTGCTTCAAATAGTTTATGGAAAGGAGTTTTTCTGAATGAAAATGCAATTAGTCAGATTAATACAACACAGAAAGAGGTTCTTCTGTCCATCGTGTATGTATTCGAATCCCATTTTCTAGCACTTGGTCTATTGCTTAGTAGGCTATAGCGTTTGAAATGCTCATCTAAATGTTTCTTAAATGCTCTGAGGGTTCCGGTCTCTGTCACCCTTTCAGGCAGACAGCTCCAGGGTCCCAGGTTCGATTCCCGGCTTGGGTCACTGTCTGTGTGGAGTCTGTACGTTCTCCCCGTGTGTGCATGGGTTTCCTCCGGGTGCTCCGGTTTCCTCCACAGTCCAACGATGTGCAGGTTACATGGATTGGCCATGATAAATTGCCCTTAGTGTCCAAAGGGGTTGGGTGGGGTTGCTGGGTTACGTGTATTGGGCGGAGTTCTGGGCGTAAATGGGGTGCTCTTTCCAAGGACCGGTGCTGGCTCGATGGGCCAAATGGCCTCATTTTGGAGAATTACCTAAGCATCCTTTCTAGTGCAATCACATCCTTCTGTGGCAATTGGAGCTGCACACAGTACCCTAGCTGTGGCCTAACGAGCATTTTACACAGCTCCATCATAGCCTCCCTGCTCTTATATTCTGTGGTAAACACCACTGGTAATACACTACGTGTATTATGGTACTGCCACTATATTACAGGTACCACAGTAAATCCCAGCCTGCTAGCTCCTCCCAGCAGGCGGCGTATAAAAGTGTATGCTCTCCTGCGCTGCTCCCATTCTGGTTCCAGCTGCAGGAGGCTCAACATAAAGCCTCAGTAGTTTCACCATTTTCCTCTCATGGTCATTGCTGGTACATCATATTCTATGTGTTGGCTAATAAAGGCCAGTATCCCATATTCCTTCTTAACTATCTTATTTACCTATAAAATCTATGATGCCTGGCTTCCTGCCTTCAGAAGCCTACAGAAATGCACCCCAAGGTCCCTTTGGTCATCTGTACTTCCGAGCGTGCTATCTTTCATTGTGTATTCCCATGCCTTGTTAATCCTTGCAAAATACATCACCTCACACTTTTCAAGGTTAAATTCCATTTGTTAGTGTTCTACCCATGTGACCAGCCTGTCTATATCGCCCTGCAAGCTAAGGCTCCTTGCTATTTATCACACCACCAATTTTTGTGTCGTCTGTGAACTTACTGATCATATCCCCCCACATTTACGTCTAGATCATTAGTGAACACTAATGAACAGCAATGAACCCAGCACCAATCCTTACGATACACCACTGGAAACAGGCTTCCCGTCACAAAAAAGTGGAGATTAATTCTGTCCCTCAGACCTTTTTCCAATAATTTCCCTGCCGCGGACATCTGACCCACTGGCCTGTAACAGCCTGTTTTTTTCCCCTGCTATCCCTTGTTGTATAATGGTACCACATTAGCAGACTTCCAGTTCTCTGGCACCTCCCCTGTGGCCAGAGATGGTTTGAAAATTAACATCAGAGCCCCTGCAATCTCCTCCCTTGCCTCACACAGCAGCCTATGACGTATCTCATCTGGGCCTGCGGATTTATTCACTTTGAAACCCGCTAACACCTCCTCCCTCTCAATGTTAATTTGTTCAATTATATGACAATCCCCATCCCTGTTTTCTATACCTAAATCGCCCTTCTCCATAGGGAGCACCTGCAAAAAAACTCATTTAATACCTAGCGTACGTCTTTCAGTTCCACATGCAGGTTGCCACTTTGGGCCCCAATGGACCCTACCCTTACTTGCATGTATAATACTTATAAAACACCTTAGGATTTTCCTTTATTTTGGCGACCAGTGTTTTTTCATGTCCCCTCTTCGATCTCCTAATTTATATATTTTTTTCAAACAGATTTTTTGCATAACAAATAAGATAAAAATAAACGAAAAATATTCAGTAAAACTAGGTGGTTGTTATCATTACATGAAAGAAAATATACATTAAATAAACAGTGTCCCTGTCCCCCCCCCCCCCCCCCCCCCCCCCCGCCGATTGCTGCTGCTGCTGACACTTTACTCCTCCCCATGAAAGTCAAGGAAAGGTTGCCACCGCCGGGAGAACCCCAGCAAGGACCCTCTCAAGGCAAACTTTATTCGCTCCAGGCTGAGGAACCCAGCCATATCATAACCCAGGTCTCCACGCTCGGGGGTTTCAAGTCCCTCCACATTAACAAGATCCGTCTCTGGGCTACCGGGTAGGCAAAGTCCAACACCTCAGCCTCTTTCGCTTCCTGCACTCCCGGATCCTCCAACACTCCAAAGATCGCTATTGTTGGACTCGGCTTCACCCGCGTGTCCAATATCCTGGACATAGCCCTCGCAAAGCCCTGCCAGAATTCTTTAAGCGCCGGGCATGCCCAGAACATATGGATATGGTTCGCCGGGCTCCCTGAACACCTCGCACATCTGCCCTCCACCCTAAAGAACTTGCTCATTCTCGCAGTCGTCATGTGAGCCCGGTGTACCACCTTATACTGAATTAAGCTCCTGGCACATGATGAGGAAGAATTCGCCCTGCCCAGGGCATCAGCCCACAGGCCCTCATTTAGCTCCTCACCCAGCTCCTCCTCCCACTTGCCCTTCAGTTCCTCCACTGAGGCTTCCTCCGCCTGCAGCTCTTGGTAGATGTCCGACACCTTCCCCTCTCCTACCCAAATGCCAGACACCACCCTGTCCTGTATCCTTCGAGGGCTAATTTATATTTTTTTAAGTATCCCCCTGTACTTTCTATACTCTAAGGCATCCACTATTTTCATCCCCCTGTATCTGCCATAAGCCTTCCTTTTGTTCCTCATCCAGTGCTGTGTATCCGTTGACATCCATGGTCCTCTGGATTTTTTGGTTCCACCTTTTTGCCTTTACAGGAACATGTTGGTCTTGTACTCCTTCTGTTTCCTTTTCAAATTGCTCCCACTGCTCTGATGTGGATTGTTGTACAAGTAGCTCCAGTTCACTTTTGCCAGATCCTGTCTTATCTTATTAAGATTGGCCTTCCTCCAATTCAGAACCATTATTTCCGGTCCATCTTTATTCTTTTTCAGAACTACCTTAAATCTTACCGAGTTATGGTCACTATCACCGAAATGCTCCAGCACTGATACCTCTACCACCTGCCTGGCTTAATTTCCTAAAATTAGGTCAAAAACCACCCTTCTCTTGAGCAGGCTCAAAAATTGTTTCTCAATGCACTTTAAGTGTTCGGCCCTTCTACCCTTTTGCTCTTTGCCTATCCCAATTAATATTGGGGAAGTTGAAATCTATTATTATAACCCTATTATTTTTACACTTCTCTGAGATTTGCCTACATATCTGCTCTTCTATCTCTCCCTGACTAGTTGGGGACTACACTCCCAGCAACATGGTTGTCTCCTTTTTGTTTTTAAGTTCCACCCATATGCCTCAATTGGAGGAGCCAAGCAGGATTCTCTGGTGTTTCTTGGTCATGTAGCATTCGCTAGATTCCATCTTCCTGCTGATTGTCAATGGGATTTTCCATTGGAACCACCACACGCCACTGCAAACCCTGCTGGTGGGGCTGTATTGCTAGTGGGAAAGTTGAATCTCAAGATTGGAGAATTCCAGCCATCATCTCTCTTCACTGCAGTAATTGATGCCTTGATCAATATTGCTACACCACCAACACGTCCCACCCCGTCATATCTGAAGATTCTATATCCTGGAACATTGAGCTGCCAGTCCTGTCTCTCCGTCGACCATGTCTCTGTGATTGCATTAATATTAAATTCCCATGAACTACCTCAGTTCAACTGTCTTGCCCGTAAGACTCCTTGCGTTAAAATAAATGGCATCCAGCCTTCTCATATACCCTTCTGCCTTAACATGTCTATCGTTGCAGCCTTGCCACATTCCCTTGTAGCCCCAGCCCAAACTCTGAAACCCGGTCAAACCAGTGGTACTTCCTGCAAATGTGGTCATCCAGACTGCAAGGAGTGTCCAGGAATTCCCATGTGCTGCTTCTCTGCCAAACTTATGGATTAGTGTTCAGATTATCAAAATGTTTAGGTTATCAAAATGTTTGTTATAACCAGCGTTGACATATTGCATAGGAGTGCCTTGAATTTGTTACTGGTTCCTGGATTTTTTTAAACAAAGGGTTTGTCCTAAGAACGTTTATACAGGATTCACATCTAATCTTGGTCTATTTCCTCCTCTCCTTTCTCTATTCTAAATTTAAAATTTGAAGAAGCCAGAGCAAAATTCACAGTCAACTGCTTGAATCATTACAACCAGTATCCAATACTCTATTCAAGCATGCCGACTCCTAAATCAGTACATGAATCAAGCCTCCTAATGAATTGATGATGCAAATCATTGTTTTATCATTAACATATCACATCACTTATCTGTGGTTCTTGTCTGATATTGAAAATGCCCCTGTTTTTAAGTTAATTAAATTGAGGAGACGGCAACAATTAGCCTTTTATTAAATAAGTGTAACATTTATTATTATTACATTACAAAAGTTAGTTGAACTTCCAGGGTGCTGTAGCCGGTCTAGTACTAAGTGCAACCCCAGTGATGATTATGCCACTGTGCTTAAACATGACCTGGCCAAGGTCATCTTTGGTACCAGTTAGTGTGGTTTTGAACTTCCTCCATTTCAATTCAGGTTTGAGAGGATATATGAACAAAAATAAAGAGTTAAAAATCAAGGCGGATTTTTCTGGTCCCACCTGCCCAAGGAGCAGAAATTCTTGCCCGGATTTAGTGGACCTTTGGCTGGTCCGCCAAATTTTCCATCCCACCTACGACGATCCCATGGTGGCAGGACTAGAAACTCCCACCCGATATTTTTAGTGAACATATCCATCATAACATTCCCTTTGAGCATTGTGAATATCGTATTGTGATGACAGTAGCGCTCATCATGCACACCTTAACTTTGTCAGTCCTCGATCCTTCTTCACCCATTAAAGTTAATGGGAAAATGTGCAGTCTGATGATTAGACATGCAGGCTGGAATTCTCCAGTGAATTTAAAGATGGTCCGCTTCTATGTATTCAAAACTTTAATGTCACATCTTTAGTATTGCGAGGGGAATGCCTTATAATGTAAGCATTGTCTCTTCAGTATTCTTCCATTATTTGATCTCAAACCTAGAAATTCTCCTTGTTGAAATGGAAATGGACTCCCAAAGGGTTGACCTCAGAGTACTTGTTTGAGCATTGTTCTAAAACATTAGCCAGAGCTTGTGGTCCACACAGGAAGACTCCAACAGTTGTTCTGCAAAGGTACAAATTCATAAGTTATTCATTTCACATGTTGTCTTTTTTGAATGCTATATTCATTTCTGCAAATCAGGTATCAATTCAGTTGAAATTTGTTAAACAAAATTTGCTCTTTCATCAGGATATAAGGGTACATGTGAAATGCGTTTAGATAAGATTTAACCGGAATGCAGTGGGCACCACTCAATAGCACAAACGGTACAAAATTGCATTCAGAAAAAATTGATAATCTAACTCAAGGAACCCATAAAATGGTTTATAATGAGAGACTCCATTTGCAGTGCCAAATGTCCCACCTTTTCCTCTGTTAAAGCTTTGCCTCAACAATGGTTGAAAGGAACCTTAGCCCCATTTCCAATGCCTTTGCTGTTCTGCAGATCAGATGACAATTATGCCGAACACCTCCATTCTGTCCAATTGTGATCCTGACCCCCATTGTGGCTCACCACTGTAACTCCACTTCCCACACCTCCTCCCCTGTCTTTAGTCTTCAATATTTTAACAGCCAGTAAGAAGACAAATATTGGTGACAGTACTTTTAATCAAGGGCATTCAACAGCCCTCTGCTTTGAGCAATGCCTTTAGTAAGTTAAGCATTTAGTTGTATCCCTGCTTTGTTTTGCAATGGGCTGTTGGTGATTTAGCGTTGGTCTGTATACATCTGTGAGAAGAGGGGAGTTGACATTGAAGGTGTTAACCCAGGGGTGGACAAACTACGGCCCGCGGGCCGCATGCGGCCCGACAAAGGTTTTTATGCGGCCCGCCAATGAGGTGCCCAGAATCATAACCGGCATTTTTGAAAAGCCGCCGGGGAAAAGCCGCTGAAGTAAATGCGCTTATTCAATAATTATTCCAGGTTACAAACAATAAGCCTTATTATTGTTTGTAACCTGGACTCCTATTGGTCGCACACCCAACTAAACCAACCAATAAGGCAGCCCCACTCATCCACCCCACTACGCGCGTTTTTATCGTTGACTCGGCTAGGCGGTGCTTCTGTCAGTGTTAAGGATCAGCACAAGCAACTTGACACCTGATTTCAACAAACTGGTAAATGACTGCAGTCAGATGCATCATTCTCATTGACATTGTTCTGTTACTTACTGAGTTACTTTGTTTTTCAAATAAATGTGCTTTTTTTTCTTTAAATACCTTTTATTTTGGCTATTTAAAATATTAATTATTTTACTTAATATACTATGCGGCCCTTTAAAATTGTGAATTTCTGAATGTGGCCCTTGCACGGAAAAGTTTGCCCACCCCTGTGTTAACCCATCAATAGTTCTGACAATGGGATTTTCTCCAGGCTATTGATCTGTCCTCTGGGACTGGAAAACTCTACTGCTCAGAATTTTCCATTTCCATCCTCCAATATTTTGTATTTTGCACTTTTTTCAACCCTAATATGTTTGCTTATTGCTTAGATTTCAGTTCTGATGAAAGATTATGCATGAAAATCTAATCTGCATTTTCTGTTTACAGCTTCCAATCAATGTAATAAACACAACATTATTATAACTATTATAACTATAACATTGTTAAAATAGTGCTCAAAGCAGCTTTGCTCTTCAACTAACATGCCCTACATCTGACCCGGGGAACTATTTTACTGACAAGGGAGCTCACATTTTTATCCAGTAAATCAATAATGCAGGAATTCTACAACTAAGCCTGAGTTTATTTTAAATTGTTCGATTTTTCTTTCTCATTTCCTGTCCCAAAACTTCCTCCACTTTGCTCCACTTTGCTCTGTATTCTTGTACAGATCGTGATTGTCATATCTGCTGTTAGCCCCCAACAGTATTACATTGTAACTGGTCATCAGGAAATGAACCAGATCAACCTGGGTGTACTATGTCTGCTTTTTTCACTCTTTGCCATCGGGAAATAGATGGCATTAATATGCCTCCACAGGGATAGATCTAGAATTGAAAACTCTGCACACAGATTGCGTGCTAAAACATGTCCACCTTTAAAATATGGCACAACACAGTGCTGATGTACTGCGTTCCTCAAATGTCCATCTTGTGTTAATAAGAGAATTATAAGCAACATAAAAAATAACATATTTGTCCCATGCTGCATCTCATCATTTCCTGATATTTGGAGCTTGTCGCTTAATTACAACCCGTTGAAGTAAGTAATGGCTACATGTGATCCAAACCACAAAATTCACCTTTAGTTTTGGTGTGATTAAGGACTGGTTTTACAAATACCGTTGTACAGTGCTGCCTGGAACAAGGCCATTCATCTCTATTCTACAGGAACAGAGGAGAATAATACGAGTTTTTGCGCTCCCCTGGTCACTCTCATTTGTTCTTGGCCCTCAGTCATCTCTGGTCACTCTCATTCCCACACGTACACTTTCACACGATCACTTTTGCCTGTCCCAAAGTAATCTTATCTCTGGTTACTTTATGACCTGTCATGGTCACTCTCCAACCCTAGTTAGTCTCGCCCAATCAGCCTGGAGAAGCTGGTGAGATCAGACTTCCTGCACAGAATGGATACATACTGAACAGGAAGAAAATGATAAATATCAGATATAAGAAATGAGAGCTTTTCAATCCTTGTTAAATCTTTTACCGTGAATTTCAGAAATAATCAATCAAGTGAAAATCTTTATTGGAGGCGGAGGCTACGGGATAGTTATTCACTAGAAGATATTGCCTATGATTTCCCCACTTACTTGGGGTTTGTCTGTGCAATCATCTGAAACTCTTTATCCCAGTTGGGTCTACCATAGTGTGTTTTCTGTTTGAGTCCAGTCACCACATCAGTCTCTTTATCGATGTGCACCTTTACATGAGCGGCCTGTGAGAACAAAGACATGAAACGAAAAGAGAAGTTGGTGTAAATGTTTAAAGAAAACGATAGCCAATAATTAAACGGATACTGTCCTTTCTCCTCCCTTTCCACAGTAGCATGCTAGAGTTTATGAGTTTGTGCAAAGGGCTGCAGATTTGCAAGCATACCCTTCCAGTGTGTTGTGGCTGGATTCTGCACTGAAACGATCACCTTTGACTGTTTCTGGAGAACAAGCAAAGAAATGTGACATTCGTTCACTGAATATTGGTTCTTTCAAGCTACTCCCTTTGCTCCATTAAAGTCAGCAAGGAGTCCGGGAACAACTAGGCTAACTGAGGATGTCACCTTTTAACATCTAACTCTGAAACCAGGACAAAGGTGGCTTCTCAAACATTTGGAAATATGTTTCACGTGTTTTTTTAAATTAAAAATATATAAGATTGGATTACCATTAATGCAGTGCGTGCCTATTAATAACTAGTATAGTTACATCCTTCTACATGGTGTTTGTTTATCACTTGGTCATTGACAATGAGTTATATCTTTAAATACAGTACCTGTGTGCTATCCCAGCCAGTCAGATAGAGTTTGTAATTGAGGAAATCACGTTTGCCCAATTGTTCCATTTGGCTCTCGAGTGATCGTAAGAGATCAGCAAACCATTCGAATGCCTGGGTCTCTCGACAGATCCAGAAGAAGTAAATCTACAAACGGATGTGAGGCAATTATTATTCAAAATGAAGCTGGAATATTTCAGCATCATACTGGAGTATTCATTTTATTTCACTCTGATCAATTCCTTCCGTGTTCCCTTTGGATAGGAGTGAGGAACAGCATTACCCATTTTCTAAAGTGTTCTGCTCTGAGATGGGGTAGATTAGGAAGGATAGAACACTCCACTGAGGGGTCTGCCCAACATGTTGGAGAGCTTTCACAACTGAAGAGGGAGATGGGGTGCAGAGAAAGGGGGGGGAAACTCAATTAACACTGTATCTCTCCAGTCAAGTAGCCACTGACAGTGTTTGTAAAAAGTCAGTGCCTTCAGGCCAACTAACCGCTTGGGTATAAGGAAATTGGGAAAAGGAAGTATAAGGTGGAGAAGTATGAATTTATAAAACACAATGTACCTTTTTCGTTCGCAGTCCAGCATCACAATTTTCATATTTATACCAAATGGACTTGAGAATGGATGCAAATGGAGTTACTCCTATGCCAGCTCCAACAAGGACACTGACTTCATAGTGGAAGACATCCTCACTAGCTGTACCAAAAGGGCCATCTACTGCGATCCTGGACAAAAGGGAAATAATTCACAGTGAATGCAAAGTACATGTCTATTAATCCAAAATCTCTTGCAAATACACCTAAGCGGAGACTTTAATGTTTTCCATTCTGCATGGAACCCCTTAGCTGATTTGCTATCACAAATCCGCCTTGTATAGCAAAGATGCACAGCACTTACATAAGGCTGTTTGTAAATGGGGGATATTTTCGAAATGAATTGGTTCTCCTAAAAAAAAACCCTCGGTATGTGACTTATTATTCATCTTGGTATAAATGCTAGTTGTTTCCAAAATTACTTCCTATGAATTGTTTTCACCCTTTGATACATCGACCAGGATTCATACCTGGGAACAATGAGATGGACTGGCTGTAGTTTATCCCATGGTCATGATTAATATTCCTCAATTTGTTATCTACAACTCATCTAGTCTCTAGAACAAAGGTTCATAGCATCAGAAATTGGGAGATAGGTATTACTGATGCATCTCCTACTGGCTTCCAAGGCATCAATGAGTCCTGCACCATGTGTGAAGGATGCGTGTCAAACTGCAGCTCCTGAATGACCACATTGAATGACTGGGGCTTCAGATGGATTCCCTATGGAGCATCCGTGATGCTGAGGACATTGTAGGCATAGGCAGGTAGTGCGGGAGTCCCCTGTGGTCAGCCCCCTCACCAACAGATGTCCTGTGTTAGATACAGTTTGGGGGGTAGCCTCTTAGGGGAAAGAAGCAGCGGCTATGATTGTGGCACACCTTTGCCTTCGCTGCACAGCAAGGGAGGAAGAAGACTGTAGGAGCTTTCGCGATAGGGGACTCGATTGTAAGGGGAGTCAACAGGTGTTTCTGTGGTCGCGAATGAGACTCTCGAATGGTATGTTGCCTCCCTAATGCCAGGGTCAGGGATATCACAGGGTGGCTGCACGGCATTCTGAAGAGGGAGGGGGAGCAGCCAGTTGTACCAACGACATGGGTAGAAAAAAAGATGATGTCCTGCAACAGGAATGTACGGAGTTAGGTAGTGGATTAAAGAGAAGAACTTCTAAGGTTGTAATCTCTGGATTACTTCCGGTGCCACGCACTACTGAGTACAGGAATAGGAAGGTAGGTCAGGTGAATGTGTGGCTAAAGGCATGGTGTAGGAGGGAGGGCTTTAGATTTTTGGACCATTAGGACAGTTTCTAGGGTGGTGGGACCTGTACAACCTAGACGGGTTGCACCTGAACCGGAACGGGTCCAATATCCTTGCTGCGAGGTTTGCTTGTGCAGTTGGGGAGGTTTTAAGCTAATTTTGCTGGGGGGTGGGATACAGAGTGGATGTTGTTAGGAGCGAGGTTCAATCAAATTTAAGGAAAACTAGGTCGGTCCAGCAGACAGAGAAGACATGGGCATGTTAAGGCACATGGGAGGATTGGAAGGCAAAATTGCATCTATGTTAATGCAAGGAGCCTGTCTGGTAAGGCAGGCAGATGAGTGTTGATCAGCATGTGGAAATATGATATTGTTGCAATTACTGCGACATGGTTGAAAGAAGGGCAGGAAAGGACTGGAAACTCAACATTCCAAGGTATAGAGGTTTCAGGCGTGGCAGAGGTAGATGTAAGAGAGGAGGGAACATTGCATTCTTGATTAAAAATAGGCCATCACTGCAGTAATGAAGGAGGATGCCTTAGAAGGCTCTTCAAATGAGGCCATATGGGTGGAGCTTAGAACTAAAAAAGGGGCGATCACCTTGCTGGGATTAAACTACAGGCCTCCCAACAGACAGTCAGAGGGAGGTAGAAGAGCAGACATGTAGGTGAATCACAGAGAGCTGGGAGAGGAATAGGGGTATGGTAATCAGGGATTTCCACTTCAGCATTTCAACATTAACTGGAATCACCCTTGTGTGAAAGGATCAGATGGAGTGGAATTTTAAAAATGCATCCAGGAGAGCTCTTTGTGCCAGTACGTAGATGGTCCTACTCGGGATAGGGCAGGGCTAGACCTAGTCCTCATAGATGAAGCTGGGCAAGTAGTTGAAGTGCCAACGTGTGAGCATTTTGGGGATAGTCACCATAATTCTGTAAGTTTCAAAGTCATTATGGAAAGTGATAAGGAAAGTCCAGAAATCAAGGCCGGGATTCAACGAGCCTCGCGCCAAATTTGCGCTCGGCGCGGGGGGCAGAGAATGGAGTCTTAGACCCGCAGTGCGGGGACGCAATTCTCCACAGAACAGAGAATCGCAGCCAGCCGTGCGTGTGTGTGGTCGACGCGACGCCAGTTGGGGGCCGTTGAAAGCGGCCCCCGCAGCGATTCTCCGTGATCGACTGGTCAAGTTCCGCCGCTGTGGTTGCCATATGGTTTCATCCGGCGGGAGCTCGGAGTCGCGGCCGCGCTGGCCTTCCTGGTTGGGGGGGCAGGGTGACCAGACTCCGGGGGGGGGGGGGGGGGGGGGGGAGGGGGGCTTCGCGACAGCCAGACCCACGATCAGGGGCTACCAATCGGCAGGCAGGTGGGGTCTGGGGTGGCCAGCTGTGTGGCTACACCATGTTGTGCGGGGGCCAGTGTGAAAACAGCCTCCGCGCACATGCGTGGACCTGCGGCCGGCCACCGCGCGCTTGCACGGACCCGCGGCCGGAATTGCAGGGCTCCGAATCAGCAGCAGAAGCATGCCGGGACCCTGCTAGCCCTCTTAGAACAAGAGAATCACTCCGGACTTTTTGAAAAAAGACTAGAGTGATTCGCGCCCGTTTTCCGGCGGGCGTGAGGACATAGAACCATTTTCGGAGAATCTCGGCCCAAATGTCTAAACCGGGGAATGCCGATTTCAATATCATTAGACAGCATCTGGCAAATGTAGACTGGGAGCAGCTACTTGCAGGTAAATCTACATTTGGAAAGTGGGAGCCTTTGAAAAGTTAAAAAGTCAGAGTTCAAGGCCAATGTGTTCCTCTCAGAGTGAAGCGCGAGGGTGGAAAATTCAGGGAACCCTTGCTGTCAAGGATTTCATAAAGAAAAAAAGGAGGAATGTGGGAGGTATAGAGTGCTAAAAAGGGGGAGGCGCTTCAGGAGTATAGTATAGGAAGTGTAGGAGGGCTCTTAAAAAAGGAAGTAGGAGGGCAAAGAGGGGCCACAATATATCATTGACAGATAGGATTAATGAAAACCCCAAGGCATTTTATAAATATATTAAGAGTAAGAAGATGACCAGGGAAGGAGTGAGGCCCATTAGGGACCAAATCTGTGAGGAGAGCCAGAGGACATGAGCAAATGATAATTAAATTATTATTTTTCATCTGTATTCACTAAGGAGAAAGACATGGGAGCTGGAGATTTCAGTTTGGGCAGTGAAGTTCTCGAGCATGTTAAGATTAATAAGGATGAGATATTAGATGTTTTAGCGGGCATAAAGAGGCACACATCCCCAGGGCCCGAGGAGATGAATCCCAAGCTGCTATGGAAGGCAAGAGCGGAGATTGCTGGGCCCTGACGGAGATATTTAAATATTCGTTGGCCACAGGTGAAGTGGCGGATGGCTGGAGGATAGCTAATGTGTTAGCTTTATTTATAAAAGGCAGCAGGGATAAGCCAGGTAATTACAGTCTAATGTCAGTGGTCGGGGAAATTATTGAAAAAACATTCTGAGGGACTGGATTAATCAACACTTGGAAAGGCAGGGATTGATCAGGGATAGTCAGTTGGCGGGAGATCCTGTATAACTAATTTAATTGAGTTGTTTGAAAAGGTAACTAAATATATTGATGAGGGCAGTGCGGCTGATGTGGTTTACATGGACTTCAGTAAGGCCTTTGACAAGGTCCCACATGGAAGGCTGGTACAATAGGTTAGAGCCCATGGGATCCAAGGCATGTTGGCAAATTGGATCCAAAATCAGCTTGTTAATAGGAGGCAAAGGGTGGAGGATGATTTTTGTGTTTGGAAGCCTGTGACCAGCGGTGAACCGCAGATATCAGTGTTGAAACCCTTGCTGTTTGCTATAGACATTAATGACTTGGATGTGAATGCCGAATTAGTATAATTAGTAAGTTTGCAGGTGACAAAAAAAATTGATGAGGTTGTTGATAGTTTGGATAGTTTTAGGCTACACACTGATATTGATCAGAAATTGGGTAGAGCAATTGGGCCGAGGTCCAAAACCGTCAATCCTTCTCTTCCACTTTTGGATGCAAATGCAGTTTTATTGTGGATCTTATTTTTACCTCATGGTACTCTCCACGTGTTTGCGACAGAAGTCGTAAGGAGGTTATTGTAATATTTATGTAACTGAGAATAACCGATGTGCAAGTTACCAAAATCAAATGTTATGTGCCCTCAGGGCTGATAGAATACTTAGAATGAATGAAGAGGCGCATAGCACTTGCCAGGATAAGTTGATACATGCAGAAATATTTCACACAGTCTAGCATAGTCACATTGAGCTGAATAATACATAGCTTGCCCCCACCCTTGGCAATCATGTTGGTGTGAAGGCGACTGACGCCACACCAACCAGCTCTGCAATAATAAAGCATTGATTAACCAGGACCTAGTGGGACTGGTTCTGGCGTCTGGAGCTGCCGGCCAATCTGACTGGCAACTCCATCCAGCAGTGCCAGGAAGGTGTCAGTGGCAGCTGCTAGGACTGCAGCTGAAGTGAGCAGCCCATGGACTAGGATTCATGGAGCAGATAACTCCAGGTCCTTGGGCCATGAGTATTAGGGAGGGGGGGCAGTGGAATTTTGGATTTTGGTGCCTGCCTTTCACCCATATGGGGATTAAGTTCCAGGGTGGGCAGAAACCTGACAATGTGGGCGCCCACCCCATTTTATGTGCACCCCACAGGAAACATGCCCCCCCCCCACCCCGAGCACATAAAATCAGACCCCTTAAAAGGAAGCTAGGTAAGAGACGATGCTCTTACCTAGCTGATGCTAATAGGGTTAAATTAAGACGGTTGGGAGAAGGCTCCTATGGAGCATAAACACCCGTAAAGATCAATTGGGCCAAATATTTATACAGTATAAAGTTCGTGCTTCTATGTAAAACTTTTTCTTATTTCTTGTATATACTGTTCTGATTCAAGAACAGACGCCAAAATTTTGTAACGATCTTGTATAAGAGCCAAAAATTTGTAACAGTCCAATTAGGGACAAAATGAAGAGATTTTACTGTACAAAGGATAGTAACACTATCTATCTTACTGTCCAATATCCAGAATTAACATGAGGTAAAGACGAATGAACAGGCTAATTGTAATCGTGCACACCACAAACTGCACATTAAATGGCGGACATAACCAAATTGGGTTTCCTGGATTTTTTCAGCAACTCACCCGGGCATCAGTGAATCACAAAAGCTCTTTAAAATCTGTCTTCCTCCTGAGTGACTTCTGCTCCTTTTTCTTTTTTTTAAATAAACATTTCATTGAATTCTGCTCCTTTTTCAACAACATAGCCTCTGATTGCTCTCCCACTTCAATTCAGAATGGCCTAATGACTGCTTGCCTCCCAGTTGCTCAATCTCTTCTCCCGAGACTGTATTCCACCGGATTCATGAGCTTGCAGCCCAGCATTTAGTTACCAGCGCGATTCCAGTTCTCTAGCTACTCTAAGTATAATCCCACTGCTTAAATGGGGTTTCCTTTGTGCCAACTCCGGGTTTCACAGAGCAATTGGCTGCTCTTCACTTCAGCTTCACTGGGCTGATAAAGCTTCTCTTAATCCCAAACTTCCCAGCAGGACAAAGCTAGCAACTTCCTGTTGTTGCTTCATCTGACCAACCATTGCTCACCATGAGCAACTGTTCCTTCTGTTTCTTAAACTAATCTGAATGACCTGTTAATATCTCCCAACAGAGTCCTAGCCTTGCTCTGAGGCAGGATATTTAAATGTTACAATCTCCCATCAACCAAAGGCCACCATCACAGGTGCTAATTTATAAAAATATCCAGACAAATATCCAAAAGTATAGATTCTCTCACAATACAAATATATGGACACAATGATTTAACCTGTGTTTGTCAAAAAAGTCAGCATAAGATGATTGCATTTTCTATGCGTTTATCCTTAATCTACCTTGGTTGTAATTGGTTCATTGCCTCATCTTTATTCTCTCCAAATGCTTGAAACATGCCCTCTGTCCAATCACCAACTGATCGAATGTGAACACTGAAGTAATCCTCTTCCGGGGCAGAGGTCAGAGTGAAGGGATGCCACTCCAGCTGTGAGATGGATGGACAGTTGATGAAGATGTATTGTCCGACTTGCATTTTAAAACCCTTCTTCTGCATCTGCAACTCGAGGACCTTTGACGGATGAATGACAGCCTGGAAGAAAAATTACAGTGAATTCAAACACATTATTGATTTTAATATAATTCCTATGAATATTAATCATCAAGGTGAGGATGTTGACATTGAACACTGAGACCAGATCTGGTTGTGAAAAAAGGCTCAAGACAGAATGGGACCTAATTAACATTGATTTCCTAGCCACATTAGCAGCCAATCCACACAGTTGTTCAGCCATTGCTAAATTGGATGGAGACTTTTTTTTGGATAGCCAGAGTGTCCATTGCCAATGCTTCAGTGCCTAAATTTGTTTAGACGAGCCAGAGCGAGCTCTGACTTGTAAGTATTTCCAGAGCTTAAATTGTATGACACTTCTGGCAGTATATTATGATATACTACTGAATGCAATATATGTTACTCAATACTGTTGTTGATGAGGTTTTCTGAATCTTGATAAGAAAGACTCAAAATCATCCAGTAATAACAAAAGATTTACTGAGTAACTAAAACAATAATTTCATGAGTTCTTTACTTTAATATTAATACTAGCAATAAGGTTAACAAGATCTAAATACAGTAACTATGTTTATCTACACTAACACTCTGAGCCGATCTACACTCCTATCCTCTCATCACAATACACCCAAAAGAGGCCGGGGAACAGAAGGAGGTTGCTTTTATACCTCTGTTAGTACTGCTCTCTAGTGATCATCTGATTCTACTGATTACGCATTAGCCTCTTATGTACATGCGCATACAGAGATCACTACAAACAAATGATCTTTAAATGGGCTCTTTGAAGATGCTCAAAGAAAGGCTCTAAAACTTCTTGAAATATCCTTCTCTGCACAGCATGAGAGAACAATGACCGACACAGGGGGGAATCTTGTGTCTGCACTCACCACCTGAGGGATCGGTAGCGAGGGTGGAAAATCTTGTGAGAATCGTGAAACACGACTCTCACCGGAGAGATCACGTTTCCCGATTTTCCCAACCCCCCTCCGGTGACATCACAAGATTCACCACTAAGGACGTGAACCACATTTTAATAAATTTTAATACTTTTCCATGTTATTAGCAACTGCCCTCCCCCCCCCCCCCCCCCACCCCCGCCAAATTATCCGCATCAATAAATAGTCACACCTGCTGAGGTTTACAACAGGTTTGGCCAGGCGTGAGGCAGTCGAGAGGATCCCTCTGGGTGCACATATGAATACATGTATGACCCGAGGGAGGGGGGGGGGAATAGAGGGACATTCCCTGACACTTTCCCCTGGCACAGATTGGCACTGCAACTGCACATGCTGGTGACCGTGCTGGGGGGTGGACCCTCAGTGCTGGAAGCCCCATGGGGGTGATACTTTGGTTGGTGGGAAGGAGAGTGGATGTTGAAAGTGGGGGGGGGGGGGGGTGCTTGCCGACGAGGATTGTTTGGGTGGCAGTGGGGGGTTGCCACAATGAATATTGGAGGTGGGGTGGGTTTGCTGGAATAAATGTTGGGGGGGGTTTGTCGGTGATGAATGTCGGGGATGAGTTGAGCCCCCGAGACCTTCGTGTTGAGGGCTGGTGGCCATTAGGCAGATTGAGGCGGTGCCCTTTAAAGATCGTGCTCCGATCTCTTTGGAGCTGGTTCCTGGCTCTGTGAGGCCCTGCTCTCCCACAGTGCAGGCGCAAGATTCCGTGAATTCTGTGCAACTAGAGAGTTCCATGCCAGTTTCCCGTCTGAGCCTGGCACTTTGCCAACTTCCGGTAATCTCCTGTCCACATTTGAGCACCTCTGAGAAGCTGGCTTAAGACCAACATCGCAGAAATTCAGGAGGAATACATGTAAAATTCCTAAAGAGAGAAAGAAAATAAATATAGGAAAATATACATTTTATTCCTTTATGAAAGAATGTATCTGTAGCAACTTCCGTGGAAACTAAATATAGCGATTAATCACTTAGGCATATTTACCACCAAATATTATGGACATAGTTTGTGAGAATGATTAATGGGGATCAAGAATGACAACATCCACTTGTCATAAAAGTCATGGCATCGTGTATCAATATATTATTTTCTACCTTGGTGACGACAACCCTCTGCTGGGATCGATACAGTCGTATGAATCTCTCACAGACATAGAGTATCATCGGCCCAAGCACCCACTTCCAAGTCTGGAATAGAATAACACAGTGATATAACTCTAAATGTTCTTGCTTCTTACAGTGAGTTACCTATATAGTTAAAGAAAGTGAGGGCAGATAGCCCAGTGCAATGCAGCAAAGTTGGGAATGACACATAATCAAATGCATTTTCTTCATATCAAAGAGATTATTGTCAGTGAAGTTATCATAAAATTAATTACACACATTATAGGTTGGATTTTGTGGGGAGAGGGAGTGGGCGCAAAAGTTTGGGCTGAGCTCTTCCGCCACTTTACTGGTTTGCAGCAGCAGGAGGTCTTAAGTTACCATCTTGGTAACTTGGTAAATGGGGCTGTTTAGCTCACAGGGCTAATTTCTGGCTTTGAAAGCAGACCAAGGCAAGCCAGCAGCACGGTTCGATTCCCGTAACAGCCTCGCCGGAATGTGGCGACTAGGGGCTTTTCACAGTAACTTCATTTGAAGCCTACTCATGACAATAAGCGATTTTCATTTTTTCATTTCATTTCAATTGACTAGTTAACGGCCTGAATTGGCCAATGAGTGGGCAGACCACTCCACACATCCGCCCCCTGCTGCAGGGAGGAAGAATTGCAATGCGGTAGGCAGGTCGGCGGCGGGAACAGCACTCATGACATGATTTGCTCATTTTCTTCCCCTCCCCCCTCAGTCTGTCAACCCACCCCCAGGAGGGTGTAAATTCCAGCCCATGGAGTATCACACTCTTTGTTATCCTTGTTATTAAAGTGGGGGTTGGTTTCGCTCAGTTGGCTGAATGGCTGGTTTGTGATGCAGAGTGAGGGCGACAGTGTGGCTTCAATTCCTGTAATATTATTCACGAAAACCCCACCTTCTGAACCTTATCCCTCACCTCAGGTGTGGTGACCCTCAGGTTAAATCACCACCAGGCAGCTCCACACCCCACACCCACAAAGGGGAATCAGCCTATGGTCTGATGGGCTATCAATTGTACTAAAGACTCGAATGGGTACAAAAGAGGCTTTATTACAGTTAGATGTTTATCCTCCGACTGCAGCTGGTAGAATGGCTGCTCAGGAGAACTCATACATATTTATACGGCTCCTTGTCGGAGGAGCTAGCCGGCAGGGACTACCGGCGAACCTGTAATACAGGTACTGCTGTACATCCCCTAATACAGGCACACACACAATTACACAGTGGATCACCACATGGTAATTCGTATTAAAGCACAAAAGGAAAACTTTTGAACCCATATATCTTCTCATGATTAGCTCTTTCAATGTCCTTACTGACATGGTGGTGCAACAACCAATATAAATCACTGAAAATAACTTTGTAGCTTCCAGCTGCTGCTATATTCAGCCAGACTGATGGAAGCCATTAGTTCTCCGACCAATGTTCTCACTGTGGAATGGGCATGATCTGGATAGATGGAGAGGAGCAGGAAGAAATGAGAAATCCATTACAAAAATGCTCACCATAGGATCACCTCCCTCAAACAAAGGAATTGGGCATTCGGGGATTTTCCCCCAATCCTTTGTGCGATTTTGACAGAACTTGTATTCATGCACTTGCATGCTGTCAGAAGTCTGATGTCGAACAATACGGCTAAAAGAAAAACAAAGGCATGTTTCATTTGAAGGGTGGGTGAGATAGATGGCAAGTCAGCAGGTAAAATTAGAATTACACACAGAACTTAACTGCATTTTTGTAATTCTTTTCAAAGGCTACAGATGAAGCTATCTTTACAAGTGTGAGTTTTCAAGATATGTTTATGGTAATTTTTAGATTGCCATTTAATATAGTACTAAAAAGGCCATTTGAAGCGATAATCTCTGGCAAATTGATATTGGACACAATTATTGGTGTGATAAATATCTTCACTTGTGATTTTGAGTTGAGATGGGATCTATGCATGTGGGTAGCTGGGTGAACAGAAAAGTTGCTTGCCCACGGCCAGGGAGATTTTGACTTATCCCTCATTTAAATACTCGGTTACCTGAGTTACCTTAGACAAAATTAAGCCGCTAAGTGTCCTTACTGAATTTTCATGCCATTTGCCATCAATCCAGAAGAGGCACTAATGCTTACTGGATTGGAGTGCCAATGGTCTGCAGTTCACTCGTAACATTGCTGTGGTGTGGATGCTATGCACACACCTAAAGAGGAAGCACCTCAACCAAGTCTGATCCTGTTCTCTTGAAATAATTATTTGTGCACTCATCAGTGGGAGTTGCTCGTGATCAGATGTGGCAACCCCGGCTGCTCTTTCTTTTCCGACATTTGCACAAGTGTTCTGCCACCACCCACAGTAAGGACTACTAACTTAGTGCAAACCAAGGATTGAACCTACCTGCCCCCAATATTATAGTTGCTTTTTGGCACTTTATTCTATGGAATATCTCTCTCATAAAATGACATTGCTTAAACATGTTTTTTTTAAATCTGGCCATTATCACGTTGATGTTTGGGGAACCTTACTGTGTGCAAATTGGCAGCTGCCTTTCCTACTTTGCAACAGTTACTACAAATCAAAAGTACTTCATTGGTTGTAGAATGTTTTGAAAGGTGCTTATGATGAATATGATGTTCATGGTTCAGAGGTAATATTTAGCACTGGAAAAATTGTTGTTGTGAAGGTAAGGTAACTTACATGCCAAGCTTTAGTGATTTCCAGAAAGATGTTCAGAAGATTGCTCATGTTTATTTAATAGAGTCAAAATATAAAAGATGGAGAAATAAAACAGTAGGTGGGCTTACCTAGCTTGAGAGCTGAAGATGTGATGCCTTCGCTGCTTGCAAAGAAGTGCAGCCCAGAGAGATGTTTTGTTTTGGGAGTTAGAGCTAAATTAGTTTAAAATGTATTCAGTGAACCCTAAAGGCTAGGTCATCATGAAGATAGGTGTAGTTCAAATATGTATCTGCGTGTTTGCTGGCAGAGGGGGTTAATTGCAGCTTGAACCTCAAGTGGTTTGCAGCTCATAGAGAAGCCTTGGGAGCTGCTCAGTGCAGGTAGGGCTCAGAGAAGTCCTGGTGGCCATTTATAGCTTGGTGCAGCCAGGTAACTGGCGTTCAGAGAAACGCAGAGACAGTGCCAGTGAAGCTAGCAGTCTGCAGAAAGAGTTGGAAGTATGCCAATAATTAAAGGCAGGAGTGCAGCTTTGTAATCCTATGAAATGAAGTCGCAGGAGCAAAGATTGAATCATCAAGAGATGAGCAGTTGTTGAGGCAGTTCAAGTTGGAATAGCCTTTGAGGAAATTCAGAGGCTGGATTTTCAAAAGTGAAAACCCTTGTGACAGAGGCAGAGTTTTAATGAGATTTTAATGAGTGGTCACTGATGACTCGGTGGGTTGCTGAGAAGTCCATGGGATCTGTGTCTTGGTTGTACCTCCCATTTAAGTGTGAAGTGTGTTTGATCGCTGTTTGCCTCATTCTTAATTCTGAATGTACATGAGTATAAGATGGATATTGTCGATTATTTTACTTTGCTGACTTTTTATTGTAATGTTTATTTTGTTTGTCAAAAATTGTGGAATCTTGTGCCTTTTTTCTCTTTGTAGGTAACTGGGATTTCAATCTTTGTCTACATTAAACAAAATGTTACTGGTCGCCTAACCAGATCGTAACATGCTATATAGATGGAAATTCATTTTTCTTCACAGAAATCTCAACTGTTTTAATTCAGGTATTATTCTACATACCCAATTCCATGGATAACAAGTCCGGCAAAAAATATGACAAAGAGATGGTGTGTAAACCAGAAGACCTCAAAGTACGATCTGCGAATAGTGTCTGTCGAGGATGTGATCATGATAATAAGTGCAATTGTGATGATGACTCCAGTTAGTCCAGCCGCAGTGGTGAATGCAACGTAGGTAGGAGTCTGAGAAAAAAATATAAACGTATTATCTACAGCAGAACTTACCAAAAAGCAATGATTCTGACGAAACCAGATTTTCACACATAGCCACTGATGAATATATGATTTTACTGACATTTATAGGTGACATATTTTCTATTAGGAGCCTGGATTTAGGATCTAATTATAAAGAATTCCGATATAATTTTTGCAATATTTTATTTGCGACAATTTTAAAATATATTTGCGTATATATTGAGGAGGTATTTACACAAAGGGTGATAAACAAACACACTTGATTAGATCTCTGAGGCGTCCGCGTTTATGTATTTCAGCTAATATTAATTCAGTTGACTTGCACTGTCAGGCCTTGTGACTCTTTTCAATGAGTACGCACATTCAAATGCATTATTCCTCTCACACAGTGGAGAGATTTGCGTTTAGCTAACCCAAAATAAACGCTAACCCAAAATCAAACTCTCAAAAATGTAACCATGTATTGGAGCTCAATACTCATTTTACAGATTTCCTTTTAACTCTTTCAAACTGAATCTTTGGTTGACTCTGATATTGCATCTCCCCACCCCCCAGCAGCCCATCTCTGTTTTTGCAGCTTTCTCCCCACCTCCACCAACTTTACGGGCTTTTTCTCCCGGGCTCTACAAAGTTGACAGGCCAAGAAAGCAGATTATTGACTTGCTTGAGATCTGTACTGAAGCCAATCTTGAGGAGGTTAAGAGATTAATAATCTTTATTGTCACAAGTAGGCTTACATTAACACTGCAATGAAGTCACTGTGAAAAGCCCCTAGTCGCCATATTCCGGCGCCTGATCGGGTACACTGAGGAAGAATTTAGAATGTCCAATTCACCTAACAGCACGCCTTTCGGGACTTATGCGAGGAAACCGGAGCACCCGGATGAAACCCACGAAGGGGGAACATGCAGACTCCATACAGACAGTAACCCAAGCCGGGAATCGAACCAGGGACCCTGGAGCTGTGAAGCAATAGTGCTAACCACTCTGCTACTGTGCTGCCCAAGAGATGTTATGATTTATAATTTGATGTGGTGAATAAAGGGCATTTATGAAAATACCATTAAAACCTTTTTAGCATTTGGGAGTGAAGGAATTGACTTTTTGCCCGTTAGGTCTGATTCTCATCACCAGTATGTTAATCGATTTAACTCCTCCCGGGAAGTACGATTCCGAGAAGGTGTACGATGCCTGCACTGTATTCAAGTAGCATAATGCAGGGAAGAAATCTTAACATTGTCTATCCTTAGTGCGCAGTTAGACGTCTATTCCCTATGAATCAATTACTGTATTGAGCTTTGCTTTGAAGTGACGGAGGGTGTGGAAAGAGCAGGAAAATGTGTTGAGAACAGCTATGTCCTAGGATGGAAGTGGAAATAGTTGCAGCACAGGCAGAATGGGCTGAACAGACTCCTTCTGGACTGCAATTTCTATGATTCTTTGGATGTAAACAAGATTAATAATGTTTGCGTAGGAAAAGTATTCACTGTCACAAAGAATTAAAATACCAGTACACACAAGTTTAAAGTTAGATGGTGAAGGATAAGAAAGGAAGTTTTAAAGGATTTTTTCACTCAAATAATAGTTTCAAAGTAGATTATGAGGAACTGCCTTTGAAGGAGACTACATTATGGGTTCAAAACAATTGAATGGAATTCTGGGATGTGGCAAGAAGGTGATGAGTTCGATGCATATACTGTTTTGTTTCTGTTAAAAATTGCTATCTACTTACAAATAAGTTCTTCTTACCGTCTGATCAGATCTAATAGGATTCAACCAGTAGGTGGTATTGTCCCCTAATCGGGACAGCACAGTGTCCAGCGTCTCCACTTTTGACTGTCGACTGTTGTTGAACCATTCAAAGTTCAGTAAATGTGCCACAATATGAATTGCTGTGGGGAAAAGATGATCACTATGTTAGATAGCAAAATACAGGCAGCTTTTCTTTTCCTCCGACCAATGCATAAAGAAACCTTTACTGCAGATGAATTAAGAATTCATATTGCTTCTTTGTGGAATCGTATGGCAAAAACTGCATTACAATATACCCAATTTCTGTAAGACCATAAGAAGCAGGAACAGGAATAGGCCATTCAGCCCATTGAGCCTGCTCTGCCATTCAATAGGATCATGGCTGATCCCACATTCCTCACGTCCACTTTCCTGCCCTTTTCTCGTAACCCTTGATTCCCTTATTGATCAATTATCTATCTCAGCCTTAAATATACAAAATTACTCTGCCCCCACAGTTCTCTGTGACACAGAGTTCCAAAGACTCTCAACCCTCTGAGAGAAGAAATTCCTCCTCATATCAGTCTTAAATTGGCCCCCCTTTATTCTGAGACTATGCCTTCTGGTCCTAGAATCTCTCATGAGGGGAAACATTCTCTCAGATTTTATCTTGTCAAAGCCCTTAGGAAACCTGCATGCTTCAGTGAGATCACCTCTCATTCTTCTAAATTCCAATGAGTGGAGTCCCAACCTATTTAACCTTTACTCATAAGACAATCCCTCCATATCGGGGATCATCCTAGTGAACCTTCTCTGAACCGCCTCCAATGAAATAATACATTTCCTTAAATAAGGAGACAAAAACTCCTCACGGTACTTCAGATGTGGTCTCACCAGTACCTTGTACAGTTGCAGCAACATTTCCCTGCTCTTATACTCCAACCCCCTTGAAATACGGGCCAACATTCTATTAGCCTTCCTGATTCCTGCTGCACCTGTGTGCTGGCTTTCTGTGAGTTAAAACCTGCCCGTGGGTTTCCCAGTGGTGTGCTGCCTTTGGGAAAAGTGAATCCCAATGACAGTAATTCCGCCCAATGCCTCTTGCTTCCCCTTTCCCCCTACATCTGTCACAGCGTACCCTCTAATTTTAGTTTCTCTGTTCTTTGGCCTTCCACACCTTTTATTCTTTCAGGGGACTGCCATTAATACTCTTTTTCCATTGGTTTCAGTGGCTATTAGCCCTCTTTTCCCTTGGTTTCTGTGGCTATGACTCATCTTTCATTCCCTCACCCCACAGTATAAATATCTCCCACTTTCTCTGCCTTTTAGTTTTGACAAAGGGTCATCTGGACTCGAAACATGAGCTCTTGTCTCTCCCTAAAAATGCTGCCAGACCTGCTGAGATTTTCCAGCCTTTTCTCTTCTGGTTACTGGCTTTCTGTGTTTAGTGCTTAACTTTCCCCAAGTCCCTCTGTGTTGCAGCTTTCTGCAGTTTTTCTCCATGTAAATAATGCTCTGTTCTATTTTTCTCCCTTCCAAAAGGAACAACTTCACATTTCTCCACATTGCACTCCATTTGCTAACCTTTTACCCTGCGACCTGCATTTTCCGCTTCCTCAGTCGCATGTTTCTCGTCAGCACGGCAGGATTTTATCTTTCCGCTGCTTGTCAATGGGATTTCCTATTGTAACCATCTCACACCACCGGTAAACCCACGGGCAGAGGCGTGCTTCCAAGGGAAAGGTGAATCCCGATGACGGTAATTCCGGCCAATACCTCTTTGCAAACTGTTTGTATCCCTCTCGCAACTTGCCTTTCCACCTATTTTTGTGTTGGTCTAGAAATATAGCTACAGTACATTTGGTTCCTTCCTCCAAGTCATTAATATATAATAATAATAATCTTTAACAATAATAATCTTTAATAATAATAATCTTTATTGTCGCAAGTAGGCTCACATTAACACTACAATGAACTTACTGTGGAAAGCCCCTGTTCGGGTACACCTAGAGAGAATTGAGAATGTCCAATTCACTTATCAGTACGTCTTTCGGGACTTGTAGGAGGAAACCGGAGCAACCGGGGGAATGCAAGCAGACACGGGGAGAACGTGCAGACCCCGCACAGACAGTGACCCAAGCTGGGAATCAAACCTGGCACCCTGGCCCTGTGAAGCCACAGTGCTAATCACTGTGCTACCGTACTGCCCCAGCTGTAAACAGTTGCGGTCCCTGTGGAACCCTACTGGTTACAGTTCGCCAACCCGAAAAAGAATCACTAATCCCCACTTGCTGTTTCCTGTCCATTAGTCAATTCTATAATCATGTCAACATACTACCTCCAACACCATGGGCACTTATGACTTAACCTTTTGTGAGGCACCTTGTCAAACACCTTCTGGAAGTCCAAATACACCACATCTACCGGTTCCCCTCTATCCACTCTGGTTGAGACTGCCTTGAAAAATTCTAATAAATTAGTCAGATACAATTTCCCTTTCGTGCTTGTTGTAATTAGACTGTTCATACAAAATATTTCCTGTTCTCTGCACATTAGTAAAGTTGCACATTCTGGCATCCAGAGTTGTTATTGACAGTAATAAATGGTCAATTTTCCTAGTGCAATTGATCATAAAACAATCATTTGCGCTAGGGAGGGCAGGAATATTACCGTAAGTTTGAATTTTGTTTTTAAATCCACTACTTCAGTTAGTGCCATTGGTTCTCCTACACTCTGGTAATCACTGCCAGCAACTTCCCTCCAATCCAACTAAAGCTTTTGGCAATGAGAACCGCTCCAAATTATTCAAATGACCCTGTAAAATCAGCAAGCATGAAAGTAGCCAGAGGTTGTGCCTTGTTTGAGGCTCTGCCACTGTTGCAGCTGAGCAGAAAATCGCACCCTCCCACAAAACCATGTGAGCAAAGAAGTTGTAAACATGTGAAAAAATAAATGCCGGGCCTGGGTATAAGGGCATTGGAATGCTGCCATTTTGCCCAGAAGTGCCTACCTGTTTGCAAGGCAATCATATAAGCCACCAGTTTATGGAATGTGATATTCTTGTCTAGTTGTTTTCTTGCACTGCACCTGCAACACTAACACAGATAGAGAAAAAAACAGTCAAACTCCAACAGGAATCTTACTCATTTCATTTCATTTCATTTTAATTTCATTTTTCATTTTGTGGCCTTCCACTGATGGTACGGTAGAGATCACACACCGCATGTATAATTGTAGACATGACTGATGACTTCGTATGTAGTGACTTCATAAATTGGCTCCACCCATTAACTTATAAAACACAACGATTTATTACAACTGTAAACAACTATTTACAGATTGTTTAAAACGGTCTTTCCATACCCAACTCTGGGGTCCAGCTGCTGGGACAAGTCCCAACAGGTCCCAGTGAATTCTCAACTCCATCCCTGATTACACTCCTCCCTTAAAGGGGTTACCCCCTTTAGAAGGGCTAGCTACTACATCCCTCCTCCTTCAAGTCCCTTTTTACGCATGGTAATCATTAACTTACACAATTGCCAAAACAGTAACGATAATGAAGAATTTTACACAAATCCGTCAACAACTCAATCTGTCTTAGCTCAAGTGACTGAGATTCTTCTATTGAGATAGTTACTGTTGGCCTTATTTCACAAGGACTCACTCCTTGTACCGATGTTGCACCTTCCTCTGTTTCCATTGTTTCCTGGGGGATAACACACTGACCCGTCACTGACTGATCTGGCAGTTCACTCCTCGGGCAACCCACAACACTTCTTGCTGGCACAGTTGGATCAGGCCGTAACACTGGCTCTTGGGGCGGTACTGTGGTGCAGTGGTTAGCTCTGCTGCCTCACAGCGTCGAGAACCCAGGTTCGATCTCAGCCCTAGGTCACTGTGGAGTTTTCACATTCTCCCGTGTCTGCGTGGGTTTCACCCCCACAACAAAAAGATATGGTGGGATTGACCATGCTAAATTTCCCCTTAATTGGGAAAAAAATATCTTGCCTGTACTTTAACCTCATATGACACCAGCCCAGTTCTGGGCAAAACAACACCTGGGACCCAACTTTGTCCATTACTACAATTGTTAACAGACATTGGATTCTCTATCTCGAATGCTCTTTCACTTTCAAATGAATTGTGGTTCCTTTGGCTTCCCTCCACCCTCCCTGGTAAGTTTGGAAACATCAGGGTTAGCCTGGGCCTCAACCACCGACCCATCAGCATCTGGCTAGACTCCAGTAGCCGTATGCTGGGTGATCCTATATGATAACAGTAACCTAGTCAACTTGGTGTTCAAGCCAGCCTTGAAAGTTTGCACTACTCTCACAGCCAGCTCATTGGATGAAGGATTGTTTGGTGCCATTCTGATATGTTTCATTCCTTTAAAAGTCGTAAACGTCTGAAGCACAGCTCCAGTAAAAGCTGTTCCATTATCCAAAACGAGGACCTGGTTGATAAGTGGTTGTGAATCCCATCTCAAATTGTGAATGGGTGTCCACTAACAACAAAAACATTGTGCCCTTAAATGGTCCCATATAGTTGTCGTGGACCTGAACCCATGGTTGACCTGGCCATTTCCATAGATGTAATGGTGCTGGGGCAGGTAACGTCTGATGAAATTGGCACTCATTGCAGTGCTTTACCGCTCTGTCAATTACACCATCGATGCCAGGCCACCACATGTAGCTTCTCAGTAGCATCTTAATTTTAGACATGTCCGATGGGCACTATGTAACTCCTCCAATAATAATTCTCTTCCTGGTCCTGGATCGACCACTCTCGATCCCCCAGAGCACAATATCATCCTCACTGCTAAGCTCATCTTTTCTGATCTGGTAAGGCTTTATTTCCTCTGAAGTTCTCTTGTTCTGCCATCCATGCAATATCAGCTATCCACCGTCGACAACACTGGGTCGATGTTTACCCAGTACTTAATCTGTTGAGCCGACACTGGCAAAGTGTCTGGAAAATTTATGGCCATTCTTATTTTTTTCTGGTAGAGGGTACACCCTCCTGTGGAAGGTACATCTCTGGCAAAGGAATACAGAGCTCGCCAGTGTACAAACAGGGCTATGTGCGGCCTCGGCCACGGGTTCCCGTGAGGCCCCTTTTACAACGCAAATCGTGTTGGCCAGCCATGTGTTTCTTGGCACCGCGAGCCCTGGGAAACACACAGCTAAATGCGTTCGCTATAGGACTTTCGTTCCATTTGGTTGAGAGAATTGTGCCGATTACTTGCCTATTACAAATCTGTGCTGGTTGCTCTTAATTAATCCATATTTTTCCATGACTGCTGGAAACTGACCACCTACCAATGTTAGGCTGACTGGGCCATAGCTACCTGCTTTATCTCTTCCTCTCTTGAACGGAGATATTGCACTGGCAACTTTCCAGTCTTTTGCAACAACTTGTGTATCCTGAGGTGTATAAGGAACTTCTGCTCTTTCCTGTTGGATTTCCTTCATCATTCTAGATTGCAAAGCAGTGAATTCATTGAGTTCTGACATTTATTTTCTGTACTACTTCCTTACCTACATAGTTATTTATAGGTCTATTTGCTCCCATTATTAACTTAGTATCTGCTATTTCTTCATCCTCCATGACATTTCCTCTTTTGACGAATCAGCCCTATCATTGCATTTACTGTAAAAGGGTTTATTGTTCCCGTTTAGAATCCCAACCAATCTATTGAAATGCTTATTTATAACTATTTTATAATTTTGCTTGACTTTCTATTGTATCATTAAACCTAGGCTCCTCGTACGCCTCTCTTCATAAGTGTACGTTTTATGTATCTGCTCATAAATGAATTCTATTTTTTAATTTAAAGTCCCCAATTGTTTTTTTTCCAATTAGGGGAAATTTAACGTGGCCATTCCACCTACCCTGCACATTTCTGGGTGGTAGTGGTGAGACCCACATAGACACTGGGAAAATGTGCAAACTCCACATGGACAATGACTCAGGGCCGGGATCGAACCCGGGTCCTCGGTGCCATGAGGCATCAGTGCTAACCACTGCGCCATCATACCACCCTCTAATAAATGAATTCTAGATTTTGTTGCAATTCTTTATGCCTTGTGAGACTATATTTAACATGTACCCTAAAGACTGTATTTCAAAACTGCCCCTCAGTTGATGTGGACTTACCACATTCTTATTTAAACATACATAGAACAGTACAGCACAGAACAGGCCCCTCGGCCCCCGATGCTGTGCCGAGCAATGACCACCCCCTACTCAAGCCTAACATATCCACCCCATACCAGCAGCCCCCCCCCCCCCCCTCCCCCCAATTAACCTTACTTTAACACTAAGGGCAATTTAGTATGGCCAATCCACCTAACCCGCACATCTTTGGACTGTGGGAGGAAACGGAGCACCCGGAGGAAACCCACGCACACACGGGGAGGACGTGCAGACTCCGCACAGACAGTGACCCAGCTGGGAATCGAACCTGGGACCCTGGAGCTGTGAAGCATTTATGCTAACCACCATGCTACCGTGCTGCCCCAATTTGTAATTGAACTTTGCCATTTTCCTGTTTTTTTTATTATTCCCTTTCCTGAAGGAGAAGAAAAAGTAAATTGAAAATATGAGGGGTGGTATCAGATCTTAAGTGCAGTGTGGGCTGTTTGGTAGTATTTCCTTCACTTTTAATCTTGATGTAAGTGAAAAATATTATCAGATTTTACTCTCAATTCTACTGGACACCTTTGACTAGTGTCTTTTAGATGGGAAATGTAAGGCAGCTAGTGAGTGAGCGCTATCAGTCCTGCGTCACTGAAAATTCCCTTCCCTCTTAAACAGGAGGCCAATGCAGTGTCAAAGATTTGAATCGTGGAGAAAGATTGGGAAAACCTGGATTCTCAACCTTCAAAGAAGGCATCTGAAAGATGATTATAGAATACAATAGTTAAGAGATAGGGAAGCATAAATCCAAAATATTATATTGTATTAAAATGTGAGGATAAGACAAAGGGACATATCTAACTAATAGAAGACAGATGTAGGACAAGGATTGGAAGATTTCCTCCACACAAAGGAGTTTGTTTTAACTTTTAGTGATAATGGAGAACAAGGCATATTGGATTGGAAGCCCATTCTCCACTTTTCATTTTCCTCTCCATTGACTTCACTGGAGAAGTTTATAACCGGTAGATGCTTTAAAATCGCCCATTTTACTTTATGGACAACATTTAAAATGACCCCCAAAGAGAGATCATTCGTTTCAGATTCCAGCATCCGCAGTAATTTGCTTTTACCCAAAGAGAGATCACTGAATGGAATGGATAGTGTCACGGAGATGAAAACCCGAGAATTACTTAATAAATACTTGGAGGGTGGAATTGGGGATTTGCAGGGTTTACGGGACAGAGGAAATCAGATGTCGTCAATTCTTCGTCTGTGAGTATTGTGTAATTTGATAATGTTCGAAAACCCCATGTGATTTCCAAATTATAGGAGTGACTCCGTCTGTGTGACTGGGTGTGCCTGTGTCATAAACACTTTTGCGTAGGTTGCACTCCCATCTCTGAAATTGCCATTTGTTATGTCAAGGAGGAAGTAGCAAATATTTCCAAGATTACACATCAACACCTATTCTCACCGTATGAGAATGCAATTTGACCTGGGAACCTAACAAAGCCAAATTTGAATATACAACTTGTTCCCTCAGGGATTATTTGATAGCATGAAAGATGCAGCAACATACTTACACAGGTTACAAATATCAACAAGATATTAGATTTCAAGGAACAAATGTATTAAAGCTAAAAAAAAATCACCAGGATAGGTATTGCTATATAGTACCTGAGTATAAGAGATTATTATGAATTCAGACACAAGCTGCTCATGGATTTTTAGCGATTGGGTGGAATGTAATCCCATCGTGATGGCAATCATGGCAGACGGGTCTACTTTATCACAGCAAAGTGGCAACATTGGCACAAAAACCTCCCGATTAAATCAGAGGACTGAAGAGGCTGACGTGAGATTCCCAGCTGCCAGGGTGGGATGTCATTTCGGCTCAAAGATGAGCCAATTAACACGCATTATCCCTGAGCCCACCTCATTCAGTGGTGGCTCAGGAAATAAATGGGAACCACGAGGCTTTCCTGCACTTTTCGAAAGCTGCCCAGCAAACCCTGTCAGACTTGCCAGTGACCTGCAGGCATTGTCAGGGTGGGCCTGAATCCCAGGGATCACCCGACAATGGCTACTTAATTGCCTTCAGAGCACTTAATGCCTTTGGGGCTCCAGCATAGAATTGCTAAAGGTTTCCTGCTCGCCCTTTGACCAGTGGGTGAGACTGCCATCAAGCCAATTAAATCCTGCCCATTATTCTGTCCGCCAATTAAAAAAACCTCCCTTTTACTATTTATCCCCCTCCTTTCCTGAACGTGTCGACTTCTTGTCGAGATATAGAACACCTCAACCACCATCTTCTCTAGGGCATTTAGGGATGGGCAATAAATGTTGATTTAGCCAGTAATGCCCACATTGCCTAACTGAATTTAAAAAAACATGTGAGCATAGAGAACAAGTGCTAGTGGCCAATCCCCATTTGGGCAACATCAGAGCTGAACCAATCCTGCGCCCTTTTCGCGCTGTCGTGTCACGACGGCGCGGACACTCTGCCTCCATTTCGGAGAATCCCGCCCCTATCTTTATGTTATCAACAGAGACAAGTAGCACAATTTCTTGATTGTAGATTACCCCCTCAAAAGTCTTGTGGCCTTATTTGCAATATGAAGAAACCTAGGTGCTTTGTTTCCTTTGTTTGGCCCCTTGTTCCGCACTGTAACCAATCACTGTTTGTCGATGTACCATTTGTCAATGTTCTCTGTTGATTATTCTTTTGTCTACTATGTACGTACTGTGTACGTTCCCTCGGCCACAGAAAAATACTTTTCACTGTACTTCGATACATGTGACAATAAATCAAGTCAAATCGAATTCCCATATTCAATTCCGTTCTTTTACAGAGAGGTCAGGTTAAAACCTGATAATTGCTTATTTGGACATTTAGTAGGTTGTCTAACTTGTGAAGTTGTTCCGTAATGAATGTATAAGAGCTGGGTGTAGCTACATTGGTGCTGAGAATTTCCTGAATAACCCCCCCCCACCACCAAATAGCAGATCTTAGGTTAATTTAATCAGAAATCCCATTCATGTGCAGAACATGGTGGCACGGTAGCACAGTGGGTAGCACTGTTGCTTCACGGCTCCAGGGTCCCAGGTTCGATTCCTGGCTTGGGTCACTGTGTGGGGTTTGCACGTCCTCCCCGTGTCTGCGTGGGATTCCTCCGGGTGCTCCGGTTTCCTCCCACAAGTCCTGAAAGACGTGCTCTGTTAGGTGAATTGGATATTCTGAATTCTCCCTCCGTGTACCCGAACAGGCGCCGGAATGTGGTGACTAGGGGCTTTTCACAGTCACTTCATTGCAATGTTAATATAAGCCTACTTGTGAGAATAAAGATTATTATTATTATTACAACCAGCGTTACAACGGTGCAGCGGAACAATGAACGTGGGATGCTACTAACCATTTTCTCAATGGGTAATACATTTATTCACTCTGCTGCCTCATTATGTTAGACAGGAGAAATAGAATTTTACCATAAATGGAACTATTTCCAAGTATCTCGGCTTATACCACAGCTACTCCCGTTGTGATGAGAAAAGAAATGAATGTTTCTTACGGAGCAGGATCCTCTGAGGAAGGATAGTAGGTTCCGGCACACAGGCAGCAGGATCAACAAGCAGTTAAAGTTGAGGCAGGCAGCAGGAGCTCGTGCCCAGGCTAGTGCAGACTACATGCAAAGACAGGGAAATACAAATTAGCTTTTGATATTCATTGCCCGGTTTAACTTTATTATGACAGACTAAGGGCTATTTTTAACTTTTGGTGGTGGTATAGGCCACCTGTTACACCTTTTGCCTGAATTGGACATTGTCTTTCACTGGCCTCTCCCCACCATCGCTAAAAGTTAAAAATCAGCCCTAATTAGTTCCTAACTTCTATGAACCTCCACATTTCTCAGGTTAAACAAAAAATATCAGTGCTAATTAATACTAACTGTGCTTTATAAACGATTATGTAATACACACATGAGTATTATTCAGACATAAGCAACATATTAGCTAATATCTACAACAGTGGCTTTTAAAGTTCTCTGGATGTGGAACCCTTTGCGAGACAGATGGTGAAAAAAATTACTATGAGTGTTGGAAATTTATTTGTATGAAGGAACAAAAGTACAGCGATGTGCTGGTCAACAAATACTGAAAAAACAAGGTGTAATTTTGCAATTCTTCTTCCTGAGCAATGGGATGTGGAGATGTGGGTATGGTCAGTGTTGGAAGAGATCAGGGTGCCATTTCTAAATGGCTGCCCGATCTCTAAACCTCCCAACGTAACCCCCGGACCCCCCCCCCCCCCCCCCCCCATGCCCCAACTTACTGATTAGAGGGTTCCCGAGACCCCCTCACCCCACTTCGAAAGGGCAGGGCACCCCGGGCCCTATCCCCATGAAGGGCAAGGTGTCATCTTGGCACAGCCAGCCTGGTAATTGAACTTGATGATCAGTCATGATTCAAAACAAGGTCCCGCACATTGTGGGATCGTCCGTTAGATCTAGCGAGGCATAACAAACCTGGTAAATCTTGCAAGAGGCCTTTATATTGCGGTGCACAAAACTGTACAAAATCCAGTTGAGGTCTAATTAGTGTCTTGTATAAGTTCAGCATAACCTCCTTGCTCTGATACTCCATGCTCCTATTAATAAAGCCCAGAATACTTTATGATTTATTAACTGCTCTATCCACCTGCCGTGCCACCTTCAGTGATCTATGCATATATGCCCCCAGGTCCCTCGGCTCATGCACCCCGTTGAGAATTTTACCCCTATTTTATGTTGCCTATCCATGTTCTTCCTTCCAAAATGAATCACCTCATATTTCTCCTTATTGAACTTCATATGCCACCTAAATACCCACCCCACTAACTTGTCTATGACATTTTGATGTTCTACACTGTCCTTCTCACAATTTGCAAGACTTCCAAGTTTTGTATCATCCGCAAACGTAGAAATTTCTCCCCCGCACATCTAGATCTAGACCATTAATATATATCAGCAAAAGCAAGGGTCCCAATTCTGCCCCCTGGGGAGAACCACCTACAACTCTTCCTCCCGCCTGAAAAATATCCATTGACCATTCCTCTCTGCCTCATATTATTCAGTCAATTTTGTATCTATGTTGCTACTGTCCCTTTTATTCCATGAGTTGTAATTTTTCTCATAATTCTGTTGTGCGGCACTGTATCGAGTGCCTTTTGAAAGTCCATGTGCAACACATCAATAGCATTACCCTTGCTGGACAGGACACATACTGTGCAGAAAAGTTTCCTGTACACAATCCAGGTACGTTTGTGCCTCTCCGCCCTTCACCCTACCATTGCCCCGGTTTATGTTTAGGTCATTAAAGTCCCCCATTATAATCACTCGATAATATTTGCATCTCTCTGTCACCAACCTGCAAATTTGTCCTTCTCACTAGTTGCCGATCTGTTGATCACACCGAGCAATGTTATTTTTTGTTCCTTAGCTCTAGCCAAATTGATTCTGTCCTTGAACTCTCTGGGCCATCCTCTTTCTCCAGGACTGCAAAACCATCCTAAATGAATACCACCACCCCTCCTTCTTTCTTTCCGCTCCTGTCTTTTCTGAACACCTTGTACCCAGGAATATTTAACACCCATTCCTGCCCTTCCTTGAACCAGGGCTGGAATTCTCTGGCTGTTGGGATTCTCTTTTCCCACTGACAGTGCACCCCTGTCCACGGGCTTCCCGGTGGCGTTAGGTGGCTTCAATGGGAAATCCCAATGATAAGCAGTGGGAAGAGAGAATCCTGCCGCCAATGAACAGCAAGCCACCGAGTAACGAGCTGCTGGTGGACTGGAGAATCTCACCCCAGGTCTCTGTTATTGCCACAACACCATATTTCCACAATGCAATCTGCGCCTGTAACTTCCCAAATTTATTTACTATACTTTGTGCATTCACATACATGCATAGTAACCCTGATTTAGACATCAGGTGGGATTTATCAGCCATGCCCGGTGACTGGAAATCCCCGCCCAAGGTCGACGGACCTTTCCATGGTCCCCGTCCGTGGTCTCTTGTGGCGGGTGCGGCTGAAACATCCAGCCCATCATTCCTTTCTCCCTTACTCTGACTTCACCTAATAATTTACTATCCCCTTTATTAGTGCCTCCTCTCCCTTCCTAGTATTCCACTCTGATATTTCCTCTTCATTCCCACACCCCTGCCGAGATAGTTTAAAGCGCTCCCAACAGCACCAGTGAAATACCCCACAGGAAACTCAGACCCAGCTCTGTACTGGGTTATACAGATGCCACCTCCCCAAGAGCCAGTCCCAGTGTCCCAGGAATCTAAAGCACTTCCTTCTGCACCATTCTTTCCAGCCACTTATTCATCTGCCGTATCTTCCTATTTCTGTATTCACATCCACGTGGCTCTTGGAGTAATCTGGGCATTACTACATTTGAAGTCCTGCTTGCTAATTTTGCCGAAATTCTGATGGCAGGTTCCCACCTGACATCATTGGTGCCAATTTGGATCACAACCTCACGCTGTTCATCCTCCGCCTGAAGAATATCCTGCAACTGGTCTGTGACATCTTTGACCCTGGCACCAGAGAGGCAACATTCCATCCTGGAGTCACTTCTATGGTCACAGAAACACCTGTCTGTTTCCCGAACTAACAAATACCCTATCACTAATGCTCTTCTCCTCCCTCCCCTGCTCGTGGTGTCACAAGCCTGGCTCTGAGGAACTTGCAGCCTCATCAGCTTCCAAAATGGAAACCTGATTTCTGAGCAGGATCCCAGGATCCTGCACTACCTTCCTAATTCTCTTGGACTGCCTGGTAGTCACCCATTCCCTCTCTGGGCCTTTAAGCTGCGGTATGACCATCTCTCTGAACCTGCTATCCACATAGTTCCCAGCCTTGTGGATTTTAGCACACTGGGCTAAATCGCTGGCTTTGAAAGCAGACCAAGCAGGCCAGCAGCACGGTTCAATTCCAGAACAGGCGCCGGAATGTGGCGACTAGGGGCTTTTCACAGTAACTTCATTTGAAGCTTACTCGTGACAATAAGCGATTTTCATTTCATTTCATTTTAATTTCTTCACAGTGACTCCAGCCACCGCTCAAGCTCTGAAACGAGGAGATCAAGTTTCTGCAGCTGGCAGCACTCCCTGCACATATGGTTGTCCAGGATGCTGGTAGAGTCCATGGTCGGGATTCTCCATCCCGCCAGCCCCGTGTTCCTGCAAGGCGCGCCCTGGCCAGCAGCGGGATTCTCTGTTCCCGCAGCCGGCCAATGAGGTTTCCCATTGTGGGCCACCTCACGCAGTCTGGAAACGTGCGGGTGTGGGTGTGCTGCTGGTGGGAAGGAGGATCCCGCCAACAAAGAATCCCACAGCATGACTTTGCACATATTACAGGACACATATTCCACTCAACTGAGCTGCCCTGCCATGTCTTAACTTTACTTCTCTTGCGTTAACTCTGTTCTACTTTGGATTACTTGAATTACATTACCATATTGGCCAAAACTTTCCCTTATTCCAGACTTCGGTTTCTGTTAAGAGTGTTATAAATTCATAAGGTAGTAGAACATGGTATGTTATATATCCACAGGAATGATCTGCACAAGTGTGTGGCATTATATACCACTTTGTTATGTAACATGTCTGTTATGCAACACATTGTCATTTCAACTAATAAACGTTTAGTTTGTATTTTCAGCCAGGGCAACATTTTTGTGGTCACTGTATTTAGTGTGAACACTCTAATTGCTGAGAAAGCCATGGTGCAAGCAGACCGAGATGATCAATTGCACCATGAATCCTATTTAAAAATGCTGAACAGGATTTAACATCATACTCTCAGTCTACCAAACACCTATGGTTTAGGCTTTGAACAGTCTGTTGCTACTGCAGACGATCATGCCTAATTACCCTTTTATATCCTCTTTGTGTCAAAATGCTTGACAAGACTGGGTCTCTCCAAGAACCTGTGAAAGGTACAGTTCACAAGTGGGAATAATTGGCTGACATTTACGGGATTGTGGCACAGAGACTGGTGGTTGATTTTTTTCCAGGATCTTTCTAGCAAAGGCAGCTTATCTCTCACAAAGTCCGCAGAGTTCTTATATTATGGGGAAATAATATTACAAATCAATATAAGGAAATTATTGGATTGGGACTTCTTGCCTGTGCCAAACTATGAAAGAAACAATGGTAAAATCCAACTGAGACTTAGACCTTCTTGAACAGCACGGCCATGCAAAGCTGTCTTTTACAAATTGTACTCGTATTCTAAAAGTTGCTAAGCAAAATTATCCATGCACCTAATGAGCAAAACAATGGCCAAGTTAATACTGCAAGTGTGGGACTGAGGTATACTGCGTTACCTCATGTCCCCCATTTCACCCTCCTTATGTCCTAATGTCGTACAGCATGTTATTTCTGTATCCCAGAAGGCACTTTCACTGTATCACACTGTAACACAGTGAACTCGCTCTGTGTCCCACTATTACATAGGGCACATTTTCTGATTCCCACTGTTCCACAGTGTAGCCTCACTGTATCTCATACATAGCACCCTCTCTGTACCCCCATTGCCCCACAGTGGACCCCCTCTGTATCCAAATGTCTCACAGTGTCCAATCTCCGTATTCCACTGTCGCATGGTGCATCACCTCCATAACTATTCAAACTATGTGAGATTAGTTCAGTATGTTCCTTTTACTATTACACATGAATCAAATATTGCAGCAGTTTTCAGTTACTCATTAGCTATAAACATTCTTGTCAAACATGATTTCAGAAAAAATGCTGAAAGAGGTTATTCTAAATGCACAATGGTGAAGGAAACATTAGACATGAAACTGAACGTCAAGAAACAAATAAAGAGTGAATACTTACTCCAATAATTGCCCTTGTGTACTGGAATCTTGGATCGTACTCATAAAACATGTAATAATAGACAAACAGAAAGATGTTGATTCCCAGCCACACCACCTATAAGCAAAAAATTACAGAGGTTACTTCAACTCTTAGCAGAAAGTTCCTCTCCATCCGTTGTGATTGAAGTTAATAGATTCAACAGAGTAGTCTAAACTTTCTCCTTACAATAACCAGGGCAGATAGCCCATGGTTGATCACCCAGTTGCTCATGATTCCAAGGCTTCTGAAATTCAACTGGTGATGAAGCAACTGCTGCACGATTTTATACTTAATGGATGAGGCAAGGGAGGGTGTTGACCAATCCACACTTCAAGGAAGTAGCTGTTGATTTTTTTGCAAAATCAGTTCTCCCTTCCTCTCTGTTTACCGAGTCCTGTATTTCACACAGATATTTGTTGTGATCTCATTCAGGAAATATTCAAGAATACTTGATTTAGGTCACATGAAAATTTCTCAAAGCACTTCACAATTAAGCTCCTTTAATATTATGTATGTATGCATTTATATAAGTTTTTCTTTTTAAAAAAAAATAATTTTTATTGAATTTATATAAGTTTTTCTGACCACCAGATGTCTCAAAACGCTTTTCAGCAGCATGTTTGATGTGTCATCACTGTTACAAAGTAGGAAACGCAGCAGCCAATTTGTGCATAGCAAGCTCCCACAAACAGCAATGTGATAACGGCCAATGTGATGAGTCTCCGACCTGTGATGTCTGGCACATGAAAAGATGCCAAAATCCCTTTGGCTCCTTGTTGGCTTCCACTGACAGTTATTAGACTATTCAACTGCAAAGGCTTCTCCATCAGCCCACGTGTGTCTGAACCTGAACTCGACACATGTACAGCAGAGATCATTGAATAACAATCAAGAGCAGGAACTTTAACTGAATTTCCTTTTCAACCACTGGTTTCTACGAATAAATTTTAAAAAAAGGAAAAGTTCAGCAGATAGGGCAGCATTTGTGTAGATAAACAGTTAACAGCCAAATTCGGGGGTGTGGGTTGGAGGAGGGAGGATTTTGGACATATACCGGGTAATGCAGGAGGTAGACGAGGCCTCGGTGGAGGAACTGAAGGGTAAATGGGAAGAGGAGCTGGGTGAGGAGATTGAGGAGGGGACGTGGGCGGATGCCCTGGAGAGAGTGAATTCCTCCTCTTCCTGTGCGAGGCTTAGCCTCATACAGTTCAAGGTGCTGCATAGGGCCCACATGACTGGGACGAGGCTGAGTAGGTTTTCCGAGGGCGAAGACAGGTGTGCTAGGTGCTCGGGGAGCCCAGCGAACCACACCCATATGTTTTGGGCGTGCCCAGCGCTGGGGGAGTTTTGGAAGGGGGTAGCAAGGACGGTGTCAAGGGTGGTGGGATCCAGGGTCAAGCCAGGCTGGGGACTCACAATTTTTGGGGTTGCAGTGGAGCCGGGAGTGCAGGAGGCGAAAGAAGCCGGTGTCCTGGCCTTTGCGTCCCTAGTAGCCCGGCGGAGGATTCTTCTTCAGTGGAAGGATGCGAGTCCCCCAAGCGTGGAGGCCTGGATCAATGATATGGCGGGGTTCATCAAATTGGTGAAGGTGAAATTTGCCATGAGGGGATCAGTACAAGGGTTCTTTAGGCGGTGGCAGCCTTTCCTGGACTTCCTGGCGGAACGGTAGGGAAATAGGCCGGCAGCAGCAGCAATCCAGGGGGGTTGGTTCGGTGGGAGGGAGAACTGCGTACATGGGTTTGTGGGATGTGGCGGGTGCTATCTATTTCCCTTTTGTTGTTTGCTTTTTTTTTGTTTGCAGTTGCTTTTGGAGTTGGGTGGGTGTTGTTCTTGGGTTTTTACCATGGTTGTTTTGTTAATATTGTTTTGTTGTTTATATTTTGTGAAAATCTTAATAAAAATTATTTTTTAAAAAAAGTTCAACACCGTGATCCCGCCTTCCCTCCCATATTCTTGATCCCTTTAAGTTAACCTCAAGAATATGCCTCCATGTTGAGGAGCCTCCAAGGGCCAGGTTAGTTTATTTTATTTTCCAGGCCAAGGCAGAAAGGACCCAGTGATCAGAAGGGTGAACCCTCCAGCCATAGCTTCAGAGAAGCAAGGCAGCCATTGCCACTGGAGGGACCCACCATGGAGCATTAAGGAAGGCTGGGACATACTGGGAATCCACCATGGTTTATCCATGGAACCCACCAGAACACTGGTAAAACGTTAATGAGGTCAAGAAATTGAATTTATTTGGCCACCGGGCACTGATAGGTGGGTGACCTCTCTGTGGATCTCCCTGTGGTGGTGGGCAAACATTCAACCCCCCCCCCCCCCACCTCCCAATGCCTTCCATTGCCATTTTATCAATCCTTCCATTGCCATTTTATCAGTTCCCTTGCCTCCCAGCCCGCCTCTAAAAAGCTGGTAAAGATTCAGTGCAAAGTTTCAGGTTGATGGCTTCATGAGTATCTACCAGCGCCTGCAGTATTTTACTTCCAGTTTTAAACAGTGCCTGACTGAGTTCAGCAAAGACAGATCAGACCTGGGACTTTCCTGCCTAGAATGACTCACTGGCTACACCAGGGGTGGGCAAACTACGGCCCGCGGGCTGCATGCGGCCCGCCAAAGGTATTTGTGCGGCCCATCAAGTCATTAAAAAAAAAAAAAAATTTTTCTTTTTTATATTTTTTTTTTTTTTTAATTTTTTTTAAGGTTAATGGGGGGGGGGGCTGTTGGATTACTTACTGGTATAGGGTGGATACGTTGACTTGAGTAGGGTGATTATTGCTCGGCACAACGTCGAGGGCCGATGGGCCTGTTCTGTGCTGTACTGTTCTATGTTCTATATAAGGCGCCCAGAATCATAACCGGGTGAAGTAATTATTTTACTTAATATACTATGCGGCCCTTTGTGAATTGTGAATTTCTGAATGTGGCCCTTGCACGGAAAAGTTTGCCCACCCCTGGGCTACACTCACACTCAATCGTTTGAAAGCTTGAAAATAATTTTGTATTTGGACAACATTTCTCTCCAACTGATCTTGAATTTCTTCAATTTAAGACCGGATACTTCTGAAAACAAGGCACATACTCGCATGCAGATGAATTCTATTCTTCCCGAATGAAAAGGCACCCAATTGTCTTTTGGGTGCTTTTGAAAAAAGTAATAAACTGGACAACCTAAACAGAAAAGGCAGTAATGCATTTTCAATTTAAAAAATCACTGCAGGTTTCAGGTAAATATATTATTTGGTCATCCTGCAGCTTATCATTAAATTGCTTCTCAGTCGAAGACTGAAAGGGAATTGTTTGTCAGATTTTCATAATTATATGCTTAAAGGCGTGCTGCTTATTATCCTCCCCTACACCTGCCCATGACATTTAGTACAGGCAATGATGCATTAAATCATATAGCTCACATACAGCACAGTCTGACACAGTCTGAGCTCAGTAATGTGGGGGGTTGCAGGTCAGGTGGGGGGGGGGGGGGGTGAACCAAAACCGTTGTAAACATTTTAAACAATATGGGTCTATGTGAGCAAAGAATGTATATCGTAAAGAAGTATTGCTGCACTGATGAGCTCCTTCTAAAAGCACTGAGTTATAATCTGAACGAGAGATATTTGGTCATGCGTTGCTGTTAATGTACATAGACTTGTGTTGATACAGTGAAGCAGTGTGGCATTCTTCAATCATATCATTGAAGAACAACACAGTCTGCAACCTGTACAACTACCTACCCCAGTGTGTCAAGTCTAACACCATGACAGGAACACATTTCACTTGTGTATAGATCCAGCTTCCGCACTGTTCTGCTGTTGGATTAGTTGTGGGTTAGTATCGTGTTGGCATGGAATATTATCTGGGTAGGTATGGATTGAGATGATTAAGCACTGCTTTGGACATAAGTACATATCACGTTTTCTGGAATGTATGCGGTTACACTCACACTCAGTAGATTTACTTTCTGTTTAATTGTTAATCTTAGCCTTTACATCCACAATGGGTAACTGCTGTGACACAATAGCAAACAGAAAATGCTGAGGGCTCTCAACTGAAACTTTTGACCTGATAGAAAAGGAGCATGAGAACAGTATTGATTTTTAATCTGACATTTTTCTTCCTTCCTATAAGTCAGTGCTGTTCCACACTGCACACCTGACACAGAAGATCTGTTATGTCAGGGAATATGGGACTTTTACATCCAATTACAGAAATTGCCATCCCTTGCCTGAGCTCCTTCCTGCACAATCATCTATCAGATGATTTGGTAAAGTGAGAAGAGTTTTTGAAATGAATGAGAAAATGAATTGAGCTAAAGCAGCCACAAGGAAGTAACAACCGCTTCCTGAAATCAATAGGCTGGAACACACAGGGGCGGAATTCTCCACCTTGCGACGCTGCAAACACAAACTGCTATCGGGCGGACAATCAGGCACCCAGCCAAGATTTAGGACTGTGCCCGGCACTGATTTAGGCGCCATGCTCCGTCCCTCTCTGGTGGCAATAACAAGGTTTGCGCCCCACGCTGGCGGCGGTCTGCGAAGCTGGTATTTGCATGCATTTAAATGGCAATAGTGGGTTGGACACAGTATGCTCCGGACCCTTCCGCAGTGCTCCGCTCCTCTCAGGCGAATGTATGGCAGGCGTGAATTATAAGTATTTACAATACAAATGTGGACTGGGTGCCATGGCTGCGGAGGAGGAGCGAGAGACTAAAAAAACACTGACAAACTGTTGGGCTTGCTGAGGGGCTGGCTGCCCAGGCTGGGAGCAGTAACGGGTAGTGATTTGATGCTACGTTCGTGGACATGGGGTGCCCCCCTCGGGATCGAGGTAGTCTGGTTCGGACCACCGTTGCTGCAGTCTGTCTTTTAAACGCACTCCTTTGTGCTACTCACAGGTTCCCAGCTGTTGACACTGCCGAGTGCGACCTGTGTTCTTTAAATGTTCGGAAGGCCTCTGGTCATCTGGGAGCCAACCCACGCCTCTCCTCTGGACACCCTCATACTCCAACTGTTTCATCAAGGTCCAAACTCAATCAGCTTTCCCCCAGGTGTTGGCACTCCTCAGATGCAATGCCCCATTTCAGAGGAAGCAGGGGATCAGCAGAGTTCACCCCAACCTGCCTCACAGCCTTTGGAACCCTCCCTGGTTCTGTGCCCCTCTCGGAGCAGTGGACTCTCCAGTGACAGCTAACCAGCTGTCTCCCCCTGGTGAGACTGGCAGCATTGACTGCCTCTGCCACCACCTTCCAGGCAGTGTTCAGGAGGGCAGGTTTGAGTCTGGGCAAGAGGATGTCCCTCCGCTCCTCACTGGCATGGAGCTGTGGGTCCACCTCAACCTTCCAACTTCAGGGAGCAGGTCTCTGAGCCATCTTGGTGGCTGCAGTGAGTGTGTGATAAGGAGAGCACTTAAAAACAGTTCCAGCTGCCAGGCTCTGTGGCACTAACTCTGGCTCCAGTGGTTAGAACGCCCACTGCGCCGGGAATTTCACGGAATTTGTGGCAACAGAGTGCAGGCGCATTACCCTGAATTGCTCCACAAATAGCGCCCCCAAAGGGAATGCGAATAGTACGCAGTTCAGTACCGATATCAACACTTAGGTCGTGATTGAATGTTCCCGTTGCGAGAGTGAGCTTGTCAGTGCAGGAAATGAAGGTAGGTGCGGTCTTGGCTGAGGCCTTTGGCCTCACTGAGGCAAAAACAACAGAGTCCCTTTTGATAGCGGGGTCATCCTCTGCGCTGTAGGTGCAGAGAAACACCCCGCTAAATGCATCCAAAATGGATTCTATTTCTCCCCGTTACATCACGCCCATGGTCTCCCAAATGGAGAATTTCACCCAGAATCCTTAGACAGGGAAATACTGCAAAGGGTGCCAGGGCTAATACCATTTATTGGTCATCTAATTCCGGTTTTGTCACACTTTGCTATGTTTAAATGCGTTATATCACAGGTCTAATCTGAAAGGTCTGGTTGAAATGCCACCCGAATGATTGAGCAAAATTCCTTGCGCCCTATTTTGACAAAATCACCCCATTTATTTTTAAATGGTTATTAATTTGTTTAAATAGTACACGTAGACAACTAGTAACCAATCACTAAAAATAGTGCTCAGCTGGACTTCAATCCTCTGGATGTTTTGTGTATTTTTTCTTGATCATTGTTACATTTGCAGTTTTGTTAATGGGATGCAAGGTCAGCTGTGGTGAATGTATAGTGCGTATAATTCACACTGTGTATCACTGTGTCCCTGTGGGCTCCATCTGTGAGCCGTAGCGCGGCTCTGCCCACAGGGGGAGATGAGGAGCTTGTACAGGGCTCCACCCTTGGCTCTGCCCATGGCTCTGTCCATGGCCCCTCCCACTACCAGAAGTATAAAGTGCTGCAGCCTTGTGAGCCTGCCCTCAGTTCTCCTGGTCGCAGGCTGTCTAAGCCGATTAAAGCCACAGTTTACTTCCACTTGTGTCTTGAGTGAATTGATGGTGGGGCGGCAGTGAGCCACCTTCTTGAACCATTGCAGTCCTTGTGGAGTAAATCCACCCACTGTGCTTTTAGGAAGGGAGCTTTTGGACTGCGGCGCTGAGGACCCGGGTTTGAATCCCGACCCTGGGTCACTGTGGAGTTTGCACATTCTCCCCATGTCTGCGTGGGTTTCACCCCTATAACCCAAAGATGTGCAGGTTAAGTGGATTGGCCACATTAAATTGCCCCTTAATTGGAAAAAAAAAATTGGGTACTCGAAATTTTTTTAAAAAGGAAGGGAGCTTTTGAGCCAGTGACAGTGAAGGAAAGGTGATATTGCTCCAAGTTAGGATGGTGTGTGACTTGGAGGGGTACTTCCAGGTGGTGATGCTCCAGTGCATCTGTGCTGCCATCCTTGTCACAAGTTTGGAAGATGTTGTTGAAGGAACCTTGGTGAGTGTGTTGCAGTCCATCCTGCCGATGGTATACACTACAGCTGCGCTGTGGAGTGAGTGAATGTTTAAGGTGGTGGATGGGGTGCCAATCGAGTGGGCTGCTTTGTCCTGGATGGTGACAAAGTGTTGTTGGAGCTGCATTCAGACAAGTGGGGAGTATTGCATCGCACCCCTGACCTGTGCCTAGAATATAGTGGAATGGCTTAGGTGAGTTTGGAGGTGAGTTACTCCTTTCAGCCAAGTATTCACCCAGCTTCATTATTGTTCACATAAACAAAGTTTGTTTCCTCTATGACGCACACTGTACCTCCCTAACATATAGGTTTTAAAACTATGAAATGCTGCATCAAGGAAGGCAACCAGTGAAGGATGTATGATGGATGATTCACAGTTAGACTAATAGTCTGGAGTTTTTGCTTCATGTCTTGCTGAAGGGTTTCCTCCAGGTGCTCCTGTTTCCTCCCACAGTCCAAAGATGTGCAGGCTAGGTGAATTAGCCATGCTAAATTCCCTTGAGTGGGGCAGCACAGTGGCGCAGTGGTAGCACTGCAGTCTCACGCGCCGAGGTCCCAGGTTCGATCCTGGCCCTGGGTCACTGTCCTTGTGGGGTTTGCACATTCTCCCCGTGTTTGCGTGGGTTTCGCCCTCACAACCCAAAGATGTGCAAGGTAGGTGGATTGAACACGCTAAATTGCCCCTTAACTGGAAAAATTGAATTGGGTACTCTAAATTTATATATATAAAAAAAATTGCCTTAGTGTTTAAAAAGGTTGGGTGGGGTTGCTGGGTTACGGGGATAGGGTGGAGGTGTGGGCTTAGGTAGTGTGCTCTTTCCAAGGGTCGGAGCAGACTGGATGGGCCAAATAGCCTCCTTCTGCGCTGTAAACTCTATGACTCTATGAAGGACAAGGAGAAGCTTTGCAGAACATTCCCTCAGGAAATTCAATGAGTATGGTGAAATCCATGAGGTGTTTTTTCTATAGGGTGTGTGGAAGACGTGGGTTTAAAGGGCATCAGCTTGCTCTTTTGTTTCTCGTATACTGTAATTTAAAAAAAAAATCCCGCCTTCCGTTCTGAGTTTGTGTGCGTAAATCCTGTAAATTATTAAACCCTGTTATTTATTTGATAAAACTGTCATCACAGACAGAAGTTATCAGTTCCTTTTTCCTGAACATGTTCATTATGTTGATATGATATTTTCTTATCTTTAGAGTGATTGCCCCAATTAAATGGTTCCAGCAGCAAGCTTTATTGTGAGTTGTAGCCATTTGGGATGGCCACTTACAAAGTAAACATGGATACTTGCAAAGACTCAAGGGAAATATGGCCAATACAGGATCCAGGCAAACCCAGAGCCTAAATGTATATTTGCTAACAGAGAACCAGAGAGTATTGAAACCCCCAGCCGATTTGCATTCTAATGACCCATTTCCCCAGAACAAAGGACTGGTACTCGGGTATCAGATACAATTCCACACACTCCCGCAGGCCATGGCCATGATTTTCCCAATTAAATATCCCATGTTCATCTGGCTCTCGGTGCCACTCCCTTCACCCAGGAAGCCCAAACAGCCAAGGTCAATGACCGCTCAGGACACGCCATCAAGGCACCCGTCCCTTTATTGGCTCAAATCGAAGGCAGTGATCGAAGCGAAGGACCGCCCAAAAGAGCGTGAAACCCCAAAGGATAAAGGGAGACACTGCCATGTGTTCAATCTCTTTTGGCCCTGGCACACCGGCATTCTTCGGCCGGCCTATACCTGAAGCCAACTGCAGCACCAGGACCAGAAGCAAGTTCAAGATCAACGACCGCTACCAGACGGATGAGCTCAGCAGAACCAAAGTTACTTCTCCAGACCCAGCCGCTCCAGATCCGAACAAAGGCCTTGGGCGCAATTCTCCGCACTCACGACGGTGCGGAGAATAGCGGGGGTCGTAAAATTTTACGGCCACCGCTAGTCTGACGCCCTCCCGCTATTCTCCCCCCCCCCCCACGCCGGACTCCCGATACGAATCGCTGGCGCCGTTTTTTTACGGCCAGCGGCGATTCTCAGCTGGCCGATGGGCCGAGTTCCCAGCCCTTTACGGCTGTTTTTACGAACAGCAAACACACCTGGTCTGGCCGTTCGTAAAAACGGCCGTAAAGTGCCGATTTTTAAAACCATGGCACCGACTGGCACGGCAGTACCACGGCCGTGCCAAGGGTGCCATGGGCCCGCGATCGGTGGGCACCGATCGTGGGCAGCGGGTCCGATGCCCGCGCACTCTTTGTCCCTCCGCCGTCCCGCTGTATCACTTCGCGGGGTGGCTGAGGGGCATCCCGGACCGCGCATGCGCGGGTTTCGCGCAAATGCGCGATGACGTCATCCGCGCATGCGTGGGTTGGAGTCTTCCAATCCGCGCATGCGCGGCTGACGTCATATGACGCATCAGCCGGCGCAAACTCTGGCAAGCGGGCTTAACGAAATTGGTTAAGCCCGCGATGCCGGAGTTTACGGTGGCGGCATGCTAGCCCCGACCGGGGACCAGAATCGGTTCCCGGTCGGGGAGGGGGGGGGCTGGCGTCAAACCCGCCCGGATTTGGCGCCAGCCTTACGATTTCTCCCTGTGTGGGAGAATCGCGCCCCTTGTTCCTCTGCCAAAGCCGGGTGCCTGAAAGTTAAGTACAGGTTGTTGTAGTGTTGGGTGTAGTTTAGCTTGTAGTGTTTTTATGTTGCATGTGTGAGTTAATCTTTTGTGTAAATAAACCATTATTGGACTTGAACTAACTTACTGGTTGTTGGGTCTTTGATCAATATCCGGTTGAACCTTGTGGTTGTATCATCTGATACCTGGCGACTCTGAAAAGCAATATTACTCGATGTTAAGAAGGGCAATATTATTGGCACCTGCTGTGCAAAATTGGCAACAGTTATTAGTGACGCGAGTGGGGTAGTATTCCAATCGTCAAAATTGACAACAGAGTATAAAAATAAAGATGTTTATTTATTATCAGACACTTACCCTGGATGTTTACAATGAAATATCTCACTTGTCTCATTCACACTAATACACATACGAAAAGTGGATACACATGAAGGTAATACAGTTATGATATTAAGGTTACAGCTTATCTCAGTCTTTTTCATGGTAGGCCATGGCCATGATTTTCCTAATTAAATATCCCATGTTCATCTGGCTCTCGGGAGTCAACAGCCATGCCTGCAAGGCCTCAACCAGGTGCCGATTAGCACTAGTTTCAGAAGTAGTGGACGAGGCGTGATGGCGCTTCGGGGGGTCTCACAGGCCATTAGAGTCCCCCGAGTGGTCAGGGCAGGGCAGAGTAGTACCCTGGCACTCCCTCTGACACCCAGGCACCTTGGCACTTCCAGCCTGGTGCCCTGGCAGTATTACCCACACACCCTGGATGTGCCTAGGTGCCCAGGAGCTAGGTTGGCACTTCCAAGGATCAGGGCTTGGGGGGGGGGCATGCCAATAAAAAGGGGGGGGGGGGGGCTGAGAGGGAGTATGAAGGGGCCACAGGAAGGTTGGGGGAGTGAAGTGGGAGGTCCTGAAACGGTGGTGTGGGGGGGGGGGGGGGGGGGCGGGGGGGTGGTAGAGATCGGCGTAACCTTTCAAAATGGCACCCGAGCTCTGAGGAGCCGGTCAGCTCAGCTCCCCAGTGCTGGAAAACCTTCCACATGTGGCCTCAATGGGGGGGAGAATCCCTGAGGCCCAGAAAAATACTACGTGCCGTTGAAGAGAGGTGTCACTCTCGACATAGCAGCTGCCAAGAAACGCCTCACCAACCATGCCCGAAACCAGACTCTGAAATCTTTCCAGTGAATCCGCCCCATGTTTCTCAGAAGAAGCTAATGTTTTAGTTAAAGTGAAGGTGTTGTAAAGTAGAGGAATTTCAGTAAGATACCAAGGCGTCTTGTAATTGAATACCCAGGATGCTTCTCAGGTGAGCTTGAAGTACTGCTGCTTGGATGACCTGCAGTGGGTTCATTGGCTTCCAGTGAAATTGTGTTTGTAGAACAGCTTCTTGCACCCTATCAAGTCAATAAATCACCCTTTTATCTTCTTCAGAGAGCTTATAGATTTTCGAAAGCCTCTGTGCTGGTGGCCAGAATGTCACTCAAGTAACTGGGATTCAGGTTCCTTCCATTGGTACATTTCCATGTGGTTATTGCAAGTGGCATCTGAATTGATGCCGGGATTTATACACCAGTGGAATTTTCCTATTTGCACCTGATGTGGAAATATTCAACACTCCACAACGTCAAATTCATTGTTCAGGAATTTGGTCTCTACATTTAGCACTAACCAGAAGCTGCTCGTCACTGAGCAGTTCAAACTGATCTTTTGCACAGAAATACTTTTGTCTTGGTTTATTGACTTTCAACACAGGCTGCCCCGCTGGGCACCTTTACTGGAGTCCCGAGCTGATTTTGCCTCTTCAGTTTAGCTTTTTTTTGTTATTTGCATATGCATTACTTCCTCATTCCTGCACAAGCTTTTGAAATGAGACGACAAACAACTAACATTGTGAGGATTGAATGCTTGGGTGGAAGCAGGTGTATCATCCACTTCTGGCCAGTCTTGACTCCTGACAGCAGTCACGCACTGACAGGCCAATAGCTGGTCAGTGGGAGTCGGGGCCTGCAGAGAGGCCGAGAGCAGGCCTTTGGAAGCAATGATGCGAAGAGGGTAGACAGTGGGAGAATTCAGAATTCTCAGCTGGCACGGGAATTGAACCCACGCTGCTGGCCTTGTTCTGCATCACAAACCAGCTGTCCAGCCCACTGAGCTAAGCCAGCCCCCTTTGATGATTATTCCTTACATACCTTTCTCTATGTTGTCAACGGGAGCATCTTCTCTCTTGGAAGATGTAGCCATCTGGGATGGCCACTTACAAAGGATCCCGGGAAATATGGCCACCTGCAAAGGACTATGGGAAATATGGCCAACCCAGGACTCAGATGCTCAGAGCCTATGTATATTGGCAATTCAAATAACTGGATGCTATCGAAACCCCAGCTACTTTGCATTCTAATGGCCCATTTCCCCAGAACAAAAGACCTGTACTCGGGTAACAGATACAGAAACAGACTCATCGGCGCCACTCCCTTTGCTCAGGGAGCCCAAAAAAGCCAAGGTCAATGACTGCTCAGGACCCCCCCTTTATTGGCCAAAATCGAAGGCAGTCATCGAAGCCTGCCGAATTATTGGGTCCAAAGCTAAGGACTGCCCAAAAGAGCGCTAAACCCCAGAAGGATAAAGAGAGGCACTGCCATGTGTTCGGTCCCTCTTGGCCCCGGCGCTCGGTCTCTCTTGGCCCCGCCCTACGCCTAAAACCAAGTGTAGCATCACGACCAGAAGACAAGATCAAGATCAGCGATCGCTACCAAACGGATGAGCCCAGTAGAAACAAAATTACTTCTCCAGATCCAGCCACGCAAGATCAGAACAAAGGCCTTGTTCCTCTGCATAAAGCCGGGTGCCTGAAGGTAAGTACAGGTTGTTGGAATGTTAGGTGTAATTTAGCTTGTAGTTTTTTATGTTGCATGTCGAAGTAATTCTTGTGTGTAAATAAACTATCATTGAACTTGAACGAACTAACTGGTTGTTTGGTCTTTGATCGATATCCGTGGTACCACAAATGAAAATCGCTTATTGTCACGAGTAGGCTTCAATGAAGTTACTGTGAAAAGCCCCTGGCGACTCTGAAAAGCAATATCATCATTAATAACTGTCATATCAGTATCCAGTTAAAACGAGCAACATTATTAGCGTCTCCGGTGCGAATTGGCAACAAAAGAAAAGAGGTGACCCCCCCCATCTGCAACAGTGGTTAGCACTGTTGCTTCACAGCACCAGGGTCCCAGGTTCGATTCCCGGCTTTGGTCACTGTCTGTGCGGAGTCTGCACATTCTCCGTGTCTGCGTGGGTTTCCCCTGGTGCTCCAGTTTCCTCCCGCAAGTCCCGAAAGATGTGCAGGTTAGGCGCATTCTCCCACTGTGTACCCAAACGGGCGCCGGAATGTGGCAACTAGGGTTTTTTCACAGTAACTTCATTGCAGTGTTAATGTAAGCCTACTTGTGACAATAAAGATTATTATTATGTGCTCACATAATTAATGGATGATATGCATGCAATGGGCCTGGGAGGGATGTGGGTGTATAGTCCTTACACACCCTCAATGCCAAACAATGTTCTTGCACCCTGCAAAGCTCTAGATGTGTTGGCTGGGACAGTCCCCTACAAGGAGAGCAGAGCTGCAATGTGAGGTGCAGGAGAATCAGAGGCGATGGCGACCTAGTTGAGTGCCTGATCCATCTAGTTATGAGACTTATTAATCTACCTACTGTTTTCACAGGAGAAAAGGGACCACAATTCCCACAAAAGGTGGTGGAATGCCCTACTTGGCAGTGCTGACTCCGATGGAGGAAGAGACATCCTGGACCTGAACAGTCAGTAGGGGGGGCAGATCGGTTGGCAGAGAGACTGGAATTGTGGTGGGACTGGTATCATAGGGACCCTCTCTCAGCAGTGGGGGAGAAGGAATATAACCGAGTTATTGGTGGGATGATAAGATGGCTATGTGTGGTGTAGTAGGATGAAGATCACCACATAAGCACCATGTGTCATTTGTTACATTTCCGAGATGAAGCTACTTTTACTCGGTGCCCTTTTTAAAATTTTTATTTTTTATTTTTAAAAAAATATTTTTATTCTCCATTTTCACATTTTCTTCAGAATTTACACCCCACCAACAAACAGTAAAAGGTAACAAATACAATGGCAATGCCCTTATCAATGCCATTCTCCCACCACCCCAAACAACGGCCCACCTGACAATACAAGCATCAAATAAAACAAACCCTCCCACGGTGGGAAAATAAAGAAAAGGAAAAAAGAAACAGGAATCAGGGATCACCTATGGTCACCATTGACATATACAGTCCACCCCTCAACACCCCCCCCCCCTAAAATTCAATGCCATCCAATCCCCGAAAGAGTACCGTGAATGACACCCATGAATTGTAGACACTGCCACCCCCCCCACCCCCCCTGACAGACTCCTCCCCTCCATTTCCTCTTGTAAACTCCTCCCCCCAACGTCGGCTCCTTCCCACAACTTTTCACCCCGGCTAGACTCACCAAAGCCTGTTCTACCAGGCTCCAATGGCCGCATCTCCTCCCCCCACCTCACTCCCGTTCACTGGCTGCTTAAACCGGCCAGCGTGGAGGCCCCCGCCTGCGAGTACTTCCCCCTTTCCTGGTCCCAGGAAAACCAAGAAATCCCCTTTAGCACACAACACCCGCATACACCACCAATCCCCAAAGAACCATCATTGTAAATGATAGTTCCATCTCTTCCCTTGTCCAAATATATACAGCGTCGACTCATTTAGTACATACACCAACACACAGTGAAAAAATAAAGTTACACGAGGCTACATAGGTACACGACCAATTCTCAATTTTGCCACAGTCCTTCTGCCTTCGCAAAATCCTCTGCTGCTTCTGCCGTCCCAAAATAAAAGTCCTTGGATTTATAGGTCACCCTCAACTTAGCTGGATATACTATGCCACACTGCACCTTGCTGATGTACAGTGCCTTCTTCACCCAGCTGAAGGCAGCCCGCGTCCCTGCCAGCTCCACCGTAAAGTTCTGGTTTATGCGTATACCAACTCCAGCCCACTGCACCGCCCGCTTCTGCTTTGCCCAGCACAGGAACTTCTCCTTCACGCTGTACTTACGGAAACACAGAGTTACTACTCTTGGCGGCTCACTCGCCTTCGGTATAGGCCTCCACGACCGATGAGCCCGATCCAGTTCATATCGGGAGGGATCGTCCCCCTCCCCCAATAGCATTGCCAACATCGTGGCAAAATACTCAGTCGGCCTCGGGCCTTCCACCCCTTCAGGCTGACCCACAATCCTCAGATTCTGTCGCCTGGATCTGTTTTCCAGGTCGTCCATTTTGGCTCGCAGACCCTTGTTGGTTTCTATCACCCTCCGCAACTCCTTCCCCATCGAGGTGAGTTGATCACTGTGCTGTGATAATGCCTCTTCCACTTCCTTCAGTATCTCACCTTGCTCCCGCACCTCCGCCACTGCGCTTGATACCGCCGCCCTCACCGGGGCAATCGCCTCCTCCACCAGTACTTTCAATACCGCCCCCATCTCCTTCTTCATCGCTTCCATGTGCTTTGTGAATTGTTTTTCAAGTTCCACAGCCATCACCTTGGTCATTTCTTCTGCTGTGAACGATGCGGCCTCCCCTGGTGCTCCAGCCTCCGCTTTCCTTACAGTTCCTGCGCTGACTTTTTCTCTCACCAGCAGACTTCGGTTAACCCCCTTTTTCATGGACGCTTTTCTCCCAAACTTGGACATTTCTCGTCCCTGTGCCAGCTTACAGCCTTTTCGGCCTCTGTTGCCCCCGGGACCGGGCATTAAAACTCTGAAATTCCTATTCCCAAGCGGGAGCCCTCCAGCGTGAGGCTGCCTCCCGCTCGCCGTCACCAGAAGTCACTCGGTGGCCTTTTGTATGGTTCATTTGCACTCACCTGTCTTATTCCTCCAGCAGGTCACTTGGTAACCTGACCATAGTTCGACCCCGAGAGTGCAGTGTTGATGTAATGAGCAGGTGGTGATATCGTAGAGGCACTGCCTTATCCTTGCTCAGCACCTGGCAACAGCTCAGAAACTGGGACCTCTGTGGGGTAAAATGGATCAGGCAAAACAGTTGAACCAACAGGCTTGAGTGATGCACAATTTCCTGTTCAGCATCCTGAGGTAGAGACAGGCTCGGTCTCTGACACTCAGAGGAGTGAGGCAGATTAGGTCAATGCTGAGCCCCAGGCAGGAGACAAATCTCAGGCAGTGGAGGTTGGATGCCCAACAGGAAATTTGGCAGAACACCCGAGGAAATGTGTGCCCTGGCACAGACAATGGACGAGTCCATTCAGGCCATGAGTGCTGCTATCTTCATCTCTTTGGAATATGTGAGTTCCTCCATTGAGAGATTGGCGGATCTCATACCCAGCAGTTCAATCAAGGGTTTCTGGGTATATGCACAGGCTTACAAGCCTTCACGTCATCAACGACCTCCAAAAGGCATTGCCAGTGTGAGATATTTACAAGATATCTGCTTTGTCCCAGCCAGATTCTGGTTCATCTCTGGTAGGCAGCCAGGCCCATTTGGACATCATGATAGTAGCTGAGTGGCAGCCGTGTGCATCTGGGGGCTGCTCACAAGGCAGCTCCTTCTGCCCTCTGACAGTGACACCGGTATCTCAGTATCCAGTGGCTACAGCAGAGGCTCCTGCCATTGGGAAGGAGTCTGTCACACAAGACTTCGGCCTTCACTGTCCCAGACAACCAGAGGATCGCCTACTCAGGTGATCCAGGCCATGGGTTATCAGAATTGGCAGTGCAGCCCATGTGCAGCACTCGGCTAAAAAAATAAAAAGACACTTTAGGCAAATAAAGGACACTATGGAAATTAAATAGATGTGTAATGTGAGTGAGGTGTTGCCCAACCGTTCCTTATTAAGTTATTTACTCACGAAAGAGATATTTGATTGATGTTTCTGAGTGGAATATAGATCTTCTTGCTCAGACAAGGGCTGCAAAGGAATGACATCTCTGTATTCAAAATCAGAAGCCTCTGTACCACAAGGGTGCAGAGGCAAACCTTCAGACTATTTCATAAGAGGCCTTATGCAGGGCTGGGCAAAGGTCATAATGCAGTTCTTCTCTAATGACTGGGAGGGACACCTGGGACTCATTACTGGAAACACCTGAGGATCAGTCCCTCCGTCATCACCCATGCACCCGGAATTTGCTGGCCATCGGGTTCTTCCACATCTCTATGGTGCTCCTCACGGTCCTCATCCAAATCACGCCTTTATCTCTGATGATTCTTGGTGTTCCTCCATATCCTCATTCTCTATATGTTCTCCCTCTGACAGAGCCAGATTGTGCAGGCCACAACACTACCGAAGAGGCAATCTAGCATGTATTGCAATGCGGGTGCCATAACGGCTGCATGGGTGCAATCAGAGCACCTTGCGCTTTTGCAAAAACCCATGATTTCTCAACGCCTCTCACTCTCTCTGCCTGGTTCTATTTGTTGCTGCCGAACTTGATGAATGTCTACACTCTACTGAATAAAGTGCCCATCGTCACGTTGATGCGGTGGTGGATAGAGAAACAAGATATTCTGCACAGATCTCCCACTGACGCTTAAAAAGTGTCTGAAGCATTGACATTCAGTGCTGCTGTCACTTACAATGACAGCCATTGAGTGGCCTTCAGCCAAGTTTGATGTGATCTCCTTGGCAATCATGTCGCATATATAAAAAGTCAGGCCTCTTTTGACACTGGCGGTCAGCCATATCCTCTGCCAACTGGCATCTCCACTGACACCTTGTCCACACTCCCCTCATCAACCTTCAGCCCCTTCAGTATCTCCCTCATGCACATACTGATAGGCAGGTTGTTGCTGGCCCTCCCCAGCAGGCCCGGTCTCCTCTCTCCTTCTCCTTATCTCCTCTTCGCTGACCGAGCCTATACCTCAGAGAACAAGCCCCATGGCACACTCAAGTTGCAGCAGCCTGCCTCGAGAAGAGCCCACCCTGGCTGCGCCCCTGTAATCCCTGAGCTTCTGAAGAATGACTAATTCAGTGCCAAAGGGCCAAATACAAACTCAGCAAGAAACGCTCTTATGTAAACTGACCTGCAGCCTCAGCTGCAGCATCCTCAATCTTTACTGCTCTCTGCTGCTGTGAGCTATTATCCCACCCTGGAGTCTCCAGCCCCCTGCCGTGATTCCCCCTGCCTGTGCAGTCCCTTCCCCATGGATTGTGTAATATCTCGGTCCATTGGCACTTCAATTGATTAAATGAGTTCATAATTGGCCTTAAATGGAACAAGCTTCTGACCTTTGTCTGCTCGCCTTCCGTATTATGAGGATTGGCCATAATAAGGTCAGGAACCTACCCCCACATCATTACATTTGATATTATGGCGTATTGAGAAGGACCTCTGCCTGCACCGGACTGTTAAATTCTGCCTCATTTTCTTCACTGACTGTCCTGAGGGTTAAATTCTTTTAGGCGCACACCTAAATTTCACACTTGGGATTTGCCCAAATGCTATCATTTCTTTTGAGTCATCTGATGACAGCTAGGGTATGATCGAGTTGATAATACAATTGGTCGTTGTGCTCATCATCATTTTCCAGTGATCCTCAATGGAATGTCTGCGTGGATAGCGAATGATGAAATGGATCCGCTCATTTGTAGACAGCCTATATTTTAGTGGCTCATTACCAAATTCAGGAAATGTGATTATTTACTGGGCTAATCTCTGCAATCTTAAAATAAACACCTGGAGAACTTCCTCCTGGTACTCCACTGGGACATTTTGCCAGCTGAAGATTTAAGAATATGTAAATTTCGATTCACAGCTGATGTTTAAATTTGTCTCTTTCCCAACTTTAGCCAATCCATTTGCAATTAATTATTAGGCAACGTTAATTCCATGCACTTCTGAGTTCCACATTTGGGCAGCACGGTAGCATGGTGGTTAGCATAAATGCTTCACAGCTCCAGGGTCCCAAGTTCAATTCCCGGCTGGGTCACTGTCTGTGCGGAGTCTGCACATCCTCCCCGTGTGTGCGTGTGTTTCCTCCGGGTGCTCCGGTTTCCTCCCACAGTCCAAAGATGTGCAGGTTAGGTGGTTTGGCCATGCTAAATTGCCCGTAGTGTCCTAAAAAGTAAGGTTGGGGGGGGGGGGGGGGTTGTTGGGTTACGGGTATAGGGTGGATACGTGGGTTTGAGTAGGGTGATCATTGCTCGGCACAACATCGAGGGCCGAAGGGCCTGTTCTGTGCTGTACTGTTCTATGTTCTATGTTCTATGTCCTATTTGCTCAGATTAGAGCCTTGCACATATGTATCATATAGATCCAACAACTTCTCTCAACAGCTTCTCCTTTAACTCATCTCATTTTCTCCAAATCAAAGGTGTAGCAAAAGGTACCCGCATAGGTCCTAGCTACGCTTGCCTTTTTATGGGGTATGTGGAACATTCCTTGTTCCAGGCCTGCCCGGTCACCTCCCACAACACCTTTACTGATACATTGATGACTATTTTGGTGCCGTTTCATGCTCTCGTCTGGACCGGGAAAAATTCATCAACTTCGCTTCCAGTTTCCACCCCCCCATCACTTTCACCTGTCCATCTCAGATACTTACTTCCTGTGGTGATCTCTACCACTGTATATATGTGTGTGCTTGCATTAGGGGATGTATGACAGTACCTGTATTACAGGTTTGCTGGTAATCCCCTGCCGGCTAGCTCCGCCCCTAGGGAGCCGTATAAATATGCATGACTTTCCCTGAGGTGCCATTCTACAGCTGCAGCCAGAGGAATAGCTTCTCACTGTAATAAAGCCTCTCTTACATAGAATTTACAGTGCAGAAGGAGGCCATTCGGCCCATCGAGTCTGCACCAGCTCTTGGAAAGAGCATCCTACCCATGGTCAACACCTCCACCCTATCCCCATAAGCCCAGTACCCCACCCAACACTAAGGGTAATTTTGGACACTAAGGGCAATTTATCATGGCCAGTCCACCTAACCTGCACATCTTTGGACTGTGGGAGGAAACCGGAGCACCCGGAGGAAACCCACGCACACACGGGGAGGATGTGCAGACTCTTGCACCTCATCGAGTCTTTTGTGTGCAATTGTTAGCTCCACACTTCCCTTCCTTGATCTTTCTGTCTCCATTTCCGGCAATAGACTATCCACTAATATCCACTACAAGCCCATTGACTCCCACAGCTATCTGGACTACAGCTCTTTTCACCCTACACCCTGTAAGGGCTCCATCCCTTTCTCTCAGCTCCTTCACCTCCGTTGCATTTGTTCTGATGATGCCACTTTCCAAAATGGTGCTTCGAAAATGTGTTCCTTCTTCCTCAACTGTGATTTCCGACCTAGTTGTTGACAGGGCCCTCAACAATGTGCGGTCCATCTCCCGCGCCACTACCCTCGCCCCCTCCCCTCCCTCCCAGAACAAGGATAGAGTTCCCCTCGTTCTCACATTTCACCCCACCAGCCTCCGTATGCAAAGCGCTATGCAAATGTGGTGACTAGGGGTTTTTCACAGGGCAGCACGGTAGCACAAATGGATAGCACTGTGGCTTCACAGCGCCAGGGTCCCAGGTTCGATTCCCCGCTGGGTCACTGTCTGTGCGGAGTCTGCATGTTCTCCCCGTGTCTGCGTGGGTTTCCTCCGGGTGCTCTGGTTTCCTCTCACAGTCCAATGACGTGCAGGTTAGGTGGATTGGCCATGATAAATTGCACTTAGTGACCAAAAAAGTTAGGAGGGGTTATTGGGTTACGGGGATAGGGTGGAAGTGAGGGCTTAAGTGGGTCGGTGCAGACTCGATGGGCCGAATGGCCGCCTTCTGCACTGTATGTTCTATGTTCATAATCCTCCGCCATTTTCACCAACTCCAGCGTGATACCACCACCAAAAACATCTTCCCTTCGCTCCCTCTGTCAGCATTCTGCAGAGACCATTCCCTCTGAGATAATCTGTCCACTCCTCCACCATACCCAATACCTCTCCCATCACCCATGGCACCTTCCCATGCAATCGCAGGTGTAACATCTGCCCCTTTACCTCTTCTATGCTTAACATCTCAGGCCCAAAACACTCATTCCAGGTTAAGCAGCGGTTCACTTGCATCTCTTCCAATTTGGTCTACTGCATTCGCTGCTCCCAATGTGGTCTCCTCTATATCGGAGAGACCAAACACAGACTGGGTGATCACTTTGCTGAGCACCTTCGGTCTGTGCGCATTCAGGACCCTGACCTGTCCTTTGCTTGACATTTTAACACAAGACCCTGCTCCCATGCCCACATGTCTGTCCTTGGCTTGCTGTAATGTTCCAGTGAAGCTCAACGGGAACTGGAGGAACAACATCCTATCTTCTTGTTAGGCACGCTTCCGGTCTCAACATCGAATTCAGCAACTTCAGATGATTAACTCTACCCCACTTCAACCCCTTTGTTTTCATCACATTTCATTTTAACTGTCTTTTACCATTTCTTTCTTTCTTGTCTTTCTTTAGATATATTCCCCCCTATCTTATCCACCTTTTCCGTACCTTTTCTCCCCTTTCCTTCCCTCTTCCCCTCTCCCCACATCTACATATGTCATAGTTTACCCTCTGATGTTAGTTTCTCTGCTGTTTGGCCTTTCACACCTTTTGTTCTCTCTAGGGACTGCCATTAGCACTCTGTTCCCTCGGTTTCTGTGGCTATTGGCTCTCTTCCCTTGGTTTCTGTGGTTAATAGCATTCTGTTCCCTTGGTTTCTCTAGCTATTAGCACACTTTCCCCTTGTTTCTGTAGAGACAGGGGTGAGACTTCATTAAGGAGCGTGGAGTGTGCTTTTGTTTCAGCGAGAGCAGTAACCAGGGACCTGTTGGAAAGGTAAGTTTTCCTATTTTAAAAACTCACCTTGCAGGAGCAGTGCGTGGGAGGAGCTGAGTGGGAGCGGCCGAATTGCGCTCTGGGAAGGTAAGTGAACTGATATATTTGGGCAGCGGCTAAACCCGAGACACTACACGTGTAGTGTCTCCGACCCTCCCTCCTCCTCTAACCAAAAAAAAAGACTGTGGTGATAAGGAGCAGCGGCCTGCAGATTTTCGGCGGGAGCAGTGGCCAGCGGTCTGTTGGAAAGGTAAGTTTACCTCTTTAAAATTTTAAAAACTTACCTTGAAGAGTGACATCACAGCAAAGCAGTGACCTGATTGGCTGGTAAGGAAAGTGCTCCAATTAGCAGAAGCTGGGAGAAATTTAACTCTTCGTGTGTTGGTAAGTATTGTGATTGCGAAGTAAAATCCTTATTCCTTTCACTTATTAATTATTTGATATTATATTTGTAGTCAGTTAAGGTAAAGTGTAAAAATGGCACAAGATCCCAGACCCGTGTTATGCTCCTCGTGCTCAACGTGGGAGTTCAGGGACGCGGCCGATGCCCCTGACTCCTTCATGTGCGGGAAGTGTGTCCAGCTGCAGCTCCTGTTAGACCGCATGATGGCTCTGGAGCGGCCGATGGACTCACTTTGGAGCATCCGCGATGCTGAGGAGGTCGTGGATAGCACGTTCAGTGAGTTGGTCACACCGCAGATTAGGATTGGTGAGGGAGACAGGGAATGGGTGACCAAAAGGCAGAGAAAGAGCAGGAAGGCAGTGCAGGTGTGTCCTGCGGTCATCTCCCTCCAAAACAGGTATACCGTTTTGGATACTGTTGGGGGAGATGACTCACCAGGGGAAGACAGTAGTAGCCCGGCTCATGGCACCGTGGCTGGCTCTGCTGCACAAAAGGGCGGGAAAAAGACTGGCAGGGCTATTGTCATAGGGGATTCAATCGTAAGGGGAGTAGACAGGCATTTCTGTGGTCGAAAACGAGACTCCCGAATGGTATGTTGCCTCCCGGGTGCACGGGTCAGGGATGTCTCAGATCGGCTGCAGGACATACTAAAGGGGGAGGGTGAACAGCCAGTTGTCGTGGTGCATATAGGCACCAACGATATAGGTAAAAAACGTGATGAGGTCCTACAATCAGAATTTAGGGAGTTAGGAGATAAGTTAAAAAGTAGTACCTCAAAGGTAGTAATCTCAGGATTGCTACCAGTGCCATGGGACAGTCAGAGTAGAAATTCAAGAATAGTCAAAATGAATACGTGGCTTGAGAGATGGTGCAGGAGGGAGGGGTTCAGAATTTTGGGACATTGGAACCGGTTCTGGGGGTGGTGGGACCATTACAAACCGGATGGTCTACACCTGGGCATGACTGGAACCAATGTCCTAGGGGGTGCTTTTGCTAACACTGTTGGGGAGGTTTTAAACTAATGTGGCAGGGGGATGGGAACCAGATTAGGAAGTTAGAGGTCAGTAAAGAGGCAGCAACTAAAGCCAGTAAGGCACTAGATAATAATAATGTGACTAAGGGGAAGAGTAGACAGGGAAGAGATGATGAACGCAAAAGGGACAGGTGGTCTGAGGTACATTTGTTTTAATGCGAGAAGTGTAGCAGGTAAGACAGATGAATTTAGGGCTTGGATTAGTACCTGGGAATATGATGTTATTGGTGTTACTGAGACTTGGTTGAGGGAAGGGCAAGACTGGCAACTGAAAATCCCAGGGTATAGATGCTTCAGCAGGGATAGAGAGGGAGGTAGAAGGGTTGGAGGAGTTGCATTACTAGTCAGAGGTGATATCACAGCTGTGATTAAGGAGGGCACGATGGAGGTTTCGAGCACTGAGGCAATATGGGTAGAGCTAAGAAATAGGAAGGGTGCAGTAACATTGTTGGGACTTTACTACAGGTCTCCCAAAGGCGAGCATGAAGTAGAGGTATAAATATGCAGACAGATTATAGAAAAATGTAGGAGCAATAGGGTGGTTGTGATGGGAGATTTTAACTTCCCCAACATTGAATGGGACTTGTGTAGTGTTGGAGGCGTAGATGGAGCAGAGTTTGTAAGGAGCATCCAGGAGAGTTTTTTTAGAGCAGTATGTAAATAGTCCAACTCGGGAAGGGGCCATACTGGACCTGGTATTGGGGAATGATCCCGGCCAGGTGGTTGACGTTTCAGTCGGTGATTACTTTGGGAATAGTGATCACAATTCCGTAAGTTTTAGAATACTCATGGACAAAGACGAGAGTGGTCCTAAAGGAAGAGTGCTAAATTGGGGAAAGGCCAAGTATAACAAAATTCGGAAGGAGCTCGGGAATGTGGACTGGGAGCAGTTGTTTAAGGTAAATCCACATTTGAAATGTGGGAGTTTTTTTAGGAATGGTTGATTAGAGTGCAGGACAGACATGTCCCTGTGAAAATGAGGGATAGAAATGGCAAGATTAGGGAACCATGGATGCCGGGTTTAATTGTGAGACTAGTTAAGATGAGAAAGGAAGCATACATAAGATCGAGGCGACTCAAAACTGATGAAGCTTTGGAGGAATATCGGGAAAGTAGGACGAATCTCAAACGAGCAATAAAAAGGGCTAAAAGGGGTCATGAAATATCTTTGGCTAACAGGGTTAAGGAAGATTCCAAAGCCTTTTATTCGTACATAAGGAGCAAGAGGGTAACTAGAGAAAGGATTGGCCCACTCAAAGACAAAAGAGGGAATTTATGCGTGGAGTCAGAGGAAATGGGTGAGATTCTTAATGAGTACTTTGCATCGGTATTCACCAAGGAGAAGGATATGATGGATGTTGAGGCTAGGGATGGATGTTTAAAAACTCTAGGTCAAGTCATCATAAGGAAGGGGGATGTTTTGGGTATTCTAAAAGGCATTAAGGTGGACAAGTCCCCAGGACCGGATGGGATCTATCCCAGGTTACTGAGGGAAGCGAGGGTCGAAATAGCTGGGACCTTAACAGATATCTTTGCAGCATCCTTGAGCACGGGTGATGTCCCGGAGGACTGGAGAATTGCTAATCTTGTCCCTTTGTTTAAGAAGGGTAGCAGGGATAATCCAGGGAATTATAGACCTGTGAGCTTGATGTCAGTGGTCGGCAAACTGTTGGAGAAGATACTGAGGGATAGGATCTATTCACATTTAGAAGAAAATAGACTTATCAGTAATAGGCAGCATGGTTTTGTGCAGGGAAGGTCATGTCTTACAAACCTAATAGAATTCTTTGAGGAAGTGACAAAGTTAATTGATGAGGGAAGGGCTGTAGATGTCATATATATGGACTTCAGTAAGGTGTTTGATAAAGTTTCTCATGGCCGGTTGATGGAAAAAGTGAAGTCGTATGGGGTTCAGAGTGTACTAGCTAGATGGATAAAGAACTGGCTGGGCAACAGGAGACAGAGAGTAGTGGTGGAAGGGAGTGTCTCAAAATGGAGAAAGGTGACTAGTGGTGTTCCACAGGGATCCGTGCTCGGACCACTGTTGTTTGTGATAAACATAAATAATCTGGACGAAGGTATAGGTGGTCTGTTTAGCAAGTTTGCAGATGATACTAAGATTGGTGGAGTTGCAGATAGTGAGGAGGACTGTCAGAGAATATAGCAAAATATAGATAGATTGGAGAGTTGGGCAGAGAAATGGCAGATGGAGTTCAATCCAGGCAAATGTGAGGTGATGCATTTTGGAAGATCCAATTCAAGAGCGGACTATATGGTCAATGGAAGAGTCCTGGGGAAAATTGATGTACAGAGAGATCTGGGAGTTCAGGTCCATTGTACCCTGAAGATGGCAACGCAGGTTGATAGAATGGTCAAGAAGGCATACAGCATGCTTGCCTTCATTGGACGGGGTATTGAGTACAAGAGTCGGCAGGTCATGTTACAGTTGTATAGGACTTTGGTTAGGCCACGTTTGGAATACTGCGTGCAGTTCTGGTCGCCACATTACCAGAAGGATATGGATGCTTTAGAGAGGGTGCAGAGGAGGTTCACCTGGATGTTGCCTGGTATGGAGGGTGCTAGCTATGAAGAAAGGTTGATTAGATTAGGATTGTTTTCATTGGAAAGACGGAGGTTGAGGGGGGACCTGATTGAGGTCTACAAAATTATGAGAGGTATGGACAGGGTGGATAGCAAAAATCTTTTTCCAAGAGCGGTGGTGTCAATTACAAGGGGTCACGATTTCAAGGTTGAGAGGGGGAAAGTTTAAGGGAGACGTGCGTGGAAAGTTTTTTGCGCAGAGTGTGGTGGGTGCCTGGAACGCTTTGCCAGTGGAGGTGGTAGAGGCGGGTACAATAGCATAATTTAAGATGCATCTAGACAGATATATGAATGGGCGGGGAACAGAGGGAAGTAGATCCTTGGAAAATAGGTCGGTTTAGATAAAGGATCTGGATCGGCGCAGGCTGGGAGGGCCGAAGGGCCTGTTCCTGTGCTGTAATTTTCTTTGTTCTTTGTTCTATTAGCACTCTGTTCCCTTGGTTTCTGTGGCTATGACTCATCTTTCATTCTCTCACCCCACAGTATAAATATTTCCCACCTTCTGTGTCTTTTAGCTTTGACAAAGGGTCATCTGGACTCGAAACGTTGGCTCTTCTCTCTCCCTACAGATGCTGCCAGACCTGCTGAGATTTTCCAGCATTTTCTCTTTGGTTTCAGATTCCAGCATCCGCAGTAATTTGCTTTTATTCATATAGATCCAGTTTGCTTTGAGGTCAGATACAAATTTTGCAGATAATCCACCTGACTGGCTCTTTCAGGGAATCTATCCCTGCTTGAATTTTAATTTGGATTGGGGAAGAAGGGACAATAACCATTTGCCATCTCATCCCCCCAGTTTAGATGTTAAGAGCATAAGACATAGGAGCAGAATTAGGCCATTCAGCCCATCGAGTCTGCTTAGCCATTTAATTAGGACTGATATGTTTCTCATCCCCACACTCCTGCCTTCTCCCCATAGCACAGTGGTTAGAACTGTTGCTTCACAGCGCCAGGGTCCCAGGTTCGATTTCTGCTTGGGTCTGTGCGGAGTCTGCACGTTCTCCCTGTGTCTGGGTGGGTTTCCTCCGGGTGCTCTGGTTTTCTCGCACAAGTCCCAAAAGACGTGCTGTTAGGTAATTTGTACATTCTGAATTCTCCTCAGTGTACCCGAACAGGCGCTGAAATGTGGTGACTGGGGGCTTTTCACAGTAACTTCATTGCAGTGTTAATGTAGGCCTTCTTACATAGAACATAGAACAGTACAGGACAATAAAGAGTATTATTAAAGATTCACCACCCCCTGGCTGAAGAAATTCCTCCGTGGTGGTTTGTACTGCCTGGGACTTTGAAGCTGTCTGGTTACTTGGCAGATTGTTGGTTGTTTTAATTATTTTCCTTGATGTTGCTGATCAGATTAAGAAATGAATTTCTAAAAACATTTAAAAAAAATAAAAAAATTCTGAGTCCCTGACAGAGTTTGTTGAAATGACATTCATAGAACTGCTACCTCAAGGTTCCGCTTTTCTACCGTCTCGAAGTAGAAGTCCTTCAAGTTGTAGGTCACCCTCAACTCCGCCGCGTACACCACGCTGAACCTCACGCAATTGCTATAGATTGCCGCCTTCACCCAACCAAAGACCGCCTGCCTTTTCATCAGCTGTTCCATGAAGTCCTGGGATAATGTGTACCGACTATGTCCACCGCACCTCACGCCTCTGTTTTGACGGTGAACCTTCGCTTTCCTCCTTCTTTCCGATGGCTTTTTTCTGGTTCTTCAACATTCCCTTCATTCCTTATGTCTTCCTGGATTTGTTTATTGTCATGTGTACCGAGGTACAATGAAAAGTATTTTTCTGCGAGCAGCTCAACAGATCATTAAGTACATGGGAAGAAAAGGGAATAAAAGAAAATACATAATAGGGCAACACAAGGTATACAATGTAACTACATAGGAACCGGCATCGGATGAAGCATACAGGGTGTAGTGTTAATGAGGTCAGTCCATAAGAGGGTCAGTTAGGAGTCTGGTGACAGTGGGGAAGAAGCTGTTTTTGAGTCTGCTCGTGCGTGTTCTCAGACTTCTGTATCTCCTGCCCGATGGAAGAAGTTGGAAGAGTGAGTAAGCCGGGTGGGAGGGGTCTTTGATTATGCTGCCTGCTTTCCCCCGGCAGCGGGAGGTGTAAATGGAGTCAATGGATGTGAGGCAGGTTCGTGTGATGGACTGGGGGGTGTTCACGACGCTCTGAAGTTTCTTGCGGTCCTGGGCCGAGCAGTTGCCATACCAGGCTGTGATGCAGCCCGATAGGATGCTTTCTATGGTGCATCTGTAAAAGTTGGTAAGGGTTAATGTGGACATGCCGAATTTCCTTAGTTTCCTGAGGAAGTATAGGCGCTGTTGTGCTTTTATGGTGGTAGCGTTAACGTGGGTGGACCAGGACAGATTTTTGGAGATGTGCACCCCTAGGAATTTGAAACTGCTAACCATCTCCACCTCGGCCACGTTGATGCTGACAGGGGTGTGTACAGTACTTTGCTTCCTGAAGTCAATGACCAGCTCTTTAGTTTTGCTGGCATTGAGGGAAAGATTGTAGTCGCTGCAGCACTCCTGCATCTGTTCATCCAAAAACTGCCCCGGGACTGGGCATTAAAAATTTCAGTGCAGTGCCATAGTCACACCCATGCTATATGTTCCCTAAATACTACAAATTAGCTGCTACTTATTATGTCAGTCAATACATATTTTAATTAAATTCCCAAAAAATGTGCCTCGTCCAGGAGCCAACCCCCCAGCCCAGGGGGTGGGGGGGGAGGGGGGGGGCGGGGCTTCCCAAAGTGGTCAGGAACCATTGAGTGATCCAGGATGAAGGCATTGTACACACTGCCCGGGTATTGGGCACAGACGTGGTCACATATCAGCTGCGCGTTCATCGAGTGGAACCCCTTTTGGTTTGTGAAGATAGGCCTGTCATCTGCAGCTGCTCATAGGGGGACGTGCATCCCGTTGATGCCTGGACTCGGGGCATCCCGAAGATGGCGGCGGACCCCGCTGACCGGGCATCCTGGTGGGCTGGTTCCATATTGAAATGGATGTATTGTGCCAACTGGGCATATAGGGCCTCTGTGACGATGCAGATGCACCTGTGCAGTGTCATAATATACACACAAGTATATGATGGTGCATAGACACATTGACTGACACACTGAAAGACCAATCAACACACAGAACACAGCAGCCAATCACCAGACAGGGCACGGTCACTATATAGCCAGAGGGCACTAGTTTTCCCGCTCATTCGGGATGCAGCCTCTGAGACAGACAGAACCCGTGGTCAGTAGCACGAACATCTGCCATGTGCTAGCAGTATAGTCTGGTGAGGTTAGCCATAGGTCTTCAGTCAACCTAACATAGTGCCGACCCACAGTGCTACTATGTTTAACAGCTCATAGTTAAATAAAATAGAGTTGTACTTCTACAAGTGTTGGTAGCCTGTCTCTTCTACTGCTCTGGTAAACGCAGTCATCACAGACACAGCATACCCAACACATCATGCAGTGAACTCTGAGATTCCGGACTGGACCCCACTCGGCACCTGGAAGGACCCCGTGGTGTAAATGTACAGAGCGACCGTCACCTTGACGGACACCAGGAGCGGTGTCCTCCCCCATTCCCCCGCTGTGCCAGGCGCGCCATGATCCGGCAGATATGTTGCACTGTCTCCTTGCTCAGCCGGAGACTTTGAAGGCATACCCGGTCCAGCAGGTCCTTGAATGACAGGCGCAGCCGATACACACAAAGCCACATACGGCACCTTCTGTGCACCTCCTCCTTCTCCTCAATATGTTGGGCGGCCGGTTCTCCATCCTCAGATGCCTCCTGTTCCTCTGGGACACGGTCTGCTGCTGCAACTTCCTCCTCCTCGAGCAGTTCCAGCTCATACAGCCACACAGTATCCCCCAGGGCTGCAGCAACTAGAAAGAAGGTCACCATTGCTGTTGGTATTCCAATATCCATTGTCTACAGGGGTGAAAGGCAGACATGTAAGTGTGGTGTGTACCTCTGTGCCCAACCAGGTCCACCGGGCTACATGATGGCCCTGGTTGGCACTGTGGACTCTGTCCCCGTATGTCCATAGATCCATCCCTGCACCCCTGACCCCATCGGCGCCTGGCCTTGGAGCCCATCCCTGCTGCCTGGCGTACCATTGGCTGGTGCTGCCCATGCTGGCGTTAAGCTCTAGAACCCCCGTCCAGCATCCCCCTGAGGGGACGACTATGTGAGTTGCACTGGGGCAGGCCGCATGATGCCCACCGGCGGGCGGCGGCCGGTTGGGAATGGTGGTATGATGGAGCGTGGGGTGCGGGGGCTGGGGTGGGAGCATCCATACGGCCAGTGTCACTCTGCAGTACCAGGGGAAAGGTAGGTGGTCAGTTGGGTGTGCAACAAGATGGCTGCCTTGCAGACCATGGCAGTCCATGCCTGGACACCACCCCAGTCCTGTAGGGGGATGCGGTCAGTCACCCCAGCCCCCCACCCTCCCCAGCCAGCCCGGTCAGTGTCAGGACCAGCAGCCCACGGTCGCGCCTCTCCATGTCCTACCTCCTCTCTCTCCCTCATCGCCCACGGCCACTGTTGCTCAAATTTTAAAAGCACAAGTGAACCTCGCCATCGGCAATTCACCCCGGTGGAGAATCGCGGAGGCCCTGGACAATACAGGGTGAGGCCAACTAATGATATGCCAATGGCGTTTACTGTACGTGCGGAGTGGAAAGCATTGACGCTGTTGTTGAGGCATCGGAGAATTGCGATTTAGCATGGACCCCGCACCCACCACGATTCCGGCGGCAAAACCGATTCTCCACCCAATCGTGTTTCACGATTCCGGCGTTGGCCAACGGAGAATCTCGCCCATGCCGTCTGCAATATTTTGTCCACAATGGAAAATCTAGCCAGTCACACAATGTGGATTTTCATGTTGGACTGCCCAAAATCACATTTCTGTGCAGAGCAAGCAAACACTTTGAAATGCAGTGACCCACCACACCTAACCTTACAAGTGTCTGTGCTTGTCTGGTGCAACGTCATTCAATATTGCAAGTTTGCACTTACCAGACTAAATAAAGTATTGTGAAAATACCGGTTTCTCAGCAACAATTCACAAGTCATAACAAATTACATGCTCTGGATGACTTTCAAAATTAGCTGCTTAGATGACATACATGCCTAAGTTCATAAATAGAAACACACTTAGGTGCTGAATCACCGTGAGACAGTTCCGCCATCCAATGATATGGATGGTCTGTGACCTAACTCCATGTGCCTGGCTTTATCCCATATCCCTGAAATACTTATTGTTAATAATAATCAATCTCAGATTTAAAATTAACAATTGATCTCGGATCATACCTAAATTCCTCACAAATTATTTACATCATCATTCAAGGAGACAATAAAAATTTGTACATTTGAACCCAAGGAGGAAATAGGTTAGAGGTAAAGAAAACATGTATTCCTGGCGTTAGAGACGCTCCATCTGAGAGGCACAGGTTATGAGGCACAGGTTGTCCAGGAAACAGGAACATGTAAGAATGTAAAATAAAAACAGGTCTGGCAGCATCTGGGGAGAGAGAGTGATAGTGTTTACAGAGTCCATATGACCCTCTACACAACCAAAGAGAGATAGAAATGTGATGAATTATATAGTTGGAACTTGGAGGAGGTCGAGTCGCACGAGTATGTGCCGCGTACCTGGTGGGTGGTATTACCACGTGTAATGGTGGTATCCAAGTCGATGACCTGGCATGTCTTGCAGAGATTGCCCTGGCAGGGTTGTGTGGTGTCGTGGTCGCTGTTCTGAAGGCTGGGTAATTTGCTGCAAACAATGGTTTGTTTGAGGTTGTGCGGTTGTTTGAAGGCCAGTAGTGGGGCTGTGGGGATGACCTTGGCAAGATGTTCATCTTCATTGATGATGTATTGAAGGCTAACCTTCCCGACATCCATCCGCGCGGTGTTTCCTCTGCATCTGGGACCAATTCCAATATCACACAATCTTTGGAATTTACGATCCTGTCTCTCGCCCAACCCCGCCACCAGCATAAAACAGGGCGGACTCATCCCAGATAGAGACAGGATCGCGGGATCTGGAAAATTTCCGACTCCCGATACCCACCTCAAGCACAAAAATCTGACCCGTAATGTTTGATTGGGAAAATAATTTTTAAAAGCTGTAGCAGTAAACAATTTCCAAGGTAAACATTTTATTAAATGACAGATTTTCACATATTTACTTCTTCTTCTTATTGAATTCACAAAAGTGTTGGCTTTTTCCAGCATTCTCGATTATTTCTTTGCTGCCGTGCTGAAAGTTCCCTCGAGTGCCAGAGTAACTATTCAGTCAGAGTTAACTGGCTTAAGCTAAGTATCATTTTAGATACTTGCAATAAATAATGAGAGTCTCTATTTACAAGTACAAAATGGTATATCTGACATACTCTGAAAAGTATTCATGAAGATTTCTGCTCATCGGTGAGGAACATCACAATAAAATCTAGAAAAAAAAACAAATACAAAATATTTTTTTAAACAGAGCTATTTAAAAGAATCAAAATCAATTGTTCCGGTTGCAAACTGAATGAATGGGACACAAGCTTTAGGGTGGGGCACACACTTTGTCATGTGTAGCAGGAATAGACATTTAAAAGTACTTTTCCCAGGCTACATTTCTTCATATCTAATTATAAAGCCACATTGATATGAGAACAGGATTCTGCTCGTCTTCATTTGGAAGCAGGCATGTAGACTGGAAAAGGAATTTGCAAGATAGAGGGAGTACCTAAAATATTTGGCTGAAAGGAGATAGCATTTCAAATAAATAGGGAGAATAAGCAATTATAGGGAACTGCAGTCTCAAATCACTGCAGGACACATGCACTGCTGTGCCCAGTGCTCTTCCATCTGCAGAGTTACTGATTTTGATCTTATTACCAGCGGGTACAGAGTAGATACCAACCTTTCCCCAAAGGGATAAAAGCAAATTACTGCGGATGCTGGAATCTGATTCTAGGTTCGCCAACGGGTGCCTGTTACCTTTCATGCAGCTGCTCCAAGTGAAAAGAGGCAAATTGTTCATGGTCTAAGTAGAGGATGCTTTGGGATGTATGAAAACCAAGTTGAAGAGAAGAAATATCTACTCATTGTCAATGAAGAAAATATGTATAATCTTTTTGGGATATATAATACAATAATTTACCTGCCCTAACCTACCCTTAAGTATCCTTGTGCTGGTGAGTTGGGGTTGGAAACAAACAATGAAAACATTTCTTATTAATAAGAATGACCATTTTGGTGGTACATTAACCCAGTCTATTGGGAGGTCAAATGAACTGTCTGATGTACATTTAGAAGTCAAATACAGGGCTGCTAAATGTAGAGCAGCGGCTAATGTTTGGTGCTGCCCTGAAGTTGTGAAAGGACATTGGGCGGTTCCGTAAATATCGGCGTCGGGCAGTGCGCCAATTTAAAGATGCAATTCCAGGTGAATAGTTACCTGGGTGGGACTGCAATCTGCTCTCCTCCTAATTGTTGCCATTTAAAAATATTTAAACGCTCATTACGAGCTTGCCAAACTTTTAGAGTTAAATTTTTTAAGGGTTGCATGGACTGCCCTTGCTTTCACAAACTGAACAGTTGAGGGGGGCAGTTATGGTGCAGGAATCCAATACTGGCTGCCCCAAGGCATCACCCTGACCCCATAAGAGAGTCAGCAGGGTGACGTTGACTGAGCATCTAGCACTGTAAAGGTGGCAGGGAAATAGGGCACAGCACTTAGGCCATTAGGCTAATTTAAATGCGCGCTCTCCCAATTCATCTGAGGCTCTGGATTCAACGGTCGCAGCAGAAAGGCCACAACCGGGCGCAGCTTGGTACCGGCTAACAAAGTCATGAACCAGTTATGATGGCACCTCAGGTGGTCAGGCACTGGGCTAGGTGCTCCCCTGATCATCCCATGGCAACTTGCACTGCCAGCCTGGCACCGCCACCAGGATACCCTGGCAATGTCACCCAGGCTGTGCTAACCACTGTGCCACCATGCCGCCCTACTTTCCTGATTACTTTCTGTACCTGCATATTAACTTTTTGTGGTTCATACACAAGGATACCCAGATCCCTCTGCACTGCAGTATTCTGCAGTCTCTTTGGGGAAATTACCAATAAGTGGCATATCTTGATAAACAAACATTATAAGCAGCAAGAGAAGCCTGTTTATTCCTGCAGCATTCCTCTTTCCTAACCTTTCCAGTTCGCAGACTATACAGATGCAGTCGTTAATCTAAGGCTAAAACTTCCCTAAAAAAGACCTCTAACAAGCCTTGAAGGGACCTCAAGATGCATTTGTACTGATGGCTTCAGAACCTACTAGAAACAGCCGTCCAGTCACAAAAACACCTGTCACAAATATCACTTTACTCCCTACCACTGAGCCAATTTTGGATCTAACTTTGCTCTTTCCCTTGAATTAAAAAAAAAATTCATTCTTGGGATGAGGGTGATGCGTCAGCATTTATTGCCCATCCCTGAGAGCAATTAAAAGTCAAACACATTACATGGATATTGAGTCACATATAGGCCAGACCAAGTAAGGACAACAGATTTACATCCCTAAAGGACACTAATGAACCAGATGTTTGTTTACGACAATCGCCAATGGTTTCATGGTTGTCATTAGACTTTTAATTCCAGATTTTTATTGAATTCAAATTTTATCATCGGCCACAGTGGGATTCAAACCCTCGTCCCCTACGCATTATTACCCTACGTCTCTGGATTACCAGTCCAGCAACAATCCCACTAACCTACTGCCTCCCATGAGCTTTTAAGTTTCTGACAATCTTCCATGTTGGACCTTATCAAAAGCCTTGTTAAGATCCACATGGACTACCATCAAACATGCTACCCTTATTGAACCTCCTTGTTACCTCGTTAAAATATTCAATCAAGTTAATCAGACACGACTTGAGTATCCTATATTTTTTTAATATAAATTTAGAATACCCAATTTCTTTTTCCAATTAAGGGGCAATTTAGTGTAGCCAATCGACCTACCCTGCACATCTTTGGGTTGTGAGGGCGAAACCCACGCAAACACGGAGAGAATGTGCAAACTCCACATGGGCAATGACCCAGAGCCGGGATTGAACCTGGGACCTCAGCGCCGTGAGGCAGCAATGCTACCCACTGCGCCACCGTGCTGCCCAATTGTCCTTTATTAACCTGTAGCTTTCTAAATGATGATATATGGTGTCCATCTGAAATTATGCCAAATCATTTGCTTATCCCATCCAATAGTTCACCCACTCCTTCCCCTCAACTGCTTCATTTCCCTCTTGTGTGAAAAAAGTAAAAAAATATTCAATAAGAACCTTATGCACACATGGGATACCTTAAATCTTTTCATGCCGTCCCTTTTTTTCCTAATTTCATTTTAATTCCAACCCTACACTTCCTCTCATCCTTTAGGCTTTATGCAGTATTAAAATTTTGGCATCTGACATAAGCTGTTTTTTCCCTTATCCTGTGTGTTCCTTGGCATCAAATTGGTTGAGTGGGGAGGCTGGTATCTAGATTTGGGAGTGAAACCTCTTTACCTCTTCTTTGAATGTCACTCATTGCTGTGACATTAATTTACCTTCAAGTAGCTGTTTCCAGTTGTCTTCTGCCAAATCACATCAACTTAGTAAAACTGGCCTTTCCCCAATACTTGGTCCATCTTAATCCTTTTTTATAACTACTCTAAACCTAACTGAATATGATCACGTACCACTAAAATTCTCTCCCACCAATATTCCTTCCACCTGCCCAACTTCATTCTCTAAAGCTATGTACAGAGTTACGCCTTCACACACACTGCAAGATTATTCTAACAAATTCCCCAGTGCCTCCAATGTTCTGCCCGCCCTAAACCTAATTCGCAACATACAGGTTGAAAATCCCTTATTCCAGAGGTGGGCAAACTACGGCCCGCGGGCCGCATGCGGCACGCCAAAGGTCTTTATGCGGCCCACCAAGTCATGGATACGTTGACTTGAGTAGGGTGATCATTGCTCAGCACAACGTCGATGGCCGAAGGGCCTGTTCTGTGCTGTACTGTTCTATGTTCTATATGAGGCGCCCAGAATCATAACCGGGTGAAGTAATTATTTTACTTAATATACTATGCGGCCCTTTAAAATTGTGAATTTCTGACTGTGGCCCTTGCACGGAAATGTTTGCCCACCCCTGCCTTATTCGAAATGCTTGGGGCTGAGTGTACATCAGATTTCAGAATTTTGGGGATTTCGGAATATACTGCGCAGGTGCAGCGTGCATTGGGAACTGTGCATGTGCGGAACGTTAGGAACTGCACATGTGCGGCATGCATTGGGAACTGCACATGTGCGGAACATTGAGAACTGCGCATGTGCGGTATGCGTCGGGAACTGCGCCTCTGTGGAACATTGGGAATTGCGCATGTATAGCGCGCATTGGGAACTGTGGTGCGCTCAAAAGAAGTGTGGATTTTGGAATTTTTCAGTTTTCAGAATTTTGGATAAAAGACGCTCTACCTGAATACCATTAACCCATCATTCCCTGCACTCACTGACTAGCTCTCAGTTAAGCAGTGATCTGTAAAATTTTCAACTCCCTACATGGCCTTGTTCCTCCTATTTCTGCGAATCCTCCAGTTCCACAACTGTGTGAGATTTCTGTGCTCTTCTAATTTTGGCCTTTTGACCACCCTCAATTTTAATCGCTCCACCATTCCCTAAAGTCTGGGTTCCCTTCCTAAACTTCACTAACTCACTTTCATCCTTTAAGATGCTCCTTAAAATCTGCTACTTTGATCAAGCTTTTAGCCACTATCTCCTGCATGGCTTGGAGACATATTTTGATTTATAATATTCCTGTGAAACACTTTGGAATATTTTATTTGATCATTTGGGACTGCTTTCCTCACTTCCTTATTGGATGTGAACAATCAAGGTACAAAACACACCCCTGATTAAAATATTATACTATACATTATAAGTAGTACGTTAAGCACTTTTACTGTTACCATGGAATGTTTCCTCTAACTTACCACAAACATTATTACAGGAGATTGAACAATATACAGCAACATTCCATCTTCATGTCAAAGTTTCCAGAAATGGATTTCTTTTATTAGCCCTGGCCGGAGACATTTAATTCTCTTTTTTTAATGCACCTTTCTGAGAGGGGTGAGGCGGTGGCTGGGATGGCTGCAGCTGAACAGTGAAATTAACCTGGAAATATCGGAATCTCTCAGTCCAGAGCTCAACGGCTCTGCTCAATTTTGGAATGTTCACTGATTTTGTGTCAGTTAGTTTTGAGGTGATTCCTTTTTCAGTAAATGAAGACTGTTGATGAGTTATCCAATTCAGACGGAGAACTAGAAGGCCGGAGTATTATTTAAATGGTGATTGACTGAGAAATGATAACCTGGGTGCCCTTGTACAACAATCAGTGAAAGCAAGCACACAGGTGCAGCAAGCAGTAAGGAAGGAAAATGGCATGTTCGCCTTCTTTGCAAGAGGATTTCAGTACAGGTGCAGGGCTGTCTTATCTCAGCTGTAAAGGGCCCTGGTGAGAACACACCTGGAGTATTGTGTGCAGTGTTTTGGCCTCTTTACCAAAGAAAGGATATATTTGCCTTGTGGGAGTACAGCGAAGGTTCACCAGACTGATTCCTGGTCTGACAGGATTGTCGTATGAGGAGAAATTGGGTCAACTGGGCCTGTATTCACTGGAGTGTCAAAGCATGAAACGGCATCTCATTGAAACATATTAAATTGAGATAGGGCTGAACAGACTGGATGCAGGGATGAGGTTTGCCCTGGCTTGGGAGGGGGGGTTCTGGAACAAGGAGTCACGATTTCAGGATATGGGCAGGGCCATTGAGGTCTGAGATGAAGAGAAATCTGTTCACTCAGAGGGTGGTGAACCGGTGGAATTCCCTCCCACAGAAGGCTGTAGAGGCCAAGTCACTAAATATATTTAAGAAGAAAATAGATAGATTTCTGGACACCAAAGGTACCATGGAGTTTGGGGAGAAAGGGATAGTATGGTGTTGAGACAGAGGATCAACCATGATCATATTGAATGGCGGAGCAGGCTTGAGGGAAAGAATGGCCTATTCCTGCTCCTTTTTTCTATGTTTCTGTTGTCCCTTAAAACATTGTTAATGCATATCTTGTACCGCTCTTGTCTGTGGTATACAGGACCACAATTTTCTGCACAGTAACTGCACAAACAAATACTGCCCTAATACTGCTTTAATTGACTCCCATTGAAAAGCAAGTTCATCACTCATGATTTTGCTGTTTGTGAGGTTTCGCAGGAATGTAACAGCAGCGAATACTGGACTTTTCTGCATAAGCAAAGAAAAATATCTCACACTCAACAGGTTAAACTATAAAGGATTAACGTGTATAACTTACGTAAGGAAGCACAGGAAACCAACAATGGCAATGACAGCCGGGATAGAGTACAGCACTGTTCGAGGCATTGCAATTTTGGAGGACTGGGCGAGCATGTCAAATTTGATTTTTCCAACTGTAAAAAGTATTCCTCGCTTTGTTCTGTGATTTGCTATGATAATCAGAGGGAATTACAAGGATGCATAACTGTTACATCAAGAGCAAAATGACTGTCACACTTACAGAATAAAATATTTCCACCTTGCAGGAATGCTTAAATATGTCTGCCTCTTTGTTGGTGCACTGACAACCCCTGCACCTAAGATTTTCTTTTATTTTTGCATGTTGGGTGACAGGGAAATAAATGAATCTGGAAACAACTGTATCAAGAACTGTCTCACAAATTTTGTTTTGGTGAGTTGATGACAAATACTTTGAATTGGGGTGCCAATAGACAAGTTAGTCATTTTCAATAGGATTACAGATGATCGACTACCCTTGTTCATCAGGTCATGCTTAAGTTTACACCAATATGTGTGCTGAAAAGGAAGCGAGCCCAAAAACAGTGTTGGCAAGAGGTTGACAAACAGAAGAAATGGAGTGTGAAGCATTGTCATTTAGTATTATTTTTCGCCAGGAGATTGTGGTGCACCTGCTATATCTGTTGGACAGACTCGATGGGCCGAATGACCTCCTTCTGCACTGTAAATTCTATGATTCTATGGTTCTACATGAGGGGGTGTCAGCAACTATCCAGCACCTGCAGGTGCAGTTGGAGGAGGCGGTGCCGACCATGCGTTCCACCCAGGCCAATACTGCACGTGTGGGGGGGTTCATCCACAGTGCAGGCTTTGGGTGTGAAGGTATTGGCCATGGGTCAGGATGCCCAAGGCCTGGGGTACACTGTGAGGACTGTAGCTGAGGCACAGGAAAGGGCGGCCCTGTCACAGGCAGCCATGTACCAGGACCACATGGACATTGCAGTGGCACTCCAGAGCTTGGCCCAATCACAACGGGTCATGCACCTGAGCACCGAGGTCTGAGAGATGCTGGACAGGTTCACACTCGGCGCCTGGAAGGACACTGTGGCGCAAGGGAGATTGTCACCTTGGCGGCCACTAAAGCAGGTGTCCTCCTCCATACACTCGCAGTTCCAGATGCGCCAGGATTCGGCAGATATGCCGTACAGACCCCCTGCTCAGATGGGGTCTTCGGCGACATACTCAGTCCGGCAGGTCCTTCAATGTCAGGTGCTGCTGGTATACACAAGGCCTGGTGCCGCGCCTCCTTCCCACCTCCTCTTCGGCTTGTTGCCCACCAGCTCTCCTTCCTCACCGGTTGGCCCCTGCTTCTCTTGGCTTCTTCTGTGTGGCCCTCCCCGAGTAGCCACAGTGCGTCCGCAAGGGCCGCCACGGCCAGGCAGATGCTAACCATTCCTGATTGGATACTGAACCCCACTATCTGCAGGGGGCTAACGGTGCTACACAGCCAGTGGTACACTCTCCGATCCCTGTTCTGCACCCTTCAATGGGGTCTACTATGGGGGTCCTTCATGGGAGGCTGTGTGATACCTCACCAGCAGGGTGGCACAAGGTTGTGTGTGTGGGGGGGAAGGGAGTGTGTGGATGCAGTAGGCCACTGACTGGAACCGTGCTTGGAGTCACGTGTGCGGGTAGGGCCCACGGATGGGGCTCGGCTGGGGGGGGGGGGGGGGGGGGGGATGGGCACCTGTTGGGACCGTAGCTACGATGCGCTCTGGGTCCTTTGTGTTGCACACGAGTTGTGCCTACTTCTCTGGAGGCAGGATGGATGGGGATATGTGCACAATGGGTAGGCAGGGAGTCACCGAAGGGTCGTCTGCCCTGTGAGGGGCAGTGTACCAAGGTGGATGCCAACAGCCACGGTGCATGCATCTGCCAGTTGAGGCACGCTCTGTAGTTCCCCTGCTGCCCTGCAGTGGGGCAACACCTCAGATGGGTGCACTGGGGTGTGCCAACACTTGGTGGGTCATGGGTTGCGCTGGACCACGGCCACCACATTGAGGGTTGTCTGGGGTCTCTGGCTCTTAGGGGGGTTGCCTCAGGGGTGGGATAATCCATACAGCCGGTGATGCTCTGCACATTTGTGGGACAGTGGGCAGTCAGTGGGGTGTGCAGCCAGATGGCTACCTTGAAGGCCACGATCCCCAGGGACACCCTGACCCCATAGTCCATTTCCTGGCGCCCCCCCGCTACTCCCCCCGGCCCTGGTCGATGCTCCCCAGCCAGTGGCATAACTGCCAGCCCACCGTTGCGTTTTTGGGAACTTTACCTACCTCCTCCTCTCTCTCTCCCCCTTAGCAGCCATGGCACCTGTTTCCTGATTTCAAATACCACAAATGAATCTTGACCTCGTCACTTCCGCCTGGCAGGGGCGGAGCATCGCAGGAGGCTGGATAGTCCCGGGTTAATCAGATGGTAATGCACGTTGTGGCACGTTTTGCATTCCTGTGCCGACGCACACCATGGACCACATTCACAGTGCTATTGAGGTGCAGGAGCATTGGCATTCCATTGGGCGCCCGATGCCAACCTCGATTTTCGGCTGATACCGTATTCTCCACCTGCTCGCAATTCTGGCATTGGGTGACAGAAAATCCCGCCCAAGGTAACTTTTCACAAGGCAAGCCATGGTCTTCACTGGCTAGAGTCGTATCTAACACAAAGAAAGGCGATTCATAGAATCGCTACAGGGCCGAAGGAGGCCATTTGGCCCATCGGGTCTGCACCGACCCACTGAAAGAGCACCCTACCTCAGCCGAACCCCCCGCCACCCTATCCCTTCAAAACCTGCACATCCTCGGACACTAAGTGGAAATTTAGTATGGCTAATGCACCTAACCTGCACATCTTTGGACTGTTGGAGGGAATCGGAGCAGCCGGAGGAAACCCAAACAGACATGGGAAGAACTTGCAAACTCCACACAGTCAACAGAGGTCGGAATTGAACCCAGGTTCCTGGCATTGTGAGGCAGCAGTACTAACCACTGTGCCACCGTGGCGCCCCATGTATTTTGTAATATTCCGCATAGGACCTACGGGGTGCGAATGCTTGTCTTTCCCATGCTCCCTACAAAGTATGAGGCCCCCCCGCTAGGGGCAGGGTTTCTCAATACCCAGTATATAAGGTCGGCCAATAAGGCACCGACCTAGCAGGAACCAAAATGGACTCTATTGGCAAGTGTATTCATATATCTTTGTAAATAAAACATTGGTCTTATTTTTAGTCGGTGTGGACCCCCGTGTCCTTTTTAAACTTGGCGATGAGGTGTAAATGCTGCGACCTACTCAGCTGAGCCACCTCCCCAATTTTCTGGACCCAGGTTTAGATTTATTTTATTTGCCATGCCTCTGTTTGGGCAGATGGATGCATTTGACGCTGGTGATGAAGACTGGAACCAATATGCTGAGTGAATGCAGTATTTCTTTCGAGCCAACATTATCACAGAGAAAGTGCGGCAGGTGGTCATTCTGTTGTTGGGCTGTCGACCGCAAACGTTCAGGATGATCCGGAGTCCCGCGTATCCATTCGAACGAACATTCAACGAGCTCAAGACACTTGTGGTGCAGCACTTTAACCCAACCCTGTTGATAATCTTTCAAAGATATCACTTAAATATGGCAGAGACGTCCACCGATGCGTCTGTCAGCGAGTTTGTGTCTCAGCTGCAGAAGATAGCCGAGTTTTGTCTGATGTGCTCCATGATCGCTTGGTCTGCGGTATCAATAATATGGAAACTCAGAAAAGGTATTGGGTGAAGTCTTCTAACTTTTGAACCAGGCGCTGCAGATCTCCCCTAATGTGGTATCCCCACAGCCTGGACCGAATGCCACTGCACCTCTGGCTGAAGAGCCGGCCGCCAAGACATGCGACGTCTCCGGACTCGGCTGAATGAGCTTCCGGCCTGTGTGCTAGATGTGGAGGTCGGTTGAGGCCTGCGCGCCGGCAGCAGGAAGGCCAGCGTTCCAGGTGCCCTGGTCGAGATAGGCATCAGCCCCAGGGCCGGGTATTGCATCTGGATGACCCAGGAGGTCAAGGATGAGACTGGGATGCAGCTGAACTGTTTGGCAGCACCATGTGGCCTCTATTCGCGTTCTGATACAAGTAAATGGTCATATTGCCCAAATGGAGCTGGATACATAAGTGGCTGTTTCTTCGTGGTGCAGATCTTATCAAACAAAGACTTGATGCTTTGGGCGTGATTCTCCGCTCCCGGGAAAAATCGTGAAGGCCGTCATGAGCTCGGCCGAGTTTCACGACGGCCTCGGAGCCCGCTCCTCACCGAATTCACCCCCATCCGGGAGGCTAGGAGCGGCGCTCCGTTATTCTCGCCCGCCAGGCCTTGACGCTTGCGTCAGCCGAGAATGACGCGACGGCGGCGCCTATGTGACGTCAGCCGCGCATGCGCGGCTGACGTCACGATGGCTGACAGCTCAAACCCGCGCAAGCGCGGTGGCCGTCTTCCCCTCCGCTGCCCCGCAAGACATGGTGGCTTGATCTTGCGGGGCGGCGGAAGAGAAATAGTGCGTCGCTTTGAGACGCCGGACCGGCGATCGGTGCCTGTCCCCTCTCGAGTACAGTCGTGGTGCTCATTCCCTTCTAGGCGCACCACATGCCCCAAACGGGCATTTCTCGCCGTTTTCACGATGGAAGCGACCAGGTGTGGTTGCTGCCGTCATGAAATGGTTGCGCACGGCAGGCCGCTCAGCCCATCCGGTTCGGAGAATCGCCGGTCGCCGTGAAAAACAGTGAGCGGGGGGTGGGAGAATCGTGGGGGGCTCCAGGAGGTCGTGAAATTAGTCGGGGGGCCCTCCCGCGATTCTCCCACCCGGCGTGGGGAGCGGAGGATCGCGCCCCTTGTCTCTGGCTGACACAACGGCTTGTCTGGCCACTTAGACAGGCAACAACTAAATATTGTGGGGTCCACCCTCACTCAGTGGTTTATGGGCTCCAGTCAGTGCGCCTTCCCTAACTGTTATGCAAGAAAATGGCCCTAGCTTTTTGGAGCAAGATTGACTACACCGGCTGCAGTTGAGTTGGATTGGCAGCATATCCTCCAAGTGGGGTCTGGTGGTTTGTGCATGGTATTGAGCAAATTCCCGAGGTTCTACAGCCTGGTTTGGGTACCATTAATGGGGCCGCGGTTAAAATGCAAATAGACCAGGAAGCCCAACCCTGATATTTTCGTGCCACCCCTATTCCCTATGCTATAGCGGAGAGGGTTGAGACAGAACTTCAGCATTTAGAATATTTGGGCATTATTCAGCCTGTGCGTTTGGCTGATTGGGCAGCGCTGGTGGTTGTCATCATGAAGCTGGATAAGACAGTCCACAACTGCAGAGACAGCAAACATATCTTTGAGCTAGGACCGTTACCCTTTCCCAAGCATCGAGGATTTATATGCAACACTGGCCGGCAGCTGTGTCATAGAATTGGACATGAGCAACGCTTATCTGCAGCTGGAGCTCGATGCATCCTCACGAAAGTACGGCACGATTAATACGCACAAGGGACTCTATGAGTACACCTGGCTTCCATTTGGAGTCTCGTTGGCGTGCGCAGTCTTCCATTGTGTCATGGAGATCATCCTGCGTGGATTGCCGTGCATTGGGGGTTACTTGGATGATGTGCAATTCACAGGGGCCACAGAACAAAACATTTGCAGAACCTCGAAGCGACATTGATGCGGTTTTCTGAATATGGGCTCAACCTGTGCCGCGTTGCACGCAAAAGAAGTGGTATATTTGGAATATTGGTTGGACTGAGATGGCCTACACCCGGTCGTCAAGAAGGTACCTGCGATCAAAATGGCACCTACTCTGAGAGATGCCATGGAACTTCGCTCTTTTCTTGGATTAGTTCATTATTACGGGCACTTTATTCCGAATTTGTCTACCATCCTCGCCCCCTCTCCACTTATTTTTGAAAAAGTGCTGACCATGGACTTCGGGCAAGGCTCAGGATGCGGTGTTTAACAAGCTGAAGTGGCGGTTGTCTTCTTCTTGTGACTCCTGGACGCTGGCTGCAGCCGAAAGAAAATATGCCCAGATCGAAAAAGGTCTGGAGGTCATATTCAGTGTAAAGGCACTTTCATCAATAGATCTTTGGCCGCCACTTTTTCATCATCACCGATCAAAAGCCATTGCTGAGTAAGATCCCAGCATCGGCAGCAAACCAGTTTATTTCTCGTCGCCAGTTTAATAAGAACACAGGGAGTCCACACCAAGTAAAAATAAGAACAAAGTTTTATTTACTAACGATATACACACTTCCCAGTAGAGCCCTTCCGGGTTCCTGCTTGGTTGGTGCCTTACTGGCCAATCTTATATACTCTGAGAATTGAGATACCACACCCCTAGCTGGGGAGCTCATACTCCGCAAGGAGCAGACGGAAGACAAGCATTCCCATCCCGTAGGTCTGGTGTGCGATATTGCATATGAATTTCTTTGCCTTGACTGTTGTGCAAACTGTTCACAATTGCTTTAACTATCGATTCTCAGACTCTATTAAGATGGAATCAAAGTTTTGATTTACCTCCGAAATCTGATTTTCCACTTTAATCTGATAACTGCAGCTGTCTCTGTCACCAACAATACTTTGTCTGCCTTTCCCTTTGAATTCCCCTGAACAATACATTGGTCTCTATTCTCTTAACTTCAGTCTTCCTAAGACATTCTTTGTGTCCCAATTCCCTGGTTATCAGGACTGTATCTACTTCTTTGGGAAGTCTTCCTTTTTGCAGCTGCGTTGTCCTGTCCAGCTTGTTATTTCCTGGCAGAGTTGAGAGATGCCTACTCCCCATTGTCCTGTCTTCAACTGCAAACATATTCAGTTAAAACTAAATTCATAAAGCCTTTCTACCTGAAAAGGGCCCAGTTTCTGAGCAACGCCCACATGCTTCTGCAGGCTCATTTACTTTTCACACTGTAACCCTAAGCACAACAGAAGCACAGTTGCAACTGAACCAACCTCCACACATAAAACACCTTTTTCCATCATGAATCTAACTTTAGGTTTACCCTTCCTTACACAGAAACATTAAATTAAACCCACTTAAAACATACCTTATTTCTAATGCTTACCAATACAAATATATAGCCCTTAAAACTATCTTTGTTTTCCTAACAAATTGAATTACAAGATGTTACTGTCCTGATGTCAAGAAATGCACCACCCAGTGAGGAGTATTGAAACTGATTGTAAGAAAACTTACAAACAGAAGAGATTAATAAAACATTATTTAAAAAAATTATGCTTGCATGGATGAGTGCCGCTGGCAAGGCCAACATCCCCAATTGCTCTTGAATTGAGTGGCCTGCTGGCCCATTTGAGAGGGAAGTTATGAGTCAACTACATTGCTGTGGGTCTGGAATCACATGTAGGCCAGACCAGTTAAAGATGGCAGATTTCCTTCCCTACTCGAAATTAATGATGTCCAGATAAATTTTTATGACAATTGAAATAGCTTCATGGTCATCATTACTGAGACTAGCTTTGAATCCCAGCGTTTTGTAATGGAAATAAACGTGCTGGGATTGGAACCCATCTCTCCAGAGGATTAGCCTGTACATCTAAATTACCAGTTCAATGACGTTACCACTATGCCACTATCGCCGCACGTAGAAATAAAGGTCAGAGCTTTGGGGGATACAGTTAAACTAACAGTTTTGTGCTGTGTTTAAAGTATTTCTTTGAACAGACTTACTTTCAGATCGACAGGCCACATCCCTGGTCTGACAGGTACCGCAGTGAACTAAACGAACTGTAAAAGTGAAAAATAGACTTTAGGAAATGACTGCATTCATACATTTTGAAGATTCAACAATCCTCATAGGATTTGTCACAAGATTTCTTGAAAAAGACTTATTGCTTTTAGAAATAATTAAAATGCACAAGTAATTTTTGCTGTTAATTGCATATTTAATATTGCCCAGATGTTACTTCCGTTCTGAATGGGTTGGCCAGTTAGCTGTGTGTGTGGGGGGGGGGGGCGAAACGAAATTCTCCACCTTGCTCCGCTGGTCGTGGAGTTCCCGGTGAGGTGGAGAATCATGGTAGTGGAAAAAAGGGAACAACGGCGGGTGACAATCCGTTTCCAATGCTCCGGCCCCCACGGGCGGTGGGATCGAGGTACGCACCCGCACCAGCAAGAGGATGCAAATGGGCCATTGAGACACATTTGCATCCACTTAGTGGGCCGGACATCATCTGCGGGATTTTCCATTGACGGGATCTTCCGCTTCGCCGACAGCGCACTCACGCTCACGGGTTTCCATGTGGCGTGGGCGTGGCCACAATCGGAAACTCAATAGCCGGCTGTGGCGATGGAGAATCCCGCAACAGCTGGGACAAGCCTCGCTGGAAAATGGGGCTGGCGGGACGGAGAATCCCACCCCATATTATCTGGGCGCGCATCATTTTCCAGTCCTCTGAGCCGGGAATCAGGTGGGCGAAAATCACTACTGCTTTTGATAAGTATGGCCCTGACACAGTGGATCTCGCGGTGGGCAAAGGGGGTTTAATGGAGTTGCCCCCAAAGACCATCTGAGGGCCACCCCTCCCCCCCACCCCCCACAATGCAAGACCTGACCACCCAACCCCTACCAGATCTGCCCCCCACACCCCAAAAAGACCCGCTAAATAAAGAGACCCCCCCAGAAACCCCCAAATAAAGCCCCCGTCCCCAGAAGTAACCCAAGGCTGAATTGTACCGCCAGGTGCGGGGGACTGAATTGCAATGCAGTTGGGGGAGGGGTGGCCAGCCGCGGGACCTCGCTATCAGGCTGTCCGCTTAAAATGGTGGCCTGAGGGCAGCATGGTGGCGCAGTGGGTTAGCCCTGCTACCTCACGGCGCCGAGGTCCCAGGTTCGACCCCGGCTCTGGGTCACTGTCCGTGTGGAGTTTGCACATTCTCCCCGTGTTTGCGTGGGTTTCGCCCCCACAACCCAAAGATGTGTAGGATAGGTGAATTGGCCACACTAAATTGGAAAAAAATGAATTGGGTACTCTAAATAAAAAAATGAAATAATAAAAAAAAGTGGTGGCCTGATAGCTCGATTTTCTAGGGAATCTTTATCTCTCTCAATCCTTGCCATGCAAGGATTGGGAATCACTGGAATCATTCAGCTCTGGCGGGAGAGCAACTCGCCCCCGGGTTATGATAAGGAAAGGTTTTAGTTAGGTAAGCATGGCTAAAGTGAGGCTGGATAGGTTAGAATGAAAGCTCCAGGGTCCCAGGTTCGATTCCTGGCTGGGTCACTGTCTGTGCGGAGTCTGCACGTCCTCCCCGTGTGTGCGTGGGTTTCCTCCGGGTGCTCCGGTTTCCTCCCACAGTCCAAAGATGTGTGGGTTAGGTGGATTGGCCATGCTAAATTGCCGTAGTGTCCTAAAAAGTAAGGTTAAGGGGGGGGTTGTTGGGTTACGGGTATAGGTTGGATACGTTAGGCTTCAGTAGGGTGATCATTGCTCGGCACAACATCGAGGGCCGAAGGGCCTGTTCTGTGCTGTACTGTTCTATGTTCTATGTTCTATGAAAGAAGGTTCTGATGCTATACAACTTATTTGTAAAGTGTTCCTTGTGTAAGGAAAACATTGTGTAGTTAGGATAACTAGAAAGAGTTGGTAGATTTGTTTGCTTGAATGTCAGGCTTAAGTTTTTGGTTAGATGACATTACATTGGTTAGATTGGGATATGGTTAGGTTTCGGTAATAATAGTGATTTAGATAGTCACGAATTAACATATTTTGATTACTTACTATTATTTGCACAGTTATACAGTTGACCTAAAGAAGAAAATATACTGTAGTGGAGAATTGCAAGAACATTTTAGTATTACTCATATTTATATAGCATATGTTACACTATGCTTATAATGGAGCATTATAATGATAATGTATTGCCACAGTGATTTTTGGTAATTATATTAAAGTTAGTACAATATCTTTGTGAGTTTTGTTTTTTTTCTCTTCTAAATTTTCCTGTTCTGTAACCCATAGCCTGTTTGAGAAAGTGCCCAGTAATCTTACTCAGGGCCTATGTTGGTGCTATAGGGCAAGGCCAGTGGGACCCAGTGGGACCCTCAATGGGATTGTGGGACAAAGCTTTGGGGTCACAATGTCTGAGACTGCAATGGTGCCTATGGAGTGGAGGCTACGTCCTGGGACTGGCTCTGAGGTCCCATGATGCACACACACAATTGCTTTTTTCCCGCTTCACTGGAGGGATGTGACCAGAGGCAGCCCCAACGGGAATGCTGATTGGAGGAACAGTTAGTGGGGAAAGGAGGGCATACTGCACTTGGAGGTTAGTGATGAGAGGGTGAGGCCAGGAAGTAGCCTCTGCGCACAGAAATTCCCCAAACACTCATTGGCATGGTGCTTCTTTGATCGGCAACTGAACAGGCTGACGACAATTGAGTAATTCCTTCCAGGTCACGCCTTAGACAATTTATTTTAGCAGAGTTTGCACCTCCAGCAAGCAAACTTTCGGACTCTTCTGCAAATGAGAAACAAAAAGCTAGAAGGCATGTTTATAATTATGACAATGCTTTCTTTTAATACCGTTCACGGGTATTTCAATCAAATCAGAAGACTGAAATGCCTCATTTGCCTACAAGTGCTGCCAGTGAAAGCATTAAAGGCAGATAAGCTTGAGCACCATCTGGAGACCATTCACAAGAGATGTGAGGGGTCACAAGTCCAGCAGGCACCCTTCAATCTTCTCTCTCTCCCTGCAGCTGTGTGCCACCTTCTCCTGTGTGTGTGGGGGTGGGGGGAGACACTTCTCCTCCGTCATGTCCTGCAGGGTCTTGAGCTCCGCATCTGTAAACCAGGGTGCCGGTCTTCGGGTTGCCATCTTGTTGGCTCGAATGAGTATGTGTGGGGAGTGGAGTGCTTAAATGTGGCTGCAGCAGTGCTAACCACTGCGCCACCATGCCGCCTCGCGGTTGTGTAGCTCTGATGGTTGAGTACCTCTGAAGTGCCCTAACCGCAATGTTTATAAACATTAACCACTTCAATCAGAGTGCTTTCCAATCACCTCCCTTCATGCTTGAGTGATTTTGAAGTGATCAGCTGGAAATTGGCAGCATTTAACCGGGGAATCCCTCGCAATGCATGAATTTGCATGACTAATCCTCACACCGCCGAGGACCCGGGTTCGATGCCAGCCCCAGGTCACTGTCCGTGTGGAGTTTGCACATTTTCTCCGTGTTTGCGTGGGTTTCACCACCATAACCCAAAAAGATGTGCAGGGTAGGTGGATTGGCCAAGCTAAATTGCCCCTTATTGGAAAAAAAATAATTGGGTAGGCTAAATTTAGATTTTTAAAAAATTTGCATGACTGAGGATTGGGAATCGCTTTTGATCTGCGCTCACAGTGGGAGCGCAAATCAGGTGCAATTCAGCTCCGGTGGGAGAATGCAGTCTCCCAAATAGAGATTTTTGCCCAGTACCTCATTCATGTGACACCGACCATCTCACTTGCCTGACCATACGTTGTTTTTCCCCAGAAGAGCTGACTGGTGGTGATTTAATCTGAGGTGAGGGGCGAGGCTGAGAAGGCGGGTCTTCATGAATAGCCTCAGCCAGTACTGGAATTGAAGCTGCGCTGTAGGCCTCGCTCTGTAGCACTAACCAGCTGTTCAGCCAACTGAGCTAAACCAGCCCCCCTTCACTAGCACTGGTAGCACTGATTACCACTGCCAATGCCTCCCATGCAGGACTTGTCACCTTGGTTGCAGCCTGAGCGTGCGAACAATGCATTATGGTGGGCCTCCATTGCGTCCAGCGGGCACTCGAGCGAGGCGATGGTAAAGTTGGATGCTGAATGTTTCCTGGGTTTGGCAGCCATGACTTCCCTGCGGACTCTGAAGTGTGTCAGCTGGGTACAGGGGCAGCCTTTAAACATGGTGTCCAGATCATTGAAGCGCTGAAGTGATGGCGGGCAGCCGAATCGGAGGCAGCTCCCCAGTGATACAGCATGGAACCTGTACTTGCAAACTGTTTCACCAAGTGCCGCACTATATGGTGGAATAGGCCGCATTGCTGATAGCGGACTAAACCCTGCTTTCCCTCCCGAAATCAGACTTTGCTGATTTCTGAGATGATTCCGCCGACCATGTCTAAGATATTAAAAGTCTGGGAAGGATAAACATACGCATTAGGAGCAGCAGTAGGCCACTCGGCCCATCAAACCAGCTCCTCTAGTCAATAAAATCATGGCTCATCTGCTTGTGATTTCAAACCCACATTTTGCCTACCAATAGCCTTTCATCCCCTTGTTAATCAAGAATCCATCGAGCTCTGCCTTAAAAATATTCAAAGATAGGGCAGCGCAGTGGGTAGCCCTGTTGCCTCACGGCGCCGAGGTGCCATGTTCGATCCCAGCTCTGGATCACTGTCCGTGTGGAGTTTGCACATTCTCCCCGTGTTTGCGTGGGTTTCGCCCCCACAACCCAAAGATGTGCCGGGTAGGTGGATTGACCACACTAATTGGAAAAAATAAATTGGGCACTCTAAAATTTAAAAAAATATGCTCCTACTGCCTTTTGAGGACCAGAGTTCTGACACTCACAACCGACCCTCATCTCTGCCTTAACGAGCAATCCTGTATTTTTAAATAGTACTGATCAGTGCTCGGTGTTATTGTAAGATGCTTCCTCATTTTCCACACAGAAAGAATTGACTTCCATTTGACATCTTCTTCCTGATAGTGGCCTCTGCTGAGGTTTGGAAAGTGATAGTATCTTGTTAGGTTAGGATGGAGGGATGTTTTGGTTGGGGGATGTGACCATCAATTCATTTGAGACACGAGAGAAAGTAAACTGTGGCTTTAATAGACTTACAACTGACCCTGCCTGCGACCAGAAGAACTGAGGGCAGATTCACAAGACCGCAGCACTTTATACTTCCGGTAGTGGGAGGGGCCATGGGCGGAGCCATGGGCGGAGCCAGGGGTGGAGCCCTGTACAAGCTCCTCAACTCCCCCCTGTGGGCAGAGCCGTGCAACAGCTCACAGATGGAGCCCACAGGGACACAGTGATACATAGTGTGAATTAAGCATTATACATTCACCACATTCACCCCCTGTAAAAAAAAACAAGTCCGGCGGGGGTGACGGGTCTAAAGATTGAGCCGGTCCGGTGGCCAAGTCGTCCGCTGGGATCGGCGGAGCACTGGGGTTGCAGCCCCTTCGGATGGCTGTGTGCTGACGGGCGGTGTGGATCTGAGGGTGGACTCCAGGGGTGGTTCGTTCAGAGCTTCCTTCCTGACCGGTGCGACAGGCGAAGGGGGGGCGCAGGAAACCTGTAGTGTGGGGGCACAGGGCGTGGGGGGTCGGGTGGGGTGTAGTGCGAGGGGTACCTCGGCGGTGGTGGTGGTGGTGGATCCTGCAGGCGCTAGGTCCCGGAGGGAAACGGTGTCCTGACGGCCGTCGGGGTGTTCTATAAAGGCGTAATGTAGCAGTAGCACCCTCTCTATTAGTGGGTCCGTTTTATGTGTCCGGAAGTGCTTCCGGAGGAGAACCGGGCCCGGTGTCCTCAACCAAGATGGGAGCGAAGCCCCCGTGGTAGTGTCCCTGGGGAAAACAAATAATCACTCGTGAGGGGTCTGATTAGTAGCCGTACACAGGAGGGACCTAATTGCATGGAGCACGTTGGGGAGGACCTCCTGCCAGTGGGAGGTCGGGAGATCCCTGGACCGTAGTGTCAGTAGGACGGTTTTCCAGACCGTCGCGTTCTCCCTCTCCACCTACCCGTTTCCCCTGGGGTTATAGCTGGTAGTCCTGCTCGAGGCAGGTACTAACGCAGCTCGTCGCTCATGAAGGACGAAACCCTGTCGCTATGGACGTAGCTGGGGAAGCCGAACAGGGTTAAGACACTGTGCAGGGCTCTGATGACTGTATGGGAGGTCATATCGGGGCATGGAATAGCAAAAGGAAAACGGGAGAATTTGTCTATGACGTTGAGGAAGTACACATTTCGATTGGTCGAGGGGAGGGGCCCTTTGAAATCGATACTCAGGCATTCAAAGGGCCGGGAAGCCTTTACCAGGTGGGCCTTGTCTGGCCTATTGAAATGCGGTTTGCACTCCGCGCAGATCGGGCAATCCCTGGTGATGGCTTTTACCTCCTCGGTGGAGAAAGGCAGATTTCGGGCTTTGATGTAGTGGGCAAGCCGGGTGACCCCCGGGTGGCAGAGGTCATTGTGGATAGCTTGTAATCGGTCATCTTGCGCGCTGGCGCATGTGCCGCGGGACAGGGCATCTGGGGGCTCGTTGAGCTTCCCCGGCCGATATATGACATCATAATTATAGGTGGAGAGTTCGATCCTCCACCTCAAGATTTTACCGTTTTTTTATTTTGCCCCGTTGCGAGTTGTCGAACATGAAGGCAACCGATCTCTGGTCGGTGATGAGGGTGAACCTCCTACCTGCGAGGTAGTGCCTCCAGTGCCGTACGGCTTCCACAATGGCTTGAGCTCCTTTTTCGACTGAGGAGTGTCGAAGTTCTGAAGCGGAGAGGGTTTGGGAGAAGAAAGCTACTGGTCTCCCTGCCTAGTTCAGAGTGGCAGCGAGAGCGACATCTGAGGCGTCGCTCTCCACCTGAAATGGAATGGATTCATCCACCGCCCGCATGGCGGCTTTGGCGATGCCTTCCTTGATGCAGTTGAAGGCCTGGCGGGCCTCGGTTGACAGTGGGAAGAGTGTGCGGGCTTTTTCCGCATACTGGGGGACCCACTGGGCGTAATAGGAGAAAAATCCAAGGCACCTCTTGAGGGCCCTAGAACAATGAGGGAGAGGGAGTTGTAAGAGGTGGCTCATACGGTCCGGGTCAGGCCCCAGGACCCCGTTTTCCATGACATAGCCGAGGATGGCTAGTCTGGTTGTGCGGAAAACGCATTTTTCCTTATTGTATGTGAGATTGAGTTTCTGGGCGGTTTGGAGAAATCGGTGGAGGTTAGCGTCGTGGTCCTGCTGGTCATGGCCGCAGATGGTGACGTTATCCAGGTACGGAAACGTGGCCCGCAGCCCATACTGGTCCACCATTCGGTCCATTGCTCGTTGGAACACCGAGACCCCATTTGTGATGCCAAACGGAACCCAGAGGAAATGGAAGAGGCGGCCGTCTGCCTCGAATGCCGTGTAGTGGCAGTCCTCTGGGCGGATTGGGAGCTGGTGGTATGCAGACTTCAGATCTACCATGGAGAGGATGCGGTACTAGGCGATCTGATTGACCATGTCTGCAATTCGGGGGAGGGGGTACGCATTGAGGTGCGTGAACCGGTTAATGGTTTGGCTGTAATCAACCACCATCCGGAACTTTTCCCCGGTCTTGACGACCACCACCTGAGCTCTCCAGGGGCTATTAACTGGCCTCTATGACTCCCTCATGTAGGAGCCGCTGGACTTCGGCTCTGATAAATACCCTGTCCTGTAGGCTATACCGCCTGCTGCGAGTGGCTATGGGTTTGCAGTTAGCAGTGAGATTAGCGAAGAGTGGAGGGGGGTCGATTTTTAGAGTCTCTAAGCTGCATGTAGTGAGAGGGGGTAGGGGTCCACCGAAGCTGAGTGTGAGGCTTCTAAGATTGCATTGAAAATCGAGCCCGAGTAGGAGGGGGGCGCAGAGGTTAGAGTAGCTGGTGCCCTGTATTGTTAATGTCGCAACGTGCACCCTTGTATTTGAACCGAGTGCGATCCCGAGGCGAGGGAGATAGTTTGCTGTGCTGGGAAGATAGGGAGCGAACAGCGTCATACCAGGTCTGGATGAAAGAAGCTCTCAGTGCTCCCGGAGTCGAAGAGGCACGGTGTCCTGTATCCGTTGACCTGAACGGACATCATTGAGATTCTGAGGTGCTTTGGCTGCGACTGGTCCAAAGTGACTGCGTTGAGTTGCGGGTAGTCGGTGGCTTGATCAGCAGTGCTGGAGTGGCCCCGTGATGACTGTCCGCGGATGTCGTAGTCGTCGAGATGAACATCGGGTGATGGCCAAGATGGTGGCCCCCGTTGATCGCATGTGGCGGGCGATGAGGAAGATGGCGCCCAAGATGGCCGCCCCCATGGATCGCACGTGGCGGGCGGCGAGGAAGATGGCGCCCAAGATGGCGGCCCCCATGACTCGCACATGGCCGGCCGCGTGGGGGAGGATTGCCAAGATGGCGGCCCCCATGAGTCGCTCATGTCGGGCGGAGTAGGCAGACACTCTGCAACATTGCGGGGTCTGTGAGCCTGTGAGTTGGCAGAGCGATTGCTCTGGATAGCGGGAGAGTTAGAGGGTTTAGATTTAGACAAGCATACCTGAGCAAAATGTCCTTTTCGACCGCAGCTGCTGCAGGTCGCGTTGCGGGCCGGACAGTCTGCTGTGGGTGTTGGGGCTGACCGCAGAAATGGCATGATGGCGCTCCATAGTGGGCGGGTTGCCGCGTGTCGCAGGCCTAGGGCAGTCTCTCGTCGGGGGTCCACTATGGGGTCGCGTGGTCAGCGGGGAACGAGTTCAAACTTTGAAACGCGACCTCCAGCGAGGTTGCTGGCGTTACAGTGTCCTCCAAGTTCTGGGCCCCTTTTTCGAGGAGACATGGCGCATGTAGTTAGACCGGACCCCTGTAACATACACATCACAGACAGCGAGTTCCATATGCTGGGAGGCAGTTACAGCCTGAAAGTTACATTCCCGTGCAAGAGCTTTTAGATCGCGCAGGTAGTCCTCTAGCGACACTGCGGGGTGCTGGCGGCGGGTAGTGAAAATATGCCGTGCGTAAACTTCATTTACAGGCCGCATGTATAGACGGACGAGTATAGCAGGGGCTTCGGTGTACGAGTCGGTACTATCGAGTTGCGTAGAGATGCGATGGCTCACCCGTGCGTGTAGGAGACTGAGTTTCTGCTCTTCAGTAGTAGTGGAGGTAGTCGACGCAGCCAGGTAGGCCTTGAAGCACCGAAGCCAGTGTAGAAAGATTTTGTTCGCTTCTGCGGCCTGCAGGTCGAGTTCTAGTCGATCAGGTTTGAGGGATGATTCCATGGTGGTTTTTTTTAAGTCTATTAAATTGATGTGACCATCAATTCACTCGAGACACGAGAGGAAGTAAACTGTGGCTTTAATAGACGTACAACTGAGGCTGCCTGTGACCAGAAGAACTGAGGGCAGACTCACAGGACCGCAGCACTTTATACTTCCAGTAGTGGGAGGGGCCATGGGCAGAGCCATGGGCGGAGCCAAGGGTGGACCCTGTACAAGCTCCTCATCTCCCCCTGTGGGCAGAGCCGTGCAACGGCTCACAGACGGAGCCCACAGGGACACAATGATACATAGTGTGAATTAAGCATTATACAGTCACCACATTGGGTTCGGATGTTTGGAGTGGTTTCTACATATGTTAAGGGAGCAGAGTCGGCTTGGATTAAGCATGTTAGCTCTGTGTGTGGGCATCAAAGTGCCAAGCCAAGTCGTGCAACTTCTTTATACAGATTGTTCTCCTGATAAATTATACTTAATGTGTAGTCTGCCAGGCAGATGAGCCACTCCTAAAACACTGTCGACTGGAACCTCAGTCAGTCAGCAGCAGAAAGACACTTAATACTCCCACTTCCATTGCAAGGGCATCTCTTCGCTCCATGGCTCCGATTGTTTCTGCTCTAATCCTAAACATCATTACACTGTCCCAAAAAAAACTCATTTTACACTTTACAAGGCTTCAGCTACTTCCGATAAATCAAAAGGCTCTGAACAAGAACAGACCTGGTGTAGCAGACGTCTGAGTGAGCTGTGCATAGCGCCTCACCACAGCTGTGAAGGTGGTTGTCTCTGCAGGCGAAAATTCCCAAAATGAAAATGAAGACTCCACAAATTAACAGCTAAAAGATGTTTAAAAATGTGTTATCAATTTTACATTTTTGTAAAAAGTAGAAATGCAAAACTAAGAACTTACTTTTATTCTTAAAATTATTTCTCAGAAAATTATGTATTTCATTTCTTATGGAAGAAAGAACATTTTCAGCTGGGACAAAAGAAAGTAGAGAGAAATAAGGATCTAATCAACAAGCACAGGGGCAAATAGTTAAACAGATTACAATGACTTTTGACTATAGAATGAGCTGTGGAGTACAATTAATAGCAATGGGAAACATTTGACTACCATTTGACTTTGAATTTGGTACTCAGACCAAGCATATCTTTTTATTAAAACAGTAAAAATAATATACAAGGCCAAACTGTAGAAACATTAATTTTGTGTTGGAGAAACAGGGTACCCTCCCCTCAGTAGCGGAGGGGTGTAGTGTAGTCTCATTATTAAAACAGTTCACAACACATTTATACTAAAGAACAAATGTTACGTGCACTAAACTTTGGGCTGGAGACACCAGATACTATCGCCTCTGTATCAACAGAAGGGAAAGGAAGGGATGGTGGTGGGGAGGGAGGGGAAAGGAGGGCACTGCCTGAACTATCTTTGGAGGCAGAATAACAAAAGAACGTTCAATTAACCAATCACCCAGAGGGGTGTGAGGGGCAACACGGTGTCAAGCACGAGTGAGCCCTGCCCCCCTCCTGCAGACAGCCTCATGAGCACCCTCCGCTCCCGACACTGGGTGGCTGACAGCCTTCGAACAGTCACTCTCTGGGCCTGAATCCTCCACCATACTGAGTGGTGGCTCAAAACAAATACTGGAGGCTTCCAGCAGTTAACAAGGGGTTTATTGATGAATGGGAAAGGCAGGTAAATTACAGTTACCAAACTCAAAATAACAGGTCTGGTCACTTCGGCTCCAGGGTCCATACTGCTGGAATCCTGTTCCCAGGGCTCTGTGCAAACTCCCTATTGGCTGGGGCTCGCGCACTCCCGCAAGGCTGGTTTAGCACACTAAAGCAGACCAAGGCAGGCCAGCAGCACGGTTCAATTCCCGTACCAGCCTCCCCGAACAGGTGCTGGAATGTGGCGACTAGGGGCTTTTCACAGTAACTTCATTGAAGCCTACTTGTGACAATAAGTGATTTGTCATTTGTCATGTGGCCCATTGAGCAACCACATCATTCCCCCTTAAGTGCCTTATAACACACTCCACAAAAAAACTATGTGCAGCATTTTAAAGGTAGGGTAAAGTCGTCATAGATGACAATCGGCTGCTTTCCCCTTTCAGGGGGAGAGCTGACTGGTGGTGATTTAACTTGAGGATCACCACACCTCAGGCGAGGGGCAGGATTAAGAAAGTAGGCCTTCATTAATAACTTCAGCTGGCACAGGAACTGAACCCGCACTGTTGGCCTTACTCTACGTCATGAGCCAGCTATCTAGCCAAGTGAGCTAAACTGGTCACCCAATCTATGTACAACATTTACAAATAAAACGAAAGACAACAGTGGATAGAAAATGTCAAAAAAGTCAATTGGTCCAGAGGCCTCAACGTCCTCCCAGACCTCTGCCCACAAGTTCAGCATCCTTCAAGATAGTCAAGTTTTCAGCTGGTGACACTTCAGGAGGCACTACCTTAATGACAGGAGAACTGGCTTTGCCGGCTTCCACAGGTACAGCTGGCTGAGTGGATTCAGGAGTCCTTAACTCCCTTTGGTCAGAAACAATTACAGGAGTGTATATAACAACTGAGGGAACTTGTTGAATCCAAATTGAGGGTCATCAGCCCCTGACTCCTCAAGTGGCTGATGTGCTTTTCAGCAGTCCTTCCATTTACATTGATCATGTACGATGTGGTGATATGCATCACTGTAAAAACACAAGGGGTTAATGAAAATACACTAAGACTAAATAAACACTAGAGGGAGCACCAGAGACATCATGACACCCAGACATTCAACCAATAGGTCAGTAAGATAGGACACGACCAATGGGCAGTCAAGACACACCCAGAGGTGACACTACCACAAGGGGGCGACCCATATTAAAGGACAGGGCACACATGCTCTTTCTCTTTTCCACAGGCGACACTCAGAAAGACAGGGGCAGATCAGAGCATCACACCCACCACATGGCTTAGAGCAGGCTGGTTAGTTTGATTGAGTTACTATAGCAAGATCAGCAGGCGAGTCGAACTCAAGTAGGAGAATTGTTAACTGTTCAATAAATGTGTTAAACCTATCTCCAAGTCTGAACCTTCCTTTGTCAGAGTATACATCAAGGAAGCAGCTTATGCTACATGAAGAAGCATAACACAACATACAACATAGGATAAAAGCAAATTACTGCGGATGCTGGAATCTAAAACCAAAGAGAAAATGCGAGAAAATCTCAGCAGGTCTGGCAGCATCTGTAGGGAGAGAAACGAGCTAACGTTTCGAGTCTAGGTGACCCTTTGTCAAAGCTACGACACAGGCCCCGACTGGGTCACAATCTGTCCTGCTAGCCAAGGTGGCTCCGACGCAAAGTTATGAACCAAAACCGGCTTCCTGACCTAGAACGACCTGTTGCTCCTCTGCATAGCCCGGTTGACCTCTCTGGGACGCTGGACGTGCCTCAACCCTCTCCGCCTAATGAAGAAATATGAGATTCAACCGGGTTCTGAGGCAACGGCCCATGTGCAGCTCAGCAGGGTGACCCCATGGTGGTGGTGGGGGTTGAGTTATATGACAATCAAACATTGGCTAATCATTGGTGTAGTGGTATGTCAGACTTTTTCCGCATTGCACTCTTGAAGATCTGAATGGCCCTCTCAGCCAAAGCTGGGTGGTACGGGGACGTTCTTATGTGTCATATGGCATTGGCTTGGATGAAAACCTGGAAGCCATCAACTGTAAAAGGGGTGTCATTCTCCGACTCGATAGACTCTGGAAGTCCATGAATAATGAACACTTAGTGCAAAGCATCCACCATGGCCGCTCAGGTCATGGTCGCCACCTCATGTATAGATAGCCATCCACCAGAACTAAAAACATCTTGCCCATCAAAGGGCCTGCGTGGTCCATGTGGACCAGGGTACACGGGTGACCTGGCCATTCCCAAGTGGCTGGCGGAGGCAGGGACTGATGTGTTTGACAAGGATGGCAAGCTTGTACCAATGGTTTTATCTACGGCTGTTTTAGCTGGGGCTGGTTTAGCTCACTGGGCTAAATCGCTGGCTTTTAAAGCAGACCAAGCAGGCCAGCAGCACGGTTCGATTCCGTACCAGCCTCCCCGGACAGGCGCCGGAATGTGGCGACTAGGGGCTTTTCACAGTAACTTCATTGAAGCCTACTTGTGACAATAAGCGATTTTCATTTCATTTTTCAACCGTAGCTGCGTGCTTAATCTTTGTCTGCCCTGGGTGGGTACTATGCAACTCCTCTAAGAGGGTACCTGGCTGGAGGTGGAACGACTGTTCGTGATCCCCATAAGATCACATCATCCTCACAGGTCAACTTAGCCTGACAGGTAAAATAGGCCTTAATTGTTCAGAATCCAGTCTGTATCATTCTCTTTACTTTTGATAGTATGGGGTCTCTCTGGGTCCAATTACAAATATGTCCAGCCGACACTGGCAGGGTGTTTAGGAAGTTCAAAGCCAATAGGATCCCCTGGCGGATTGGTGGAGACGGGATACTGTTCTACAGGGGGTGTCAGCTCAATGCATTAGCAATATTTGTGCTGGAGCAGTGCTGGAAAGCATTATTGTAGGCTCCCAGCAACAAGGCCCAACATTGCAACCTAGCCGAGGCTATGGTCAGTATAAGCTTGTCTTCTCTTAAAAGCCCCAGTAATGGCTTATGGTTGGTGACTATGTAAAATCGCTGTTCAGATGCATATTGGTAGAATTTCTTCACACCATATATGACTGCTCAGCCCTCCTTCTCGATCTGTGCATAGTTCCGTTCCTCTTCTGAAAGTGTCCTCGAGGCAAAGCTGATAGGGTGCTCAGCACCATCTCCCATCTTGTGGGATAATACTGCCTCTATACCATAAGGGGAGGCATCACATGTGAGCACAATCAGTTTCACAGGGTTGAAGTGAACCAAGAGGTTCAAGGACTGCAAGGCTTACTCCACCACTCAAAAAGCTTCCTCTTGGGGCTCCATCCATTGCCGTCACTGAGGCCTCTTTAATAGTTCGGTAAGAAGTCTTACAACACCAGGTTAAAGTCCAACAGGTTAGTTTCAAATGACTAGCTTTCGGAGCACTGCTTCTTCCTCAGGTGAACCCTGGGCAGCACGGTAGCATAGTGGTTAGCACAGTTGCTTCACAGCACCAGGGTCGCAGATTCGATTCCCGGCTGGATCACTGTCTATGCGGAGTCTGCACGTTCTCCCCGTGTCTGAGTGGGTTTCCTCCAGGTGCTCCGGTTTCCTCCCACAGTCCAAAGATGTGCGAGTTAGGTGGATTGGCCATGCTAAATTGCCCTTAGTGTCCAAAAAATGTTATGTGGGGGTTATTGGGTTACAGGGATAGGGTAGATACGTGGGCTTCAGTAGAGTGCTCTTTGTAAGGGTCGGTACAGACTTGATGGGCCGAATGGCCTCCTTCTGCACTGTAAATTCTATGATTCTATGATTCTGTGCTCACCCAGTCCAACATCGGCATCTCCACATCATCTTTAATAGTTGTGTAACTATGCCAATGTTGTGGATAACTTTGAAGTGAATCGTCAATAATAAGTTACCATACCAAGGAAGGATTTGAGCTCACTGACGTTTCTGGGTGCTGGGACTTCATGTATAGCCTTGACCTTCTCCTTCAGGGGATGTAAACCTGTTGCACCAACACAAAACCCTAGCTATGTCACTTCTGAGATGTGGAAAGTACATTTTTCTACATCCAGAAGCCTCTTTAACATTTCCTCTAGGCTAGACATGTGTTCTTCGGAGATGACTAACACATCGTTAAGGTAGACCATTACCTTGTGAATTCCATGGAGAATATTTTCCATCGTACGCTGGAGAATCACGCAGGCTGAGGCGATGCCGAATGAAAGGAAAGATGTCCTTGAGGGTGTTTATTGTGGAAAATGCCCAGGATTCTTCATCTAATTCTAATTGAAGGTATGCATGGCTGAGATCCAACTTTGAATCGGTGAGACCTCCACCCACCCACCAACTTGATATGGGGGTCTTCAATCCATGGGATCGGGTACCTATCCAGCTGGTTTATGGTAGTTTGTAGGCCCCACAAGTTCTTATTGAACAATCCAGTTTGAGAATGAGGACTATGCATACTGCAAACACGGAGAACTGAACCAGTTAGATATCTTAAGTTTGAATATTCTGATGCAGGGCATAGGGCATTGGTCTACCACTAAAAAACTAACCCAAACCCAGGTTGCCATAAGGTTTTGGGGGAAAATCTACTGAATCTACACATAATCTACTGAAAGAGTACCGTAACCTGTGCAATTAGCCAGGTTTTTTCCAGTGCTCAGACCATTGAGAAACACCATGCTATAGAATGGCCATTTGGGTAGGTTGGGGTACAGTGGGGAATGTGCGGCTGAGGCCACACTTAGTTCTGTTTTCTGCTCTGAGGAGCGCAGCTTGGCGGATGAGATCGGGGCGTAACACACGAACCCCCGCCCCCCCTCCCCAACACATCTCACCTTTAAGGGGGTCTTCAGGCCCCCTCCCAACTGTGCCGGGTACTCCCAGGCCAAGTGCACAGCTGGCAGTGCTTCCTGAACATCTTGGCAGTGCCAGGCTGGCCCTGCCAGGATGTCCTGGTGGCACCAGCAGTGCCACTCTGCATAGAGGGCATCTGAGGGCCTCCAATGCTCTGTGAGATCCCGAGTACCGTTCCGCCTGGTCCCTGCTTGTGGAGACCAGTACTGAATGCCATTTGCCCGAGATCTCCAAAGTGAGGGAGTTAAATCCCATGCCTTGGATAGATCTCGGGAATGCAAATTAGTGTAAGACTAACTGTCTAGCATTAGATCACGCGAAGCGTGGCAAACAGTGTAGATCCCGGAAGAGTGATCTCCCGGCATCTACCAGCCGTGCCGCGCTGCACTGCCTTTCGAGTGTAACACAGCTGGTAGATCTCGCTTTAGCTTTGATGTCTTTCACCCAGTCCACTTCTTTGCAAAAAGGTCCTGATATTTCTTCCAGCCAGAAAGGAAAAAGCATCAGTCGACCCTGGGCCAACACGATCAACCTGTGCCAGCTGATTGGCACTCATGACTTGGCATCTACAGTGACAGCAGGCAATCATTAGTACAGTGACATACACTCTGGGTACAGTCCATCATCTTCAAAGACGGACAGATGTCATTTGTCAGTTGTGGTTGCAAAATTCATGTAAGCGCGCATGCCTCCACAGAAACTTGGATTTCCTGCATGAACTGTAACACATCATCACATTTGTAGGTGTTTATCCAGCCAATGTTTTTTTCAGCTTTTGCCTCTGTACTAAAAACTGTTAATACTTGAGGTAAGTGTGTAGACTGTACCTTATCTTCCTGTGGTATGTGCTAACACTGGAACTGTTTGTTGTACATATATAGAGATTAGATTTAGCACTGCTGCCTCACGGCGCCAAAGTCCCAGGTCCGATCCCGGCTCTGGGTCACTGTCCGTGTGGTGTTTGCACATTCTCCACGTGTTTGCGTGGGTTTCGCCTCCACAACACAAAGATGTGCAGAGTAGGTGGATTGGCCACGCTAAATTGTCCCTTAATTGGAAAAAAAAATTGGGTACTCTAAATTTATTTAAAAAAATGAAGATATTAGATTAACATTACCCCCTTTCTCGCATTTTGCTATAATAACACAAAGCTAACTGAAAGGATGGTGGGAGAGACTGACTATTAAAATCATCTTAAAATATTCTTATACAATTCTGCTCGGGCCCAAAAATCTATTCATCCCAGTCTTGAATATGCTCGTTGACTGACAACTAACAACTAAATTAGTACGTTGTGAGGTTGAACTGATTAATTAGCAACTTGAAATTAAAATTTCTGACCAGAAGTTGACTGAACCGAAACGCAGTTCAGGGGTGTTTAAGGCTGTTACAATCACAAAATCTTATTTGATGATCAGAAAAGTATTGGAGGCTACCACCAAATGAATCACTGCAAGCAATAGAAGAGGTGAGAAAGCGTATGCTTTAATTTAAAAAAAGAATCGGAACAATATTTGTCCTGCAATTAATAAAAATTAATTGCGGAATCACACTATTTTTCTGAAACCTATTTCTTTGCTGCTTGCTTTTGCTAATCGCCATCGTTCTTTTGTTTAAATCACTTAGTTATGTTATTCCGTGTATTATGATTTGAAGAATTACCACGATCTGTAATTGAATGAAAACTCAACACTAAAGACAATGAATCTGGCTAGTATTATGGGAGTGGCGTTTTCAGAACCCCAAAATGTATCATGCAGTTCAACCAACGTCTCCCTTTCATGTATTGTTACTTTTGAAGCACACGGCTTGATCTCCAGGTATGTTATTACAATTATGGACACGTGGGTTTTTAAACACAAAACAATGTTTCTTCCATGAATTCAACTTAACCTTTGTAAATAAACATTGGATCACTTACCACCCCTTACTTCAAAGATAGCCCCGAAAATAATACAACACTAAATAATCCCTCAAAATGTTCCTTCAAACCTCCAAAAGACTTAACACCTTTAAACAGAAACACATCAGGTTAAAGACATTACTATTATGAGTTTAAATCACCCAAATGATTCAGAGATAGTCTTTCCTGACAGAGATCACCGCAGATCCAGCTCACTGCCAACACAGACATCCCAAGCTCTTTTCCTCAAAACTGAAACTAAAAGCAGAAGTGAGCTCAACTCAGCTACCCCCACCCTCTGATATCACTTCAGTAATATGAGCTGCTCTATTTCTTTTTTTTAAAATAATTTTTATTGAAATTTTTACAAAATATAAACATCTTAACTCTATTAACAAACAACCGCGGTAATACCCCAAGAACAATACCCCCCCCCCCCCAACTTCAAGAGCAACTTCAAACAAAAGGAAAAAGAAAAAATACAAAAGAGCACCCAAACAACAAAAGGGAAAGAGATAGCACCCGCCACATCCCACAGACCCATGTACACAGTTCTCCCTCCCCCCAATCCAAACCTCCCCCCCCCCCCCCCCCCCCGGTTGCTGCTGCTGTCGGCCTATTTCCCTACCGTTCCGCCAGGAAGGAGTTGCTCTATTTCTTAAAGGTACATTGCTTAAACATTTATTTCTTAAAGGTACTCTCACTTGACACTAGCATGCTGCAAGGCTAGTCGGAACTCTCTAAATGTTGTATAGAAAATAAGTTTACCAGTGGGCACAGCTGACAAATAAAGTTCCAGTGGACTTTGCCAAAAAGCACAGACTTGACCGTGGTTATTTGGGAACTGAGAAGGAATAACGGATACCCAGGGTTCCGAATCGACACAGAGATCCTTCAATAACATAATCAAATTTATCTTAGTAGGGTATGTGGACCAAGGTGAGTGTTCTAGAATATATAATACTGTATCAAACAGACAGTTCTGCAGAAAGATCTACAACCTAAAATATTAACTGTTTCTCTCTCCACAGATACTTCCAGACCTAAGTATTTCAAACATGTTCTATTTTTATTTCAGATTTCCAGCATCCACCATATTTTGCTTTTGTATCATCAAAGCACACCTTTCCACATTCGATATTCTATTGCATAAGATTTATTTATATATATTTTGTTTCACATCACTAAAAGAAATATCAGCCTCATAAACACTGAATCAGATTAGTACTGGCAGTATTTTTACTGCAATTCTGTGTTGCAGGCAAATCTCAATCTTAGATTGTATTTTCATAGACCATTTGGACAAGACCTAAAAAAAATTGCAAATATTTTCCTACATTGACATGAAATGAGGAATCTAACATTATAGTACTGACAGGACAATCATTACTGTAAAATAAACCAATATATGTGTTTTCTCAATATACCTTAATCTTTAAAATCTGAAGCAGGGGCACAACATTGTGATCCATTCATGTACCCTGAAAAATTATAAAGGAATTCCTTCATTCTATAAATACTCACATAGTTCTGTAAAATTGGACAGTCCCTCATGAATGTTCTCTGCGAATAACATGTCCTGTGAAACTGGGGGCATTTTCTTCCCTTGGAGGAAAGCATTAATGTAGGTAAGTTGTGCCACATGATGACTAGCCCGTGGATAAGTCTGGATCTGGTGGTCAATGAGCTGTAAGGTGGAGTGAATTTCCTTTTCACATTTCAAACAAGAAGTCCCCACGGTGGACACTGAAGATAATCCAATGATAGCGAGCCACAGCAAAGGTAGATGGCCAATGCTAAAAATAGTCATTGTCTGCTGGTGGTTCTGAGCCAATGGATGTAGTCACATTAGACCTGTTTCCCCAGGATTATGTCTATGTAAATTATTCCTACCTACTTATCCCTGTTGCCAGTTTCAATCTCAATCACAGCAAATATCCATTTTAAAGTGTATGATTTAAAAGCAGTCTTATGTATGAGTGAATGAGTTTTGTTTACAGAGCACTGTTTGCCACACCTAGTGCATGTTCCTGACTCATTCACACCTGGACACTCTCCGTACCTGTCCCTTTATGACATCACAGAGTCACCTGCTTCTTTGTGACGTCACAGAGTTCCTAGTGCGTGAAATGAAATGAAAATCGCTTATTGTCACGAGTAGGCTTCAATGAAGTTACTGTGAAAAGCCCCTAGTCGCCACATTCCGGCGCCTGTTTGGGGAGGCTGGTACGGGAATCGAACCGTGCTGCTGGCCTGCTTGGTCTGCTTTGAAAGCCAGCGATTTAGCCCTGTGCTAAACAGCCCCATGATTGTTGGGAAAAAGAAATGTATTAGATTAAGGCTATACAGACCTAGAAGTCTCACGTCAGCAAGTGTAGCTATACCATTTTCTTCTATGCCTGAATGTCACCTGGCTTTGGGTTTGTCCCAGGATTTATACACTAGTGGCATCGGCAGGTGTGAACGGAGGCTGTCTGGGAGTCAGGGAGGGGGAGAGAGGCTGCCTGGGAGTTAGGGAGGGGGAGAGAGGCTGCCTGGGAGTCAGGTGTCGTATTAAGCACACTGAGATAACATGGGCTGCAACTGGATGCAGCTATAACTGAAATAGACTCCAGACCCTGAAGTTAGTTCAATTTGATTTATTAAACCTGTCACACAGTTAGCTCAGTTCTCTGTGAGTTCGACTCTCTTCTAATCTAAGTGTGATCTCTCTGTCTGACTGAACCAGACTAGCTCTTAGCCACGTGCTGTAGGCGTTACGTGATATATACACCAGACTCACTTTGTAGATGTCCCTAGTGGCAGAGTGTGAGGGTCTCGTGCCTTTTATAGCGGGAAACCACCCACATATGTTCTGCCTGCTGATTGGTTATGTCCTGTTCTCTGTGTTCATTAGCTGCCTGTCTGTATCTCATTAAGTGCATGTCTGCATATAATGACATCAGGAAGGGGGAGGGAGACTGGCTGGGAATCAGGGAGGGGGAGAGAGGCTGGCTGGGAGTCAGGGAGGGAGGCTGGCTGGGAGTCAGGGGGGGGGGAGAGAGGCTGGCTGGGAGTCCTTGAGGGGGAGAGAGGCTGAAGGGGAGGGGAGAGAGAACCTGGCTGGGAGTCAAGGAGGGGGAAAGAGGCTGTCTGGCTGGTTGGGAGTCGGGGAGGGGGAGTGAGGCTGAAGGGGAGGGGGCGAGACAGTCTGGCTGAGGGTTGGGACAGGGGCAGAGGGGAGGGGGAGAGGGTCTGGCTGGGGGTCGGGGCAGGGGCGGAGAGAGGCTGTCTGGAAGTCGGGGAGGAGGAGAGAGACTCTCTGCTAACCTAAGTGTGATCTCTGTCTGACTGAACTAGGCTAGCTCTGATTGGTTATGTCCTGTTTTCTGTGTTCATTAGCTGCCTGTCTGTATCTCATTATGTGCATGTCTGCATATCATGACATCTCCCCTTCATCTCGGCCTTGCAGATGAGCTGCTTCACTATGTGCACCCCTTTCTCAACCTTCCCGTTGGACTGCGGGTAATGTGGGCTTGAAGTGACGTGATGAAACTGATATAGCTGGGCAAATCCTGACCACTCTTTGCTGCTGAAGCAAGGACCATTGTCACTCATGACAGTGAGTGGAATACCATGCCTGGAGAATGTCTCCTTACAGGCTTTGATGACGGTCTTGGATGTGAGGTCCGAGAGCTTCCCAACTTCTGGGTAGTTGGAAAAATAATCGATGATGAGCACATAATCACGACCATTGGCATGAAAGAGGTCGATGCCCACCGTGGACCACAGGGAGGTCATGATTTTGTGCTGCTGAAGTGTCTCCTTGCTCTGTGCTGGCTGGAAGCATTGACAGGTCCATATTTGAGATATCCTGACTAATCCCAGGCCAGTAGACAGCTTGCCTGGCTCTGCGCCTGCACTTCTCGACACCCAGATGTCCCTCGTGGATTTGCCGCAGCACCAAGCTCTGGAGACTGCGTGGAATGACAATGCAGTCCAGCTTGAGGAGGATACCATCAACCACTGTCAGGTCGTCCTTCACATTGAAGAATTGAGGGCACTGCCCTTTTTGCCAGCCATTGGTGAGGTGGTGCATGACAGGCTGCAGAAGTGAGTCTTTGGTGCGGATCACCTTTTCATCCGACGCCGGGAGGTTACTGGCCAACAGCTGCACCTGTGATTCGATCAGTTGGATGAATGCCGGCAGGTCAGCAGGCAAGGTTATGGAGCGGGACAAGGCAACCGCAATAATGAGCTCCTCTCCAGGTGTGTACATGAGCTCAAAGTCATACCGTCTGAGCCTGAGGAGGATGCGCTGCAGCAAGGGCGTCATGTCGTTCAGGTCCTTGTGGATAATGCGGACCAGAGGCCTGTGGTCCGTCTCGAAAGTGAACATTGGCAGGCCGTAGACATAATCGTAGAACTTGAGAATTCCAGTAAGAAGGCCCAGGCATTCTTTTTCAATTTGGGCATACCGCTGCTCGGTGGGTGTCATCGCCCGTGATGCGTAGGCAACCATGCGTAGGTGTCCAGGATGAGGTGTCATCGCGCTGGAGCAACACCACGCCGATGCCATCCTGGCTCGCATCTGTCGAAAATTTTGTTTCCCTGTCAGGGTCAAAAAATGCCAGTGCAGGTGCAGTGGTGAGCTTGGCTTTCAGCTCCAATCACTCTGCTTGATGAGCTGCCTGCCAATCAAAGGCAGTAGGCTTTTTCACCAGGTGTCTGAGGGCCGTGGTGTGTGAGGTCAAGTTTGGGATAAGCTTGCCCAAGAAGTTCACCATTCCTAGGAAGCGCAGCACCGCCTTATTGTCTTCATGGGTCTTCATGGCTTCGATGGACTTGACCTTGTCTGTGTCCGGGCGCACACCCTGCTGAGATATCTGGTCACCCAAGAACTTCAGTGTCGACATGCCAAAGCAACACTTGGCCCTGTTCAGCTTGAGGCCGTTGGCATGGACACGGTGGAATACCTGCTGGAGACGAGAGATATTCTCTTCGGGGGTTGTGGACCAAATGATAACGTCGTCCACATACACACGAACCCCTTCAATGCCCTCCATTATCTGCTCCATGATTCTATGGAAGATCTCTGAGGCCGAGACGATGCAAAACGGCATACGATTACAGCAGTACCTGCCAAACGGTGTGTTGAAGGTGCAGAGCCTTCTGCTGGACTCATCCAGCTGGACTTGCCAGAACCCATGTGATGCATCTAACTATGTGAAAAACCGGGCGTGTGCCATCTCACTTGTTAGTTCCTTCCGCTTCGGGATGGGGTAGTGTTTCTTAAAGTGGGCGGTGATGCCACCATCAATTCACACGAGACGATGAGTAGAAGTGAACAGTGGTTTTAATCAGCTAGATCTGTGCCTGCCTGCGACTGCTCTGTACTGAGTGCTGCCTACAGGCTGCAGATCTATATACCTCCCCAGAGGGGGCGGAGCCATAGGCGGAGACCACAAGGGCATCAACATAATACAATACAATGTAATGCAATACAATGGTGAATGGTAGCAGTAATACGTTCAGCATATTCACCCCCTGTTAAAAAGTCCAGTGGGGGTGAAGTGGGCTCACAGATCGAGTCTGTCCGGCTCCTTAATTGTTCGCTGCGGGCACGGGAGTTGAAATCGTCACTGCGGCCACGGGAGGTGAAATCGTCACTGCGGGCACGGGAGTTGAAATCGTCACTCGGGCACGGGAGTTGAAATCGTCACTGCGGCCACGGGAGGTGAAATCATCACTGCGGGCACGGGAGTTGAAATCGTCACTCGGGCACGGGAGTTGAAATCGTCACTGCGGGCACAGGAGTTGAAATCGTCACTGCGGGCACGGGTGTTGGGCTCATTGACTCCAGGAGTGTGTCGTCTGGAGCTTTATCACTGTAGGTCGTCGATGGGGGGAGGGGGGTGTAGGCCATTAGGGGCAGGGTGGGGGGAAGGGGGGATAGGTGATGATCACAGGGGAACCGGCGGGTGCCAGATCCCGGAGGGAGACTGTATCTTGTCGGCTGTCATGGTGCACCACGTAGGCATACTGAGGGTTGTCGTGAAGGAGCTGGACCATCTCGACTGGGAGGTCGGACTTATGGCTCCTCATGTGCTTTCGGAGGAGGACATGCCCCGGTGTTGTCAGCCAGGACGGAAGCGAGACCCCGGAGATGGATTTTCTGGGGAAGACAAATAGGCGGTCATGAGGGGTCTCGTTCATGGCTGTGCAGAGGAGCGACCGAATGGAGTGGAGCGCGTTGGGGAGGACTTCCTGCCAGTGGAAAACTGGGAGACTTCTAGACCATAGGGCCAGAAGGACACCCTTCCATACCGTCGCGTTCTCCCTCTCCACCGGGGGTTTACCCGGGGGTTGTAACTGGTAGTCCTGCTCGAGGCAATGCCCTTACCAAGCAGGTACTGACGCAGTTCGTTGCTCATAAATGAGGAGCCCCGGTCACTGTGGACGTAAGTGGGGAAACCGAACAGGTGAAGATGCTATACAGGATCTTAATGACAGTGGCCACGGTCATGTCGGGGCATGGGATGGCAAAGGGGAAACGGGAGTACTCGTCAACGACGTTAAGAAAATACACGTTATGGTCAGTGGAGGGGAGGGGTCCTTTGATATCGACGCTGAGGTGCTCGAAGGGTCAGGATGCCTTCACAAGGTGGGCCTTGTCTGGTCGATAGAAGTGCGGCTTGCACTCCGCGCAGACTTGGCAGTCCCTGGTCATTGCCCTGACCTCCTCGGTGGAGTAGGGCAGGTTGCGGGCCTTGATGAAGTGGAGAAGCCGGGTGACCCCCGGGTGACAGAGGTCATTGTGGATGGCCCAGAGTCGGTTATCTTGCGCGTTGGCGCATGTGCCGCGGGACAGGGAATCTGGGGGCTCGTTGAGCTTCCCCGGACGATACACAATATCGTAATTATAGGTGCAGAGTTCGATTCTCCACCTCAAGATTTTATCATTCTTGATCTTGCCCCGCTGTGTGTTATTGAACATAAAGGCTACCGACCGTTGGTCGGTGACGAGGTTGAACCTCCTACCAGCCAGGTAGTGCCTCCAATGCCACACAGCTTCCACAATGGCTTGAGCTTCTTTTTCGACTGAGGAGTGTCGAATCTCGGAGGCATTGAGAGAATGGGAAAAAAAGGCCACGGGCCTGCTTGCCTGGTTTAGGGTAAAGGCCAGGGTGACATCTGATGCATCGCTCTACACCTGGAAGGGGATGGACTCGTCCACCACGTGCATCGCTGCTTTGGTGATGTCTGTCTTGATGCGGCTGAAGGCGAGGCGGGCCTCAGTTGTCAGGGGGAAGATGATGGCTTTGATAAGTGGGTGGGCTTTGTCCGCATAGTTGGGGACCCACTGGGCATAATATGAAAAGAACCCGAGGCATCTCCTCAGGGCCTTGGGGCAGCGGGGAAGGGGGAGTTGCAGGAGGGGGTGCATGCGGTCAGGGTCGGGCCCTAGGACCCCGTTTTCCACGACATAGCTGAGGATGGCTAGTCAGGTTGTGCGGAAAACACATTTGTAGGTGAGATTGATAGCTTGGACGGTTTGGAGAAACTTCTGAAGGTTAGTGAGGCTGTGATGTCCTTGTAATTGCAGTTTTGAGCGAGTAACCTCAGGTCACGTAGATATTCCTCCAGCGATGCCCCGGGCCGTTGACGATGAGTGGTGTGGAGATGCCGCACGAACACTTCGTTCACCGGCCTCACGTATTGCCTTTTCAGGATCGTAACGGCGTCTGCGTACGTGGTCCCTTCCTCGATTAATACGGAGATATAGTGGCTCACCCGGGCGTAGAGGAGACTCAGCTTCTGTGCCTCGGTGACGGCGGGCGAGGAGGAGGTGATCATTGCTCGGCACAACATCGAGGGCCGAAGGGCCTGTTCTGTGCTGTACTGTTCTATGTCTATGTCTATGTCTAAAACAGTGGAGCCAGTGCGAAAAGATTCCTTTGGCTTCAGCTGCCTGTGGGTCGAGTTCCAGTCGATCAGGTTTGAGGGTGGCTTCCATAGCGATATCTTAGCTGATTAAATTGATGCAGCCATCAATCCACACGAGACAATGAGTAGAAGTGAACAATGGTTTTAATCAGCTAGATCTGTGCCTGCCTGCGACTGCTCGATAGTGAGTGCCGCCTACAGGCTGCAGATCTATATACCTCCCCCGAGGGGGCAGAGCCCACAAGGGCATCAACATAATACAATACAATGTAATGCAATACAATTGTGAATGGTAGCAGTAATACGTTCACCGCACTGTGCCACAGTTCGGGCACGTCATGACGTTGTTACGCTCCGTGCGTCGTCGCACATGCGCAGTGCGGTCGGCAGACGTTCGCACCTGCGCAGTGTGTTGATCGGCCGCTTCGTTATCCCATTCGCATCTCCCTTGCGTGGGGCTCCGGGAAGAGTGCGCGCAATGGCCGCTTTCATCAAGGCTGAGGCGCTGCATCCGGGTGATCGACTGCACACTCTCTGCCTTGTGGGAGCCAAGTCTTTTAGTTTCAGCCGATTTGTATTGGGAATACCGATTTTTGGCGTGTTCATGCACTGTACACATTTCAGTCGTGACTGACAGGGTCATATGCTTGATTTTTAAAAGCTGCTCTCTCAGAGGATCAGAGTGAACGCCAAAAACGATTTGATCCCTGATCATGGAGTCAGCAATATCACCAAAGATGCAGGATAGCGCTAGTAGATGGAGATTAGTTAGGAAGGAGTTGAAAGAGTCTTTACCTTGTAGGCTTTGTTTAAATATATAGCGCTCGAAGGTTTCATTGGTGTCCACTTCACAATGACTATCAAACGTGCCCAGGATGGTCCGAAACTTTGTCTTGTCCTGGCCTTTGGTGAAGTTAAACGAGTTAAAGATTTGGATGGCTTGATCTCCCGCAGTTGAGGGGAGAAGCTAATCTTTCTTGTATCAGACGCACCCTCGAGGTCTGAGGCTTCGATGTACAGCAGAAACCTTTGCTAGAAAGTCCGCCAGTTGGTACTGAGATTGCCGGAGGTCCGCAGCAGTTGAGGAGGCTGGATCTTCTCCATGGTGCCGGGATGCCTTTGCTGGTCGTCACGGAACAGATTGAGGTAAACCACCTAAGGATAGCAGTCTACTGGTACCATGTCGTGTTAAGCATAATGAGATAACACGGGCTTCAACTGGATGCAGCTATAACTGAAACAGAGTCCAGACCTTGAAGTTAGTTCAATTTGATTTATTGAACCTGTCACAGTTAGCTCAGTTCTCTGTGAGTTCAACTCTCTGCTAACCTAAATGTGATCTCTCTGTCTGACTGAACCAGACTAGCCCTTAGCCACGTGCTGGAGGTGTTATGTGATATATACACCGGACTCACTCTGTAGATGTCCCTAGTGGAAAGAGCCAGAGTGTGAGTGTCTCGTGCCTTTTATAGTGGGAAACCACCCTAAAGTGTTCTGCCTGCTGATTGGTTATGTCCTGTTCTCTGTGTTCATTAACTGCCTGACTATATCTCATTATGTGCATGTTTGCATATAATGAAATGAAATGAAAATCGCTTATTGACAATTTTATGACAATTGACATTGGTTTCATGCCCATTAGACTTTGGGGTTAATTCTCCACCTCCCCGTCACATCTTCCTCGCAGCGCCCGTTGCCAACAGTGGGATTCTCCATTCCTGTCGCTGGCCAATGGGATTTCCCAATGTGGCCACCGGGAAACGCGTGGGTGGTGGTGCGCTGCCAGCAGAATGGAAAATTCAGCCAGCAGAGAATTCACCCCTTTCAATTTGGACGCAGGTTCCCAGAGCTATTAACCTGGGTCTCTTGATTATGAGTCCAGTAACAATATACCACTGCCTCCCCGAATGAAACTTCCTTTCCCTCCCATGTATAATCCTATGGAAAATTGCAACAGGCCCTTTCAATCTGCAAGGGCACATCGACTAATGTTATTCATAAGGGAATGTATGTTCTGTATGATACCCAGTCAAGAACTGGCCCAACCCTTTCTTGGAAGAATATCAAGAATCAGCATCACCACACCAGCGGACAGTGTATTCCAGTGACACACTACCCTCTATGAAAAGAGGCCTAATATTCAGCCTATTCCTACTCTTACATGGCTTCAACGTGTTCTCTGATCCTTTCCAACATGTTTGACTGGAATAATCTGTTAATAAGGAGGCCACCTATCTCTTTTAATTATTATATAGATCGCGAGCAAAACTAGGCACAGTACTTAAAGACTCCGGGCGCAATTCTCCCAGCCTCGCGCTGGAGAATCTGCGCAACCGCGCCGCTCTGACGCTGGCCCATGATTCTCCGAGGTGCGGAGAATCGCCGCCATTTGCGCCGGCGCGTTTGGTGCGGTGCTGGCCACGGGCCGCTGTACGAGGCCGAACCGCCGATTCTCCGGCCTGAATGGGCTGAGCGGCCGTGCGGAAAAAGCAGAGTCCCGCCGGCGCTGTCCATACCTGGTCTCTGCTGGCGGAAACTCTGCGTGTAGAGTTGGGGGGTGCCCTGTGGGGATGGGGAGGGGGCCTCTGTCCCCGGGGGGGCCTCTGATGGGGTCGGCCCGTGATCGGGGCCCACTTTGTTGCGCGTCCGGCCCCAGAAACCCCGCGCCCTGCTGCGTCGGGGCCGGCGCGTTCGGTAAAACCACTGTGCAAGCGCGGGTTGGCGCCGCCCACAGTGTGCGCCAGGAAGTGAGGCTGGAGCGGCGTGAACCATTCCAGTGCTGTGCTGGCCCCCTGTGGGGGCCAGAATCGCTAGTGCCAGCGCCCATTTCGCACCGTTGTGAAACACGACGGCGTTCACGACGGTGCGTACACTTTGTCCCGCGATCAGAGAATCGCGCCTACAATATGACTCTTGATCTGTAGATTCTTAAAATATTGTCGCATGCAACTCTGAAGAAAGGTGATGATTTTTGAGACGTTAACGCTGTTTCTCTCTCCGCAGATTCTACCAGACCTAATTTCAGCACTTTCTGTTTTTATTTCAGATTCTCAGCACCCACTGTACTCGTTGGAATTTAGAAGGATGCGGGGGGGATCTAATAGAAACATATTAAATTATGAAGGGAATAGATAGGATAGATGCGGGCGGGTTGTTTCCACTGGCAGGTGAAAGCAGAACTAGGGGGCAGAGCCTCAAAATAAGGGGAAGTAGATTTAGGACTGAGTTTCGGAGGAACTTCTTCACCCAAAGGGTTGTGAATCTATGGAATTCCTTGTCCAGTGAAGCAGTTGAGGCTCCTTCATGAAATGTTTTAAAGATAAAGATAGATAGTTTTTGAAGAATAAAGGGATTAAGGGTTATGGTGTTCGGGCCGGAAAGTGGAGCTAAGTCCACGAAAGATCAGCCATGATCTCATTGAATGTCGGAGCAGGCTCGAGGGGCCAGATGGCCTACTCCTGCTCCTAGTTCTTATGACCCGGATTGAGGCCGTGGCCTGTAATTTAAAAGGCAATGCACTCTGGTCCCTTTAGCAGCACAATGTAAAAATGTACCTCTCAGAATGAAATCTCAGATTCATAAATCATTAACATATGTCAGTATACATCTACTTCATCCATGACGCACCTCCAACAACCAAAGTACACTGAAAAGCCAAGACTTAATTCTGCCCTCAGATAACCTAACATAACCACCTCCTGCTGGAAGAAATGGGAAATATGGCTGACATAAATCTCAGTCTCAAGTGTTTTATTCCATTCTGCACATTTATGGCCGTTGATTGCCTTTTTAATGAACACAATGAACCTGTTACTTCAATTTGCATAGGACGGTCAGGCTGCTGATGCCCAGACCTGCCTGCTAACCATATTCATAGAATCATAGATTCTAGAGGTCGTGATGAAACTGGGAACACGACGCAATGTCTTTGTGCTAGATAAAAAATGCACATTTCACTCTCATTTTCAGAGGACATTATTCAGACCACTGTTTATACTCATACAACCAATAGCTTGTTAGATTTAGCCATTCTTTGTTTGCATTGGTCAACCTTCGGAGATTGGTGCATAATAACAAGTAAATTTTTTGCTGTCAACATGTAAATTTAACTAGGTATGTCCTGTACATAAAAATCAAGATAGATCCAACCCAGCCAATTACCGTTCCATCAGTCTACTTTGTTCATCAGCAAAGTGATGGAAGGAGTCATCAACAGTGCTATCAAGGGGCAAAGTGATAAGTAACATTCATGCTACACAAGTGCCAGATAATGACCATCTCCAACAAGAGAGAATCTAACCATCGCCCCTTGACATTCAATGACATTACCATCACTGAATTCCCCTTACTATCAACATCCTAGGGATTATCATGGCCAGAAACTGAACTGGACTAGCCATATAAATACTGTGGCTACAAGAGCAGGTCAGAGACTAAAAATCCTGTGGCAAGTAACTCACCTCCTGACTCCCCAAAGCCTCTCCAACATTTACAAAGCACCAGTTGGGAATGTGATGGAATACTCACTACTTGCCTGAGTGGATCTCCCAAAAACACTCCAGAACAATGATGGACAACCTAGGCTAGTGAGAGGGACGTTATGAATGGCCCTTCTTCATCTCATTGGGCTGCAGGATTGAAATCCGGCTTGTTCACTAATTATGACCCTTGAATAAGATTGAATACATGTAATTTATGCTGAATATTTCATAAATTATGGAAAATACTTACTCATTTATGAATTAATAGAATGTTATCAACTTTAAGTGGTAAAAACGAACAAACATTTATGCTCAATTGGATGCAGATGGAATGCATGCCTTTCAAAGTCAATTTATTCAATAAACACCCACCTCGTCTCACGTGCTATTGCTTTACGTGCATTTCATTTCAGTTACACTGGGTGGAAAAATGCTATGCGGATGGAAATCTGCAGAATGTGGCAACTCTGCGCATGGGCAACAGTCAATGAAATGTCTTGTGGGCTGCACTCAGAACCCTGGTAAATCACAATGGCCTCTCGGCCGCAGGTTGCCCAGCACAGCTCAAGAAACTGAAAACCATCCAGGACCAATCAGCCCGCTTAATTGGCACCCCATCCGCAAACATTCGCTCCTTCCACTACCGACACATAGAACATAGCGAGTTGTGGTGATCTGGAGTGCTCTACCCAAAAGAGTGGAGGAAGCATATTCAATGGTATTGTTCAAAAGAGAATTGGATAAATACTTAAATGAACAAAAATGCTGGGCTATGAGGAAATAATAGGGAGTGGGACTTATTCGATAGCTGATAGCTGTACCGAATTGTTGACAAAGGCACTGTGGGCGGGATTCTCCGACCCTCCGTGAATCCCGCCCCGCCGTATTCTCCGGCACCGCAGATTCGGCAGGGACGGGAATCCCGCCGCGTCAGTCGGCAGCCGCTCGCAGTGGCCCCCCCCCCCGGTGATTCTCCGACACGCGATGGGCCGAAGTCCCGTTGGTTCTTTGCCAGTCCCGCCGGCGTAAATTGGACTAGGTCCCTTACCGGCGGGACCTGCCGGTGACGGCAGGCTCCGGGGTCCTGGGGGGAGGGGCGCGGGGCGATCTGGCTCCGGGGGGTGCCCCCACGGTGGCCTGGCCCGCGATGGGGGCCCACCGATCCGCGGGCGGGCCTGTGCCGTGGGGGCACTCTTTTCCTACGCGTCAGCCGTGTCAGCCTCCATGATGGCCGACGCGTGAACCCTCCGTGAACCCCCCGCCTGCGCATGGATGACGTCAGCAGCGGAACCACTCCGGCGCCAGCCTAGCACCTGAAGGTGTGGAGGATTCCCCGCCGGGTACGGGAGAATCCCACCCGAAATGTCAAATGAAGACCTTTCTCTGTTGTATCATTTTACCATTTATATTCTGTGATAAGTTAATAAAACACAATTTGCCTGTGAACGAATCTGTAATTTATTAACCCACATGTTTCAACGTGACAATCCATTTCATCCCAGGTTATGTCTGTAAAAATTGCCCCTGCCATTGACATTAGGCTGACTTACCTACAGTTGCCAGGTTTAATTCCCTCCCCTTTTTGAACAATCTCCAGTACCCTTGCACCACAACCATTTCTGAGCAGGATTGGAAGATTATGACCAGAGCCGATGTTATCTCCACTCTTATTTCCCTCAGCAATTTAGGATACGTCATCCCTACCCAACCTTTGACCACTTTTTTTTTAACTATTAATATGTTTCTAAAATACTTTTGAGTTCCCTTTTCTGTAACCTAAAAGTTTATTTTCATAAATTGTCAATGTCCCTTTAATTTCCTTTTTCCATTCTTTTTCAGTACTTTCTATATCACCTTGGTTTCCCACTGTAAATATCCTAAGAGTTCTTTACCTATTTCATTTCAATCTGTACACCCGCAGTCATTTTGAGAGCGCTAGATTTGGATACCCCTTCTTTCCTCCTTGTGAGAATATCTCAAGCCTTAACTCATCTAAATCTTGCTCATATACAGATTTACCTCCCAGTTGTTGATTCCTATTCACCTGTGCCAGATTCCTTTACAGCTCACTGAAATTAGCCCTCCCCTCATTTATTTTTTTTCACACTTGCTTGATCCCTGTCCTTTCCCCTAATTGCACTAAGCTCTATTTTTATCAAAGGGTTTCTCAAAACCAAATACATGTGTCCACCAGATTTCCCTCATTCACTACATCCTTTATTTTCATGCAGGAGATTCCAATAACAGGTCCTATATATGAACAACAATATAGCAACTCGCAGGATTTTCATGACCTCACTGCGAAACTGTATACTGTACCACAGGGGAGGTTGGTTAGTTTATTTGGCTGGATGGCTGGTTTGTGAAGCAGAGTCGATGCCAACAGCGTGAGCTCAATTCCTGCACCGGCTGAAGTTATCATGGACTTTGTTACCATGAACCTAGTCCCTTACCTGATTTTTTTTTAAAGAATTAGAACAGTACAGCACAGAACAGGCCCTTCGGCCCTCAATGTTGTGCTGAGCAATGATCACCCTACTCAAGCCCACGTATCCACCCTATACCAGTAACCCAACAACCCCCATTAACATTATTTTTTAGGACACTAAGGGCAATTTAGCCTGGCCAATCTACCTAACCCGCACATCTTTGGACTGTGGGAGGAAACCGGAGCACCCGGAGGAAACCCACGCACACACAGGGAGGACGTGCAGACTCTGCACAGACAGTGACCCAGCCGGGAATCGAACCTGGGACCCTGGAGCTGTGAAGCATTGATGCTAACCACCATGCTACCGTGGGGTGACTCTCAGGTTAAATCCCCTCTCTTTCCGAAAGGGGAGAGCAGACTATGACAACTTTCACTTTTGCACAACGCAACACAAATAGTCGGCAAATTTCAAAATCGCAACATTGAGACTGAGGTTGTCCTTATCTAAACAAATGATAGTTAAGGTTATGGGCAAAATGCTATTTTGGGCTTTTTACGAATATATTTCAAGGCTTGAGCAGAAATTTCAGGATATCTGTTCAATGTTGTTATTAACCTCCCTTGTGAGATTAAACATATTGCGGAGAATTCTTGAAGATGTTTAAGGTCACCAAGAATAAGTTGGGTCAATTGACCAATGTTTTTTATTCCATGTTTAAGGAAGTGATTCTTTTTGGTTTAAAAAAGGCTGTATGTTCCTGTTATCGTGTTAGGGTTGTCATTCCTCAGTCCAGCAAGCTGAAGCATGTTTTCATTGATAAATAACTTAAGATTGCTGTTCTATCTATCACCCTAGCTGGCACAGAGGAAATCAGGGATAGGTGGATTAGAAGTGCACTTTAAAAAAAAAATCCAGAATAAACTGTCAATTAGAATGTTTTAGGGTATTTACTAAAAGATTGGAATATTTTAACCCATGGTCAGGTCACATCCATCCAGATGATACAAGTATCAACCCTCCCTATGTCTAATACATCTGTGATACTGAATAAGTGATCATAATCTCAATAGATTCTAGGTAACTGCCATAAACATATAGTTAGGGCCATTTGGGCAGATAAACACAAGTAGACATACTCTATACAAAGAGATGAAGGAAAGTCAAACTTTCCAGTACATCTTGAAATACACAAACCAGACTACTTGTTTTATCTTCATGATGAACTTCAACTATTGGATGGTACCAGTAATAATAATAATAATAATCATCATCGCTTATTGTCACGTGTAGGCTTCAATGAAGTTATTGTGAAAAGCCCGTAGTTGCCACATTCCAGCGCCTGTTTGGGGAGGCCAGTACGGGAATTGAACCCGTGCTGCTGGTCTTGTTCTGCATTACAAGCCAGCTGTTTAGCCCACGGTGCTAAACCAGCCCCCTGCCAGCAGTAATCTAGGTAACAGAATTGGTACAAGAAAGTAAATTTTGTTTGCTTCTGAATTAACTTGATGGAATACATTCATCTAAAGCTGGAGGTAAAAACAGAAAATGCTGGATAAAGTCAGCAGGTCTGGCAGCCTGCGGAGAGAAACAGAGTTCATAGTTCGGATCTAAATGAGCCTTTGATCGATCTAGCATTTTCTGTTTCTGTTTCAATTTCCAGCATCCACAGTATTTTGTTTTTATCTAAATAGAGGAGCGTGTTGGATAGATATGGATTGAAGCTTCAAAAATGATGGCATTTTTCTTGTAAATAGCAAGTAATCAGTCTTTGCTTCATAAGCATTACTAAAATCCTTAAAGATCACAGATGTATGAAGGAGAGGTTTTATCAAGTCTGGATACTTGTGAGATCGCCTAGAAATATTGTTTTTACATAATTGTTACTTATGGTTTAATGAATCAATACTCTGGCTCCTCTCATTCTAGCAGGAGACAAATAGTAAATATAATGTATAATATAACCTTGTGACCAACATGAAAAGGATGGATGAACAAGTGATCATAATCTCAATAGACTCTAGGTAACTGCCACATTTACATATATACATTGACATGATACAATGGAAGAGAAGCAGAACTTGGAAGTCTGGCTATTTATTATTACATTTACTTTCATTTTTTTAAACTATATTTAGTTTTGCTCATTTTTAATATGTTTATTTTCTCTTTAAAGTCTCTGTTCTGTTTCGCATCCCAATACTTCGACACGTAAGGCAATATTTCGTTGCCAGGTTTGTGGAAGAATTCTCAAATACTGAGCAAATATGGGAGGATCAAAGGTGTTCTGAACTTGGCTGTTACTGTCCACATTCCCTTTAAATACCTGTGGAATAAACAATTCAAGAGTCAAGGAACAAAAGACAAATTGTCATTAGACTAAAAGATGAACCTTGTGGTGGAGCTCGGAAGAATTGTTTATTACAGCCAGATTGTGAAAAATAAAGAATTTATATAGCGCCGCTCACAACATCAGGACATCCCTAAGCACTTAATAGCCAAAAAGAACTTTTGAAGTGTAGTCACTGTTGTAATGTGGAAAACCTGGCAGACAATTTATACACTCCCACAAACGGCAATGCGATAATAACCAAGTAATTGTTTTTCATGATATTGGTTAAGGAATAAATATTGGTCAGGACAATGGGAATAATTCCCCTGCTCTTAAAAATGCCTTGGTCACTTACCTCAGCCTGACAGAGTACCGGCACTGTTGACAGTAGAGAACTTCCTCACTCCCCCCCCTTCCTCCCCACTCGGACACACGTATGCAAAATAAACAAAGCAATCCCAACCCAATTGCCCGAAAGAAACACAAAGAAAATAAAAAAGAAGATTCCTCTTCACAATTGCATCCACCATTAATTTTCCGAATCAAATTAAACAAAAAAATCAGGGAAAAGGTCCAAAGGTCCTACCCGAGCGTGAAGCACCAAATGTGTGACCTATTCCTTCATAGCCGCCACCGGACCAGTTTTAGTTTTTAATGGTCATCATATAGATCCTTCTTTGTCTGGAATGGTGTTTTTATTTATTTACGGGATGTGGGCTTCGCTTGCATGCCCAGCATTTATTGTCCATCGCTAATTGTCCTTGAGGAGAGATGGTGAGCTGCCTTCTTGAATCGCCGCCGTTCCTGAGGTGTAGGCACACCCACTGTGCTGTTAGGGAGGGAGTTTCAGGAGGTTGACCCAGCAACAGTGAAGGAATGGTGATATAGTTCCAGGATGGTGTGTTACTTGGAGATGGTGATTTTCCCAAGGTATCTTCTGTCCTTGTCCTCCTAGGAGGTAGAGGTCATGGGTTTGGAAGGTGCTGTCAGAGGAGGTTTGGTGAGTGGCTCTAGCGCTTCTTGTAGATGGCACACACTGCCGCCATTGTGTGTCAGTGGTGGAGGAATTGAATGTTTTTTTACGGTGGTGATGGGCTGCCAATCAAGTGGCTGCTTTGTCCTCAATGGTGTCAAGCTTTGGAGCTGCACTCATCCAGACAAGTGGTGCATGCCATCACACTCCTCACTTGTGCCTTGTAGATCGTGGATCGGCTTTGTAGAGTCAGGTAAGTTACTCACTGCCGGATTCCTTGCCTCTAACCTGCTCTTATAGCCACAGTAATTATATGGTTGGTCCAGTTCACTTTCTGAACAATGGTGACCCTCCAGGAAGTTGATGGCAGTGAATTCAATGATGGTAATGTTAAGAGGAGATAGATTCCCACTTGTTGGAGATGTTCATTGCCTGACGATTGTTTGGCATGAATGTTATCAGCCCAAACCTGCACCTTGTCCAGGTCTTGCTGTGTTTGGACAGTTACTTCCGTACCTGAGGAGTCGCAAATGGTGCTGAACATTGTGCAGTTATCAGCAAACATCCCCACATCTGACCTCTAGCATAAATAGACTCAAGAGACATATGGCAGCAAAAGAGCTCATTGGCAGTGATTCAATGATGAAGGACATCAGGTTATAAAACATTTGAAGAATATTGTTGTTCAGATTGGAGGGATTTGTTTTGGTTGAAGGCCTCATGTATTGGCACAGGATCACAGAATTGTTACTGTGCTGAAGGAAGCCATTTGGCCCATAGTGTCTCCACTGGTTCTCCAACTGAGCATCATGACTTTGTGCCATTCCTCTGTCTTTTCCTCATATCCCTGCACATTCTTTCTACTGAAATAATAATCATCTAATGCCCTCTTGAATGTCTCGATTGAACCTGCCTCCACCACACTTCCAGACGGTACATTCCAGAACCACTTGCTGTGCGGAAAATGCTTTTTTTTCTAAAATCACATTTGCTTCTTTTGGAAATCACTTTAAATCTGTGCATTCTCGTCTTTGGTTCGTTTAAGAGCGGGAACAGTTTCTCGCTATCTGTCAAGCCCCCTGATGATTTTGAACTTCTATATCTAATCTCCTCTTAGCCTTCTTCTCTCCAAGGAGAACAGTCCCACCTAGAACATAGAACATAGAACAGTACAGCACAGAACAGGCCCTTCGGCCCTCAATGTTGTGCCGAGCCATGATCACCCTACTCAAACCCACGTATCCACCCTATACCCGTAACCCAACAACCCCCCCCTTAACCTTACTTTTATTAGGACACTATGGGCAATTTAGAATGGCCAATCCACCTAACCCGCACATCTTTGGACTGTGGGAGGAAACCGGAGCACCCGGAGGAAACCCACGCACACAGGGGGAGGACGTGCAGACTCCACACAGACAGTGACCCAGCCGGGAATCGAACCTGGGACCCTGGAGCTGTGAAGCATTTATGCTAACCACCATGCTACCCTGCTGCCCCCTCCAATCTATCCTCACAATTGAGGTTATACATCCCTGGAACCATTTTTTGTAAACCGCACTCTCTCCAATGCATTCACGTCCTTCGTAAAGTGTGGCACCCAGAACAGTACATGATATTCCAGCTGAGGTCTAACTGGTGTCTAATTTGCTTTCACTTAGCATTATTGAAGTGGCCAGCATCTGTAAATCACAAGAATGTTTATGAACTTGCGGTTAGGATCAATGGAGGGTATTTATTTATTTTTTATTCGTTTACAGGATATGGGCATCGCTGGTTATGCCAGGATTTATCGCCCATCCCTAGTTGCCCTTCAGTAGATGGTGGTGAGTTGCCTTCTTGAACCGCTGCAGTCCTTGAGGTGTAAGTACACCCACTGTGCTGTTAGGGAGGGAATTCTAGGATGTTGCCCCAGCGATAGTGAAGGAAAGGCAATATATTTCCATATTAGAGTGGTGAATGACTTGGAGGGGAACCTCCAGGTGGTGGGGTTCCCAGGTATCTGCTGCTCTTATCCTTCTAGATGATAGTGGTTGTGGGTTTGGAAGGTGCTTCTAAGGAACCTTGGTGAGTTACTACAGTGCAACTTTTAGATGGTCCACACAGCTGCCACAGGTCGTCGGTAGTGGAGGGTTTAAATGTTTGTGGAAGGGGTAGCAATCAAGTGGGCTGCTTTGTCCTGGATGGTGTCGAGCTTCTTGAGTGTTGTTGGAGCTGCACTCATCCAGGCAAGTGGAGAGTATTCCATTACACTCCTGACTTGTGCCTTGTAGATGGTGGACAGGCTTTGGGGCATCAGGAGATTAGTTACTCTCCATAGGATTCCTAGCCTTTGACCTGCCCTGGTAGCCACAGTATTAATATGGCTAGTCCAGTTCATTTTCTGATCAATGATAACCCCCAGGATGTTGATTGTGGGGGTTTCAGTGATGGTAGTGCCATTGAATGTCAAGGGGCGGTGGTTAGATCCTCTCTTGTAGGAAATGGACATTGCCTGGCATTTGTGTGGCGTGAATATAACTTGCCACTTGTCAGCCCAAGCCTGGATATTGTCCAGGTCTTGCTGCATTTGGACACTGACTGCTTCATTATCAGAGGAGTCACGAATGGTGCTGAACATTGTGCAGTCATCTACGGACATCCCTCATCTGACCTTGTCATGGAAGGGAGGTCATTGATGAAGCAGCTGAAGATGGTTAGACCTAGGACACTACCCTGAGGAACTCCTGCAGTGATGTCCTGGAGTTCAGATGATTGACCTACAACCACCACAACCATCTTCCTTTGTGCCAGGTATGACTCCAACCACTGGAGAGTTTGGCCCCTGATTCCCATTGACTCCAGTTTAGCTAGGGCTCCTTGATGCCATATTTGTTCAAATGCTGCCAGTCAGTCAGCTCTTTTGTCCATGTTTGAACCAAAGCTGTAATGAGGTCAGGAGCGGAAAGACCCTGGCGGAGCCCAAACTGAGCGTCCGTGAGCAGGTTATTGCTGAGTAAGTGCCACTCGATGGCACTGTTGATGACTTTTTCCATCACTTTGCTGATGATGGAGAATAGACTGATAGGGCGGTAATTGGCTGGGTTGGATTTGTCCTGTTTCTTTTGTACAGGGCACACCTGGGCAATTTGCCACATTGCCGGGTAGATGTCAGTGTTGTAGCTGTACTGGAACAGCTTGGCTAGGGGTACGGAAAGTTCTGGAACACAAGTCTTCAGTACCATTGCCGGGATATTGTCAGGGCTTATAGCCTTTGCAGTATCCATTGCCTTCAGCTGTTTCTTGATATCACGTGAAGTGAATTGTATTGGCTGAAGATCGACATCTATGATGCTGGGAACCTCCGGAGGACACCGAGATGGATCATCCACTCGGCACTTCTGGCTGAAGGTTGTTGCGAGTGCCTCAGCCTTGTCTTTTCCCCTGATTTTCCGGGCTCCTCCATCATTGAGGATGGGGATATTTGTGGAGCCTGCTCCTCCAGTGAGTTCATCAATTGAGCACCACCATTCACGGCTGGATGAGGCAGGATACAGCGCTTAGATCTGGTGCGTTTGTTGTGCAAAAGCTTAGCACTATCTGTCACTTGCTGCTTTTGCTGTTTGGAACACAAGTAGTCCTGTGCTGTAGCTTCATCAGATGACACATCATTTTTCGATGTGCCTGATGTAGCTATGTAGCTCTCCTGCACTCTTCATTGAACCAGGGTTGATCCCCTGGCTTGGTGGTAATGGTAGAGTGGGGTATGTCTGACCATGGGGTTGCAAATTGTGGTTGAATACAATTCTGCTGCTGCTATGGCCCACAGCGCCTCATGGATTTCCACTCGAGTTGCTATATCTGTTCGAAGTCTATCTCATTTAGCGCGGTGGTAGAGCCACACAACTTTAGATGCATTTTCACGGCACCGAGGTCCCAGGTTCGATCCTGGCTCTGGGTCACTGTCCGTGTGGAGTTTGTACATTCTTCCTGTGTCTGCGTGGGTTTCGACCCCACAAGCCAAAAATGTGCAGGGTAGGTGGATTGGCCATGCTAAATTGCCCCTTAATTGGAAAAAATGAATTGGGTACTCTAAATTTATTTTTAAAAAAACTTTAGATGCATTCAAGGGCGATGGGAAAGATAAATAAACAAACTTCCTGGCAGCTGTGTTTATACCATTAAGGTATCAATCAAAGGCTAGTTAAAGGTCTGCACTGTGAAATTGGATGAATGCTCAGCATTTCAAAGGATCTCGGGATTTCAAGTGCTGTCGGCTTTCCAGGAACGATCTGGCACTTCAAAAAGCAGCAATTTTAAAAGCATAGGGCTGAGCAAGCAGATGTGAGGAAAAGGAAAGTCTTCCTGGTTTGAATCTTCAATGAACTCTGTGATCTGCTCTGCAGCTGTCAGGCACAGCAATTCAGAATGAGAAGGCCACTTTAAAGTTTAAAGAGATCAGACAGGGATGATGATTTAGAATAGATAGCTGCCTGAGATCACCATGCCAAAATTGACCTTCAGGTTGCCCAGGGCTGGAAGGGGCAGTCCAGACACGGGACCCCATCCTGGGATCAACACCTTACCCACAGCCTGAGCCCACCCAACCCTCAGGACCCTTTGCGGACCCTCCCGCTGCAGCCTGGAAGTGGCAGAGGGGAATAGGAGCAATGGGTTAACCACCTTGATTCCCCCTCGGGGCCCAGCACACCAGGCTAGGATGTCACTGCCAGAGTGTCAGTGCCATAGTGTCAGGGGGAAGTGCACTGTTGGCAATGCTAGAGGAAAGGGCCTGAAGGGGGGGGGGGGGGGGTGGAGCACAGCTGAGGGGGTTGGCTGAAGAGTGGTGGCTGTAAGGGGGAATCGGGAGGGGGGTGTTGCATGTGTGGTGTGGGGGAGGAGTGATCCGTTATTTCCGTTGTGGATGCCCCTCCTTCATGAGGGTTTGAGGGTGCTCCATTGTCAGCACAGGGGGGGTTAATACTTGCGTTGTGGGGAGAAGGAGGGCTTGTCTCTGGATGCTGGGATCGGGGCACCCATTCAAAATGGTAGCTCAACACCAGTAAGTGCAGAGAAACCGGCGTGGTCACCAATATGCATATTTTTCAACATCAATGTATGAGAATATTACCCCAGCGATGCTCTGAGCACCAGCGGGACACAGTGTTGATTCTCCGCTGGAGAAAGCACTTAGAGTCTGGAACAGAGCATCCCACCCCTCTGTCCACAATTATACACACATTCCAGAAATTGTTAACAGTTGGATTTGAAGCCTCTTATATTACAATTTCCCTTCAGAACCTACCTTTTCCTTCAAGCGTTGCCTATCTTTGATTACTGCCCAGCTGCTCCGATTATCACTGTACGAGATAATATACTCCTTCACAAACATGGCCCGCCCCAGGTGGCTGGCACCTTGAGTTATAATTCCTGTAATCTTTTTTCGGCGCCCAAAGTTGATCTGAAACCATTCATGTGGATTGTTCCTCTGCGGGTAGAAAACAATTTGTGGTACTTTAATTTCACAAAATTGTCCTTTTTTGATTACCTACTGCAACAGAAATAATAGAGTAGCAATTCAAATAATACAGAAAGATTTAAAAAATTGCAGACAGTTCTCTCTGCATTATAAATCACTGGAATAATTTCATAAGGTACCAGCTTGTAATTCCAGTATCCAGTATCCAACATTCTTTAGTTTATTTGTTTTCTTTGTTACCTTTGGCACCCACGCATTTGTGAATCCTTCTTTGTTGAGGCGCGCCAGTGCTGGTGTCCAAGCACTCATGCTAACCCAAAATGAGGAGGCACTGAGTTGATGGTCTGCGATAACTTTGCTCTCCATCCCTAATGGCAAAGAACAACCTGGGAAACACAAGGAGAGGGCAGCCTGAGGCACAGTTTGGCGGTGCTGCTGAGAAAGCTTGTTAAACCCATTACAACTTTTTAAGCAAAGGAAGAGTTTGTTCCCCTTATCGGAATCACAGGCGGGTGCAAAATAGCATATGTTTTTCTTCCTCTAGATTGTGGTGCAAGATTTATTCGACCAATCTGCTTCTTTTGCATCGTTCTTCCAGCTTTAGAAGTCTAGGCATTAGTTGTGAACCAAATAATTGTGTAGAGAGCAGGGAAGCATTTAGACATTTAAAAGGATTTTTACTCAGTTGTTCATATAAGATTGTTTTTTTTTTAAACCAAGTAGGAGCAGAAAATATTAGTGGGAGTGCTTTATAGGCTTAACAACAGCAGTTATGATATTGGACACAGTATAGTCAGGAAATTAGAAGTTAATGTAACAAGGATAATATAGTAATCATGGAAACAGCCTTCCAATCACAAAAACATCCATTGACCATTACCCTTTGCTTCCTGTCTCTGAGACAATCTTGGATCTAATTTCCCACTTTGTCTTGGGCTTTTCCTTTGCTTTGGGCTTTTCCTTTCATGACCAGTCTGCCATGTGGAATCTTGTCAAAATCCTTGATAAAATCTGTCATAATATACATCTATGTATATAATGGAGTGCAGACAGGCAGTGATTGACACACAGGATGACCAGTAAGCACACAGAACACAGCAGCCAATCACCAGACAGGACACGACCACTATAAAGCCAGAAAGCACTAGTTTTCCCGCTCTCTCGGGATCCAGCCTCTGAGACAGTCAGAGCTCGTGAGCATAGCCAGTGCAAACACCATGTGGTAGTGAGTAAGTCTGGTCAGGCTAGTGTCAGGTCTCCATTCAAGTCAGCATAGTGTCAACCCACAGTTGAACATGTATAATAGTTTAGATGTTAAATAAAATCGTGTTGCATCTCATCAAGTGTTGGAAGTCTGTCTCTCACTACACTGCATCAAGTGCAGTCCACATAGACCCAGCCAGCCCAACACATCAAAATCAATATGAATTATCTTATTTCGCTACCTTCGTCGACTCGCCTCGTTACCCCCTCCTAAAATTTGATTATTTTAGTCAGACATAACCTTCCTTCACAAATCTAAGCTGCCAGCCTTTGATTAATCCGTGTCATTTTTAAATGAAGGTTTATCCTATCCCTCAGGATTTTGTCTGATATTTTTCTCTCACTGAGTTTAGGCTGACTGGCCCGTAATTCCTCGGTGTACCCCTTTATCAATTTTTAAACATTAATTGTCCTCTGATACTTCCTGTAGCCACAGAAGATTGGAAAATTATGGTCAGTGCCTCAGCTATTTCTTCTCTTGCTTCCCTTCACACTTAGGATATATTGGGCCGCAACTTCCACGGAGTGGCAATTAGTGTCGGATTGAGACTCTGTACCCACTGACTTGTGCCAAATTTCTTCCATGCTGGTCCCATCCAATCTCCTGACTCAGGCTGGATGAGATCCACGCAACGCAGCGTTTCCACTAGGCCCTGCCTCAAAGTGTAAAAGAGCCGGCATGAAGAAGGGGGTATGTGTCTCAGGTAAGTGGATAGGATTCGGGGGGGGGGGGGGGGGGGGGGGGGGGGGCGGGGGGGCTGATGATGGTAAGGGGAGAAGTGGGGGAGGTTTGGACATTAGAAATGTTGGACTTCGGAGGGAGTGCGGGGGATGGATGAAAATCAGGGGTCGGGGGTTCCGGGAGGTTCAGACATCAGATAGGGTGGAACTGGTTGGACAGTGGGGATGTTGTCCACGGTGGGGGTGGGGTTTGCGTCGTTGAGGGGGATCCATGGATTGGGAGGGGCAGGGGTTGGATCAGGAGAGGGGATCCAGCTGGGTCATGTGGAGTTGTCCAGCCAGGTTAGAGTGTCAGGTGGGAGGTGTGGGTTGGGGCATGTTGGGACTGGGGAGGTCGTCGAACTGGATCAGGTTGGGTCCCAGGGTGGTGGTCCTGATGGTACAAGAGGTCTGCAGGGGAGTTGGGTTGGTCCAGCTGGGTCAGGGGTGAGGTCAGGTCTTGGGGGGAAGGGGTATCCATCCAGGCTGGGGAGTTGGGTCAAGTGGGGGGGGGGGGGGGCGCGGTGGTCCAGCCCAGCCGGGGATTGTGTTGGTTGGAGGGATTCAGGGTGTGGGTGGCGGACCGAGGAGTGGTCCAGCCGCCTCAGTGGTGCGAGTCAACTCGGGGGAGTGGGGGCCAAGTCATGGGGTGGAGTCCAGTTATGTGGGGGGGGGGGGGGGGTCGAGTCTGCTTGATTGGATCAGAGCTGACAGTCAGGACTGCGGGTGAGGGGGATGCCATGGGGTCCAGGTGGTGGGGTCGGTTAGTTGGTAGGGTGGGGTTGTCCTCAGGGGGTTGATGGTGTGGTGTAAGTCCTGTGTGGACCTACTCTTTCCTGGTCTAATCTGCACACTTTGGATTTCATAACCCTGGGCCTACCAAAACTCCACTGCAGGGGAGGCAGCCTGAGATTTAAATGTGCAGCCGTCCATGTGAACCACAGAGGCACAAACTCCCATCTTCACAAATATGGAACGTGACGTGTCCATATTTGGCTTTCCATCATGGCAAAAATATGGACCAGTTGTTTAGTAGTAGAGTGGAACGAGATATTTTCCTTTTAGTCTCTTCTCTCTCTCTGGATTGGTGCCTTAGCAAATACTGAGAACTCACTGCATGGGAAATCATCACATTGCTGCACAAAAAGCGAGAGCACTGAACCACATATCCAGTACTATTCTGTATCTATTGAATAAATGGTTCAGGGGAGTAGCTATGCCAAGTCAACATTGTCCTATTTACAGGATGATCTTCCGATCTTATGTCACCTCTCTCTGAAAGTTCGCATTGGACCTACCTTACACAACTCGGCCAAAAGTTATTTGGAGTTCTAATTATTACCCAATTTTAAAAGTGTATCTGTATTTCTCCCAATATACCATACTTTACCCCAAAGGTAGAGGAATTACCGCAAGTATCTGCTAAATGCTGTTTATAATGTGGTGAAATGAAGGACGTGAGTGCAGTCCAGGGAAACGTAATCACCAGTTTTGACCAGTTTGTCCTCTCGCTACACATGTAAAACATGTCAGCTATGTAACCTCTGCCCCATTCTGTTTCATTTTCCCTGGTTAGTTTTAGTTTTATTCTTTTTTTTCCTCTCCTTTGTTTGCTCACAGGCAACAGCTGCTCATGATTCTGCCATTCACACACTCTGTAAACACAAAATGTATTTATTTACTTGTCTGATTACCACTCCCTTTTGGTTCTGTGCCACCTAACCCATTTAATTCCGCTTGCCTCCCACCATATTATACACTCCTTTTCGTTCTTCCCCTCCCCAACATTCAACTTGCTTTAAAACCTATTCCATTTCTAACTCTTCCCATTTCCGATGAAAGGTCGTGGACGTAGAACGCTAAGACTCTCTCTACAGATGCTGTCTGACCTACTGAATATTTCCAGCATTTTCTGTTTTTATTTTGGCTTTACTGCGTCCACTGTTTTTTGCTTCTGGGATAGATTTCTCTTTTTTATTTTCAGTTCTGACCATTCTGGGATGAGCTTTCATAATCATTGAGATATCTCTGAACTTACTCTGCAGATCGCAAACCAGCAACTCCATTCGCAGCGCAAAATTTCCTACGCTTGGCTTTGGGTACACTCTGATATACCGGGCAATGATTGGTGGATTGAAATCGTTCCTCATCTGTCCTATTCCATCGGTGTTTCCTTTAAATATCTGGAATTTTGAAGTGCAAATGTGAGGGCTTACAAGTATAAATGCATGCAGAGTTCTTAACAAAGATTAAGGACACCTGTTTATTACGATTAAAAATGCTGTTAGATCACGCTCACCATGATTTTTCATTAATATTCAAACCATACTGTTTCAAAATGATCTGGAATGGATATACTGCTTACAACGCCACTTAAAATAATATTTATTGTAAAGGAGGAATTGATTTCCATTTACCTTTACGTTTTTTTTATTTCAGGCTCTGAGTTTAGGTGTTTTATTGGCAGTTATGTTTGAAGTGAGAAAATCTCATGGTCAGTGTTCTTTAAATGGTCATTTAATACCATCAGCGCTTTGAACTATTTGTATATTTTTTACCAAGAGGACCGTGAGAAAGTTAAATTACTGACCTTTAGTCTCCTCTTCCTTAATGTTTAATTGGAGTTTATCCTGAGGATTTCCCCCACAGGCTTTAAGACCCAACTATTAGACTCAAGTCGGGGTCAGGCGTGTGGGGAACAATCACCCAGCAGTAAACTTCTCCAACGTGGCCAACTGATAGCTAGAGGGCACGCTTGTCATCCAATTGGGGACAGCAGCGAGCTCCTCAAGGTGAGGACCAAGAGATTTCCTTCTCAGGTAAGTGAGAGAGATGGGGCGCGATTCTCCGCTCCCCACGCCGGGTGGGAGAATCACGGGAGGGCCGAGCGACTCACGACACGCCCCCCCCTGGTGCCCCCCGCGATTCTCCCACCCTCCCGTTTGGAAGAATCGCCACTCGCCGTTTTTCACGGCGACCGGCGATTCTCCGGCCTGGATGGGCTGAGTGGCCTGCCATTCGCGACCGGTTCACGACGGCGGCAACGACACCTGGTCGCTGCCGTCGTGAACATGGCGCCAAAAGCTGGTTTGAAGCTTGTGTGGGGCGGTGAGGGGAGTGAGCACCACGGCCGTGCTCGGGAGGGGACTGGCCCGCGATCGGTGCCCACCGATCGTCGGGCCGGCGTCTCAAAGGGACGAACTCTTTCCCCTCCGCCACCCCGCAAGATCAAGCCGCCACATCTTGCGGGGTAGCGGAGGGGAAGACGGCAACCGCGCATGCGCGAATTTGAGCCGTCAGCCGTCGTGACGTCAGCCGTGCATATGCGGGTTGGAGCCGGCCAACCTGCGCATGCGCGCCTGACGTCACTTAGGCGCCACTGGCCGTGTCATTCTCGGCGCGCCGCCTTGACGCAAGCGTCAAGGCCCAGCGGATGAGAGTTACGGAGGGCCGCTCCTAGGCCCCCGGGTGGGGGTGAATAAGGTGAGAGGAGCGGCCTCCGAGGCCGTCGTGAAACTTGGCCGAATTCACGACGGCCTTCCCGATTTTTCGCGGGAGCGGAGAATTCCGCCCATGGTGCCCCAAGTTGGAGGTGCAGCCTCTCCAACTTTTTATAGTTTTAAAATAAAGTCCTTAATTTGGAGCCATGCTTCCATTGTTGACGGGAACACCAGGTGGCCTGTAGATAGGTGGGGAGGATCTCACAGCCTGTCAAGCCAGCCCCAGAAAGTCCCTCTGAAAACAGCTGAACTGCTCCTCAATGCTTCTGGAGACCTGGTGACCCATTGGAAATTCCCAGATGGCCTCTTGTCATGTTCTGTAGACTGGCTGAAGTGAATGAAGAACTACAGAACATCTGGTTTAAATAATTTATTATGGATCAACTGCATGATAAGATAACTAGGATAAATAAATTAATAAACTACCAACACTAATTAACTATTGTAGAGCTACTGCAAAATATATCTATCCTCCAGCACGACATACTCCCAATGACTACAGGGTCAACTTGTGGGTTTACACTGCCACCTAGTGGTCAGAGGTCATGCATAACATTATGTACAAACTTGCTTTATGAATATCATCTGTTAACAGACCTTATAATGGGCCAATGACCAACTGAATTGGCTATGTGCTGCTTGTGGCAGATAGCGCTACTGCACCCCCAATCCCATCTGCTGGAAATTGAACCAGAGGTGGGATGTAGCTGGGGAACTGGCACATGTGCCCATCTGCCTCTATGCAGCCCCCATACATACGTCAGCCTCTTCGTACTCACATGGAAAAGTCTGACAAACAGTCTACCACTTCATAGATTTTCATTTCCATTGCAGTAAATTGGCATAGAAATTGGGATAACAAGGGGCTGAATTGATCTCGCCAATTTTATAAATATCATCCACATTACCATCTGAGAATTGATTTTCTAGTAATAAGGTGACAAGGATTCTTTCGGCTGCATATGTATTTGGAAAAAGCAAAATTCTGATCTTGTCTGAGGCACACCAATTAATTTTGCTTTTGTAGCAAGAAAAATTACTTACTTTAATGTCTAAGGTGGTATTGCTTTTGTACTTTTTCCAGGCATAGGTGTCTTGGCTGTAGGTAACATAAAAGTGATCCACATAGAGATGCTTAAAATAGTGGCGGACTCCCTGTGTAATTATTCCATGGACTAACATTGGTGTCTTTAAATCAACCTGGAAGCATATCACCAAGCCCAAGGTTAGAATTCAAAAATTGATTGAAAAGCTATATATTGATAAAAAATTTGAAATCTTGAGATACTACTTTGTATAAAATAGCAGAGTGCTTATCCCACATTAGAAATGGAAGGATGTAAGTATAGGTATAGGCAAGGAGCTGTCAAGGGTGTCCAAACATACCTCAAAAACAGTTCAAACTGCGGAAAGTGATTAGTTGGGCTTGTGCTTAATGTTCACTGGCTATGTGAGTGAATAGTCACAAAATTAGTGATAAAACCAGCAGCTCAAAGCTGACACCTTTATCTGGCAGGGCTTGTTTCTTTTCATTTGCTAATTTTGAATTGGTATATTAATGGAAGTAATAATGTTTCTATTTGAACTTATTGTTCCCTTTAATTTAGATGTTGCTCCTACTTGTATTAGCAATCTGGCATTGTTTTCCCTTGACAACAAATTGTTAGGTGCAGGTTTATCGTATGTGTATCAATATATGTAATAATGAAATAAATTCAGTAAAGTCTCCTGGGGACAATTGTACCTGAATCCATGGTCGAATTCCTTTGCCCCGCCATGCGTTGGTGAATCCAGAGTTGTGTAACCTTGCCAATTGCGGCCCCCAGTTCCCTACAAAATCCAGCAAGAGAGAAGCTCAGATACTCGTGACAGCTTTATTGTCAACTTGCCAGTTGGATAAACAGAGCTAGATAACAAGCTACCTCTTTAACCAGGTAGAATAGGCACAGAGGATGTGATCTTCCCAAAAGGGAACAAAGTCCCCGAGCAAACGTGATTAGTCATGTGTTTCCAGGCACTCACAGTGCTATTCAAGGCGACTTGCTTTAAATAAGGGGCCTAAATGGGAATAGTCCCATTTTTTACAATTTACTTGCTGGAACAAGAGATCAGTACGCCATTTTTAAATGGTGTCCCGATCTCCTAGGCCAACAAAAAAATTCGCACCCAGTCCAAATGCAAGATGGGAGTGGACCCCAACCAGCCCCCTTACCGCCCCCCACCCCCCCCCCCCCCCCACCCCCACCCCCCCACACACCCCCTAACCAACATTCACAGCGGGCAATCCTGGCCCGTTTGCATGTGGGTAAAAAATGGCAGCTTGGCACATTGGCAATGCCAACCTGGCACCCTGCAGTGCCACCATAGTACCTTGGCAGTGCCAGGCTGGCACCTAGGTGCCAGAGTGCCAAGTTGGCACTGCTAGGATTTCAGTTTTTGAAAGAGAAGGGGTGGATGAAAAATTCCTTTTGAGGTTGAGACCCCAGAGTCAGTTATTAACTTTTAGCTGACTCCAAATTAAAAGACTACGCTGCTATATATGACTTGAGATACCACATTAAAAGCATTCCAAAAGCCCATGAGGCTGTTAGCATTCTGGAGTAGCCAGTGCTAAGTGAAACAAGCATTTTGTTGCTATTAAGCTACATGTGCAAGGTTAGATTTTCCATTTTCATAAAGGTGAAGATGGCACAAAGGAACTGGCTGAAGTCTGCACCTTATATACACATTGCCCTCTCCTCCTTTGAACCTGATTTAAGTGAGATCATGAGGACCAAGAAGGTTGCCAAAGAGGGTTGCTATGTCCAACTGGCATGAATCGCAAAGGTTGGCCGGTGTGGGCTGGGAAGGTTGGCCGGCATGAGTCCCAAAGTTTGGTCAGTTGGCAAAAGTGGATCCCGGGAAAAAAGTTTGAAAAACAGTGGTATAGATAACAAGTTCCAGTGGATTATCTCTGTGAAATTGTGGCAGTCAGCTTTTCAGCCTGGTGGCGGCAGCATGAGGCTAGGTTAATTTAACCACCAAACATTATTGCCATTTTGCTGGCACACCTTACATCTGGAATGGCTTCCCTGCTCTGACCGATTTAAGATGCCATGGGGGTTTGATTGATCGCACCGGACACCAATTAGCATGTTTATAAAGATCCTACAGGTTTCTGGTACGTGCCTTTACCACCTGCTCGGAAGGAAAAGTTAAAATCAGATAGGTGGAGGGACCAGATAGCGGCACGGCGGCATAATGGTTAGCACTGTTCCAGACTGTCTGATTGGGTGATTGTCTGTGTGGAGTTTGTACATTCTCCCTGTGTCTAAACGGGTTTCCTCCGAGTGCTTCAGTTTCCTCCCACAGTCCAAAGATGTGCAGGTTCGGTGGATTGGCCATGCTAAATTGTCCCTTAGTGTCCAAAGGTGAAGTGGGGTAATGGGGATAGGGCACGGGCTTGCCTGGGTAGGGTGCTCCACCAGAGGATCATTACAGCCTCAATAAGCCGAATGGCCTCCTTCTGCACTGTCGGGATTCTATGATTCTATTCTATGATTTTATGGTTTTCTGGCAAATAATTAACTCAGGCCATTCATTGCAATTGTGCACCTGCCCAATTTCCGTCAAGCAGGTAAGGTTAAACCCTCCCCTCCAGCACTTCCCTAAGTGCTACAGGATTCAATCTTTTTAAAAATAGACGTTTTACTTACCTATGTGTCCAGATGCTGTGAGTTGTGAATCTACTATTCTTCCACTTGCTAGACCCAGGGGTACTCTGCAGTCTGAAATATGAAAGATATCATTACAGTCTAAGTTACCAACATACTATGATGTTTTGGTCCAATTCATATCTTACTTGTTGATGAGATGCAGTATTAAACTCACAGACTGCTTTAAATTAATTTCTCATAGTTTCTTATACCTGGAAAATGACTCATGTTTAGGAAGGTTAGGGGCCACTCCCTTCTCAGTGAGGGAACTAAAACATTTGGAAAAAAAGTTACCTTAAAGGCTATTATAAACATGCCACTTTTTGATGTGAAGAATCTGTTAACAATCCAAAGCATTTAATTAAAAATAAATATTTTAGATTAAAATGTCGGTGGCAGAACCTCAGGTAGTGTTCCAATCCCACTTTTGGCCAATTTATGTCTGAGGTGGGTCTTCGCTAGAGAGCTCTGAAACTAATCCTACTGCTCCCATCTCGCAGCATAACTCTGTATTCTCTTCTGCTTCAATCATTTATTTTTCCTGAAAAGATCTGGATGTGGATGCCCCGCCCCCATTTCTGGCTGACCCCATTTTTGTTGGTTGGAGGAAGGAGGAGAGAGACAGACGGAAAACGCAAGCTCAGGAGGGCCATTTGAAATTGGTGCTGAGTTCAAACAGACACTTTTGCTTTCCCTAAGGTTTCAATCCACAGTGTGACAGTCACAAATTTCGGGAACAGGTATAAGTGCTTACGCAGGGTAGATAATGTTCATTTAAGTGTTGTGATCTGAAGTTATTTAAATCACCATCCTTTAAAATTGAAAAAGCATGGTCGCAGCTTTCAATTGGAGTAAGAAAACAGACACCCTCTTGCTATAGAGTGCTCCAATTGACAGGCCATCTGGTGTAGCTCAGAAAATCATTAGTTACCTGTTCCTGGTGTTTCAATATACTTCATTGTTAACATACCCAGCTGAGCCTGTGAGAAATGCTTGGTTGAGTTTGAATGATCCAGAACATCATATCTCAGCAGTTATCCTTAATAATAACTTTGTCCTTAAGAGCATCCACATTATAAAGGATTGGCTGACAGCCCAGAGCAATAAAACCATTAGCTCAGCATGGAATCTGGTTTGATAAGTGAAGTGAATTGTTGACTTTTCTTGATTGACATTTTTAAGTGGTTATATTATGTTGTTCTTTCTGTGGTCTTTTTGTCAATGTCTCAATGTTTGGACAAGGTTAAGAGGTGTGAAGTTTTTGAAGCCTCAGTTATTGTTAAGTAATAGTTTGTCTGATCGATAATTTTATAGGGTTGTAGAAAGAGCAGTTTTTTTTACAAACAACATTTTATCACACTTGCCATTGTTAATTTATGGCTCATTGGTTAAGTACACGGTGCATACTGGGTGAATGGGCATGGAAGAGGCATGAATTGGCATTCAATTGGTATGGAGAGTATGAGAGGCCATGAGTTGTGGCTGAGGGGCATGAGTTGGCATTGAATTGGCACAGTCGCTATGTGGGGCTATCGATATGAGGGGGGGGGGAGTGGGGGGGTGAGGGGGGGGGGGGGGGGGGGGGGAGAGATGGGGAAGGATGAACTTACATTTCAGAAGTTTCCCAAATCCAAACTGTGGTTCACAATTCCTCTGTCCACATATGCGGATTTTCATGAAGGATAAACAGTGATCAGGAGAGCAACTTTGACTAATTTAGTTGTCCTTCTAAACACATTACATGGACACTGGAAGATCAATTGTAGGACACCTAGTATTGTAGTTGAGATGAGCTAACTCAGCAATACTGGGCATCAACCATGTGATCTTCCTTCTCACTGTTACTAATGATATAAACCCACTGAGTCATTGTCCTTTTAAGATGCACAAAGGAAATGGAATATTTAATATCACCAATTTAGGAAAGCAGATGGACTGTGTGGATAGTAAGCAGTGTGCTGTCAGATTTCATCACTGCCCTGACATAATGTTAAAATAGTCAATGCCATACAATGTGGTTTGACAGATTGAGAGGTGACAACACCATACTGCCTCGGTTAAGACAGAGAGAAGTAAACAGCTTGCTATCTGACTCTATAGTTTACATCAAAGACAAGAGGGATAGACATTGCAGTCTAAAAGAACAAGCCAGGGGCAATGAACCATGGGATCATAGGGAAGCTGACCCAACGCCATGGGAATTGCAGAGCGCAGGGAAATGCCTGCAATGGAACCAGCCAGTTCAGGAATGCAAGATGTGTGCTCCCTACCCACACCTTATCCTGCAATGGCAGATATTGCCAGTGCCAGGAATGGGGGCCCGGAATCCCAGAATCAGTGGAATCAAGTCTGCTTCTCCATGATCCGCCCGCCATTTGTAAATGGCTCTGCAGTCATCCTGGTTCCACGGAAATTTGGCCCAAATCCTTCCTCAGCTTTCCTATCTCCTACAATCTTTAGTCTTGTAAAACTGAATCTCAGCTTCGCCTAATTTACTGCTGTTAGGATCCAGAACCCTACTTCTTGATTCCTCAATCAAATTCCTGTCCCTGTCACATAATTATTCTGATCTTTGCAGTTAATTGATGTAGCTCAGTTGGCGGGACAGCTGGTTTGTGATGAAGAGCAAGGTCGACAGCGGGGGTTCAATTCCCGTACCGGCTGAGGTTATTCATGCCTCCTCAACCTTGCTCCTCACCTGAGGTGTGGTGATTTCAGGTTAAATCACCACCAGTCAGCTCTCTCCCTCAGAGGGGAAAGCAGCCTATGGTCATCTGGGACTATGGTGACTTTACGTTTATCTATTTATCTTCATCTACACATATTCATGATTAACGTGTGAAATTCATAAATATAAGAACTGCAAGGGTTAATGTAAAGTCTAAATCAACCCCTAGAGGGAGCTAGATATACAATTATAAATGACATTGATAAAAGCAAATTACTGCAGATGCTGGAATCTGAAACGAAAGAGAAAATGCTGGAAAATCTCAGCAGGTCTGGCAGCAGAGCTAACGTTTCGAGTCCGCTGACTCTTTGTCAAAGCTAAGACATTGATGCTAAGTGAGAGGTTGAAGAGAAAGCTAGAGAACAGGCTGAAGGAAAGATAGTGTGAGTGAGAGCAGATCATTGTTAATGTGATAGTGTAGAGATTAGTAGTGGATGAGTGTAGATAATATGATTATTATCAACTGTGAATCCAAATAAAATAAGTGTTGAATCCAAATAAGTAGTGTTAATAAATTTATAGCTTTGTTCAATTTAAAGCTATTTGTGGTCTTTGTGAACACTACGCCAGCCATCCTAAAATTAGCAACGCAAAGAACACCGCAAAACGCACAGGAGAATAATACCCACGGGCATTGTAGACGAGGAAAATAGCACGCATCCCTGCCTGTTGGTGTTCAGCAGTCTCACAGTCCACAAGCCAATAACCCACTTTGGCCGGGTACATTTCGATGGTTCCAAATGAACCTATGACAATGAACATAGTAAAATAATTAACATAATTTAAAAATTATAAAAGCAGAACACTACCAAATAAAACCACATTTAAAGGTCCTGCTTATAATAACAATATAATGTGCAGGAACTTTGGCTAATTTAGTTCCCCCTCTAAACTCAGTCCATAGGTACTGGAAGATCAATTGTAGGACACCTACCATTGTGGTTGAGATCAGCTGATTTAACCTGACTGGGGATCAAACATGTCACCTTCACTGTTACTAATTATATAAACCTGCTGAGTGATTGAAGAGTCATTGTACTTTTAAGAAATGGAAGATTTAATATCACCGATTTAGGAAAGCAGATGGAACGTGTGGATAATAAACAGTGTGCTATCAAATTTCATCGCTGCCCTGCCAAAATACAATGCCATACAATGTGGTCTGACGGATTGAGAGGTGGCAGTACCATGCTGCCTATGTTAAGACAGAGAAAAGGAAACTGCTTGTTATCTAATCCTACATTTTTCAGCAAGGACATAGAGGGATTGACATTGCAGTTTAAAGGAACAGGTCATTCAGGAATTCAGACATTAGATAATTATGGCATTAAAATTTGTTGTATAGCCTCTTACAAAATGGTACCTAATGTGTGGTACATCCACGTACACTCTCGTGAGGGGCATTGAATATATCAGAGTGTACTATGGTAACAGATGTAGTGTGTATCGGAGATTGTAATATTATGAAGATATGATGCTTAGCAGTTATATTTTGAAATACTCACCAGGAAATAATGTGTAAATACCCATCCTATGCTCTTTGGATCTTCTCACTGTAAAAGGTTGGCCGTGAAAATGCACACTGTAGATACCAGCAGATCCAACCATGTTTATAAGATACCAGCGGACTAATCGGTTCTGTGCCATTACCAGCCCCGGCAGGGTTTCTGCCACATGCCCATTGATAGCTGCAAGAAAAATCAAAGACTAAAGGAATGTAACTGGACATCTCTAAAGTACAGTCTAGAGTTCAACAGTTAAACAAGTTGGATATTCAACCACCATTATAACTCCATCTTGGATCAGCAGAAAACCTTTTTTCATTCATTCATTGGATGTGAGCTTCACTGGCTGGGACTAGCATTTGTTGCCCACCCTTAGTTACCCTTGAACTGAGTGGCTTGCTAGGCCATTTCAGAGGGCAGTTAAAAGCCAACCACATTGCTGTTGGTCTGGAGTTGCATGTAGGTCAAACCAGTTAAGGATGGCAGATTTCCTTTCCTAAAGGACATGAGTGAATCCGATGGGCTTTTATGATAATTGATGATAATTTCACAGTCAACATCACTGAGACTAGTTTTAGATTCCAGACTTATAAATTGCATTTAAATTCCACCAACTGTCATGTTGGGATTTGAACCCATGACACCAGGGCATTATCGTGGGCCTCTGGATTACCAGTGTAGCGACATTACAATCACACCAGCATCTACCCAATGTGGCCTCCCCAACATGCTGGCTTCTGACAGAAAACTTGAACCAACTAATTTTCTTCTCTTCAGGTCGAATGCCTGTTCCCAACTTGTTTACTTGAAAATCAGGCAAATGGGCCTAAAATATTAAATTTGTGATCAAAATTTGAAACATTAGCCAGCAGCCCACTCAATATCTGGAAATGAGGCTCCAATTTGCATCCCACTGACAACCAGTGGAGGGCCGCCGAAAGGTTGCCAAAAGGGGAAAAATAGAATGAGAGTATAGAGATATATAAAGACAGATTGTCAGAGCTTTTGTAACTATGTAAAGGGAAGAGTGTAGCTAAAGTAAATGTTGGTCTCTTAGAAGCAGAGGAAGGGGAAATTATCATGGGGGAATGAGGAAATGACAGAAGCATCAAACAAATATTTTGTGTCTGTCTTCACAGTAGAAGACACAAGTTCCAAACCAGATATAGAGAACAAACGAAGGGCTAAAAACTGAGGGAATTAAGGACATTAATATCAGCAGAGAACAATTATTGGCAAAATTTCAGGAACTAAATCCGGCAAATCCCCAGGACCTGATGGCCTATACCCTCGGACTCTAAAAGGGATATCTGCAGAGATAGTTGGTGTGGCAGGAATGATTTTCCAAAATTGCAAGATTTGGGAACAGTCCCATTAGATTGGAAGTCGGCAAATGTTACACCACTTTTCAAGAAAGAGGGAGAGAGAAAACAGTGAACTACAGACCAGTTAGCCCAACATCAGTTGTTGGGAAAATGTTTGAATTCATTATTAAGCAAATCTTAACAATGCACTTAGAACATTGCATGATTAGAACAAGTCAACAAAGTTTTACTAAAGGGAAATCCTGTTTGACAAATTTATTAGAATTTTTTGAGAATATAACTAATAGGGTGGATAAAGGGGTGGGTGTAGTACATCTAGATTTCCAAAAGGCATTAATAAGATGGCACACACAAGGTGTGGGATTCTCTGTAGCCCGACGCCAAAATCAGGAACGGCAATCGGGCAGAGATGGCTCCCGATGCCGGAATCAGGGAAGTGCCGATTTGATGATGGGTCGCGATGCTCCGCCCCTCCAAATCAGTGTCATCGGGCCGCGCACAGTCGCAATGCAGTTTGTACATCTTCAGCTGGCCCACCCACGATGATCTGCCTCGGATGGGCCAAGTTCCCGACGGTGCGGACCACGCGTAGTCCCAACGGTTGGGAGCCTGCTGTGCTAGCTGGGGGGAGAGAGGGCATGTGGTCAGTGTCCAGGACTGGCACACTCGACCGAGATCTATGCTGCTGGCCAGGGGGCTTCTGCCAGGGCTGGGAGAGTGGTGGGCGGTGGCTAGGAGGTGGGCTGTGGGGTCGGGGTCGGCGGGTACACGGTCCAGCATGGCCTGCGCCATTTCTTCTGGTGCGACTGGTGCGTGTGTGGGGGGGTCTAGGCATGCACGGCTGCAGCTTGTCAGCCCTACGCATGTGCAGCACGGGTCCCGGTGATTCTCCGACCGTTATCTGCATGTTCTGTGGGTGTTTCATGTGGCTCTGGAGCTAGCCTCTCACCGATACTGGAATCGGTGAGGGTTTTGCACCGATCTTCCCGTCGTCAAACACCACAGATCCTCTATTGGTGTTGGCACTTAGGCTCAGGAACGGAGAATCCATCCAAGGTTAATCGTCAAGATGAGGGCTCATGGACTTGGGGTATATTTTCGCATGGCTATAAGATTGGTTAACAGACAGAAATCAGAGGGTGGGCAAAAAAGAGTCTTTTTCAAGTTGTTAGGCAGTGAATAGTGAAGTGCCACAAGGGTACGTGCTGGTCCTTAGATATTTACAATCTACGGGTAAGATTCTCTGGCCTCCACATGGCACGTCTCTCGGCGGAGGTAGGGGAGCTGCCATAGGCCGGTGGCGGGATCTTATGCATGAACAGCGGAAGATATTGCCCTATATTAATAACCTAAATGAAGAGACAGAAAGTAATTGATGATTAAAGTTTATTGATGATATCAGGCTAAGTAGGAAGGTAAGCTATGGGGAGGAAACAGAGAGGCGGAAATGAGATATAAACAGGTAGGTGAACGGGCAACAATAAGGCAGACAGAGCATAACTTAGGGAAGTGTGACGTTATTACTTTGGTTATAAGAATAAAAAAAGCAGAATATGTTTGAAAAGATGTGAAACTTCTGGGAGACATTGTATGCTGGTACGAGCAACGTAGAAAATCAGCATGCTGCTGCAACAAGCAATGAGGAAAGCAAATGATACGTTGGCTTTTATTGCAAGGAAATTGGAGTACAAGAATAAGGAAGTCTTGCTACAATTATATAGGGTTTTGGTGGGACCACATCTGGGATACTGTGAGCAGTTTAATCTCCACACTTAAGAAAGCATGTACTTGCATTGGAGGTAGTACATAAGAACATAAGAACATAAGAACTAGGAGCAGGAGTAGGCCATCTGGCCCCTCGAGCCTGCTCCGCCATTCAATTAGATCATGGCTGATCTTTTGTGGACTCAGCTCCACTTTCCGGCCCGAACACCATATCCCTTAATCCCTTTATTTTTCAAAAAACTATCTATCTTTACCTTAAAAACATGTAATGAAGGAGCCTCAACTGCTTCACTGGGCAAGGAATTCCATAGATTCACAACCCTTTGGGTGAAGAAGTTCCTCCTAAACTCAGTCCTAAATCTACTTCCCCTTATTTTGAGGCTATGTCCCCTAGTTCTGCTGTCACCCGCCAGTGGAAACAACCTGCCCGCATCTATCCTATCTATTCCCTTCATAATTTTAAATGTTTCTATAAGATCCCCCCTCATCCTTCTAAATTCCAATGAGTACAGTCCCAGTCTACTCAACCTCTCCTCATAATCAGTGAAGGTTCACTCAATTCGTCCCTGGGATGAGGGGATTATCCATTGATGAGAGGCCAAGTAAATTGAATTTATATTCTCTGAAGTTTAGAAGAATGAGTGCTGATCTAATTGAAATCGAAAAGGTTCTGAAGGGGTTTGATAGTGTAGACATTGTTTCTGCTGGTTGTGGAGTCTAAAACATGGAGGCAGAGTCTCAGGATAAAGGGCTGATCATTTAGGACTGAGATGAGGAAATGTTATTACACTCAAAGGATTGTGAATCTTTGGGATTCTCTACACCAGAGGTTGTGGTTTGAATATATTTAAGACTGGGATAGACAGATCATTGGTCTCTCAAAGAATTAAGAGATATGGGTTGGAAAATGGAGTTGAAGCCCAAGATCTGTCCATAGAATCCCTACAGTGCAGAAGGAGGTCATTCGGTCTATGAGGTCTGCACTGACCCAGGCCCACTCTCCCGCCCATACCCGCAACCCCATGCATTGATCATGGCCAATCCACCTAACCTGCGCATCTTTGGACACTGAGGGGCAATTTAAAATGGCCAATCCACCTAATCTGCATACAAACAAGGAGCAGGAGTAGGCCATTCAGCCCCAAATGGACAACTTCACATTTACCTTTGTTGAAACACATCTGCCGCAGTTTGGCTGACGCTTGTCTCATTATAACTTTATACCAACATCTAATCTACTTACTATGCCACCAATTTTCAAATCATCAGTAAACTTTATTTGACTCTCTATTGTGTTAAATTGGTCATCAGTAAATATAAAGACCAGTTAACAGCCCAGCACAGGTATTTGGAGACCAGCCACCTCTTACTACTTTGAGTTTTCGTCCCTGTTTTGGTGAGTTTTGCCACAGTGGAGACGGCCCCCCATTGGCTGCCAGTGGGATCTTCTCGTTCCGCTGAAGTCAATGGCAATTTGTATGGCTCACTGACTGGGTCCTGCTGCCAGGGTCCCACTGCCAGGGTGCCCACTGCCAGGGTGCCCACTGCCAAGGTCCCACTGCCAGGGGGCCCACTGCCAGGGAACCCATAGCAGTATCGACTTCAGCCGGACCAGCCGGCGTTTGAGCAGCAACTTTGTAATTGAATATAATAAAAATAGATAGTGCGTTTTGGCCAATTTATGCAATTACCCAATTGAATCAAAGCAGATGATTATAACCAAAGATAGTTTGCAACTTGAGTTTTGCGCCTCAACGTCTATTGAGCCATCTACCAGAAATGATACACATTATGGGGGAAATTGTGATCATGTGCCCTCATGCTCAATTATTAAGTTCTGCCCATGCCAAACATTTTTGTATTCATTCAAAAGCTGAAATTAATTGATGAACCCTTACCGTGAAATTTATTGTTGTTTTGAAATGCAGGGTCCTCTGGCCTGACATGACAAGGGGAATTGCAGAACATTTTGATGTTGTCTTCTAAGTACCAGCTTTTGTTTTCATCAAACGTCATGAAAAGCAGGGAGAATTCCTGAATCTTGAGCTTCCCATTAGAGATTTTGTGCAGCGTCCCTCTTCTACAGATGATTAGAGGACCAATCAAACCCGTATGGATGTCTCGTTCCTGATTAGAAAAATAGCACAAAAATGTGACTCTAACAATGCAGCCTGCACCATGTGACCCTTTGTGCTTACAGCAACAGAACCTTCTTCTCATTCAGCAGGATGAAGCAAGAGATTGTTTCAATGGGAAGCTGAACAGCAGAAAAGCTCAACTTAGCTTGAAAGACTTGAGTTCAAACTTCTGTAAAGGTTTTGTATCAATAAGCCAAGATAGAAATAAGCCAGAAGGCCAAGTGATATTGCCTACAGCTTCAACTCACCAAAAATCTTTGCAAACCTTGACTTACCGGGTTGACATCTGAGTAATATGTCCAGGCTCTGCAGTCAAAGTCTTTCTCAGTGGGTGCTGATCCCTTTATTACATTCCAGATGTAAACCTTTGTGTTATTTGGATGAACAATATCATCAGCCTTTCTAGGCCAGTCTTGCAGCTTCTCTTGTTCATATTTGTATTCAAGTGGTATCTCACGTGCCACACCATGGGCATGAATGGAGAAAGGTCTGGAGGCCATATTCTTGAACTTCACCTATGTACATATATATGGAATAGTTTTACACCCACATAATTCAATAGCTTTCAAATCTACGTCTTACTTACCCAGTTGTTTTGTCTCTGTCAGACTAAATGGTCTTTTCAATCTAAAATTACCAGTCTACTCTGTAGTTTGGATTCTGTAGTTTCCACTGAATGAGCACCCAAATTGTAAACTCTTGTGATGCCCAGCAATAATGGCAGCATGATTATTCTAATTAGGTTATAGTTGCCAAAAACAATGAGAGGGGTTTACCAGCTCTTGCCATTGGTGGGATCTTCCGGTCCTGCCAAAGTTGACCCCTGAAGTCGACCTGTGCTGCGGGTTCCCAGGCAGTGGGACGGGTGAACCATGCAAAACTCTATTGACCTTTGGCAGGAGTGGAAGAGCTCGCCAGCAGCCAATAGCAGGCTGCCTCTGCTGCAGAAAAGCCCACTGTGAGGGGGCGGGGGGCATTGTGTGGAATTCATTACTACAGGAAGTAGTTGATGCTAAAACATTGAATATATTCAAGAGGTGGCTAGATATAGCACTTGGGGAGAGTGGGATCAAAGGCTATGGGGATAAAGCAGGATTAGACTATTGAGCTGGGTGATCAGCCATGATCGTACTAAATGGCGGAGCAGGCTCGAAGGGCCAAAAGGCCTCCTCCTGCTCCTATCTTCTATGTACGTATCTATGTATATAGGTACACAGCTAATGACTGCACAAAAAAAGTAATGAACCAATTATATGCAATTATATGTATAGATTGGAGAAACTGAGGTTATTCCCCTGAGGGCAGAGAAGGATGAGAGGAAATTTGAAAGAAATGTTTAGATAGAGTCAATAAAGAGAAACCTGTTTCCAATTATTGAAGGTCAATAACCAGTGGGAACAGGTTTAAGGTGATTGGCACACAAACCAGAAATGATATGAAATTTTTACATAACAAGTAGTTAGGATTTGAATGCATTGCTTGATAAGTTGGTGACTACAGATCCAACAGTAGCCTTCAAAATGGAATTGATAAATATTTGAAGGAGAAAAATCTTACAAGGATATGGGGAAAAAGCCAGGAGTCAGACTAACTGGATTTTTTCTTTGAAAGAGACAGCATAGACTTGATGGGGTGAATGGCCTCCCACTGTGCTGTACGTTTCTATGATTCTCTTCTCTGAACCATCTAATTGGAGCCCCGTTGGCCTTATATATTGTGATTGATCACAATGCAATTGATGTTAGCTTCAGGGTATTAATGTTGTCGTGTTTTTTGTGCCCACGATTTCTGCCCTCATTTTGACTTACCCCAATTACGTTACATTCCTATTGCATTAAACTACCTTGTGTGTCTGCTGCTTCATTTCTCACCAAGCCCTGAAATAGCAGCAAATCTGAACTTTGGAATTAACTGTGTCACTTTGGAATGTGAAAGTGTAGTACTGTAGATGGTTGCAGTCCATGACTGGTTACTGTGAAATTTCGGAGCTGAAGATAGCATCCAGTGTTGTTGTGCATGTCACAACACCAAATTTAACTCAAATTAGATGAACTGAGCAAACAAATGAATTTGAGAAACATTTTGTTCAAGTCTTGATTTAACGTGTGCCGACTGGGAAGATGGCGGTCATTTCCAATAGTGTGGGGTGGAATGAAAACTTGAGAAGAAAGAATCATGCCTTTTGGTGACAAACGGCAGCCTAGGCCAAATGAATAAAGAATGTGGGGGGGAGGGAGGCAATTTACTGGAGAACAGAATCATGCAAAGGCCGAATAAATGCAAGTTAAGGAAGTCCATTACAAATTCATTGAAGTTAGCTCCTAATGTGATGTCACAATTTGACACTTAACTTTCTGACACTGTTACAAAATAATTTTGTAGAACTGTGAAGTAATGGATTTTGATCAAAGTGCTTCGTTTATAAGAAAATTACAGCTCAATGTTCAACATTGACTCATAACAAAATATGTGAATTCTTTAGTTTCAGATTTGGTAGTAACATAGTACTTGGGCGGGATTCTCCCGTACCCGGCGGGGCAGGGGGTCCTGGTGGGACGGAGTGGCGTGAACCACTCCGGGTCGGCCCGCCACAAAGGTGCGGAATGGCGCCACGCCAGCTGGGGCAGAAGGGACTCCGCCGGCCGGCACGGGTCCGCGCAGGCGCGGGAGCGTCAGCGGCTTCTGACGTCATCCCCGCGCATGCGCAGGGGAGGGGGGGTTCGCCTACGCGTCGGCCATCGTGGAGGCTGACATGGCCAATGCGTGGGAGAAGAGTGCCCCATGGCACAGGCCCACCCGCAGATCGGTGGGCCCTGATCACGGGCCAGGCCACCGTGGGGGCACCCCCTGGGGCCAGATCGCCCCGCGCCCCCCCTCAGGACCCCGGAGCCCGCCCGCGCTGCCAGGTCCCGCCGGTAAGGGACCTAGTCTAATCTACGCCGGCGGGACTGGCAATGAACCAGCAGGACTTCGGCCCATCGCGGGCCGGAGAATCGCCGTGGGAGCCGCTGCAAGCGGCCACCGACTGACACGGCGCAATTCACACCCCCACCGAACCTCCGGAACCGGAGAATTTGGCGGCTGGTGGGGGCGGGTTTCACGCCACCGCCACCCTCCCCGGCGATTCTCCAACCCGGCGGGGTTTGGAGAATCCCGCCCCTTATTTTTGCCTTTCAGAAGCCCTTCCAGCGCAGTGAGACAAATAATTAAAAAACAATATGGATTGAATTAACAATGTTTTTTTAATTCATTCATGGGTTTGAGCATTATTGGCAGTATGCATTGACTGAGTGGCTTGCGAGGCCATTTCAGAAGGCAGTCAAAAGTAGGCCAGACAAGGACGGCAGATTTCCATCCCTAAAGGAGCATTAGTGAACCAGATGGGATTTTACAACAATCATGTAATAGTTATCATTAAACTTTCAATTCCAGAACTTTACTGAATTCAGATTTCACCATCCATCACTGTGGGATTCAAACCTGGTCCCCCAAGCATTATGCTGGATTGCTGGATTACAAGTCTAGTGTCAATAGCACTATGCCACAGCCTCCTCATTATGCTAGTGCATCTTCATAAAACATCCTGAAAGTAAGTAAGGGTCTTGATGTGCTTCATGAGGTGAAAATATTTGTGGTTGGATGATTTATGAAATTGGACAATGTGGACATGGCCAAAGAAGTAGGTTCTATGCAGGCTTCTCTAATTCTGGCCTCATGTTTATTCCCAGGTATAATTGCTCCACCAAGATGTTGTAGCCTTCGCCTCGTTGATCGCCCGAAGGGGGATCCTGTTATGGTGGAGATCAACCTCTCCACCCTGTGCCCTGGCGTGGCGGGGGAACCTGCTGGAATTCCTGACTCTTAAGAAGGTCAAATTTGAACTGAGGGGAAGGACGGAGGGGTTCTACAATTCACGGGCGTCATTCATGATGCACTTTCGAGAATTGGATTACATCGAACATTGGGGGATTTTTGTCATTTGTTTATGTTAACATGAGGGCTAATGTTTGGGGGTTTGGTGGGAGATGGGATCGTTGTTATTGATATGAGGATTGACATTGCATTCGTTGCCGATCAATGCTTATTGTTGGGTGTAAATTTGGGAGAAAACGTAAAAAAGGAGGAGAATAAAAATATTTTTAAAAAAAAGAAATAATTGCTCAACTTGGTGAGCAAGCATTCAGTCGCCCATGCTCCAAGTTCTGGAATACCCTCCCTAAATCTCTCGGCTTCTCTTTAAGACACATCTTAAAAGCTACCTCTCTGACCAACCATTTCATCATCTGAACCAATATATCTGTGTGTCTTGGTATCATACTTTGTTTTATAAGGAACAATGTGGTAAGTTTATGTTAAGGGTAAAAAGTTTCTTTATCTTTTAAAAATAAATATAAAGTACCCAGTTCTTTTGTGCGAACCACTGCGCCACAGTGCCACCCAAAAGTGTCTTTATGTTAAAGTTATAAAAGTTATTGTTGTTATAGCAAGTTGAACGAGAGCTTTCAGAACATGGAGCCAATATGGCTGAGGTTAAGGGGCCGGAATTCCCATTGACAGCAGCGGGAGAAGAAAATCCCGTTCTCAGCGTATTGTGCAAGCCTCCTGTTGCCGAGAAACATCCAGCTGGGAAAATGGAGAATTCTGCCCATGGTGGTGTGGTGGTAATGTCACTGTACTAGTAATGCAGAGGGGACGTGGATTCAAATCCCACCATGGCAGCTGGTGGAATTTAAATTCAATTAATAAATTCTGGAACATAAAACTCATATCAAAAATAATGGGCGTGAAACTATAATTGATTGTCATAAAAACCCTTCTGGCTCACAAATGTTTTTTTGGGAAGGAAATGGACCGTCCTTATCTGGTCTGGCCTACATGTGACTCGGCAAACCCACAGCAATTAGATTGACTCTTATCTGGCCTCTGAAGTGGCCGACCAAACCACTCAGTTGAAGGGTAGTTAGATATGGGCAACAAATGCTGGCTTTGCCAGCGCTACCCACATCCTATAAAAGAATAAATAAATAAAATAACTCATGGCAACTGACAGTTTTGTGGGAGAGGGAGATGCAACAAAAGCCGAAGAGGGGAGAATGTATTCAGGAACATTGTTTCCAACTAGTTGGATAGTGCACAAAGTCCCAAGGTGAGCGCTTTTAGCCGCGTGTTTCCAGGTGCTCGTAGCACCGGGAAACACATGACTACACAACGCAATTTGCATTGTATAAGGGGCCTCAGCAGGGAATACGCGACCGAGGCCACACATGGTCCCATTTTGTACACTGAGGAGTTCCGTTCGCCGGAACGCCCCAGTATAGCGAGAGATCAAGACACCATTTTTAAATGGCGTCACGATATCCCCAGCCCCAAAATGACCCCCTACAACTCTCAGCCTGAACGCAGTCTGGGAGGGTCCCTGTCCCCCACAACCCCCGCCCCCCCACACCCCGCCCTCTCCCAACACCCACAGAGGCAACCCTCAGCCCAATCACGGGTGCACAGAAAATGCCATCTTGACAGTGACAAGCTGGCACCCAGGTGACACTGCCAGGTTGTCCAGGTGGCACCAGTAGTGCCAGGGCACCACCCTGCTCAAAGGGCATGCAGCTGGGGGCCTCCAATCCCCAGGAAGACCCCCACAGTGTCATCCCATTTGGTCCCTGATTGTGGAGACCAATACCAAACGGCGCTCATCTAATCTCTCTAAGTCGAAGGGGATAGATCCAAAGCCTCAGGAACCTCGGGAATCTGCACATTAAAGTGAGACTAGCTGTCTTGCTTTAATATGCAGATTTGCCAAAGTGTGATCCCACCCACAATGGACAGGATTTATATCGCAACGCCTCGTGAGATCTAACGCGATCTCGCGAGGCATTGAGAGCCAGGTAGATCCTGGAAGCAGAGTCTCCTAACTTTTATTGGCCATGCTGTACTGCGGCGAGCTGACTTTCAGGCACATAGAGTAGAGAAAGTTCAAGAGGTAAGGATAGATGAGGCTATGGAGGGATTTACAAAGAGAACAATGAGCTAACATGCATTACCATGTTGACCGAGTGAACTCAAGAGTTGTAATGGACTAGAATCGAGACAATTGTATAGACCTCGTGCTGTGCAGGGAGGAATCATTAGTGGGTTTGGCTGTGGGAGAAGAAGTTAGCAGAAGAGTAATAGAATGTGGAGTAGGCAGGCGATTGGTAACGTGAACTAAGAATGATGACAAAAGGAGAGTCAGAATGTGATGGAAGATGTTCAGCAAATTAAAATGAAGAGAACACTGAGTTAATAATAATAATCGCTTGTCACAAGTAGGCTTCAATGAAGTTACTGTGAAAAGCCCCTAGAGTTCCAAGGTAGTCACAGAAATATTTGGATTGCCACAGATTGGATTGATGACCTCCTGAAATCCAGTTTAAGGTGAAACTGAATTTTGAGTATGCATGTTAGCCCTGAGATCAATTTGTAAAATATCATTTAAAATCTATATATTTATTTTAAGGTTGGTGACTCACCACAATAACATCATCGACTTCAGCACTGATGACAGGCCCAAGAATGCCCAAATGTTGTTCACCTTCTCCACGGACTATGGGATGTTTGAACATGCTGTCCTTGTATTGCAGAAACACTGCCTTCTTGAATTTGCTGCCAAGACTCTGTCTTGGAGATTGCTTCCTCTGCCTATGTGACATTGGCATCAGTTTAATCTGACGTTGAGCTGATTAAATTTGCTCCAGTGACAGCCATTAGTGAGTGTAAATATTATTTAAATATATATGTATATTTATATATTATCTCTTAAATATATCATACATATTTACATTCTGTACAATATCTTCAGTATCATGCCCAGTAATTTACTGGGCAGTAATCCAGGAAATAGCACAAATATCTATTTGAAACTCAAAATACCCAGTAAAGTGCTCTACTCCTTAATATTTAGTCAGTAAATCCTGCAATACTTAATGAATGCCTAACTTAGACATGTATTAAATAACAGTGAAACAATACTCCTCTGACAAAAGATCAGTAAGATATCTCATAAACCCTCAATTAAAAACCTTGACTATCTTTTAATATTAGGGGCTGGATTCTCTGCACCCTGACGCTGAAATCCGTTTTCTCGCATGAAATCGGACCGACTGCACTTCCGTTATTCTCCGCCCCATACTCGTACTCAGGGAGTACGCCGTGCCGAGTATCCATGGCCTGAGGTAATGGCCTGAGGCCCGCCTCGCTATTCTCCGTCCCCGACCGGCTGAATTCCCGACGGCATGGCTCTAATGTGGTCCTGCTGTTCGGGAACCCCACGCGGCAGCTGCTGACTCAGTCCGGGGCCGCCACAGTCGGGGGAGGGCCAATCGGACGGCATGAGGTGCTTAATTCGTGGCTGGGGGCGATGTGTGCGGGCGGTCAGGGTCGGGCGAGCGGCCGATGCGGGGCACTATATCGGTGGTCCAGGTCCGCGGGCTCAGTCCACCATGGAGCGTAGCATGGTCGCTGGAGACCACCACCGTGTGCATGTCTGGCCTCTGACCCGGAAGTGCTGGGGGCCGTACCGGCAGCTGTAGCTGCGAGCTCCATGACAGCTGCCTGATAGCCCCCTGCAAGACGTGAATCTGTGGACTTTTGACATCAGTTTTCCTGGTGTAAAAGTACACAGTTTTCACGACAGCATGGGGACATAGTCCCAAAAACGGAGAATCCAGCCCTATATGTTTTTGAATTCGTGAAGGGGATTTTCCAGCTCTTCTCACCAGCAGGATTTCCGTTCTACTGATGGCGAACCACTGCCACGGAATCTCGGCAGCGTGGGGTGGATCCCATTGACAGCAGCAGGCCCAGAAGATACCGTTACCGGCCAGTGGTGGGCAACACACTGAAAATCCCGCCCCATGCTTAATCTCTTTTGCTGCAATTCTAGTCACACAGTATTCCCCAGTCAAGACGGTGGGCATGTGACAGAGACACTTGAATATTACTGTAGAGTAGAGCTGAACACTATGCATTGACCACCGTAAATACAAATGGAAATTCCTTTCTGCTTATCAAGCTATTCATGGGTCACAGTCACAAAAACATGAATAGCTGGAATTTGAAGCTGTCATAATTTGATATGAGTGAGGTACTTTTTCCTCACAAGTTGAGGATTACATTTCCATTCCTCTGATAATGCTGGACCAAATAAAAAGAATATTGGATCAGTAATGTTTAAAAATAACGAGCGTTTAAAATTTGAGCATATTAAGATTTTGTCCAGTGGTTGGTCTGTCTGCCACACAAAACTGAGGCTGCAGTTGTGAGACAATTCAATCTTTACCAATCATTCACTGGTAGGCACATCAAAATAGCCTTGAATGTATAAAAGATGGGGCGTGAAATTTGGTTCAATCACGAATTTGGAGGCCCTCTTGTGAGGCTGCAAATTGTGCAGTGGCCCACAGGTAGTTTGGACATTCCGAATTCGCTCTCTGTGTATCCAAACAGGCGCCGGAATGTGGCTTTTCATTTCATACAGTAACTTCATTGCAGTGTTATTGTAAGCCGACTTGTGGCAATAAAGATTATTATTATCATAAGACCATAAGACATAGGAACAGGAGTTCAGCCCCTCAAGCCTGCTCTGCCATTCAATAGGATCATGGCTGATCCGAGATTCGTTGAATCAGTGCAGAAGGAGGCCATTCGGCCCATCGAATCTGCACCCCATCCAGACCCACACCCTCACCTTATGCACGTAACTCCACCCAACCTACATATCCTTGGACACTAAGGGGCAATTTAGAATGGTCATTCCACTTAATCTATACTTCTTTGGACTGTGGGAGGAAACAGGAGCACCTGGAGGAAACCCACCCAGACAGGGGGAGAAAGTGCAAACTCCACACAGTTACACAAGGCCTGAATTGAACCTGGGTCCCTGGCGCTGTGAGGCAGCAGTGCTAACCACTGTGCCACCATGCCACCCATATCCACCCATCCACTTTCCTGCCCTATCCCCAGAACCCTTGATTCCCTTACTGATCAAGTTCTCAGCCTTAAATATACACATGGATTCTGCCCCCATACCTCTCTGTGGTAAGGAGTTCCAAAGACTCACAACCCTTTACAGAAGAAATTCCTCCTAATCTCGGTCCTAACTTGCACCCCTTTATTCTGAGACAATGCCCTCTGGTCCAAAACTCTCCCATGAGGAGAAATATCCTCTCAGCATTTACCCTATCAAGCCCCTTAAGAATCCCATAGCTTTCAATGAGATCACCTCTCATTCATCCTGTGAAGGGTGCTCATGTAGGGGTGCTGAAGCTCCCCAACTGACCAGATGAGTCATTCAGGATCCTAGTCTCAGAATCAACTACATCACTCTCACCTTCAGGAAAATTTCTATCATATTACGGTCACTCATCCCCAAAGGGTCTCGCACAACTAGATTGCCAATGATTTCATTCTCATTACACAATACCCAGTCCAGGGTGGCCTGTCCTCTAGTCGGTTCCTCAGCATATTGGTCCAGAAAACCATCCCGTATACATTCCAGGAATTCCCACTCTATGGTATTGTAATTAACTTGATTTGCCCAATCTATATGCAGGTTAAAATGACCCATAATTACAGATGTTCCTTTATCGCATGAGTCTCTAATTTCTTGTTTAATGCCATTCCCAAGATCATCACTAGAGTTTGGGGGTCTATACACAACACTCACGAACATTTTTTGCCCCTTGGTGCTTCGCAGCTTGACCCATACAGATTCCACATTGTTGAAGCTAATATCCTTCCCCACTATTGTGTTAATTTCCTCTTTAACCAGCAATGCAAACCCTTTTTTTTGTCTGTCCTTCCTAAATACTGAATATCCCTGTATGTTCAGTTCGCAGCCTTAGTCACACTGCAGCCATGTCTCCGTAATCCCGATTATATCACACCCATTTTCATCTATTTGCACAATTAGTTCATCCGCTTTATTGCGAATACTCCGCGGATTAAGGCACAAAGCCTTTAAGCTTGTCTTTTTAACATTAATTGTCCCACTCCCAATATTTTTCACTGTGGTCCTGTTTGAATCTGGCCCTTGGTTTATCTGCCTTTTACTTTTCTTATTCTCCTTTCTGACTTTTCATTTTGTCCTTGATTCCTCCTCCTCTGACTGCATAGGTTCCCATCCCCTGCATTTTTAGTTTAAACCCTCCCCCAAAACTCTTGAGATTAAACAAGCAGTTGGATTGAATAGGAATTCTACATGTGCAGTCTATTGTTAACTGGTTACATCTTATTTAATATGTCCACCTTTCTGAAGCAAAATTGATACTCACTTACCTGTGCTTGAAAGCTCCAGCTGTTTCTTTCTCTTCATAATCCCATAACAGTTCCACAGCTGCAATGTAATAGTATTTGGACTGTGAATTGGAAGTTCGTAGGATGTAGCTTGGATCCTCCTCTGGGCACCACTCACTGCTGGAGAAAGCTCCAAAGTTAGTATCATGTATGCCTGTGTAGCTGGACTCGTCACCAGCTCCACTTTCTTCTGAATAGTCATCATATTCAAGAGTTTCTTCCCTGACTTGTGTGGAATTGATTACAGTTTTTGTGGTTGATGCTTCATTAAATGATGTCTGATTGGATGTTATACCTTCAGATTCCCTGAAGGTTCCAGCTGTATCATTATCCCATAAGTTCATTCCCTCTGTTCCATTGCTAATTTCCCGTTCAAATGTAAATGCTTTGTGAAGCTGGGTCTTTGCGATCGCCCCATCATCCAGCTTTTGGTTTTGATTTGATTGCAATTTGTCGGTCAATGTGATCCGGTTTTTTTTAAGGACCTGTTTTTCATAGAGGAAGACCTGTTTTCCATCTGTTTGAGTAAAGGTCAGGTTAGCTTCTGGGCTATCATGAAAAGGTATCTCTCTCATGCGGTTCGTCTGCACAAGATCATCCGAGCTGTAGTTTGTTTTAATTAACTCATCAATTTCTCCATTCTTACTGTGTTTATTAACTCTACTGTCCTTGGTGAAGGCAGAGTGCATTTTATCAGATTCTTTTGTAGTTTGCTTCTTGTTGGTTTCAGATGGATCATCGAGATCCTTTCTAATAGTTTGATTCAGTTCATTGGGGTCTTTGGACAAACGGTTACCATGATTCGAAAAGCGATTTTCTTTCTTTTCCTGAGCATATCCCTTACCTAAGGTGTGATGTTGCTTTTGCCGGCAATGTGACCAGATAGGGTCTTGCTCAATCATATTTTCCACATCATTGGTGATGTTCATGAGTTCCTCCAGTTCAATTTCTTCTGTTATATTATTGTTGTGCGTCTTGAATGCTCGTGGTCTGAAAAGAAGTTGCATCATTTCTTCTTCAAGTACGTTTCCATTAGCCTCGTCAGGGTCAATTTCCTGAAGGAAGTCTTCCACCATTTCCTCATCATAATCACAGTTACGAACTCTGAACTTTGCCCTCATGCCCTGAATTTGATATTGATAATTGAGGGGCTCCACGAGCCACAAACCTGAAGGTTGAGAGGTAAAGGGAGTAATAAAATAAAACTATTGAGTTGGAAAGAATACATTTTTACCTAAATTAAGTGCAACCAAGCATATCAGGTTTCATTTCATAATTTCTCAGTTTTGAAAGTGACATGGTTGGGATGTCAATCGTTGAATAGTACAACACAGAAGGAGACCATTGGGCCCATCAATTCTGTGCTGTTGTTTCAAAGAGCAATCCAGCTAGTTCCACTCTGCTGTTCTTTCCCCATTTCCCTGAATTTTCTTCTCCTTCAAGTGTTTATCCTATTCCCCTTTGAAGGTTACTGTTGAATCTGTATGCAAAACCCTTTCAGGGATCGAGTTCCAAATCCTAACTACTTGCTGCATAAAATGTTTTTCCTCATGTCACCTCTGGTTCTTTTGTCAATCTTCTTTTGTGATTCACCTGTTGTGACTCGGTTGAGGACTCTGGGTCTGTACTCATTGGAGTTTTGAAGGATGAGCGGGATCTTATTGAAACTTACAGGATACTGCGAGGCCTGGATAGAGTGGACATGGAGAGGATGTTTCCACTTGTAGGAGAAACTAGAAGCAGTGGGCACAATCTCCGACTAAAGGGACAATCCTTTAAAACAGAGATGAGGAGGAATTTCTTCAGCCAGAGGGTGGTGAATCTGTGGAACTCTTTGCCGCAGAAGGCTGTGCAGGCCAAATCACTGAGTGTCTTTAAGACAGAGATAGATAGGTTCTTGATTAATAAGGGGATCAGGGGTTATGGGGTGAAGGCAGGAGAATGGGGATGAGAAAATATCAGCCATGATTGAATGGCGGAGCAGACTCGATGGGACAAGTGGCCTAATTCTGCTCCTATGTCTTATGGCCTTATCGTCTGGTTATCGAACATTCAGTCATTGTTTTTTATTTACTCTATTTACTTCTTCTAGTAAAACACCTCTGATTTTAAACACCTCCATCAAATCTGCTCTTAGGAGAATGTCCTCAGATTCTCCTGTCTATTCACATTACTGTCATCTCTGTGCATTCTGCATGGAATTGTGAGTATATACAGAACTTTCTCACTGGGAAAAGGACAGAGCAAGAACTATTAGGACTTCTTTGACAGCTTCCCAAAGCCACAACTTATACGATTTAGAAGGACAAGAGCAGCCAGCATAGAGGAAAACCATTGTCTTAAAGTCCTCTCCAATTCACACACCATCCTGTTTTGGACATATTTTGGCTGTTCCTTCAATACCACGGGATAAAAATCGCACCCCGACCAACAGAACGGGAGTTAAGTCAGAGATGCACATTTGCACCAGAAACACAAACTGTTGCAGCTACATGCCAACAATTTTGTATTAATCTAAAAGCCCCCTAAACACTGACAGTGGTATATCCTCAATAACAGCTACTCACATTTACGTAGCATCTTTAATGTAGAAACTCATCACAGAGGTTTAATCAGACAAAGCTAAGCCAAAGGTGCCAGTAAGGGCCATGAAAAGCTTGGTCAACAAGAGATGAGGTGTAAAGGATTAGGTCAGTGAGTATCAGAGTGTGGGACTTAAGCAGAAAGCATGTTCACACACTACTTCTCCTGTCTGGAACCCCCCAAGACACTGCTGTTGCCTAAAGTCTATGCAAATGTTGAGTAAGCTATTGGTGTGTTAGGCAAGCTGGGTCGATGTGGACTGCACTTGATGCAGTGTAGCGAGAGACAGACCTCCAACACTTGATAAGATGCAACACAATTTTATTTAACGTCTTAACTACTATACATGTTCAACTGTGGGTTGACACTATACTGACTTGACTGGAGACCCAGTACTAGCTTGACCAGACTTACTAGCTACCGCATGGTGTTTGCACTGGCTAGCTCACGAACTCTGACTGTTTCAGTGGCTGGGTCCAGAGAGGGTGGGAAAACTGGTGCCCTCTGGCTTTATAGTGGTAGTGTCCTGTCTGGTGATTGGCTGCTGTGTTCTGTGTGCTTACTGGTCATCCTGTGTGTCAATCACTGCCTGTCTGCACTCCATTATGTACATAGATGTATATTATGACATCTCCACCCCGTTTTTTTTTAGATAATAAATATTAAGGTGCGTGTGCGTGTGGATGTGTATATGTGCCTCACTATATACAGAATGTGTTAAAATGAACTTATATACATAGGATGGTGTCGCTAGTGCAGATATAGGGCAGATGAAACGGTAAAACGATATTTACAGAGGTCAAAACGATGAGGTAACAAGATGTACAAATGTTCAGTCTATAAATTTAGTCTTTGAAGCGGGCGACGAATTCTGGTTGATCGCTGCAAGGGTGGATCAGGGGCCGCCTGCACTTGGATAGGCAGGACTGCTGCCAATGGGGTGGTCGCAGGGGCCGGCAGGATTGCTGGTAGATCGGTGGCCTCTTGGTAGGGCACGTCCGGAGGAAGCATTGTGGGTGGCGGGGTATTTCGGTCAGGTGGCGATTATATACATAGATGTATATAATCCCACTCCATTATATACATAGATGTATATTATGACAGCTATTACTTGCTCAAGCAAGGTTCTTGGAACTTTCATTAGGCTGTGGGAAAGCTAATTTTCATATTGTTAGTCCAGTGCAATTTAGTAAAATCACTTACTTCCGGAAACTATCAAAACTAAATTCAGCATATGAATGGTTGCAGTTTTGTCTGGGTGTTATAAAATTCCTTAATTCAACAAAGAATAGTGTTGACACAAAATTCAAAAACTGACTCATTTCATTTTTGTACAGAACGTAGATCAGTAATGATGAAGAAAGAGTTCATGCGAATGCTTGTTTGCAAACAGACTTACTAATAAAAATATGGACAGCATGGTGGTGCAATGGCTAGCACTGCTGCCTCATGGTGCCGAGGACCAGGGTTCAATCCTGATCCCAGGTCACTGTCTGTATGGAGTTTGCACATTCTCCCTGTGTCGGTGTGGGTCTCACCCCCACAACCCAAAAAGATGTGCTGGTTGGTGGATTGGCTACGCTAAATTGCCCCTTAATTAGAGAAAAAAAGAATTGGGTACTCTCAAAATTAAAAAAAAGCTAATAAAAATATGGACTACAGATGGGCCATGGACTGTTGTAACTCTAGTTGGAATCAGACAGTACCCCTTCGGAAAGTGGTGTAAGACCTGGTTGTGCCAGCACTCTGCCACTTGCTGGGTTTTGTGACGTGCAAAAGGGCAAAACCTCTTGTTAGGGGGCCAAGGGGTGAGGACCAAGCCAGAGCAAGGTCTCCCTATGCAAGATGCCACCACTTACTTGGATTCAGCATATCAGCTTAAGGTAAAGTGGTTTGGGCCTTACACCAAAGAAAGGGGGGGCATTATATTTTCTTGATTTGTTCCCTTAAGATGTCATAGCTGGCCGTAGGGGCCAAATGGGTGCTAGAAATGCACCCCCAGTGTCTGCTTGCAAATTCTATATTGTCCCACTGCCCCCTCCACATACCCTGGTGTAGGATTAGAATCCCCTCCGACTAGACCCTATGAAAAACCCCAAAACTAACAGACAACAAAGTCAAACCTCAAAGCTTTGGAGAGAGTGCTGATGAGGTTTACCAGGATGTTGCCTGGTCTGGGGGGGTGTTAGCTATATGGACAGACTGAATACACTCGGACTGTTTTCATTAGAACGACGGAAGTTGAGGGGCGACCTGATAGAGGTCTGCAGGATTATTAGGGGCATGGATAGAGTGAATTGGCAGGCACTCTTACCCAAGTGTGGAGGGGTCAGTCACTAGGGGGCACAGGTTTAAGGTCCGAGAGGCAAAGTTTAGAGGAGATGTGCAAAGCAGGTTTTTTACACAGAGGGTGGTGAGTGCCTGGAAGGTGTTGCCAGGGGAGGTTGTGGAAGCAGATACATTAACGGAGGTCAAAAGGCATCTCGACAAATACATGGATAGGATGGGTATAGAGGGATACGGCACTAATAAGTGCTGAGGGTTTTGGCCAAGGGTGGTATCATGACCTGTACAGTCTTAGAGGGCCGAAGGGCCTGAACCTGTGCTGTATTGTTCTTTGATCAAAACACACAGAGGCAGGCTATACTGTAAGGAGTTAATTCCAAACATTCCAACATGGCAGCAGAACTGATACTATTAAAGGAACAGAAATCACGACAATATCACAACAATGACACAAGGTAACTGCCATCTGATAACCCAATCAAGAAGCTGAGGAGACCGTTCATTGTTGCCACCAAACTGCCTCAGACAACAGTCAACACACAAGTGTTCATCGCAGTCAAGGAAGAGAGAGACTTTCACATGCATACAGCTTTGGAGCCATAGATACCTCATGTTATTGGAGTTCATTGGTTTGGGTTATGAAAATAACGTCAGCACTGAGTCTGCACCAGGGCATGTAATAGACTAAAAGATTGAAAGATGCTAAGCACTGAAAACACAGCAGGATGGCTCCAGGGAATGTTTATTCTGATAAGAATCACCTTAAAATGGACAAGACTGAAGAATATGGCAGTGCAGACAAGAAAGAGCGTCAGGAACGGTCAAGCTAGCATGCGGACCTGCAATTCACACTGGAAAGACCAACTGTGTAGGGGGTTGTAAGTTATCTGCCAGATCTGAAGGGTATTGGGGATGAGGGTTTTTTTAGGCAACTTAAGGATAACAACCAAATCCTGAGAGATTTGGGTTTAAATTGAGGAAGATTTGAGCAGAAACGTAGGGTTTTGTCTATGCTTTTTATGTAGAGACCTTCTAATAGCTTGCAGTGGTTTTGTGTGTTTAAGTGGACAAGGTTAAATTGTGGAAGGATTTAAATTGGACCAACCAATGTAGTGTTGTGTAGTGTCAGAGTATTTGGCTTTATGGCGCTGGAGATTTTAAAAATAAACATCTTTGTGGTCGAGTCAAACCTGTGTCTGTGTGATTTTATCCTTTACAAAATCTGAAAGTTGAGAACCATCCATAAGGGGAAACAGGAGTGTGAACCTCTTACATTAGTGAAATGTACCAGGGGACATGATCCCAGCCTAACTGCCAGGATCACGTTTTGAAGATATGTAGAGCCCATATGTCCCTGTTAAACAAGTGCAAAATTCTGCATTACTGACCAATATTATCCATTTCCATGTGGATTGTTTCGCTGGAAAATGGGAAGAGGGTTAATACATCTTCATATACCCCATCGTACTTAAAAGTTTGTCCATGGAAGTAGATTGAAAGAAAGTTGTCTTGAGCGCCAACTATTACATGCCAATAAATCACTTCTTCCATGCAGAACTTCAACTTGGGGACATTTTCATAGACAAACCCATTAATACCTGCAAAGTAGCATGCATAAAAACAAATCAGTACCTGAAGGATAACAAATACATACATGTTAATAGTGCAAAAAAGCACACAAACGTAAAAACATCCAAGGTGAGATTTCAATTCCTGGGTCAGGAACCTGCAATGACATTCATTTCTGGATTCCAACTCTGCACTGCATTGTCAATGTGTACTCATTGAAATTTTAATTGACAATCTACTTGATTGACCCAGGGTTCTATTTGCTATCCAATTAATGACAGGGGGCAGGTCTGATTTAAAAGGCAAGCTGAAGTCATTGCTATGGCTGCCATTTGTCTCAATAATGGAAGGAGGAGTTGCATAAAGGGTGGTGGATATGGGAGGACCCCTACGCTAGGGTAGCACCCTGACCATCTCCATTTTTCTGATGCCTTACTTAAGATATTGCTGGATGCAGTGACTGCATGGCGAAGCAACGTGCCCCCTGTCAGTGGCATGAGAAAGCTTGCTTGTCAGAGAATCAAAACATTGTTGGAGGTGGCTCAAATAGCAGAGGAGTGATGAGGAGGAACTAGGTCCAGTGCAGGAAATGTTTCAGTGACTTTCTCATGTTTGGCAAAATGAGTCCAAAGAAAGACCTACATGGTGTGCCCCCCGGTCAGCAGTCACCAGAATGCAAAAAAGATGGGGTTCCTGAAGGTGCACTGAGTTCTCATGATAACAGGAGAAGGGTGTGCATAACAGTATTGGTGATCCATAAGCATAGCTCATAACCCGAGTGCACAGTCAGATATGGGGAAGTCTGCAACATCTTACACAAATGAAAATCTAAAAATGGTGAAGGAGAGAAGGATTGTTCTAATGGCAGCTTTCTTCACATCTCAGGCTAAATAGGATGACACTGCCAGGGAGAAAGAATCTGCATGTTTGGATGGTGGACTGCTCAAGCTCATATCACTGATCCATTTTGAGAGGCTGACCCTTGATCTATCCAGAGTGTGACACCACTGGAGCACTGGAGATTGAGGAAACAGTACCCAACAGCGACAGGGTGAACACCACCAGGTTCAGAGGATGCATGGAAATTCTCTTAGTGCAACGAACCGCTTAAGCTGCCATCTCATTATTTTAAGCAGCAGAAGCATCAGTTCATTGTGCTGATTTCTAATGATTACTTTCTCTCGGTCGGGATTCTCCATTCTCTGCTGCTTTGATTGGTCAAAGAATGGAGCATTGACTGAAAAATGGGATTGGCACAAGGAGGCAGACCCATCCCCAGTCTCCGCTCCCGGGCCGCTGCCCATAGCAGGCTACCCGCCCCGGGCCAGCGGGAACATGCAAAGTGTTGAGTTGCATGGCCAATTTTTCCCCCCGCCCCTCCCCAGTATGTTGCTCACATACTCAGAGCGGGAAATCCACTGGGCGGGCTTTGGTGTAAGTATGGCCAAGTGCAGCCCTGGCACGGTGGACACCGAGAGAGAGGTCAAGAGAGTCATCTCATTGCTAATGTGCCTTCTGCTGTTGCCAGGCTGCAGAGGGAGGTTCCACAAGGGTCCGGAGGGGGGGGGGGGGGGGGGGGGTTGGTTGGGTGAGGGCTGTGAGTGAATGACCCTCCCCACCCTGTGTCTGGACTGCCCCTTCCAGCCCTGGGTAACCTGAAGATCAGCCTTGGCACTTTGATCTCAGGCAGCTCTCTGTTCAACAGCATCATCCTGGTCAGACTTTTTAAACTCTGAAGTGGCCTCCTCACCCTGAACTGCTCTGCCCAACAGTTAATTAAAAGTCCAGGCAGTTTAGTGAAGAATCAATGGAGGAACACGTTCCCTGTCCTAACATCTGCTCCTTCAGCCCTATGCCTTTGAAACTGCAGCTTGTTAAAGTGTCAGGGCCTTCCTGCACTTGAAAAGGCTTCAAATCCCCTGTGATCCTTTGAAATGCTGAGCATCCATTCAATTTCACAGAGCAGTACCTTGCACTAGCCTGTGGTTGACAGCTTAATGGTTCAGACACAGCTGAGATTGACTCTTCTCTCAATGAGGGATGGGTTATAGATGTTGGCTTAGCTCACAGACACTCAGTTTGGATTCCTCCAGGGTCACTCATCTCCTGACCTCATTACAGTCTTGGTTGAAACATGGACAAAAGAGCTGAATGCCAAAGGTGAGGTTAGAGTTACTGCCTTTGTTTAGAAACACTCTAGTTATGACTGCCCACTTCAAAGCAGCTAATTTGTTTCATTTCCTCTTTTGTAGCACTTAGCATTGTTGAAGTGTACAGATAATGTTCTTGACCCTGTACAATGGTTGCCTATGAATGAGGATCTTCTCTGAACCTTTCCTTTACAATGGTGCCTCGGGCTGCTCACTGGCCATTCTGACTCATTCCTCACTGTGTCACTGCCTTCTTCTCCCTGTTGTGGTTGGCATCTTACATAGACCCTGTGCCTTATAAAGAAAATACTAAACAGACCTGTAACAAGCTGAAAAGTTAATTGGGAACTATAACTGGCCAGTATTCCACCTGGTCTGTATTGCTTGTTCCTTTCTGCCTCTTATGGGGAAGTAATTCTGCTGGTATCAGTTCCAAGTGTTTGACCCAATAACCCCATATAGAAACAGGGCCTAGGACTGGTCTCATGTTATTAGGAGCAGTCTAAGCTGGGAGTTGAAGAGTCAGTAATGTTACCCTCAGATCATCCAAATGCTGCCAATATCAAAGGATCATTTAGGGTTAGATAGTTAATGTTACTGAAACCTCACTAATCACTTACTGTGCATTAGGTTGGAATCATAAAATTCAGGATCAATTGGATTCACCCGTGATGGATCTTCACAGTATTTTTCAATATTATCATTTATGTACCAGCTTTTATTCTCATCAAATATGGAGAAGAAAAGGTACTTGACTTTGTCTATCTTTACCTGAGGAGAAAATAAGAAAAAAGTAAAAAAAGTAGGCTCAATTTTGCATTCATTTTAAAGTCTATCTTGCACTGTGTAACCTATTCACACTTCTATTTCCTCAAGTGTTTATAAAACTTTAGTCTCGTTAGGCAACTTGTGATAAAATGCCTTACATTGAGTTAACTTGGGTGAAGGACTAAGGCCCTTGACAGGTAGATACCACCAAAGTTTTAAAGATTTGGAAAGAATACAATATAGTGTCTGGCTTTTTAATAAGGTTGTAAATGGCAGGAAGAAGGGAAGGCTGTTTAGGACAAGTGGACGCTTGAGATCCAAGAATGAATTCGAATAGGTTTGGCGTAATAAGTCTTGATTTCAACATCATGCAGGAGAATGTCATTGATGTATTTGGAACTCAGGAAGAACAAAGGGAAATGTTTTTTAAAATTGCACCTTCTGAATTGAATGCGTTAAGAAATGAAATCAGCAGAATAAAAACAGTAGAAAGTTCAAGAACTATGGGATTGTGTTCCCTTCAAAATATTAAAATGTCTCAATTTCAGTGACTGAAATTAGACAAAATGATAAAAACATCTATTCCAACCTCCCAGAGACCAGTACAATCTACTTTTTTCATGGTTTTATATGCAACTAATTTAATATTTTGCATAATCCTAAGTTTCTCCCTGCTGCTAAAAGTAACTGAAATAAAATTCCAGAAGATTCCAACCTAATATTCCAATGTTCTATCTTATAAATCTATAGGCCCTGACAATATTTATAGAATCCATAGAATCCCAACAGTAATGACAAATGCCATTTGGCCCATCAAGTCTGAACTGACCCTATGAATGAGCACCTAGGCCCACTCCCCCACCCTATCCCCATAACCCTGTAACCCCACATAACATGCACATCTTTGGACACTAATGGACAATTTAGCACAGTCAATCCACCTAACCTGCAAATCACCGGAGCACTTGGAGGAAACCCACGCAGACATGGGGAGAACGTGCAAACTCCATACAGTCACCCAAGGTCAAAATTGAACCTGGGTCACTGTGAGGCAGCAGTGCTAACCACTGTGCCATTGTGCAATAGTATTCTGGCAATAGTACTGAAGACTTGTACTCCAGAACTTGCCCCTAGCCAAACCGTTCCAGTAAGGCCTCAACACTGTCATCTACCCGACAATGTGGAAATTGGCCCAAGTATATCCTGTACACAAAAAGCAGATAAATCCATCCCAGCCAATTACCACCCCATCAGAGTACTCTCAAGGGGTCATCAACGGTGTTATCAATTGCTTAGCAGTAACCAGCTCATTGTCACTCAGCTTTGGTTCCACCAGAATTACTCAGCTCCTGACCTCATTACAGCTTTGGTCCAAACATGGACAAAAGAGCTGAACTTCAAGGTGAGGTGAGAATAGAACATGGAACATATATGTACAGCACAGTACAGGCTCTTCGGCCACGATGTTGTGTCGATCATTTATCCTAATCTAAGATCACCCTAACCTACACCCCTTCAATTTACTGCTGTCCATGTGCCTGTCCAAGAGTCGCTTAAATGTCCTCCAATCACTTAAAAATTATTTCCCCTCGTGACAGCCATTTACGCCCTGGGGAAAAGTCTCTGGCTATCCACTCTATCCATGCCTCTCATCCCCTTGTACACCTCTATCAAGTTACCTCTCTTCCTTCTTCGCTCCAGTGAGAAAAGCCCTAGCTCCCTCAACTTTTCTTCATAAGACATGCCCTCCAGTCCAGGCAGCATCCTGGTAAATCTCCTCTGCACCCTCTCCAAAGCATCCACATCCTTCCTATAATGAGGCGACCTGATCTGGACACAATATTCCAAGTGTGGTCTAACCAGGGTTTTATAAAGCTGCAGCAAAACCTTGTGGCTCTTAAACTCAAATCCTCTGTTAATGAAAGCCAACACATCATACACCTTCTTAACAACGCTATCAACCTGGGTGGCAACTTTTAGGGATCTATGTACATGGACCCCAAGATCCCTCTGTTCCTCCACACTTCCAAGAATCCTGCCTTTAACCCTTGATTCAGGATTCAACTTCAACCTTCCAAAATTAATCACTTCACATTTATCTAGGTTGAACCCCATCTGCCGCTTCTCAGCCCAGCTCTACATTCTGTCAATGTCCTGTTGTAACTTGCAACAGCCCTCAACACTATCTACAAATCCACCAACCTTCGTGTCATCGGCAAACTTATGAACCCACCCTTCCACTTCCTCATCCAAGTCATTTACAAAAACCACAAAGAGCAGAGGTTCCTGAACAGATCCCTGTGGGTCACCACTGGTCACCGACCTCCAGGCAGAATACTTTCCATTCACTACCACTTGCTGTCTTCTTTTGGTCAGCCAATTCTGTATCCAGACAGCCAAATGTCCCTGTATTGCATACCCCTGACTTTCTGAATGAGCCTACCATGGGGAACCTTAACAAATGCCTTACTGAAATCCATATACACCACATTCACTGCCTGATCTTCATCAATGTGTCTCGTCAGACGCTCAAAGAATTCAAAGAGGCCTGTAGGGCATGATCTGTCTCTCACAAAGCCACGTTGACTATCTTTAATCAAACTATGTTTTTCTAAATATACATAAATCCTACTCTCAGAATCCTTTCCAGTATTTTGCTCGCCACAGACATAAGACTGACTGGTCTGTAATTCCCAGGGATTTCCCTATTCCCTTTCTTGAGCAGGGAGCAACATTCGCTTCCCTCCAATCAGCCGGTACTACTCCAGTGGAGAGTGAGGACGCAAAGATCATCGCCAAAGGTGCAACAATCTCCTCCCTCGCTTCCCATCTGGCCCAGGAGACTTATCCATCCTGATGCTTTTCAAAATTTCTAGCACGTCCTCCTTCTGCTGAACGCTGTTCTCACAAGAAACAAGGTCCCGCTCTCCAGTGAATACTGAAGCAAAATATTCATTTAGGGCCTCCCTCTCCTCCTCAGACTCTGTGGACACAGCACTAACCATCACCCCTTGAAATTCAATGGCATTACCATCGCTGAATTCCCCACAATCACAATCTTGTAGCCATATTAATACTATGGCTACAAGAGCAGATTAGAGGCTGGGAATCCTGTGGTGAGTAACGCACCCCCTGATTCTCCAAATTCTGTCCACCATCCACCACGCACAAGTCAGGAGCGTGAGGGAATACTCTTCACTTGGAAATATATTGTTGTTCCTTCACTGTTGCTGGGTCTCGTTAGCAATGTCACATCCCATGATGACATTGCTAACTAGACATTAAAAAACTAGCATTTCTTGGCATTTATTGTAGAGCTCCGTGTTGCAGCTTGTTGGTCCACTTCTAGGCCTGCAAGAAATATATTAGTATGAAACTATAGGGTTCTATTTCTGCATTTTGTTTGGGTTTCGAAGTCAAATTCATGTGTGGGAATGAAATTTCTGCTGGTGCTTTCATTTTTCCTCTCTTGCCTCGAAGTTTGCCTTTCTCCAAAGTTGGAGGGTTAATTTAAGCAGCTGGGAAATTAAAACTTTTAATTTAAAAAATAAGCTTTAAATAAAGCATTTAGTTAGCTTCCCTATGAGCGGGATTCTCCGGCTCCGTTTGTCTGGCAACCGGAGAATCCCGCCCGAGGATAACTGATGTTTCCATTGTCGGCGCCTCGCCCGTGGTGTTCTTGCGGCGGGCTGGCCGGGAGAATCCAACCCTGTATCTAAGTGATAGCAACAGAAGAGAAGTGAGTAGCTTTTTAAGTAGTAAGATATATTAGTAGTGGCAACATTTGTGATCACCTAGAAAGAGGAATGCAGGGCAGCAACAATCTCTCGGGTGAAACTCCTGTGCCCCGTGGTTACTCCAGGACGCTTCATGTGTCCGAGATAACCACATGGTCAGGAAGTGTCATCAGTTGCAGCAGCTTGAGCTCCATGTTGCAAAGCTTCAGCAGCAGCTGGTGTCACTGGGGTGCATCCATGAGGTTGAAAGATTTGTGAATAGCATGTAATAGATGTGGTCATTCTGCAGCTTAAGAGTATGAAGGGAGAGGGGAAATTCAAGGAACTTCAGAGAGTCGTGAATACTGCCCAGTCCATCACACGAACCTGCCTCCCATCCATGGACTCCATCTACACCTCCCGCTGCCGGGGGAAAGCGGGCAGCATAATCAAGGATCCCTCCCACCCGGCTTACTCACTTTTCCAACTTCTTCCATCGGGCAGGAGATTCAGAAGTCTGAGAACACGCACGAACATACTCAAAAACAGCTTCTTCCCCACTGTCACCAGACTCCTAAATGACCCTCTTATTGACTGACCTCATTAACACTACACCCTGTATGCTTCGACCGATGTCAATGCTTATGTAGTTACATTGTATATCTTGTGTTGCCCTATTATGTATTCTCATGTATTTTCTTGTCTTTTCTTGAATTTTGTTTAATTCCCTTTTCTTCCATGTACTGAATGATCTGTTGAGCTGCTTGCAGAAAAATACTTTTCACTGTACCTCGGTACAAGTGACAATAAACAAATCCAATCCAATCCAATCCAAATGGTTGAACACCAGACAGTCAAAAAGAAACAGGCAGGTTATGCAGGAGTATCCTGAGTATACCTCACACTCTAACTTAATAATCTTTATTAGTGTCACAAGTAGGTTTACATTAACACCACAATGAAGTTATTGTGAAAATCGCCTAGTCGCCACATTCCGGCGCCAGTTTGGGTACACAGAGGGAGAATTCAGAATGTCCAATTCACCTAATAGCATGTCTTTCGGGACTTGTGGGAGGAAACCGGAGCACCCGGAGGAAACTCACGCAGACACGGGGAGAACGTGCAGACTCGGCACAGACACAGACAGTGACCCAAATGGGAATCGAACCTGGGACGCTGGCGCTGTGAAGCAACAGTGCTAATCACTGTGCTACCATGCCGCCATTCAACCAGTATTCAGTTCAGGTGCCGTGCCAACGGGCCAACACTTTCTTACTATTCTACCATTTAGTAAACTATAGGTTAGTATATGTCACACGTATTTGATATAGGTTGAATAACAATGAATGAAATTAGTCCATGATGTGACCATCAATTCACAAGACGCGAGATTGGAAGTGAACAGTGGTTTTAATAGTCTTACAACTGAGCCTGCCTGCGACGAGATGAACTGGCAGCAGGCTCACAACCGCAGATCTTTATACTTCCAGTTAGTGGGAGGAGCCATGGGCGGAGCCAAGGGTGGAGCCCAGTACAAACTCCTCATCTCCCCCTATGGGCAGAGCTGCGCAACTGCTCATATACCGAGCTTACAAGAACACAACACATACAATATAACACAGTATGAATTACTAGGAATGTGATTCACCACATTCACCCCCTGTAAAAAAAATCAAGTCCAGCGGGAGTGATGGGTCTACAAATTACAAATTGAGTCGGTCCGGCGGTCGAGTCGTCCTCTGAGATCTACGAAGCACCGGGGTTGCAGCCTCTTCTGGCGGCTGGGTGGTGGCAGTTGGCGAGGGTACCATGGCGGACTCCGGGGGTGATTCAGTCAGAGCTTCGTATCCGACTTGTTCGACTGGTGACTGGGAGCGCCGGAAACCCAAAGGCGCGGGGGCACGGAGCACGGGCAGCGAACCTGCAGGCGTGGGGGCGCCGGGTGTTGGGTGGGGTATAGTGTGAGGAGCGCCTCGGCGGTAGTAGTGTCGGAGTTGGATCCTGCAGGCGCCAGGTCCTGGAGGGAAACAGTATCCTGACGGGCGTCAGGGTATTCTATGAATGCGTATTGGGGGTTCGAGTGGAGTAGGAGCACTCTCTCCACGAGTGGGTCAGTTTTGTGGGATCGGACGTGCTTCCGGAGGAGAACCGGGCCCGGTGTCTTCAACCAAGCTGGGAGCGCAACCCCCGTGGGCGTGCCCCTGGAAAAAACAAATAGCCGCTCGTGAGGGGTCTGGTTGGTGGCCGTACATAGAAGGGACCTAATAGCATGGAGCGCGTCAGGGAGGACCTCCTGCCAATGGGAGGTCGGGAGCTTCCTGGACCGGAGGGTCAGTAGGACGGTCTTCCTGACCCTCGTGTTCTCCCTCTCCACCTGCCCGTTTCCCCTGGGGTTGTAGCTGGTATTCCTGCTCGAGGCGATGCCCTTGTCGAGCAGGTACTGACGCAGCTCGTCACTCATAAAGGACAAACCCCTGTCGCTGTGTACATAGCTGGGGAAACCAAACGGGGTGAAGATGCTGTGCAGGGCCCTAATGACTGTGTGGGAGGTCATATCAGGGCATGGGATAGCAAAGGGGAAGCTGGGAGAACTCATCTATTACGTTTAGGAAGTACACATTCCGATTGGTCGAGGGGAGTGGCCCTTTGAAATCGATGCTCAGGCATTCAAAGGGCTGGGAGGCCTTTACCAGGTGGGCCCTGTCTGGTCTATAGAAGTGCGGTTTGCACTCCGCACAGATCGGGCAATCCCTGGTGATGGCTTTTACCTCCTCGGTGGAGAAAGGCAGATTTCGGGCTTTGATGTAGTGGGCGAGCCGGGTGACCCCCGGGTGGCAGAGGTCATTGTGGATAGCTTTCAGGCGGTTGTCTTGCGCGCTGGCGCACGTGCCGTGGGACAGGGCATCTCGGGGCTCATTGAGCTTCCCCGGTCAGTCCATAATATCGTACTTGTAGGTGGAGAGTTCAATCCTCCACCGTAGGTTCTTATCGTTTTAAATTTTGCCCCTTTGTGAGTTGTCAAACATAAAAGCAACCGATCTTTGGTCGGTGATAAGGGTGAACCTCCTACCTGCGAGGTAGTGCCTCCAGTGACGTATAGCTTCCACGATGGCTCGTGCTTCCTTTTCGACTGAGGAGTGTCGAAGTTCCGAAGCAGAGAGGGTTCGGGAGAAAAAGGCGACTGGTCTCCCTGCCTGATTTAAAGTGGCTGCGAGAGCTACCTCTGAGGCATTGCTCTCTACCTGGAAAGGGACGGGTTCATCCACCGCCCGCATGGCTGCTTGGGCGATGTCCTCCTTGATGCATGTGAAGGCCTGACGAGCCTCATCTGATAGAGGAAAGAGTGTGGCCTTAAATAGTGGGTGGGCTTTGTCCGCATACTGAGGGACCCACTGGGCATAATATGAGAAAAACCCCAGGCACCTCTTGAGGGCCCTGGGACAATGAGGAAAAGGGAGTTGTAAGAGGGGGCGCATACGGTCCGGGCCGGGACCCAGGACTCCGTATTCCATGACATAGCTAAGGATGGCTAGTCTGGTCGTGCGGAAAACGCATTTCTCCGTGTTATACGTGAGGTTGAGTTTCTGGGCAGTCTGGAGAAATCGATGGAAGTTAGCGTCGTGGTCCTGCTGGTCATGGCCGCAGATGGTGACGTTATCCAAGTACGGAAACGTGGCCCGCAGCCCGTACTGGTCCACCATTTGGTCCATTGCTCGTTGGAACAACGAGACCCCATTCGTGACGCCAAAGGGAACCCGGAGGAAGTGGAAGAGGCGGCCGTCGGCCTCAAACGCCGTGTAGTGGCGGTCCTCCGGGCGGATTGGGAGCTGGTGGTATGCAGACTTCAGATCCACTGTGGAGAAGACGCGATAGTGGATGATCTGATTCACCATGTCTGCAATCCTGGGGAGGGGGTACGCATCGAGGAGCGTGAACTGATTAATGGTTTGGCTATAGTCCACTACCATTCAGAATTTTTCCCCGGTCTTGACGACCACCACCTGAGCTCTCCAGGGGCTATTACTGGCCTCTATGACCCCCTCACGTAGAAGCCTATGGACCTCGGTTCTGATAAACACCCTGTCCTGCAGGCTGTACCGCCTGCTGCGAGTGGCTACGGGTCTGCAGTCCGGCATGAGATTGGCAAAATGCGGAGGGGGGTCGATTTTTAGCGTAGCGAGGCTGCAAATAGTGAGTGGGGGCAAGGGCCCGCCGAAGCTGAGCGTGAGGCTTTTCAGGTTGCACTGGAAATCGAGTCCCGGTAAGAGTGGGGCGCAGAGTTCGGGGAGTACGTATAGCTGGAAGTTTGAGTAGGTAGTGCCCTGGATCGTTAGGGTCACGACGGTGCGCCCTTGGAGGTGAACAGAGTGAGAGACCGAAGCGAGGGAGATAGTTTGCTGTGGAGGGAAAATAGGGAGCGAACAGCGTCTGACCAGATCTGGGTGTACAAAGCTCTCGGTGCTCCCGGAGTCAAAGAGGCACGGTGTCCTGTACCCGTTGATTTGAACGGTCATCATTCAGTTGTGGAGGTGTTTTGGACACGACTGGTCCAACGTAACCGCGCTGAGTTGTGGGTAGTCGGCGGCTCGATCAGCTGTGCTGGAGTGGCTACATGATGATTGCCCTCTGAGTTTGTAATCTTCGAGATGAGTCTCTGAGTTTGAAGAGGATGGAACCCAAGCTGACCGCCCCCGTGGATCGGACATGGCGGGCGGCGAGGAAGATGGCGCCCAAGACGGCGGCCCCCATGAGTCACATGTGGCCGGCCGCGTGGAGGGGGTTTTCCAAGATGGCGGCCCCCATGTGTCGGTTGGGGGCGGAGTCAGAGTACAGGCCGCAGCATTTCGGGGCCTGCGGGCCTGTGAATTTTGAAAACAAGTCCTCTGGGCTGCGGGAGAGTTTGGGGAGGGGGATTTATTTGCCAGGCAGACCCGGGAATAGTGTCCTATGCGACCGCAGCTGCTGCAGGTCGCGCTACGGGTCGGGCAGTACTGCCGTGGGTGCTGGGGCTGTCCACAAAAATGGCACACTGGAGCTGCGTAGTGGGTGGGTGGCTGCACGGCGCAGGCCTGGGGCAGTCGCTGGTCGGGGGCCCAGAATGGGGTCGCTTGGTCCGCGGGGAACGAGGTGAGGCTGCGGAACGAGACCTCCATGGTAGTAGCCAATTCTACAGTGTCCTCCAAATTCTGGGCCCCTTTTTCAAGCAACCTCTGGCGCATATAGTTTGACCTGAGCCCTGCCACGTACACATCTCTGACAGCGAGCTCCATATGCTGTTCGGCTGATACAGCTTGGTAATTACAGTCCCGAGCTAAAGTCTTTAAGTCCCGCAGGAATTCTTCCAACGACTCCGTGGGGTGCTGGTGGTGGGTCGTAAAAATGTGGTGCGCGTAGACCTCATTGATGGGCCTCACGTACATTCGATCTAGCATGGCTAGGGCCCCCGTATACGAGTTAGTACTGTTCAGTTGAGTAGATATACGGTGGCTCACCCTTGCGTGCAGTAGACTGAGTTTCTGCTCCTCTGTAGTTTCTGGAGTGCTTGATTTAGGTCTTGAAACATCGGAGCCAGTGTTGAAACATTTCTCTCGCCTCTGCAGCCTGCGAGTCGAGTTCTAGTCGATCAGGTTTGAGGGCTGATTCCATAGTCGTTTTCTTCAAGTTTCCTAAGACTATTAAATTGATGTGACCATCAATTCACAAGACACGAGATTGGAAGTGAACAGTGGTTTTAATAGTCTTACAACTGATCCTGCCTGCGACGAGATGAACTGGCAGCAGGCTCACAACCGCAGATCTTTAAACTCCGGTTAGTGGGAGGAGCAATGGGCGGAACCATGGTCGGAGCCAAGGGTGGAGCCCAGTACAAACTCCTCATCTCCCCCTATGGGCAGAGCCGCGCAACTGCTCGTATACCGAGCTTACAAGAACACGACACATACAATATAACACAGTGTGAATTACTAGGAATGTGATTCACCACAGTCCAACAAGCTTATTTCATAGTTCCGTCAAAATGACAGTTCTCCCGAGGTTCTTGTTCCTTTTACAGTGTTTGCCCATCTTTATCCCTAGGGCCTTTTTTAGAAGGGTGACTAGCAGCATCATGAGATTTGTTTGGGCGCATGGGACCCCGAGGGTGAAGAGGGTCTTCTTAGAGCGGGGTAGAGATGGGGGGGGGGCTGGCGTTACCCAATCTCTCGGGGTATTATTGGGCGGCCAATGTGTCGATGGTGCGCAAGTGGGTAATGGAAGGGGAGGGGGCAGCATGGAAACGGATGGAGAGGGCGTCCTGTGTAGATACAAGCCTGGGGGCCCTGGTAACGGCGCCGTGGCCGCTCCCTCCTACGAGGTATACCACGAGTCCGGTGGGGGCGGCTACCCTCAAGATTTGGGGCAGTGGAGGCGACATAGGGAAGAAGTGGGGGGCTCGATGGAGGCTCCGTTAAGGGGGAACCATAGGTTCGTCCCGGGGAACATTGATGGGGGATTTCAGGGTTGGCACAGAGCGGGCATCAGACAGCTGAGGGACCTGTTTATTGATGGGAGGTTTGCGAGCCTGGGGGAGTTGGAGGAGAAATTTGGGCTCCCCCGGGAAACATGTTCAGGTATCTGCAGGTAAAGGCATTTGCTAGACGGCAGGTGGAGGGATTCCCTTCGCTTCCCGCGAGGGGGGTGAGTGGCAGGGTGCTTTCGGGGGTCTGGGTCGGAGAGGGGAAGATATCTGATATCTACAAGGTGATGCAGGAGGCGGAGGAGGCGTCAGTAGAGGAGCTGAAAGCTAAGTGGGAGGGGGAACTGGGGGAACAGATCGAAGACGGGACATGGGCTGATGCCCTGGAGAGGGTTAATTCTTCCTCCTCATGTGCGCGGCTTAGCCTCATCCAATTCAAGGTGCTGCACCGGGCCCACATGACTGGGACGAGGATGAGTAGGTTCTTTGGGGGTGAAGACAGGTGTGTCAGGTGCTCGGGGAGTCCAGCGAACCATGCCCATATGTTCTGGGCATGCCTGGCACTGGAGGAGTTCTGGAAGGGGGTGGCGAGGACGGTGTTGAGGGTGGTGGGATCCAGGGTCAAGCCAGGATGGGGACTCGCGATTTTTGGGGTTGGGGTGGAGCCGGGAGTGCAGGAGGCGAAAGAGGCCGGTGTGCTGGCCTTTGTGTCCCTAGTAGCCCGGCGAAGGATTTTGCTACCATGGAAGGATGCGAGGCCCCCAAGCGTGGAGACCTGGATCAATGACATGGCGGGTTTCAATAAGCTAGAGAAGGTCAAATTCGCCCTGAGAGGGTCGGTGCAAGGGTTCTTTAGGCGGTGGCAACCTTTCCTTGACTTTCTGGCTCAACGATAGGGTACGGGGACAGTAGCAATAGCAACCCGGGGGGAGGGGGGGGGAAGGGGGAGGGAAAAGGGGGGGCGGGGGGGAGACGATGACTATGTTTGTTTATTTAATTTAATTTAAATTTATTTTTAAGTTCTTTTGTTGTTCATTGGGGTTGGGGGGGGGGATGTGATACATGCGTTGATACGGTCTGGGGGGTGTTACAGTTATTTTGGTGCATTTCATTGTTTGTCGTTATGTTTTATATTTTCTGTAAAAAATTCCAATAAAAATTATATTTAAAAAAAAAGCTTATTTCATAGTGTCAGTGTCCAGCTACTCTGCCATTTTCCCATAGTTATCAAAACTATGAGTTGGAAAACACCATCAAATACCAAACAGAACTCCAGATGGCATGCTGAATAATCTTGAATCATTAACACAACTCTTCTACTCACCATTCGTGCATTGGTATCCAGCATATCTTTTGCACATATCAGCAGAGGCCCGATGAGTCCCGAGGCAATGTCACGATCCTTATCCACATTGCTGTAGTAAAATCGAGTCAGGCAGCCCAAGTCAGAGTCAGTAGGTCCGTCGCTTTCAGTCACACTCCAGAAGTAAGTGACTGTTTTATTGGGCTGAACAATGAGGTTTCTTATATTGTGATCTGTAGAGAGAATCCAAACAGACTTTATACAGCATGCAGAATTGGCCCAATAATTGGAGGACACCTAAAAATAGCTTTCATCGTTCGTGCCATGTGTGAATCTAACTGTCAAAATCATCTATTGTGAAAACATTCCAATGAGGATATTGTCCAGCAGAACATCTTCAAGCATTGATGAAGTGTGGCTGCTGTGTAGGATGGAGCAGTTCTGGTCACCATTACATATTGTAGTAGTTGAAATCTATATCTCTTTCGGAGTAGCATTTTTATTACCTAATGTAGTTTCAATCTGGGTTATGACATGTAAAAAAATAAAGATGAGGAGAACTCACCGAAAATTGTGTTCGAAATCAACATGGCAATTTAATCTACGACAAAAAATGTAAAATCCTGATATTCACCAGAACTGCGTAATTAATAAAACAAATAGGTTAACTCCAAGGAGACTCATCCAATTTTCTTCACATGTAAATCCTAGCCTTTAACTGAAAAAGACCTACATTGATATTGTAAGTTACATGTGCCTCAAACATCGCAAAGCTTTCATCTACAATGAATTACTTTGAAGTAAAATGACTGCTGTTATGTAGGTAAATGTAGCACCTATATTGTGCACCAAGATTCCATCAGCAACAATGAAATGAAGGCTGAATACATTTTTTGGCAATGAGATGTGAAAAGAGAAAATAATAACATCGGTTGAGGCTTAGGAACAGATCATAACAATTTTGGCTGCTTGTGGTGCAGGCCAAGGAAACAAGCTTCTTTACAAATAAAGGTCTAATTAATGGAGAGAGTAGATCCAACATAATTGTGAAAAACACATTGGGCTGGATTCTGCGATTCTGAAGCTATGTCCTCATGCCGGAGGGAGAGGTGGCGTTTTAGAACCTAAACTTCGGCGCAAAACGGCCACCGATCTCTGTTTGGCTGAGAGCTAGCAGCCGAACAGCGTAGAGCACCTGGCTCTAGCTGCTGATACGGGCCGGAGAATTGCCATACAACATGGCGCCGGCCGCTCGTGGACCCGGCCTGCAAAACCCCTCCCTTTGGCTGGCTCGCAACTACTGCTCTACCCCCCAACAGAGCCCACAGTCGCTGACAAAGTCTCTCCTGCCTGCGGATCGGCCCTCCCCTTATTGTGGCGGCGCTGGACTGAGTCCGCAGCCGCCACGCAGAGTTCCCGATGGATGATAGCACACGCGATCGACACAGTCTGGATCTCTGAGGGTCGGGGGCGGGGCATCGGGGGGTGGGCCTCAGGCAACATCCTGATACAGTGCGCGGCATACTCTGCGAATGCGCCGCTTTGGAGGGGACGGAAACGGGTATTCTGCAGCCGATCGCCGAACACGATTTTGGCATTGACAGCTGGAGAATCCCGCCCCATTGTTTGTATACTTGCAAAGAGCACTATTTATATATGTATAACCTGTCTACTATTTTGGTAGCATGATCCTTTCTGTATGAGCTGTGACTTGTAAATACTAACTGGATTGATCTACATTTTACATCTATCGTTGGGAACTGTTCCAGTGTATGTGAGCAATATTAGAGAGAATGATAACTCTCTGATGTATGTTGGTGCGTTCTTCTCTGGCCTTAAATAATTTTTCTTAGTTTATAATGTTCTTAAGTGTCAGTGTGCCACTGGCCAAAGAGGGAAAGACAAAAGTGATTACCCTTCCAGGCACTCTACCCTGCAGAAAACTTTGGTAAATGAAGTGCATGACACAATGAATAACTCCATCTCAACTGTATATAATAATATATGGCGTTTAATGTAACAGCTAAATAACATTGACAGTGAAGATTAAATTACAGTAATAAGGCAGACAGAAGTTCTTGGCTTCCAGGGCACGATTCTCTAGTTTCCTTCTCTACCCATGGCTCCAATTGTCTACCAGTGCCCAGAAAACAGAACAAGTATTTGTTTCAAACCCTCATAATTCCCACATCCCACCTGTGACACACTTCTGGTGTCTTTTTGTGTTGGATTTGTAAATTTCAGATAATCTGTAAACTAGCATGTTTACGTATTTAATCACATTTCAACAGACTTTTTCTGTAACACATAAGAATACAGGTATTTTTCATTTCAGCCCAAAGAGGTCCTAAGTATAAACTCAGGACAGTCCGTCCCCATTGTGGGTTACTTTGACCTTGTCATTCTAATAATATTCCTTCTTACCTTCAGCTTTATCCACCCTTATTTCTGTCAGTCCATGTGGATGAATATTGTATGGTCTGTTAGCGAGATTCTTAAAGATGATCTGTATCATACAGAAAGGACCAACATTTTTAGATGCAGAGTGCAATTACTGTTCATAATGTCTCCATAAAATGGATGTCAATGGGAAATGTGAGATGGACTCTGGCACTAACTGGCCACAGCATGGAGTTAGAGGTTGGAGGCTGATGGAGTTGGGAATAACTGACAGTACTGAGGACTCATCCCAATGAATGCTTTGGTTGGGACATGTGTTCAATTCTTGTCAATCTGCGGCCTTTGTGAGGAAAATGCAGAGATCAGGCAATGATGGACAGCCTCAATATTGATTGACTCTCCAGTTTGGAGGTGACATGTCTGAAGTGTCTTGTTAATCTATGGGGAAGACAAGTTGCATCAGTGAGTGATATTGCAAAGGAAGCAAGATATCTGAGAATGTCATTAACAGTTAGGAATATGTTCTAGAGTTCTGTAATGAGGAAAGAGTTCTAATTCAGGGAGGTGGAGAGGTTTGATGCGAGGTGGGGAGGAACATAGGGTGTCGTTGTATGCCGATGATCTGTTACTGTATGTGGCGGACCCGGTGGGAGGGATGCCGGGGTGATGGAGCTGCTAGCTGAGTTTGGGACCTTTTCAGGCTATAAACTAAATCTAGGCAAGAGTGAGGTGTTTGTGGTGCACCCTGGAGGGGTGCGGGGAGGGTGCAGTCCGTCAAAATGACGGTGCTTCCGAGGTTCCTGTTCCTCTTTCAGTGCCTACCCATCTTTATCCCCAGGGCCTTCTTTAGGAGGGTGACTAGCAGTATTTTGAGCTTTGTATGGGCACATGGGACTCCGAGAGTGAAGAGGGTTTTCCTGGAGCGAGGGAGGGATAGAGGCGGGCTGCGCTGCCCAACCTTTTGGGGTACTATTGGGCGGCGTGGAAAATGGTGCTATGTGTCAAAGGTGCGTAAATGGGTGATGGAGGGGGAGGGAGGGGGGGGGGGCGTGGAAAAGAATGGAGATGGAGTCATGTAGAGGTACGAGCCTGGGTGCCTTGGCAACGGCGCCATTGTCGCTCTCTCCTAAGAGGTATACCACGAGCCCGGTGGTGGCGGCGACCCTAAGAATCTGGGTACAGTGGAGACGGCATAGGGGGGTAACAGGGGGCTCGATGGAGGCTCCATTAGGTGGAAATCATCGGTTCATCCCGAGGAACACTGATGGGGGATTTAGGGGGTGGTAACGGGTGGGCATCAGTAAATTGAGGGACCTGTTTATTGGTGGAAGGTTTGCCGGCCTGGGGGAACTGGACGCTAAATTTGGGCTCCCCCAAGGGAACATGTTCAGATACTTGCAGGTAAAGGCGTTTGCTAGGCGACAGGTAGAGGAGTTCCCTTTGCTGCCCTCGCGGGGGGCGATGGACAGAGTGCTTTCGGGGGTTTGGGTCGGAGAGGGGAAGGTGTCTGACATTTATAAGGTAATACAGGAGGTGGAGGAGTCATCAGTGGAGGAGCTAAAGGCTAAATGGGAGGGGGAACTTGGGGAGCAGATAGAGGATGGGACTTGGGCGGATGCCTTGGAGAGAGTCAACTCTTCCTCTTCATGTGCGAGGCTTAGTCTCATCCAATTCAAGGTGCTGCACCGGGCCCACATGTCCGGGACTAGGATGAGTAGGTTCTTTGGGGGTGAGGGCAGGTGCACCAGGTGTTCGGGGAGTCCAGCGAATCATGCCCATATGTTCTGGGCATGCCCGGCACTGGAAGAATTCTGGAAGGGGGTGGCGGGGACGGTGTCGAGGGTGGTTGGATCCAGGGTCAAACCAGGGTGGGGACTCGCGATTTTTGGAGTTGCGGTGGAGCCGGGAGTGCAGGAGGCGAAAGAGGCCGGTGTCCTGGCCTTTGCGTCCCTAGTAGCCCGGCGGAGGATCTTGATGCAGTGGAAAGATGCGAGGCCCCCAAGTGTGGAGACCTGGATCAGTGACATGGCGGGATTTATAAAATTGGAGAGGGTCAATTTTGCCCTGAGAGGATCAATACAAGGGTTCTATAAACGGTGGCAGCCTTTTCTGGACGTCCTGGCTCAAAGATAGGTATCTTGGTCAATAGCAGCAGCAACCCGGGGGGGGGTTATGTAACTTAGCATTGTGTTAATTTAAGTTGTTGTTAATATGTTGTGTTGTTCATTGAGGAGGGGCGAATGTTTATGATTGCTATTATTATTGTTATTGTTGGTATTTTATTATGGTTTGATGTTGTTGTATAAATACAAAATTTTTCAATAAAAATTATTTTTTAAAAAAGGAAAGAGTTCTAGAGTTCTGTAATGAGGAAGAAAATGGAGTGTGGGATACATTAGAGCGAGTTACAAAGAGATGCATGATATATGTATATTGGGCAGGCATCTGCTTAACTAGTGCTAACTGTGTTCCTTCGAACCAGTTTGCCAAAGAGAGGTTGGAGAATCTGGCCAGTCAGGAGCTCCCACTTAAAGTCAGCCTGTAGCTTTTTAGAGAAAAGCACGCTATTAAAGCTGAGCTAGAGAGAACAGGTGTTATTGAGATGACAATACACTGCCCAGGGTTGCAAGATTCTTTGCGTTTGTGGAGCATGAGAATCAGGAAGATGTCCTCTTCCCCTGTAGGAGGTGGCTCATGAACTCATCCATAACTAAAGGACAGAAGTGGCTGACCAGGTCAATGCCAGCCACATTGCTCTTGCCAAGATTGTATCTCTCTTACTCAATGTTAATCCCCCCACTATTGGTGGCCATTCCTTCAGCTGTTTGTCCCAATGTCCTAGAATTCCCTTCTTAAATCTCTCTACCTCTGTTTATTCCAAGCTTTTGGTCATCTGACCTAATATCTCCTTATAAGGCTTGATGTCAAATTGTGTTTTATAATACTTCTGCCAAGTGCCTTGGGATTTTTGAACCACATTAAACGCAATATATAAATGCAAGTTGCCGAGGTACAGGGTGAAGAAACTGACCTCCATCCCAATAAGACCCGCCTGCAAGCAATCAGCGAGGTGAAAGCTAAACATCTGACCGCGCACCCACCTGCAGCTCCGGACGATTCGACACCCCAAATATGGCTTCTAGGGGACCAAGCTCCCTGTCTACATGTCAAACCCCCAAAGTGGTACTGAACACCTTCCTTCAAAACCTTTCCAGCTTTGGGCAGAACTAAAACGTATGTACATGGTTCACAGGGCTCCTCCCAAATTGCTCACAGACATCCTCCACCCCCTCGAACAGCCGACTCATCCGAGACTTTGTGAGGTGTGCCCTGTACACTACCTTCAGTTGTACCAACCCCAGCCTCGCACACAAAGTCGAGGGATTTACCCTCCGCAGCACCTCATACCACAGACCGTCCTCCAGCACCACCCCAAGCATCTCCTCCCATTTCACCTTAACCTGCTCCATGGACACCCCGTCCTCCTCCAAGATCCTCCCATAGATTACAGAGACAACCCCTCTCTCCAAAACCCTACTGACAGCACCGCCTCCAACAATGAGGTAGGTGCTATCGGGAAGGTCAGAAAGACCTTCCTTGCAAAGTCCCGTACTTGCATATGCCTAAAGCTCTCGCCCTGTGCCAGCCTAATCATCTCACCCAACTCCTCCAAACTCGCAAATCGCCCTCCCAGAAACAAATCCTTCATTTCTTTAATCCCCCTCAATTCCCATCCCCCAAACCTTGCATCCACCCTACCCGGCTCGAACCCATGATTCCCCCTGATCGCCATCCCCTCTGACCCAGCTCCCAATCTAAATTGCTGCCAAAACTGCTTCCAGATCTTCAACATGGCCACCACCACTGGACTCACCATATACTTCCTTGGGGCCATCGGCAGCGGCGCTGTTGCCAGCGCCCACAACACCAACCCCTTGCATCCTCACCCAAAAATCAACCCCTCCTCCCTGCTCCAGCCCTTCTCTGCATTTGCCGCCCAAAATAAAATAATAATAATAATAATACAACAGTTTGGAGGCTCAACCCCCCCCCCCCCCCCCCCCCCCCCCCGCCTACCGTTCGCTCTGCAGTATCACCTTCCTAATCCTGGCCACCTTCCCCGCCCAAACAAATGAGATCAGCCTATCCACCCCCTTAAAAGCCACCTTGAGCAAAAAGATTGGCAGGCATCGAAACAAAAATAGGAATGGCGCCAAAGCATTCATTCTTTACTGCCTGCACCCGGTCCGCCAATGACAGAGGGAGATTGTCCCATCTGAACAAGTCGGCCTTCACCCTCCCCACCAAGCTAGTGAAGTTAAACTTCTGAAGTCCTGCCCAATCCTGGGCCACCTGCACCTGCACCCCAAGTAACTAAAATGAGACGCCGCCAGGTGAAATGAATGAAAAATGAAATAAAATGAAATGAAAATCGCTTATTATCATGAGTCGGCTTCAATGAAGTTACTGTGAAAAGCCCCTAGTCGCTACATTCCGGCGCCTGTCCGGGGAGGCTGGTGCGGGAATTGAACCGTGCTGCTGGTCTGCTTGGTCTGCTTTAAAAGCCAGCGATTTAGCCTTGTGAGCTAAACCAGCACCCCCCCCTCCTGCTCCCCCTTCCGGAGGGGAGACCACAAAATGTATTCCCTAAAAATGTCCCAAATCCCTGGAGCAACCCCATTCTACGCTCCATCGAAGAGCTCGGCTCCGAAATATACAGCAACAAATCATCTGCGTATATGATCCCCCCATTATCCCTTTCCACAACCCAGAGCTCCTCAGCTCCTCAAGGGCTCTATAGCCAATGCAAACAGAAGGGAGGGACATGGGGCATCCCTGCATCGTACCCCAAAGTAATGAAAAATACCCTGAGCTCATATCGTTTGTGTGCACCCATGTCACAAATTTCGGACCAATCCCAAATGTCTCCAATACCGCCATCAAATAACTCACTCCACCCGATCAAATGCCTTCTCCGCATCCAACGCCACCACCACCTCCGTATCCCTCCCCTCTGTCAGAGAAAGCACCACGTTCAACAAGCTCCTCACATTCGAGGACAGCTGTCTTCCCTTTACTAACCTAGTCTGGTCCTCCCCAATCACCTTTGGGAGGCACTCTTCTAACCTTAACGCCAACACCTTTGCCAGTATCTTGACATCTACATTCAGCAGAGATATGGTCCTATACGACCCGCACTCCAGTGGATCGTTGTGCTTCTTTAGCAAAAGCGAGAGGGAAGCCTGCCCCATTGTATGTGGCAAGACACCCCTGACCATCGCATATTCAAACATTCCCACCGTCAGCGGCACCAGCCGATCCTTAAATCTTTCATAAAAGCCACTGGGCCCCACCACCTTCCCTGCCTGCATCCTCCCCATCACCACTTCCACCTCCTACTCCCCCGCTGACTCCTCCAACCCTGCCCTCTTCGCCTCCCCCAACCTCGGGCACTCCAGCCCATTCAGAAACTCCCTCATCTCCCGCCCCTCCTCCGGTGGCTCCGACCTATACAGGTCCCTATAGAACTCCTCAAACACTTTATTAACCTGTTCTGGAGCCACCACCAGTTCCTCCTTCTTATCCCGCACCTGAACTATCTCCCTCGCCATGATCTCCCTCCAGAGCTGACCTGCCTTCATGCCCGCACTCATAGATGGCTCCCCTTGCCCTTCTCGACTGACACACCGCTTTTCCGGTGGTCAAACCTCGTCTGCAACTCTTTCCTCTTTGCCAAGAGATTCGGGTCTGGGTCCCCCATGTACCTCCCGTGCACCTCCAAAATCTCTTCTGTCACTCATTGACATTCCTCCCCCTCCTCCCTGTCTATCTTAGCCTTAAACAAGATCACTTCAACCCTCACCATTGTCTTCAGAGCCTCTTCGATCACCAACCATGAGACCTCCCACGTGCAATTAAACCCCACATACTCCTCAATCACCTTCCTTATCTTGTCACAGAAGCTCCATTCGCCAGTAACCCCACATCCATTCTCCATCCTGACCTCTGGGTTGACCCCTTCTCCAATACCACATCCATCCCGCGATGAGCATGATCCGAGATCACAATTGCCGAATATTTTAAAATTTTAACATTTTAACCCCGGCAACAACGCCGTTCCGACCACAAAAATACATCCTCGAATACATCTTGTGCACCGCAGAGAAAAATTAATACCCAATCCCTTGGGTGTAAAATCCTCCACCGGTTCACTCCTTCCATCTCCCTCATGAGCTCAGCCAATGACTCCCTCCTCCCTCCCTCATGACTGGGTCAGCGAGTGTAGCTGTTCCCCTTCCACTCCAACACCATGTTCCAATTCTCCCCCACTATCTGTTCATGGGTATCCAGATCCGGGATGGCACCCAATGCTCTCTTCACGAGCCCCAGATTGTCCCAATTGGGGCGATATACACTTGCCAGTGCCACCACCCTCCCCTCCAACACACCTGTCACTATCATTTATGGTTTAGCTATGGTTTAGCTCACTCAGCTAAATCGCTGGCTTTTAAAGCAGACCAAGCAGGCCAGCAGCATGGTTCGATTCCTGTACCAGTCTCCCCGGACAGGCGCCGGAATGTGGCGACTAGGGGCTTTTCACAGTAACTTCATTGAAGCCTACTTGTGACAATAAGCGATTTTCATTTCATTTTTCATCAGGTACCTGCCCCCTTGATCAGCCACCACCGTTTCCATCTGAAACCTCATTCTCTTTCGCACCAATATTGCCACCCCCCCCCACCCCCGAGTCCTACTATCAAACCCTGAATGAAACACCTGACTCACCCAACCCTTCCTAGGACTCAACTGATCCTTCACCCTCAAATGGGTCTCCTGCAGCATTACCACATCAGCTTTTAAACTCTTCAAGTGCACAAAAACGCTCAATCTCTTCACTGGTCCCCCTAACCCCCTCACGTTGCACGTCACTATTCTGAATGGGGGTCTCTCACCTCCCCCACCCCCACCCTCCCGCTCCTCATATCCGCAATCACCATAACCCCTAGCCCTGCCCACCCGGCCAGGCGTGCCCCATCCTTCTGTTACTGTCGAACCCCTCCCCCCCCACTCACAGAATCTCACATACACTTCCTCTTGAAAACACCTCACCTAGTATCGATCCTCTCCCCCCTCAATTCTCACCTCCCAGGTTCATTGAAACCTGCCGGAGCGGGCTCCAACTGTTACATTTACATAATGACTTATCTAAAATATATATATTACTCTTGAATCCACCAGGATGATAAAATTACCAATACTCTTCTTGTTAAAAGATGAACTATTTAATGAGTAATAAAATAATAAACTGAGTTATTTTACTCAATACTAAACTAACAACAAAGCATTAAAGTACAATACAGATAACTATATAACCATACACAATTATAATAAACTAGTTCTAACTTCTCTCACTCTAGTTATTCTATCTCTTGCTTGTTCACTTTTCTAATATCGTCATCTGACTTAGAAAAGGCGGGAACTCAGTTCTTATAGTATCTGACTGTGAGCCATCTAGTGTTGAAATGACTGTACTACATTTACATACATTGATCATGTATATTGATATCTGAATATCACTACACCAATGATCTCAGTCCCTCCCCTATCACAGTCCTGTTCATTTGCCAACCTTTGTTTGCTAGTGCGGTAACCCATGCCAGAGCCCCCACTCCCCCTCCTCAGTAACCCGGCCCCACATACCTCGAAAAACCCACCTCCCATATATCAATGAACGATACAGCCCCCATCATCTGTCTTCCTGCAGGACTCACAGCCTCACTTGGCTGCGGACTTTTGGTCGTCCTCTTCTTTCCAGCACACTTCTTCTGGGTCTTCGACATTTCTCGTCTTCCTTATACCTTTGCACAAACTACCACTGAAACCATGCACAAAAGTCCAAAAACCAGAGACTCTAGCAGGAGCTACCTTACGTGCAACCTCTACCTACATGTTGCCACCGGAAGTGTCCGAACTTTGCAATGTTAACTGACATGCTGCTGATCTTTGGACAGATGCAATTTATTCAAGGATGGAAGTGCTAGGACAGATGTTGACAAGAATAGGGACCAGGAACTGATCAATTCTTTAATGAGCTGCTGCTGTGGAGTACTGTCTACTTCTCAGGAATAATGAGATGTTACCTTGGACAATAACATAAGATTTTTTGGATTGTGTACAAAGGGCGTCAAATCCGATAAATCAATTGACATTTTAGACAATTATTGCCAAAACAAACTTACACCTTAAAGAAAACCTGGCAAATAACCTGACTCAAACTGAAGGTTTTCCGTTAGTTTGGCTTTGGGAGATAGCCCAGCTTGCAGCTGTTGACTGTATAGTTTGTTTCGATAGAGTTTGGTTCTATATAATTTGTTTCTATGTTGTAGCTTCTATGTGACTTTATGTAATTCCCTAAAGGTTGCCTCTAGCTAAATAAAACACAAATTTAAAATGAATTTAGTGAGAAAAACACTGGTGTTACCGTCTCAGTTGATATGTTCCCCAGCAGAATGTTCCATGGCATTACCATTCCATTACTGTTACAAACCATGGGCAGCATATAGCGGGACCATTCACCATGGATGCAAATCCCGTTAGGGCCGCTAAATCTCACAGGAGGACCATAACGGGATTTGTGCTGGCAAGGTCTCAGTTTGAGTTCTCCCACCTGCCCCCATCAGGGCGTGAACCTGATTTACATAATTTTTAATTTAGTTACATATACTGATCAGGCTTGTCACCAAAATGGCTGTTCATGTCTTATCCTCCCATCCAGTCAGCCTGACATCACACCTGCACACATCACTACTGCTGGTTCTGCCAGGTTGGCACTGCCAGGCTGACAGGCATTGTCGGGTTGGCACTGCCAGGGGTTGGTCTTCAGGAGATCCCCATTGGGGGTTGCCCCATCTGCGTGTGAGGGTGGGGCGATGGTTGTTTGGAGGAGCAGTTGTGCATTGATTTGGGTGGGGGTTGGAGAGTGTGGAAGGGGCGTGGTTTCAGTGATGGGGGGTCTGTGCCTGTCGGGGAGTGGGGGGAGGTGCCCCGATGGTGGCAATAGAGGCAGAGGTCAGGTCACCCTGGTGCTTGCATGATCCGGGTTGTTGAGCTCGATCTTTGGGTGGTGGGGAAGGGGCCTTTTAAAAAAGGCGCCTCAAACTCAGAATCTCAACTTTGCTGGTGTGTTTGCCCCCCCCACCCCAACCCCACCCATGTTGGCTGTGCAATCATCGCCAGCACTTTGAAATTGCACAAAGTGCTGTTGAATCAGGTGAGAATAGTCAGCAAGTTTCACACAGCTTTTCTCTGCTGACTCTGTGCAATTTTGGGAAAATTCTGCCCAATGAGTATATTAGAACAATTTACCTTAAAGCGATCTCCGACCTCTCCACGTAAAACTGGGCCCAGTATTCCTTTTGACGACTCCGGGCCTGGTTTGTGTTTTACAACCGTGAAGGTGTTGTCCGTATACTCCACGTAAACAGCCTTTTTATACTCCTTCCCAATTCTGTCTGGGCCCCTTTCCAGAAACTTGCTTCTTAGCTCACTGAAGGGAGAAAGAACACGAAAAACAAAGATTCGGAAGTAAATATCATCAGCAAGTTGTTTCTCCCATCACGACTCTGTTAGCTGGCCTAGTTATTATTTTAAATTAATTTTTAAAGTTGTTTTTCTGTGCTATCCCTTGTCCCATGGCTGAGATCAGGTGAGAGTGCACTGTTCCTATACTCTGCCAAAGCTGCTTAATGCTAAACTGCTGGGACATAGACAAAAGTGACCTCCACATGGAGCAATGTTTTTCCTTTTTTCCAATATAATTCCCTTTCCATGGTGGGTGCTGATATGCACTGTTATAATTAATTAATAGAATTATTATTATCCTGGGTTATTATTGTGCCACCGGTGGCACAGTACACTGATAACTAATGAATATGTCACCATTCTCATTTCCGCTCTGTGAGTGTGTCTGCTCAGCGTTTCCCCATGAAAGACACCCACAGAGCTCTCGAAGATGCCCAACTGGAGACCTCTTTCAGAAGAAGCTTTTACCAGCATCTCCTGCTGTTGTAGAAGATGCATCTATTGAATTCAGCGCTACTAGTGATATTCCTGCAGAAAACATCAGCTCAGAAGGTACATCAAGATACATCAATAAGGGAATGAAGACAAAAGGACTGTACCTGCTCATATTGTCTGGAAGGGTTGGAGCATAATCCCATTTACACTCCACAGCAGCAATATAATAAATCCATTCCATTGACCTACTTTTGGTAACAGTTGTCCGTGGTAAGTAGCTAATTTTTAACTGAAATTCATCCTCATCCTTTTCCCCATCTTCAAAATTATTATAATCATCTTCTTCCTCCTCGTCCTCCACTTTTCCTGTTTTCCAAACGTCAGTGTCCTCTTCACAGATGCCCTCAATATTGAAATGAGCCTTCATTCCAGCTGTTGTAACAGACAGCAACAGAAAGCAAACTTGAGAATTCTTCATGTATCTTGATATGGCTAGCAAAACATCCTCTTTAACCAAATACCCCTATTAAGCAAACCCCATTCACTGCACATGAATGGACCAATGGCCCTGTGACTTGTAAATGCCCAAAAAACTAAAGTCATTTGCCCATTTCTATCAGTGAGCTCATATGAGAAAATGCGACGATATGAATTAGCCTACTAAGTCTTTTGTTACCTTACTGTAGTGTGTTTGGTAGCACTACTGTGGATAACATGCGTTACTCAATCCAGTTGTTGAAGAGGCTTTTTGTACCTTGATGAAGAAGGCTCAAAGTCGTCCAGAGGTATTTATTGAGTAACAGAATTAACAACTGCGTGAGTTCTTTCTTTAAGATCAATACCAGTAGAAATGTTACAAAGTTTATATGCAGTAGCTATGTCTGACCACACTAGTCGCCCTGAGCTAGATCTATGCTCCTGCTCTCGTCACAGTCTAATCACCAAGAGAGGGAGAGAGCTGCTTGCCATCTCCTACAAGAGAGGATCTAACCATCGCCCCTTGATATTCAATGGCATCACATCACTGAATTCCCTACAATCAACATCTTGGAGATTACCATTGATCAGAAACTGAACTGGACTAGCCAGTTCAGTCACACAACCCAGTGATGATGCATCGACGCCTGGAGGTCCACCTGAAACTCAGCAAACCTCCGAGCATAGGGTGCAGACTAATACCAAACTAGAGGCTGCCAAGCCTCAATGCAAACACCAAAGACCTTGTAAACCCATTGCAGAACAAGAAGAAGAGAAGACTATTAGACGTAGCTCATCCCACTTATAAAAGTAAAAAAGGAGAAGATGAGGGTATCACTGACACACCAGAGACAAAAGAAACAGCGAGAAGCAGCAAACAGCGGCATGGCAAGAAGAGGAAAAAAAAAGGAGCTGAAGATGCATGCCTGGAAATCACGA